>NW_026606897.1:1451248-2902496 GCF_029890125.1 Rhinichthys klamathensis goyatoka
ACTAACGTTTAAGTTAAAGACCCGAACAAAGGAGTTAGAGAAGTTGAAAAAGAAATTCGGTTCAGAGAGCAGTTCGGGGTTGCCGTTCGGTTTTGAGTTCGGCTCGTGTTGAATTAAGTTTGCGCCTCTCTCTAGCAACAGCAAGAGAGTGTTCCTGTTCGTGCTTCTCTCTGAAAACACCAAAGAGCGTGTTCGCACGCTTCTACATCGACCAGACCAAATTAGACCAGCAGACAAATAACCCATCAAGATCGGGGTTGAAACAGCTCATTCAAGCCATCTAACTCGTCTTACTTTCATTTCTTCCTTTATTTTCTTTTTTCATAAAAGTCTCGGTTCAACGTTAAGTTGCTGCGAAGTTCGTTTAAACGTCTCTCCTGCAACGCGCTTCGAACTGTAAAGACTCTTATTCGCCTGCCAATCACACGTGACCGGCAGTTCAGAAACTTCCATCCAGGCACTTCCAAGACAACCAGCCACACGGACCCGGTCGGGAAACCCCTTTAACGAAGCACCGCAAAAAGGGAACTCCCTAAGCAACGCAAAGACAAGCAAGTAGCAGCTACTCCAGACTCTTAACTGAACTGGTGCAAATGTAAATTGAATAACCTGTCTAAGAAACGAAGGTTTAAATTAATGCTTGGTGGTTCGTTCAGGTCATGTCTTACAAAGTGCATCTCTGAAAACTCTCTCTCACTCTCTCTCTCTTCCTCTGCGCCTTGAATGAATGCGTGTGTGTGATTGTGTTTAGACCTTAGTTTTATTATGTGTTTAGAATAGTTAATAAAGTCGTCAATATATTTGAAAAGATATTTGCCTTGTGTTGTGCTTGCACATTTAATGTCTTGTACTGTCGATCTGAAGTTACCTTGCTAATACATAGTGTTTCACTATAGATTGGATATTTATATCTGTTGCCAAGGTTATAATTACGGCCCGTTCAAATGAACTCTAAACGAGTCATTTGCTCGGTTCCATAGTGATTCGGTCAAGATTCAATGCAAATCGATGAATCATTCCTTTTGAGCTAAATTGGCCTTCCGGCCCCCCTTAAATACATTTTATGTATATTATTATTGTGTGATTCGTTACATAATTGGTGGAGAAAAATGCGGGCAGTTCAACCTAAATTGTAAGCATATATCAAGATTTATCTTTTCATTTTGTTTCGGATGCGAGATCCGAACCTCTGAAAGTCTGTGTGTGACGTATGGAGAGCGCGCAGCGCGCGCCGTTTGAATGAATGCTGCTGCTGTTGTCTGTGAGTGAAGCTCCCAGAGAAAGCTGAAAAGTCTAGTCTGCCGCCCTATTTGTTTTCTTGTTACATGCAGTAAATAACATATGAAACCTCACACTACGATAAGGTAAGAATTGAGCGTGTTCCTCATTTCCAGAAATACCTCGTTATAGCTGATCGACGTCTGCGTGTTCCAGAGTCTTTTTAGAAGGGCTATTACGTTGTGTGTGTGTTTATATCAGTTAGAGGGCTGAACGAAATCAAACTGCAGTAATTAAAATAACCCTGTAAGTTGAAATATTCTCCTCACAGAGCGACGAGCGTGTTCATCTAACGTTATATATTTTTATCCGATTCACAGTGCGTGTTCCACTGCGATCCGTGATAAACATAGAAGCAGTTATATTTATCTGATTGTCAATGCGTGTTCCATTGCAATCCCAGTAATAAACAGCTGTTTGTCTATGTTTGCTTGTATGGTATGGGATTAATATCCTGTTGTCTGTTCAATTATTTATCGTGCAAACACTGCGCGTGTCCGAGTGTAATTGAATAGGAGTTAATTCAAGTTTGTTCAAGTGAATCTTGACATTGAAACTGAGCCAACAGTTAAGAGCCCTGTTGTTTGTGTGCCCAGATAAACTTGCACAGAGACGATCCGCCCGAGATCGCTATTTTCCCATCGTTCCATCTATTATAACGCAAAGCTGTCGCTTGCTTAAAGTTAATATCACTCCAAACAAATTGAGTGAAGCCCCACGTCGTAAACCCAGCTACGAGTGGTGTATCTTATTTGAACAGTGTGAAATGCGCCGACATTTCCCGTAAAATGATCGATTGTTACTGTACATGCATGTTCTGTGGACATTGTTGAAATGCTCCCATATTGCATGGAACTCTAACAAACTGTTTTCCAACTGTCTGCAATTCCCGGTTCGCCCACTAGCGTTCGTTTGGTCGCTATAGTTACGATCGTGACACGGAAGTCTTAGCCAACACTTCCGGGTGAACTCTGACCCAACCCTCGTTGTAAACAAACGCTACGCTAAGCTAAGAGAGGCAGTTGCTTGCATTGAGGCCTGTGCTAAAGCTTTAGCATCAGTTACTGTTATCAATACTAACCCCAGCGGTTAACTACAGTGTCTGTTTGAAAAACGTTAAAGTGATTTAACCATGTAGACACCTCGACGTTCACACCTGTTGGTCCTTTCTTGTTTTTCTTATTTTACCTTTCTCACACTTTAAGTACCTTTACTTCCCCTAAAAGGAAAATACTGGTTTATGATTATTAATTGACAAATTTCGAATTTGTTTTAAAGAACAAGGAAATATTAAACAAAATTGAAATTCTACCTTTTCTAGACAGATCATTTCTAATGATTTCTAGATTTATTTTTGTAATAATTCTAATTACATAATTTTCATAATTTTTACATTTCTCGTTGAGATCTAGTCACTTTAGGTGAATAAGTCTTTGAAACTCAAGAACTCTGAAAGTAAAGTTTGAAAGTTGTTATTACTATTACAAAAATAGTGTTAGACTCAGACTTGCTCATTATTGTCATTGCGTTTTATCCTTTCGTCCTGTTGGTTATAAACTTAACCACTATATTTGATTAATTCATGTTCGGGACGCTTCAATAGGGGACATTACCATCTCCATATGAGTTTCAAATAAACCAGAGACAATCGTCTTTTACAAAAGTTTATTTGTGTGTTTAGTTGTTCCTCAACTATCAATTCTATACTCGTGGTAGACCTAAAGGTAGCGGGATCCAACCTCCTTGCTTCATTTCTTCCTCATCACGTCTTTCCTGTTCTGTCCTGCTTTATTCCACCTTATTCTTCACATTTGTAGGGAACAAACCTGGAAGAACCATCAATCGACTCTAAAAAGAGACAAAGATAATCTTTCCCAACAAACAGATTATTAGGTATTTGATTTTTAATCAAACCCTCTTGTGTCTTCATACTCTCCCTGCATTTGTAAACGCAATTTAAACTTTGATATCTTATCCAAGATCAAGTAACAGAGACAAGTGCGTAGCAAACTCCGCCTTCAAAGCATCCCTGCTGTAAACTCTGCTGTAAGCGGTCCAACTGAAGGTGTGTGTGTCAATCCGGTCAAACTCAGAAAAGAGGTATCCGCATTATTATTGTTGTATTTTTCATTGCAAACATAAGCAATAATATTGTTTACCTTTCTGGAAACAGATTTTTTTTGTTTTTCATTGATAAGAAACATCTATGAGAAATTAATACTTCCCATAGTTAATAATTTTCTTTTTGTTTTTCCCTCATTGAAATTGGTTGTTAACTTTTCTCTCTTTTTCCCTTACTCAGTTGAGCGACGAAGTCCTCACATCACGAGTTGAAACCAGCTTTTCAGTGATAGGAAATATTTACAAAAATAATATTTTCCCCCTATAAAAAAAAAGCTTTTTCCATTTGAGATTTGTTTTAACCTTTTTCTTTTTCTTTACTTTACCCAGTTGAGTGACGAGATCTTCGCATCACTAGCCTCACTGTGTACACTTAGACCAACACTTAGTCATCACGACACTTCACTATTGATGTACAATTACTGAAACGACACTTAGCCGTTCAACCACATATAGGCTTATACACACAGATCTGTGTCAGTCTCTTCACCAAGCGTACCAACATGTCGTGGACGACAAACCCCACTGCCCAACGGGAAGACGTGGACGCCTGGCTCAGAGGCATTACAGACTGCCTCACACCAAAGACAATTGAACTGTTATTATTTTTAATAATAATCATAATTCTGAGAAGATTCCTGACACACGATTCAAGCCAAAACCAAAACCATGTGGAACTAACCAAAATAACCTGTTCCCTAAGCAATGCCTTCACAGCCCAGCTAAACCTAAGCCACCAGCATGTCACCTACCTTCAGGAGGAGCTGACACGTGCCCAAAGCCGCATAGACAAGCTTGAAGTGAAAGTCCAGGATGACTCCAAGACCACCGAGTTCCTGAGAGAGCTGATGCACACTCAACACTGCAAAGACCAGCTCAAAGGTGAAGCTCAAGACAAACTCAAAGTGTCCGACGAAGCGGAGCAAGAAACAAAGACACAAGTTGACAAGCTCCAAGAAGCCCTTGCAGTCACTGAACGTGACAAACAAGAGTTAAAGACTGTCCAGAAACACCTGGTAAACCAACTCCAGTCTGCTGAACATCAGTTAGAGAAAGCCAAAGCTGACATTGAAAGTAAGAACTCTAAAATCACTGCTCTGAAAGACCACCTGGAAAGGTGCAGCGCTGAAATGGACCATCTGACCCAACAGCGAGATGACGCCAACGACGAGCTCTACGCGGTCAGAGATGAACTCCAGCACATTTTCCAACAGAAACCAGAGCCAAGA
Organism: Rhinichthys klamathensis goyatoka; assembly: GCF_029890125.1. Classification (NCBI taxonomy): domain Eukaryota; kingdom Metazoa; phylum Chordata; class Actinopteri; order Cypriniformes; family Leuciscidae; genus Rhinichthys; species Rhinichthys klamathensis. The sequence goes on from NW_026606897.1 coordinate 1,455,877, forward strand.
AGGGAGAGACCTCCCTCAGCATCACCCCTGCTGAGCAGAACAGAGTCCTCCATCCAAGAACTGGCATACAGTGAAATAAGTGAATGGCCACAACCAAAAACGTCACCGGCCTTCACCACAGAACTGTTCACTGCCAACAAACGAAGAGAGCTCATCCAGGCAGACTCCAAAGCTGCACATGGGATGACCTTTAAAGATCTCAACCAGCTGGTTAAGAATATCACTCAGTTCAACCCGAACTCCACAGAGGGTCCCGACATCCAGGCCTACCTCCGAGATATCGACTTCCACCTAGAGGTGAGACCCCATATGACTGACAGAGACAGGTTATACCTCCTCAGATCCACATCCAGTCCAGAGGTACGAAGCTTTCTAGACCGACAACCTGCTAATGTCATGTCAAACTACAAGCTACTACGTGAGACACTGATTAAAGAATTTACAGGTCCAGAGTCAGAACACGGTGTGTTAATCGCCTTGGAAACCAAACAATGTCGACAAGAGACTCCCCAAGCCTACTACCACCGCTTTCGACAAGCTTACTTAGGTGCACATAGCAAACCTGAACTTGAAGAGGATGTGAACTTCAAAACCCTCTTCCTGAGAAACCTGCACCCTGGATTGAGTCATCATCTTGGCATCATGGCCTGCCCAGGCACAATGACAATTCAGCAGCTATGTGACCTGACACACAAGGCCTACATCAAACAAAAGATGGCCTCAAAGAAAAGTTTGAAAACATCCACAGTGTCAAACTCCATCAGCCAAGACACAAGCCTTGCACTGGAAGACGCCCAGTGGCATGACAACTCCACAGTCCTTCATAAGGAGCACAGAGGACGTTACTCCCATGCCGATGACAGCTACCACTCCAACCACATGGAAAAGTCATGGGACCCACCAGAAGGAAACAACTGGAATCAACGAGTGCATCCAAAAGCATTCTATGAGGGTAAGCGACAACGAAACCCACCTCCGCACCACTCAGCCAAACACCACACTGAGTGTGCCCAAGAACACGACAGTCTCCCCTCAGAAGACATGGAGCAACTACTGAGGCAACTGCAAGTGTTCATCAAAGACAAGCTGAACATAGAAGACCAGTGATCACCTTGTACACCTTCCCGAGACGACCACCTGTTCTACAACAACCCAGAACAAAGTGGTCTCTCACAGTCAACCACTGACAAACACCCAGAGGTACCAGGAAACACCATCCTGGTTACCGATCACACCACAAGCTCCAAACTCAAGAACCATGTGTGTGCTACAGCAACGACAGTAAGCACAGAAGGTCAGAAAGTCTGTCACAACCAGAAGGCATCACAAGAGGAAGGCAACAAAGGAGACCACGTTTTGCACTACAGCTTCACGCATCCATGCCAAACCACATCCCAATGTCTGCCAGAGAACTTCCTGCCTTACTGGACTGACCCCCAGCAGATCACAGAAGATCCCTTTCCAAGGCAAAGATGCAACAAGCCCATAAAAGCTAAGCCATCAAGCAAAAGGGGGGAGCAAAACAGACTGAGACAGATCTGACATACATGCAGTACATGCACTACACTACACTGTACCACTAACATACACAAGTTAAACACAGCTACCGTGAAAAACATTCAACAAACATGTTCTTCCCACAGGTAGACGCGGAAATCACAACACTGACTTAGCTATCCTTTCCATAGGAAACATGTAGCAATACACCCAACAAGTATAACCCTCTCATTACATTGTGACACCTGACACTGCACAACAGTAGCCATACAGGAGTCACTCAACTGCTTGGTTTTGTTTTACCTCTTCCTTTTCTTCTTCCTTTATTAGGTAAAATCCCTGTTACCCCATAAGGGTCAAGGTTACCATATAAGGATTGACGCACCACGCCTGACGAATGTTAGCCTAGAGAACTCCCTGCATCATTCGAATCAAAATGTGAAAGGTAAATTGGTCTAAACCTAGAACAATTTAGAAGAGAATAAAACAAACAAATCAAATTTAGTCACAAAGTTGATCAATCACCGTTTTAAAACAAACTAGAATAACGGTCCTAAAATCGAACTAAACTTTTTCCACATGATTGACTACATTGAGAGAGTGAACCTGTTTTAGGCCTAGATAATCTAATGCCCTGCACCAGTAAAGTGACCAGTCTTGGAGGTGGTTGCCGTGTTGTTTGCTGTGTGTGTTTGCTTCTTCTGTTTCTCCAGCGTTCAATGATGTCTTCTTCTCAACCCATCATCGATCGAAGGGGGGAATATGTAGAGACTTTAAGGATGAACCAAACACGAATTAATCTTTCTAATCTCTCATGGGATTCATTCAAATGTGATTCAGCATTTCGGATCTGAATACCACATTCCAAAGTCACAAGACTGGCTCCAAATTGTCTAGAAAACCCCCCCAGAGAAGTCTTTTATGGCCCCGCAGGCATTAGAGATAAGCCTAAACAGGAAGAACGTTGTCACTGTTTCATCCTTAAGCAAGACAAAGCTGCTCAGAAATGGTGAGACGAGGCCTGACCATTAAGGGGCCTGACCACCTTTGACCTCCCTCAGCATCACCACTGCCGAGCAGGACAGCGATGTAAGACAGACCCCGCTTCCATGGAACGTGAGAGACTTACACAGACTTTACATATCAAACCCATTAAAACTCACGCAGAACAATGCTCCGTGGACTTAATCAAACATCATAATTCTTGTTGTTCCTACAATTCATGTTTGTATTATGCGTAGATCACATATAAATCATGTAATTGTGATATAACTGTGTGTATGGATGAAAGGGTATCGTGCTTCCAATCAAAAGAATCGTATGCCCTTAATTCAAAAGGTGGCTTGTTTGAAATCTGTGTAAAATGTTTTGTATGATTATAATAATCTATAATGTTTAAACTGGGGTCTCTTGTTTCTCTGCTAAGTGCTGGAACCCAAGCAGATCCCAGATAACGATAAGTAGGAACGATCCACCTCCTAAAATGATGCCATTGTCTCATTGGTCAGAATTCTCCAAAAGAGGTTGGACTAACGTTTAAGTTAAAGACCCGAACAAAGGAGTTAGAGAAGTTGAAAAAGAAATTCGGTTCAGAGAGCAGTTCGGGGTTGCCGTTCGGTTTTGAGTTCGGCTCGTGTTGAATTAAGTTTGCGCCTCTCTCTAGCAACAGCAAGAGAGTGTTCCTGTTCGTGCTTCTCTCTGAAAACACCAAAGAGCGTGTTCGCACGCTTCTACATCGACCAGACCAAATTAGACCAGCAGACAAATAACCCATCAAGATCGGGGTTGAAACAGCTCATTCAAGCCATCTAACTCGTCTTACTTTCATTTCTTCCTTTATTTTCTTTTTTCATAAAAGTCTCGGTTCAACGTTAAGTTGCTGCGAAGTTCGTTTAAACGTCTCTCCTGCAACGCGCTTCGAACTGTAAAGACTCTTATTCGCCTGCCAATCACACGTGACCGGCAGTTCAGAAACTTCCATCCAGGCACTTCCAAGACAACCAGCCACACGGACCCGGTCGGGAAACCCCTTTAACGAAGCACCGCAAAAAGGGAACTCCCTAAGCAACGCAAAGACAAGCAAGTAGCAGCTACTCCAGACTCTTAACTGAACTGGTGCAAATGTAAATTGAATAACCTGTCTAAGAAACGAAGGTTTAAATTAATGCTTGGTGGTTCGTTCAGGTCATGTCTTACAAAGTGCATCTCTGAAAACTCTCTCTCATTCTCTCTCTCTTCCTCTGCGCCTTGTATGAATGCGTGTGTGTGATTGTGTTTAGACCTTAGTTTTATTATGTGTTTAGAATAGTTAATAAAGTCGTCAATATATTTGAAAAGATATTTGCCTTGTGTTGTGCTTGCACATTTAATGTCTTGTACTGTCGATCTAAAGTTACCTTGCTAATACATAGTGTTTCACTATAGATTGGATATTTATATCTGTTGCCAATGTTATAATTACGGCCCGTTCAAATGAACTCTAAACGAGTCATTTGCTCGGTTCCATAGTGATTCGGTCAAGATTCAATGCAAATCGATGAATCATTCCTTTTGAGCTAAATTGGCCTTCCGGCCCCCCTTAAATACATTTTATGTATATTATTATTGTGTGATTCGTTACAACTGGGAAGCATATCTCAGAGGAAATATGCAATCAATGCCTGCCCGAAGGGGGGGCTTACAGAATACACATATGACACGGAGGTGGAGGGGGGAGGGGGGAGGGGGGAGGGGGGAGGGGGTGAGGGGTGCATACGGAGAACACTGTCCAGCCCACAGGGTGGAATACTTCAACCCCAGGGGTGGCAGAGTGGCTTGCCAAGGGAAAGACACATGCTCAGAGAGGCTTACAGTGGAAATACACATGTGGGGGTCACCCAGATGGGGGAACCATGCACATGGCGGCACCTAGTGAATCGCAAAAGCTGCCGTAGCCATAAATCTGGCGTTGACGTCAACAAAACTGGAGGAACTCAGGGTTGGTGAGGCTAACCTGAGGAGAATATCGCACGTATCCAGTCCGTTGAGTTGAATGGCGAGCAAGCGAAGACACCTGAGTGGGTCCTAGTATCGGCTGGTTGAAGCGAGTACACGGGAGGACACTGGCTCCACTCGGAGATTGTCTTTGGAATCTGGCAAATGTGTTGGGTGTCGCCCAGCCTGCAGCTCTGCAGATGTCTGTTAGCGAGGCGCCATGCGCTAGAGCCCAAGAGGAAGCCACACTACGGGTGGAGTGGGCTTTCGCACCAAGGGGGCACGGTCGACCTTGCTGCTGTTATGCCAAGCAATGGTGTCCACTGTCCAGTGAGACGGCGTCTGCCTGGAGAGAGCCTTTCCCTTCAGCTTCCCACCATAACAGACAAAGAGCTGGTCTGAGGTCCTGAAACACTGCGTTCTGTCTAGGTAAGCACGAAGGGCGCGTACTGGACAGAGCAGTGCCAAGGCTTGATCTGCCTCCTCCAGGGGCAGCGATTGCAGGTTCACCACCCGATCTCGAAAGGGAGTGTTGGGCCGGGATCTCAGGATCACGTGAGAATAGGCCGGCCCGAATTCCAGGCACGCTTCGTCAATGGAAAATGAGGCGCAACCAATATGACCTGCTCCTCGTCCTCCCTGATCTTACACAGACCCTGTTCACTGGGGGAACGCGTACTTGCGGAGGCCTCGCGGCTAGCTGTGCGCCAATGAGTCCGTGCCGAGCGTACCCTCGGACAGGGAGTAAAACAGGTCGCAATGGGACGAGTTGTGGGAGGCAAACAGGTCTACCTGTGCGTCCCCGAACTGATCCCAAATCAGCTGAACCGACTGGGGATGGAGTCACCATTCTCCAGGAAGAGGTTAAGATGTGAAGCTCGACGGCTGCACAATTCAGGGTTCCCGGAACATAATGGCTCAAAGCGACCTCAGATGCATCCGAATCAACTAATAATATTCTTCGTACTATAAATTTTTTTAATTGTTTTGACGAAATTATAGTTTGGGGAGATTTCAATCGAAATTGGCTTGATAGGTCCTCTTTGAAAGAGAGGAATCAGTTTGAAAGCTTAAATCTTACTCAATTAATACAGGAACCTACCAGAGTGGAGGGGAACTCCAGGTCTCTCTTAGATTGGATCTTGGTTACGCATCCCAATAGAATTGCTGATTCGGGTGTTTTACCCGATTGCTTCAGTGATCATTCAGTTATCTTTTGTATCTGGAAAATAAGGTTACCTCGTCTACCACCTAAAATAATCAAGGTAAGACAATTTAAAAATATGATTAATGATGCATTTACTCAAGATTTGTTATGTATTAACCCTCTGGGGTCCTTCGGCCCAAATGGACCCGAAGCATTTAAATATTTTTTTTTTTTAAATCATTGCTTTATCGGAATGGTCCGAAATTTGGTGACTTTGTTGGTACTTGGCATATGAACACCCCAAAAAATTGGGGACAGGATTTGAATAGTCTAAGTGGTTGTAAAAAAAATAGTCACACTCAGGACCTTCGGGTCCAAATGGACCCGCATAGGAAATGAATGGGAAATTGGCAAAAATGTGAAAATACAGAGTTATTTTGTGCGTACAAACTACAAATCAGCCACGATCCAGAAAAAAAGCACACAACAGTGAAGGGGTGAATCTATAAAACATCAAGAGTGCAAAACAGACACATCCACACACACACACACACACACACACACACAAACACACTTTTATACACATACACACTAATAAATTCAGATTACATATGGGTTTTGAATTTTAATTGGAATTGGATTTTAAGCAAAGGGACAAGGCTTGGGAAAGATATCATTTAACAAAAGATCTGTCAGATTGGATTGAATATAAGCGATTAAGAAATGTATGTACTGTTAAAACAAGAAATGCCAAATCTGACTATTATAAAAATTCACTATCAAATGATTTTACAAATCCAAAACATTTTTGGAAAAAACTTAATTGCCTGTTGAATAAATCTAATAAGAATTCCCTTGCAAAATTAAGAATAAATAATAATATTATAAGTGATCCAATTTCTGTAGCTGACGCCTTTAATCAGCACTTTTCTTCTGTTTGTAATTTACGTCCACCTGATTTCTGTTACTCCAACCCTATAAATAGTAATGTAGTAAACAGTTCTTTTTCATTTACTACAATTCTTCCCACTGAGGTACAGCAGGCAATCTCCGAAATTAAATCTGGAAGTGGTGTTGGTATAGATGGTCTGGAGATAAAGTTTATTAAAATTGCCTCTCATGTTCTAGCATATCCATTATGTGATCTATTTAATTTATCTATATCTACTTGCAAAGTTCCAGTCATGTGGAAGTGTGCTAGGGTAACACCTTTATACAAAAGTGGTGATTCTCTTGATTCTAACAATTATAGACCAATCTCAATTATTAGTAATGTAGTAAAAGTATTTGAAAAAATTATATTCAAGAGACTGTTAAATACATTAATGAGTTTTCTATTTTTTCTCCAAACCAATCAAGTTTTAGGCCCAATTACTCCACCACTACTGCTCTTACAAAATTTGTTAACGATGTTACATCTGCTTTGGACAATAATATGTCCACTGGAGCAATATTTATAGATCTTACCAAAGCGTTTGATCTGGTTGATCATTATATTCTCCTTGATAAATTATACAATATTGGTCTCTCCGAACAGTCCATTTTATGGTTTAATTCATATCTTCACTACAGACGTCAGTGTGTAAAATTTAATGGTGCTCTCTCTCAGTTCATGATAATGGAAAAGGGTGTTCCTCAAGGTTCTTGTTTAGGCCCTCTTTTATTTTCCATCTTCATTAATGACCTCCCACAAGTGTGCTCTGATAGTCAAATTCTCTTGTATACTGATGATACAGTCATTTATTCTTCAAAACGTGATATTCATTTAATTCAATCATCACTGCAACTTGATTTTAATACTATTCAAAAGTGGTTCTCGAATAATGGACTTATATTGAATAAAAGTAAGTCTTATAGTATGTTATTTTCCACTAGATCTGCCCGACATAACCATGGTAATAGTTTAACATTTAAATTTTCAGATGGTACATTTGTGGAGAATGTTGAGGAATTTAAATACTTGGGCCTCTGGCTTGACTCCAGCCTCTCCTTTAGGCCTCATATTGACTATATAGTGAAAAGAGTAAATTATAATTTGAGACTATTATCCCGTTCAATTAATTGCTTTACACAATTGATTAGACTAAGAATTGTAACTCAGCTTCTATTTCCTATTATTGATTATGCTGACTTTGTCTATATGAGTACAACAGAATCATACCTTAAATCCTTAAATATAGTCTATAACAGTCTCTGTCGATTTGTGTTGAGATGTCCGTTTCTAACCCATCATTATCATATGTACCAACAATTTAATCTTTTATCACCAAAGGCTAGACGTCAGCTACACTGGTTTCAGTTTGTTTATAAATGTATATTTTTTAATTATCCTTTTTATTTGAAGCAACATTTAGTCCTATATAGGTCAACTTATGGCCCGAGACACCTTGATCATCCCTTTTTTTCTGTCCCAAAGATATCTAAAGAAATTGGAAGACGCGCTTTCAAATTTAAAGCCCCCTCAGATTGGAACAGTTTACCTTGTTCCTTAAGGTCCATCTCTTCCTTTCCACTCTTTAAGTCAGCCCTTTTAACTTATTTGCAATCGTGTGACCAATGTATATGTTTTCCTGGTATATGAGCTTTTGTGTCTCTAATGCCCTTAGTAAGAAATTATGTATGTGCATGCACGTTTGTATGCATATGTGTATATAGGTATGTATTTTTGTATTGGTATGTATATGTAGGTTATATTTGTTTGTTTTTGTGGTTTCGTCAAAAATGGTTCTCTCCTGTAATATCTTAATGTCATACTATATTGTTTATGTGAAAATGCTTTGGACAGAGGTGGGACAGGTTGAGGTGGTTGGTTGTGAAGAAGAGCATTAGTGTGTGCGAATGTGTAAGTGTTTGGTGTTATCTTGAGGACCCCCTCGAAAATGAGATGTTTCATCTCAAGGGGTTATCCTCTAATAAAATGAAATGAAATGAAATGAAATGCTTATGACATACGCCGGGAGCGTAGACCACCTTGTCGGTAGATGTACGGTATTGTCGCGGTATTGTCTGATCGGACTAGTACGTGCTGGTTCTTGAGGAACGCATGGAAGTGGTGCAGAGCGAGACGTACTGCCAGCAACTCGGGGCAATCAACATGCCAAAAAAGTCGCTGGGGTCCTGTCCAGGGGCCCGCGGCAGCATGTCCATTGCACATGGCACCCCAGCCCGTGGAGAAGGAAGGCATCTGTTGAGACAACATGCCTGGAAACTCGCTCTAAGGGCACTCCGGCCCGTAGAATCAGAGGTTCGTCCACGGGGTGAAGGTCTGATGGCAGGTCCGAGTTACTGGTACTCGGAGCGTGCCTTGTTGCCATGCCCACCTCGAGACTCGATCTCGAAGCCAGAGCTGAAGCAGTCTCATATGAAGCAATCCAAACGGCATTGCAGCGGCTTCGGATGCCATATGCCACAGGAGCCTCTGAAATAACTTCAGTGGAACCACACTCTTGCCCTCGAACTGTCTAAGGCAAGTCAGCAGTGACTGCACGCACGCGCTTGCTCGTAAGCTGCGCGCACCTGGCGACCGAGTCGATTTCCATACCGAGAAAAAAGATCCTCTGCACGGGGCAAAGTTTGCTTTTTTCCCAGTTAACCCGAAGGCCCAGATGAGCTAGGTTCCGGGGCACTAGGTCCCTGTGTTCGCAAACCTGGTCTCGAGAGTGAGCTAGGAACAGCCAGTCGTCGAGATAGTTCAGGATGCGAACCCCTTGTTGCCGAGCGGCACAAGGGCTGCCTCGACGACCTTCGTGAAGGCGCGAGGAGACAGGGCTAGCCCGAATGGGAGAACCACACTTGTATGTCTGCCTCTCGAAAACAAACCGAGGGAACAGTCTGTGTCGAGGAAGAAAGGAGACATGGAAGTAGGCGTCCTTCAGGTCGATCGCTGCAAACCAATCCTGTGGCCGCACACATTCGAAAATGCATTTGGCCATGAGCATCTTGAACGGAAGCCTTTTTAGAAGGGAACGGTTTAGACGCGCAGGTCCAGGATTGGTCGAACCCACCGGTTTTCTTGGGTACAATGAGGTCGAGGCTGAAGAAGCCGGACTTCATTTTGGCTGGAGGGGTGGTCTCGATCATACCCGTTCGCCAATAGGGTGACGACCTCCGTACACATGACAGGGGCATTGCCACCCACCACGGTAGAGCGGATTCCCCGGAGCGGGGAGGAGACCATGTGAACTGAATCGCAAAGCCGAGCCTGATGATTCTCGTGAGCCAGTGGGACAGATTGGAAGCTCAAAAACTGAACCAGCGGGGTCATGTGAACCACAGACGTACCCACGATGGGGCAGCGAGGCGGAATGACCGGCCCAGACGTGGGAGCAGTGTTGTTTTTGGCAGCCCTTTTAGTTTTAGTCTTAGTCTTAGTCTTAGTCTTTTGGACGAAAATGCTTTTTAGTTTTAGTCACATTTTAGTCACTTAAAAACTTCATAGTTTTAGTCAAGTTTTAGTCGACGAAAACAAAAAAAAGGTTTTAGTCAAGTTTTAGTCGCCGAAAACGCAAAAAGGTTTTAATCAAGTTTTGATCAATTTTAGTAAAAATAAAAAATAGTCTTTAAAAAATAGAGAAAATAAAATGTGGCAATTGGTATCAAGTTCAAAAATAGAAAAGAAATAAAAGTTACACTTTGCAATCTGTAAAAAAAAAAAAGAATAGAAATCCATTTGGGAGGACAGGTCTATTTATCCCTGCATTAGTGGCTGCAATGAGCCTGTTTTGAATTGCACAATTTCTCAAAAGTCATGCTCAATGTTCAGCTGAGATCTGTACTTTGTTTTCAGTGAAACTGAAACAGCTGAAAAGCCCATCTCACAGAGATATGATGTGGCAAAGGGAAGAAGAATGCACACTGCTCTCTGCCTTTAGCCTACTTAAAAACGTGATATGTATATATATATTTTTAAATAGATTAAATAGACATAACATACTGTGTTTGATATGGGATTAAAATGATGGATAGTGTATGGGCAGTGTATAAGATATAAACTAATGATTAATTACTTTAATATTCCTTTGTTCCGATCAGAGCATCTGAGCGGAGAGCGCATATCTGAATATTCCGCCCCGCTCGCTCATTCATCTCAGGGTCGCGCGCTCAACACAGAATGGCCTGCTGGTTCGAGAATATGTGGAATAAGAGCTGCCTCCGACTAAAGTTTTTATTGTAGTCGACTAGTAGTTGTTCATTTAAGCCATTAGTGGACAAATCGCCCCTTTATACTAATTTAATTACTTAAAAAGGCTATACGGGATATTGAGCGTTATAGCCGCACTCAAGCGCACGACCGCACGCATAAAGCTTGCCACAAAGAACCGGCAAAAGTAATGATTATGAATGTGTAAAAAAATAGCAAGGAGACATTTAATTGTTTATTAATAAACTGGTGTTTTCGGTGTCGCTGCAAAGATGAATTTGACGATGCGGACTCGCCATGAACGAATAAAGATAAAAAGGTATAAAACGGAAAATTTCCTCCCGTTTTGGAGGAGACCTGTCACGCCAGTGGGGCGCGCCCCACACTTTGAGAACCGCTGGATTATACTGAAACTGAAAGTATGTCCATAAATCATCTCGTCGTTTCCGACCACCAAGCCCGTTTATTGGCTTCGGCGCCATGGTCCTTCGAAGATGTGTGGTGAGTGACTAGCCGCAGCCGCAGGTGTGTTGTTGTGTGGAATCAAAGAAAACTCGAAAACGTCTCATCATGTTTTAGTCACCTTAGAGCCATTTTTAGCTAGTCATCGTCGCGTTATCGTCATAAAAAAAAGTGGGTCAACGAAATAATTTCGTTATCGTCATCGTTGATGAAAACAACATTGCGTGGGAGGCGGAGCGTCCCGATGTGGGGGCATGGTCAAATGCCGCATCCTGACAGAGGAATGCCAGGGAAGGACCAGCGTTCCACGGGGGTCTGCTCTGTCAGGGGTCTGGCGACAGAGGGGGACGAAAGTGACAAGGCTTGTAAGCGGCGCACACTGCCATCCATGCCCTCTGGGGGCTCAGAGATGGGATGTCAGTTCTTTGGAGAAGAGGTTCTCCCCCGGCCCTCCATCGGGGGAAGGAGTGGCCCTGCAACCACTTCCTGAAAGAACTGCAACCCATGTCTGAGCTGCCCGTAACGGGAGCGCCACATCGCCTGGCGTTCAGCAGGCTGCGGGACTGGTACGGGCAGGGGCGCCTTCCTGCAACCACCTCCACAGCGCGGCCCGGTGCTGCTGGGGCCGGGAGGGAGGGGGCGGAAGTCACAGGAGGGCGCGTACAGTGGCTAGCGGACTGAGGCGTCTGAGCCGGCGGCTGGGTGGCAGCAGCTGACCGCGGGGTCAGAACATGTTTGGTAGCCGCCGCGAAAGAGGCCAGCCTGGGATATGGGGGAGTTGAGGAAGCGGGTTCGCTCAGCCTCGCGCATATCAACCAGGTTAAGCCAGAGATGTCTGACCACGCATGTGGACATCACCTGATCCAGGGTGCGTGCGGTCACCTTCGTCGCTCGTAGAGCGAGGTCGGTGGCGGCAGGCGGCAGGCAGCAGGCAGCAGGCAGCTCTTGGGTGAGCCCTGAATCAGCCCTACCCACGTGCATGTCATTGAGCACCCTGAAGGATGGCAATAACATGCAGTGAGGCAGCAGCTTTCTCCGCAGCTCTATAGGTCTTTGTCACCGGAGTAGAAAAAAACCTACAGGCATCGGAGGGGTGCTTAGGGTCGCCACAGAACACTCCACGGGGGGAACCCCAGTGTACCCTTGGCCGCGGCCTCTGCTAGGGCAGAGAAGGCGGAAGAGGCCGCTGAGCAGTCGCGAAAAGTCAAAGGAGACTCCCACGATCTCATGACCTCTTAATGCACGTCCGGGTAGAAAGGATTTGGGTTTGCCTCCCCAAAAAAACAATCATCAGCCTTAAGTGCTCGGGACATGGCAGATGGTTCCACACAAGCCCGATACTCGCGGCGGCCCAGGAAAGCATAGCTGTCAACTCTGGATCAGACTCGTTATGCTAGCACACCCGAGAATGGCAGCACAGACGAGCCATCATTTCCAGAGGACTCCAGCTCACCTTGTGATGCGGCGATATACATGATTTCATCAGCCGGGGAAACCGAATCGCGGGCCCGCCGGCATCCTCTGACGTGGCTCTGGTTGGCGAAGACATTCGGAACCGCACGGGTTGCAATGTGAAAGATGGGGTGTGGACCGAGGATGTTTCGTCGATTTAGTTCCAGACCTGCCGTCTTAGGTCACCCTGGCCACCAGCCGAAGTATTATCTCGCGTGGAGAAAATGGATCGGGGTGTGGATGAGGGGACTCTCGCTCTATTGAGCTCATAGAGTCTCGACCGTTACATTGCGATGGTCATGTTCCCGCTGGGAAAACGTGACGCATCCACAAATGCTGTCTGAACGTGATCGAAGCCCAAATCAGTCAAAACAGCGCTCGTGCCCATCAGCTGAATCTATCAGAATACCGCACTCAGAAATACACGGGCAGATCGTCTTTAAAAAGACGTGCCGCGTGCAGGCTCTTTTGGTGAGAGAAAAGCTTGCAGCAGTGCTGAAGCGCCCAGGGAGAAACACACACGCTGTTCAGTTCAGCAGGCAGGAATGAGAAACTCGCTGGAACTCGCCATCACACCAACACCGACTGGAAGCTGCTCGTCTAGAAGATTCTCGAAGATAGTCAGAGAATATGCTGCAGGAGTGAAGAGAACTTCCTGGCTCCGAAGCGAAAAACATTATGATGTTTTATTAACAAGGTTCGGGAGGAGCAGGTGCAAATAATTAACCCAATCAGCACAAGTGGAGATCAATCAGTAATCAACTCAGGACAAGATAAATAACAGCAGAACCATCCTCTGTTCCTTGACAGTTTATCAGCATTTGGCCCCGCAGTAACTTCCTAACATGTCCGAATCGAGCTCTTCCCTTTCAATGAAGAATCTTTCGTCCATCAGAATCAGGAATCTTTGCCGCAATCCTCTGGTGTTATCTCGCGGGCGTCAGGCCAAACAAACAGGTCCTCGCCACCACGGGCGCAACATCCGCAATCTTTAAACTGGACCATCCAATCAATAATTCCTGCCATAGAGAAATGGATAAGGCAATGCCGCCCTCTTCACGCGAAGGAACGGGCCTTCCTCCAGCGTCAGGCTGCCGCAGCAGGCCCTAAGTAAGCCGCGCTGCAGATTCAGTCGCGGCCGCCGGCCAGTCCACACTCGCAACATCTGCCAGGTCAACTTCGCGAGTGCTCAGCTCAAAAACTTTTTCGTTTTCCGTCCCTGGTTGAACTTCGCATCGCTTCAGTTGTTGAATCACGAGCCAGTTATGCTATCTGGATACTCATGTTTTGATCGGGGGAACACTCATTTTAAACCATTTCTGTACAAATGATTTATCGTCATTAACGCGATGCTTCTTGTGGCGTAAACTCACACGTAAACAGTATGTCGCACATTACGTGCAGATTGCACACAGAATCATTAAGAACCTATTGTTAACACTGTCCTGCAATGTATCTACAAAAATCGCTTAGAAACTTAAAGTTATAGCGTAAATGTTTTTTGTTTTTTTAAATTTATTTAATTTTTAAAGTAATTTAAACCCATAGCTTCACTATTGTTTTTTTTTTCTGATTCAGAACGAACAAATCGGCAGGGAATGTGACCCATGGCCATATAAATAATTAAAATAAACGGTCATGTTGAGGGTTCCTACGCAACTTAGAAAGATTTTCGAATTACTTAACGACTGAATGAATATGCGTGTGCCACTCAAAACCAGCAACGGATAAATGAACAAACAATCATCTAAATCAGACGGTACTTTGCTGTTTGACGATAATCCAACATCAAACAACCCAGGTAGCAAACAGACGTTGGCCCAACGTCTGTTTGCTACCTGGGAATGATTACTGAATCAAACCGATGTGTCAGAGGGGAATATACACAGGTTCTAAAACGTTTTAGTCTTCTCATCATGTAAGCGCATGTTATCACTTTGAAAAAAAAAAAAAAAAAAAAAAAAAAAATTCAAACATTTAATAATCAATAGGATTTCTGATCTCGTCCACCTTCCCAGACAGTCTAAACTGTTCTAAACGAGAACTGCTATCTTTGCTCGGCCACTTAAACCTCAGATACGCATAATCCTGCAAGGATTTAATCTCTCACCTCCTCTTCCTCGCGTCTTGATTAATGCGCAAGAAGATGAGCATCGGTCTGCCAGGCCCCAAACTCCTCCTCCCTTCTATCAGCCTCACACCACAGGAGCTCAATATCTCAAGGTAAGTTTCTCCACTGCCGCAGCAGTGATGTCTCCTCTGCTCCCGCAGGAGCTCTGTTTCTCTGGTTATTTTCTCCACTGCCGCAGCAGTGATGTCTCCTCTGCTCCCGCAGGAGCTCTGTTTCTCTGGCTATTTTCTCCACTGCCACAGCAGTGATGTCTACTCTGCTCCCGCGGGAGCTCTGTTTCTCTGGCTATTTTCTCCACTGCCGCAGCAGTGATGTCTCCTCTGCTCCCGGAGGAGCTCTGTTTCTCTGGCTATTTTCTCCACTGCCACAGCAGTGATGTCTACTCTGCTCCCGCGGGAGCTCTGTTTCTCTGGCTATTTTCTCCACTGCCACAGCAGTGATGTCTACTCTGCTCCCGCGGGAGCTCTGTTTCTCTGGCTATTTTCTCCACTGCCACAGCAGTGATGTCTACTCTGCTCCCGCAGGAGCTCTGTTTCTCTGGCTATTTTCTCCACTGCCGCAGCAGTGATGTCTCCTCTGCTCCCGCAGGAGCTCTGTTTCTCTGGCTATTTTCTCCACTGCCACAGCAGTGATGTCTACTCTGCTCCCGCGGGAGCTCTGTTTCTCTGGCTATTTTCTCCACTGCCACAGCAGTGATGTCTACTCTGCTCCCGCGGGAGCTCTGTTTCTCTGGCTATTTTCTCCATTGCCGCAGCAGTGATGTCTACTCTGCTCCCGCAGGAGCTCAATTTCTCCAGGTAAGTTTCTCCACTGCCGCAGCAGTGATGTCTCATCTGCTCTTGCAGGAGCTCTGTTTCTCTGGCTATTTTCTCCACTGCCACAGCAGTGATGTCTCCTCTGCTCCCGCAGGAGCTCTGTTTCTCTGGCTATTTTCTCCACTGCCACAGCAGTGATGTCTATTCTGCTCCCGCAGGAGCTCTGTTTCTCTGGCTATTTTCTCCACTGCCGCAGCAGTGATGTCTCCTCTGCTCCCACAGGAGCTCAATTTCTCCAGGTAAGTTTCTCCACTGCCGCAGCAGTGATGTCTTTTCTCCAATACCTCACTATTCAGAATTAATATTCCTGTTAAAACCCCTACTTGATGCCTCTATCTGTCCAGCGAGCATTGGTCTCCCAGCGGACGTAGCATGCATCGGTTTCTTCTTTCTCTGTCCAGCGAGCATTGGTCTCCCAGCGGACGTTGCATGCATCTATGTTTCTTCTTTCTCTGTCCAGCAAGCATTGGTCTCCCAGCGGACGTTTCATGCATCTATCTCTACTCTTTTCTATCCAGCGAGCATTGGTCTCCCAGCGGATGTATTGTGTACTTATATCTCTACTCTCCCCCGTCCAGCGAGCATTGGCCTCCCAGCGGATGTACTGTGTACTTATCTCTACTCTCTCCCCTCCAGCGAGCATTGGTCTCCCAGCGGACGTTGCATGCATCTATCTCTACTCTCTTCCGTCCAGCGAGCATTGGTCTCCCAGCGGACCTACTGTGTACTTATATCTCTACTCTCATTCGTCCAGCGAGCATTGGTCTCCCAGCGGACGTACTGTGTACTTATCTCTACCCTCTTCCGTCCAGCGAGCATTGGTCTCCCAGCGGACGTACTGTGTACTTATCTCTACTCTCTCCCGTCCAGCGAGCATTGGTCTCCCAGCGGACGTTGCATGCATCTATCTCTACTCTCTTCCGTCCAGCGAGCATTGGTCTCCCAGCGGATGTACTGTGTACTTATATCTCTACTCTCATTCGTCCAGCGAGCATTGGTCTCCCAGCGGACGTACTGTGTACTTATCTCTACCCACTTCCGTCCAGCGAGCATTGGTCTCCCGGCGGACATACTGTGTACTTATCTCTACTCTCTCCCGTCCAGCGAGTATTGGTCTCCCAGCGGACGTTGCATGCATCTATCTCTACTCTCTTCCGTCCAGCGAGCATTGGTCTCCCAGCGGACGTACTGTGTACTTATCTCTACTCTCTCCCGTCCAGCGAGCATTGGTCTCCCAGCGGACGTTGCATGCATCTATCTCTACTCTCTCCCGTCCAGCGAGCATTGGTCTCCCAGCGGACGTACTGTGTACTTATCTCTACTCTCTCCCGTCCAGCGAGCATTGGTCTCCCAGCGGACGTACTGTGTACTTGTCTCTACTCTCTTCCGTCCAGCGAGCATTGGTCTCCCAGCGGACACAGCATGTATCTACCTTTCTATTACCTCTGTCCAGCGAGCATTGGTCTCTCAGCGGACTCGACACGTATCTATCTTTCCTGCCCGGCCAGCATTTTCAAATTCATTCCACCTCGCAGGCGGCCGGTAGAGCCCAATATCCTGACACCATTGAGCCGCTCACGTCAGAAGCTACATGGACCCTCCCGGTCAGCCGTTTTCCAATTCTCGCCGCTCCCCGTCCATGGGTCAGCGGGACTTACCCGTTAACGCCATGGAGATATCCCGATCAAGCGATCAAGCTTATTGAAAAGCCAGCCCGCCAAATTCGCTGCGTCTTTGGGGGGTCTATAGTCTGGCGGCTGTCCTTTTGCTCTTTTGCTTTTTGGGGGGGAGTACTCTGGGTTCGGGCAGAAATTCCGAGCTCGGAGCCCTCCACCCGGACAGCACGCCAAGTACGCATAACCTTTACCATAATAATTATATGTAGATGTGAACTCGTGAAATGATGTTTTATTAACAAGGTTCGGGAGGAGCAGGTGCAGATAATTAACCCAATCAGCACAAGTGGAGATCAATCAGTAATCAACTCAGGACAAGATAAATAACAGCAGAACCATCCTCTGTTCCTTGACAGTTTATCAGCATCCCACCTCCACCCCATCTCCTCACTTTTTAGTTCCATCTCTAGTTCCATCTACTCTTACCAACGGGGGGAGTACTCTGGGTTCGGGCAGAAATTCCGAGCTCGGAGCCCTCCACCCGGACAGCACGCCAAGTACGCATAACCTTTACCATAATAATTATATGTAGATGTGAACTCGTGAATCTGCATATTGCGGCGTCCTTCCTTTTATACCCACACGGTGGGGCGGAGTTACGCCATTCAAATTCCGCAGACCCATGGCATTTCCTTGCCATTGGCTCGTTTTATTTCTTTCGAAGATGAGAGGCTTCTAAGCGAACCCCATTTCGACGTAACTCGAAGTGACTGCGAAAGGGAACATTTGCATCTTTCCAAGCTAAAGGGAAAATCCCTTTTTCATCATTAAAATAATTTCCAATTTGCACTCCATGGTGCCATAACATTCTTCACTGTACATTTTTTCATAGGTGCATGTTTGACCACCAAAGGGTAAAATAATCTTTCAAATGCTGACAATGAATTATCAGGATGAACTTCCTTATAAACATCAATCCAACATATATTATTTATGTCTGTACAAAATGATTCTTGACTGAATCTCTAATATGATCTTTTATAAATTACTTTTGGTTTCCTAAGTTTTCTAAGTGTTTACATGCTTGCTAAATAAAACACAATATATTTTTACGCATGTGCTAAAATGCCTTAAACCGCTTGAACCCCGATAAATGCTGCTTGCAGCTTTAATTGTTATTAAAATTATACTACTACTACTGATATTAATAATGATAATAACAATAAACAATAGTAATATTTGTAATACTTACCTTTTATTGTTATCTCCCTGAACAGCACAACTCATGCACAACAGCAGATAGAGAAGAGGATGCATGTGTACCTCCATGGTGAGTGTGTGAGTCCTGTGTGAGGAACAGATTTAGGTCTCTCAGCTCTGCTATGCAAATGTCTCACAAGAGCAATTGAGTGAATGTTATTATGGGGATTAACGGGTGTTATCAGTTTCTATCATTGCACAACCAGTGTCTGTGCTCTCATTGGATACACATCCCTCCTGTTATGTGTAAATTTCAGCAATGTTGTTAATGTGTGGGGTCAAATTGACCCCAAATGTTTTAATATATGATAAATTACTCAGATTGAAAATATTTGTAATAATTATTTAATATAATTGAGAAATTAACCTAAGAAATATCAAGAAAAACACTAAAACCCAACAACAATGATTATTGATACATGCTTGTAAAAAATGTTTGTCCTGTGTTTGTAAACAAAATATTACATGAAATAGTAGAGAAATAAAGCTATTTGAAACTTGGCCTTCATATAATAGTAAAATAGAGAAAAAGTTTGACCAATAAATGATATTTACTTAAGTTTGCAATATCATGAGAGAGATTCATCAGAAAAAGTAAAACAAAACAGGAAAATATTCTATAATTTATTTTATTTTTCACAAAAAAAAAAGAGGCTTGGGTCAAAATAACCCCAGACATCACAGATTGGGTCAAAATATGTACAGGCATTTTGAAAACTCTTTAACTCAAGATATCCACGTTTATCCACGTTCAATTTTTCAATGAGCAATTCTTCATAAGTGTCACCCCCCTTTTTTTTATATACATGAAAAATGCACATTTCAAACTTAAATGGTTGTAATTCAATAATGCTTTGGAATATAGACGTAAGATTGGTCTCGTTTTAAAGAAGACATTTGGCAGATTTTTGAGAAGTGAAATAAATTAAGAAAGTGAAACAGAAAAAAAGTTATAGAAGTTTGAGTTTATGAAAATGTACAATAAAAAATGTAAGTATTCATATTTTATATAAAATATATATTTTCGAAACCCGTGCGACTCTAAAACTGCAAAAAAAAAAAATCAAAGCCAAAAATCTGAACAAGTTGTGTTTCAAATTTTAGGTTGATATCTCAAAAAAATGAGCTTTCAGTAAGATTTTGTTTGGGCGCAGTACCAAACTTTTTCATGAAGTATGACATCTTATGACAATTTATGAAGTAGACATCCTATTCAGAAGTAATATGAGAAGTTTGGCAGATTTTGAAAATAACAAGTATGTGCGTTATAGCTTGCTGCCACATCACAAATGGTGAATATATAATTTTTTTCTTTATATTTAAAAAAAAATTCAGACCTTTTTTTCTAAAATAATTGAATGGATGCTAACTTTTGAACTCTTGACATGAAAACAAACTGAGGTTTCTACCCTTCTTTCATGACTTTTCATGTTCATCACTATCTTAAAATAAAGGTCTAAACATGCCTTAGGAGTATGAAAATATTCTTGTTGCAAATTGATAAATTACGGCTCCTCTATAATTTATTTTGAAAATCACCAAATGTGGAAACTGAGATTGTAAGCTTTCAAATGATATATAGTTTGTCAAGATTAGTTTAGGTGTAGTATAGGATATTACTGTTTTAAAAATGTAATGGATTTGGGCCCACCGTCACTTAACAGGTTAAAAATACAATGAGCATATTTTTCATAGATGTCAAATTTGCTTCCAGGTCAATTTGACACCAGACATTTTTGAAAGGTCAATGTGCCTTCTCCAAAGTCATGTGGTTTAAAAGAAAATCAATGATTTTATGTGCTTTGGCTCAATTTTATTTGGATTAGTGGTCATTTTGAAAATGTAGTACAAAGTCCATATTATTTAGGTCCATGTATTTCATTGGATTTTATTGAATCTGTGAAAATCGTGGTTTAAAAGAAATTAAATTGAGTTTATTTCTAGAGAAGGTTTTTTTTTGTTAAAAAAGAAGAAAAAAAATCATAAAATGAAGATTTGTTTTATTATTGTTTAAAAAATGAACTGAGCATAACATTACATTTGCAACTCATTTGAACAAAAGGTCAAATGTTATTGCTTTCTTTGTGTAATAGTTATGGGTGCTTCTCATTGGGTGCTTCCTTTCCCAGTGTCTCAGCTCCACCCGCTGTAGGATGTGAGGGAAGGCTGCAAAGACAAAAAAAGGAGGACAGAGGAATTGAAGGAAAGCTTATTTATACATTGGAATACTTGATCATTCAAGCGTCACTTCAAAGCGTCATCAGCTGCGCTCAAAGCACTGCCCTTATGTTGTTGAAGTTTGTTTATTTACGAAATGAATAAATAATAATAAAGCAAGATACCCTGTTAAAAATATTTGAGATGTGTGGTTTATTTAAACTGCAAGGTAAAGAATAAATTAAAATTATTGTGACAGAAGTGAAGGGGGAGTAGAATTTATACATGCGTCACGTTTAGTCGATAAAACACTTCCGCAAAGGATACACCTTTGTATCCTCGCTCATGACTCCTCTGGAAGCCTCCTCACTCCTCGTTCCTCGCCTCCTAACGGTAAAATTAGAGAATTGAGATGTCCTTCAAGATGGCCGAGCTCGATCGGTTTCCGGGTCATAGGATGGAGGACGGAGGAGCGAGGAAACAAGGAGGGATATTGAGAAGCACCATAGGCTGTCCCACTCCCAATTCGAAGCGTCCTTTTCCCGTGAATGCAGGAGCCATCAGAAGAATCCTTTGAAGCCTTGCCTGCCCCTTGAATGTATTGCGCGCCATAGACGAAATTGCCAGATGACACTTTTAAATGTAAGTATTTGGTTTCAATTTAATCGAGTATGCTAATGTATCTAATGATAAAAAATGTATAAATAAATAAATGCAATAAAGGTTCAAATGTTGACTTATATGTTGCCAGTATGTGATTTTACAAAGGCTAGTTTATACTCTTTAAACTTTATTTTGTACATAAATTGACCATGGTGAACAATTTTAGATAGGTTTTCAACCCCGTTTTGTTTTTTAGGCAGTTATAACTACACTGAACAAAATTATAAATGCAACAGTATCGTTTTTGCCCCCATTTTTCATGAGCTGAACTCAAAGATCTAAGACTTTTTCTATGTACACAAAAGGCCTATTTCTCTCAAATAGTGTTCACAAATCTGTCTAAATCTGTGTTAGTGAGCACTTCTCCTTTGCCGAGATAATCCATCCACCTCACATGTGTGGCATATCAAGATGCTGCATTAGGCTGGCCACAATAAAAAGATTTTTTTTTTTTTTTAATGGTAACTTACAAAAAAAAATGTAGGCTATACGATTGTTTCATTTACTAATTTTAATTTGCATAACCAAACGTGGTAACACTTTACAATACGGGTGCACTAATATGCATTAATTCATATTTAACTAATGCATAGATAATCATGAGTTAATGTATGATTCATGAAGAACTAAACCATTAATTAATGATTACTGCATCAGCAACTAATAAAGAGTCTATATGATTAATAGATTAAGTAATACATGAATTGCTATTAATTCAATGTGTCATTGTGTATTAATTCCTTAATAACCTATTTTATTAACTAATAGTGTAAATTAATGTGTTAATTACCACAATTAGTCAAAGCTATGCACTTCAACTTCCAGTTGTCTGCTTTAATTAATCATTAGCTAATGATTTGCAAAGGTATCATTATGTTATGACTTTACTTGTTGAGGCACATCATTATTAACTAGTCATTTAGTAATTGTAGTAATTTACACATGACTTTGCACTAACAATGAAGTAATTAATCATGTATTAATGCATATTAGTGTACCTGTATTATCTGGAAGTTGAAATACAAGGCTTTTGCTCATTCTGGTAATTAACATATTAATTAACACTATTAGTTAAAAAAATGAGTTATTAGGGAATTAATTCACAATTACATATTTAATTAATAACAATTCATTTATGAACTAATACATTAACCATACAGACTCTTAATTAGTTCCTAATGTGGTAATCATTAACGAATAGCTTAGATAATCATTAGTTACACATTAATTCAGTATTATCTGTGCATTAGTTAAGCATGAATTAATGCTTATTAGTGCACCCGTATTGTAAAGTGTTACCGATTCTCCTGTTCCAAATAAGAACCAGTATCGGCCCATTGAGCTTCTCACACTGAAGAAAGCCCGGTCATGAGTATGTGCATGCTGTTGACTTGAAGAGGATTCGTGAAACGTTCATCCATTGCTTACTCCTGGCTGCCTGAAGAGGAACTGTCGTGAGAATTCCAGATCAACATCTGCTCCCTTACTTACCCTTGGCTGCCCGACGAGGAACTGTCGTGCGATTTCCAGATAAGCATCTGCTCCATTGCTTACCCCTGGCTGCCCGAAGAGGAACGGTCGTGTGAATTCCAGATAAGCATCTGCTCCGTTGCTTACCCCTGGCTGCCCGAAGAGGAACGGTCGTGTGAATTCCAGATAAGCATCTGCTCCCTTACTTACCCCTGGCTGCCCAAAGAGGAACTGTCGTGAGATTCCAGATCAGCATCTGCTCCCTTACTTACCCCTGGCTGCCCGAAGAGGAACTGTCGTGCGAACTCCTGACAAGCATCTGCTCCATTGCTTACCCCTGGCTGCCCGAAGAGGAACGGTCGTGTGAATTCCAGATCAGCATCTGCTCCATTACTTACCCCTGGTGGTGTGAAGAGGAACTGTCGTGTGAACTCCTGAGAAGCATCTGCTCATTTACTGGCCTCTGGCTGTGAGGAGAACGACGGTGTAAATTCCTTGCAAGAGTCTGTTCCCTGACGTACCTTTGGCCGCCCGAAGAGGCCCCGCTGCGTGTATCCACTGTTAGTGCCTGCTCCGTCGCACACCCCTGCCGGCCAGGAAGAGGAGACACCAAGTTTTAGTTTAGGGAATTTTAATTCAATAAAATACTTTTTATATTTGATACCTTGTCTGGTTTCGTGGTGTCTCTGGGTAACTCCTCGAGGTGGTACGCTCACAGGGGTGGTCTGCGCCAGGGGGGGCCATCCCGACCTGTGACATAAACCTAGAGTCTCTAATCTCTAAAAATCTCTAAATGCTCCACGTGAAACTGCTGTCTTCCGACCTTTTACTATCGTGTCAATTGATTTTGATTAATATGCGCGAGGGAGAGAGAGCACGTTTTGTTTGAAGACGTGAGAGTGCGCGCACGCGGCCGGGGCGCTCTCTCCCCCTCTCTCTCTCTGCTCGTTATGCGCCCTGTCAAGCGCAGCAGTCATTCTATTCTACATCACTCGCCGATCAAAAAAGGCTATGGCGGGACACAAATTTGCTTTTTCGGCCGCCAAAAAGCGGACGATCTGACGGGTTTTAGAAGGTTAAATACAGTGTTGGGGAGTAGTTAACTACAAGTAGCGACGCTACTAACTTAACTACATTTTTCAGTAGCTTGGCAGTAGCTCAGTTGCTTTTTAAACAGTGTAGCTTTTCCAGTAGCTAACTACTTTTTGCAGCAAGTAGCGGTGTAGCGCGAGCAAAAGCTACATTGTGTTTTGTTGAGCCTGCGCGAATCACAGGATGCAAGGATATTCTTCTTCTTGTTAGATTACAAACTAATTTGTTTTGCCATTACCGCCACCTGTTGTTTATTCACGCATCTTGCGGCTAACGGTTCACTGACGTACAGAAGACCTCAAGCACAAATTTAAGGACGCACATACAGGTGATTAATGGCCATTTTAAAATGTATTAATTATCCTGCTTTATTGCTCTCTATGTTACATCAATTCTATTTCTGATTTAATTACAATGAACCGCCATGATCTGTCCGCGTTTGGTAATGAACATAAAAGACCACTAAACTAAAGTTTGCGCCATCGTGTTTCAGTTGAACAAAAAATGTAATCTTAGTTTGTTTATCGCACGACAAAGGCTTTGATCTAATTAAATTGCTGTATAGATTTGTTGTGACTGGATCCGGAGCGAACCGAACTGTGCTCACAAGCAGCTTGTGATTCAGGCTCGTCTTTCACAGTAAATTCTGCGAGCTCCATCACTGCATGTGAGCGAGTTTAACGTGCATTGTCAGTGCCACATGTGAGCTGTTGTTCAATGTATTTTCTTGCCAAAATGCAACCATCTCACAGTCACAATCGGTATTTTTGAGAAAAAGTCTATACATGCAATTTACGTTGGATGTATAGGCCTATTTTGTTCTTGCAATGTTGTATTTGTTGCAATTTTGCACTTTTGACAAACAGTCTGGTGATATTTGAGTGTTGTGTGTAATAAAACAATAAAAATCATAATTGTCTTGCATTGTTTTAAACACTAAATATTTTACTTAAAACATTCCTCAGACACTTATTCAGTTATTTATAATGTTGCTCAAAAAAAGCAAAAGTAGTTTCAATGTAGCTAGCTACTTTTTGATCGTAACTTGTAGTGTAGCTAACTACTTTTCCAAAAGGGTAGCTTGACTGTAGTTTAACTACTTTAACTAACGAGTAGCTTGTAGCTTGTCAAACTACAGTTTCAAAGTAGCTTCCCCAACACTGGTTAAATACAACCCGAAACTAAAAAACAGACCCGGCCTCTATTTGTGACTGGCCTTTATTTACCCAAACCTGCAGCCACACCAGGCGTGTAAGAGACAGGAGTCTATTTGGGACTCGGCTGTTATTTGAAGTTAAACGGTATAATCGCTCCAATTCCTTTGAGCATAGCCTCTGCTTGTGTGGTGGTTACAAAAATATATAAATAAGAGATAAATATGTGATGTGATGTAAGACGTGACAAAAAAAGAGAATGTGTTTCTTAAAGTTTCTTCTTTCTTAAAGAGTTTATTTCTTTGACGATTGATGTTTCCTTGCTCAATCGCTCCAATTATTTGATTGCTTTTCCCTTTGGGAGTGTTCGCCTGCTGGGGGAGGGGGCGCGGCGGCGCGCGCGCTGCTAAAACAATACACAGACTTCCATGACTGAAGCAGCAGCAGCTCTGTGTCCTGTGCATTATTAATTATATCTCCCCTCATCAGGTAACACATTGATGCAATTGGAGTATGTTTTTGACATGTCAGAGTTTAGAGAAATGTTAACTACATTGGTTAAAGTGTTTAATAAGTTACTGTTATTATTACTGAAATGTAAAAGTTCGCTTCAAGTGATGTCTGTGTGTCGCGTGTGCTAATACGCATTCCATGCTATTGATGGAGAGCATGCGGTCTCAGAGAGATGGTGCGATAATAGAGTGAATTCACAAATGAGATTGTGAATGAGTATTTTGGTTCAATAATGCAATGTTTACAAGTGCCAAATGACTGAAGTCGAGGATGAATGTGTTGTTTGCATTAAAAATGTAATAGAAAGAGTTATTTTTGCAAACACATGAACACACGGGGTTTATTCACGTGAAAAATGTATATTATATGTTATGATTGGATATCATTTTATAGTATATGTTTCATTTGTGGAACTAGTAATCAAGGAATGTATATATGTAATTCTGTTATATATTGTGACTTCTCTTGAAGTGATGTTTTGTCATTTATTGACGTGTGAAATTGTGTTTGAACCATTTTGAATGGCTGAAAAAAAAACAATACACAGACTTCCATGACTGAAGCAGCAGCAGCTCTGTGTCCTGTGCATTATTAATTATATCTCCCCTCATCAGGCGGTGAGGGTACTACACTTACTCTCAGTGTTGGTACAGTGGGCAGAGCTTCCTTCCATGCCCTCGCTCTCCATGGTACACTCCCTCACGAACGCTGTAGCCTGCTCACGCACCTGGTCAGACGTACGAAGAGACTCTGGCTCGTGGCAATCTTCAGCTCTGACGCTCCTCTCGGCGATGGCTTGTCAGTCGTGGCTATTCCGTGCGAGCGATCCGTGCAGCGGGGTGGTTGTTGGCCGGGCTCTGGGTCAGGAGTGGGGCTTGCGGGATCCTCTTCTCTGAGGCAGACGGTGAATGGTGAGTTACAGCTCCACAAATGCAGCAAAATTCCCCCGGGGACCTTCTACGGATGACTGCGCTCTGCACATGGTGTTCAAGCTAATACGATAGAAAGTGCAGAGGCAGTCGTCTGGGTAGTGAGTCAAATGGGCAACTTCCAAAAATACTACTAACGTGTCATATAATAAGAGAGGATTAACGAGGACAAAGATAATCCAAATAAGTGTCAGGGTTCTGTCACTTCGGTCTAGTTAATTTCTTGGTTTTGTGACAGAGCTCTGACACTCCCGGTTTTGTCTCGTCTTTGTCCGAGTGCGTGGTTTCCAGCATGCTCGAGCCAAGCGCTCACTTGTCTACATGCCTTGTGGAATGGTGTTTGGATCCCGACACGTCTGTCTAGTTTGGTTTCGGTTCTGTGTCGGGATTCAGACATCCATGCTCCGCGTGTTTGTTTCTGTTGTGAGAACACGGAATGAGCTTTTGCTCGCTCTCGTGCACTCCGTCTTGTCACATGAGAGCGCTGTTTCGAGTTCCCTCGAGCCACGCGCTCTACCGTCTGCGTGTGTTGTTTTGTCCTGTGTAGCACGTGGTTCTATTAACATCGGCCGCGTGCTTTCATGTCATGTTTTGTCTTGTGCTGTGTAGGACACAGCTTGTGTTTTACACTGGCTGTGTGCTTTCATGTTGTCATGTTTTGTGTGAACACGTGGCTTATGAGTGTTTTCATTAGTTGCGTCTTCATGTCTCGTTTGGTGTGAGCACATAATAATAATAATAATAATAATAATAATAATTCATTACATTTATATAGCGCTTTTCTAGGCTCTCAAAACGTTTCACATGGAAGGGGAATCTCCTCAACCACCACCAATGTGCAGCATCCACTTGGATGATGCGACGGCAGCCATATTGCGCCAGAACGCTCACCACACACCAGCTTACTGGTGGAGAGGAGTGATGAAGCCAATCAATGTGTATATATATATATGGGGATTATTAGGAGGCCATGATGGACAGAGGCCACTGGGCAAATTTGGCCAGGATGCCGGGGTTACACCCCTACTCTTTCGAAAGACATCCTGGGATTTTTAATGACCACAGAGAGTCAGGACCTCGGTTTAACGTCTCATCCGAAGGACGGTGCTCTTTGACAGTATAGTGTCCCCGTCACTATACTGGGGCATTAGGACCCACACAGACCACAGGGTGAGCACCCCCTGCTGGCCTCACTAACACCTCTTCCAGCAGCAACCTGGTTTTCTCAGAAGGTCTCCCATTCAGGTACTAACCAGGCTCAGCCCTGCTTAGCTTCAGTGGGCAACCAGTCTTGGGCTACAGGGTGATATGGCTGCTGGCTAAATAGAACATGGCTTATCATGTGTTTCCTTTTGTCATGTGTTTTGTTCCAAGTAAAGTAAAGTAAAGTAAAGTAAAGTCTTCCCCCTCGAGGTAGTCTCTTTCCCTCTTTCCCCGGGCCGCGAAGGATAGAACGAGGAACCAGTAGCACCAGCCAAGAGAAACGAGACAGAGAGGATGAGCTGATCGAGCTGGTTAGGGAGGACATGAAGTTTCAGAGAGATAGAGGAGAGGAGATCACAGGAGAGCAGGGAGAGAATGAACAGATTGTTTTCTCTTTTTGACAGATTGGTAGATAAATAAACTTTTGGGGTAACACTTTACAATACGGGTGCACTAATAAGCATTAATTCATGCTTAACTAATGCACAGATAATACTGAATTAATGTGTAACTAATGATTATCTAAGCTATTCATTAATGATTACCACATTAGGAACTAATTAAGAGTCTGTATGGTTAATGTATTAGTTCATACATGAATTGTTATTAATTAAATATGTAATTGTGAATTAATTCCCTAATAACTCATTTTTTTAACTAATAGTGTTAATTAATATGTTAATTACCAGAATGAGCAAAAGCCTTGTATTTCAACTTCCAGATAATACAGGTACACTAATATGCATTAATACATGATTAATTACTTCATTGTTAGTGCAAAGTCATGTGTAAATTACTACAATTACTAAATGACTAGTTAATAATGATGTGCCTCAACAAGTAAAGTCATAACATAATGATACCTTTGCAAATCATTAGCTAATGATTAATTAAAGCAGACAATTGGAAGTTGAAGGGCATAGCTTTGACTAATTGTGGTAATTAACACATTAATTTACACTATTAGTTAATAAAATAGGTTATTAAGGAATTAATACACAATGACACATTGAATTAATAGCAATTCATGTATTACTTAATCTATTAATCATATATAGGGCCCTATGAAATCCGTTTTATTTTTTCCCAAATTCCGTTTTATTTTTTTCCAAATTCCGCTTTTTCCGTTTTAATTTTTGGGAATTCATTTTTTTTTACCCTTTACTGTTATTTTAGTCATAAAGAGTGTGCTTTTAAAGTTAATGATTAAAATGTATACAAATAAAATAGGAATGACCTTAAATTACAGACATTTACTCAGTAGCCTTTTCAGGACAAATACTGCATGATGCAATATGATACTGCACTCTTCAAGTAACAACAAAATATGGTTATGAGCTTTAAACTGTCCACAGGGTATCCGCGGGGTTTTGAAAAGTATTAAAAGGTGATAAATCAATTTTGGGAAAATTAAGACCCTTAAAAAGTATTAAAAAGTCTTATCACGGCTTTATAAAGTCTTAAATTCTGAAAGTATTTTTTCTAGGGATGCACCGAATATTCGGCCGCCGAAAATAGCCCAAAAGTGCATTTTCGGTTTTCGGCCGAAAGACTTTTATCACCGAAACAATACGGCCGAAATGTTGTGATGGCGCAAAAAGAAACCGCGACCTGCACGTGCTTGTCTGAAGCAACATGTCTGCGGTGTGGACGTATTTCAGTATATCTGAACCCGCGAGGAGACGGAAGCCTTGTTTATACTTTCGCCTGCGTCCGCAGCGCGAGTCTCCACAGACAGCGCGCGCACCGCTCCAAACGGTCGAGGCGTTTATACCTGACGCGCTCGCCGTTGTACTATTCTTTGAAATGACAGGGAGCGGCTCAAGTAACTGTCCTCTAACCATCAGGTATCGGTGAGAAGAAGAAAGATAAACACGTGGCAATGTTTATTTTTTAGTACCACCACCAATACAAAAATAATCATGTAAAACCCAGTAAACCCTGAGATTATTACTTGTGACATTACAACCAAATATGTATAGGAATATGTACTAAATTAACGCTCTCTTAAATATTTTCTAATTTCACTAAACATATTTCATTAAGTTTCGTGTACATTTGTATTAAACATGGACCTTTGTTCATTAAAATGGCTTTTTATGCTAGTGTATGCTCATTTTTAAAATGTAATCAACTAATTTAGACGTGCAAACTGGGTGCTGGTGTGATGAGAAGTTCTGCTCGGCTTTGTTTTTATGAGAGAACATTTCATTTTAAAACCTTTCTGCAGGCCAGCAGATTATTATTTAATGTACACATGAGTGGGGTCAAGTTAAACATTTTAGTTTGAATTTTATTTTATACTGTGCATTGTGCTAAATAAATATTTGCATAATAATTGATTTATTCTTTGAAAATGTTAATTTATGCAATTGCAATGCCTCGATTTTAGTAAAGTTTGTACGCAGTCATAACCATAAATGCAATGGTACTTATAATTGGCATAATTTCTTTCGGTGTTTCGGTTTTCGTTTTTTCGGCCTTGGGTTCCTCTTTTTCGGTTTTCGGTTTCGGCCAAGTATTTTCATTTCGGTGCATCCCTAATTTTTTCTGAATTAGCTGTCCAACAGTTTGAGTCCCAAAAACATCGTAAAAGTGTGTGAATTTAGTCATTTTTATTTTTTTTTAAAAACGAAGAACTGAGGCACATGTCAGCATGATTGTTGTTGAGGGTGGAGCAAAGTTTTGTTTTGTTTTTTAATAAACTTTGCTGTGATTTACTATCTCAGCCTATTTGATTTTTTTTTTTTTTTTATCAGAGTGGTCTATAGTCTTTATCACAAACTAAAACTGTTAAGTTAAAAGTATCACTGATGTAAATGGTTACAGCTTGAAGTGGCGGTGAGGTATTAAAAAATATTGAGAAGGTCTTGAAAAAGTCTTGAAAAGGTATTAAAATTAACTTCAAGATTCCTGCATATACCCTGGTCCAGTAAAATAAATTATATTAGTTTAAAGTTTAAATAAAAGTCACACTCTGTCTCTCTCTCGCCCAGTGTCGCTCGCGGAGTTCGCTTCGCTTTTGTCCAGTCCGGCGCCTCATAGACAGACGCGGTGTTTGTGTGTGGTGTGTGTGTGTGTGTGTGTGTGCGTGCGTGCATGTGAGAGAGACGCGTGCCGTGAGAGATGAGGGAGAGCGGGGAAAGGAAATACAACGGAAAGAATACGCTGCGTGTTTTAAATAGCGTTAAAAAAATGAACGAAACGCAATATGTGGCGGCCGGAGTTGATTTTGTGGCCGCGAATTAGTCTATGTGTGGGAAACACTGCATAAAAGTCACGTGCGAACTGCTCGGCTCGGTACTGAGGGCTTATAGCGTCAAGTTTCTTAACTTTTTCCCGAGGAAAGCAGAGCCGTGGAGAGCAGCTTCGCCATGCTTTCATTGTTTTGATGCCGTCATTGGAGCTGAAATGACGGGAGGGGTTGTGTCGCCCAGATTTGCCTCTCCCGGTCTGCATTTTCACCAGACATACGTTCTTCTCCCACACAAAAACAGAATTTCAATCCAAATATGTCAAATTCCACGAAATTCCGCGTGAACACTAGATTCTGCGTTTATTAGCCAATTCCGTAATTCCGTCCGCGATTCCGTGATCGCGGAAATCATAGGGCCCTACTATAGACTCTTTATTAGTTGCTGATGCAGTAATCATTAATTAATGGTTTAGTTCTTCATGAATCACACATTAACTCATGATTATCTATGCATTAGTTAAATATGAATTAATGCATATTAGTGCACCCGTATTGTAAAGTGTTACCGGAGAATCAAACAGCAATACATGAATGTTTCACAAATCCTCTTCAAATCATCAGTATTCAAATACTCACAGCAGGGGCTTGCTTCAGTGTGAGAAAGCTCAATGGGCAGATGCTGGTTCTTGTTTGGAACAGGAGAATCAAACAGCAATACATGGATGTTTCACAAATCCTCTTCAAATCATCAGTATTCAAATACTCAGAGCAGGGGCTTGCTTCAGTGTGCGAAAGCTCAATGGGCAGATGCTGGTTCTTGTTTGGAACAGGAGAACCAAACAGCAATACATGAATGTTTCACAAATCCTCTGCAAGTCGTCAGTATTCAAATACTCATAGCAGGGGCTTGCTTCAGTGGGAGAAAGCTCAATGGGCAGATGTTGGTTCTTGTTCACCGCCGATTGTCCCGCACCAGAACTCTCTCCCCCGGCAACAGCGGAGCCTCTCGTGATGTCCGGTCATATAACCGCTTATTCTTAGCAGCAGCTGTGTTTATTCGATTCGTGACCTCTTCATACGCCGAATGAAGTCGCTGATGGTGCTTGTCTGCCCAATCGGTCAGGCTCATACCTTCTCCCGCCGCTGCCGTTCCGAGCAGTAAATCCGTGGGCAACCGCACATGCCTCCCAAACATCAAGTATGTCGGTGCGTACCCAGTTGTACTGTGCACACTATTGTTATAGGCCTGAACCAGAGCGGGAAGACTATCCACCCAGTTACTCTGACGGTCCGTGTCCAGCGTCCCCAATAAGCCCAGCAAGGTCTGGTTGAACCGCTCACATCCCCCGTTTCCCTGAGGGTGGTACGGTGTGGTGTGGGTCTTCTTACACCCATAGAGCTGACACAATTCCTGAATAACCTTAGATTCGAAGTTCGGCCCTTGATCTGAATGAAGGGTCTCTGGGCACCCAAATGGCTGAAATACTGTCTTCCACAAGGCATTCGCAGTGGTGATGGCAGTCTGGTCCAGAGTCGGGATGGCCCAAGCATATTTTGTGAACAGGTCAGTTACCACTAGAATATTCTGGATACGGTCCGCCGGTCGACTCAACGTCAAGTAATCCATGGCCACGATGTGCAAAGGGGATTTGGCTCGTATAGGGACCAATGGGGCTCTCACTTCTTTTCTTGTTTTAAAGAGTGTGCAGCGCAGGCAGTCCCGGATGAACGAGTTTACTGACGCCTCCATCCCTGGCCAATGGAAATGCCTCCGCAACAAAGATAGCGTCCTCTCCTGCCCTTGGTGTCCCAACTGAGTGTGGTAAGCTTGCAGAAGAGCCTGAACCTGACCCTCCGGTACTACCACTTGGCAAACTGCTTCGCCCCGCTCAGCATCCTGGATGGACCGACAGACCACCCCATCCCTCAGATAGAGCCTCTCCCACTGCCCTAAGAGTTTTCTCACTGCCCATGTCTGGGCCCGGCGTTCTGCCCCCTCCGGCTGCAGCCCCTGTGCCAACCAAGACCGTATTGCCAGCAGCCCCGCGTCTACCTCCTGCCGTCCCCTCCACCGCTCGGGGTCCCAGCCCCAACTAGCGGGGGCTTCCTCCGGCTGGAGGCCCGGTGCTTCCACAATTCCTACCATGAGTCCCTCCTCGCGCTCCTCCATGGTCTCCATTGGAACGCTCCGGCCTTCGGCCCCTGGGAGTCTGGACATCACGTCGGCATTCGTGTGTTCGCGCCCCGGCCGATACTGAAGTTCGTAATCATAATTAGCCAGTTGTGCTACCCAACGCTGCTCGACTGCCCCCAATTTAGCTGTCTGTAAGTGGACCAAAGGGTTATTATCAGTTATCACCAGTACCTTTGCTCCCCATAGATAATCTTTAAATTTCTCGCTCATCGCCCACTTCATCGCCAGTAATTCGATTTTAAATGAGCTATAGTTGGAATCATTTCGCTCAGCGGGATGAAGACTTCGGCTTGCGTAGGCGACGACTCGTTCCACTCCCTGCTGCCGCTGGGCCAGCACTGCTCCTAAGCCGAGGTTACTAGCATCAGTGTATAAGATGAATGGCTGGGTGAAGTCCGCATAGGCCAGAATTGGGGCCTGAAGCAGCTCCTGCTTAAGCCTCTGAAAGGCCACACTTCGCAGGCGGAGTCCCAAGCAACAGGAGGGGACCCACGACCACGGGGACGGCCTGAACCCGCAAGGAGCTGGTTTAATGGTTTGGCGATCTTAGAGAAATCCTTGATGTACCGCCGATAGTACCCCACGAACCCCAAGAAGGACCTTACTTGCCGCACTGTCTTCGGCACGCTCCACTCCTGAACAACGGACACTTTTTCGGGGTCCACAGAGACTCCAGAGGCACTTACACAGTGGCCCAGAAATTTCACTTCTTTACGAAGTAGCTGGCATTTATCTGGTTGCAACTTCAGTCCGTACTTCTCCATGGCCCGAAACACTTGTTCTAAGTGCCGAAGATGAGATGCGAAGTCAGGAGAGTAAACAATGACGTCATCCAGATATACTAACGTGGAATCCACTAACTGGCCACCCAGACACCGCTGCATCAGCCTTTGGAAGGTGGCCGGAGCGTTGCAAAGGCCAAACGGCATCCGGTCCCACTCGAAAAGCCCGAAGGGGGTAGTAAATGCGGTCTTTTCTCGGTCTCCCTCCTCCACTTGTACCTGCCAATACCCGCTGGCCAGATCTAGAGTGGAATACCATGCGGCTTGAGTCAGGCTGGTAAGAGAGTCCTCGATCCGCGGCAGCGGAAAGGCATCCTTCTTGGTGACTTGGTTCAGTCTACGGTAATCCACGCAGAACCTCCAAGCTCCGGTCTTCTTTCGCACCAGGACGATCGGAGCCGCCCAAGGGCTACTGCTC
Source organism: Rhinichthys klamathensis goyatoka (assembly GCF_029890125.1). NCBI lineage: Eukaryota > Metazoa > Chordata > Actinopteri > Cypriniformes > Leuciscidae > Rhinichthys > Rhinichthys klamathensis. The sequence continues at coordinate 1,490,141 of NW_026606897.1, forward strand.
TCCCGAACGATCCCCTTCTCCAGCATCCCCTTCAACAAGGTACGAACCTCGGAATAGAGGGTCGGTGGCACCGGACGGTACCGCTCCCGGCTTGGTGCGGCATCACCAGTAGGGATCTGATGTTTCACGATGTCGGTGCGACCGTAATCCTCATCGTGTGTGGAGAATACGTGTGCCCACTTCGCCAAGAACGCCTGGAGCTGTCGTGTCTGACTGTCTTCCAGCCCCTCTCCTTGCAGGGACTCCCCCAGGAGATGGGCCGGCATCCCCTCTCCCGACAAGTCCACCGGCTGATCCACTCGTGCCAGGGCCACCTCAACTACAGTGGGACTCACTTGGCTGAAGCTCACTCCCCCGCCTTCCCTCACTTGTTGGGGACTCACCGAAGTAACGCGGGCTAGTCGCTGATGGCGGTACAGGTTGACGAGGTAGGGATTCGCATTCCGTACCTTCACAGCAACTCGGCCTCGCCTGGCCACAGCCAGCCCTCGGGCCACCTCAACGACCTGGCAGTCCAGATGGGGTTCGATGAGCACCCACTCTCCTGGCCCATACGCCTGGACGGGTAACCGAGCCCAGATAACGGCCTCACTTCGTGCCGGGATAGACAGGGCATATCGACAAGCAACCCGGCCGGTGCCCTCACGGCTCCCCTGGGAACTGGCGGCGTGGACCCGGCGACAGTCTGCGGCAATTCGTTTCCATTCTCGTTCCTCAGCTGGAGGAGTAGCCCGAAGAGGCCGAGCCTGGAACACTTCCTCCCAACAATCTGCAATGACATTCATACCAAGGAGGGCTCGATGCGTACCCAGACAATGGTCCCGGACAACCACAACTCCCTTCTGCGGTACAGTGATCCCATGGATCTCTAGGTCCGTAACCAGGTAACCGATATAAGGAATGTCCAGACCGTTTGCCCCTCGTAAGGTAAGCCAGGGGGCCTCCGCCTCCTGCAGACATAGAGCACTGAACAGTTCTTTAGACAGGCTTTCAGAGAATAGTGTGACTTGGGACCCGGTGTCAACAACTCTCTTCGGCTCCCAGACCATGGTCGCGGCTCCCCTTCAGCCTGGTGTACTGCTCCCGTAATCGCAGAGCAAAGGCCCGTAGAGTTTGTCGGGGTCCCTGTTTACAATTAAAGAACTGAGCCCGGAGGACGGCCGCGGGGGTAGCATCACCATACTGCCCAGTCAAGAAATCGAAGACAGCTTGTGCCGAGGCTCGAGTCGCTTCTGGTGCGGCCTGTACCTCTCTCCGGGCCTCTCCCTCAAGCGAATTCAGGACAAACTGCAACGTCTGTGGGGCACTTAGTCCCTGGAGTCCTGCCAGATATTCAACTTGGGCTTTCCACTCTGACAAGCTCAAGTCCGACCCCGGTCCTCCATATCTTTGTGCCCACGGGGCTCCCATAAAGATGGGCATAACTTGAGGCCGGGCCGCTGGCAAATCTTCGTCTGCCATCGGGTGTCCCTGGTCGCTCCACTCGAGATGGTAACCCTGCCGACTACGCCAATTCCGTCACAGGTCGGGATGGCCCCCCCTGGCGCAGACCACCCCTGTGAGCGTACCACCTTGAGGAGTTACCCAGAGACACCACGAAACCAGACAAGGTATCAAATATAAAAAGTATTTTATTAAATTAAAATTCCTTAAACTAAAACTTGGTGTCTCCTCTTCCTGGCCGGCAGGGGTGTGCGACGGAGCAGGCACTAACAGTGGATACACGCAGCGGGGCCTCTTCGGGCGGCCAAAGGTACGTCACGGAACAGACTCTTGCGAGGAATTTACACCGTCGTTCTCCTCACAGCCAGAGGCCAGTAAATGAGCAGATGCTTCTCAGGAGTTCACACGACAGTTCCTCTTCACACCACCAGGGGTAGGTAATGGAGCAGATGCTGATCTGGAATTCACACGACCGTTCCTCTTCGGGCAGCCAGGGGTAAGCAATGGAGCAGATGCTTGTCAGGAGTTCGCACGACAGTTCCTCTTCGGGCAGCCAGGGGTAAGTAAGGGAGCAGATGCTGATCTGGAATCTCACGACAGTTCCTCTTTGGGCAGCCAGGGGTAAGTAAGGGAGCAGATGCTTATCTGGAATTCACACGACCGTTCCTCTTCGGGCAGCCAGGGGTAAGTAAGGGAGCAGATGCTTATCTGGAATTCACACGACCGTTCCTCTTCGGGCAGCCAGGGGTAAGCAACGGAGCAGATGCTTATCTGGAATTCACACGACCGTTCCTCTTCGGGCAGCCAGGGGTAAGCAATGGAGCAGATGCTTATCTGGAAACCGCACGACAGTTCCTCGTCGGGCAGCCAAGGGTAAGTAAGGGAGCAGATGTTGATCTGGAATTCTCACGACAGTTCCTCTTCAGGCAGGCAGGAGTAAGCAATGGATGAACGTTTCACGAATCCTCTTCAAGTCAACAGCATGCACATACTCATGACCGGGCTTTCTTCAGTGTGAGAAGCTCAATGGGCCGATACTGGTTCTTATTTGGAACAGGAGAATCAAACAGCAATACATGAATGTTTCACAAATCCTCTTCAAATCATAAGTATTCAAATACTCACAGCAGGGGCTTGCTTCAGTGTGAGAAAGCTTAATGGGCAGATGCTGGTTCTTGTTTGGAACAGGAGAATCAAACAGCAATACATGGATGTTTCACAAATCCTCTTCAAATCATCAGTATTCAAATACTCACAGCAGGGGCTTGCTTCAGTGTGCGAAAGCTCAATGGGCAGATGCTGGTTCTTGTTTGGAACAGGAGAACCAAACAGCAATACATGAATGTTTCACAAATCCTCTTCAAGTCGTCAGTATTCAAATACTCACAGCAGGGGCTTGCTTCAGTGGGAGAAAGCTCAATGGGCAGATGTTGGTTCTTGTTTGGAACAGGAGAATCAAACAGCCATACATGAACCTTTCACGAATCCTCTTCACCCCGGACAGACTGGAGCTACAACCCTGTACAGTGCACACTCATCGCATAGTAAATGGTTACTTCTGACTCAGCACTCCAAGACAGTGAGTGTGGCGGCTGGGAACACGGACAGACACAAGGTGACAATCCTCACACCAGTGCATACATCAATCACTTCAAATAGTAACAGGTGTCCACTTCACACTAAGCACTGCAACTCACACCAACTCACAGTGAATAAGGTCTCCGCGTGTTATCCCAGCCGACTCCCTCCTCCTGAGTTGATGAAACAGCACATCCAGACTGTACAGGAAATGTACTACGCACACACCACTGACATTAAAAGCTGCAACAGCATCAGACATCCGATTTCAATAGGCATCATCAGAATTCAATAGGCTTCAGGGCAAACTCGCCAGACGTTTGTATATAACACAAGCATTGAGTCAGATAATAAGGATTCCCGATGGCACTTAACTGTCTCACTTTTCTGTTACTGTTGTCTCTCCTTCCCCATCTAGGTTGAATCGCCGTTTTAGACTCCTTCTCTGCCGTGGATCGCCTCTTCACCCCGCTCTCTCCTTCCAGCTCTGCCTGCTTTCTTCACTCGAACATCCGCTTTTATGATCCCCCTCGTGAACGCCGTGATTCAATCTCCGCCCATCTCGCAGCTGCCGCTCGTTTCTCCCGTTTGCGGGATCCAGCCGAACTGTTTTTCCTGGGGCAACCGGCGGGGTGTTGCATTAAATTAGCTCCCCATGGAAACAACACCGAAATAATGGTTCCACCCTTCGTCACCTGGTGACATTTACACTCAATGAACAACATCTCAACACTAAATTATAAAGGCCGGTCTCATAGACGCCTGTCTCAAATACAAGCCGGTGCAGTTCGACGATTTGGGAAAATAAAAGCCCGGGCTATTATTTGAAGTTTTACGGTACACTACTCCCATAGTGTATAATCGCAGACAAGCTATACATAATTATATTTAATATCGAAGGAGCAACAGAGTTTTTGTGAAAATAAATCATTATAGTGGTTTGTTTGTTTCAAATTTTTATAAATGTATTGGGTGGCAAGGTGGGCCTTTTGCCACACACACTTGTTTCAAAACAATCACTTTAGCTGTGTTGTGGAATAGTCAGCCAGCTTTTTATTATCATGTTAATTATTGTGCCTTTAGCCCCAACAGTAGGGGTGCCTTTTACACCAATTATCATACTTTTACATATCCTTCAATTATTGAAAAACTTTAACGCTTTAACCATCTGGGGTTGGCAATCACACCGGCGTGATCTGCTTGCTTTTTTTCTTATCAGTGCAAAACAAACTCAAAATACTCTGTTGATTTTGATCTTACATATAAGTGTTACACGTCATTCAAAACTGTTAAATGTCTTCTTTGTGTACACTCATAATAAAAACATATTGTTGTGTTTTTCGTAAAATAAAGAAAATAAACATGATGCGCGTTCTCCCGTCTCTCTCAATGTGAAGTTCATTCTGAAACGCGACAGAAAATGACCTATAACTCAGAAAATGCTTGTCGCTGTGACATAAAACATATGTCTTTACGAAGCTTGAAGTCAACATTTTTAAATGATGTAAATCATATCAAAAACAAATATTCTCTGTTTAAGTAATTCGTATGAAAGCAACGACATGTAAAATTTCTCGAGTCAAGTCAAGTCAAGTCACCTTTATTTATATAGCGCTTTTTACAATACAGATTGTATCAAAGCAGCTTCACAGTGATAACATGAAAATAATAAAACAAAGTTTGTTTCTAGAAGAAAATTGTGTCAACGTCCACCTTACGTAAGGCAGATCAATAATATTGTTGAATATTAAATGTAATGTGACCACGCCCACACGGGTGGGAGCTGTTCAAATTCAAATGTTCCACGTGAAGGAACGCAGAGCTGTTACCGCCCTCGATCATCACCTCTAAACAAAGAATCAGCGACTTCAGTCCTGCTCTGCCTTTCGTCGAGTTTGGAAGTGTTTGGTCTGTGCACCTTGGATTTACCTCAGAAGAATTAGAAGAACACGATTTGATTATGAGAACGATTTTTAAGATAAGACACATAACGAATGGAAACGTTTGAGGTAACATATGATAATCCATATATTTTTGTCTAGTGTAGTGTTACTGAAGTGTTCCTTTTTAACAATGTATAGGCTGCCTGCTATCTATCTGTTATTATTTTATGCAGCCCTACACATAGGCTATAACAATGCACAACAAATTTGGAGTTCATATGTATTTAATAATAATTTTAACCAGAAAAATCTAAAATGTATTCCCAAAATCGTGCAGCCCTATAGTTTCTCTTGATATCAGCATGTTCACAGGTGGGTTTTTTTTGTTGTTGTTTTTACAGGGACCAGATGCCACTGATGAGTCCTGCTGACTTCAACATTCACAGGAGATTGTACATGAACATGGTAAAATGATAAATCAAACACCTTGGAAATGACAGGTATGTACAGGAATGGTACAAAGTTGTGTGACTGTTCAAGCCTCTGTCTTTAGATTTGTCCTTTGTTGTGTATATTTGGATTATGTTGTGTTGTAAATAAATCCAAACAATCTAAAAGCCATTCTTTTTTAAATCTCCTCATTTTTTGTGCAAGGCTCCTCATAATGATTGGGCCTGATAGCACCTAATAGGGCCATTAGGGGAGGGTCTTTGTCTTTCTCAGGTGTGAAAAGCAGTAATATTAATGAGATCACGCCCCTTCGCATAAAGCTATCTTACACAAAACACGTCATACAAGCTTTATTGTCTTATCTGAATGAGTAGTCAGGATGATTTTCACAGAGTTTTGGAGCAAATACTCTATGCTATGTGATACAATTTTCAAAAGTCTTGTGAAGAAATAATTAGTATGGGTTTCATGACCTTATTTCAGTGACAATTTTTGTTTTTGTTTTTTCACAAACCATGCATAAACGTCATTATCTCAAAACTACAAACTTTTACATACATGCTGCTGACATATTATTGTAGCAGAGTTTGTGCTGAATACAGTGTAATAAGACTTTAGCCATGAAAATGTCACAAGTAACAGAAATAAACACAAATGTCAGAGCATGTCAGAACACCTCCAGGACCCAGAAAACACCTCAGACCCCAGAGGGTTAATTACCTTGAAAAAAGACTGAAAATCATTAACAAGACCTTTAAATATAAACATTAATTTTATCGATTCTCATTTGCAACATAAATCTACATCATTTATAAACATTGAATATTAGATCAAATTTGTCTGGAATCAACTTTGCGAGCCTAACCCTGTGCATTTACCCCGGTGTGCCTTTAGCCCCATTGTACCCTCCCAGATAACAAGCAACCATTGAAACAATGTTATGTCAATGCTGATGGCTCAACATTAATTGTATTGAATTAACATTACAAAGTGATGCTGCTTCAATATCACTTTTGGACCCTCAGTTAATGCTGAAGCAATGTTGATATTTCAACCAAAAATCAATGGTAATATTATTGATTCAATAATTATCGATCTTGGCAGCGCGTTTACTAATGTAGGCAGGGACAATACAATTATATATTTCCTTGACTACTACTACTCTGATATTCGTAGGTTGCTCTTTTATGTTATGTTGTCACATATCTTTATTCACAGATATAGTCTATACAACATAATAGTAATACCAACACAACAAAATATGCAACTTTTATTCCTGTATTTGAATATCACAAGTTTATGATTTGTGTATGATAAAGACATGTAGTATAGGCTAATTACTTTATTTATGATTGGTGTTGACACATACATACTTACAACATTTCAATTGCATCCTCCGCCTCTTGAAATCCCACATAGACACCAGTCTCTGAGGGATATTTTCTTCGAATGGCACCAACCACACATGATGGCAATGGTTTACGATTGCTTCTACCCAAAGTTTCTCCCTTCAGGGCCCACTCCAATACTATGCGGTAGGACACCAACCTGTATTGACTAAGAGCACAGAAAACTTTGTATGAATAGCTAGGCAATCAAGTATACGTGTTATCATGACAGGCTATTTCAAGGGTGCTATGTCAGTTGGCATGTGTGCATATTTCGTGTTTACGTGTATGGTATATACTATAATTGCATTAAACTACCGGTATGCATTTTGATTATTGCAAATTCACTTACTTGGTGGACAGCTGTCCATTAGGTTCACTCGGCATGGGGCGTTTCTTCCAGTTGATCTTGTCACAACGGGAAAAAAACCCGACAACCGCCGGGTGTATTAGGGCAGAGAAATCCTCCGTGATAGTGACGCAAAGATCTTCATTGTCATCAAGCCTTGCCATCGATGGCAATACCCGGTCCCATTCACTACAACAAAAGCACTCAGTTTCTGTGGGCATGGTTGGCATGTTCCACATTTACACCACCAGTCCGTGTTCGTTCTGATTCTCCCCTCGTTTGTAACTCCTCGTCTGTGTATTCTGGCTCAAAACGATATGGTTCTGGATCTTGGTTTGATACCAAGTAAAAATCATCTGAAAATTCCTCAAAGTCAGCCATGATCACCATTCACGTCCGCTACTAGCTAGTTAGTCACGTTGGTTTTGTTGACGGAAGAAACAACGGTGCGTCTCAGGTGCTGCGGTTATCACTCGGCCCAAGTAGCAGTGCTTCGCCTTCTGAGAATATAGTTCCCAGTATTTATACAGTTAAAATATGTCTGTGTCTCATATGACCTTGTTATTTGTACACTCTGTGACTATACAAATCACAACATGTAAATAGGAAAATGTTTGCGTTAATTTGTCACTTATTGGGATTAGTATGCTAGCTGGAGCCATTCACTTCCAGTCTTTGTGCTAAGCTAGGCTAGCGGTGGGTGCCTCAAACAGAGTTACAGCACGCACGGAGATGAAAAAGGTATGTGTGGACTTATCTAACTCTGGGGGATAAGGTGAATAAGCTAAAGTCCCAAAAAGTCGGAGTGTTCCTTTAACTCTCCCAGCATCTGACCAGCTCTCAATAAACATATCTGTCATTTTGCAATTGAATCTTCTGATTATTTCCTAACAGACAAAGGTCAACCGCGGGAAATGTAACAAAAGAATACCGTGAAATTCAGTGCGGTCAATATGACCGTCTATGGCCGAAATAGGTAAATATGTTAATGTGTTTTTTTTTGCCGTATGTGTAATTTTTATTAAAAACATTTTAAATGAAAATACAGACACTTTTAGGAAAAGTCAGGTACCAGCAGGATTTTATTAATTTTTTCAACAAAGTTATTGCAGATATAAAATTCAAAACGGTCAAAATGACCGTTGTGGCCGTTCTAGTGTTAATAGCTGTGCACCATTAGGCTGACTATACCGGTGTATAAGTTATATATAAGTATATACTGTATATAAGTTGCCTCTCTTTCAGAAACGGGCTTGACCAGGGTCACGGGAAGTAGGGGTGCACAGGATTGTAAATGCTGCGCAAATTTTTTGTTCATTTACATTTATTCATTTTTAGCATTTAGTCATTTATTTGTAATAAACACTTTAAGTGGGCAATTAGAATAGAATTAAATTATGTTTTTTAAAACATATTATGTGTAGAGTGTGACGTCACATTGTGACTGTTGTAGTGTGCTTAGAAATAATTTGTCCTCTCTACTCCTGAGCGCAAGTCCACCGTCAGTGCTGTGTAAGGTAGGCACTAGGCAGGTTTTTTGTATTCATTTCTATTTCCTGTCGCTGTGCAGGCTCTTTTAAAGTATAGTGTAACTACTTAATAACCCTTTTATTTAAAGGCCCGTCGACCGGTCCGTTGCATAATGATTAAATAAAGCCGTATCAATAAAATAAAAAATGTGATGGGCAATCAAAATGTCCGGGATAGATGTGTGTATGCTGTTTAAACAAGTGCACTAACCGATGCGCTTGTTGTGTTTCGTGGAGTTTTGACGAGTTTTATAGACTTGATATTGTTTCTTATTCAAAAGTGGTGAGTGCAAGACATGGGCAAGACATTCTTGCTCATGTTCATGTCTCTTGCACATGTTCATGTCTCTTGCACTTCAAGAAATCTGTTAAATTATGTTAGAACTTTATTCAGGAAATTCTTAACATTACTAAAGCAAGATGCATTTTTTAAGAATGTAGAAAAATTAATGCTTTATTCAAACAAGTTAATAACTTTGTATCTAATTACAGTCAGTAACAATACAAATCAGACGCAAATAGCAAGCACGTGTAGCAGGTAGGACGTAGGCAGCGGGAATTGCGCCTTGATTGAATCAGGTGGTGGCTGTTTGGCGCTGCACCTTTAAATCCAGCAAGCTGGCGGTTTCTCTGATTAGTGTTTTGCTACAGACTCTTGGTTCCTTGGACTCTTGGCTGGTTGTACGAGTTGATCTTGACCTGGTGTTTGTGCGGTCATTCAGTGCCGGGGTTACATCCAGCTCCCTGTCTTCATGAGCCCTCACCGGCTGCGAATTGTGTCTGCGTGTTTCAACAAAGATTCACTGGTTTAGAGTGTGACCACTACAAGTTTGCTGAGTGTTGTTTGTTGTGCTGAGAATTTTGGTCTGGTAATGTACGAGTAAAAACCAGACGGAATAAAGTGATCGCTACAGTATGACAACTAATTAACAATTTTGTTGTGTGGCCACTGGTTTGCTGAATGTAAATTACTTTCTTTTTTTTTTGTGCATGTGATTTGTGATGTGCCCTATTTATTCTGTGTTTGTTTATTGAGTCTTGCTGAGTTTTTGAGTGCGATTTAATAAAACACTTTGACTTTGCACTTTGTTGTCCCCGGCCCTGAATTTGTTACCCAGAGGCCTAATGTCTGTTTTATGTGTGTGTCAACTTGAGTACAATAAAATAAACTGTCTTTTATTTTTATAATACTCCAGTCCCTCTCTCTCTTTTTATTTCCCTTTATTGGGATAGCCTGCTAGTAAACATCTAAAATTCTGACTGTTGGTTATCAACTTGTGACTGGTTCGAAAAGGCCCCCTAGGGGTCACATTTGGCGCAGTCGGCAGGATTTGATTGGGACTGGTGTAATTTTTTTGTGTGTGTGCAACATGACATCATGACTTTGCGTAAACATACACGCCACTTTCAATTCAAGTGGCGTGTTATCTATACGCATTTTGAGCTATCCGCGTGTATGTCCACGCCGAAATCTTTTGCGTGTATGTCTACGCCATTAAATGTCCGAGTGATTCCGCGTGTATGTGTACGCCGTTAAATGTCCGAGCGAAACGAAGCAAAATCTATATCTACATCTGTGGAGCGATATTTCTTTTCCTAGGATGGTAGGAGAAGACTCATAAATGGAATTAACCCCAGTGACGGGTAGGTTTAGGGACGGGGTTGAGGTAGGTCATATATTTATATATACATAATACATTAATATAACGGTAAGTCAAAGGCGTTGATAAACACGCTGAAAAGCGATTATGCGTGTTGATAGCACGCCAAAAATGGAAATACGAATTGGCGTGTCATACATACGCCATTTCATGAGATCAGTCTGGTGTGTGTGTGTGTGTGTATGTGTATGTGCATGTAATGAGTGCAGGTAGAGTACAGGAAAAGCAGTGGTTGAGGATTGGGCCTGGACAGCGGTTCTGCAAGTGACAAGTGGGTTGTATTTTAAAAAAAAGAAAAAGAAAAAAAGGGGAAACAAATTATTAATTTTTTTTTTCCCTCCTGGCTTTGTTCGGTTTGAAATGTCTCAGGAGCTGAAGGAACGGGTCGGGCAGCTAATGGAGCAGATTAAGCAATTGCAGGTTGACAATGAAAGGCTACGTCAGGGAAATGTAGCATCTGATGGGGCTCTAGAACAGGGAGAGCAGAGTCAGCAAGAGTCAAATCGCCATGAGTCTTCTGGATTGAGGTATGTGTATGTTCCTAGATAACGTAAATATCCCAGGTTCACTGGTAGTTCAGAGTCTCCTCCGGTGGAAGAATGGATTGAGGAGGTTCGTCGATGTTTACAGGTTAGGCATATGTCCATAGGTGAGCTGGCGCGTTTCGTGTATGACCTTCTGGATGGGGAGGCAAAGCTAGAAATTAAACTCCATCCAGCTTCAGTTAGATCCGAGCCTGAAAATATTTTCTCTATACTGACTGAGACTTTTGGCTGTAGCCAGTCTTATATTGACGCTCAACAAAAAAATTTCCAATGTCGTCAACGAGAGGGAGAAACGTTGCGTGAATTTTCACACTCAATGTCACTTATGGAAGTTGCACAACGTAAAAATACAACTGCAATTGATCAATTTGCAGAAAACGTTAGAGACAAAATGCTGCATAGAGAATTAAAACAATACATCCACCTTAATCCTGATTCCTCCTTTTTGGACTTGCGTCGTGAGGCATTTTGCTGGGCCGATGATGGCGAGGGGCCTCGTCCTGTCCGTGCAAGGGCTTTTTCGTGTGACGCTAGTTCAAGGGTAGTGGGAGCGTGGCAGGCAGAATTCCAGGTCGTTTTAGCACAACCAAGTAATGAATTGACTGAGCTCAAAGACTGTTTGCGTAGGCAGCAGGCCCAATTAAATACTATTCTTAAACATTTGTCCCCTGGCTCAGGGCCATCCAATCTACCAAATAGGCAGACTAATCATCAGAGGCGGTTTCGTTTTGATGTGGATGGCAGACCTATTTGTCTACGTTGTGAGCAGGTAGGCCACATGGCTAGGGATTGCCCGGTGGGCTCACGGCAGACACAGCATGTGGGGGTTGGGTCCAGTCCACCCGTTGGGAACGGAAGGGATGACTCTTCCAGCAGGCAACAGGGAAACTAGCACCCTCTAGTGCATGGAGCCAAGCACTAGAAGGGGGTTTGATGGGCTCAGACTCGTTTACATCTCTTTTTTCCTGTCCTTCTGCATTGGTGGGCGAGTGTCCCATGGCAGATGTTCAGATGGGCGGTGTAACTGTTACTTGTCTTATAGATACCAGTTCTATGGTATCTACCATCACAGAGTCCTTCTTTAATAACCATTTCCGAGTCCTGGGGTGTGACCAGCTACGTTCCTGTGGTTGGTTACAGTTAAAAGCGGCCAATGGCCTAGATATCCCATATCGAGGTTACTTAGAATTGGATGTAAAAGTCTTAGGAAAAGTTTTTTCTTCCATAGGCGGTGGTTCAAGATCCACCTGAGTCCAGACTTAAGACAAACAAGGACTCTGTCCCAGGATTGATTGGGATGAATGTCTTCCGTTGCTGCCTGCAATAGTTTTTTTTTGCCAAGACGGTGCAAGTTTGTTTACTTCTTCCGGGTTAACAGTCCCTGCCGTTTGGGAACATGCCTTATTAACGTGTCAACGCCTCGAGGAGTTTTCTACGTCTGGTGTTCTAGGCAGGGTTTTGACTGCCCCTGGGTCCTCCATCTGTGTTCCAGCCGGATCTTTAAAGTTTGTGTCAGCCACCTGTAGGCAGGGGCTTGGCCCATCAATTCCTTCTGTACTGTTAGAACCAGTAGGGGCAGGGTGGCAGTTGCCACCAGACTTAATTGTCCCAATCTCATTGCTCCCCATTGGAAATGGTACAGCACAAGTGCCAGTTGTTAATGTGGGCCAGGTAGATCGGTGGATAAAACTACGTACCCTGTTGGGGGAAATGTACTTGATCACTGCACGTTCCGCTAGCAAATCCATCTGCTTTCAGGAAGAAAATGGCACCCAAGGCCCTGTCGCGTTCATTCGGTCAATGGAGGCTCCCTTGTGAAAAAGAAGTGTGCTTAATTGTATTGAAAGCATACTTTTTGTGTGCTTAAACTAATAAAAGTATACTTTTTGAAAAGTGTACTTGCAGATAATATAATATAATTAAAATTAAAGACCACTTAAGTGTATTTAAAGGGAATACACTTTAATGACAATATTTATTAACTCACTTAAGTGCACTTTTTACAAATGCACTTTGTAATAATATCTAATTAAGTTTAACTTAAAGTAAGTACACTTTCATCACAATATTTATAAACACACTTAAGTGCACTTTTAAAAATGCACTTTGTAATAATATGTAATTAATTTTAACTTAAAGTAAGTACACTTTCATGACAATATTTCTAAACACAATTAAGTGTACTTTTTAAAAATGCACTTTGTAATAATGTCTAATTAAGTTTTACTTAAAGAAAGTACACTTTCATGATCATATTTGTAAACACACTTAAGTGCACTTTTTACAAATGCACTTTGTAATAATATCTAATTAAGCTTAACTTGAAGTACACTTTCATCACAATATTTCTAAACACACTTAAGTGCATGTTTTAAAACAATCACTTTTTAATTGTGTCTACTTAAGTTTGACTTAAACATACATTTTAAATAATTATGATTTTATAGTGTTTTAAATTTATTTTTATAGTGTTTTTAAGTTATTAAATGAAATTTATTTTGATGTATTGACTAATATACTAAATAAAATAATAATTTTAATGGAAAACATGGAAAGTAATTCAATTTAATTTCAACTCAAGTGTGTTGTCCAAAAATAATTTGTTCATATATTTTAAATGTGTTTAGTCTATAATATATACTGTGTGCATTAATATTGAACAAAAATATTGACTTTTAGTTAGGTGAAAGAGTAAAGTTTTGTGAACTTACAGAGTCTAACAACACAATGAGTTAGAACAAATTCAACTTAAACAGAAAAGCTGAAATAAAAATATACTCGATACGAACATGGTGTTTAATGCGCATGCGCCAGAAATACTACGTCATGATGACGCACTACTTCACTAGAGTTTGAAAAATGCGCTGTTATTAGGGGTGTGACGAGATCTCGTGCCACGAGATCTCGCGAGACTAAATATGACGAGATTTCTCGTCGAGTGAAAAAGCTGTCTCGCGATATCCCCATTAATATTCCACCGCTACACTCACATTCGCCTAAACTATCGTTTTGTTGTTTTTATAAAAAAATAAAAACCATTATAAACTAATGCAAAAGTCTGCTCTGCTCATCCAGCACGAGTTGCCGTTGCAATCAGTGCAGCACGAATCACAGTTCACTGATCGCATGACGATGGCGGAGGATTCGTTGCGCAACAGACTAAACGTCTGGTAAATGTCTTATCATTTAGAATGCGCGCTCAGCACCGCTGCTCCCTATACGCGCGGTCACGAATTTGTAAGTGAAAGTAAAACACAAGCTCCCTGATGTGCATTGCGCACAAATTAGGCTGCATACATAAAATAATCCGTCTCCCAATACCCATCTCTGGACTGTTTATTTGCGGCTCTGGTCTCTGTTGGCACTGCGAATATTGAGAGAGCACTGTAACGTACAAAGGACAACAGACAAGGGAGGCTCCGTTTCTGAACTTATAATCGGAACGCAAGAACAACTGTAGAGACAAACAGCCTCGTTTCTCTCGGCCTTTTCCGAACTCACCGCATTAACCCTATAACTGCCGGTGCAAAATAAAACCGCAATTTCACAACAATTATAAAGAGTCTGTGTGCTAACTTTGATTATGGTTGCACTCGCACTTATTGTTTGCACTTAATAAGACTAAGAGAAAACAGTTATTTATTTTTGTTATTTATACGGTTTTTATTTCTCTGTTAAATGTGTGTTAAAAGGAGTTCAGTTAGGAGGTCACACACAGCCTCAATCAGAAGTTCTGAAAGCTCTTAAATGTACAGTAAGGTCTGAAGAGACTAATGTGAAATTATACAGGAGAAAAGCCAGTCAATAAAAACCTTTTACAGTGCTTGAATATTGTTTTCTTTCAATGCATTTGATAATTCATACTCATAAAGTAGACCTGAAATGACATGCATTAGAAGATTATTAGTTAAAACATTGAAAAATGCACCTGCATACTATTTTTCCAGCCATGAATTTTGTCATTGAGGATTTCTGAAAAATTGTGCAAAAATCTCGTCTCGTCTCGTTCTCGTGAACCCAATCTCGTGTCTAGTCTCGTCTCGTGAGATAAGCGTCTCGTCACACCCCTAGCTGTTATGTTTCTGTAATGGCGGTGCATGAGGAAACTGAAGCTTCCCAAACAAGAAGAGAACAAAAGGAGCGCCACGTTTGGCTGTTTGCAGATGAGATGTTATACTGCAAATAATCAGTCAAGTAAGTATATCTTGATGCTTTCTTTATTGAATTTTTTTTCACCGCAGTTGATATTGCGATTAAGAGTGCTTTTTAATCGCAGATAGTAACGTTATACGCAATAGATTCGGGAGGTAAATTAATCATGTTTCCAATAATTTATCTATGATTGCATTCAAATAATGTCTTACATCGTAATGTGCTCGGGTGTGTGGGCGTGTTCGAGGAATTTGTCTACTGAAATGTGTTTTTTTTAAATATATTTATTCATTTATTTATTTTTACTAAACCGACTTTTTAAATAATTTTAAACAAACTAAATGAGTATGACTTAAAGTTAAATTTGCATGCTGAATGCTGATCCAATATTGTAACTCTCAAAGACATTTATATATTAATCAATCTTAACCACCATACATATTTAATACATCACCCACCTCTAGAAATAATGCTTGTAACGTTAATGTATTTCATTTCGTTTTGCATTTGAAGAGTGAGTTGTTCAGTTACTATTTGTTTTGGAATATGTAATATTTTTGTGCTTATCTGGATTAAACATTCATTTTGCAGGATCAGTTCACATTTGTTATTGGAGATACAGGGCAAGCGGTGTGGAATCACAGACCTGTATTGATGAGGTGATGTTACAAGATTTATTATGAATTTTTGCCCAGCCAGCACACCTCTATCAAGCTAAAACACTGCTATCAAGTCCCTAACTATCCCTATAGCTTTTAATGCTTTGAATCTTTTCCATTTGCAAGTAATACATTCCCACCTGTGCATATGCCCCTATAATCATCATATATTTTACAGGTAACAAACCAAATGAAGAAGGCTGCCGCATTACTGTGTCAACCGTGGTAAATACAGGAACATCCATTCCTTCATGAAGATACTAAGATGCAAGCTTAAAATTCAAGATTACCTTTCTCAATTTGCATGGGTCTTGGGTTTGCATGGGTCATTAACCTATATTTGTGTAATTGATAAAGTTATGTTTAATTCCTTTTAAAGTAGCAAAATAAATGTTCTCTATTTTTAATTACTTTAAGCCCAGTGTCAGTGAAGATGGCGTGGTCAGTGCAATCATGGTGCTTGTGGGAAATAGAGGAACCTTGCCCAGCTTTCTACTACGGTGTGACCCTGATGAGGTAATTCATCACATCACACATTCATCAACAGTTAGCAGTCAAAAGTTTACGTACACCTTGCAGAATAAACTGCTTCATCAGGGTAGTACTAAATAAAAAGACAACATATACATTTTTGTGTTCCCTCTTATTGCTAAAATAAAGACTAAAATACTGCAAGGTGTATATAAACTTTAACGGGAAAATATCTATCACTTTCATTCATTTGAGCCAAATATAATAATGGACTCGATATGTTTTATAAACAAATGTTTTCATTCACTTTTTTTTCCCTCAAGGTATTTTTTCTGACTTTCCTGCCTCTTTGGAACAAATCCATTCACATTTACTTTGGAGAGCACCGGGACATTGACATAAACAGCACTTTCCAACTACTTCAAAACATTTGGTGACAAGACAAATGATTTTGGTTTTCTTGTTTTTGTGCCTTTAGATTTCTTCAGTTTTAGTTTTTTTGTTTTTAGACAAACTTGAAAAGGTTTAAGAGCTAAAATTAACAAGGTTCGGTAACACTTTAATTAGGTCTCATTTGTTAATATTAGTTTATGTATTAGCCAACATGATCTAAAAATGTGCATATTTTTACAGTATTTATGAATCTTTGTTAATATTAGTTAATTAAAATATAGTTTGTTAAAGTTAGTTAATACAATTTATAGTCATTGTTCATGCGAGTTCACAGTGCATTATAATTTTAATACACAACTTTTGAATATAATAATGCATTATTAAATGTTTAAATTAACATTAACTAAGACTAATAAATGCTTAAAGTATTATTCATTCTTAGTTCATGTTAACTGAAGGAGTTAACTAATAATACCTTTTTGTAAAGCATTACCCGTTTGAATCTTAGTGTTCACATTTTGCAGTAGAACGTCACATCACATTTTGTTTGTATTACAGTTTTTCTCGATTGCTTAAACACTATAACCAGGCTTTTAAACTAAAATTTCAAAACCATAATGCCATTTATCAAAAAGCACACCCATTTCACTGAACTATGAACACTATTCCCCTGTTTTGACACATTAGTCAGATTTGTTGAACTGTCACAGCAAAACTCTACACACACATCCCTTCATTTCTCATTGCCTACACCACGTGGTCATTTAGAAAGCACTAGCATTCAATATTGTTCACTCAAGTCAACTCAGCTTCAGCTCAGTTAGCACACAATTACCCAGGTGAAAACACTAAGAGTCAAAATTGAACACACATCAGTCAGATCCTTCAATAGATAGATAGATAAAAGGTTATACAATCTTTTATAAAAGATAAAAATCAGTTTACTTAGTTTTGGAACAATGGATCCACAGAGAAATTAAGCAATAGGTCGAGGAGGGAGAGGAAGAGGAGGGAGAGGAGAAAGAGCAGGAGGAGGAGGGAGAGGAAGAGGAGGAGGAGGAAGAGGAATAGGAGGAGGAAGAGGATGAGGAAGAGGAAGAGGAGGAGGAGGAGGAAGAGGAATAGGAGGAGGAGGAAGAGGAATAGGAGGAGGAAGAGGAGGAGGAGGAAGAGGAATAGGAGGAGGAGGAAGAGGAATAGGTGGAGGAAGAGGAGGAGGAAGATGAGGAGGAATAGGAGGAGGGAGAGGAATAGGTGGAGGAAGAGGAGGAGGAGGAGGAAGAGGAGGAGGAATAGGAGGAGGGAGAGGAATAGGTGGAGGAGAAGAGGAGGAGGAGGAGGAAGGGCAAGGGCAAGAAGACAAGCAGTCTCGGATGAAACTCAAGCCACTTTAGTTGGCCATGTCCTTGTCCATGGTATGACTAAGGGAGGCTGCGCAACGAGTACAGCCAAATTTGAGTCGCTTCACCGTCGCCTCCATCATCAGATCCTTCAGGGAGGTGTGGTGGCAAACAGATTTCTATCACTGAATAAGAGACAAACATTTCCAATTGTCTTTGATGAGGTTTATGTTCTTGCAAGAAAAGGCCAGCAGTCGTACAGTCACACGGAGTGGCTGCAGAGTGTGACAGTGAAGAGGGCATCCTTCCCCATTTATAGTCTTGACTCCCAGAATGTTATCTTTCTAGGCCAATGATGGTATTTCAACCATATGTGGAACATTCTTAGACTTGTTCATCATATTGTATCCTTGAGTGGAGGCATGTACCAACACTCTTTACCATTCCAATACTTTGAACCATATTTGAATTAGGTTTGTGTGCTCTTTTACTGTCATATGATGCTCACACACATCTTGAGTAGAAGCGAGTAAAAAAAAAAAGATGGATGGACCACAAGCAACATGACTTACCAGTTTTGGAAATGTTGTTTTGAATTTATAGCACCAGTGTGTAAGACTATGTTGTAGTGTGTGTATTTCTGAGGGCTTGTGTGTCCTGTCTGAGGGCAAAGTTTGGTTTTTCAGCAAGAGTGAATGGTTTTGAGTGTAGAGCTTCATTTTGACCTGAAAATAGGATGTTTGGAGAATTGGGTGAGACGTTATGGATTTGTGTTTACTGTTTTGAGAATACGAGGCATAGTTTCAAGAAATGTGTTTAAGCAATCGAGAAAAACTGTAATTCATGGGTTGTGTGTTTGATGTACTGTGTGTTTGCTTCTAAAATGATGTTTGTACTGGTAATCCCTAGGTTATGGGGACCAAATTACCCCAAAAGTATAGTAATACCAGTAAATTACATGGAAAGAATCTTATAAATCATACAGAATGGTGTTTTCTGAAAATGTAAAAACACAAAAATGTTTTCTGTGATGATAGGTTTAGGTTTAGGTACCTTTGTATGAGGGAGAACATGATTGTGCATATAAGCATCATTGCCCTCCAGACTCTTTCTAAATTAGAGTTAAAGGGATAGTTCACTTTAAAATGATAATTCTGTCATCATATACTCACCCTCAACTTACACTTAAGTGATCTTATGAATCACTGACAACTCTTAAATAACTGGTTTGTAAATAATGCTATACTTAATTTAGAAATTATTAATTGATCATTAACAAAGTATGAAAATATAATTATTAAACACATTATAGATATGCTTATAAATCAAGAAAAAGCATTTATAGCTGTATTTATAAACTTCTTTTTAATGTCTATTAATGCTTTATAAATGATGAATTAACTGTTAACTCATGCTTAACTAATGATTAATAGTGTGCAGTTATTATAAAGTGTTACCTTTTTTTTCTTCTGCTGAACACAAAGGAAGATATTTTGAAGAATGTCAGTAACCAAACAGTTAACTGGTCCCATTGACTTCAATAGTAGGAAACATAATACCATGGAAGTCAATGGGACCAGTTAACTATTTGGTTACTGACATTTTTCAAAATATATTCGTTGTGTTCAGCAGAAGAAAAATTCATACAGGTTTGAAACAACTTGAGGGTGCGTATATAATGACAGAATGTGTCATATGTGTCAAAGTGAACTATCCCTTTAAAGTGTTGTAACTGTTTATGTATAGTATTTCTTGTTTTTTTTCTTGTGCACCAACAGAAAGGTTTTTATGTATTTATTTTAGAGATTGTTTTGTCAGTAAATGTAGAGGGTTTTAAATTGAATTTGTGTTGATTGTAGCTAGGTTAAGACTTTTTTTTTTTGTCCAAATTTGAAAATATTTGCAACTATTTTTTTTTAATTACAAATGTATTTAATTATATAATAGTGTACATGTATATTACATTAAAGTATATTTTAGTTCACATTAATTGCTTGTCAGTATATTTGGAAGTACACTTTTACCATATTTCAAAGTTCATATACAAATGTATTAAAATCCCACTTAATTTGTTCCAAAAAATCACTCTTAATATCAACTAATAGCATTTAATTTGAGCTTAATCTGTGATACATTTGAAATCAATTGCATATAATATGCAATAAGTTTGTCGAAAACATTACACTTAATTCACATTTAAGTGTATTGTTAACTGACATTAAAGTACATTTTAGTTTACATTAATTGCTTGTCAGTGCATTGTGTAGTGCACTTTAAATACCGTATTTTCGGCACTATACGGCGCACCGGATTATAAGGCGCACCTTCAATGAATGACCTATTTTAGAACATTTTTCAAATATAGGGTGCACCGGATTATAAGGCGCATAAGATACTGCAGTCAAACGTTTGACTGGGTTTGCGTTATGCATCCACTAGATGTCAACAAATGTCAACAAAACAGTCAGATAAAGTCAAACTTTATTAAGCGTTCTGACAACTCCGTTCACTCCCATGGTAACGTTGTTCAAACGTTAAAGGAAAACTCCGGCCAATTTTAACATTTAGCTCATTTTTTGTAAATTTGGAGTGCTGTCAGTACAGAGAACAACGACAAAAACCGGTGTTGCCTACACCGTGTTATCCTCTTTTTAAAATTTGCACCCTGTTGACTTAAACGGGAAAAGTTTTAAACCTGCTTTTAGCCTCTTAACAACCTTAATGTGTCATTACAAGTGCACAGCCATGTGAGTGAACACAGTGAATCTGACTCCAGTAAATGTGAAAGATATGAATAAAAATGATGTTTATTCAGCCAGCTCACATACCCGTATTTTCTTTCTGTTTTCGGTCGAAGTCCACAGTAGGCGATTGTCGAGTGCGCGCGCGCGATCATTGGTAACTAAGCAACAGTGGAGACTCAGACTGTCAGCCAATGACGGTGCTGTGTGGTGTTCTCTATGTGAGAATATCAGCTCAAATGGATAGTTCGGATTCGGATAGTTCATCCGAATCAGATGTTGAACACGTGGAGGAGGTTTGATCGCGCGCGCGCGAACTCGACAATCAACTACTGTGGACTTCGGCCGAAAACAGGAAGTAAATACGGGTATGTGAGCTGGCTGAATAAGGAGATTATTCCTGCCTGCAGCCTTCGTAAAAGCTCGGATCACAGGAGACTGATATATCAGCCCAGGCATCCACGATCCATTGCCAGATAGTGGCGTAAGACGGCCGGCGCTGTCTCCGCGTCTTGGTGAACGTGTGTTCACCATCCATATATAAGCCGCTCCGCATTATAAGGCGCACTGACGTTTTTTGAGAAAATTAAAGGCTTTTAAGTGCGCCTTATAGTGCGGAAAATACGGTACATTTTAAATAGACTAGAAGCAATTATGAAAGTAAATATAAAGTTGTATTAAAGTCCCACTTAAGTGGTACCAAAAAATCACTCTTAATGACAACTTATTGCATTTTATTTTAACTTAATATGTGATATATTTGAAATCAATTACACTTAATGTGCATTCAATGCGGCGAAAACATTGCATTTAATTCACACTTAAGTGTATTGTTAACTGACATTATAGTATATTTTAAATCACATTAATTGCGTGTCATTATATTGTGTAGTGCACTTTAAATATATTTTAAATACACTCGAAGCAATTATGAAAGTAAATATAAAGTTGTATTAAAGTACCAATTAAGTTGTACAAAAAATCACTCTTAATGACAACTTATTGCATTTTATTTGAACTTAATATATGATATATTTTAAATTAATTATACTTAATGTGCATTCAGTGTGGCCAAAAAATTGCATTTAATTCACACTTAAGTGTATACCTTTAAAGTATATTATTTGTGTAATAAGTACACTTTATAAAAGTACACTAAAGTGCACTTTTTTTTCACAAGGGCTGCTACAACTCCCTCGTTGGGGTTTGCGGACCTTTCCTGGCCTAATCTAAGTCCGAGCAACGGGAAGCAAAGTCTTTACTACAGAGGTATAGTGATACTTTTAGCTGTAGTGAGGCACTCTTAGGCTGTACCGACTTGATTGAGCATGAGATTCCTTTGGTTGACGACACTCCGGTGCGGCAGCGCTATAGACGACTTCCACCATCCCAGTATGATGTAGTGAAGACACATATCCAGGAGCTGTTAGATCAGGGAGTGGTAAAACCGAACTGTAGTCATTATTCCTCACCCATCGTGGTTGTGGAGAAAAAAGATGGATCTATTCGTCTTTGTGTTGACTATAGACAAATAAACGCGAAGACTAGGAAAGATGCCTTCCTATTGCCGAGAATTGAGGAGTCTTTGGATGCCCTCACAGGTGCGTCTCTCTTCTCCACTCTCGACCTTGCGAGTGGTTATAATCAGGTGTCAGTTGCTGAGAAGGATCGGGCTAAAGCCGCTTTTTGCACGCAATTTGGCCTGTTTGAGTTCCAGAGGATGCCATATGGGTTGTACAATGCACCCGGGACTTTTCAGCGGCTGATGGAAAGAATATTTGGGGACCAGCGATCCATTCCCTTCTCCTGTACTTAGATGATGTGATTGTTTTTTCATCTACATTCAAACAACATCTGGAACGGTTGGAGTTGGTATTCAGTCGTCTACGCGAGCACGGTCTTAAGCTCAAACTAAAGAAGTGTCATTTTTTTCAGCCTGAAGTAAAGTTCTTGGGCCGCGTTGTTTCAGCCTCTGGGGTCTCTACGGACCCTGACAAGATCAGTGCAGTTAGGGATTGGAGCACTCCATCTACAGTTGCAGAGCTGCGATCATTCCTTGGGTTTGCGTCGTATTATCTGCGTTTTGTGTAGGGGTTTGCGAGGTATGCGGCTCCTCTACATAAATTGGTGGCAAAGCTCCAGCCACACCCTAAAAGGAGTAGGACGGGGCATAATGCCACTTTGCAGGATCATTGGGACTGGGGCTGTGATCAAGCATTTAATACTTTGAGGGACAAACTGATAAGCGCACCAGCTTTGGGTTATGCCGACTTTAGTAAACCATTCGTCCTCGAGGTAGATGCTAGTGGGCTGAGGCTCGGTGCAGTTTTATCTCAAGAGCAGGACGGAGGACCTCGGCGTCCAGTCGCTTATGCAAGCAGGGGCTTGCGACTAACTGAACAAAACATGGATAACTACTCAGCCATGAAACTTGAACTATTGGCACTTAAGTGAGCAGTAACAGACAAGTTTCGGGATTATCTGCTGGGTACCAAATTTACTTTTCTGACCGATAACAACCCGCTCTGTTACTTACGGACAGCTAAGTTAGGAGCCATAGCAACGTTGGGCTGCGCAACTAGCTCTTTTTGATTTCATCATCGAGTATCGTCCTGGCGCATGTAACAAGAATGCGGATGCGCTATCCCGCTTGTCGGCACCACCAGTCCCAGTCTCTATGGATGAGATGGCCTCGGGGATCTGTGTGCCAGCCGAAATTAAGAGTGTGGTCATGTCCCCTTCTGTTGAAATACAGGCCATAGATGCATGCCCTACAAGAACCAGGGAAAATCTCCAACTTTTGCAGGCTGAGGACCCTGTTCTGAAGGCCTTCTTTGTATATTGGAAAAGGGGCAGTCCCCCTACAGACCCAGAGAGGTCCACTGAGTCCCCGGCTGTTGTGGAGGTTGTAAGTCAATGGGCAGACCTAGTAATTTATGAGGGTGTCCTATACAGGAAGACACATGTCCCTGGCAGCACTAAAGAGGTCTTGCAGTTACTGCTGCCTCAGGCTCTTCAGACAGAAGTGCTCACAGCCTTGCATGATGATCATGGCCACCAGGGGGTAGAACGAACAGCTAGTCTTGTCCGCCAGCGATGCTATTGGCCCTTTATGCGGAATGATGTCGACCGGTGGTGCCGTGAATGTCGGCGGTGTGTGGTGGCCAAGGCAACTCAGCCAAAACTGAGGACCTTTATGGGTAGTTTGTTGGCATCAAGGCCCCTAGAAATTGTAGCCATTGACTTTTCCATATTGGAAAAATCTAGTGATGGGAAAGAGAATCTCTTGGTTGTGACTGATGTGTTCTCTAAATTTGTGCAGGCATATCCTACAGTAGACCATAAGTCGTCAACAGTAGCCCGAGTCTTGACAGAGCAGTGGTTTTACACTTATGGTGTCCCACTACGTATCCATACCGATCAAGGGCGCAATTTTGAAGGTGAGCTGTTCCAACAATTGTGCCGAGTGTATGGAATTCGTAAATCCTGCACTAGCCCATACCATCCAGAGGGCAACGGACAATGTGAATGATTTAATCGCACATTGCATGACTTGCTTCGTACACTACCTCCTGACAAGAAGAGACGGTGGCCTTACCATCTGCCACAGGTTTTGTTTGCTTATAACACCACAGTCCATCAGTCTACGGGGTTTTCTCCGTATGAACTGATGTTTGGGCGTGAGCCCACTCGTCCACTTGATTTTGTTGTGTGGTCACTGGTTTGCTGAATGTAAATTACTTCTTTTTTTTTTTTCTTTTTTTTTGGTGCATGTGATTTGTGATGTGCCCTATTTATTCTGTGTTTGTTTATTGAGTCTTGCTGAGTTTTTGAGTGCTATTTATTCAAACACTTTGATTTTGCAATTTGTTGTCCCCGGCCCTGAATTTTTTACCCAGAGGTTTTATGTGTGTCTAACTTGAGTACAATAAAATAAACTGTCTTTTATTTTTATAATACTCCAGTCCCTCTCTCTCCTTTTATTTCCCTTTATTGGGATAGCCTGCTGGTAAACATCTAAAATTCTGACTGTTGGTTATCAATTTGTGACTGGTTCGAAAAGGCCCCCTAGCGGTCACACACGCAAAACAAAGGAACAGAGAAATAATAATGTAGATGCACCATTGTTTGAAACTGTGTTAAAGAGGTCATTTGATGTGATTTCTTGTTTTCCTTTTTCTTGAGTGTGTTATGTAGCTGTTTGTGCATGTATACGATCTGCAGAGTTACATTAGCTCAAAGTCTCAAACGCAAAGGGATATTCTTTGTAAAAGTTAAGGCTCAACCACGCTCTAAAACGCTTCGTTTAAACACGCCCCCACAAATCTATGTCAGTATGTGGGGGCAGAGTTTCATAATGCCCAAATGTATACGCAAAGAAAGAAGGCATAACTTTTATTCTTGCTGTATTGTTGTAGCCACCGGCGCCAACGCTGTGTTTTTCGTTGCAAAAGCCAAACTACTTCGTTTGAGAACAGAACAGTACAACCAAAATATTTTACTGTGTGATGTGCATTTTTCAGAGGACTGTTTCCAGAACCTGGGAGAGTACAAGGCCGGCTGTGCACAAAGGTCGATTCTTAAAAGATCTTTGCAAGTACAGCCTGGCGCTTCTGACTCACAGACATAGACTGTAAGTATGTTTTCATATTTTAATAATTTTCCACGGACTGTTCAAACACGAGTTTTGTGCAGTATAGAGTAGCGCTTGTATGTCGTTTCAACGATCACAAATGTAGACATGGTTTTATGTTTACACAGTGTTCTGCTTGCTCTCCACTGACTGCGCTGATCAAAAGCACTGACGACACAGCCTAATTCTGATTGGTTTAAACAACCGTGATCTTAATGTTTAATTTTAAAACTCTGATATCATGTTTCATGTGTATACGTTATGTGTGAATATTCCCAAACTCTCTGACAGTGCGATCTCTATGAGTTATGCAATGCAATGTAATTTTTTTTTTTTTTTTTTTTTTTACAATAAAAAAACACATCTGTATTAAAGAAAAAATTATTGATAAACACGTATTCGGAATGGAATTAAATAACAAGTACTTTGGGTGTCTTGTTCATTATATTTATTTTCATGTAAAAGCAACATAACTTTTAAATTACATCCAGTTTATTAGCAACACTGTGCATGAGCATGAATCCCGCGATATCCATCTTTGATCTCACAGGTGTCAGATCACTGCGAGAAGAGAGAACTGTCCGGCTTGCCTGCGCTTTTTTCGCTCCTCCTCTCACTGCAGCCGCCTACTCTCGCATACATTTCAGGCGAGGCAAGGCGCATCTCAAACAAGCCTATTTTCAACTGACTTGCTAAAAGGCTTGTTCGACTTGAACCTGCGCTGCACAGACCGATCGGTTTATGGCATCAAAGTACCACGAGAACGATTCAGAAGCATAAAAAACCATCTGCTCTCTAATCGCTCTCGCGGTATTTGATGTTATAAACCGATTGGTCTGTGCACCAGTTCAAGACGAACAAGCCTAATATCAGAGGTGGAAAGTAACGAATTACATTTACTCGCGTTACGTAATTGAGTAGTTTTTTTGTGTACTTCTACTTTTTAAAGTAGTTTTTAAAATCTGTACTTTTACTTATTACTTAAGTACGTTTTGTTTGAAGTATTGTACTTCGCTACATTTGAAATCATATCCGTTGAACAAACGCGCAAGAAAGGTGAAGCAGACCCAGCTGAGCTGAAAGCGCCCTCGAATTCTTATGAAGCGAATTATGGCCAGTATGAAAATACTTTGTAGAAAAAAAGCGTGATTGTCCTCGAGGATAGATATCCAATTTGCAAAAAAATGTGGACGAAAGTGGCTGCAAAAGGAGGATATATAGGAAACCATCCCTCCTGCAGATAAAGGTATGTCCCGATTATAACTTAAAGTGTAAACTGCAGGTAAAAATTTTCACGAAGATAATGCAATGTGCTTACTAAACATAAAGATAAGAACCGCCCACCATTGTTTTTTTAATGTTTTTTATACCAAAATGCTGAATATAATATGAAAAGTTGGTGCGTTTTACAGTGGTTTTAAGCACGCCCCCTCCCTTCCACTAGGCTGGGCGTGACGTCAAGTCAAGTCAAGTCATCTTCATTTATATAGCGCTTTTAACAATGGAGATTGTTTCAAAGCAGCTTTACAGAGATAAACATACAATTTACGGTAACAGAGATTGATTTGGCTTTATAGCGATTTTTGAATAATGTTATTTCCAGCTAAAGTTGGTTTTGATTGATTCACTTCCAGCAAAATTATCATTTGTTATTACATTAGGAGCCACTAAGACGACGGCGCTCTCTCTAAACAGACTTTAAACGCGAACCTGTGACCTGATGGCGTTCACATGCGCATTAAAAATTGATTCTATAGTTAAATTCGTTTGAATATGTGTGCGCAGGTTTGTAATTTCCCAACAAACCATGCCTAAACAAACTACTTGTCTTGCCTATAAATTTGATACAGAATTTTATTTTATCACTTCGAGGTACGCGAACCGGATTTTCAACAACGCTTTATGCCTTTATCTGTAGAGTGGGAAAGGGATCCTCCATAGGGAAAGGATAGTTGACACTTCAGCACTGCATTGTCATCGGGTCCAGGCGAATCTCCTTCGTCAGATCTGGATACGGCCTGGATCCGGCAGGCTGCAGGAAAACCTCGGGATAAACAAAGACACTAAAGTTAGCGTAGATGCCATTCTTCTTATGATGTAACGAGTACATCTGGATTTAAGGGAAGTGTTCCCAGTTTCGGCTTACCTAATCTATGCAGCCTAACATTGAATTATCGAAGTCTATAATGTATTATGTGTATGCTAGGTCAAAGAGATGTGTTTTTAGTCTAGCTTTGAACTGACAGAGTGTGTCTGCTTCCCGGACAATGGTAGGAAGACTGTTCCAAAGTTTTGGTGCTAAATAAGAAAAGGATCTACCGCCAGCAGTCGATTTTGATATTCTAGGTATTATCAACTGGCCGGAATTTTGAGATCGCAATAGACGTGAAGGACTATAATGTTTTAAAAGTTCACTCAAGTACTGCGGAGCTAAGCCATTTAGTGCTTTGTAAGTAATCAACAATATTTTAAAATTTATACGATGTTTAATAGGCAGCCAATGCAGTGTTGACAGAACCGGGCTAATATGGTCATATTTCCTGGTTCTGGTAAGAACTGGTTGCGTGCAGGGCAACCACCCAGTAGAGCATTACAATAATCTAGCCTTGATGTCATGAACGCATGAACTAATTGTTCTGCATTTGTTAATGAGAGCATATGGCGTAATTTAGATATGTTTTTAAGATGGAAAAATGCGGTTTTACAGATACTAGACACGTGACTTTCAAATGAGAGATTTGTATCAAAGAGCATACCCAGGTTCCTAACCGACGACGAAGACTTGACAGAGCAACCATCAAGTGTTAGACAGTATTCTAGGTTATTACGTGTGGAAGTTTTTTGTCCAATAATTAGAATCTCTGTTTTTTCAGAATTTAGTAGAAGGAAATTACTAGTCATCCAATTTTTTATATCGGCTATGCATTCCGTTAATTTTGTGAATTGGTAAGTTTTTGAATTGGACGTCATAAAAGGTACTCCAAGCTTTTACTGTCTATGCTCCAGGCCTGGAGTTACGTTATTTTGGAGACCTAGCTAGAAAAAATGGTTAACTATTGTGTTTGTGCGGGATGTACGAATACATCAAAAACTGGGGAGAGGCTCCACAAGTTCCCCAAGGACAAACGGCTGATTCGTGCCTGTAAGTGTTAGCATAACTTACCCGAGGTAGAGCTTAGATCGGGCCCAAACAAATCAAGCAAGACCCTACCCGAGCCCGCTGTGTCCGAGCCCGGTCCGGCCCGGCACATTAACTGTAATTATGAGCCCGGTTTAAACCCGACTATTTTTTAATACGTGGGTCGTTATAACTGACGTTCTCAACTACTTTCTACATTACTTTCTCCCGCCCACAACATTTATGTTTTGTCCCGCTCCCACCTGCAAAAAGACTTTTTTTCTGTACCTCCAAATACTTTCAAGTTAGCCTACGTGTCGCCACCATACACATCAGCATACATGCTCCTGATCACTGTTATAACATAAAAGCAAGCGGGCTACTGCGTGCATAGTCTGGCATGACTGCGCGCAAAGTGCGCTCCCATAATAATTCCTAAAAAGCTGACATCAGTTCATCGCGATCTCACACATCTCTGTTATTATCAATGAATCTTTCATAATATATACACTATGTTTGTTATAATTAGAGGATTTGCCAGCATACAGAATTCAGCACTGAACAAAAAGTCCGTTTTGAGCGGTGAGGGGAGTCCATCGTAAATGCTTCTGTAGGGTGACCGGGGGGGGGGGGGGGGGTATAAGACGCATGCGTATAATGCGTACTATAGCACACACACGCAAGGTCTCTCGCTCTCTCCCTCTCTATCGTTCGCGCGCTACACGGGCACACACACGCAAGGTCTCTCGCTCTCTCCCTCTCTGTCATGCGCGCGCTACACGGTTTTGAACATAACATACATACATATTCACGTAGCCTTTCGAAAACGAAACCTATAATATATAAAAAATATATATTAACGATGAAATACGGGACAAAACATGATTTTTTCATAATAAGTCGGGACACTAAAATTAGAGTTGAAATACGGGACTGTCCCGGGAAAAACGGGACGTCTGGTCACCCTATGCTTCTGATTGGCCATTATTGCGTTCAAGAAATCAACACATATGTCTGTGATTGGCTACATCGCTCAACGCTGCAGACATGTTAGAAATAGAAACTCTGCCTGTAAACCGTTTCTATTTTGTTTTAGTTGTTCTTATTGCTTTTCTGCAACAGATGAATAAAAATGTATTCGTTTTTATGTTTTATTCATAGATATTTCTAGTTTGCGGGAGTCCCTCGAATCGTTTTATTCTCCCTCAACCGGCACACACAGAGTGAGTGTATTACCGCCCGCGCTCCCTTTTATGACGTCATCACCCAGTTACGGTAAAAAACATGCTACCTTTGAAGAAACCCCAATAAATGTTATTTTAACGCATTTTAAGACGCATTTCACATATATACACATTGAGCACTTTAATTTACACATTAATTGGTTGTGGTGGTTAAGCTGCAATTTACACTTTAAGGCCGAATGACTTACGTGATGCAGAAGGAATCCCGGAATCCAGTCATGAAAATAGAATTTACATAACGCAGATGTCACGCAAAACACGCAAAATAATGGATGGATGAATGGAAAGTAGAACTGTGCAATAAATCCAATCGCGACATGGTCTGTGAATATTTAAAGTCCCACTCCGATCATATTTTGAGCTATTTTTAAACATTCCCAGTGGTCTTTAAATTATGATTATGCCATTTTTAGCCAAAATCACAAAACATGTGCCGTTTTCTGGGACTTCGCTTCAGCAGAGCGGCAGTAGCTCATTAGCAATTCGCCTCTGCGTTGTGGGCGGAGCCGTTGGCACGGAGACGACCCTCCCCCTGCCCGTTGCTGAGAGCTCTGTCTCTCCCGCTAGCTTACACCCCCAATACCGGTGGGGCAACAGTATCATATACACGTTAATTATTATTATCCGAAGTTAATCAAAGTTATCACCGATCACCGATCATTATTTCACTCCAAGACGTCGCGTGTGGAGACGCCCAGTGGAGTTACTACGTCACAACTCCAGTCTATTTTAGCCGGCATTTTAGCGTCTGCTACTGATTCACAGCCATTTGAATGTAGAAATACTCAGAAATACAACTTTGAGCTTATTTTTCTCAAGATATGTCCTCTAACATCAGAAAAATGCCACAAGAACATGTTAACACCTAGAAAAACATTATTTTCATCGGAGTGGGTCTTTAAGCACAAAAATACTGCATGTAAATATATAACCCTATTTGTTCTGAGTTATATATCTGTGTCGCTTTGTCTACTACATACTCGCGTGACGTTCATGGTGTTTTCAGCGTCTCACAAACAGGGGATATTTGAGGATTCATAAATTTGAGGATATGAATACATGAACATTTTCATAATTTTATTTGAGAAAAACAAAACCATTGTCAAATACACTTTGAAACACTTTTTTAAATTGTTGGTCTTCACTACAACCCGTCAAAATAAGTTCGGTTTTACTAGGAGAAATTATGACAGAAATATATTACTATTCTACTTCTCAAAATAATAATAATAATAATAGCAACAATAAACATTATTAAATAATTAAACATTATTTAAAGGAATATATTTTTTGTCCATGGTTTAATTTAGTAAATTTGTTTTTGCAGCGCTTCGCCAAAAAATAAAAGGACACAGGTTTAAATTTACATTTGATTACCACCGTTTTTGATAATATATTTGGATTAAATCATAAAAAGAAACATTAATTTTCTGAATAAAATACATTTCATAGGAGAATAATAATTTATTAAAATGTTTAAGAATAATAATGATAAAAATAAGTTTTTAATCTAATTCATTATCAATAATCGAATTTAATTGATTAGACATGTTTTATTGAAATTTTAATAAACAAAACAAACAAATGGTTTTAAGTTTGTTATAATAAAAGCAAAAAACAAACAAACCCTGTTTTCATTAATTTAACTGTCATTTTAACTGATGATAATAATAACAATAACCATAATTTAATAATACAGTTTATTTATTTAGTAATTGATTAATACTGTAAACCGTGATATTTTCGGAGACGTATCATACTGTGAAAATCTCCTACCATTACAACCCTACACGGGAGATTCCCCCACCCCCGCTGTTAAAAAAGTAACTCAGTAACTTTTACTCTGAGTAAATTTTAAATGAGCTAATTTTTACTTTTACTTGAGTAGATTTTTAGACCGGTAATTTTACTTGTACTTAAGTAAAATTTCATTGAAGTAGTAGTACTTTTACTTGAGTACAATATTTTATTACTCTTTCCACCTCTGCCTAATATCATGAAGGCCCACCCATAAACCAAGCCCCCAGTGATTAGAGCAAATCAGGTAAAGCGGTTAAAAATGCCCATCGTGGTTTGAAAACGCCCCACTGATTGAGAAACACCCACTAGTGTTCTGCAGAGATACTGATCTTGTGCTCATCCACTATAAATCACTGTTAGTTCAATGTCTCCACCCATGTGTGTTGTCGACTTTCATCAAAATTTCAATGCTGATCCGACACACTTTAAGCATTGAAATGTCAATCTCAAACAAAATGATGGTTTGGATCAAAACTCAACATTGTACTGTATCAATGTCCATATCTGGGCTATTAGGTTTTATTTTATTTTTTTTAAAGATTTATTTTGGGCATTGTTGCCTTTCATTAGGATAGGACAGTAGCTAGACAGGAAGAGAGGTGGGAGAGGGAGAGAGGGGGGACGGGATCGGGAAAGGTCCATGAGCCATACTCGAAGGTGTTACATGTTGGCGCACTTGCCCACAAGGCTATCTGTGTCGACCTGGGCTATTATCTTAACAACTGTCTGAAAGTTTGAGGTCAGTAAGATTTTTTTTTCTTTTTGAAAGAAATTAATATATATAATATAATATATAATAGAGTAAAGACTCCTATTTCAAATCAATGCTGTTCTTTTGAACATTCTAATTAATCAAAGAATCCTGGAAAAAAAATGGATCACGGTTTCCACCAAAAATATTAAGCAGTTTTAAACTGTTTTCAACATTGATAATAGTAAGAATTGTGTCTTGAGCACCAAAACAGCATAATAGAAGGGAGTAATGGCTGCTGTAAATTCAGCTGTGCCATCACATGAATAAATTACATTTTCAAATATATTAAAATAGAAAACAGTTATTTTAAAATTGTAATAATGTTTCACAATATTACAGTTTTACTGTATTTTTGATCAAATAAATACATGGTCATGGTCAGCATGAAACTTAAACATAAAAAATATTACCCCAAACTTTCTCATATATATATATATGTGTGTGTGTGTGTGTACCCCAAACTTCCTTTTATATTTGTGTGTGTGTGTGTGTGTGTGTGTGTGTGTGTGTGTGTGTGTGTGTGTGTACCCCAAACTTCCTTTTATATGTGTGTGTGTGTGTGTGTGTGTGTACCCAAAACTTCCTTTTATATTTGTGTGTGTGTGTGTGTGGTTTTAAAAATGCAAATGACCCAGTCAAAGCACAACAGGCCCACTGACAAGGCAAATCTCAGTTACACACACACACACACACACACACACACACACACACACACACACACACACACACACACACACACACACACACACACACACACACACACACACACACACACACACACACAAAGTATATATAACTTCTCCACAAGCTGTCATTACCCCTTTCTAGATAAACTCACCTCACATAATTAACTTCACTGTTTCTCATTGTTAACACATCTTTCACTTTCTATTTTTTTGTAATAAATAAAAATAAAATGTAAAAATGATTCTTATTGGAATTTCTATCATAATTTATAATCGGAATCCTTATGGGAATGCCCAGTCGCAAGACATGACTCCAATACAAGGAGGGTTCTGTTAAAAATGACACAATATCCACCTGGATGGTAAAAATCATAATCAAAAGCTAAAATAGGAATTTGAGTTTTTCCAGAAGGATCTTAATCCCAAAAGGATATTTTTGGATCGGTTCCCAATTTTGATAGAAATTCCAAAAAGGCTCTTTCACACATTAGGATGTAAAACCCTTCTTTCATCATGTCTTTTTTTCCCCTTTTAGGTCGTGTATCTCAGATTGATGGGGGCGGCTAGCCAGAGGCATGATGTCCATCCACAACTCCTGCACAATGATCAGGAAGACGCAAGAATTGCGTTTGGACAATCAGTCTCTGACTGCCAGGTTGTAAATGACAGGAGACACTGGAGAAGGGCCACAGAAATCCAGCTCAATCCAGCTGCTACGCAGACAACAGGATGACAACAAAAGTCTTCTGAAACAGACAGTAAATCATACATATAAATCATGAACTTGTATAAAAAAGTACCACACTGTAGAGTTGCATAGACTTCAGAGTTACATCTTCAGAAGCTTCACTGATAGAGAAACTTGGCATCTAAATATATTATTATATTATATTATATTATATTATATTATATTATATTATATTATATTAAAACTCTATGAAGAGCTTTATTGTCTTATTGTAATCCTGACTCTTGTAAATCCTGATACTTCCCATGCCAAACCAATCAAAATAAGTACATCCAGTTAAATGACTATATTGTTTAATTTACTAGAAATCCCATGCCACTGTGATTCTTTTCCAACTTACCTTTAGTTGTCCAAAATCGTCATGAACTTCAAATGTTGTTAAATCCATACAAGAGTTTTGTGGTCAGTGACCGTCTTGGTCAGCGTTCTGTTCTGTCTCTGTCGGTATCTGTGTGTGTCCACATCTTTCTCTCCCTTTCCTTCTATCCATCTCATTACATGCAGCAGTGGGGTTGCCTAAGAGACCAGGCCTGAAAAGAGAACATCTCTTGTACTACAATACACTGAGAAAGTGACAGGATTGGGGGGTCGAGGGGTTGAGAGAGAGGGAGAAAGAGTGAGGGAGAAGTATAGATGACAGGTGGATGGATGCAAGAATAACTACATTGGCTTGTGTGACTGAGCTGTAGATAGTCAATCTGATGGAGAGAGTGTCTCAAGCCCTTGAGTCTGATAAAATATGGCTTGACGACATGCTGAGCAAACTGTACTTTTTCCAAGACTTTATCTTAAGTTGTCATTTCACAGGTATCTAATGGTTACAATTTGCTTTTAAAGTTTGTCTTTGACATATTACAGATTAACAAAGAACACCTCTGATTTCAAGAATCAAACATGTCTGAAAATCAAGCAGAAATTAGAAAAAAAATACACTGTTGTGTAAAACAAACAAGCAAAAAAGGAATAGGGAAAATGCTGCCTTTATTTAATTATTAATGGTGCTTGTGATGTGATGCTAATGCTTTGTACTGTGTATTAATTATTCAACAATACATTAAAAATGTACTTCACACATACTTTGACTTAAATCGACTAAATATTATATCAAATGCATGCTATATTTAATATATATTAAATAAATGGCAAATAAATAAATAAAATGATTATAAAATACATATAAATAATATTAACATTATATTAATAATATAATAATAATATTAACAAATATATACGTAAACTATGTGCACACACACATATTCAATGTGTAAGGAAAATATGCTATTAATTTTACTTGATGGTTACACCACATGACATTTTTAGAGTCAATTTTAGAGTCAATAAATTAACATGAATACAAATACATTTCTGAGAACTTGGTAAATGATTAGATTGAGTAGACGTTATTTTTCAATGTCATTGACCCAGGCTTCACTTTTACTGATGCTCACAAGTAAGCAGACTTCTAATTGTATTAAAACGTGCTGCATAATGCGTTTTTATTGATGTAAGGTGTAAAAAGTGTATTTTACTTTTCTGAGATTTTATGAATACAATTTGAGCCTGGCATATGACAAAATGAGCAGAAAAACACAGACTTACACTGAAGGAACCCAAGCCATTTCTATAGGGGCCAAAATATCACTTAATGATGCCCTAGTAACCACCCAGTTCAAGGTTCTTTATTTGTCACATACATACACGTGATGCAATGTAGTGAAATGATTTTCCCCTATAGTTTCTCGTCCCACAATGCAAAAATACTAACAACAATAAGATAAAAACAAATAAACCAATAATATATAGAACATTATCATATCTGTGTTTGTATGTAATGTATGTGTTTATATGTGGTTTAAAAGTTCCACTCAACAAGTGTCCTCATTCAATAGCCGGATTGCCTGAGGATAAAAACTCCTTAGTCTTTCTGTGTTGGTTCTCATGATCCTGTAACGCTTCCCTGATGGGAGCAATGACAATAAGCTGTTTACCGAATGATGAAAGTCTTTAATAATTATTTTGGCCCTGATCCTGCATCTCTGAGTGTAAATGTTTTTTATGCCGGGGAGCGAAGTCCTGATGGCTTTTTGTGCTGATCTTACCACTCTGGACAAGACTTTCTGATCTTGGTCCGTTGTGCTTCCAAACCAGGAAATAATACTCCCTTTGAGTAGGCTCTCCACAGCACCAGTATAGAAAGTCCTCAGCACTTTTTGGGAAACCTGACACCTGGCCAACCGTCATAACTGATAGATGCGTTGATTTGCCCTTGTCACAACGTAATGTACATACATTTCCAGGAAAGATCTTTTGTAAGATATGCCCCAAGATTTTCAACACCATAGTAACACCTTATCAAATGTAATGTAAGTGTTATTTCCTTAACTTTTTTGTTTATATCTTATATCTTACATTCTTAAGCAACTCTAATGTGTTGACTCTTTGGGGTTAGTGATTCTGCGTCATGTGCTAAGTCAAATAATTTCCTTTATGAAATGTCCCTTTAGCAGGATAATATATGTATTACCACTGACCACTGTGTTGCCATAGCAAACTTCACACAAAAGGGTGTGGCGTGGGAAAGACTCGCTGAGGTCAGGAGTGAGGGTCAGGAGGTCAGGGATCACCAGCAGCTGGACAACACACAAGAGGAGAGGAGGGTGAGAAAGGAGCAGGGGGTGGTGGGACTGCAGCTGCTGACACAGGGGCTTCAACAAGACATTAACATTGAACTGCGCAATAATAAAGGATATTGATGAGGGTTTGAGCTAAATCCATGGACTGGTCTTTAGCTGGCATACCCAAATCTGCTTAAAAACCGCTAATGTGCAACGGTCGATGCCTATTAACAAGAGTCATTTTGTGACATCTGTTTTGAACTCTTATTGGTATTACGTACCATGTACGTGTGATCCAGAGCATGTGGAATGTCCCAGGATTGCTTCCTGAAAAGCAGTGACAAAAATCTGCATCGCTGCAATGTAGCGTATTCATCCATCCATCTAAAAAAAACTATAATATAAATGTAATTTATCTTATATATAGATATATAGTTTTTCATATCTGAAAACTAATTTAGATTTGCTGGGATTAAAACATGAAAGTACTTTACAGTGACTGAAAATAAAAACAACATTTAAGTACTTTTGGTAAAGGCAATTATAATTGATTTCAAATTGAAATGTAATAAGGGAATTAATATGCCATGGCAGGATTGATTGTGCAGTTCTAGGCAGAGATGACTGTGGTCTGAGGTACAAATCCGTGTCCAGGCTGCTTTATTTCAGGGAGGAGTGAAGGTGAGGTCAGCCATGCTAAGGTCAGGTTGAATTGATTGTGTGGTTTGTTCTTGGGGGTCAAGGGGAATCAGCCAAAAGAGCAACTAAGGGAACAATGGCAATATGCAAATGAATTGTGGGATGGTCCATTTGGCTGCTGATTTGCATTCCCATATGTCCTCCATGAGAACCTGCATTATTGTCAAAGAGTAATTGGATTTCTATAAAATAATGTCCATACGTTTCCGAAAATACCCACTTTTCACTTAAAAGACACTGAACTTCTGGACGAATGGACTGTAGATGTGCTGGAAATGCCTAAAGATGGAGAGTTCTTTGGTGGTAACTAAGTAAATATTTAATTACTACGATATTTCTTGCTAGAAATTACATCAAAAGTAAAAAAAGCTTATCAATAGCATATACATACACACAAGCTGACCACCAACCGCAACTTTCAGATGCCCTTTTTATTTTTCAGCCCAAATGTCACAGAATCAAAAGCACATGGATTGTGGGATATCATATTGCAAAGGATTATGCTACCATAAAAAAAGCGGTAAGATGAAGGTATCTCAGTAGACAGGATGCGACACAATCTTCGTTTTTGGATGTGCTTTGTTGCCTTGCTACCTTAGCTGCCTGCGGAGGCAGCAATTTTCAGCTTTTGGACTCAGACATAGTCCTTGTGTTCCACTTGTTCTTGGTCAGGTCTTTATGTGGATGTTTTTTGTTGTTCCTTGTGTTAACCTTTCCTGCTTCTGTCTCCTAACCGTGTTTGGGAGACACAGGGGAGATTCGTCTTCTCCAGGGCCGGTAATTCTCTTCCCGGGGTTAACTCCCTAAACTTCACACTGTTTGGTGTGATGGTAGCATATAAAAGGACAACGAGGCCGTCTTGCAGAAGAGTTTAGGTGCTTTATTTGACTGACTGCACTGAAATACACTGCACATAGCTATACCTGCACGGATCACCGTATCACTCTCACACACACTCATCCGCTGCTTCGCGGGGAACAACAACAAAAGGGGCGCGCATGCGCCTCCGACAAGCGCACTCGCTCACTCTCGGTCACACCCACACTGAGCTGTCCCGAACTGAACACATTAAAGACACATCTCACAACACTTGGTTTCTTGAGTTTTGGGGCCCGTTTCAATAAGGAGGTTCAACCAATTCTGAGTTAAAACTTGAACTCTGAGTTGATTTACCCTGATGGGTAACTCTTGAGTTTTTGGTTTCAGAACAGCTGAATTGAGTTAATTCAATCAACTCTGAGTAGACTGACTCTTGAGTTAAGCGTGTGCACCACGACTGTGAAGCCATGATCAATGGAGCTCAGAAATTTTGATTCACCATGGCAACAGCACCGGAAAAAAGACTTCCACATTCTTCTGAGTCAATATTTTTAATTCTTAATCGCTGTTTTCATGGTATCTTAGGGACAAAAAAAAGAAAAGAAAAGTTAAATTAAGTATAAAAAATAATTCAATCTGGTAAAGCTTTAAGCATAAAAGGTGCTACATGACTTTACAAACATTTGACATATTTAATAAATATCATTCAGTGTCTATTTCAATGTGCAGCAGCTTTTACCACGTAGTCTAGTGCTCTTTTCGCATAATTAAATGTTCTCTAATCCAACCTGTGTCATTTCTTAATTAGGCTAAAGAAATTAACATTTGACTTACTCAGCCAACAGCAAGAAGGCAGAGGCTCACAAAATAGGGCGATGAAGAGATGGCCACAATACCAAGTATTGGAAGAACAATAAAATCCAACAGGAAAAAGAATAACTGTTGCTTTTATATTTGTAGGAAATAAAGATGACTAAATAAATTAATAATTTGTGTGTATTTACAGTTTTTTTCAGTCGCTAACAAGCGTTTTTCCAACCAGTTGTCACATTTTCAAAACTCTAAACACAATTAGCACAGCATCGGTCTTTTGTGGCCATACCATTCACACATTTCATGTCATTTTCACACAATATGCAGTCAGTGAACACATTTCCTCAATGCTTACATTTTCTTAACAGACAAGCTATACCTCCCAACAAAATTACGGATTGTTTTTGTAGTATTTACAAATGTTAACTCACACAATCCCACAACGGCAAAAACAATATTCCAAACCTTAGATAGTATAAAAACATCTGCTTCTGCAATGATATAAGTTCAAAAACAATATATCTCAGCTGATAATAAACAAACAATTGAATAATTGACCCACAGCTTATTTATGTTGGGTAAATTGGGCCAACAGCAGCTGATTCCAGTCTGGCTTAGACTCGGTGGCAGGGGTTATTTTTTTTCTATTACATTGACACTTATACAGTAAAAGGAGGACTTTGAGGAGTGATGTTTTTTGGAAACAGAAAAAGACAAACACTGTAATGTCTGGACGAGGAAGAGTAAGAGCAAGGGGCCCAGGGAGAAGAGCAGGCCCAGTTAGAGATGCAGTGAGAGATGCAGGAGCAGGGAGAGATGCAGTGAGAGATGCAGTGAGAGATGCAGTGAGAGGTGCAGGAGCAGTGAGAGATGCAGGAGCAGTGAGAGGTGCAGGAGCAGTGAGAGGTGCAGGAGCAGTGAGAGATGCAGTAAGAGGTGCAGGAGCAGTGAGAGGTGCAAGAGCAGTGAGAGATGCAGTGAGAGATGCAGTGAGAGGTGCAGGAGCAGTGAGAGATGCAGTAAGAGGTGCAGGAGCAGTGAGAGATGCAGTAAGAGGTGCAGGAGCAGTGAGAGGTGCAGGAGCAATGAGAGATGCAGTGAGAGGTGCAGGAGCAGTGAGAGATGCAGTGGGAGGTGAAAAAAAATGATTTGCTTTTTACTGAAATGCTTTTGAATGTGAACATTACTGTACATGTGGACATACAGTTCCCCAACCAAGAAATTTAGTGTAAAAACAATGGATTGCATGTTTTGCATGCAAATACCTGTACAACTGAAACATCAAGGTCTATGCAGTTTTTGTAATGTCAACAATAGCCAGTATTTTGAAACCTGGTGTACTTTGATTGACTGCATGTACCTTGTGAAGTGAAAACAAGTGTTATTCTTTGACAGAATAATTTCATTTTGAATCAGATTTCCAGTGTTTTGGTAAAGTTAGTGTGTGCAGAGAAAGATGTGTTCTATTTTTAAATGAAGAGTTAGTATATATTTAACAAAATGTGTTTTTGAGAAAAAAATTATCCATTTGGCCAATTGTGTTTTGTAGGTGTGAGTCTGTGTTAAGAGTTTAGAAAAAGTATCTGAAGTATGGGTAAGCGCTTGTTAGCGATTGAAAAAAACTGTAACAGCTGTATATATCTTGGACTATCCTTCCATCTGGCATCATTCCATTCCATAAAGTAATCTGTTTCCTTTTCGGAAGGTGCGTTGATGGAAATATGGGTCATACGTGTCATCAATGCATCCAACCATATTAGAAATCCTAAAGGAAATTAGAATTATTAGGTTACTACCAGAAGTCGCAGTAAGATGTTATCAAGTAAACATCATTTATCAGATTAGCTTCATTTAAACCGATTTCTACACCACTGACCTGCAATCCTCTGAAACTCCTCTTTGATGGCTCTCACGGGTTTGTGCCCAGGAAACAATACAAAAATTCTCAGAAAGAGCGTGAGAGCGAGGCACACTTTTGCCTCCCGCTGTGGATACAGCGGCCTTACTAATGTGCTCTGCATCCCCGATGCTACGTATATAGAAAAATGTGCAATGAATGAATGTACTGCACTGCTTTTCTTACTTAGCATTTGTGTTGCTGTTTGAGCATAAACATCATCTGCTTAATCAGAACACTCAAAGTTCAAAGCAAAGAGAGATATTTTCTTTTAAAGAAATTGCTTTTTAAGGACTACAACAAACGGCTGGTAGGGACTACACAACATTTACACAAACCCGTCCCCAGGAACACAATTTATAGATTA
This sequence comes from Rhinichthys klamathensis goyatoka, assembly GCF_029890125.1. Taxonomy (NCBI): domain Eukaryota; kingdom Metazoa; phylum Chordata; class Actinopteri; order Cypriniformes; family Leuciscidae; genus Rhinichthys; species Rhinichthys klamathensis. The sequence continues at coordinate 1,530,916 of NW_026606897.1, forward strand.
TCATGGCAGAATATGCTAATCAATGACTAGAAGATTACACATTTATAAGCTACATAAATTCATCAACTAACCATTCAGAAATGTTGTCTATGTTGTCACTTCTTCTTGAGTCTCTCCATCTTTGTCTGACTTCGGTTTGAACATAAAAGGCTAAACGTTTTTGAAAATTTCAGGACACAATCTGTTGTAGCTCCACCCTCTGTGCTGGAAGCAGCAGCTCATTTACATTTAATGGGACAGACACACACACACAAAAAAACGGTGCATTTTTGCCCACCCTCAAAAAGTGACAATTTTAACATGCTATATAAAAATATCTGTGGGGTATTTTGAGCTAAAACTTCACATACACACTCTGGGGACATCAGAGACTTATTTTACATCTTGTGAAAAGGGCATTATACCACCCCTTTAAGATTTTTTTGTGTAATGTGAATAAAGTATTTAAAAATCGCTTATGCTTTAAAAAGGGGGAGGAGACTTAAAGAAAAACTGGGTTTACCCAAGAAAACCTGCTCCCAACCAGGTTAGGTTCACAGAGTAAGTTACCATGATAACTGACTCTGAGTATAAGTTACCTCTCTTTCAGAAACGGGCTTGACTTATCCTGTTTTCTTAGGTTTGACATGCCTCCCATTCTGAAACAGAAAACGTACTCGGTTACTAACGTAACCTCGGTTCTCTCTAGAGAAGGAACGAGTACTGCGTAATATCTTACGCTATGGGGAAAACCTCTTTTCCTCGAGATATTGAAGCCAAAAATTATCCTTATTTTTGAATCAATGTAAAACGCGTTGCGACAGCATGCAGACATAGGCAAGGCGCCTCGCGTGCCTATTGGCTGACCTGTGGCAACAGTAGCAGCCTATCGAGAGAGGCCCTGCGTGACGTGATACCCAATGGGGGTGCTTCGCGCCCATTTACGTCACGTCCCGCTAGAATAGGCGTGGCCTTGGCCTATAAATATAGCTCGACAGGCTGATACAAACTGGTTTTCATCGCTGAAGCGAACCAGAGCTGTTGTATGCACGGCAAAATATGCAGTACTCGTTCCCTCTCTAGAGAGAACCGAGGTTACGTTAGTAACCGAGTACGTTCTCTTATGAGAGTATCTCTCGTACTGCGTAATATCTTACGCTATGGGGAACACAATGCAATACGCCGTGCTTACTGGGGTCCGACACCAAAGACCCAAGGGCAGTAGCCCGGGGCTCATATAGTGCATAATCACCATAGACTCACAGAGAGTCGGAGAAGAGAGGCTGCAAGCATCATTCCCCATGAAATAGCATCCTACAGGAGCTAGTTATGTTAGCAATGTTTCACGCAGACAAGGTGAACGTGTTCAGCCTGAACTGGGTGACAGTACGGGTTATTCAACACCCATGGAGCTGTTTTATCGATCAGTGAACGATACACAAGCAAAAAACTCAGCATTCTGCGCCGGCGCAGCGGGTCAGATAGTACTGAATTCTAGACCGACAGCAGCTTGGCCTGTAAGGTGGGAACCTCTAGGTTATAGAACCTTATAAATGTAGACGGCGAGGCCCAGCCTGCCGCCATACAGATATCTTGTAAGGAAATCCCACTCGAACACACCCACGACGAGGCCATGCCTCTCGTGGAGTGTGCTCTGACACCCAAAGGACACTGCAGGCCTTTAGAAGTGTAACCCAGAGCTATGGCATCGACTATCCATCCGGATAGGCTCGGTTTTGATGCGGCCAGTCCCCTGGAGCGTCCGCCAAATAAAACAAAGAGCTGCTCGGTCTGTCTGAAGACAGACGAGCGGGACACGTAAGCTCTCAGTGCCCTGACAGGGCAGAGGAGACTCGCATCCTCCTCCTCATCATGAACCGGGAGGGCGCACAGGGAAATAACCTGGGCCCTGAACGGTGTGTTGAGGGATTTGGGCACGTATCCGTGCCTTGGTTTGAGTATGACTTTTGAGTCATTGGGCCCAAACTCCATACATGACGCGCTTACTGAAAGCGCTTGTAAGTCCCCTACGCGCTTCACTGAAGCGAGAGCCATAAGAAACACCATTTTGAAAGACAGATGTTTCATGTCTGACAAATGGATTGGCTCGAATGGGGCACCTTTCATGGCTTCCAAAACCGTAGAAAGGTCTCACACAGGGACTGAAGGGGGTCTGGGAGGATTCAGCCTCCGAGCTCCCCTGAGGAATCGCACGACCAGGTCGTTTTTCCCCAGTGACTGGCCAGACATCGGTTTTGCAAACGCCGCTATGGCCGCCACGTACACTTTGAGCGTGGAAGGGGTCCTGCCCTTATCCAGCAGCTCCTGAAGGAAGGAGAGTACTTCCGTAACCCCGCAGTCTACGGGTGAAAAGCGTTGAGCTTGACACCAGGCAGAGAACACCGACCATTTCGAGGAATAGAGCCGTCTAGTAGACGGGGCTCTGGCCTGCGAGATCGTGTTTAACACTCCCTCCGGGCGGTAAGCGGGTACCCATTGATGGCCCACGCACGTAGGGACCACAAATCCGGGCGAGGATGTGTATGGCCGCCGCACGCAGGGCCTCTCTCGGACCACGCTCAAAGTGTATGGCCGCCACGTACACTTTGAGCGTGGAAGGGGTCCTACCCTTATCCAGCAGCTCCTGAAGGAAGGAGAGTACTTCCGTAACCCCGCAGTCTACGGGTGAAAAGCGTTGAGCTTGACACCGGGCAGAGAACACCGACCATTTCGAGGAATAGAGCCGTCTAGTAGACGGGGCTCTGGCCTGCGAGATCGTGTTTAACACTCCCTCCGGGAGGTAAGCGGGTACCCATTGATGGCCCACGCACGTAGGGACCACAAATCCGGGCGAGGATGCCAAATCAAGCCCTTTGCCTGAGAGAGGAGGTCTCTCCTCACCGGTATAGGCCACGGGGCGGTGCTGGTCAGCCTCATCAGGACTGGGAACCAGATCTGGTTCGTCCAGAGCGGAGCCACGAGCAGCACTGGGCATCCGTTTTCCCTGATTCGTTCCAACACTTGAGGCAGGAGCGAAACAGGGGGAAAAGCATAGAGGGGGCAATGGGGCCATACGTGGGCCTGCGCATCCCTGCTCTTGGAGAAAAAGTTCAGACAGTGAGCGTTTTCTTGGGAGGCGAACAGGTCCACCTGCGCTCTGCCGAACGTTTCCCACAGCAGTTGGACCGTCTGCGGGTGCAGTGAGCATTCCCCTGCTGGGACATTGTTTCTGGACAGTCTGTCTGGTCCCACATTCAGGTGACCAGGCACATGCGCTGCTCTCAGCGAGAGCAGGTTGTGCTGAGCCCAGACCAGGAGGCGTTCCATCAGCCTGTAAAGGTTTCGGGACCTGATGCCGCCCTGGTGGTTTATGTATGCCACCACTGACATGTTGTCCGACCGGACCAAGACGGGGTGACCTTTTATCTGGGGACAGAAGCGCCGTAGCGCTTTGTCGACTGCTATCATTTCCAAGCAGTTTATGTGAAGGAGCTTTTCCCGTTCTGACCACAGGCCAGCGAACGGTCTGCCCTCGAGCAGCGCTCCCCATACCGAGGTGGAGGCGTCCGTGGACACCACCTTCACACTCGAGGAGGTCCCCAGACTCACACCTGACTGATACCAGTCGGTTACTTTCCAAGGTTCCAGAGCTGAAACGCAATTTAGATCGATCCTGAGGCGAAACAGACCAGTGGTCCATGCCCGGGGCGGAACTCGCGCTTTCAGCCACATCTGCAGTGGGCGCATGCGAAGCAGGCCCAGCTGGAGTACAGAGGCTGCTGAGGTCATTAGGCCCAGCATTTTCTGAAACCTTCGCGACGCGCTGAATGTCTAGTCCGCGCTCCGGTGACAGGCGTGCTGTCATGGATAGCGAGTCCAGCACTGTTCCCAGAAAAGAAATTTTCTGACTGGGAGACAGCGAGCTTTTTGCCCAATTGACTGTGAGGCCCAGATTCTCGAGGTGTTCGAGTAATGTGGCCCTGTGTTCTATGAGCTCTGAGTGTGATCGAGCTAGAATTAGCCAATCGTCCAAGTAGTTCAAAACTCGCATGCCCCGAAGTCTCAGGGGTGCGAGAGCCTGAGACTGAAACAACAACAAAAAAGCCATTTATGTAGCTTTAACAAATGCCATTTTAAAAGTTTTTTTCTTGTCCTCTGAGTCTGTGTGCTCCTCATGCTCCAGCCTGAAACAACAACAAAAAAGCCATTTATGTAGCTTTTACAAATGCCATTGTAAAAGTTTTTTTCTTGTCCTCTGAGTCTGTGTGCTCCTCATGTTTCTTGCCAGAGCCATTCTGATACCCCAGGAAGCTGTGCCCACACTTTCGCGTGAATAGCTAGGGTTAGAATGAGATCTGGGCTCTGGCCGTGACATAGTGACGGCAAGGGAGCTCCAGCGTGCTGTAACGCAGACACTGTGTTTACAGTGTGTGAGGCGGGGGCGCGCCGATCGCGGCGGGCAGCCTGGCCGCGCTCAAATCCCTTATAGCAGTTTGCTGAGGGAGAGAGAGTGGGGCGAGCCCCGTGGGGCTTAACATGTCTGCGAGTGAATGTGGGCGCGGGACAGCGGGCACATTTACTGCACTGAAAACACCGTCGGCCTGAGCTGACTGAATGTGTGTTGGTTTCGTTTTTACAGAACCCGTGGGACATGTGGTGTGTAGTGTTTGTGGGCACTGAGACGTGGGCACATTCACTACATTTAGTGACCATCGACATGAGGCGATTTTGTTTGTGCGAGCCCTGCATTTTTGCGGGCTGTGTTTGTGTGTAGAAATGAGCACTGGGTTGTGGGCATTTTTATTACACTCATAACACCATCGGCTGTGGCCGGAATACCAGAAAATACACTGCTTATGTGATTTATCTGGATCGCCGTGGAAACAGCATTTGTGTGCAGGCAAGCGGGCCGTGGTACTTGCTTGCTTACTGCAAAATACACTGGAACAGTCGCATTTTCTGGAACTGAACGGGCGAAAAAATTCGGTGGAAGTCTGGCCGCGGCGAGACTGAAACACCGTCGATTTCCTAGGAGGCTAGGAAGACTTGTGTTGGTTTCGTTTTACAGAAACCATGGTAGTGTTTGTGGGCACTGGGTTGTGGGCACATTCACTACATTTAAAGATGAACTGAACTGAAAAAAATCGACGTTGATAACGTGTTGTTTATGACAATTAAAAGTAAATTACACAAAAAATTTTAATTACAAATATCAATATAGCTTTTTTTAAGCAACACAAAAATTGCGCTTGTTATGCTGGCAGTTTCGATGACGTCACTGGCATGGTAGGACACGCAAATGTGCATAGGCAACAGCTGCAGGTCCTAATACTCAGACGAAAATGAGCACTTTTAACGGCATGGGTTACGCATTTGAACCTGTGAGGAACAGTCCAGTAGTTTCTGACTACCAACACCACATGGAGGATCAGTTTCAGGCTCCACATAGCCTACAGCACACGATCGTTTGGGGCGAAGTGACTGGTGTGGGTGTGTGAGCTGCCGGAGCATGGACACTGCACCGGAGTCAATCTGTTGCAGAGAACAACAGTCTCTGTTACAAAAAATGCACTTGAATAAATACCAAAAAGGCAGTCTATCTTAAATGATTTCTTGAACGCAATGGCCGATCATAAGCAACACATATAACTGTGATTGGCTACATCACTCAACGCGATGTTAAAGCGTTGTTATGAATAGAATGTTATGAATAGAAACTCTGGCTTGTAAATCGTTTCTATTTTGTTTTAGTTGTTCTTGTTGCTTTTCTGCAACAGATGAATAAAAATCTATTATTTTTTATTCATAGATATTTCTAGTTCGCGGGAGCCCCGCGAATCGTTTTATTTATAACCCGCACACACAGAGTGAGTGCATAACCGCCCGCGCTCGCACTCGGAGTCTCGGCCATCAGATGTAGTGCCGCGCAGCACTCTATTGCGTTGGGAGTGCACGTCTCAAGGATAGTGTCGGGAAATATCGCTCGGGCAGAATAAGCTCTAGTTCACTCTTCCTACGCTAAGGAACCGAGAGTTGTCATCCAGTCTCTTTGCTAGAGAGAGAGAGAGAGAGAGAGAGAGAGAGAGAGAGAGAGAGAGAGAGAGAGAGAGAGACGAGGAAAACAAACAAGCATGCAAATGGAAATTATCGCGGCCGGAAAAATTATCGAGCTAATTTTTTTTTATCGTGCGATTAATTTATTTATTGACTATCGCGACAGGCCTACTAAATAGTCTGTCACTAAAAAATGCTCACTACAGACTCGAAATCCAGGGGCTGTCGGAGGGCTAGACAGTTAAAGGCAGCTAGCCTTGACTTGAGGGCTGGTTTCCTTGTCAAAGGTAGCCTGTGAAAATGTATCATAACCCCAGCTGCCTTAGCCCTATACAATTCATTACTACAGCAAGGGGCAATACTGTATGAACCCCCCCCCCCCCCCCCCCTAGACCTGTTGGTTTCTGTTTCCCCAGCCATGTCAGCTAGCCTCAGACTATTTACATGCTATGGCTGCTCTGCTGGTGTTGGTTGGCAACGGAGTAGCCTACCATGCCAGTGACGTAGCCGAATGTTGAAATCCAACATGGCGGCGCCCGTGTAACAAAAACAACATTTTCAACGTACAGTTTTATCCCTTTTAACAAATTCTGCCATTTTAATAATTGTACCAATGATAATAAATAAAATAGATCTGTTATATCACCGTTTTTCAAATTTCAGTTCAGTTCATCTTTAATGCACAATTGACATGCGTCGATTTCATTTGTGCGAGCCCTGTACCGTGGCGGGCTGTGCTTGTGTGTAGAAATTAACACTGGGCTGTGGGCATTTTATTACACTCATAACACCATCGGCTGTGGCCGGAAAACCAGAAAATACAATGCTTATATGATTTTTCTGGGTCGCCATGGAAACGGCATTTATGTGCAGGCAAGCGGGCCGTGGTACCGGCTTGTTTACTGCAAAATACACTGGAACAGTCGCATTTTCTGGAACTGACAAGCGAAAAGTTTCGGTGGAAGTCTGGCCGCGGCGAGACTAAATTTTTATCTGCTGCGAGAGCCGGGATCGGTGGGACTAAAACACACTCTTTCCTCATTTTGCCGGTGATGCACGCCCATGGGGGGCGGGGTAGATTTCCTATAACATAAAGAAAGCTAGCCGCGGTTTTAGGGCTCGCGGTCTTGATGCTGGCCTGTTTCCCTGACGACTCGCGGACAGAAGGGGGGGAGGTCCACAGAGCTCGCCCAGTCCTCACTGTCTGACGCCAGGATAGAGCAGCAGGTCTCCTCTACAGATGCAGCTATCTCGTCGTCATTAATGGCGGAAGCGGCGGCGCGCGGCGGCCGTTATCCGTCAGTGAGCGACTCGAGTGAAGCTGATGAAGCTGGCGGGCGAACCGGCGAGCTTTCACGGGCTGGAGAAGGCTCGGGGACCCGCTGAGTACGGCGCTTTACGGCGCGCCACTGTAGCGGGTGGAAGTGCAGTCTCGCTGAAGGATGCCAGGCGAGTCCTCAGAGACACCGTAGGCAATAGCTCGCAGTGAGGGCAGCCGCCGTCGGCGAGCGCGAGAGCTGCATGATCCTCTCCCAGGCAGGAACGCATCACATGGCGATAATAGGACATCCAATAGTGTAAATCGCGGCAGAAGCTTCAGGTTGGTAGTCCAAGGCATTGTTGTTTATCAGTGTTGGGTCCACTCCTTTTCATTATATATCTGCTACCCCTGGGGATGATCATGAGACACCACAAAATTAATTTCCATTGCTATGCTGACGACACCCAGCTTTATATTTCAACTAAACCTTCATCTCCCCTTCCACCCACCTCACTCAGCAACTGTCTTCAAGACATTCAAATTTGGATGAACACAAACTTTTTAAAACTCAATGCCAATAAGACAGAAGTCCTTCTTATCGGCTCCAAATCTACCCTCTCAAAACAGCAAGATCTTAATTTAACCATAGATGAGACCACGGTCCCTCTGTCAACCGAAGCCCAAAGCCTTGGTGTCATTCTGGACAGTTCACTCTCATTTAAATCTCAGATCAAATCACTTACCCGGGCCTCCTTCTTTCATCTCCGAAATATTTCCAGGCTTAGACCCTCATTGACACAAGCCAGCACTGAAATCTTAATTCATGCCCTTGTCACATCTCGTCTGGATTATTGCAACTCCCTTTTCATCGGTCTCCCCTCTAAGCTGATAAATAGACTTCAACTCATTCAGAATTCTGCCGCTCGAATCCTCACTGGTCTCAGACCTTCTGATCATATCACACCTATCCTAATCACTCTACACTGGCTCCCTGTGCACTACCGTATTGATTTTAAGACCCTTGTCATCACCTACAAAGCACTCCATAACCTTGCACCCAGTTTTATTTATGACCTCCTATCAGGATATGTTCCTACTCGCTCCCTTCGCTCTTCCTCAACTGGACTACTTGTCACTCCCAAATTCCGTCTCTCCACCATGGGGGCCAGGGCTTTCAGTTGCGCTGCTCCAAGACTTTGCCCTCTTGGAGCATGCCCTCCCCTCCTACATTCGACAGGCAGACACAGATAATTCATTTAAAAAATTGTTAAAGACCTATCTCTTTAAGAAAGCTTTTAATCTTTAATGCATTTTAGTTCTACTTTACCATAGTTACCCTTCTGACACTCTTTTATAGTGCTTTCTTCTGGCGTTCTTAGCATTTTGCTGATGTGTCTTATTTGTAACATGTATTAGCCTACTATGAATTTAATGTATTTTAATGGTTTTCCCTTTTGTACAAACATGTAAGATGTCCTTGGGTATTTAGAAAGGCGTCGGCCAAATAAAATGTATTATTATTATTATTATTATTATCTGTACTTCCGGGGTTCTTCCCAACGGAGCCTCGCTTTCCAATTTTTTCAAAATGGCGGCTGCGTGAAATCAGCGTATAGGCTGCTCTGCGGCAACTGCTGCAACCTATCGAGGGACTGCTCGTGACGTAAGCACCAATGAGGGCGCTGGCGCTGGCGTGGCTTATGCCTACATAAGCCAGAGCTTGATAGGATGCGCCTTGGTTTTCATCAACTGAAGCGAAACCAGATAGTAGCACAAGCACGGCAGGGTTACGCAACACTCGTTCCCTCTGCTAGAGAGAACCGAGGTTACGTTAGTAACCGAGACGTTCTCTTACGAGAGTACTCTCGTGTTGCGTAAGCTAGCTTACGCTACGGGAACCCAATTTAAAACGCGTGCGTGCTAAATCTACCACAACACTGACCCAAGGGCGAGTGCCCTGAGCTCATATGATATAGGGATATAAAAAGCCGACAGGGAATGGGCTTAATAAGAACAGTGTTGTGTGTAACGCGTTACAAAGTAACGTAACTACTTTTTCGGGTAAAAAGTAGTGTAACGCGCTACTACTGAAAATTTGGAAACGAAACGTAGTTCCTTTTTCAATTCGGCGCAACGTTACAGAAAGGCTTTCTTCAAAACAAAACTTAATGAAGTGGTCAAAATCATGTCTGACCCACTCAATGTCTCCCGATATATTGCGCATCCATCTTACTTATGCTGTTCACTTTTCATAATCAACATAGATAACATAACAAATGTTTAAACTGAGAAAATTTTCACTTTTATCCAATAAATGAGCCCATTTCAAATTTGATGCCTGCTACAGGTCTCAAAATAGTTGGGACGGGGGCACGTTTACCATGGTGTAACATCTCCTCTTCTTTTCAAAACAGTTTGAAGACGTCTGGGCATCGAGTTTATGAGTGTCTGGAGTTTTGGTGTTGGAATTTGGTCCCATTCTTGCCTTATAGGTTTCCAGCTGCTGAAGTGTTCGTGGTCATCTTTGATGCATTTTTCGTTTAATGATGCGCCAAATGTTCTCTATAGGTGAAAGATTTGGACTGCAGGCAGGCCAATTCAACACCCGGGCTCTTCTACGATGTAGCCATGCAGTTGTAATAGCTGCAGTATGTGGTTTTGCATTGTCCTGCTGAAATACACAAGGCTTTCCCTGAAATAGACGTCGTCTGGAGGGGAGCATATGTTGCTCTAAAACCTTTATATAGCTTTCAGTATTCATAGTGCCTTCCAAAACATGCAAGCTGCCCATACCGTATGCACTTATGCACCCCCATACCATCAGAGATGCTGGCTTTTGATCTGAACGCTGGTAACACGATGGAAGGTCTCCCTCTTCTTTTGCCTGGAGGACACGGCGTCCGTGATTTCCAACAAGAATGTCAAATTTGGACTCGTCGGACCATAGAATACTTTTCCACTTTGAAATAGTCCATTTTAAATGAGCCTTGGCCCACAGGACACGACGGCGCTTCTGGACCATGTTCACATATGGCTTCCTTTTTGCATGATAGAGCTTTAGTTGGCATCTGCAGATGGCACGGCGGATTGTGTTTACCGACAGTGGTTTCTGGAAGTATTCCTGGGCCCATTTAGTAATGTCATTCACACAATCATGCCGATGAGTGATGCAGTGTCGTCTGAGGGCCCGAAGACCACGGGCATCCAATAAAGGTCTTCGGCCTTGTCCCTTACGCACCGAGATTTCTCCAGTTTCTCTGAATCTTTTGATGATGTTGTGCACTGTAGATGATGAGATTTGCAAAGCCTTTGCAATTTGACGTTGAGGAACATTGTTTTTAAAGTGTTCCACAATCTTTTTATGCACTCTTTCACAGATTGGAGAGCCTCTGCCCATCTTTACTTCTGAGAGACTCTACCTCTCTAAGACATCCCTTTTATAGCTAATCATGTTACAGACCTGATATAAATTAACTTAATTAGTTGCTAGATGTTCTCCCACCTGAATCCTTTCTAATTTTTTAGATTTTTCAACCATTTGTTGCCCCCGTCCCAACTATTTTGAGACCTGTAGCAGGCATCAAATTTGAAATGAGCTCATTTAGTGGATAAAAGTGTAAAATTTCTCAGTTTAAACATTTGTTATGTTATCTATGTTCTATTGTGAATAAAATATTGGCTCATGTGATTTGAAAGTCTTATAGTTTTCATTTTATTCAAATTTAAAAAACGTCCCAACTTTTCCGGAATTCGGGTTGTATTTTAACAAATATGAAACTAAATGCGCTTATTTAACGGCTACAACGCGTATAGTAGGCCTAGACTCTCTATTTGTACAAATTGCAGCACATTCATTTAATTCTGAATTTTGCACACATAAGTTGAAAGGCATTTGTTTACGTGCAAAACATATCTGCAACATTTATCATTTATTAATCATTATGATACTAAAATCATAATAAAGTAGGCTTCTATGTATAAAAAATCAGATGAGCCCAGAATATGAACGCAACGTGTTTAATTACACGTTAAGCATTTTCCTCCCATAGAAAACCATTATAAGAAGAACGCTTAATTTGGCTTAATGCAGATTAGAATATCCCCTTATTATATCTAAATAACAAGATAAATTTTCTTTTTTTTCTTCACCATGCGGTTCAGGACTTCAATAGAATACAGCCTGAATATAATTGCTTCCAGAAATTATTTTTTGGGGTGCTAACGGGGTGCTTTGGTCTTTCTTGGGGGCTTTCTTTCTAGCCCCTCCCTAGCGCCGCCCATGCATATGCCTATACATTTAACGGGCATTTCTTCATAAATATTATTTTTTTTTATAAATGCATTATGCATTTATGGCATTATATATGGCATTATGCATAGTAGAACTTTATGTAGGCCTACACATTTAGGAACAGATATTGGGTTCTGCCCAGTCAAGCAACATAAATGTAACGTAAAAGTAACGAGTAACGTAAAAAGTTACTTTCCATATGGGGTAACTAAGTAAAGTAAAAAAATCTGAACAAGTTGTGTTTCAAATTTCAGGTTGATATCTCAAAAAATGAGCTTTCAGTAAGATTTTGTTTGGCCGCAGTACCAAACTTTTTCACTAGGTCACAACCAGACTCCATTACTGCCCATATAAGGGCGCCTCCATTTCCATATGTGTTTTGAGTGATATGAACCATTATTTCCACAATTTTCATACAATTTATGAAGTAGAGATCTTATTCAGAAGTAGTATGGGAAGTTTGGCAGATTTGGATATGAATTCAACCTCTAAGAAAGACATACAAAGAACACCCATGTGCGTCATAGCTCGCTGCCACATCACAAATGGTGAATTTATTATTTTTTTCTTTATATTTCAAACATTTTCAGACCTTTTTTTCTAAAATAATTGAATGGATGCTATCTTTTGAACTCTTGGCATGAAAACAAACTGAGGTTTCTACCATTTTTTTCATGATTTTTCATGTTTATTGCTATTTCAAAATAAAGGTCTAAACACGCCTTAGGAGTATGAAAATATTCTTGTTACAAATTGATAAATTATGGCTCCTCTGTAATTTATTTTGAAAAGCAGTCACCAAATATGGAAACTAGAGATTGTAAGCTTTCAAATGATATATAGTTTGTCAATATTACTTAAGGTTTTTACTAAGATATTATTGTTTTAAAAATATAATGGCAAACGTCCCACCTGTGGGACGGTGACAGTTATTAAGAAGTAACGAGTAACGAGTCACACTACTTTTTAAAAGTACCTCCCCAACACTGAATAAGAATGATATAAGGCAAACGTGGTTACCTTAAGTGAACAAGGGTGCTTAACACTGTATAACAGTCAGGGGAGGCATTAGCCTCCCTGAACTGAAAATGTTGCAGTCCGTGGAAACGAGCCCGGCAGAGCTGAGCGGATTAACTTGACTGATAGCAGTCTAGCTTGGAGAGCGGGAACTTCCAGGTTATAGAACCTTATAAATGTAGACGGAGAGGCCCAGCCTGCCGCCATACAGATATTTTGAAGAGAAATCCCACTGGACCAGGCCCACGAATAGGCAACGCCTCTAGTGGAATGAGCTCTGATGCCCAGAGGGCAACGAAGGCCCTTAGATGTATAAGCCAGTGAGATAGCGTCCACTATCAACCTGGAAAGGCTATGTTTCGAAGCAGCTAGACCTTTAGATCGACCACCAAAAAAAAAAAAAAAGAGCTGTTCTGACTGTCTGAAAGCAGCCGAACGTTCCACGTAAAATCTCAGGGCCCTAACCCGCCAAAGGAGATTCACGTCAGACTCGCTGTCAGATCCGGAGAGGGCTGACAGGGAAATGACTTGCACTCTGAAAGGAGTGGCAAGTACTTTGGGAACATAACCATGTCTTGGTTTGAGGATGACCTTGGAGTCATTAGGCCCAAACTCAAGGCATGACGCGCTAACAGAAAGTGCGTGTAAGTCACCCACCCGCTTGACTGAAGCGATAGCCACCAGAAAGGCGGTTTTCAACGAGAGATACTTAAGGTCCACAGACTGTAGAGGTTCAAAAGGGGCACCCTTCATGGCCTCCAGGACCAAGGAAAGGTCCCATTCGGGAACCGAGGGGGGTCGAGGAGGGTTCATCCTTCTAGCTCCCCTGAGGAAGCGGACTACAAGGTCATTCCTACCCAGTGACTGGCCGTGCGAATGTTTGACAAACGCAGCACTAGCCGCCACAAACACCTTGAGCGTGGATGGGGATCTACCCTTATCCAAGAGCTCCTGTAGGAAGGAGAGAACCTCCGATACCCCACAATATTGTGGATCCAGGTTGCGAGCTGAGCACCAACCTGAGAACACTGACCACTTGGAAGCATAAAGCTGTCTAGTAGAGGGCGCTCTAGCTTGCGTAAACGTGTTTAACACCCCGTCCGTGAGATCGACGGGTAGCCATTGATGGCCCACACATGCAGAGCCCAAAGTTCGGGGTGTGGGTGTCAAATCGTACCCCCGGCCTGTGAGAGGAGATCTCTCCTCAACGGGACAGGCAATGGAGACAAGCTTTGAAGCTGCATCAGCTCCGGAAACCAAACTTGGTTCGGCCAGAATGGAGCTACTAGAAGCACAGAGGAACCGTTCTCCCTAATATCGGCGGGAAAGCATAGAGAGGGCGGCTGGGTCAGTGATGGGCCGGCGCGTCCTTGTTCTTCGTGAAGCATATTGGACACTGAGCGTTGTCTTGAGATGCAAAGAGGTCGACCTCCGCTGTGCCAAAGGTGTCCCACAACAGCTGAACTGTCTGAGGGTGGAGAGACCATTCCCCTGGGGGAACGTTGTCCCTGGACAGCCTGTCTGGACCCACGTTCAGATGGCCTGGCACATGCACCGCTCTCAGCGAGAGCAGGTTGCGCTGAACCCATACAAGGAGGCGTTCTGCCAGTGCATGAAGGTTCCGACATGTTGTCCGTGCGGACAAGGACATGGTGGCCCTTTAGAAGAGGAAGGAAGAACCGCAAGGCGTTCTCGACCGCCTTCATCTCTAGACAGTTTATGTGCAAGCTCTTCTCTTGGCTTGACCACAGTCCAAAAGTCCTTCTGCCCTCGTACCACTTTCAGTTTCGAGATTAGCCCCAGGTTTGCACCTGTCTGATACCAGCCGACCACCTTCCAGGGCTCCAGAGCTGTGACACAGTTCTGAGTTACCTTGAGGCGTAAATGACCGGAAGGCCTAAACGAAGCACCGCTGAGGCTGAAGCCATGAGGGCTAGAATCCTCTGAAATCTTTTGAGAGGAGAGACATCGCCTACTTTGAATGACGTCGCCAAGCGCTGAATACACAGAGCGCGCTGTGACGTCAGCCGCGCTGTCATTGACACAGAGTCCAGATCCATTCCCAGAAAATAAGCTTTCTGACTGGGAGATAGCGAACTCTTGGTCCAGTTGACTTTGAGGCCCAGAGCCTCTAAATGGCTTAGTAATAAAGCCCTGTGTGTCATAAGTTCCACCTCCGACTGGGCCTTAATTAGCCAGTCATCCAAATAGTTCAGTTGTTTCAGGGGGGCGAGAGCTACGTCCATGCACCTCGTAAATGTACAAGGTGCTAAGGACAGGCCGAACGGAAGGACGGTGTACTGGTAAGCCTGACCCTGGAAGGCGAATCTTAAGAAAGGCCTGTGGCGGGTGGCTATTTGTATCTGAAGCGTCTTTCAGATCCACTGATATAAACCAGTCCCTCGAGCAAATTTGCGTGAGAATTTACAGTTTCATCATCTCAGCTCAAAGCAGATGAGCTACTTTCTGATCTACTGTAGTTTCGACCCGGGCTTGAAAGTGTGTGTGTGTGTGTGTGTGTGTGGGTGGGGGGGGGGTGGGGGGGTCGGCGAGTGAACTGCAGTGAATAGCCTCGTTTTAAAATGTTCAGCACCCAAACACGCCCGTGATAGCTTCCCATGCTTTTGCACATATAGCTAGGGGTAAAATGGTATCTGGGCTCTGGTCGCTGTAAGCTAGGGACCCGGAGACCTGATAGGGCTGATAAATTGACACTGTGCTTGCAGTGTTTATCTGAGGCAGCGCGCTGAGACCAGCAGCGGGTTGATTTACACATAACATTCTGGTCACGTGAGCCGGGGAATGATTTATGTGTGTGTGCGGCACAGAGGGCGCGGTGTTTAACAGTAAGCGTGCGTGCGGCGGCCAGCCGGGCTCGAGCGTTGGCGCTCTCTTGGTCGCTGACTCTGAGAAGCTGGGGGCGGAGGCGGCGGGGAGTCTGTTTTCCAGGCAGGCGGCTGTTTCCTAGAGCGTCCTGACGCGGAACACGAGCGTCGAGGGATGAAGTGCCGCATAGCCTGCGTCTTCTTCTGGACCTCTAAAAAAAGCTCCACAAAGCCATCAACAGCCTGTCCGAAAATCCCGGAAGGAGACACAGGCGCGTCAAGGAAGGAGGCTCTGTCAGCGTCCTTCATATCCGACAGCGTCAGCCAAAAATGTCTCTCGACAACGGTGAGGGACGCCATGTTCCTCCTGATAGCCTGGGCGGCGGACTTGGTGGCTCGCAGAGCTAGGTCTGTGGCCCTCCTCAAGTCCGTAAAACTGTCAGGGTCTGTGCCCGCCTCGTCCAAGGAACGGAGAAGGTTGGCTTGGTAGATCTGCAGCACTGTCATAGCGTGACTGTAAGCGTGACTGACGAAGGCGGAAGTAGTTCGGCAGGCTTTAGAAGGCAAGGCGGCCTTAGAACACCATCCAGCGGAGGGCGGGCAAAGGTGCGTTGCGATCGCTGAGAGCGTCAAAGAGACAGATGATCGCAGCCCGACCGAAAAAGGAGCCTTCCAGGAAAGCGAGGCACGCGGGGATCCCGCCGGCGTGCACTTGTCCACCGGAACCTCCTCAGACGGCCTCTGAGAGCGGCGCTTCTTACGGCGCGGCGCAGAAGAGGGAGGCGGAGGCGCGGAATCCACGTTGAAGATGGCCAGTCGAGCCTGCAGGGTCGACAAGGCCATAGTGTCGCACTCGGGACATCCGCCCTTGGACAGCGCGTGGTCTCGGCCCAAGCAGGAAGCGCACAAGATATGGCTGTCCCCGTTGGCGAGAGGGGCTCTGCACGAGCCACAGGAAATACGAGGCATTTGTAGCAACGCCTCGGCTCTTATAGACAGAGAAAACATGAGTGTCGCAGCGGCGAACACACACGGAGCGAGAAAGGATATAGGCGCCGGATAGTGCAGCAGGAACGGCGACTGAAGGCGGCGAGAAGACGACCGGCTTCCTCAGAAAGCTCATCCCGCTGAAAAGGCTGTTCAACGGCGAAGGCTTCGCTGAAGAGATGAAAATCAAGGCGCATCCTATCGAGCTCTGGCTTATATAGGTATAAGCCACGCCCATTCACGGGGGGGAGTGACGACTGAGGGCGCCAGCGCCTTCATTGGTGCTTACGTCACGAGCAGTCCCTCGATAGGTTGCAGCAGTTTCCGCAGAGCAGCCAATAGGCGCTCGAGCTGACTCGCCTAGGTCTGCTCGCTGTTTTAAATTAATACAAATTATAAGGATAATTTTTGGCTTCAGTGTTCTCGAGAAAAGAGGTGTTTCCCGTAGCGTAAGCTAGCTTAACCAACACGAGAGTACTCTCGTAAGAGAACCCAGAGTTCCCCTCATTTCAGACTTAACATACTCAGAGTTTTTACTTATCCTCTTTTCTGAAACAGGCCCCTGTTCTTTTGCTATTATTATTATTGTTATTGTTGTTGTTTAAATAAACTGCTGCACATGGAGCTTGCCAAAAAGCTCATCTTGCCGTTCATTCATTCACACACAGACAAGCGATTCATATTTAAACAGTCTTTTTGGGGTTTACAGACACTATTCCATATCGCGATTAGAACAAAGCGCTTAAGAATAAAGAACTTACCATTCACAATTCTCAGCTGGATCTGTTGCTCCTCGAAGTGAAACTAAACCGGCACTTCTGAGGTAAATTTCCCAGGATTATTATTACGATGGTATTATTCCTCACAGCGTAGCAAGACGACGTAGAGTTCATTAAGCTGATTAAACTTGATGTGTTTTATCGAGTTGATGTGGCCGTTCACAGGTTTGCATGGATTGCCTCAGATAATTTGCATTTGAATAGCGCGCTCTCCGTGGGCGTGTTCACATTAGCAGATAATGAGCTGAACTGAGAAATACTGACATATCTCTCCTTTCATACAGATTACATGAACAGAGAATATTTGTTTTTTTATATAAATTACTTCATTTAAAAGAATAGAATTCAAGCTTTATAAAGACACATCTCTCGTGCCTGTGTGACTGAGTATTCGCTGAGTTACAGTTCATTTTCGGAAGCATTTCAGAAAAGACTTCACTGACAGAGAGAAGGTAGAACTCACATCATGTTTATTTTTCTTTATTTGGCGAAAAGCACAACACTTTGTTTTTATTGTGAGTATACACAAAAAAATAGACACTTAACAGGATCGAATGAAGTACAACACTTATATGTAAGATCAAAATCAACAGAGTATTTTGAGTCTCTTTTGCACTGATAAGAAAAAAAGCAAGCTGGTATCGCCGGCGCGACCGCCAACCCCAGGGGGTTAAAGGAAACCATCCTCTGGTGAGATCTTGACAGATTTAATTAAAGTTGTGTTTCTGCTTGTTACGTACTGCTCTGACACACGGGATTTAGGATCCAAATGCACCTCTATTTGAGGGTAATCCAGAATTGTAATCCAAAACACAGGCAAAGGTCAGAACCACGGGGCAAACAATCCAATCAAAGGGCAGAAAACTCAGGACCAACAGGGAAAATCCAAGAAACCAGGCACGAGAATCAAAACCATAAATATGGGAGACCAAAGACAGAAGGCTCAGAATTGCAACACTAAACAAGACTTCGTAGAGAATGACTAAATAAACCAGGTATATATAGACGGAGGCTAAGTTTACAATTGGCATTAACATGCGACCTGTATCCGGATGTTGTCCACATACACACTGAAAAGACAAACGCTCTTCTGATTGGAATGCTATCCGATCAGCCTGTCCAGGTTCGGAGGTAGTCAAGGACGCATTGTGATCAGATCGCAGTGTAATGTAAACACAATCCAGCCATCGTGTCTGCATTTACAGGTGGACGTCATATAAATCCCCACCCAGTCTCCCCACGTGGCTGTCAGAAAATAATGGCCAGACGCAGTTTAGACAAGAAATTAAACATATTTTAACCTTACAATAAACGTCAATCTTTAAAACAGTTTATTTAGACTTACATGATACTATGTGTGTCATTTTTCATTTTAATTGTGCAACATTATCTGAACGAGGCAATCGCCTGTACAATCACAGTCAGTCATGATGAGATTGCCAAAAATGCATTCTTTTCAGCATTATATTACTGTTTTAATGGAAAATAGTATATTACTGTCAAAAATTGTGTTTTATCTGTCCTCACTAGACGTGTCACTTCTCTATCCAGCTAGACAGACAGTGAACAGACGAGATGTTGGTTCATGACTTTTAATCTTCCAATAGTTTTCATGAATCTTTTCTCGCTTAACTTTAACATTGTAAAACTGTAAACAGACATAGAAAATACAGCAATTAGAATTGTACATATTCAAAGTGCATAGCTGACTGAAAAGTATTTACTGCCTAAATAAAGCGTTCAAATAAAACACGAAATCAACATATTAAGCCTTAAACATTACATTGTCATGTGCTTTTGTTAATTATATTCCTTGTTTTAAGTAATGGCTTGTAATCACGGAATCCAAATTAGCCTAACAATCATAACAAAAGATCGCTAGCATACGGCACTAACTATGCTCACGCATTGCACAGTCACTTTACGTTTCGTTTTAAGCAACATTTGCATCTGTAGATTAATGAATTTACTGACAAACATCTTAAACCTACTCAACATTATAATTAAATTACAAATAATAGCGACTTACAGCCTTATGCGGGCCACGACTTCATCGAACGAGCCGCTCTTCAGCCATGACACATTACAAAGAACTCAACTCAACGCAAATCGTCCTCGGGTTACGACTGTAACCCTTGTTCCCTGAGAAGGGAACGAGAACTGCGTCGAATGACACTTTGGGGGAACGCCCCTCAGCGTAGCGCCTCTGAAGTATGAATGAAACTAAGCCAATC
This sequence comes from Rhinichthys klamathensis goyatoka, assembly GCF_029890125.1. NCBI lineage: Eukaryota > Metazoa > Chordata > Actinopteri > Cypriniformes > Leuciscidae > Rhinichthys > Rhinichthys klamathensis. Next base: position 1,550,343 of record NW_026606897.1, read on the forward strand.
TCCGATTGGTGTTGCGTCATGACGTAATGTGTGACGGCATATAGGCGGAAGCTATAAAGGGTCGCCGGCCACATGAAATGTCAGCTTCTGTGATGAAGCAAGCGCTCCCAGGCAGGGGAAGGCGTGGCCAAGGGACGCAGTTCTCGTTCCCTTCTCAGGGAACAAGGGTTACAGTCGTAACCCGAGGACGTTCCCTTTCGAGGGAACTCCAACTGCGTCGAATGACACTTTGGGGGAACGAGTACCCACTACGCCACAACGCGCCCTGCCTGCCCTAGTGTGAAGCTGCTCACAGGCACACTTAGGACGCGAGCACAAGAGAGCCGGGTGTTGACGGAATGTCCAGACTATAAAACCTAATAAAGGTATGAGGGGTAGCCCATCCTGCTGCATCGCAGACCTTCTGGATGGGGGCCCCCGCGGAAGGGCTCTAGAGGACGCCATGCCTCTAGTAGAATGAGCCCTCACGGCCAAAGGTGAAGGCATGCCGCGCACCTGATAGGCCGTGGAAATCGCATGGACAACCAGTTGCTGATGGTCTGTTTTGAGGCGGGAAGCCCCTTTCTGGGCGACCCGAAACACACCAGCAACTGGTCCGACTTCCGCCATGAAGAGGACCTCTGAATGTAAATACTCAGTGCTCTGAGAGGGCAGAGCATGTGAAGTCTCTCTTCATCCGCCGTCACGTGAGGTGGAGGATGAAAAGCCTGCAGAACCGTAGGCCGTGCCGCACTGGACGGCACCTTAGGCAAATAGCCGGGCCTAGGGTGAAGAATGGCCTTAATGTTGCCTGGAGCAAACTCCAGGCACTCGTTAGATATGGAGAGCGCCTGGAGATCTCCTACCCTCCTCAGAGAAGTAATGGCCAACAGAAAAGCGACCTTCAGCGACAGGTTCTTGGCCTCAGCCGACTCCAGCGGTTCGAAGGGGGCCTCTGCCAACCCTTCAAGAACCACTGCCAGGTCCCATGTGGGAACCCTGGTACGAGCCGCAGGTCTCATCCTCCATGCCCCACGGAGGAAACGTACGACCAACTGGTGTCTCCCCAGAGGCCCATCACTCAGAGGAGCGTGGAAAGCCGCAATGGCAGCCACGTACACCTTGAGTGTGGACGGGGTAAGACCAGTGGAGAAGCGATCTTGGAGGAACTCCAGCACTGAAGCCACTGGGCAGTTAACTGGGTCCACCTCACGCTCCCTACACCAAACGGTGAAGACGTTCCACTTTAAGCCGTACAATTTCCTGGTGGATGGAGCTCTAGAGCTGAGTATGGTCTCCACTACTCCAGCTGATAGGCCGGCCTCTAGGTACTGTGCCCCCTCAGGGGCCAGACCCACAGTTTCCATAACTCGGGCCGAGGGTGAAATATTGAGCCCTCTGCCTGTGTCAGCAGGTCCCTCCTGATAGGAATCTCCCATGGAGGGCCGTCCAGGAGCAAGATTATATCGGAGAACCACACTCGGGCCGGCCACAACAGGGCTACCAGCAGTAGACTGATCACGTCGCGACGGACCCTCTCTAGAACTCCCGGGAGCAGAGCGATCGAGGGAAATGCGTACAGACGTAGCCTCGGCCACGTCTGCACCATGGCATCCAACCCCAGCGGGGCTGGATGTGAGAGGGAATACCACAGTGGACAGTGGGTTGTCTCTCGAGACGCGAACAAGTCCACTTCCACTGGGCCGAACCTCTGAGATATTGACTCCACCACCTCGGGGTGGAGTCTCCATTCCCCGGGCCTCAGCCCCTGTCTCGACAGGATGTCTGCTCTCTGATTTTGACTCCCTGGGATGTATGTTGCTCTTAGAGACAACAGTTTCTCCTGGGAGCACAGGAGGATCTGATGCGCCAGTCTGCATAGAGGGCGAGACCTCAGACCCCCCTGATGGTTTATATAGGCCACTACCGACATGTTGTCTGACCTCACAAGGACATGATGACCTTTGAGGTCTGGCAGGAAGCTCCTCAGAGCTCGGAACACCGCCAACATCTCCAGGCAGTTTATGTGCCAGGAGGCATGATGGTCCTGCCATAGGCCTGTCGTAAAGCGGCCGTCCATGACCGCGCCCCAGCCCGTGAGGGAGGCGTCTGTCGAAACGGTTCTCCGGCGACATGCCGCTCCCAACACTGGCCCTTGGGACAGAAACCAAGCTTTCTTCCACATAGATAGGGAACGAAGGCATCTGCGCGTAACCCTGATCATGCGGAACGGGTTTTCCCTCGGGGAGAACCCCTTGGTTTTTAACCACCACTGAAGGGCCCTCATGTGCAGCAGGCCGAATGGAATGATATTGGACGCTGCTGCCATGAGCCCCAACACTCTCTGGAAGTCCTTTACAGTGATAGCTTGGCCTAGCTTTATTCCGGACACTGTGGTCAGGATGGACTCGATCCGCGCGGGAGACAATTGTGCCCGCATCGTGACCGAGTCCCACACCACTCCCAGGAACGTGGTTCCCTGGGCTGGTGTCAACACGCTCTTTTTCGTGTTGAGTCTCAACCCCAGGCTTTGGATGTGGGCGAGGACGACATCTCGATGCCGAACCGCCAGCTCTTGTGACTGTGCTAAAATCAGCCAGTCGTCGATATAATTGAGCACCCTGATGCCCTGAAGCCTCAGCGGTGCCAGAGCCGCATCCATACATTTGGTAAATGTGCGAGGGGAGAGAGCTAGGCCGAACGGAAGAACCCGATATTGGTAAGCTTCGCCCCCGAAAGCGAACCTCAGGAACTTCCTGTGAGATGGAAGGATGGATATGTGGAAGTATGCGTCCTTTAGATCTATCGTGACAAACCAATCCTCGGATTGAATTTGACTCACGATAATGGGAATAGTGAGCATCCTGAACCTGAATCTCATCAGAGAACGGTTCAGGTGAGATCTATTATTGGACGCAACCCCCCATCCTTCTTGGAAACTATGAAGTAGCGGCTGTAAAACCCGGACTCCCTGTCCGGTGGAGGAATACGATTTATAGCCTCCTTTGCCAGCAGGGAGTTTACTTCCTGTTTCAATACCCGACCCTGCACTGCACTCTAAAAAAGGATTCGAGGCTTTTGCTACCTCAACTCATTTTCATAAGTCAGTTGAACTAAAATGTTGAGTGTACTTAAGATATCAAGTTTACCTGTGCCCAACTACTCCGTTTAATCAGAGTAGTTCAGGCAACATAGATTTCTTAGTTGTATGAGCGGCCCCTGCATAAATACGTAGGGAAACCCCGCAGAGCAACCGCTTACAACGCGTGCAACCTTCGAGAAACTTCCATTTTGGATCAAGAGTTCCTGAGGTAAGCTTGAACTTCTATCTTACTTGTTTTTATGAAAATGCTTGTTAAATTAAGTGTGTAAACTAGATACATATTACACTGGGTTGTCAGTGGCCACTATACATATATTTTTGTCTGTCAAAATTGCGGTCAAAATTGATCGTGGCCACGAATTCGTTCCCTCTTTATAGTTAAGTCTCATCGACGAATTAAGAATCCATTAACTTCACTTATTCATTTGTTCCCTCGTTTTATTAAATTGTGGCCACGTTGTACTAACGTTACGTTCCCTCATTTTTAATTAATATGAGTGAAAGAATACAATGCGGCACGAGGGAATTATTTTTTAATGTCACAATTTAATTAAAACGAGGCAATGATTGAATATGTCGTAGGAACGAATATAGAATACGTGTAGCTAAAATCTAGAATAGGCCTACGTAAGTTATCTTGTTTAGTGCTGTTTCGACCCTTAGATATCAATAAAACAGCTTGTTACAGTCACCTAATGTTAAATTTACCTCAGAAAAGCCATAGAAGCCATTCTAGAGAGTATTTTGCTAAACATATGTGATGTACATGTGTAATGCCCGTAATTTTAGTAGTACCATCATTTCTTTATGCTCTGATGATCACAGCATTTGCTATTTAAAATGTGTAATGAAACGTTAGACACAATATTGTCTAATTTGCTCTTTATACTATATTTTTGACAGTAAAGTGACGTGAAATGCAGCGCCCGCGGCGGCTCCTCCATGTGCGCGCAGAGTGGGTTTTGAGCGGCGGACTGGGTTTTTTCCTCTGGCACTTTTTACTTAAACTGCGTCGGAAGAAGGAATTAGTTTTTATGAAGTGAGTCTTACACTTCACAACAATAAATAGCTTTTATAAAATAAAGTATCTACTTGAACTCTGGAAAGAGGCTAAAACCTTTTTTTTATGTATAATACTGGTGGCCAACCGTTTAGTTGTCATGGTAACCGCGCACTGGGTTTCTTTTCTCTGGCACTTTTTACTTAAACTGCGTCTGACGAAGGAATTCGTTTTTCTGAACTCTTTAAAACAGCTGAAACGGTAAAAACGGACAATATTGTTATGATGTTGGAAGGGTGAAGAAGGGAATGAACCCAATCGCAGACAGTAGTCACAGCACACGGTTTATTATGAACAAAAAGGGAAAACAAAACCCACGAGGGGGCGAAACACGGACAGGACAAGGACTCTTAGGCTGACAAGACTAAACTAAGACTTCACAATAAACAGACAATAATTCTAATAAATGCTCACAATGACAATAATCTCCACAAAGTACTCACAGGTAACATTTGGCAACATTTGGCAATGAACCGACACAAGACAGCAAACACAAGGGGATTAAATAAGGAGACTAATCAAGACATAACAGGTGACACGGGTAAAGCAATAATGACAGAATCAGGATAACAAGGGGGCGGGTTTAAGAGACGAGACAACACAAGCACATGACCAAAACACAAGGCCATGTGCTTGCACACAGAACATGGGTCTGTCATGATCCTGCCGCAATACTAAGAGAATCACGGACATGATGGCAGAATCATGACAGAACCCCCTCCTTAAGGAGCGGCTACCAGACGCTCCCCAAGGAGACATCAAACACGGGACAAGACTGACTGAGACATAGACAAGACCCAACAAAACATGACAAATAATAACAAGGGCATACAAGAGTAAACAATGACAGGGTTGGGGTGGAACATCAAAAATAATAAACAAGGAAGGGGAGGCGGAGGGACAACAAAGTCTTTGAGCGAGGGTCCAGGGTGGGTAGGCGGGACGGTGATCTTGGGACTACGGGGAGTGGGCTTAGGACGGGGGGTCCGAACGGACTTGGGTGGAGTGGTGTGGGTAGAGGGAGAAACAGTCCTGGGTTGAGCCATGACGGGGGAAACAAACGGGAGTCCGGGGGCAGTGGAGACAGCAGCAGCGGGAGACGAAACAGAGACACGGGAACTGACAGGGGAAGAGGAAGCAGGAACGGGAACAGAGTTACTTGAGTCAAGGCTTCCCCAAGAAGAGGTGAGACTCATCATCTCCGATTCTGGAGAGGCGTTGACTGCTGCGCTCTCGGCGACAGGCGTGGGTGCAGCGCTCTCGGCGACAGGCGTGGGTGCAGCGCTCTCGGCGACAGGCGTGGGTGCAGCGCTCTCGGCGACAGGCGTGGGTGCAGCGCTCTCGGCGACAGGCGTGGGTGCAGCGCTCTCGGCGACAGGCGTGGGTGCAGCGCTCTCGGCGACAGGCGTGGGTGCAGCGCTCTCGGCGACAGGCGTGGGTGCAGCGCTCTCGGCGACAGGCGTGGGTGCAGCGCTCTCGGCGACAGGCGTGGGTGCAGCGCTCTCGGCGACAGGCGTGGGTGCAGCGCTCTCGGCGACAGGCGTGGGTGCAGCGCTCTCGGCGACAGGCGTGGGTGCTGCGCTCTCGGCGACAGGCGTGGGTGCTGCGCTCTCGGCGACAGGCGTGGGTGCAGCGCTCTCGGCGACAGGCGTGGGTGCTGCGCTCTCGGCGACAGGCGTGGGTGCTGCGCTCTCGGCGACAGGCGTGGGTGCTGCGCTCTCGGCAGCGGGTTCGGGTGCCGCGCTCTCGGCGGCGGATACTGGGACTGAGGGCGAGACAGGACGGACAGGGACATCAAGGATCTTGATGAGACGAGACAAGTATTCTGACAAGGTCCTTGCAGCAATAACGACCGGCATCTCTTGATGGGCTGATACAGACTGTATCACAGCCTTTGCAGCGGAATCGGCCGCTGCTCTCTCTTCAGCTGACATGACTGAAGACTCAGAGACGACATTCACAGTACAAGTCTCTGGGATGGATCTCCCCAACACCGACTGGGAAACAGCGCTTTCTGCAGCAGGTTGTAGAACTATGTCTCCTGTTGCAAAGACCGGAACCGCGCTTACAGCAGCGGAGCCAGGAACAGCGCTCTTGACTTCAGCGGCGGGTTGGAGAGCCATCGCGGACTCAGGAGGAGGTAGAGGTGGAGAACCAGAAGCTCCCTTCTTCCTCTTCTTCTTCCTGGGTCGCGGAGCGGAGAATGTGGCCAGACTGGGGACCGGAGAGGGAGGTGAAGCAGGAACCGTGACAGGAACTGGTGAACTCACTGCAGGCGAGGAGGATTCCGGGCAGGAAGACTCCGATGCTGACTCCCACGACGGGTGCCTTCCACGCTTACCATGAAGATTGGTGGACGTGGAAGGTGTCTCAGGAGTCGCGGCGGGACTGGGTTGGTCCCCAAGTGTAGCAATGGCTAGCAGACGACCCTCAGGGATCACAGGAAGTGTAGCGTGAGATGAAGACTTTGTAGTACCCTGCAGCTCCCTCCGTGACAGACTGTCCACCATACTGTGGAACGGGCGGCTGACAAGTCTCTCTCGTTCAGCGAGAGGAGGAGGGACGTTGAGACCCGCGATGAGGTAGCGGTTAACCAGGATTTCCGGCAAGAAAAACCTCCTCTCCTCCACGACCTGGGCGTACCTTCTCAGGGTCAACCTACCCTGAGGAGGGAAAGGAAGCTTGCCTTCCAGGCTGTCGGCGATGGCCGACTGCCACCATCGTTCAGGGTCTGACGACTGTAGAGTAGGGAAAATCGGCGCGCTGTCTGCTGGGTTCTTTCTTGGTCGGTTCATTCTGTTATGATGTTGGAAGGGTGAAGAAGGGAATGAACCCAATCGCAGACAGTAGTCACAGCACACGGTTTATTATGAACAAAAAGGGAAAACAAAACCCACGAGGGGGCGAAACACGGACAGGACAAGGACTCTTAGGCTGACAAGACTAAACTAAGACTTCACAATAAACAGACAATAATTCTAATAAATGCTCACAATGACAATAATCTCCACAAAGTACTCACAGGTAACATTTGGCAACATTTAGCAATGAACCGACACAAGACAGCAAACACAAGGGGATTAAATAAGGAGACTAATCAAGACATAACAGGTGACACGGGTAAAGCAATAATGACAGAATCAGGATAACAAGGGGCCGGGTTTAAGAGACGAGACAACACAAGCACATGACCAAAACACAAGGCCATGTGCTTGCACACAGAACATGGGTCTGTCATGATCCTGCCGCAATACTAAGAGAATCACGGACATGATGGCAGAATCATGACAAATATAGTGTAATTGATAGTGTAGTATGCAACTATAATGTTTTGTTTGTTGAACTGTTGTATAAATCAATATTACATATTAATACAATATTACATTACTGAAAGCCCTTCAGTAGTATACAAACTCAAAAGTATTTATAAGTCAGTATGACTTTGACTTTCTTTTTCTTCAGAGCAGTGGCTGCACTGAGACTACGGAGCAACCTGTCCTGTGAATCATATGAAGTGTATCTGCAAGTACTGCACATTTTCTTCTGCCAACCAACGCAGCATTATAAGGCATTACAAGCTAAAACACGGACACTTTAATAGATCAGGTAATTTTGTATTTTTACAAATATGAAGCTTTGGAGTCATTCAAATTTTAGATTTGAGTTTTGGTTCAATATCAGTGGTTTATGCATTTGTTGATTTAGGGATTTGTTTTTCTTTTTTAGTTTTTAGTTGAGTTTTTCCCAGGTGCAATTTTTTTTATTTGAATGGCCTATAACAGCCAAAGCCGAACCAATGCCAACCTCTTTGCTTAACTTACTGTGTTATGTACTGACTTTTTCTTTGCATTTTCTCTTAATAGATTAGTGCTGAGTTTATGCGCCTGGTTTCTACTGATCTCCATCAGTCTTTCTTTGATGGACTCGACAAGGATGTCCCAAGACTGTTACAGATGTACAGAGTGCGAACTAGTAGCAGTTCTGACCTCCGCAGTCTCCTTGAGCCCCTTGATGTACAAGTAAGGATAATCTGATTTCCCCAGTCCTTGATCAGTCCCTTAACAAAAAAAATAACATTGTCACTTGTAGAAGTAGTCAATCATTCTCAAACCTAATGTAATCAAAAGCTGTTACTGTCATTAGCTTATTTGCAGTTCAGTTTAGGGTTTACTGGGTCTAAGGAAAAAAAAAACTCAAATAGCCTCTAAATGACATTAAAAGGACACTTTAATTTTTCCGGAAAATGTACTAGACAACAGTGATAATGTGTATGAAATACACAGAATTCTGTGTTAGAAAAATCAAAAAAAATTCGGCACCACACATTCAATTTATTCAGTATGCAAGCATGGAGTAGTTGGCTTTCAGTTAGCACAAAAAAATTGAATTAATAAAACCATCACACATTTTTGTGATGGTAAGTGACACATCAGCAGCATGCTTGGTCCTACAGTTGTCACATTTTGTCTAACCTTCTTGTTTTTGTTGTGTTTTGTTACTGATTTTAAATTTTTGGGTGAAGTAACCCTTTCAAGTATATTGTAACAGTACATGCTTAATTACTAAATACTTCATTATGTTCTTTAGACTACCAGTTCCGAAAAAGAGGCTACAAAAGAAGTTGATGTTGGCCTTCTCATCGTTACTAAGGAAGGCGGAAGCAGCCAAGCACTACTGGCAAAGGAGATAGTCGATATTGCAGTTGTGCGGGAAGAGAACATTATCATAAGTGAGCTAGGAGATGTTGCAAATGCCTTTTCCTCACTTATGGGTCTTCTTTACTGTCTTGACATAGACTATCCCAATGGGCTGAAGTACACATTCGAGATGGTACAAAAAGTTTTCATGGGTATCGGCAGTGGCAATTGTTCTGCGAAAGTTCATGGACTCCGCAACAAGTTGCTTCAAGGCAAAGTGTAGTGGCAAGTTGGCCAAGTTAATAGCAGCAGTGTTCACTAAAGACTGCATCACACCACCATTTCCATATAAGTATTACATGGTTAGAAAACTAAACAAAAAAAAGAGGCCTGTATAAGTTACAGACGAAAGTTTAATGCAGAGGTTCTAAAAATGTTAGTAGAATCACGGCCGCATTAACAATAGGGCTAGGAGCTCATAGCCCCGGGGCCCAGTGAGCTCTTAATGCAGCCCTGAGTAGAATGACAGCTTTTATATTTCACAAGTTCAAGGCAGATTTTTATATTTCTATATTTACTGTCCTTTTGTGTACTAGAGCTCGTTTGCATAATTTTTTTAGATAAATGTTCATGTAACGTTATGAAATGTCAATTTTCAGCTTGCAATTAACTACAGCACTTTTAAGCCAGTATAAGCTTTTTTATTTCACAACTTAAAGGCTGTAAGATTTTATTTACAGTTTTATGTACCAGGGTTTGCATAATTCTTTTTAGATAAATGTTCAGGTAACATGTTATGAAATGTCAATTTTCAGCTGTTTACTGTTACCAAAACGCTTACAATTAACTACTGCACTTTTAAGCCATAAGCTTTTATATTTCACAACTTCAAGGCTGTAAGATTTTATTTCTATATTTACAGTTTTATGTACCAGAGTTTGCATACATTTTTTTAGATAAATGTTCATGTTAACAGAAACGTTAATATGAAATGTCACCGTTTAGCTATGTTTTAATGGTAAGGTGTTTTAACATGCAGTAACACTAAGAAGGATTTTGTATGCTTTGAAATCAAATAAAATAGCATTCTGCATGTTCTTCTATGCCATTGAATCATTTTTATGTAAGGCAAGGCAAGTTTATTTATAGCACATTTCATACACAATGGTAATTCAAAGTGCTTTACATAGAAGAAATTAAAATTAAAACTGTTTTCTAATGTAGTACTATTAGAAAACAAACTTAAGTTGTGTGGGCAAATTACGCAGTTCAGTCTGTTGAATGAACTTAACATTCCAAGTAAAATGAACTATTTTTGAAAAAGTAACCTGGCTGCCTTAAAAAAATAAGTTAATTCAACTAAATGAATAGTTTAGCCAATTTTTAGATTGTTTGCACAACTAATAATTATAAATTGACTCAACAATATGCTTAGTTTAAACAACTCAAGATAGCAGACAAGTTTGTTGGTGTCACTAATTTTATGTTGTCTTAACGGGGATTTAGGTTTACACAACTTTTAATGTCTTGTTGGAGTAACTAATAAACTGATTTCCATTACACGAGAGTAGATGTTAAAACTTCATGCTGATTTGTACTCGGCTTTCGCCAAGATAAGCAAAACTAAGACGTAGCTTTACAGTAAACTATGCTTCTCCATCCATTTACGCTTCTTTCCATATGGTGGTGTGACTCCCCTTCTGTCCGGCGTTAACGGCTGCAGTGTACTTGGTGCGTCAGCACACGCGACGGCTGCAACTACAGGACCAGCACGACAACCGTCTGGATTGAGCCGAGTAGGGGACATCTCTAGGGTCTTCAAGTGGGCACCTTCCGTCCTCAGTGTTTCGTCGACTAGCCCACGACACCTCAAGAGGGCTCGACAGTGACTCTGGCGTCCCAGAGTCACCCCCCTCCGTCCCCCACTCAACTCAGTCCAGCTTACTGACCTCTACATCCCTCCTGCTGCTGAGACCTAACCACAATCTCTCCGCAACCCGACCATACGCGCCAACCCGTTTGACTAAGGCTGTCGAGCCCCACTGGTGCGTTAATATGCAGTTTCAGTGGACAACGGTTCCGTATGGCATACCACCTACCGCAAAACACAATATCTGCCCAACCACCCGTCATTCAGGCAATATCCACAGGAACGGATCCTCTCCTACCCAGAGGTTTAGGTTCTGAGGTGATGGGAGAACATCATATGTTGACCTAATAAGGAAACTGATCCTACTCTCTTCCATTGACCAAAGGTCTTGCCAGCCCATCTTACGTTGTTCCACACTCTCCCATCTCATCCACTCTCCCTGCTTGGCCTGGGAAATGGCCTTTATACACCTCATCCTCTCCTCCTGCTTACGCACCTCGTTGACTACCAGCTTCCTCCTTTGAGCTGGGCCTGCCTTGTGCCATTTAGGAGGAGCTAAACTGAGCCCAAAACCCCCTCTTCCATGCTGTACCTGTCCCACGATATCCCCTAATTCATTAAACTTAAATTAAAGTTGATCAGACTATTTTGTCAGCTTCACCTTTGTTACCCCAACGATTAATTCTAGGTTTAAGGAACTCCAATATATGTACAAACAACTGAAGTTTCTTTGCTTACTTAACACAACATTTTAAGGCAGCCAGGTTACAAATTATTTTAAGTTGAATGAACTTGTTCGTTTTTACAGTGTGGGTCGACTACAGTCCAGACCACCCCGTTAAATCTGGGTGGGCGGGAACTGAACTGCAGCCTGTACCCATTTTGAATGGTGCGCAGGGCCCAAGGAGAAATATTCGTCAGATTTTTCCATGCCTCAAAATATTTTACCAAGGGAATTAATCGGGATTCGTTCTCGGCCCCCTGAAGCGGATTCCCGGTAGGGCTGAACCGAAAACGATTCTCGATGGGCGGACGCGAATGCTGCCTGACCGCAAGCCTGTGGGGCGGACAGTGCAGCCTGCGTTCGCTGGATACCGATGTGTCCCGAAGCGTGTTTAACGGCGGGAGAGCAACATTGATTTCCTGCGGGCTCTGCGAAAGAGACGGCCTCGGTCGCTCCACCACGGGTGGGGCCGCCCACAGAGAACCTAGGCTGGCTAGGACCTCTTTGAGGAAGCCTTCAAACCCTGCAGGACGACCCTCAGGTCGCACTGTTTAGGCTGAGGCTTCGCCTGAGAGTGCCGTCTATGCCCCCAAGCTCCTTGAGAAGGGGCTCTAGAAGTGGTACTCTTTCACCAAAAAATAATGTTTTAATATTATTACAGTCTCGTAATCTACACACTGCCTCGGCAAACGCGAGAATCGAGCGGTAACAATATATTTGGCTTTCATCCCTCGAGAAGAAAGTCAACAGGTGTGAGGCTGAAACATCCGACAGCGCATGGTTAATTTTGTAGGCCTACGCGTCGAGATATTTGTCAATGAACACTGCCAGCACCCTCAGGAGCTGACTGTGAATGCCTCGCACAAAACAGTATTATTTCCCAGATTGTGTGTTCCTATTATTGTAGACTCGTAATCTACGCGCTGCCTCGGCAACGGCGAGATTCGAGTCATTCACAATATATTTGGCTTTCATCTCTCGAGAAGAAAGTCAATGGGCGCGAGGCTGAAACACCCGAACACACGGCTGTGTGTGCGTCGAGATATTCTCAATGAACACAGCCAGCGCCCTCAGGAGCTGACTGTGCATGCCTCGCACCCACACAGAATCTTTATTGCAGAGTAGACCGAATCTACGCGCTGCCTCGACAAACGCGAGATCCGAGTCACTATAGATTCTTTATTGCAATACAGACCTTAAATCTACGCGCTGCCTCGGCAAACGCGAGATCCCAGTCACAGAATCTTTATTGCAGAGTAGACCGAACCTACGCGCTGCCTCAACAAGCGCGAGATCCGAGTCACTAGATTCTTTATTGCAATGCAGACCTTAAATCTACGCGCTGCCTCGGCAAACGCGAGATCCCAGTCACAGAATCTAATTGCAAAGTAGACTCGTAATCTACACGCTGCCTCGGCAAACGCGAGATCCGAGCCACTATAGATTCTGTATTGCAATGCAGACCTTAAATCTACGCGCTGCCTTGGCAAACGCGAGATCTGAGCCACTAGATTCTGAATTGCAATTCAGACCTTTAATCTACGCGCTGCCTCGGCAAACGCGAGATCCCAGTCACAGAATCTTTATTGCTGAGTAGACCCGTAATCTACACGCTGCCTCGGCAAACGCGAGATCCGAGCCACTAGATTCCATATTGCAATAATTTAGGACAATTCTTATGGGACAAACAACACCAAATAAGACTGACAGTTTGACACAGAGCGCTTGCTGAAGAACAAAAAGCTGACATTTCATGTGTCCGGCGACCCTTTATAGCTTCCGCCTATGTGCCGTCACACATTACGTCATGACGCAACACCAACCGGAGATTGGCTTAGTTTCATTCATACTTCAGAGGCGCTACGCTGAGGGGCGTTCCCCCAAAGTGTCATTCGACGCAGTTGGAGTTCCCTCAAAAGGGAACATACGGAAGCTATCATACATAATCCTCGCCACAAGAGGGCGCTTAAAGGTCGACATATAACCAAATCAACATGTCTTTATAATTAAACTAAACCATTACAGTGTTGTTGTTGTTTTTTACAGTGTTTCAGTTTTACGCTCTCTGGCCTCCCAACCCAGCGGTGCCCCCAGTATAGACTCCTTAGCTCCTGACAGCTCCATTTATGCATTATTTAACAAACTTTTGTAAAATTTGTCTGCTAAGGACACATTATTACCAGCGGTGTCCAATCCTGCTTCTGGAGGGCCACTGTCCGGCAGAGTTTAGCTTATGCTAGATTATGGTGCAAACAGGGGTGCCTGCAGGATTCTACGGAGCCCCTAAAGGGACGTGGTGGTGGAAAAAAATTGGGATAGGAGAAAAAAAAAATTTCCGCGTTCTCTCGCAGAACTTTTGTGCTTCCCCGAGAAACTTTGCATTCCCTCGCAAAATGTTTGCATTCCCTCGCAAAGATATTTGCATTATCTCGTGGAACTTTGCGTTCCCTCGCTACACCTGTTGTGAGCTCGGACAAACACTTCCTGTTTGATATCCTGCTGGCAGTGTTTCAGACAGCTCCGTACGTTAACATGGAGCTGTTCATAGTGTTGAACTTGGACTCACAACATCTTTTGCAAGGGAATGAAAAGTTTTGCGAGGGAACGCATCTTTGCGAGGGAATGCAAAAGTTTTGCGAGAGAACGCAAAAGATTTGAAAAAATATTTTTTTCTCCCATTCCAATTTTTTTCCACCGCCATGTCCCTTTAGGGGCTCCATAGAAATAGAACTTGCACTTAAAGAAGAAAAAACTGACACTAAGAGTTGCTTCAAAAGGAACTTCAGAGTAAGTACTAATACACCATTTCACACAGAGTATTGTTGACCTTACATAACAATATCTCTTATTGCAGGCAAAAGGTGATTGATTACTGGCAAAAATGACTGATAACTGATTACTTTTCTTTACAAAGAATAATTTAAATTAAACTCTCAATTAAGCATATTTGTCTTCTCTTTTATTAAACACTTCTCAAAAATGGTGTTCCACAATTCTGCCCTGTGCAGTTCTGACACTAGATTGGTTCAAGTGCACTCACTAGAAGTCATCATCAGGCTGCACCTCCACCACAGGAGTCCTGTCCTTTCTGATGGTGGCAATGTTGTGGAGTATGGCACATGCAACAATAATGTCACAGGCCCTGTCAGATACAACCCTCAGACTTTTCAGACAGTGACATTTTCCCTTTAGTTACTTGCCTTTAGTTAATCTTCTCTGGCTTGAGCTGCATTGTGACAGATCTTGCCAAATCGTCATCAATCAAATCCAGCTAACTGAGTTAGCGGCATATGAAGAACGGACCCCAGGTGTAGTGATTAGCTGCATATAAAAGGCTAACATATTTCAACATCATTATATGACTAAAATCCACATTAGATCGTGATCGGACGTTAATACAAACACTCAATGGTGGTTTAAGTGAGGTTTGAGTAAAAGCGTAGTATTAATCTTTTAAATTGTGTTATGTAGTTTGATGCTGATTAGCTCTAATGCATCTGGCGTTCCAGGAGCTATTCTAATTCCATAAACTAATTTGTTAAAATAATTCTCATAAGGTCCCAAGTATACTTCAGATAATAGGTGGATTAATGTGTAGTGGGATCAAAGTGGTGTGGGCAATCCATGTAATGCCAGAATAAAGGTGAATAATGGCTGAATACAAACAAAAGAATAATGATAAATCTCAGAGGTGTAAAAGGTTCATCGAGTGAGAACAATAGAAACATGAATGGGGCCGTTCTCCTCACCAGACATTGGACAATAGACTGCAAATGGGTGTTTACTAGGCACAAAAATATATTTTATTAGCTTATATCTTATCAGCATGCTAATGGTGTGCAGAGGAGCCAGTATATGTATCTGAAACAATCTAAAAATTATTTGTATCTGTAGCTCTATTCGGATGAAACCGAAAGTGGGCGGGGCTTAAACCGGAAGTTCGTGAAAAGACCATTTCTAATATAATTCTGTTGTCATTTAACAGATATACCTTGTATAACGTAATAAATTATTATTTTTATTATAATGATACATTTCTTTAAAGCTGCATTCCGTAACTTTTTTGGGTTAAAAATTATCCAAAATACATTTTTGAGCAAGTAGGCCTACATAACCAGTGTTCAAAACTATCTGCTTGCCTTAGCTCGATTCAAAACGGTAAGCTTGTAATAATGTTTTTAATTCCAGCAGTACTGGTGGATTTCCGTGGGAAATTCGAGCATGTGTCATTACGTCACATCTGTACACATAAAGAAGGAGTCTCGGCTAGTAGGCTATATTGCGTGTGAGGATGTTGGAGGTGGAGCTTTAGCCTTTTCTCACAGCAATTGATATAATTAAATATATGGGCAGATCCAGAAAGGTTCAAACGACAATCACCAGTGACAACTGGAGATTCACCCGTTGTAAAATGCAAAAGACTTCGTTCGGACTTCGGAGTGGCTACAGAAAAAAAGAGACTCCAACCGGGCCCATGCGAAAACAAGGATAATATCGGAAGGGCATTAAATGTAGTCACGCAATGCTGATGTTGTTAACATTAACAATTTGAGAACAAAGTATAATTTGCACGGTTTGACGTGATATGATAAGCGATTGTTAGATTTAATCAGCCCGATTTACTGCAATGCTTTTTTGCCCTTAGATGGTCAGAACAAAAGTGGATGTTACTTACTTGTTCAGATTACATTTTCCGGTGAAAATTCTTGTGTTGGTCATACTTCCAAAAAGTAGAATCTGTGATTCTGAATGACAGTATCCACACCGCGCGGTGACTGACAGCCACACATTCTCCTCAAAACATTGGATTCATCCGCACTGTGCCATGCCAACACATTCTCATCCCAAGGCGTCATCTAACTGACACTTTTGACCATGCGTCAATATGCCGACGCACATGGTACCCCTTAAGCGTCAATATGAGACGCTCATCCTCGGGCGTCATCTAACTGACGCTTTTGACCATGCGTCTAAATCCGACGCACATGGCACCCTTTAGCGTCAGTTAGATGACGCTTCCGTTATGGGTAGGTTTAGGTCTGGGGTAGGGTTAGGGTTAGACCACTAGGAGGCGCGTCTCATATTGACGCTTAAGGGGTACCATGTGCCCACGTAAAGCTGATAATTCTGCGAATAACTGCAATTGCAGATTTCGAACAGAGATGGCGACAAAGAGGAAAAACTACGGACTGCAGCTTTAAATATCTTCCCATTTAAACAATACAAAGTGTTAATGAAAAGGAAATTTTTCTTATTTTCCAGAGGAACTTTGTTTACAAAATGGTCAGAACATATACCCACAATCTTATATAAGAGGCTAGAAAAATAGCTGATAAAAAAAAAAAACAGAAGTTGAAAGAAAGTATTCATTAGTTGAAAACTGCCAATTACAAATTTTACATGTACAGCTGAACAAATTAAACCTAAATTACGGACACAGACCCTCAGTCCTTACATTAGTCACATTTTTCTATTTAATTTCTATAGATCACTGAAATTTGCAAAGTTTATCATTCAAAAACATTTGAACACAAACCAGTTTAATGTGCAAGAGTTTTTAACATTTACGAGAGAGTGCATCCTTTGAATTGTATACATTCATTTCTAAATGATTCTTAAAGCAGATTCAGCTTTAAAACATGTTAATGCATCAGAAACTAGTCTCCAGTTGTGCTGAAAAGCAGTTCGGATGAGACACTTGTAGGAGGGCATGGTCAAGTTTTTCAAGGCAATATGTGTCAGTGCAGGATTTTTAGCTGCCTGTTTTGATCAGTTATTGCTACTGGATCTGATATCAGTGACACAGAGCAGCTCTCACTGAGGTAGCATTCTATGGCAGCACTGGCAGTCATCTGAAATGTGGCACGGTAAGTTGGATGGCTGCTCTCATGGGCCATAGGCATTGCACCACAAAACAGACTGAGCTGACTCATTCATGGTTGGATCAGGTAGTTGATGAAGCAGCCTGCTGGCTCTCTATCATCTCATGTTCGACTTCAGCGATAACACTTTCCTTCAGCCAAAAGAGATTCGGGCCTTCTTTTGAATCTGGGGTCCAAAAGCATTGCCTTTGGAAATACTGACTGAAACCGTGAATCAAGATCTGTTTTCAGTATTGAATCAAGCTTTCTTGTGTCTGGTAGCTTCTTTACAGCTGCATCAGCCTCCAGATTCCCCAGAGTTTTTTTGAGTGCTTAAATACATGGTACCGTATGTCACATGACAGAGATGCCTATGGTGCATGTTGCTTCCTCAAAAGGTACTTTTTGCCAAAATATTTATATTTATTATGTATCATGTGTCATGTGTCAGACAGAGAGAAAGACAGGCAAGAATAAGGCTACATGAGAGGAGGTCTTCCAGATTTCTCTGTTCCCATTTCTCTATCTTCTCACCCCATCCTTTCTACGTTTCTCCTTCCTCTCACCCCGACATGCCTTTGTTTCTCTGCGGTGGTACAGTAAGATTGAGCTTATACATCACAGAGAGACTTCCAACTGCATTGTAAGGTAACAAACTGTTGCTTACAGTATGTTAAAAATGGAACTTATATGTCATACATACAAAGGGTACAATCCACTTTCCACATTAAGAAACTATTCTTGATGTATACATTTGCATCAGTTGAACATTCCGTTCCTTAAAGAACATGCCAACTGGAGTATCATCATCAGTGGAACATCTCTGCTGCGTGAACATGTTACATACCTCTAAGCAAAATATAGCTCATCCCAGATCTCTCATCAGCACACATGTACAAACATACTCTGTCTTCACAAAATACATTATGAAATTATTATAAAAAAATTAATAAAGAAAAACAATACTAAAAAATAACATTAAACATTACATTTTTAGTCTTCAACATCCAACCATTTTTCTAAACACATTACTTGGCTTAAGTTCGGGCAAACATTCAAAGCAACTCTAACCACCAAGTGTAAACAATGAGCCATGCAACGGATATGGCCATTATTAGTCGTGGCCTTGACCATATTGGCAGCATCATCAGTCACAAAATAGCCCACTGAGAATGGCTTCTTCACCGTTGTCTGCCAAGTATGCAGCATCAAGATGCTCCTGAATGTTGGCAGCACTGCAATCCTCATTTACCACATCCAATTGTAAAAGTGCTGTTGCCTGTTTATATGTCACTTCTGGCTCACTTGACTGCATGGCCCAATGCCCTGTCAAAGACAAATATGCATTTGTGGAGAATTTGCTTGTCCAGATGTCAGTTGTGCAGTGGACAAATTTCCCGCCACTTTCAAGCGCCTCTTTCACCTTATTGTGGACCTC
The DNA here is from genome assembly GCF_029890125.1 of Rhinichthys klamathensis goyatoka. NCBI lineage: Eukaryota > Metazoa > Chordata > Actinopteri > Cypriniformes > Leuciscidae > Rhinichthys > Rhinichthys klamathensis. Next base: position 1,569,015 of record NW_026606897.1, read on the forward strand.
TGCATTTAGCTTTTGGGACAACTTTACTAGAAAAGTGAGTCTCCTCAGACTCCTCGGACTGGACGGAGCTCACACACCGTGCCAGTTTGAGCAGTGCACACGCAACACGATCGAGCGCAAATGACAATAAAAATTGGCAAATTGGCAACGTGCAGTATCACAAAGACCAAAACAAAAACAAACGTTCCAGCCTGGAAACGCACATTTCAAAGTAAAATAACTGGCTGAGAAGTGTTTTTCAGAGAAACGAGTATGTGAACTTAGCATGTTTCCTCAATATATGCAAACATATTATGGTATGTTTATGTTTTAGTAGAGTGAAAAAAGTTACATACAGCATCTTTAACATTAAAGGATAATTCCGGTATTTAACACTTTGAGTCTATTTTCTAGTTTGTTTTGGATGAACTAGAGTGGTGGACTTAGAAATTTTGACGATGGGTCCTGTCTCGACTTTTTTAATATTTTAGAATCGCCTCTGAGCGCTTCAGAGTGGATGTCTATGGGCATGCTCAAACATGTCCTTAAAACAAACCTTAACGTTCGTTTTCAAAACTGTGCAACTCACCGAGTGGTTAGTGGTGTTCGTTGATGATTAAAAACAAGTAGCGTAGCGGAATACAGTTTCTGTCGAGTTTTATTTGCCATTTTTTTAAATCGCATTGATGTCTGCTGGAGGACTCAGTGCTCGTTGATATTACTGCCCGTCGGTGTATGAGTGAATGGGTGAATGTGAGGCAAATTGTAAAGCGCTTTGGTGGCCATTGGGTCTGTGAAAGCGCTATATAAATGCAGTCCATTTACCATTTACCATTTACTGCGCTACCGGAAACGGAAAGGGGTCTGTTTACATTTGGTTGTAGTCTTTTCGCTCGGTTCTCCGTCTCTCAGAAGGCTAGGGTGAGCTGAGCAACTGCGGCAAAGTGGTTGTCGCCATCAAGTGGTCGGGGGTGTGCTAACGCTTCAGACTCAAATATCGAGCGGAAGTTTATATGCGGTTGTGAGGTATCTGAAAAAATAGTTCCAGTATAGCAAATAACACGGATTGAAAGCATACATTGCGCCGATATATTTGTTTTTAATCATCAACGAACACCACTAACCACTCGGTGAGCTGCACAGTTTTGAAAACGAACGTTAAGGTTTGTTTTAAGGACATGTTTGAGCATGCCCATAGACATCCACTCTGAAGCGCTCAGAGGCGATTCTAAAATATTAAAAAAGTCAAGACAGGACCCATCGTCAAAATTTCTAAGTCCACCACTCTAGTTAATCCAAAACAAACTAAAAAATAGACTCAAAGTGTTAAATACCGGAATTATCCTTTAAGTGACATGGCATCTGACGCACAGAAGCCAATGGCACATGTCGCTATGCTTAGTTGCACATCCGGTACAGCCAGGTATGCTAAAGCAGTATTTTGAAGAAGAGTAATTTATTTATTTTCAAGCATGGCATAGATAGAAACATGACATAGAAACAATAAAAATAAATTGAGATAGTGGTACATAAACATAGAAATCAAGGGAAACAAGTAGCAAAAAGATACGTTTTAAGGTGAGTTTTGAAATCGTGTAATGATGAAAGGTCACGGATGTGTTGGGGAATTGAATTCCAGAGAGTTGGGGCAGCGGTACAAAAAGCCCTTCCACCAAACGATGATAGTTTGTGCCGTGGGATCGTTAACAGACCGGTATCGGAGGATCTAAGTGTGCGAACTGGGGAGTAGGTATGGATGAGATCAGAAATATGTCTATAACATTATAAATGTCTACCGCTTGAAAACAAATAAATTACTCTTCTTCAAAATACTGCTTTAGCATACCTGCATGTTTGTGCTTTTGAACACAGACCAGCTTACAACTTATCAATAAATCAATAAAAAAAAATTACTTATTGGTTTACTAATTTACTAATGGTGTGTTCATCATGTGTCCATTATTAACCATTGTTTATTGATATAATACTAAAACATTTTGAGGTGTATAGCCTACTTCAATTATTTATAAGTGATAAATAATGTATCAACTAATAACATATCAATCATCAACACAATGATCTATTTGATTAATTTAATGGTTTACACATTTAAGATACATTACAACACATTTGTAAATCATTAGCATAGCACATACTAATCATTTATGAACACATAGTCATGTTTGTAAATGATTAGTTTATCATCATCTGCTAACTTATAAATGACTTCTAACTGAACATTATTATAAAGTGTTACCCTCTGATTTAAAGCCAAACAAAAAAGAAAACAAACCACTTTGAAATACATGAATTATAGAGCAGATGAGAAATAATATATAGTACAGTTATTGTGTTGGAATTGTTTTTGTTGTCATTGGAATGACGTGAAGCTCGCAGCATCCATTAAAAATGGATCAAATTAGCAGTTTCTCTTGGACTGCATCTTCATAGCTTTCCATCGTTCTTTATGGTTAAACTGCATCAGTACATAATTGGCAGTCTGCACAAGTGTGGCAGATGAAATTCAGCCTCTCTGGCCTCCCGAACCAACGGTGCCCTCCAGTGGACTCCATAGCTCCTGACAGCCCACACTCCTCATGACTACGTGGCCCGTGGCCAGACGCCCAGTTCTCAGCCTGCTTCTCTGTTCTTTATCCAGAACCAGAAGTTGAAGAGATGAGAAGTGGAGGCCTGGATGGCTCTTATCGCTGCCCTGTTCTGAAGCTCCTCACTGTGAATCAATGCAGACCAGGTCCGCATGGTGCTTTCTGCAGTAACTCACAGCTTCAGTCCACGTCAGGTTCTCACGGACCAGAAACAGGTTATCTTTGGAATGATTAGACAAAAATATGGATTATACAGAGTCGTATGTGGAAGAAGTGATTGCATCTTAAGGTCATAAGCAAGTAAGAAATAAGGGAAATGGTATAAGATAGTATACGTTTAAATATAGAGTAGCCTATTAATCATGATGTATCTATCATTTAGAAAATGTGTCTGATTAAGGCTTAAGGGATGTATAAGAGTTACATTATTCTTTATAATAAACAGTGTAAGCCTCTTAAATATAGAACTCAGTTTTAAAGAACCTTTTATGCCAAAAAGGTTCTGTACAAGGAGAAATGATTGCATAATACTTTCATGTTTAATGTTTTCTTCTTGTTGTGATAAAGTATGTTTATGAGCTGTTAAATTCATACAATTGATGTAAAATTAAAGGTGTGTAAATCTTAGTCTGATTAACTATGGTAAACCTATTATAAGTGTTTATATTTTAGAGCGGGCGGGATGGTTTTTGCAGGAGATATGTCACTCGCCTGCGTGTCTCGTCATATCCGTAAATAGAGAAAAGTTACTCCAGCTACTTTGTATGGAGTGGCATAGATTAGTTGTCACAAAAAGAGAAAAGTTGGCATGGAGAACGCTAAATCTCCAACCTCCAGGGAATCACGTTTCAATAAAATGCCAAACAGAGGAGAGTCTGCTGGCAAAAGAGAGAATGTGACAGAGCTCGTAATAAAATGAGAATCAACATTTGCTTGGCTTTTAGGAGATGGCAAGAACTGCGGGACTTGAAATGTTGTAAAAGTGACGCAGAGATGCAGTTTTTATTACTATAGTTTTCATTGAACTGATAAATTGCCATATGCAGCTCATATGCAGTTCATTGTAAAGCATTAGTGTGAATGGTCATTTTATTATGGTTGTTCTAGCGCTGTGCTGGAATTTATTTTCAAGGAAGTACCGTTGATAATTTTAAATCTTTACGAAAGACTTATTTTTTCTCTTTGGCGTTTGGTCAAATGTAGTTTTATGATGTGCTTTATGATGGGTTTATGTTGTGTTTGTATCGGTTGGTGTATTTATGTATTTTATATTGTTTGAACTGACTGTACAGCACTTTGGTCAGCAGTGGCTGTTTTAAACATGCTTTATAAATAAAAGTGCCTTGCCTTGCCTTGCTGTGTCTATTAATGGGTAAAGTAATGCCTTAATCAGCTTGAGATCCGTTCCATATAAACTGATTATATCTCTTAAGCATATGTTTATGAGCAGTAGGATAATCTTTTTTTTCTTTTTTAAGTTATGAGAAAGAACCATATTCATCCGCACAGTCACACAGAGCCGGATCACAATCACAAAAAATGTCTTACGCAAAATGCATGCAGTTTTTTTTTACTGCTAGAGGGCCAAAAATCACACAGTGTACCTTTTAATTTAAAATTAATTTAAACAAAATGAATTAATTATATAATAACTATATAATAATTATATTAATTAATATGCCTTAACAATAATAACAATAATTATAATAATAATTAGGCCCTACAAACAAAAACAGCAAACCTGGAGCTTTTTCCCCCCACAAAAAACAAACAAACAAAAAAATTGTATCAGAAAAATATCAATACGATTTTATCCCCAAATCATGCAGCTCTACTTGAAACCACATGAGGGTGTTTTTTAGTGCACTATCCCTTTAATGTTGGTGCTAGAAATACCTTATACCAATACCTACCAATACCTGCTAGCTACCTGGTTTAGTGGTTGATTGAGATTTAATTTCTGTAAAGGAAGCAGATTAGATGGCAAAATGGCATGTAATGTTATACTCAACTCTTAAGTGTGAATGCATCTTGAGACAAAACAATGACATCTTAAAATCTTAAAATATCTTAAAATATGTCAAGTTGCTTTCAGTCAAAACAGCTCAAACATGCACATTAGTCTGGGTCTGGGACTAGGTTTAAGCCTTGTCTGTGAAACCAGGCAATTATCATATGATTATGAAGTTGAGAAATTTGATAAAATATGTAACTGTTTTTTTTATTTTTTTATCCCTAAATATTTATGTGATTCCAAATAAGTGTTCACCCTAAATAACACATTTACCATCCAAAAGAGCATGTAGTTCTCAGCGTGTATATTTTTTTAATTATTTATTTATTTGCCTGCATATATTTCTTCAGTGAAGAGACTCCCGGTGTCCACTAGGAGGCTTGACTTACAAGGTATTTGTCTGGATGCAAACATTTATGGCGTAAACTGTAAAATATAGATGAAACGATGCTGTAAAGGACACGAATCGTTGCTGTTGGAGGATTCGGCGTTTCTTAGGTGAGAATGAGTACATATGCTCATATAAACTCTGCAAACTTCTTTTTAAAAATTACGGAAAAACAAACAAACACTTGGACAAGCTAGGCTAAGCTAACACGGGCATGTCGTATTATTTTCTCTCGCCATTTGTGTTTTAGCATACATGGGTTTGTATGCAGCACAAAATTAGAATTATTTGTAAACGGTATAATTTATGCGCTTTGAACAGGGTATTAAGAATGAAAGGGGTGGACCAAATGGTTTTCTTTTAATCATAAACAGCCCGTTAGCCGTTATTAGCTGCGCTCACTCAGTGCTGCGTGCTACACAATAAATAATCCAAATGCTGTCAGGAGCAGCAAAATAACGCCTATTATCGTGTTAAAATGGGCATATGACCATTTTTTTCGCTCTTAGCCATACAATATCATTCATAAAAGGAGTTGGCAGACATTAGCGCTGATAGTGTCAGTTTTGGTGGGGGTGATTATAAGGAACAGATTTAGGCTGCATCCCAAAACCTAGCGAGCTGCCTAACGTTACCTAGACAGCATTTTGGGAGATATGGGCGTGTTCAAAGTTTTGAATCTAGTGAGCTACCTACATAGACTGCATCGTAGGGCATCATACAACGTTACTGATATTATAACGTTCGAACTCGCCCATTATTGTCCAATATGCTGTCTAGCTATGCAGCTTCTTAGTTTATTCAGACACAGCCGTAGACATTGGCCTAATCTGCAGCAGGATTAATAGAACAGTAAACAGCAGACAAAACGCCCCAGTTTCTTTCCTAAAGTACACATCATAAAATGTTTCCCATATTTTCTGAGATATTCAATAGGAAACACATTTGAAATGGTAGATATTGTGATTATGGCACCAGCTTTGATTTCTTTGTCCATTCTTCATTGAAATTACCATCTTGGGACTTTAATGACATATCCAGGAATATGACCGAACTCTTCCATCACATTCAGTGTATCCTGTCTTTAAGTCCATCGTTTTTAATCTCTTCTTTCAGTAGATTATCAAAGAAAGATCAACAGTGTCCTCTCTGTTGGCCAGTCTAGTGTGCATCTATGAACTCCTTACCGCCCTCCACTTCTGCCGTCAGTAGCCCTGTCAGCTCCATAGATTCGCCACTGTCAGCCGTCAGCTCGTCCATCGGCTCTCCCGGCATTCCCGGCACCCCATCCGTCGGCTATGGACCCATCACCAACTCTCAAGTGAGCCACACATTCAACTTCTTTTCCATATGATAAAAGTACTGTATTGCTAGTCTTTTATTGTGTTCCTGATTACTTTTTTTTGTCTAATCATCACTTCTTGTTTATTTATCTCTAGCAGATAAACTCCTCAATGTCTGTGTCTGGGTTACATGCTGTCAGCAGCTCTGATGATGTGAAACCCCCCTTTGGCTTGAAATCTGTCAGTGGCTCTGGGCCAATGCTGTCCCAGAAGCGGATGTGCGCCATTTGTGGGGACCGCTCCTCTGGTATGTCAAGCTACACAAATATTGATCTTGACATTGTTAGCCTCTTGTCTTTTTTACATGTCTTACACTGTACATTTAACTATAATATTTAATTTTGTACAAGAAAACAGCCTGTATTAATGAATTATTAGTAGCCTATTGTAGTGTCTCAGGAAATCTTGCTCACTGTCTCACAACCCCCAAGCAATGTTTTACTGTAAACATCGTCAACTGCCAATTTAGGGGACATCGCCCAACCCTAGTTCTCAACCTGCGGCCCGTGGGCATGCACATGCGGCCCACGATATGCCAACCACATTTAAAAAATAAATTCCAGTTTTACAATTTATTTTTAAATTAAAATGTTTTAAACAAATACAAGTTTGAACTATAATGTTTTATTTTTGTCATATCAAATAATTTTGATGATCATATTATTTTCAGACATGCGGAGACCTACTATGTACTGACGCAGTGCAGTTAACACTCACAAGTGTGCGCTTTGGCTGAATTCCAATAGTATCAGTAGCCATTTAAAAAATATGTATACCGTAAAACTTCAAATAGTAGCCCGGGCTTTTATTTTCCCAAATCGTCAAACTGCACCGGCTTGTATTTGAGACAGGCGTCTATATGAGGCAGGCCTTTATAATTTAGTGTTGATGTTGTTCATTGAGTGTAGACCTAGAGTCTCTAATCTCTAAAAATCTCCAAATGCTCCAGGTAAAACTGCGGTCTTCCGACCTTTTACTATCGTGTCAATTGATTTTGATTAATATGCGCGAGGGAGAGAGAGCAAGACAGCGCTCGTGTTGTTTGAAGACGTGAGAGTGCGTGCAGCAGTCATTCTGTTCTACATCACTCATCGATCAAAAAAGGCTTTTGCGGGACAAAATTTTGCTTTGTCAGCCGCCAAAAAGCGGACGATCTGACGGGTTTTAGAAGATTAAATACAACCCGAAACTAAAAAACAGACCCGGCCTCTATTTGAGACCGGCCTTTATTTACCCAAACCTGCAGCCACACCAGGCGTGTAAAAGAGACAGGCGTCTATTTGGGACTCGGCTATTATTTGAAGTTTTACGGTGTATATGGATCAAACTAGACAAATGTGTTATTAGAGGAGAACAAATAAATGAGGCAAGAACACATGCAAACAAGAAGAGTTGTAGCATTAGAAGCGAAGGTAGGAGAGTAACTTTACTGGAAGAACGGACGAATCAGTTTTCTGTCAATGAGCGAGATGGGCAGCCTGTTTGCTCTGTAGTAAAGTACTTGGCATATGCAAAACCTACAATGTCAAAAGATGTGAATTTGTTGTTTGTTTGATATACTTGCATTTTAAATAGATAAAAATAACAGCATCGGCGCACTTGCGGCTGAAATGCGGCCAAGTCGTTATACCTTATGTGCCAGCAGAAAACACTGCCTCTTCTGTGTGTGCAACATCTAGATAGAATAATAATATTATCTGCTAAAACCACAACATTAAATCTGATTGGTTTGCATTGGTTTGTGACGTCATATGTAAATGATATGCGGCCCATGAGACTTGAACTTGGACCATAGTTCGGCCCAGTGGAAAAAAAAGGTTGAGAACCACTGTTCTAAGGTGTGCAATTATTTTCCACTAAACGTACAGCTAAAGTAGTTCCTGGCTGTTCTTGACCGCTTTACAGTTCTATATCACTTTGTCAAATGATTCCAGTTATTTCAATGTCCTTACAGCCTACAGCAGCAAAAGAACCAAAACCCACAAGGACATTGATCAAGCAAATAGATATGACAAATAATATGAAAAAAAAAAAACCTGACAAACTATTTCTCTGTTTTCCCCACAAAATGACATTTAATTATCTATGGAAAGCACATTCTCTTTCTCCTGCTCTCATTCCCTAACACACACATGCAGTACAGATTCACACACTTGCACACAAACAGAAACTTCTTGTCAGCACTGCCCCACAACTTAAATTATCGTTTAAGTTAACAACACAAGTAAAATAATTTTGCAAATGAAAAGCTACTTGACAATTGTCAGTTGCAAGGTAGCACCGTCGCTGTTCTTGAAACAGTTTTGGGAAGAGATGTCTAAGAAATTAGTTCTGTACACACAGTAGCATTTTAAGGACAAACTCTGACAAATGTCTTGAAATAAAACATTTGAACAATGTCTTGAGGCGGGGTGACCGTAATATAACCGCAATAATTGACTGGGATGTTGAATTATCAGAAAAATAATGCTTCACGTCGTTGCCGCAATACCACCTCAGGTGTGCATTATTTTTCTAAATAATTCAATAGCCCATGGTTAATTATTCCTTACTTAAATTGCACATTAGGAATAGTTCACACAAAAATGAAAATGATCCCTCCTTCAAGCCATTCTAGGTGTATATTACTTTTTTCTTTCAGCCGAACACAATAGTGCCCGAGATTTTGAAGCTCCAAAAAGCCACCATAAAGTAATCGTACGAGTACGACTCCAGTAGGTTAATGCCTTCTGAAGCGAAGCAATGCGTTTTTGTAAAAAAAAAAAAACAGCTGTACTTCTGGCAACGGCTGTACTCACGTTCACAAGAGAGTTATGTGGTTTTGATGAGAGGCGTCTATTCTCACAAGGGCTGGGCGATATGGCCAAAAAATAAATGGATAAAAATGTTCATATCTATCGATAATTATCTCGATAAATGTCAAATCTTTATTTCAATTTTAAAGGCAGATTTTTGCTCCTAAGTGAAAGTTGTTTTAACCAGATCGTTAATTGTGGTTTTAAACTTCTCTTTATTGTCAGAACATGATAAACATTTTCACATTTTTTAATTCTTTACACTTTTCCAGTAACTTTTCCTCAACAAAATAAATGTCTTAATAGCAAAATTTTATTTCTTAGTTTCTGCATGTTCTAACAGGTGATATTATTTTAAATCGTTAAATAGGTTTGTGTTGCCTGACTTTGATTATGTGTATCTTCAGCACATTTTGCAGTGCAGGCTGCAATAATAATAATATTACCTGTTTTGTCTATTAGAAATGCACATTTGACAGTAGCTTGAGTTGACAGTAGTAGTAGCTTAAGTTAGGATGCAGATATAAATTTGTTTAATAACAAAAACAGTAACATCTGTAAAAATTGCAACAACCTAATTTTTATATGTTAAAATTTAAGGTTTAAATGGTAAAATTTGAGTTTCATTAAAATTAACCATTGGCCATCCATAGTATCATACATTTTGATCATGATTAGCACAGGTAAGCACCTCAAAACCATGGTAAAAAGTAACAATATGGTTTATATAGTATTTGTATGAAAAACTGAAGCACAAATGCTGTAGCTTAATCACAAAAAAACATTTAATAAATGTTTATATTAGTAATATAATAAAATCAATATGTATATCCCACATTTCTGCCACAATACTTCGCGTTAATTGAGATAATAAAATATTTTTACTCAAAACAATATTTTGTGTCCAATTATTTCCCCAACTTATTTTTGGTATTGATGTAAAAGTTAATTTACCTTGAGTTTGAAATACAAGAGGGTGGTGGTCACGAAGATGATTTGAAGTGTTTCCCCTCTTGCAGCGACTTTCTTTTAGCATGTTCTGCAGACAGGGTGACCATCCTCTAATAAGTTTCCCTCAGGACTTTTGTAAAAGGCAAAATGACGCCACCTCTGATTTGGCTGAAAAATCCCCAGAGTGCTGTCACTTCCTTCCGCCATGTCGTTTCGAACAAAAAAACTGGACAGGATTTACTGTGAGTTTTCAAAATCACAATAATCAAACATGGTTTTAATAATTACATTTTAAACAATTATACTAACCATCAGGATATTTTATTGTGGTTTATCGTAAAACTGGTAATCGTTTCATCACTACATCCCGTTTCATCCCTACATGTTTTGTTGAACGATTTCAGCCCTCCAAAACCATTTCAGGAAAAAACTGGAAATTACTTTTTCGGTTGGTGAGATTTTTGTGTCACTACTTTATATGGAAAATGTAGGAGTCAGTAACATAATTCATTATTGTGTGGATCTATACATTTTTTAAAATACATTATAAAAAAACAAGTCCACATCATATTGACTTAGATATACCTCTTATAATAGCATGTTTTTAATTTCCTAATTAAAATTCATTTGGATTTTTTTGTGGGGCATCAAGTCTGTCCTGATATCTTAAAGTCGGCATGAAACGGAAGTTGAGATTGTCATTTTTTCCGTGTTGTGACGTATATCCGAGTGAAACGGCTTCTGAAATTTGGTGAGGTTCTGAGGTTGGGCGTTGCAAACAAAATGGAGGCATATTTGAATGCCAGTTTACATTCAGTTGTGGAGGATTTCTCTCCACCGGACTCCCCACCGTTACCCAGCTAAATTTTCAGGCAGGAATCAGCCCATATTTATACGAGCCTCCCGCGAACCAAGATGAATCAAGTCAAGTCATCAGTCAAGCCGCACCCTCATCGGCTCTGGCCGCACCCTTTCGCCATGGCACGTGACCGAAAAGAGAAGAGAGGTCGTTTCGAGGGGGGAGGGAATGGTAATGTATTTGATTAAAGATTATAAGGGTACATTAATTTAAAAAAAATAATGAAGTTAGGGCTGGACGATTTTGGCTAAAATCATAATCACGATTAATCGAACAAGTTACCTAGATTACGATTATTGAACGATTATTTTAATATATTTTTTTCTCATATGTCACTGGCAAGGCTTATACTGTAAATATGTTCACGGTTATTTTTTTTCTAATGAAAGAGTGCATAATCCTATCTTTGTGATTCTAAAATAAGGAAACACACAGATAGCTTTTAATGCTTATTTATTAAATATTTCAAACAATTGAATCAAACAAAGCATACGATGCTTGAAATAAAAACGTCTTAAAAAAAAGTCATTAAGTTTTAATGTAAAAAGAAAGTTTCCTAAAAATGTAGAAAATAGTTTTTTTTGTAAACAAAATAAATTATTGTAAATATTGCCATCTTAAAAGTAAAATATAACTTGTATAAAACTAAAAAACCAATCCTTTTCATATTGTGTAGCATTTGTAAATGCTTATCGAAACCTGCTTTGTGGAGTGGAGGCACTTGTTTCTGGGCGTTTGTCAGTCTCTCTCTTTTTTCGCGTGTTTCTTTGGTACAAGCGGCTCCTGTTGCTGAGTTGACTCAGTGTTTGAGTTCCCTTTCACACAGAGATTCCGGAAAATACACGGATAAAGTGACCCGGGTTCGTTTGACTTTGGTTCATTCACACTGCCAGTGATTTTCCGTAATCAGAGAGTGCGTTCACACACAACCCGCAAAGACACACGTGACATGTCTCAGCGGCGTCTATAGTTTGCTTATGAGCTGCGATTTCTCTCTCTCCACGCTTGTGCATTTTTTTTATCTGATTCGATCATAAACTAGCGCATTACGTACCATTTCACGCTGGCGAACGATCCCGACTTAAAGTGTAAATTGCAGGTTAACCACCACAACCAATTAATGTGTAAATTAAAGTGCTCAATGTGTATATATGTAAAAATGTCTGTCTTAAAATGCGTTAAAATAACATTTATTGGGGTTTCTTCAAAGGTAGCATGTTTTTTACCGTAACTGGGTGATGACGTCATAAAAGGGAGCGCGGGCGGTAATGCACTCACTCTGTGTGTGCCGGTTGAGGGAGAATAAAACGATTCGCGGGACTCCCGCAAACTAGAAATATCTATGAATAAAACATAAAAACGAATACATTTTTATTCATCTGTTGCAGAAAAGCAATAATAACAACTAAAACAAAACAGAAACGGTTTACAGGCAGACTTTCTATTTCTAACATGTCTGCAGCGTTGAGCGATGTAGCCAATCACAGACATATGTGTTGATTTCTTGAACGCAATAATGGCCAATCAGAAGCATTTACGATGGACTCCCCTCACCGCTCAAAACGGACTTTTTGTTCAGTGCTGAATTCTGTATGCTGGCAAATCCTCTAATTATAACAAACATAGTGTATATATTATGAAAGATTCATTGATAATAACAGAGATGTGTGAGATCGCGATGAACTGATGTCAGCTTTTTAGGAATTATTATGGGAGCGCATTTTGCGCGCAGTCATGCCAGACTATGCACGCAGTAGCCCGCTTGCTTTTATGTTATAACAGTGATCAGGAGCATGTATGCTGATGTGTATGGTGGCGACATGTAGGCTAACTTGAAAGTATTTGGAGGTACAGAAAAAAAGTCTTTTTGCAGGTGGGAGCGGGACAAAACATAAATGTTGCGGGCGGGAAAAAGTAATATAGAAAGTAGTTGAGAACGTCAGTTATAACGACCCACGTTTAAACCGGGCTCATTATTACAGTTAATGTGTCGGGCAGGGCCGGACCGGGCTCGGACACAGCGGGCTCGGGTAGGGTCTTGCTTGATTTTTTTGGGCCCGATCTAAGCTCTACCTCGGGTAAGTTATGCTAACACTTACAGGCACGGATCAGCCATTTGTCCTTGGGGAACTTGTGGAGCCTCTCCCCCGTTTTTGATGTATTCGTACATTCCGCACAAACACAATAGTTAACCATTTTTGCTAGCTAGGTCTCCAATATAACGTAACTCCAGGCCTGGAGCATAGACAGTAAAAGCTTGGAGTACCTTTTATGAAGGGAGGGGGCGTGCTTAAAACCACTGTAAAACGCACCAACTTTTCATATTATAATCAGCATTTTAGTATAAAAAACATAAAAAAAACAATGGTGGGCGGTTCTTATCTTTATGTTTAGTAAGCACATTGCATTATCTTCGTGAAAAATTTTACCTGCAATTTACACTTTAAGCACCATCATTACGACACGGCATTGGTTACGGCTTTTGTTCACACAGCGCGCGTTCCGGGACTGAACAAGGCGATGTTACTATGTCCCCAACCTGGCATCAATCCCGGGTCGTGTTTGCGTTCACATAGAAGGTGTTTGTTCTGGCAATTTCCGGGGATCAACGCGCTGTGTGAAAGGGGCTCATGTTGCTTCAATGTCGCAGACTGGATGGGGCGGAGTTACGTGACTACACACGCGGTAATATGTTTTAAGGGGAAAGTACATTAACACACAGTGGGCGGTAATATTAATAGGATTAAAAAAACGAAATAACCGACATGGTAAAATTACGTCGGTTATAGGCTCTGAATTTCGGTTTAGATTATTTTTCGATTAATCGTCCAGCCCTAAATGAAGTGCACAGATAAATCATTTATAATAAACACTACAATATTACATATAAAAAGAAGATTTGTCAAATTTTATTTCATGCCGACTTTAAAGAAAAAAGCCTCATTAAAATGATATTCAAGAATAAATATATTCTTGAATGATATTCACGAAGGAATTCTTGAAAAGAAAACTGGGACAGTTTATTTTAGGTAATTTTAACCACAATGTACAATTAAATCAACAAAATTGTTAGGTACAATGTATTTATTGTGTTCATGTTGTATTGCAAAACACGTTTGCATCTATTGAGGTGGATACAGGTAAGGTTAGGGACAGGATTGGTTGATTGGGTAGGTTTAAGGGTGTGTTAATCAAGGGCGTAGGTTTAGGGGGGGACGCTAGGTACTAGTCCCAATCAATATTTTGAGATGACAAATTTGTCCCCACCAATATTTAGCAAGCTCCTTTGAACTGCTATTTTGATATATGCGCTGCATTTGGATCTTTGCGCTGCTATTTGGATCGATTCCAACGGCCAGGACGACGACAGTACAAGATACGCCGTAATTTGATTGGCGGCGGGGTATCTGACAGGCAGGCTACACGCGCGGGCCGGGACTACTTTTTATGCTTGCACTCACTGGCAGCGAGCGGGTGGTGTGTGCGTGTGTGTGCGCGTGACGACGCCGACGGTAAGTTACCAGGGCTCTCTGCCTGCCATATACAAAGGCCAGAGTAAAGCATTTTAATATTCCGTTTTTTGTCCCTTTTTGTATTTTGTAGACCAGCTATGTCACCCAAGAATAAGAAAAGGGACATACGAAGCTTTTTCATAAAGCAGAGTGTAAGTAGCCTAGGCACAAATAACTAGCCACACAAATAGTGACTGACCAGGCTTTCAAATGCAGATTCTACTGTGGAAAATAGTATTAACTGGTGATCCTGGTTACCCAGGATATTGTTACAGTTAAACCTAGCTTCTGCAATCTTTCAAGGTTAGGAGCATTAATTAGGGGTGTGCAGCACGGATAGACTCATAGAAGTCGCGCTATCATGACAGAATGCTACGTTAGCAAGTCACTGAATGTTAATAAGCCTACCTTAACTTAGAATCTTGCAGTCATAAACAGTGGATCATCTGAGACATTTTTCGTTTCTACATTCTGTTTATGTAATGTATTTGTGAGTGTAGCCTAAGTTACTTGCTAGACACATGTGCTGGAAAAACATGTTGGCAATGTTAAAAAGGCAAAAGTTAACACTGTTATTCAAATATAATGAATCATTATTTGATTGATAATATCCAAATAACAATATCTGGTAGGAGGGTTAAACTTGCTAGCCAGGATAGACTACAAAATTAATTAACCATTTTGTATGCAGGGAAGACAGCATCAAACCACAACAGATTTACATTAATTTAGCAGACACTTTTTATCCAAAGCGACTTACAATTGAGAACAATAGAAGCAGTAAACCTAGGATAACAATATGCAAGTTTTATGACCCTTCCCAGTTTAATCTAATGTACTTTTTTTTAAGAATAGAATATATCAATAGAATTTGATATAGAATAGAAGATACAATTTTAGTATTAATAGAATACTGTAATAATGGATAATAATAATAATGGATTTGTTAATCCACAAAACCATGTCCCCTTCATATTTAAATTGCTTTGAAATATAAACATGATGTGTTGAATGCTATGATATGTGTGTATCACACATGTGTATCACCCAGGTATTAACGTGAGTGTGAGTATGAGTATTTGTTAGAGGTACTGGAGGGTAAAAAGTGTTTATAATAGAAAAAGGTTATTATATTTATTTATTTAGATTTGTTTTGCTCCACAAGTTCTGAAAGTACTTCCTTGTGACAGTATTTTTTGTTAGTGTAAATACTAATGTACATAATAATTTATGTTAAATAAAATGTTTGGTTGTTCAGCATTACACAGTCTCAGGTTTTTATTGTTTGAGAGTGTATTTTTGAGATTATACAGTTATATTAGCTCTTTATTGACAGTATACAGGATGGTGTATCGGGGTCAGGATACAATATAATGAGATGAAGTAGATTCACTTATGTGATATTCTGTATTGCCAGCAGTCTGAAATGACAAAGGACATCGCCATTAAAGCACTGTTACTTATCCTACAACAAAATAATTCCTGGGGGAAGGGGGGGGGGGGGGGGGGGGGGGGGTGGGTTTGTCCCCACCAAAGCTGAGACCAAACCTACGCCCATGGTGTTAATGGAAGGGTCAGCAGTGTACAGGGTATCCGCGGGGTCTTGAAAAGTATTAAAAGGTGATAAATCAATTTTGGGAAAATTAAGACCCTTAAAAAGTATTAAAAAGTCTTATCACGGCTTTATAAAGTCTTAAATTTTGAAAGTATTTTTTCTAGGGATGCACCGAATATTCGGCCGCCGAAAATAGCCCAAAAGTGCATTTGGTTTTCGGCCGAAAGACCTTTATCACCGAATCAATACGGCCGAAATGTTGTGATGACGCAAACAGAAACCGCGACCTGCACGTGCTTGTCTGAAGCAACATATATGCGGTGTGGACGTATTTCAGTATATCTGAACCCGCGAGGAGACGGAAGCCTTGTTTATACTTTCGCCTGGCTCCGCAGAGCGAGTCTCCACAGACAGCGCGCGCACCTCTCCAAACGGTCGAGGCGTTTATACTTGACGCGCTCGCTGTTGTACTATTCTTTGAAACGACAGGGGACGACTCAAGTAACTGTCCTCTAACCATCAGGAATCGGTGAGAAGAAGAAAGATAAACACGTGACAATGTTTATTTTTTAATAATAATCATGTAAAACCCAGTAAACCCTGAGATTATTACTTGTGACATTACAACAAAATATGTATAGGAATATGTACTAAATTAATGCTCTCTTAAATATTTTCTAATTTCACTAAACATATTTCATTAAGTTTCGTGTACATTTGTATTAAACATGGACCTTTGTTCATTAAAATGGCTTTTTATGCTAGTGTATGCTCATTTTTAAAATGTAACCAACTAATTTAGACGTGCAAACTGGGTGCTGGTGTGATGCGAAGTTCGTGCTCGGCTTTGTTTTTATGAGAGAACATTTCATTTTAAAATCTTTCTGCAGGCCAGCAGATTATTATTTAATGTACACATGAGTGGGGTCAAGTTAAACATTTTAGTTTGAATTTTATTTTATACTGTGCATTGTGCTAAATACATATTTGCATAATTTGTAATTGATTTATTCTTTGAAAATGTTAATTTATGCAATTGCAATGCCTTGATTTTAGTAAAGTTTGTACACAGTCATAACCATAAATGCAGTGGTACTTATAATTGGCATAATTTCTTTCGGTGTTCGTTTTTTCGCCCTTGGGTTCCTCTTTTTCGGTTTTCGGTTTCGGCCAAGAATTTTCATTTCGGTGCATCCCTAATTTTTTCTGAATTAGCTGTCCAACAGTTTGAGTCCCAAAAACATCGTAAAAGTGTGTGAATTTAGTCATTTTTATTATTTTTTTAAAACGAAGAACTGAGGCACATGTCAGCATGATTGTTGTTGAGGGTGGAGCAAAGTTTTGTTTTGTTTTTTAATAAACTTTGCTTTGATTTACTATCCCAGCCTATTTGATTTTTTTTTTTTTTTTATCAGAGTGGTCTATAGTCTTTATCACAAACTAAAACTGTTAAGTTAAAAGTATCACTGATGTAAATGGTTACAGCTTGAAGTGGCGGTAAGGTATTAAAAAATATTGAGAAGGTCTTGAAAAAGTCTTGAAAAGGTATTAAAATTAACTTCAAGATTCCTGCATATACCCTGAGTGTAATTATAGATGTAATTACAGAAAAGAATTACGCTGTAATTACATGCCGATATTTTTTAAAGCATAAGACAATGTAATATATATATATATTTCAGCCTTTAAAAACAATGATTAAGACCTTTACACTCACATGTATTCAAGTTGTAGGGAAAATATATTAATTGATGGTTAAAGCACACAACATTTTTGCAGTCATTAAGTTTTCTTGAAAATGGTATAAAGTTTTTTTTTTAAACCATATGAAACTAAAATAAATACAAAGAGTACATTACTAAGAATTTATAACGTGTTTTAAACTAAATGTTGGAAAGATTTTTCTGTGAACTTTCTTTTTTGTCATTGACTCTAAAGCATCCTTGGACAGAGGATGTTGTTTACAGTGAATGTTTTAAAAAATGACATTTCATTGCATCTCAGAGGTAATGTGAAAATGATTTGTATTTGCAGGGAAGCATTATGGCGTGTACAGCTGCGAAGGCTGTAAGGGGTTCTTCAAGCGCACAGTCAGGAAGGACCTGAGCTACACCTGCAGGGACAACAAGGAGTGTCTGGTCGATAAACGTCAGCGCAATCGCTGCCAGTACTGCCGCTATCAGAAGTGCCTGGCCATGGGAATGAAAAGAGAGGGTGGGTACCTGTCAGTCTTCCACTTAAGACATGTCTCCTGTAATGTAGGGCTGGGCGATATGTAAAAAATATTTTATCGATAATCGCCTTAAAAAATATCGCGATATCCGATTATATAGTCTACCCAAGCCCCGCCCCCTATGCGCCCCGCTGGAGACAACACATACGGAATACACGTTAACACAAGTCATGTTGAGTTTGGCTGCACTTTATCTAATGATAGCCTGCGATTTAGTTGGTTTAATTTAATGATTGAAACGTTAAAGGTTTTACTTTGGTTAGTTTGAGCTTAAACGAGCATAAAACATTAGCTTTGCTTGTTATGTTAGTGTTGCTAATAATTTCCTCACTGTTCTTATTGCATCTGTGTTTGAAACGAATTTCGTTTCGCGAGGAGAAATGTTAAATAGGCCTACAACTGAACAGAACAGAGCACAATTTGGTGATTGTAAGAATGGTGAATGCATGTTGATGTTATAGCTAGGTGTCTTGTCTTGTCTATTTGTTTTTCATAAGGTCTGATTTTCTCCTTTTTTTTGGCGGTAGCCTATCGCCTGATTTAATAATAAGTTTAATTTCCTATGTGTAGCGCTGTTTTTAAACTTGTATTTTCAAACTATAATATATTTGTTATTTGTCTAAAATTAGGAATTAAAAACGAATTGTAGTTCTGAATGAGCAAAAACGTTTTGTTTTTTCCTCCTTTTTGGTTTTAGTTCCAAGTTCACCTTAAGCCGTTTAAGAAATAAAAATGACTGCTTTATTTATTTACAAACAGAAGTCATTAAAAATTATATTTGGGGATTTTTTTTGTTTGTTTTGTTTATTTATTCATTTATTTAATCTAAAGCAAAGTAGGCCTATAACGCTCCCAATATAGCCTACGGAGCTGCCAACATTGCTCCGAACGCGTGCATGAGATAGCCTATTCAAACTCAATTTCTTCATCCGTTTGCAATATAACGACATTTTTATTTTTATTTTAATTACAATGGTCACGTTTTTGCTTTTTGATTAGGCCTATTTATTATGTGCAACATTTAAACTAATATTCAGAAACGGGTAAAGTTAGCCTACTTCTACCATTTGTTTTTCTGATGAACTTTTATCAGCCTGCAAACCAAAATAAAATAGGCCTAGGCTACTTGATTATATGAAGAAAAATGTTTAACAAAATTACGAAAGTAAGGACAAATGATGTTTGACAGGGAACGCATCTCAAGGTCGCACAGACTAATGTTGCAGTTGGAGCAGTCAGCGCCGAACAACAGGCAAATAAAATATTAAGCTAATTAAAGTTACAAAAGTTCAGTGAGTGATTTTCTTTTTCTTTTGTTCTTTGATCAACATTAATGGTGGCAGCGAGTATAGGCTGTCAGTGGACTGATTCAATGGACATATACTGTTTTACTTTCTCAACCATTAAGACAAAACCGGCTGTGTTTACGGGGATATTTGAACTTGAAAAGAGGTGTGCACCTACTGAAGTCTTTCCACGGTTGAAACAATAATTCTTCTGATGTTTATTCATGTTTATTTGATGCTATAAATTAACTAGAAGTATAATTGTGAGATATAATTCTGTGTATTTGTCCGTGCACTATGTGAGAGGCGGCTCTTTGCGCTGTTTGCGTGAGTGCGCAGCTCAGAAAACAGCGCGCATGCAGACGTGTTCTCTTTCGTCTTGCGCTTTAAGAATGCTATCAAGAATCGATTTTCTATTCTTAATCCTACTAACTAGCCTATAAAAAAATATTTCATTCATGTTATTGCATGATGATGTGAATAAATATGTTTAACTAGGGCTATGTGAAATATAAGCCTATGTCATTTTTTGATATTGGCGATTATCGTCTGGAAACAGACTGTTAAATTGACATCGCGATACTTGCGAGACATCGTCGATATACGATAATATAGTCATATCGCCCAGCCCTACTGTAGTGTGAACTAATATATCAGCTGTCTGTTTTGTAATATTTAGGTACTGTAGGTGAAGAATGGATGAGGTGAAACGTAGTAGTGTTATTGTAGTGTTGGAATAGGTTTCATGGTAGATCAGCATTATGTGGTGGAACTTTTGCATTGTTTTTCTTTTGAGAAGGTGGTGTCAGTTATAGCACGTTAGGAGAAGCACAATGATCATCTGAAGCGAAGTGACGGTGGTGGATAGATTGGATTTAGTAAAACAAGTAGGAACAAATGGCCTATTAGTCCACAGCCCCTGACAGATGATGGAAAGCATGTTGTATGTGGGTGGGAAACAACCAGCAGGACAAAAACTAGGGTTGGGAACTGAGAACTAGTTGTGATTTTCATGACATTTACTTCCATTAACGGTTCATATCTGCATTCAACGCCTTATTTGCTGAATCCTTTGTGTGGTTCACAAATTATTCAATGAGCTGACAACTATTGCCATATTATGTGTACTCAAGGTTCATGAACTGACAGTTTTTTTTAGATGTGTAGTAACAAAAAGGACAACAAAAAAGTAGTGGTCAACCATTAGGGTTTTTTAATTGTCTATTCCGATATTATGAAGATCAGGGTTACAGATTGATGTTTAGGATAACATAAAATTTTATTTTAAAAATAGTACCCATGCACAATATTGCTGCAATAAATGTAATATTTATTTTATATAATGGATAGAGCCCGACCGATATATCGGCGGGCCGATATTATCGGCCGATATTAGGCATTTTCCTAACTATCGGTATCGGCATTTATAATGGCCGATAAATGAATATTTTAAAAAATGCGGGTGCGGTGATTCATGTAAGGGTGGCGCTGCCAATAAAGCACCTAAAAGCTGTCACAAAGAACTGGCAAAAGTAATGATTATGAATACAACAAATATAGCAAGGAGACATTTGAATTGTTTCTTAATAAACAAGTGTTTTCAGTCAGTGTCAGCCAAAGATGAAGTTGACGATGCTGACTCGCGATCTTCAGTGAATGTGCGCCAGAGAGAAATGCACATTTCATATGATTACATGAGTCTGTCTGTCTTTCGCTTTGAATTGTTCTGTTTAAAAGTAGATGTATTTCAATTCTCAGGTCTATACGCTGAGTTTCGGTTCATGAGACGAGCTTCAGTTCACCCGCAGGCGCCTCCGTGTTGAGATTATCTATCGCCTGCTATATTTACTTCTTATTTATTAAATCCAGGCAATTGGTTGATGAAACATTGATTAAAATTAAGATACAACTAATAAAAAACGAAATTCACTTTGAAACGAAAGGTTTTGTGCTTTCTGTTTGATGTCTATGTGAAAGTTTCAAAGCATATTTTAGTGCCGCTTTCAGAGCGCTCACGTCCGTAGTGCTGAACTGTCGCGTCTGTAACATTGTTTTTTCCTCATAAATGCGAACACGAAAAATAAAATAAAATAAAATGAATATTTTATGTAGCCTGTGGAGACTGAGAGCCAACCCTTCTTCATCCGGTGGGTAGTAGCCTACTTGTGATTTGCGCAGTGTAATTCACAGAATTGATTTCTCTGCTACCAGCCTCTGTCACGTATTGTGTGAGCTTGTGACTATTGCAAGCGCGCAGCTGAGAAGTTCTGATTATATTGTCTGCTATATTTACTTCTTGTTTATTAAATCCAGGCAATTGGTTGATGAAATATTGATTAAAATGCGTGGCGCGAGCGACAAATCTCCGACAGTAAACTGATTCTGCTTTGTCTCGGGTAAACAGCTGTTGCGACGCGAGCAATAACGGCCGCGTCCGGTGTAGACGCAGTGTTAAAGCTCATTCTGCCTATAACGCTACGTTACAACATCAAGCAAGCAATATTCCAATAATTTATATAATTATAACACTTTATATAGGGCCATTTTGCATTAAGAGTAGCCTAGTTTCATACATTTTGCTTACTAATTATTTAAAATAGTATAAAAGTACTGTACATATGTAATTAAAAACGTTTTCATTATTATATTATTAATTTTACTTTAGTAAAAAGATCTGAGTTCTTCCTCCACTGGTAGAGATTAGAGGAATTAAGACTAAAAATAGAAGATAATAAGGTTTTGTCAGTGACACTTTTTATATATTTATTGATACAAGTTATGACTAAATTAAAAGACAAAGTCGTTAGTGAAGATTGTGCAAAAGTATTTATAATATAATATAATATAATATAACATGCAATGCAAACTAGTTTGGTTACAGCTCAACTGTATAATTCTCATTCTATCATTCCCCATGCCTCCATTACAGATCTGTGTCACACAAGTGTTTGATCACCACATTTGAGTGATCATTGCAAAACGTGTTTATAAAATATATTTATTCTGTTTATACTGTGTAAAGTACCCATCAAAAGTTTTTACACACCAATAGGAAAGTGTCCAAAATTTTGACTGGTATACTGTACTATAATACACATAAATAATATTGCTACTGTATTATAATATACACATAAATAATATCAGCCGATATATTGGTATCGGGCTTTTTTTACTCCCTAATATCGGCATCGGCCCCCAAAAATCCATATCGGTCGGGCTCTAATAATGGACCCTTTTTGACATTTTCAGGGTTCTCAGACATGGAAGTCGCCATAGCACAAACTTCTATTGTGGTAAACAGGAGATGGCAGTACATATAATTTTTGTATTCTCATTTGCTCCAAAAGAAAAGAAAAAAAAGAAAACAAAAGAAAAAAAAGTCATGATTTTCTTTCCAAAAGAGTCAAAATATATAGGGAGATTTATTACAACAGTCAGAAGAGAGAAAGATGTCATATGCCATCACTTCCTCAGCCATTGTATTAGTGTTAATTATTATTTTTTATTTACTGCCAAGGTATTATAAGCATCCTTCGGATGAAACGTTAAAACGAGGTCCTGACTCTCTCTGGTCATTAAAAATCCCATGGCACTTCTCGTAAAAGAGTAGGGTTGTAACCCCGGTGCTCTGGGCACATTCCACCCATTGGCCCTTGCCAATCATGGCCTCCTAATAA
This sequence comes from Rhinichthys klamathensis goyatoka, assembly GCF_029890125.1. Taxonomy (NCBI): domain Eukaryota; kingdom Metazoa; phylum Chordata; class Actinopteri; order Cypriniformes; family Leuciscidae; genus Rhinichthys; species Rhinichthys klamathensis. Next base: position 1,592,213 of record NW_026606897.1, read on the forward strand.
TCCCCATCCACTGAATTGGCTCTATCACTCTCTCTCCTCTCCACCTGTAGCTGGTGTGTGGTGTGTGCACTGGCGCCGTTGTACTGTGGCTGCAGTCGCATCATCCAAGTGGATGCTGCACACTGGTGATGGTTCAGGAGAGATTCCCTGATATGATTATAAAGTGCTTTGGGTGTACAGTAGTACTTATGAAAGCGTTATGTAAATGCTTGCTTCATTCATTCATTCACTCACTCACTCACTCACTCACTCACTCACTCACTCACTCACTCACTCACTCACTCACTCACTCACTCACTCACTCACTCACTCACTCACTCAAAGTATAGTGTTATTGTCATGGTGGGTTGCAGGAAGGCAGACGAAGAAGAAGATTAGTTCCAATACAAAGTTTTAATGACAATCCAGAAGACATACAGGCTGAGCAACACACACTGTAGCGATTCTAGCTCAAATAAAGGGAATATAATTTTAATAACTGATCGTGAATATGATCAGGGATCGCATACACAGATTAAAATTACCCGTAAAGGGGATACGTTGCCAATGTATCTGTATGCAGGGTATCCGCGGGGTCTTGAAAAGTATTAAAAGGTGATAAATCAATTTTGGGAAAATTAAGACCCTTAAAAAGTATTAAAAAGTCTTATCACGGCTTTATAAAGTCTTAAATTTTGAAAGTATTTTTTCTAGGGATGCACCGAATATTCGGCCACCGAAAATAGCCCAAAAGTGCATTTTCGGAAAGACTTTTATCACCGAAACAATACGGCCGAAATGTTGTGATGACGCGAACAGAAACCGCGACCTGCACGTGCTTGTCTGAAGCAACCTTTTACTGTCTATGGAAGCAACATGTCTGCGGTGTGGACGTATTTCAGTATATCTGAACCCGCGAGGAGACGGAAGCCTTGTTTATACTTTCGCCTGCCTCTGCAGCGCGAGTCTCCACAGACAGCGCGCGTAACGTTACCTCTCCAAACGGTCGAGGCGTTTATACTTGACGCGCTCGCCGTTGTACTATTCTTTGAAACGACAGGGGACGACTCAAGTAACTGTCCTCTAACCATCAGGAATCGGTGAGAAGAAAGATAAACACGTGACAATGTTTATTTTTTAGTAGCCTACCACCACCAATACAAAAATAATCATGTAAAACCCAGTAAACCCTGAGATTATTACTTGTGACATTACAACAAAATATGTATAGGAATATGTACTAAATTAACGCTCTCTTAAATATTTTCTAATTTCACTAAACATATTTCATTAAGTTTCGTGTACATTTGTATTAAACATGGACCTTTGTTCATTAAAATGGCTTTTTATGCTAGTGTATGCTCATTTTTAAAATGTAATCAACTAATTTAGACGTGCAAACTGGGTGCTGGTGTGATGAGAAGTTCGTGCTCGGCTTTGTTTTTATGAGAGAACATTTAATTTTAAAACCTTTCTGCAGGCCAGCAGATTATTATTTAATGTACACATGAGTGGGGTCAAGTTAAACATTTTAGTTTGAATTTTATTTTATACTGTGCATTGTGCTAAATAAATATTTGCATAATTTGTAATTGATTTATTCTTTGAAAATGTTAATTTATGCAATTGCAATGCCTTGATTTTAGTATTAAGTTTGTACACAGTCATAACCATAAATGCAATGGTACTTATAATTGGCATAATTTCTTTCGGTGTTTCGGTTTTCGGTTTTTCGGCCTTGGGTTCCTCTTTTTCGGTTTTCGGTTTCGGCCAAGAATTTTCATTTCGGTGGATCCCTAATTTTTTCTGAATTAGCTGTCCAACAGTTTGAGTCCCAAAAACATCGTAAAAGTGTGTGAATTTAGTGATTTTTATTTTTTTTAAAACGAAGAACTGAGGCACATGTCAGCATGATTGTTGTTGAGGGTGGAGCAAAGTTTTGTTTTGTTTTTTAATAAACTTTGCTTTAATTTACTATCCCAGCCTATTTGATTTTTTTTTTTATCAGAGTGGTCTATAGTCTTTATCACAAACTAAAACTGTTAAGTTAAAAGTATCACTGTAAATGGTTACAGCTTGAAGTGGCGGTGAGGTATTAAAAAATATTGAGAAGGTCTTGAAAAAGTCTTGAAAAGGTATTAAAATTAACTTCAAGATTCCTGCATATACCCTGTGTATGGACACTTAAATACAATGGATGATAATCAATCCATACAGGTAGGCAAAAATAGATCAATTGTATATATCAATAATCAATCACGTCCTTCGGATGAGACGTTAAACCGAGGCCCTGACCCTCTGTGGTCACAAAAAATCCCAGGATGTCTTTCGAAAGATTAGGGGTGTAACCCCGGCATCCTGGCCAAATTTTCCCAGTGGCCTCTGTCCATCATGGCCTCCTAATTATCCCCATATATACCAATTGGCTTCATCACTATGTCTCCTGTCCACCAGTAAGCTGGTGTGTGGTGGGCGTTCTGGCGCAATATGGCTGCCGTCGCATCATCCAGGTGGATGCTGCACATTGGTGGTGGTTGAGGAGATCCCCCGTTCTATGTAAAGTGCTTTGAGTGCCAAGAAAAGCGCTATATAAATGTAATGAATTATTATTATTATTTATTATTATCACAACGAATTATAATTAAATATTAATGTCAATTGTCTAGAATAGATTCCAAGGAGAATTAATAATTAATTCCCTTGTGGAATTAATTTATCGAATAATCTGTTCGTCCAGCAAACTGAGCGTACGATCTTTCATCAACCCTCAAGAGAAGTTATCCTTATAGATCCTTCTTTCTGGCCATGAAAAATAACTTTCCTGTTTTATAAAAATACTAATTAAAGTATCAACAAATTGTAAAGCTTGTAGCTTATATCGAACATTTAAGGGACTTCGTAATATGAGTGAGTGGAGAGGAGTCTACGATGTCTCTGGAGAGGACCGCAGAGTCCGAAATGGTGTCCGAAAAACAATCTAATCCCAGACATGTTGGCACCGTGCCGGTAATTTAGATTGCCGAGAGTCTGGATTTACATTCACGAGTTCAGAGTGTAAAAGCTTTCTGAAGCTCAAAATTGAGTAAGTCATTGTGATTCCGTCCCGACGCGACAACACTTACACATAACTGTGATTGGAGAGAGAATGAATGTGAGGGACCAACTTATATACCAAACACAAAAGAGGATGATTAATAGAACCCAGCTGGCACATAAACTAATAATGAGGAGCGGGCAAACTGAACAAAGGAACACATGATAATGAAACTAACATAACATAATGGTGACATATCGCCCCCCCCCCCCCCCCCTCTGGGAAGGTACGACCACCCACCGTGGTCGATCAACAGAGGGAGGGCCGGAGGCGGCTTTGGAGGAGGATGATGTGATGGTGAAGGGATGCTGAGAGGCAGACGACACAAAAGGATGGTGATGGTAGGACGACGATCCCATGGCGACGAGAATGGTGGTTGGCCGATGGCACAGACTCAGAGCTCCCCAGTGCTGACAGCCCATGGCGGAGTCGAAGGAGGGAGGAGCCAAGATGGTGTTAAGGTGGCTGACGGCATCTGGGGGACGACCAACGGAGACAGAGCCGGTGGATACACTGGCACAGACCGAGGAAGCTGAGCGACATCGCTGGTGCAGGAGTGTAGCGGTTGGCCGTAAGTCCGTGGTGGAAGTTGTGTGACGACTGACCAAGGGGGAGCCGGTGGGAAGAGGGAATATGGAGGAGCCACTAGACTGAGGGTCTCTGGTGGAGCCGAAGGTGGGAGGAGCCAAGACGGAGCCGACAGGCTGAGATGGCGCAAAGGGATCCGAGGCTGGAGGCGGAGCGCTGCTGGTGGTTGCTCGACCTGCGGCTCGACGTCATTGCAGGGAATTCCCAGAGACGGCGCAGGGCTGCAAGGATCCGGCAGCGATGGGACTGGAGGTCTGGCAGAGCTCTGTGATGGTGGTGATGAAACAAGTCTTAAGATGATAAAGGTAATCATGACACAGTTCATACAGGATAGAGCAAAAAATAATTCCCAGTTCTCACAGTTCTCTTTGGATAATACAGATGAATTAGATATCGGGTGGGATAGGGTGGGAGTTGACAAGTCCCCATCGAAGTCTATCAGCCAGTCCTTCATCTCAGTTCCCTAGGCCGCTTGTGTCGCTCTGGCTCACACCCCTGGTCAGATCCACGCTGAAGCACTGCTTCCGGGGCGATGGTAAGCTCTGTCCTTTTCTCCTCGGGCTCTGGTTATTCGTCGCGGCGGGTGGTGTAGCTCTGTCTGCGGGGGGCCCACATGACTTCTCGGCGGTCGATGGTGGTGAAACAGGCTCTGGGTCTGGCTGTGCTCTAAATCGGGGCGCAACGCTCTCCAGACACCTCACGACGGCTTCCCTCCAACTCAGTCCGGTGGTTTCTGGAAGGTTGATGATGTTGTGGAAGTTCGCCCTGATCCAGAACAGGTTCTTTAAGGTCAAACTTAGCCCGTTCATCCATATTGGGCGGTCCGCTCATCTGTCACGGTGGGTTGCAGGAAGGCAGATTAGTTCCAATACAAAGTTTTAATGACAATCCAGAAGACAAACAGGCTCATCAAGACACACTTACACATAACTGTGATCAGAGAGAGAATGAATGTGAGGGACCAACTTATATATCAAACATAAATGAGGAAGATTAATAGAACCCAGCTGACACATATGAACTAATAATGAGGAGCTGGAAAACTGAACAAAGGAACACATGATAATAAAACTAACAGAACATAATGGTGACAGTTATAAATGTTTATGTTAAAAAAAGTTAATTAAATAAATAAAAAAATTAAAAATGTACTATGTATGCAATGCTGTGGAAACACGTTATCACAGTCTGTGGAAAGGGTCCATATTGGCTTAAACAATAAACTAAATTTAAAAATATGAATTAATTGTTGATATGTAAAATGGATGAAATTATGTATATCAATGTTTAAGTCAAAAATTTGAGATGGCCAGTGATGGTGAATTTTATAGAAAATCAATAATCAGTTATTTATTATTGTCATAAATGACAGAACGCAAGTCTGGTCTTGAAGCTTGGTCTTGACTTTTGTAAGTGGTCATTTGTTTCGTAATTAGTTATTTAGATATCACTTTGATCCAAGCGACTTGTGTCGGGTTCTAAATACACAATATTTTCGTCTGTTATGATAGTCAGTGTCCGATGATGTGATTTTTGAAATTCTTGTCGTGTCATGGACTACAAGTTGATGCACATTCATGTCATTTTGTCGGGACGTCCTGAAGCGTCGCAGACACGGCATCGGTTGTCATTCACTATGACACACTATACGAGATAAAATGATCGATTCTTGCGTCCTGACACTCATTGTCATTTACGAATCACCACGACACTCTGTCAAAAGAATCGTGCTAACATCGGGCTGATATCCTGTAGTCTGAACCAGGCATTACAGTACACTTAGTACAGGGAAAGTCCACCTACAGCAATCTGCCATTAAGTGTCTTGCTTAGGGACACAATGGTTGTTTTTGAATTGCATCTTTCGGTTTCCAGGCAAGATCTTGAACCACTAGCCAACACCACTCAGTGGTGTGGTACAGATGGCCTGGCTGATTCCTTGACATTTATGAGTATCTCATCTTTTGTTCTGCCCCAGCTGTTCAGGATGAGCGTCAGAAGAATAAGGAGCGGGATGGAGACTATGAATTCAGCAGTGCAGCCAATGAGGAGATGCCCGTGGAGAAGATCCTCGAGGCTGAGACAGCGGTAGAGCACAGAACAAACCTGCACTCTGATGCCACTGGTTCAGTGAGTGTACTTACATGCCACTGATAGCTGTGTATTACGCTATTTGTTTGGAAAGTCTACAGAACAAATAACATAACTAAAGAACCTGGCACCTTTCCAGGAGAAATGGGAAATAAGCACTTTGTTGAAGGGTGCAGATGTACTTATATTAGCCAAATAGTATAATTTGTAATTTTATAATCCCAGATATGCATGATTAATCGTTAAAGTCGTCATGAAATCAAATTTTACCATTCGTATTTTTATATGTAATATTGTAGTGTTTATTATAATTGATTTATCTGTGCACTTCATTTTTTTTTTTTATTCATGTACCCTTATAATCTTTAATCAAATACGTTACCCTTCCCTCCCCCTTGAAACTACTTCTCTTCTCTTCCGGTCAAAAACTATTACTAGAGGGCGTGGCTATTGGGGTCTGTCTCGTTTCTGGCCTGCCTCTCAGAAACCTGTTAGTGTCACTGACAGCCAGCAAATATGGTGTTTAGGTGCATTTTTTGGTTGCTCTCCTCACGTCCTCTTTCCTATCCCTAAACAACCTCGTCTTGTGTGCCCGCTGGCTCGAATTCCTGCATTTCGAAGAAGGAGGAATAACGCTGAGTTCGCGTCAGTGTGGAAGGGTGAACTTGACTATCAGCCGCCTCATCTTGGTTCACAGGAGGCTCATATAAACATGGGGTGATTCCTTCCGGAAAATTTGGCTGCTCGTCCTTGTTCTCATCGCACAACTGACTGTAAACTGGTATTCAAATCTGCCTCCATTTTAGCATTAGCAACGCCCAACCTCCAACGATCCAATCAATTCCCGAAGGATGAAATCAAGCCCCGCCCTAAAATTTTTTCTAATTTCAGAAGCCGTTTCACTCGGATACACATCACATCCGTTTCCACAATCTCAACCGTTTCATGATGACTTTAAAAGATCGCGAACTCATTCCTAAATGACAGAGATTCGCCTGTGTCTATTAAACCTTTGACAACACCTGAACATTCTAATCTGATAAAGCAGTCATGAAACACCATCACAAACAGTCTTTTCAACCACACAGTATCATTATTTCTGTCTTACAAATATTATCACAGAAGTACTGGGATAAAAGTTTATAGTTCGGATATAAACTTGTCTACGAAAGGGATCAATATAGAGAAAATCGTTTGAAAGTACCTTGACACTTCAAATAATGATTGTGTCGATTGCATCATTACATGACTAGGTGGCGATGTAAAGATTCACTCGCAACCGGTTGAAAATCGATACAAATGTGTAACGATTCAAGTCGGTTGAAATGTTAAACGAATCGCGATACACGTTTTAAACAGCAGGGCGCGTTTACTGTATAGCCTACTGTGAAGTTGTGAACCTCGCTTTACAGGCACAATAGCAGCGAGCACACACTGGCGTTAAGCTAGCGAGTGTTTTCACTTCATTCATGGAACTTGATCTTGTGTGAGCCAAGCTCAACTTCCATAGGAATGAACTGAAAACGGTCGGTTTGCTCCGCTCGCGCGGCGCCGTCAAACAGTACACATGGCGACGGCAAGCGTAGATGTTGACGTTGACTCATTCAAATCGGAGGTGTGGCGGCATTTTGACTTTCGTAGACTAATAATAATCACCACTGTGAGAAGCACCAGTCACCTCCGTTTTCAAATGAAAATTTTCAATGAAAAGTGTTTCTTTTGCTCTTGCTCCCAATGTTACATTGAGCTTGTTTAGATGCACATTCTTAAACGATTGTTTAACAAGCCAACAATGCGCATGGTCATAGCCTGTGTTCTGCCGGCTTATTCAAGTGTGCTTGTCTTACCATGTAACAGGAAAGTATCCTTACTGCAAATTTAAGCACATCCAGTCAGAGTGAGTGTTTCACGGCGGGTGGAATTTTATTATATACTCCGACTCTTTCCTGACCCAAAAAAATGTAAAATTGTCTTCTCATCTCGTGCAGCCGAAGTAGAAGTGGAACAGCCAAAATGCTACATTTGCAGAAACTGCAAGAGCAGAGAATAGGGGTCTGTACGTCTCCCATTGACATATTGTTTGGGGGAGTTTGCTTAATTTAACAGCACAACCTGCATAACAAATGGAATATTCTTTAGTCAGATTCCTCGTTATTTTGAATGGAAGAAATCACCGGCAGCCACCCTCACTGAGATGCGATAAAAATGTCAGATTCATGAACGAGCTGATTCCTTCCACTGGACCTAGTGAATTGGTTCACAAATTACACTGAACGATTCCTTTGTGAAACGGACTAATCCGATTACAGTGCTTCTCGAGTCAACAACTCACTGATTCAGTGATCCGGTTAAAATGAGCCAAGAACTGGGATATGGTCAGAGCTTGAACGTGTGCGATATGGATGCTGCAAAAAGTAAGTTACTAATGCCAAATTTTAGTTTTGATTATTGTAAATGAAATCATATTTAGGTCATGACTGTCAGTTATTTGTGTAGTGAATTTGCTGTGAAGGGCGAGTTGTTTAAAGCCATTGAAATGCTTGTCTGCATTTTTGTGTCTCCATACGTATGGCAATTTTTGGTAAAATAACTTAAATTAATGTTCATGCATCTTCCCTGCTGCTATAGCTGTTCCAAATGATATAAAACTAGTAAATCTGCATACTGTTCATCTTAAAATGTGAACATATTTTGCCCCATGTGAAGTCTACACATTGTATTGTATTTGTATCCACATATTTAGCTACACATATTTAGTTTTTCTCTTTTAAAAATAAAATACTAGGCCTATATTCACACTTGAATTATCAGTAATTTGATACTAAATTGATATTTTAGTACATTGAAGTTTAATAAATAGTAAAGCATAGTTCATCGATCAGTACTTTTTACTTTTAATATACTTGAGTACATAAAAAATTAAGTACTTTTGTACTTTTACTCAAGTAAAATTGAAAATGAAAAATGCTTTTAATTGGAGTAATATTTTATTAGGGTATCTGTACTTTTAGTCAAGTGCTTAATTTGTGTACTTCGTCCACCACTGCATTTTGACCTCACTGGGGAATAACCCTTTCTTTGTAAAGTCTTGTAAAGGTGGTTTACTTTCTGGGTTATTGGTTTGCATGTAAACCCGTACAATGGGTTATTTCAGTAAGCTGAATTTGGGAGCCATCAGCTTATTGGTGTTCATGTAAACATGCTCAGTGTCAGCAGTCACCTCGAAATGGAAGATGCAGAAGCTGGTAAAAAGGTTTCAGAAATGTATTTGCAAAGTTATGCCAAGCAAAAATTGTTGTCAGTTTCCTACCGGGTGAAAAATCCCTTATTTAAAGCTGTTTAAATGCTGGTATTTCCGGAGCTGGTTTAGAGATTATTATCTTACTCCTAAAATGTCTTTGAATTCTCAGAGTTTGGAGTTGAATATCCCCACACAGACAGATTGACAGGAATGGAGCCCTCAGATGTTTATCAGTTCACAAATTCCCTTTATGTTGTCCATTTGCTCTAACTCTCTCCTCCACTGACTTCTCTGTTCTCCAGTCCAATGATCCAGTCACTAACATCTGCCAGGCTGCAGACAAACAGCTGTTCACTCTGGTGGAGTGGGCCAAGAGAATCCCTCACTTCTCTGAGCTGCCCCTGGATGACCAAGTCATTCTGCTCAGGGCTGGTACGAGCGTCAGACATTCTCACACTCATTTTGAGTTGCAGCTAATATCTGAAATATTAATATATGTAAAAAATTACTCCGCATTCTGAAGATGAATATAAGATTTTTACACAGGACGGATAGTTGGAGAATAGCTGAAGGGAATAGATACAATGATTTAATTGTTACGTATGTTTGTCTTAAAATGCAACACTCATGGCACAAGACCCTAAAAACAGCAAGATGCAATGCACTGACAAAAAAAAGGAGTGGATGAAAAATAGAGCGCTTGGATGAGTTATGTTAAGGGCATACATATCTTAATGTACATGGAAAGTGTTTTACTATATGTATGTGATATTTTTATAACAGGATGGAATGAGCTCTTGATCGCGGCCTTCTCTCACCGCTCCATCAGCGTAAAGGATGAGATTCTGTTGGCCACAGGTCTACATGTGTCCAGAGACAGCACTCACAACCTGGGAGTGGAGGCCTTTTTTGACAGGTCACACTGAACACTGTGTTTTACATCTGTTTAATAATGTAGTATTTTTAGAGGCTTAATGTTCATAATGTCTGTACAGGGAGAGTGCACACAGTGCAGAGGTGGGAGCCTTATTCGACAGGTAATGCCTAACATCTTTTTCACTTATATTTACCTAATGTCTGTGTACCAGTAATTCCACCTTTCAGGTGATTTAGACCTCATTGTATGGTTAATTTTCTCATTTCTTACACATCTGCAGGGTGCTGACTGAGTTGGTCTGTAAGATGCGTGATATGCAAATGGACAAAACTGAACTTGGCTGTCTGCGTGCCATAGTTCTGTTTAACCCAGGTATGCATTTTTTTGTAGATGTTTTTCTTCCTCTAGAATTTATTTAAAGGACAATGTCAATAACAGTTCAATGGATGATATATTTCTGAATTTGTCTTATTTCTTTACATTTGTTACTCTATGTTGATTGATTGTAATTTTTTTTAAAGGGGTTTATAGTCATCATTTACTCACCCTATTGTTGTTCTAAACCTGTGTTTTCCCTTGTGTGGAAAACAAAATAAGATATTTAAAAAAATGTCTCCAATGTTTTTTTTTTGTCTGTACAGTGAAAGTCAGTGTGGTCCAATGTTATTTTGGACACCAGTGACTTTCATTGTATGGACAAAAAAGGTTAAACATTCTTCAAGATAAATTTACATTCTTCTAAATATCAAAACATCTGGTTTGGAATAACATGAGGAAGAGTAAACCACGCCAGAATTTTTTCATTTTTTAGATGAATTATATCTTTAATTACCTGAAAACATGTAAAGTCATGTAAATTCCTTAAACTATGTTCTTTTATCAGGTTAAGGTCAAACAGTTTAAAGGTGAAGTATGTAGTTTCTGCGACACTGGTGACACCTAGCATCGACATTGACAAATACTAAGCATATTTTGCCATCGTTCTTTTGAACTTCACGCCTCCCTCAAATCAAACATCACAGCACAGCCCTTATGGGTGTTTGTGAAGGCATGTCTCAACAGATAAAAGTTGGCTACTTTCAATAAAATAGTGAACAAATTAGGAATACTTTTAGCTGTGATGCTATGTGTCATGAGTAAGCAATTGAGTAGACTAACACTGTCTAGAGCGAATGTGTGTGTTTCGCTTTTTATAAACTCATCCAACACATCTGCAATGGACGCATTTTTAACATAATTTGCCATAACTATTTGAGGCTGTCTACACTTGACACATCAAAGTAAACAATATATAAACTTGTTCATTTGTCTTTCTAAATGGGTGCATGATGATGCTGTATAGGGCTGGGCGGTATGACGGTATATATCGTTACCGCGGTAGAAAATGTCAACCGTAACAGATTGTTTTTATTCCGTGTATACCGCGACATGTAAATAAGTGGCCGTGGTTAACTCCCGTGCAGCGTGCGTGAGACTGAGACATGAAGATTTGTCAAAGAAACATGGAGAAAGCAGATCAAGAGGATCCACAAAGGAATTACGTTTTCTAAAGGGTTGTTGTTAACGTGATATTTTCGGGGGGAAAGGCGCAACCGTCAACTAGAGCAGTGCAGCACCCGTAGCTACAGTTTAGGGGAGTGCACGCTCGCAACGGGGAAAGCATGAAGCTTAGGCTACTTGACAACATATCAACATCGTAAAGGAATAGAAATAACCTTAAATGTATAGTTATCTGCATCTTTCCGTCTCTTATGTATAGTTACTTTTTAAAGGGACACTATGCAGCTTTTTTAGCTTAACTGAACAGCTTCAGAGTTATTGAAATGGTTATATAACTTCTTTCGGGTTGAATGGTGGGCGTCTCGACCCCCCCTGGTGCCTGTGAGCAAAAAAATCCCACTTGCAACTTCGGTGCGGCGGGCCGCGTCAGGAAGTATCGCGTGATATCAGCTCTCGCGATGTAACATATTCCTTTACGGCAACTGCACACATACACACAGGAACAAGGTATAGATGGATGGAGTTTGTCACACTATCGTCATGCTGAGCCGGCATATAAGATGCAGAAAGCTAGGAAAGCATTGTCGGAGGAACAGAGAAAGAGGAAACGGCAGACTGACCGAGCGAGGAGTCGGACACGAGCATAGGCATAATTTGCGGGTGTGTTATGTCCCCATTGAAACTTCTCGCGGCACGGATGTAACGTTACCATTACAAACAAATAAAACATCTCCAGGTAACTCTAGTAGAGCATTCATTTCGTTCGTTTGTTAAATAAGAGGCGATCTGAAATGTGTTATTTTTGAAATCAAGTGACCAAAGTGCTCGTTGCCTCTGCGATCAGTGGTGCAGATAAGTTACAGTGTTCTGTTGTGACGCGCGCCTGAATCCGTTGCGGGGACTGAGAGACTCTCTATATTTTGTTATGGTAAAATCACAAAACCTAATGCACAAAAAACATGTCCCTGCTTGAAATACAACCACTAATAAACAATCGGTTTTGATGAGGAAAATAAACTATACTACTAGTACCGATTAGAACCCAGAACCTCTGACACACTTGGCAAAAGTTCTGCCTCTGGACCATTAAAATTGTCGGATCTATGTATTTAATCACGTGAAAATTCTCACCACTAACAACATATATTATATCTCATTAAACGACAAATTAAACACAATGTACTATTGTATACTATGTAACAGGCCATGTCACGCTCTGAGTGAGTGGTATTTACGACAGTAACGTTAAATTCAAGTACTCCACAGTAACTCTAGGGGTCGCTGTTTGACAAAAACGGGATTTCTGCATAATGCCCCTTTAAACATGAAAATTGCATCCAGCATGACACGCAAGCGGTTGCCATGGTAATGAACAACCTGCTTGTTAAAGCGAATGTATAATCCTGTATCTGAGGCAAAATTACTAAATATGCAGCGTGAGTTATATATTTCTAACTCCAAACAATTGGCCACTGAACCAGCTGATAAAATCTTCCTTTGGTTAATTTGAGTGTCAAGTTGTAATCACGTATCGAATCAATCACATTTTACTGATGCAAAAGACACGCGAGTGCACACGCACTGAGAGGGAGCGCGGTGTGTCAGTGTTCACTGGGCTGTGGTAAAAAAAATGACGCAGTTACAAGGTGTGTATAATTTAAACCACTTAGTCAACACTAACAGTAGCTGCTGTTTGGTTCATACTGCTCCTTCTAGTCACTTCTGAACTTGAACTTCTCTTGATTAAAGCTCCAGGTGACGAGTTGCCAGATATCACAAAAAGAACAAAACAAGCCCCTTAAAAAGACATGGCAAAAATGTACCGGGTAACGCATTTAAACATAACTAGTATTACTAATATCCTACAAAATTAAAAGGAAGTAAATAATTTATTATGAATAGAATAGTTCAATATAAAATATTCAGATATTATAAACTGATTGATGAATAAAGCAATACCATGAGATTGAAAAATTATTCAGGAACAGTATTTAAAGTTTAATTGCACCTATGAGTTGTATTTAATATCAATCAGTTGGGGGCAGTTCATCTAAAAGTTGAGTGTTTTTTGTTTATTATATTAGCTATCAAAATAGTTTACCAAATAAATAATTTACCAAATAAAAGAAAAAGAAAAATCAAACAAGGTGAAGTACTTTTCATTTCTAAAGTATTTGGGTTTATTTATTATACAAATCCCTTATGTCGATTTTTCGAGAATAACTACAAATATAAATAACTATATCGTGAAATATATTGTTACCGTGAAATAAAATTAGTCATACGTGAAACAGAATTTTGGTCATACCGCCCACCCCTAATGCTGTATGGTATTCCATTGTGTCCAGCACGTAGCTTCGCAATGCCCCATTTACTTTGACGTGTTAATGACCTGTTTAATTTTTTAAGGTCTAAATGCAGTGAATTTTTTTCCCCATGTAATGCGTCAGCCATGGTCCCACACCGGCTAAACGCCCTCAGCCTCTGCTACAGTAGCCAGTCCCCAAACTCTTGCTATAGGTTGAGCTGATGAAACAGATGGACAGATCTGAGCGGACTGCTCTCAATGTTTACATGGTGCCTGGAACGCTCAATGTTTACAATTTTGGGGGAGATAAACCCATGAATGGCATACCAATAGTAGTCAGTGACCAATAAACTGGGTTAAGAGAATGTATTTTAACAACAAATCTTACATACTTCACCTTTAAGCCAAACCTGATTGGCACATCTAGATTTGACCCTGAATTCACTGTGCTTGTCAACACCTTGACTGGCATTTTGGCAGGAAAAAAATCAAAGTAATAAATATGTACAGTGAGGAAAATAAGTATTTGAACACCCTGCTATTTTGCAAGTTCTCCCACTTAGAAATCATGGAGGGGTCTGAAATTGTCATCGTAGGTGCATGTCCACTGTGAGAGACATAATCTAAAAAATATATATATACAGAAATCACAATATATGATTTTTTAACAATTTATTTGTACGATACAGCTGCAAATAAGTATTTAAACACCTGTATATCAACTAGAATTCTGACCCTCAAAGATCTGTTAGTCTGCCTTTCAAGTGTCCACCTCCACTCCCTTTATTATCCTAAATTAGATGCACGTGTTTGAGGTCGTTGGCTGCATAAAGACACCTGTCCACCCCATACAATCAGTAAGAATCCAACTACTAACATGGCCAAGACCAAAGAGCTGTCCAAAGACACTAGAGACAAAATTGTACACCTCCACAAGGCTGGAAAGGGCTACGGGGAAATTGTCAAGCAGCTTGGTGAAAAAAGGTCCACTGTTGGAGCAATCATTAGGAAATAGAAGAAGCTAAACATAACTGTCAATCTCCCTCGGACTGGGGCTCCATGCAAGATCTCACCTCATGGGGTCTCAATGATCCTAAGAAAGGTGAGAAATCAGCCCAGAACTACACGGGAGGAGCTGGTCAATGACCTGAAAAGAGCTGGGACCACCGTTTCCAAGGTTACTGTTGGTAGTACACTAAGACGTCATGGTTTGAAATCATGCATGGCACGGAAGGTTCCCCTGCTTAAACCAGCACATGTCAAGTCCCGTCTTAAGTTTGCCAATGACCATTTGGATGATCCAGAGGAGTCATGGGAGAAAGTCAAATAGAACTTTTTGGTCATAATTCCACTCGCCGTGTTTGGAGGAAGAAGAATGATGAGTACCATCCCAAGAACACCATCCCTACTGTGAAGCATGGGGGTGGTAGCATCATGCTTTGGGGGTGTTTTTCTGCACATGGGACAGGGCAACTGCACTGTATTAAGGAGAGGATGACCGGGGCCATGTATTGCGAGATTTTGGGGAACAACCTCCTTCCCTCAGTTAGAGCATTGAAGATGGGTCGAGGCTGGGTCTTCCAACATGACAATGACCCGAAGCACACAGCCAGGATAACCAAGGAGTGGCTCTGTAAGAAGCATATCAAGGTTCTGGCGTGGCCTAGCCAGTCTCCAGACCTAAACCCAATAGAGAATCTTTGGAGGGAGCTCAAACTCCGTGTTTCTCACCGACAGCCCAGAAACCCGACTGATCTGGAGAAGATCTGTGTGGAGGAGTGGGCCAAAATCCCTCCTGCAGTGTGTGCAAACCTGGTGAAAAACTACAGGAAACGTTTGACCTCTGTAATTGCAAACAAAGGCTACTGTACCAAATATTAACATTGATTTTCTCAGGTGTTCAAATACTTATTTGAAGCTTTATCATACAAATAAATAGTTAAAAAAAATCACACATTGTGATTTCTGGATTTTTTTTTTTAGATTATGTCTCTCACAGAGGACATGCACCTACGATGACAATTTCAGACCCCTCCATGATTTCTAAGTGGGAGAACTTGCAAAATAGCAGGGTGTTCAAATACTTATTTTCCTCACTGTATATATATATATGCAAACATTTTTAGTATATCCTCTCAAGGGACAATACTATAGAACTGAAACTTGGATATATTTTAGAGTAGTCAATGAGCTGCTTGTATAGCAGTATATATTTACTGTCCTCTGAAAATAACTCAACATACAGCTATTATTGTCAAAATAGCTGGCAACAAAAGTGAGTACACCCTAAGTGATAATAGCTGGATTGTCGTTTAACTATGCAAAGCCACATGTCCTATTCATAATTTTCATGTTTTTGTCTGCTTGACAGGACCATACAAATGTTGGATCTTGTATTAGAGCAGTTACAATTTGTGCTTCGAGTACAATTATCTCATACTGACCACTGGATGTTCAACATGGCGCCTAATGGCAAATAACTCTCTAAGGATTTGAGAATTAGAATTGTTGCTCTCCATAAAGTTGACCTAGGCTATAAGAAGATTGGTAACACCCTGAAATTGAGTTACAGTACAGGCCAGGGTCATACAGAGGTTTTCCAAGACGGGTTCCACTCGGAACAGGCCTCGCAAGGGTCAATCAAAGAAGATGAGTCCTCGTGGTGTGCGTCAGGTGCAGAAGCTGGCTTCAAAAAACAGACGCATGAGTGCTGCCAGCATTGCTTTAGAGGTTGCAGAAGTGGAAGGTCATCTTGTCAGTGCTCAGACCATACGCCACACACTGCAATAAGTCAGTTTGTATTAGTGTTGTCAAAAATATCGATATTTCGATAAATATCGATACTGAAATATCTGAACGGTACCAATACTAATTTCCCGAAGTATCGATACTAGCCGAGCGGTCACTTTCACTTCTCTTCAAAGGTGCGTTGACAAACACCACACGTGACGCACTCGTCTCATTCGCTCTGGTTAAATAGCAAAAGTGAAGTGAATGGAAAGATGGCGAGGGCAGCGCCCCCTCGACCGGCTTTGGTTGATTGATAAAGAACACCGCGAGCGGGCATGCCGGAGAATAGCGCGGACACGAGCTACACACCGCGAGCGGGCATGTCGGAGAATAGCGTGGACACGCGAGCGTGCTGCGGGCACCCAACAGATTGTTTGACTATCAATAATCCCTCACATTTTTTAAAATTATTGTATAGGTGAAAACAGACTTAAGGAACAGGCTCCAGGGGTACCATTTAGCAGCATATGCTCAGCATCACGGGTGTTTGTTGTTTGGACAGACCTGCCCCCACTGCTAAAAAAAAATCCTAAAGGAAACACTGTAACTCTTCTCATTTGAACTTTTCTGAAACATTAACCAAGATGGCCTAGTATTGTTGTTGATATGAGTCTGTGTTGTCTCATTTTTTTCACCGTAATTCTTAAAGTTAACCTACCGGTAATCTGACTGAGGAATCTTAGACTAGTAAATATTGTAACTGTGGTCAAATGTAAATTAACTTGTGCCTATTTAACTTTATTCAAAAATTATTATTTAATTCTGCAATTTGCCTTCATTAGCGATTATCATCAATTTGTTAGCTAGAAAATGGCATCTCTGAATTCAATAATGAAATGCCTTTAACTGAAAATTGAATGTTTAATCTTATTATTATACATTACTGACACTCTATCCTCCAATTTGATACTGTTAAGTGCTTTTTTGTTACAGTATATTTTAATCTTTGATTAAAACAGTAGGTAATAAAAATACATCATGTTAGATCTGGTCCAATTAAAAAATATTAACAAATAGAACTCAGGACATTTTTGTTCATGTAAAATATACCTCATTGTCATGTTCTAGACTTGTTATATTTAGCTTTAAATTAAAAAAATACCCCCTTAATTTTGTGGCAGTTTTTCATAAAACTGCATGAGTGCTGCTGGTACTGGGGAGCTGAGCTTCATTGAGGGAAACATGGATTCCAACATGTACTGCGACATTCTGAAAGCAGAACATGATGCCCTCCCTTCAGAAACTGGGCTGAACGGCATGATAACGATCCCAAACACACCGCAAAGATGACAACTGCCTTGCTGAGGAAGCTGAAGGTGAAGGTGAAGGTGATGGAGTGGCCAAGTATGTCTCCAGACCTAAACCCTATTGAGCACCTGTGGAGCGTCCTCAAGCGGAAGGTGGAGAAGTGCCATGTGTCTAACAGCCAGCAGCTCCGTGATGTCATTATGGAGGAGTGGAAGAGGATCCCAGAAACAACCTGTGCAGCTCTGGTGAACTCTGTCCAGGAGGATTAAGGCAGTGCTAGATAACAATGGTGCTCACACAAAATATTGACACTTTGGACACAGTTTTGACATGTTCACTTAGGGTGTACTCACTTTTGTTGCCAGCTATTTTGACAATAATGGCTGTATGTTGAGTTATTTTCAGAGGACAGTAAATATATACTGCTATACAAGCAGCACATTGACTGCTCTAAAAAAAGTTTCATTTCTATAGTATTGTCCCTTGAGAAGATATACTAAAATGTTCGCTGAAATGTGAGAGGTGTACTCACTTTTGTGAGATACTGTATATTGTGCATGCCTTTGACATCAAAACTGGAGAAAAACCCAAAGTGTATGCTGAATATTTCCAATATTTCTTAGATGCCAAAGGTCTGACCAGCAGCAGTGAGGTGGAGCTTCTCAGAGAGAAAGTATACGCGTCCCTGGAGTCCTATTGCAAGCAGAAGTATCCAGATCAGCAGGGGAGGTGAGTGTTCTGTACTGACATGGGGCCAATTCACCAATAGCCTACGCAGTATTTCATCACCAAAAGTTTTATTCTCTAGACACCTCCAATCCAGTTTAAGCAGGTGCTGATGCTCTGAAAAATCACATTTGTATTGTGCATACAAATAAATTATGCTATTGGACACAATTCAGTCTTTGCCCACCTTTTCACTGACCCTCATAACTAAACGGGTGTTGTGCCTTTTAAACTAGTACATGTAAATGACCTCTTTTATGATTGACTGACCTTTTTTCTATGTGAAATCCACAAGCGTAGTTCACACTGTCGTTCATAAAAGTCATGAACAGTCATTTGTTACCGTGCTCCTGGTTGTTAGGGAGACGCCCCCAAAAATCTGCCCCCTTGCTTACTCACAGGTTTGCCAAGCTCCTCCTCCGGCTTCCTGCGTTGCGTTCCATTGGCCTTAAGTGTCTGGAGCACCTTTTCTTCTTTAAACTGATTGGAGACACCCCCATTGACACTTTCCTAATGGAGATGCTGGAGTCGCCCCACTAACTGCGGCAGAGGAAGATTGGGAGACAGGGTTTTTCTACCCTAGGTCCTGGAGATAACTGTGACTGCACTTTTTCTTCCCAGGGGAATTACAGCGATTGGTCAGCCTCTGGTCTGGGGGTATTTTTTTCATTTATGTCTTTTTTTTTCTCTCTTGACTGTCTCTTAAGTGCACCATAGAATCTAGAGACCCAAACCTTGCCATGAAAAATTATTGGTGCTACATTTCAACAGTAAGCTAATTATATATATATATATATATATATATATATATATATATATATATATATATATATATATATATATATAAAACTCAATGTTTTTAAGTATGGAAGCTCCAGTTACCTGACTGGTTTAGATAAGTGGGGTTTACATTTTGATAGATTTGAGGCTTTTAAAACACTGTGGATGATAAGCTTTAATCATATGTAAGTGTGCTACACCATCTCTTAAGTTTCGGTGCTTTCTTCCTGTACGGATAATTTATTTTCCCCCGACCTGTAAGGACTGGTCAAGTGGGTGAATAGATGAATTAATTAATTAATTCGGTATTATTGATTTAAATTGACATTTACTTTGCTAGCACGAGAAATCTGGCAAAGAAATCTATATGCAATGAAGCTTGAATTGATGCAAAACAGAAAAGTCTACAGTCATGGTCAGAATTGATGGCACCCTTGGTAAATATGACCAAAACTAGCTGTAAAAAATAAATCTGCATTGTTTATCCTTTTGATCTTTCATTAAAAAAATTGGCAAAATTCTAACCTTTCTTTGAAGTAAAAGATTTGAAAGTGGGGGGGAAATCACATTATGAAATAATTTGAGTAAAATATCTCTGAAGGATATTCCCATTAATATTTACCTTTTTTTTAGCACACCAGGGTGACTAGGAACATGAAATTGTCCAGCCATGACTTCTTGTTTCACAGGAGTTTAAATATAAGGAAACTCAAATGCCAAATTCCCTTAATCATCCTTCACAATGAGTAAAGCCAAAGAATATAGTTCTGATGTGCTTCAAAAGATTGTTGACCATCACAAAATAGAAAGTGGCTGTAAGAAAATAGCTAAAGAATTGAAAATCCCCATTTTGATCATCAGGGCAATAATTAAGAAGTTTCAATTAACTAAAGATGTTAGGAATCTGCCAGGAAGAGGACGTGTGTCTATATTGCCTTAATGGACGGTGAGGAGGAAAGTTTGAGTGGCCAAAGACTCTTCAAGGATCACAGATGGAGAATTGCAGAGATTAGTTGAGTCTTTGGTGTCACAAAGCCTATAAAATAAAAATCAAACAACCCCTACATCACCACATGTTGTTTGGGAGGGTTTCAAGAAAAATCCTCCTCGCTCATCCAAAAACAAACTCCAGCAAATTCAGTTGTCAGACACGACTGGAACTTCAAACGGCACAGGCTTCTGTGGTCAGTTGAAACTAAAAAAAGAGCTTTTTGGCAGCAAACACGCTAGATGGGTTTGGTGCACACAAGGATAAAAAGTACCCCATGTGTACAATTTAATAAACCGTTGGATCTTTAATGTTGTGGCCATATTTTTCTGCTGGAGGTCCTGGACTTCTTGTTCAGATACATGGCATTGTGGATTCTATCAAATATCAACAGATAAAAAATCAAAACCTGACGGCTTCTGCTAGAAATCTTATAATGGGCCGTGGTTGGATCTTCCATCAGGACAAACATCAAAATCAACACAAAAATTAGTTACGGAGCACAAAATGAAGCTTCTGCCATGATTGTCCCAGTTCCCTGACCTGATGAGTGTGCTGAACTGAAGAGAAGAAGCACCAACATGGATCTGGGAATCTGAAGGATCTGGAGAGAATGGTCTCTGATCTCTTGTCAGTTGTTCTCCAAACTCATCAGGCATTATAAGAGAAAACTCAGAGCTGTTATCTTGGCAAAAGGAGATTGCAAAAAGTATTTAATAAAAGGGGGCCAATAATTGTGGCCAACGTGTTTTGGAGAAAAATAATTATTTCATAATGTGATTTCCCCCCCACTTTCAATTCTTTTACTTCAATGAAAGGTTAGAATTTTGCCAATTGTTTTAATGAAAGATCAAAAGGATAAACAATGCAGATTTATTTTTTTACAGCCAGTTTTGATCATATTTACCAGGGGTGCCAACAATTCTGACCATGACTGTAGATGTTTAATCTCCAAATAATTCTTTTTTTTACGTGATATTGTGCAATGTTAAGCCTAAATCCAGAGGTGGACGTGAGGGAAATGCAAGCATTCTTTTTATTATCTCACGCACTCATTTTATTATCACGTCATGAGTGCCTAACAGACATATGCTTGATTTTTGTTTTTTTTATTTAACATTTGACAGAAGACAGGACAAACAAAAAGATGAATCTCTGTTCACATCATCAGCAGTGATCGTACGAAGCAGGTCAATTTATTTGGTTCTCTTTTTGTTTTGCCTGAAGTGTCCAGGCTGAAATTGTCTTAAACCTGCATTGGTTTTATTAGTTAACTGTCAGTTAATAATACACTCTCTTCTCTTATCACATATCAGGTAACTGTATAAGAGTGATAATTCCTTAAGTAAACTGCACTACACAAAAATAAATGTCATTCCTTTTTTTTTTGACCAGTGTCAGATTTAAAAAAAAAAATATACTACTTTGGTGCTTCGGAATCGACATTTGGGTAACACTTTATAATAACTTTCATTAATAAATCATTAAAAAAATATTATATAATGCTTAACAGATAAGTTAATATTATTCATATTGTTAGAAATATGAGATGATGTGCTTGTTTATGTAATGTTATTAAACATTACATAATGGTTAGCAGATCATCATTTAATGCAAATTGTTATGATTACAAATGTCATTAAACGTTCAATTCATATGATCATGCACTTTTTAAAAATCTACAAATGATTTTGACAGATGGTTTTCAATGATTAAAAGCTCCATTAATAAATCATATAAGATAATGTGCCTGCTAATGTTTACTAATGAACTTATTAAACATTACATAATGATTAACATATAATTTTGCATAAATTAAAAATACTTACAAATGTCATTCACATGATCATGCACTTTTTAATAATCTAAAAATGATTTAACAGATGTTATACGATTAAAAGCTTATTTGTTAATGCACATTTGAATGCTAGCTAGTTTAAATGTCATTAAACTTTAGTTCATATATTACCTAATGCACTTTTTTACATTTACAAATGTTGTGGAAAAAAAATAGTTTAGTCTTTTTAATATATATATATAAGCGTAATATATCCTATTCCACGTTCAAGCGCACTTATAAAACTTCCATACGGATTACATTTTTCAGAGAGAATGTTGTTTTCAATTTTAATTGGTTCATTTAAAAGTAGACATTTCAAGCTTTCTATAGATATATTTCTCGTGTCTAAAAGGCAAGTAGCCTATAGGCCAAGTTTTGATTCATTTTTGTGACGCCTGCAGAAGGCGGTGAAGGCGGCAGAAAGTGCATCCTGTTTGTTTACTTTATTTTACAAAAGCACAACATTTTGTTGTTATTGTGAGTTTACACAAATAAAAGTAGTAGTTCAAATGATATGTTACTTTTATCTGTATGACCAAAAACGACAGAGTATTTGAAGTTATACTTAAGCATCCACACACAGCACAAACACTTGGATATGCACCTAATAATAGCACACATTTATCTGTTAACGTTAGAGCAAGAGGCCATGTAAAGTTGCTACTACTTACATGTTTTAAATAGTAAGCCATATTTGAGGTCGATGAATGAAAAAGTGAACTTTTGGATTTCCTGCCCAACATACTGTAATTACAAGGACCCGCCATTAACTATCTGTCCCTCACTGTGTGGCTTTGCCACTTCCTGTTGAGTTTTTTTGGTCGACCAAGCCTCTTCTCGTCGACTATTAGGGGGCAGCCCTTAAATGTTTACTATTAATCATTTAGAACCTTTTATGAGCATTGGACTTTTATCTACTGTAACAACGTTTGTGTAAAGGGTGGTTAGTTAAGTTTAGCTAAATGCTCGCTAAAGACAACAATAACAGATAATTGTCATTTGTTTGCAACATGTTTTCATTACCTCAACACTTAGTATATGAAATTCCTTGAATCATACATCAACAGGAAAACATTTTTCAAGAAAATATTGAATTGTTCACTTCACTGTTCATTTATCAAAACAATGTAATTCAAACAGTTTGAACAGCGCTCCCTTATAGTAATCAAATTGACCCCTTGACCAACCCTTAAACCTACCCATACCACCAACCCTGGCCTGTCCCTAACCTTACCTGGCTGTATGCCACCTCAATAGCAGAAAAAGTGTTTTACAATACACCATGAACATTTCTCTGTCCTTCGGATGAGACGTTAAACCGAGGTCCTGACTCTCTGTGGTCATTAAAAATCCCAGGATGTCCTTTGGAAAAAGAGTAGGGGTTTTGGCATCCTGGCCAAATTTGCCCATTGGCCTCTCGATCATGGGCTCCTAATAATCCCCATATACTGATTGGCTTTATCACTCTGTCTCCTCTCCACCAGTAAGCTGGTGTGTGGTGGCGTTCTGGCGCAGTATGGCTGCTGTCGCATCATCCAGGTGGATGTTGCACATTGGTGGTGGTTGAGGAGATTCCCCCTTCCATATGTAGAGCGCCTAGAGTACCTAGAAAAGCGCTATATAAATGTAACAAATTATTACTAATACCTAACAATTGTTATTTTTATATTTTTTTAACCTTAGTACCATAGTAAAGACACCAAATATTAAGTGGGACCAGTCATTCTTATATTGTTATATTTTTTGTTGAACGTCCGGATCACAATGATTTTTAATTTACAGTGCATGATCATATGAATCTCAATTTTGTAAGCATTTCAATTTACATTAAACAATGGTCTGTTAATCATCACGTAATGTTTAATAAGTTAATTAGTAAACATTAACATCATCTCATATTTCTAGCTATATGAATATATATATATATATATATATATATATATATATATATATATATATATATATATATATATATATATACATTAACTAATTATCCGTTAAGCATTATATAATGTTTGTTAATGATTCATTAATGAAAGTTATTATAAAATGTTACCAACTGCAAAAAGGAAAAAGTACAGCTATCTTCAGCTTTATAGAGAGACTAAATCTGAGCAATATGGAAGTTCATTGATGTGGACTTGCTGTTTGTATTTGGAAAACCTTCCAACTTGAAATTTCTACAATTAATTTCTTCTAGTACTGTGCAGACCCTATTGTTCAGGGACATTGTGTAGCTATTGTGTAGACAGACAGGCTAGGAATCAATATATAATCTCTTGCTTTTATCACTTTCTTTAGTTTGTAGTAGTGTAGGCATACAACTTGCAGAAAAGACATAGTTTGCACTGGATTTTACTATGAATCCTAGACTTTGGATTTTGTCTTTTATTTCCTTTCTGTGATCTGATCTGAGCTGATTTGCTTTTCGTTTCCTTTTGACTTACCATTGAGATTTTTGTTTTCTTTCTCTTTTTTTTTTGCTTTTCCATGGCATCTTTACGTCCTTGATGACAAATTTATGGGGACAAATGCAAACTCACTTTTGCCATAGATATATCTAACAAACAAACAAACACACAAGGTTGTTTTTGTATGGTCTTGTACAACCAACATCTTTACTGCATTAGGCATGTTACATGTCTGTTGTTGCACTAAAATTGTCATACAATTATGATTGTAATGAGATTCCATCAGTTTCGATGTGGTCACAGCTCATTTTAGAGGAGACCTGTGACACTGCAAGAGAACCATCTGCTGTACATGACCCTAAATAAAGGTGGTGATATGTCTAACAACTGTTCTTGGAGAGTTTGTGTGACTGAATGAGTGAATTGTATGGAAACCCGTTGAACTAATTGCGACTTTATCTCTCACAAAAGCAACTTATTTCTCGTAAATGCGACATTTTTGACTGTTTTGCACGACACTGTTTTCAACTAAAAACCTTCACACGGATCTGTGCATTTTGGCTATTCATGTACATGAAAACACAAACTTTTGAAAACTGGTGTTAAAGTGCACATTGAAAACGATACCAATATCATCTTTGTTTAAATTACATAAACACAAATTTGTGAAAAACAGTGATGTCATGCGCATGCATATTACCTGTTCAGTCTATTGGTGTGTGGATTTCTTTACAAAGTGACCACCAACTACTGGTCTGGCAACATAATTCATTTTCATAACATCATTTTCACGGATCTTTGTGAACGGGGATCATTTTAACAACGTTGTCAGGAAAAACAATTCTAATTGTGGCTTTAACTCTGACATGACATCCGATATTATTTCAAAAAAAGAAATTGTGCGCACATCCAATAAACTTTCGGCAGGTGCTCGATCAAATGAAGCATCAAACTTAAAATAAATCGGCACACTGCCACTTTCTCCAAAAGGTTTGAATATTGAGTTTGTTTTGAAACTTTTCTTTTGTGTATATTTAAAAAAAAAAAATTATCATGTTTTTTTTTTTTCTGTAGTTTGTTTTTCTTCTTTCTTTCTTTCTTTTTTGATGCTTTAGTGATTACATTTGTGTTAGGTCGGATTAGGTCGTTATTGCATTGGATGATTGGGTAATTAGTTCACTAATGAGGTCAGGTGTGATGGTTCACACTGATATAAATTGTACCTTTCTATGATTGTTGCTTGCCTGACGAAGACCCTTTGGGTCGAAACGTTGTTCATTTTAATTCATCTGATATTATTACATGGCTCTGTGGAATACTTGATTCTGATTGGTCAATCGCACCATCCCTGATAACAACAGGTAAAAACACAGGCACATCCGGGTAACTGAAGTCAGCGCTATATGCTTGCTTGGAACGTTTTTTTCTTATTTATTAGTTTATTAGTTTGGTTAGCTAATAAAATATTTACTTAAATCGATATTTTATGTACAATTATTTAATTATGTCATCCGGGTATCGCGAACTCACTCTCTCTTCTTTCATACAAACGCAGCTGCTGCCGCCATTTTGCAACAACTGTTTTGTACACGGTAATGGATTATAAGATATCACACAGGTAAGATTTTATAGTGGTGGTTGATTATGATTTCACTTTTCTAACTTTAATTAGTGTGTAATGTTGCTGTTTGAGTTACAATGCTCAAAGTTCAAAGCAAAGGGAGATATTTGCTTTTAAAGAAATCGTTTTTTAAGGACAACAACAAATGGCTGGTAGGGACTACACAACATTTGTCCCGCCCGGGTTAGTGACATCACTAACCCTAAATTAGTGGGTTAATCTTTCAGTGCATGTCTGTGTGAGGTAAAAGGTAGAGGTCTTCTCGGGTCCTAAAAACTGTACCCGACCCGAATCATTACTTACCCGAACCCGACGTGCATAAATTATTTTTTTTTTAAAGAAAAACCCGACCCGAGACAGACCCAATAAAATTAGACCCGAGTCCGAGTGGTCTAATTTTCTTTAGAACCCGACTAGACCCGAACGTAAACGGCATTTACGTTGTGTGCAGCCTGCAGCCCTGCGTTTCTCAAAAATGCACTTCACATAGACGCGCAAGTGTAAGCGCGCTGAAGTGCTAAAATGTCAATCACACATCACTGTAACCCATTACGTCCTTTAAAATTTGGCATAATGTTATTTACCGGACCATATGATGATTAGAACCACCATTCGTTTTCCCTCACCTTTTTAGCAATGTCTGTTATCGCCTCCATGCTTTTCTGACAGTGTCGTGTATTTTTTAAATTGATTGACAGGCCTGGCTTAACGACAATTCAAATACTTGCATTTAGTCAAACATCCATCCACATGATGGCGCACTAGTTCTTCTTGGCAAAGGGAGGGGTTGGTTTATGTGGAGCGAGCAACTGAGTAAATAAATGCGGAGGCAACTGTGCTTATGCTTATAGCCCATTTGCACGTAGAAGCGCGGATTCACTCTCTCACTTAGAAAAAGTGAGAGAATGGTGTCATAGAGTTGTTTTAAACACTGCAATTTTGTTGAATGCCCAACATAGTTTAAAAAAAATCGGGTCTTCTCGGGTCCATTTGGAAAAGGTATATTTATTTAAAATTACCCGAGACGGACCCGTGTCCGAGACACTCGTCAGAGTTTTGGACCCTAACCCGCTCGGGTCTCGGGTCGGACCTCAGGTTTTCGGATCCAAGTGGACCCATGAAGACCTCTAGTGAAAGGACACAAGCTGTTGTAGCTCCGCCCTCTGTGCTGGGAGCAGAAGCTCATTTGCATTTAAAGGGCCAGACCCAAAAACGGTGCGTTTTTGCTTACCCTCAAAAAGTGACAACTTAAACATGCTATATTAAAATATCTGTGGGGTATTTTGAGCTAAAACTTCACATACACACTCTGGGGACATCAGAGATTTATTTTACATCTTGTGAAAAGGGCAATATACCACCCCTTTAAAACAGTTATCTCTTATCCCCATAATTATTTATGTGGCGAAATGCCGTGTAATAAGTGGTATGACTGTACCGTATCCCTTAAATGTCCGTCTAGTTTGAATTTAGCGCTTGATAGCAACTGCTTTCTTCGCAGAAGCTTTGCATTAATCTCCATTACTATGAGATAAACCCCTTCAGGCTGATGCAAGACCGGGGTCCGGATCACCCTGTCAAAAAAGATTTATTCTGAGATAACAACCGGCTGGATGTACATTATCCCTTACATGTATACCTCGCAATTGAACTTACTTGTAAATGCGACTCTACCTTGCAAATGTGATTTTGTTTCCGGTAATTGCTACTTTACATCTTGCTGTGAACGTTATACCTCGTGACTTTGTATCTCGCATTTTGATTTTATATCAAGAAATACCATCTTTTAATTGTGACTTTACTTAATTGCAATGTGACTTTTGTCTCAAAGTACTGTATAGCCAGTAATTTTTCACACAACAAATCCATTCAACAGAATCATTCGGAGTCTTTCTCTAAATTTGTTGCTGAGGGGCTTCCGTGGCTTTAGAAACACTATGCTCAAACAAGTACACTGTTTCCCAAGAAAGAAACAGTCCAACTCTGTGTTCTGGATGTTGCTGTAAAAGCTTTTTATTGCAAAGTACAGTAAATGCTTTTTCCTTTAGGAATTTAAAAGTCAAATTTTCACGTTCTCGATCTTTTATTCAAAACCAACTTTTTATGGCACTTGTAGCAATGGGTGAAACTCTGTATGCGAGTGCAATAATATCAAAGGCCATTTGAGCAGGGCTGATGGGTGCATGACAATGTTTCAAGTCTGTGCTGCGTAAACACATGAAACACCAAAGCTACGTTCACAGGGTATCGAGACGTCACAGGCTCCATCCACTTAACCCCAATATATTGACATTGCCTGCTGACATTTATTGTTTGAACCATGCATGGCTTATTTTCTCTTAAATTAGAATTTTCACAGAATAACACTGCTTTTGACCTATAATACACTATTCTATACAAAACAAAACAAACAACAAAAAATAAAAACATTGAAGTGACATTTACACAATTTTACAGCATCTGTCTCACGTTTAGCCTCTACATCACGGTTCTACTTTACATGTATCTAATCTCTTATCCACATAATGCTCAGAGTAAAAATCTGAGGGAAAGGTGAAAAAATCGTCTCTATAGTACTTAATTTTCCAATTCCTTTCGAAATTGCATGCTACACATGATAAGGTGCTAAATGGTACTACTATCATAGACAGTGGACGTGTGTCTGTGGGAAATGAAGCGACTTTAATCTTGCTAACGTTCTGTAATTTACACTCTCCAAACCCATATGATATTTTTGTTCTGTAAAAATATTCAAAATACAGGACTTCAATGACAAAATGTACATTATAGGGTGAACTATTCCTTTAAAATGCCTAAAAATCTGAATGTTTCCCCATTTCTTTCCCTTTTCCTTGAATGCCAATAATCAAATTATCATAAAATACATTGCTTCAAGGCACTAATTTGATTAAAAAAATGCCATTGCTACTTTTTTAAACAAATATAGCTAGTCTTTCCATTTAAATTAGACGATTGTCTACTTTTTCATCTTGCAAGTTATGAAATGAATGTATTACGATGGAGATAATATATGAGGAAGAGAAAAGGTGAATGACGGCTTTCTAGTTTGTTCTCATTTGTGAGCAAAGTAATTTGTTTTCCCCCTAACTCTTGCTCAACTTCAAGCTATCTGAAAGTAACCGTACATGTAACACAATAAGCTCTGCAATTTTAAAGTACATAAACAAACACATTTTAACACAGCAGCAAACCAGAGGACAATGGTTGCTGATTTACATGAAATATGAAGACTGAAGGTGCGACTGCTGAATTCAATGCCATCTGAGTTCAACCAAACAGCCAGTACCAACAAAAAAGATAGGACAGCATCCAGTCATCTTCAAACAGTTTTTTTTTTTTTTTTTTTTTTTTGGTTCATTCTGAAGGCCACAGCGGTAAGAGACGGACATGTGTCTCTGTACTGGAGAACTGGACAATCAGCATTCTACAGGCTGTGTGTGTGTGTGTGTGTGTGTGTGTGTGTGTTTGTGTGTGTGTGTGAGAGAGCATCTACAAACGTTGTGCTGCAACTGTGCTTGTTCTCTTTCAAAAATGCATTAAAATGGATGTTTGGGATATCATGTTAACAGTCCACAAGTACAGAGCAGGAACAGTGGACATGTACCTGGAGTGGTTTTCATTATTCTCTTAGACCACCTTGACAATATGCAAATGTAGGTGAAGCTAGTAAATGGAGTAAGGTCTGATTACACGTCCAAGGTTAAGTATATGGGTTAGTGATTATAATCCCTTTCACCTGTGAGAATATGAACTGTCCACAGCAATAACCATCGTAAAACAGTTAAACACAAACCCAGGAACATGCTCCAGATCTAGAATAAAGCAAACTGGAGCTAAAGCGACCTGTTCCAGCTCGTGTGTGTGTGTTTGGGCTGAGACCCTGAGCGTATGCTGTCTCACACTTGCATCTCAGAGCTGCTGGCCAATCCTAGCGCCTGTGCCTCCTCTGGCGTAAGACCGTTCTTCAGTGTTCTTCTTACTGTAGAGAAAAAGAGAGGAATGAGTGAGAGAGCAAAGCAAACTCTAATTATTTTTTATAATTCTAATAAATACTATTCAAGCTATTATTAAATATATGAAAAAGCACATAAATATATGAAAAAATAAACCTATTG
This sequence comes from Rhinichthys klamathensis goyatoka, assembly GCF_029890125.1. Classification (NCBI taxonomy): domain Eukaryota; kingdom Metazoa; phylum Chordata; class Actinopteri; order Cypriniformes; family Leuciscidae; genus Rhinichthys; species Rhinichthys klamathensis. The sequence goes on from NW_026606897.1 coordinate 1,622,430, forward strand.
TGATTATTTGCAAAATAATGGGTGTGATTAAAAAATATCTAAATAATAAAACTTTAATCTGCTTAAAGGTACAATATGTAGGATTTTTGCAGTAAAATATCCAAAAACCACTAGGTTACCCTCGGTTTCAGCCAGGTTTGACCCATAGACAGTATAAGAAGTGGACAGAGCCATCTCATTGGAACTCAGTTGAGACAGTTGAAGCCCATTTTTAGCCATTTTTGAGCACTTCCGTTCCTGACGCGCAGACTCAAACCGACTCAAACTAAGCTTGATGACGTGAGCAACCTGTCTGACAGACGTTACTCTTGTAGTAGCTGTGCGTGAAAATTGCCAACGTTAATCTTGCAGAGACGGGGAACTTGAGCAAAGAGTTCTTTGGCGTGAGTGAGCAGGAGTAAGTATTCCGTTGCTTTTATGGACTCATTATCTATGGGCTTCTCCCTTGACGGGACGTCCCCCCGATTGACTGCGAGCTTCTCCTCCTGTCTGTACGGTAATTTCTGTACAGCACGACAGAGTCGAGTGGTTATGACGCAATCGTTAGCCTATTTTTACAAAATCTGTTTCTACGGGGCCATAATGTAACATAGAAGGTAATGGAGCACTTTATACATTGTCGTGTTTCTTTAGAAATAAATAATGGACAAATGGAGTCTTTAAACGCCTCAGATGTAAAGTTATTCGCTGTCAAAGTGACGCCAAAATGAATGGGAGTCAATGGAAATGCTAACGCAAGTGAAGTTCTGCTACAAGATGGCGGCACCCGGCCGGCTTCAACTTCCGGTCGATGGATTACCCCCTTGATTGACCTCCTACTGCCATAGTAACCATGGCGACAGACGTTGACAACTGGGTTATGCCTAGCAGGACGCTCACGCTGTTGTTGTTTTGTTCATACATTATGGATGGACCATGGCAAGCAGACTTTGAGACAAAAAGAGGACTAGAACGAAGATCAACATCTTTCGAGATGCCGAGAGCTCCACGTCCGCGACTAACTTCGACTTGACAGAGACGCGAGTGTTGCATGTACTTTATTAGACAGGTGAGCAAATGTACATAAAACTAATCAATGTTATTTAGTTCAACATGATGAAATGTAAGAAAATGATCTATGTTATTCTAATGTTGATCTAGCTTAACGTACTTAGTCTCATACAGCCAACACACAACCTACCTAACAACATTCAACACACTCAAATGCCGTTTAGTGTGATAGTGTAACTGTTAGAGCAAGTGAAACAGCGCTGCGTTACCTCAAGTTTAATTGGTCTAATAAACTGACCTGTGTGAGTATTAATTCAGCACTTGCGTGTAGTTCGGTAGAATAAAATGTCCTTATTCTTTTATATCCGCGGGACTCACGTTGTGTGTGGCCCTGGTATACGTCTAGCAATCGCGCCCTGCTTCACACCACAGTCATGTTAAAAACATCAATGTATTCACTCATCCATAAAAGATCCATCAGCTTGACGACAAGATCCATAATTCAGCTTAATGTGGAATATACGTCATCAATATACGCCTTTGTTATTGTAAGAGGTTAGCGACCCCTGGTGGTGAAAAATCCTGCATATTGTACCTTTAATTAAAACAAAATTATTTAAATATTAGTACAATTGTTTTAAATTGAATTAAAAGTTGTGATTGAAAATGTATCTGAATAATAAAGCAATTTAATCTGTTAACCCTTTCTCCGCCGTTGATGGAAATTTACGTCATTTGTGAGAAAACGCTTTCCCTGCCATTGACGGAAATTTACGTCTTTCTGTGTTTTCACTGTTATACAGTAGGGGGCGCATTGACAAATCTTCTGAAAGAGTGCAGAATCTCCTGATCAAAAAACATGCGAAGAAAATGCAGGAACAAGCTATCTTATGTGTAATCAAATGCATATGTAAAATAACACGATCATCAACATTAAACAGCACATAAATCAAAACTGCCTAACGTTACCGAATGAAATGTCGACCCAGGACGAGCTATAGGACTGTGCAAGCATTAGGAGAGTTGATGGACTCAATCGGCTCCATCTATGTCTTGATCATCATTCTGAATCCGATCCGGATGTAGTTTTTTTTTTTTTTTTACAAAAGTGTGATTTTCTCAGCTGTTTGCTCAAAATTTAGCTTTTTTTATTAAACTTACGGGGGGGTTTGTTGCAACTTTGTTGCTGTCTGGGTTAGTATGTACTATACACTAACATTTGAGGTCAGCTATCTCAAATTAATTCTTTAGAACTTTTGATTCATCAAAATATTCTGAAAAAAAAAAAGTATGTTTCCACAAAAATATTAAGCAGCACAACTGTTTCCAACTTCAATATTAATAAGTAGAAAGTTTCTTGAGCAGCCAATCAGTACATTACAATGATTTCTGAATGATCATTTTAAATTGTAATAATATTTCGCAATATAGATGTTTTGCAGTAGTGATCAAATAAATGCAACCTTGGTGAGGGAGCATTGGTGACTTCTTTTAAAAATCTTTTTCAACAACACAAGACGCAACTTGTTTCAAAAACTCAAAACAAGTAATACGGCAAAATAGTTTCCTGCCTGAGGCCCAAATATGGAAGTATATGGATAACAAACTCCAAACAAAGCAAGAGAGACAGTTACAAAAAATGTGTGTGTGTGTGTGATATTTGCAGACTCACAGGATTTGCGGTTGGCTCTGGAGCGTCTCCTCTCGCGGGGCTGTGTGCGCTGACTGGGGCCCTGAGTTGCTGATTTCACAATCCGTTCCATGATCTCATCTGCTGTATCATTTGTGCAATTAGAAGTGTCTTCATTTGCAGCAGACAAAAGTGCCGTATGGCCTAGAAAAGAGACACAAGAAGGAGAGTGTTTCAACGTTTTAGGACTCCTTCAGCAAATCAGCATCATCTGTGAACATACCTCGAGTGGCTCGAGTCCGTGTGCGGAGGCCAGGGAGAACAGATGAGGGACTGTCTCCGCCCTGCAGGCTGGTGCGCAGTACTGCAGTCATCTGCTCATGTTCAGCTACGTCCTCTGTGTAGCCCAAACCCTGTGGCGGACACTCCTGACCCTCCAGAGGAGCGCCTGCAAACTTCCCACTCTGAGAACAACAAGAAGACATTCATTCATTAGCAATACATACAAATTAACTCAACCTTATTTTGTACCTATATTTTCGCCATTTACTAGTTTCAATTCAGACAAATGTGTTTTATATAAACATCATTAAAAGTAGTCAAATATATACATCGCACCAAAACATGCCTTCCCGTAGTGATTTAGTATATTATTCACACATTAGTAGATTTTAGAGTCTCACTTTTTCCAGAAGTAATTTTCCTATAAGGATTTTTTTTTTATTGTAAGCGTTACAAGCCATAAACAAAAGCTACGAGTTGAATCAACGTCTAGTGAGGGAAAGTACTACAGTTCCAGTATGACAATCAAATTAAAACTGATGGAGAAATATAAAACTGTTCATTTAAAGCTGTTGATTTTATATATATAGAAACAATATATTTAAAGTTTATTGCAAAGTGTGTGTATATATATATATATATATATATATAACAAATACAGTCAGACTGTCTTTAAAGTTATCATTAAAAACAATTTCCCTATGAAGAAAATGAATGCAGTTTTTACTTCCGGGAGCTGATTGTTGCACTTATTAGTTTCTTCATATTGAAAGCTGCACATATCCAGTGTTACATCTGTCACAGGTTTGGATTTTTAATGGCAGACTAAAAACGATGCTTGATCCAGGGTTTTCAGTGTGTTTTGAAGCAGCTTAACAGGTTTGTTCAACATCATGTTACATCTGGTTTAACAAACTCTTCAAATCCAAACAGTTGCCAATGATAAGAGAGACAAATTTTGATTCCTGAATTCCTCAGCCTCTAGTTGTTATGGGGTGCATCAAAAACTCACATACGATCTAGTAATACATGCTGAACATTACAGGTCAGTGAAGTCACGAGAAGAAATCATGAAACGCATTCATGCGCAACTGAATAAAAGCACAAGGATACACGCATACCTCATCATCCTCTTCCTCATCACTCTACAGAGAAGAAATGAAAGTCGTCACATGGCAGCGAAGAATAGCAGGAAATGTTGGGTTGAAAAAAGTTTTTGGTATTTGGTTTCACAGTTACAAAAGAGTTACAAAAGTTACAAAACAGTTTCACAGTTACAAAAGTTATGAAGGTTTCATAACACATTACAAAATGCACTATCCTGAGCTTCATTCACATTAGGCAACTCTAGTATTTTTTTTAACCCGTCAAGAATGTGTCATGGTCATAAATTACCCCAAAACTAAAACAAAGAAATATGAAAATATATTCGGAAGGGAAAAATGCAGAACTATCAAGAATTTTATTCACTGTTTTCATGATAATCACAACCATGAAGCATACAATTTTATACTAAATAAGAAAAAATATATATATATATATTTATTAATGCAGAAAAATAGCATAAAGTTAATATTTACAATTTATGTCACTATATATATATGTATATAGTTGCTTTGGGGATGAAACCTAGACCGGTATTATTTTAGTAGTTTTTATTGTTTTGAAATAGTTTTTATTTTTGTATTTTTAAATTTTAGTTAGTTTTATAATCTCTATACAGTTTTTATAAAAAAAATTTTTGTTTCAGTTATTGTAGTACATCAAGTTAAACTAAATGAAAATAAGAAATGTTGCTTTGACAACTAGCTGAAATATATATATATATATATAAAACAATTTTTATTTCAGTTGTTTTAGTGACCTTGACACGTTAAAATGAAATTCACCGTAGTACTGCATGTGGTAAAAAAAATCTTTATAGAGTGAGCACCAAGTTACAAAGTGTTTTGAAAATCGTCTCTACATAATCCACTTGGGCTTATTGTTTTGCAGCAACATACGAAACCTACGTGAACTTCCTTTACCTCAGCTTTACCTCTTCAGAGCCAGAGTGTGCATGCACGGCTCCTACAGGGACATCCAAAGGTTTGGATTTTCACACAGAGATTGAATTAGACACCCCTCTTAGACTAAGGCAGACCCCCGCCAAGCATAACATGCCATGAAGGGCTATCCTGGCTGCGACATCCCCCATGAGAGGCATTAAATTGGCCCCCTGGAGTAACGTCCACCCAGGGCCAGCACAGAACTGCAAAACCCATGACAATAGACTGCTTGGTTTACAAAGTTTTATTATTGTAATGCAAGAGGTAAGCGTGTTTTTAGGCTATTCTGACAATTCTAGGGGTGGACTGGAATATAGACGATAAGAGTCAAGCCTCATTGGTCTCAAGTGGGTATACAGTTCGAAGTGCCAAAGATATAAAAGAATGTTGAATGAGTCATTGGAAAAATAATGATCCCTCTAGTGGTGCAATGATGAAGTACAGAATTTTAGCAATGTTTAAGAAATGAGAGGAAAAACGAGGACAAAGGAACTGAGGGCAATTTTCTGTACATTAATTACAGGGAAAAAAAGTGTTTGGAAAATAGATCACTTTTCAAATCAGATATTTGGATATTTGAGTCAAACTTTGAGACCCCAAACAAAACATTAGTTGAAGCAGGAGAATAATGGTTACTTTTATGTCCTATTTTCTTTTAATTATCAGTTTTCATCATTGTCTTCTGGTTTTTGAATAATCCACTGTGTCATCGCATTCATGATGAGATGTAGTTGAATCAATCTTGTTAGCATAAATATATTTAATCTGGAGAAGATGTGATGGAATATGTGTACCTAAATAGTGCTGGTTCATGTCTGAAGCACCAGATGAAATATGTCCTTAAAAAGTTTTAAAAGGATTGTTCCAGAAATTAACCAGTTTTCCAGAGACATTATGCAATAAGGTCCAGTTTAAAAAAAAAAATTAGATTAGGTAACATAAATTGACAATGAACATTGTTCATTGTTAAAGGTGCAGTAAGCGATTTTTGAGAAACACTGTTGATATTTGAAATCAGCCCAAAACAAACCCCTCCCTTCATTGCTTCGTCCCCAAAATGCACAAACACACGATGCAAAAGTGGATGTCTCTTTATCACAGCTGAAGCAAAGCAAAATAATGCTTAGCGAAAAATAAAGTGAACGAACGACAAGGAAAAACAAACAATGAACATACAGTACACAAGAGTATATGCAAGCAAGAGTTTGTTGTTAGTCGCTACGCCAGCCTCCAGACAAACAATCACAAACTGTCCTGTTACTATAACTAACATTACAACAATAGAATATGTTGGTTCTGTGAAACACATGTTACTCATGAATGGAGCAGAAACAACGCAACCTCTTTGTCCGATTTCAGGCCTTCCCGCTTCGGTCTCTCCAGAAAGCTTTTCTAATATTAAACCAGGTCCTAAAGCTCTTCCAGTAATATCCCCCTGACCTTTTCTCTTTTGTAATGTGTCTCAACCATCTCTCTTTCTACAGTCTTTCTACAAATGCTCACCCTCTCTCCTCCCCCCTCATGAGTGGACACGCCCCTAGGGTTGGGTATTGGTTGGGTTTTATCCGATACCAGTACCTACTCGGTATTTTTTAAACGGTTCCGGTGCTTAAACGGTTCTTATACCGGTACTAAAGAAAACAAAACCGCACACACTTTGTCAAAAAATAATACCCTTTTATTTACAGGGCCAAACTGGACACAATATTAACTTAAAGATTTAAAGATGTTCTGATTTCTGATTAAATGAAAAATTGCGCAGTTTAATAGGCTACTGATGTAAAACACTTAAGTTACATTTACATTTTACATTTAGTCATTTAGCAGACGCTTTTATCCAAAGCGACTTACACCTGAGGACTAAACCAAGCGAGTCATCGTGAAGAGGCAAAAACAACGCAAGAAGTGCTCAAAATACAAAGTTCAGACATTGCTCGGAGTAGCATAAGCCAGATAAGCAAGGATTTAAAGGAAAAGGAAAGAATTATATATATTTTTTTATGTTAAGTGCTCACGGAAGAGATGAGTTCCCTTTCGTAGTCACTCCGAGTTACGTCGGATGACGGAGAATGGGGGTTTCGCCAGAAAGCCTATCATCTTCGAGTATTAAAAAACGAGCCTATGGCAATGAAATGCCATGGGTCTGCGGAATTTGCATAATGTATCTCCGCCTCACCGCGTGAGTATTTAAGGAGAGACACCTGCAACAGCAGATCATGTTTTCGCTTCGGAGCCAAGAGCATCTCTTCACTCCACAAGCCAAATCCTGAGTTTTCTCAGTGACTACATCTCTTCGAGACGAGCGAACTCTCCGGTGTTGGTGTGACGGCGGTATCCAGCGAGTTTCACATTGCCTGCGAGCTGAGCAGTGGTCTGCCAGTCTGTGTGTTCTCCCTGGTCGCTTCAACATCCGCGGAGTTTTTCCTCTCACTAAAGAGCTGCACGCGGCACGTCTTTTTAAAGACGCGTCTTTCTAAAGACGATCTGCCCGTGTTTTTCTGAGTGTGGTATTCTGATAGATTCAGCTGATGGGCGCGAGCGCTGTTTTGAGTGTTTGGGCTTTGATCGCGCTCAGACAGCGCTCGTGGGTGTGTCACGTTCTCTCACTGGGAACGTGACCATCGCAATGTAACGGTCGAGACTCGATGAGCTCAATGAGTGAGAGTCCCCTCATCCACACCCCGATCTATTTTTCTCCACGTGAGATAATACTTCGGCTGGTGGCCAGGGTGACCTAAGACGGCAGGTTTGGAACTAAACCGACGAAAAATTCCTCGGTCCACACCCCGTCTTTCACATTGCAACCTGCGTGGTCCCAGGTGAGTTCGCCGGCCCGCCCGCGGGCCCGCGGTCTCATTCGGTCCCCCGGCTGATGAAATCATGTATCACCGCATCACAAGGTGAGCTGGAGTCCTCTAGAGATGATGGCTCGTCTGTGCTGCCGTCCTCGGATGTGCTAGCATAACGAGTTTGATCCAGAGTGCACAGCTATGCTTCCCGGGTGATTGGTTTTTGGGGGTGGCGAACCCAAATCCTTTCTACCCGGACGTGCATGAAGAGATCATGAGATCGTGGAAGTCTCCTTGACTTTTCGCGACTGCTCAGTGGCCTCTTCCGCCTTCTCTGCCCTCGTAGAGGCCGCGGCCTAGGGTGCACTGGGGTTCCCCCTGTGGAGTGTTCTGTGGCAACACTTATGTGTCCCCACAGCGCCTCCACCTGGCGTGGCGACTCTTAAGCACCCCTCCAATGCCTGTAGGTTCTTGTCTACTCCGGTGGCGGGGACCTATAGAGCTGCGGGGCAGGCTGCCACCTCACTGCGTGTTATTGCCATCCTCCTGGGTGTTCAATGACATGCACGAGGGTAGGGCTGATTCAGGGCTCATCCTTGAGCTGCCTGCCGTCACCGACCTTGCTCTCCGAGCGACGTAGGTGACCGCACGCTCCCTGAGTCAGGTGATGTCCACATAGGTGGTCAGACACCTCTGGCTAACCTGGTTGATGTGCGCGAGGCTGTGTGATTTCGTTTCCTCAACTCCCCCATATCCCAGGCTGGCCTCTTCGGCGGCGCGGTCGAGGACTCTGCCCAACAGTTCTCGGCCGCCCAGAAGTGGACTGTGGCTATTTTGTCTGACCCCGCGGCTTTGCTGCCTCCAGCTGCCGGCTCAGACGCCTCAGTCCGCTTGCTGCCGAATGCGCCCTCCTGCGACTTCCGCCCCCTCCCACCGGCCCCCAGCAGCACCGGGCCGCGCCGTGGAGGTGGTCGCAGGAAGGCACCCCTGCCCGTACCGGTCCCGCAGCCCCGCCAAGGCCAGGCTTGCGGCGCTCCCGTTACGGGCAGCTCAGATGTGGGTTGCAGTTCTTCAGGGAGTGATTGCAGGGCCACTCCTTCCCCTGGTGGAGGGCTGGGGGAGAATCTTTTCTAAACCAAAGAGCTGCATCCCATCTCTGAGCCCTCAGAGGGCCGGACGACAGTGCGCGACGCTCCCGGGCCTTGCCGCTCTCGTCCCCCTCTGTCTCTGAGGGCGCGGATGACAGTGTGTGCCGTCTCCGGACCACACCACTCTCGTCCCCCTCTGTCGCCAGACCCCTGGCAGAGCAGACCCCCGTGGAACGCTGGTCCTTCCCTGGTCTCCTCTGTCAGGACGCGGAGCATGACCGTGCCCCCGCACCGGGCCGCTATGCCACCCACGCCTGGGCCGGTCACTCCGCTTCGCTGCCCCTCCGGGGGGACGTCTGTCGTTCGGATGTTTCCGCTGGTTCAGTTCTTGGGAGCTTGGTTAGAGCTTCCCTACCTGTCCCGCTGGGTCGCCCGAACTATCAGGCTCGGCTATGCGATCCAATTCGCACGGTCTCCTCCCCGCTTCAGGGGAGTCCGTTTACTTTGGTCGGTGGCAATGCCCCGGTCATGAGAGCGGAGGTTGCTACCCTGCTGGCGAAGGGTGCAATCGAGGCTGTCCCTCCAGCCGAGATGAGGTCAGGGTTCTACAGCCCCTACTTCATTGTCCCCAAGAAAACCGGTGGGTTACGGCCAATCCTGGACTTGCGCGTCTTGAACCGCTCTCTTCACAGGCTGCCGTTCAAGATGCTCACGGCCAAACGCATTTTCGAATGCGTGCGGCCACAGGATTGGTTTGCAGCGATAGACCTGAAGGACGCCTACTTTCATGTCTCCATTTTACCTCGACACAGACCGTTTCTTCGGTTTGCTTTCGAGGGGCAGGCATACCAGTACGCGGTTCTCCCATTCGGGTTGGCTCTGTCTCCTCGCGTCTTTACGAAGGTCGTCGAGGCAGCCCTTGTTCCCCTACGCGAACACGGGGTTCGCATCCTGAATTATCTCGACGACTGGCTAATATTAGCTCACTCTCGAGATCAGGTTTGCGAACACAGAGACCTTGTGCTCCGGCACCTAGCCCGTCTGGGCCTTCGGGTCAACTGGGAGAAGAGCAAACTTTGCCCCGTGCAGAGGATCTCTTTTCTCGGTATGGAGATAGACTCGGTCGCCATGTCCGCGCAGCTTACGAGCGAGCGCGCACACTCACTGCTGACTTGTCTTCGACAGTTCGAGGGCAAGAGTGCGGTCCCACTGAAACTTTTTCAGAGGCTCCTGGGGCATATGGCATCCGCAGCCGCGGTAACGCCACTCGGATTGCTTCATATGAGACCGCTTCAGCTGTGGCTTCGCGATCGGGTCCCGAGGTGGGCATGGCATCGCGGTACGCTCAGAGTTCCAATAACTCCGACCTGCCGTCAGACCTTCACCCCGTGGCGGAACCTCAGCTTTCTACGGGCCGGAGTTCCCCTAGAACGAGTTTCCAGGCATGTTGTCGTCTCCACAGATGCCTCTGCCACGGGCTGGGGCGCCATGTGCAATGGACATGCAGCCGCGGGCTCCTGGACAGGACCCCAGCGCCTCATGCATGTCAATTGCCTCGAGTTGCTGGCAGTACCCCTTGCCCTGCACCGCTTCCACGCGTTGCTCCTGGGTCAACACGTACTTGTCCGCTCGGACAATACCGCGACTGTAGCGTACATCAACCGTCAGGGTGGTCTACGCTCTCGCCGTATGTCGCAACTCGCACGCCACCTCCTCTTATAGAGTCAGAAGCACCTGAGGTCCCTTCGTGCTATTTACATTCCAGGAGTGCGGAACCTTGCAGCCGACGAGCTGTCACGGCTCCGGCCAACCTCTGGCGAATGGCGACTCCATCCCCAGTCCGTCCAGCTGATATGGGACCAGTTCGGGGACGCACAGATAGATCTGTTTGCCTCCCACGACTCATCCCATTGCGCCCTGTATTACTCCCTGACCGAGGGCACGCTCGGCACGGATGCACTGGCGCACAGCTGGCCGCAGGGCCTACGCAAGTATGCGTTTCCCCCAGTGAGCCTTCTCGCACGTACTCTGTGCAAGATCAAGGAGGACGAGGAGCAGGTCATATTGGTCGCCCCATACTGGCCCACCAAGACCTGGTTCTCCGAACTGGTACTCCTCGCGACAGCACCTCCTTGGCCAATTCCTCTGAGGAAGGACCTCCTTTCTCAGAGACGGGGCACCCTATGGCACCCTCGTCCTGATCTTTGGAGACTCCACGTGTGGCTCCTGGACGGGACGAGGCAGGTTTGAGTACCCTGCCACTAGCGGTGGCGGCTACCATCACTTCCGCTAGCGCATCGTCCACGAGACATGTCTATGCGTTGAAGTGGAACCTCTTCGTTAACTGGTGCTCTTCTCGCCGAGAAGACCCCAGGAGATGCAGTGTTGTGCTTTCCTTCCTGCAAGATGGGTTGGAGCGAAGGCTGTCTCCCTCCACCCTGAAGGTGTATGTGGCCGCTATCGCCGCATATCACGAAGCAGTTGAAGGTAAGTCTCTTGGAAAACACGACCTGATCATCAGGTTCCTGAGAGGAGCGAGGAGACTGAATCCTCCTCGCCCTCCTCTCGTTCCCTCTTGGGACCTCTCAGTGGTCTTAAATGCCCTGCAGAGGGCTTCCTTTGAGCCTCTGCAATCAGCTGAGCTTAAGATCCTGTCAATGAAGACAGCGCTCCTGGTTGCGTTGGCCTCCATCAAGAGGGTAGGGGACTGGAGTTCGGGCCCGGTCACTCTCACGTGATCCTGAGACCCCGGCCTGGATATGTGCCCAAGGTTCCCACCACTCCCTTCCGGGACCAGGTGGTGAACCTGCAAGCGCTGCCCCGGGAGGAGGCAGACCCAGCCTTGGCACTGCTCTGTCCAGTACGCGCACTCCGTGCTTACGTAGACAGGACGCAGTGTTTCAGGACCTCAGACCAGCTCTTTGTCTGTTATGGTGGGAAGCTGAAGGGAAAGGCTCTCTCCAAGCAAAGGTTATCCCACTGGATAGTGGACGCTATTGCTTTGGCATACCAGCAGCAAGGTCGACCGTGCCCCCTTGGTGTGACCGCCCACTCCACCCGGAGTGTGGCGTCCTCTTGGTATTGGATCTTTATTAGATCCAATACCAACTAAATTTCTGAAAGAAGTGTTACCTGTAGTGGAAGAGCCTCTTCTTAATATTATTAACTCGTCTTTATCTTTAGGTCATGTTCCAAAAATATTCAAGCTGGCAGTAATAAAACCTCTCATTAAGAAACCGCAATTAGATCCAAATAACTTAGTTTTTTGGATTACAGAAAAAAACTAAATTACAGACCGATTTCAAATCTTCCATTTATGTCTAAAATACTAGAAAAGACTGTGTCCGCTCAATTGTGCTCTTCCATGCAAGAAAATGAGATATATGAAAAATTTCAGTCAGGATTCAGACCGCATCATAGCACAGAAACTGCGCTAGTTAAAATTACAAATGATTTACTTTTAGCTTCTGACCAAGGCTGTATCTCAATATTAGTTCTACTCGATCTTAGTTCTGCGTTTGACACTATCGATCATAAAATACTCTTGGATCGACTACAAATCTACACTGGTGTTCAGGGACAGGCATTAAGCTGGTTCAGATCGTATTTATAAGACCGTTACCATTTTGTTTGTTTAAATGGGGAAAAATCGAAGATAACGTCAGTAGACTATGGAGTGCCGCAAGGATCGGTGTTAGGCCCTCTGCTATTCTCAATATATATGCTGCCACTTGGTAATATTATAAGAAAACATGGAATTAATTTCCACTGTTATGCTGATGACACTCAATTATATATTTCATCACGGCCAGATGAAAACACTAACTCATCAAAATTGACAGAGTGTCTTAAAGATATAAAATGCTGGATGACGCATAATTTCCTGCTACTAAATCCAGATAAAACGGAGGTATTACTTGTTGGTCCAAAAAACTATCCACAAAACCACTTACAATACAACTTTAATATAGAAGGATGTCCTGTTACTTTATCCTCTACGGTAAAAGACCTGGGAGTTATACTAGACCGCAACTTGTCTTTCGAAAATCATATTTCATATGTTACAAGAACAGCCTTTTTCCATCTTAGAAACATTGCTAAATTACTTAACATGCTATCTGTTTCCGATGCAGAAAAGTTAGTTCATGCATTCATGACCTCGAGACTAGATTACTGTAATGCTTTATTAGCTGGTTGTCCTGCATCCTCAATAAACAAGCTACAGTTAGTGCAAAATGCAGCCGCTAGAGTTCTTACTAGGTCAAGAAAATATGATCATATAACACCAATTTTATCATCTCTACACTGGTTACCTATCAAGTTCCGTATCAATTACAAAGTACTATTACTGACCTATAAAACCCTAAATGGTTTAGCTCCTGTGTATTTAATGGACCTTCTATCGCCCTACAATCCATCGCGTTCTTTAAGATCACTAAATTCGAGGCTTCTAGTCATTCCTAGGATATCTAAGTCCACTAAAGGAGGGAGGGCGTTCTCACATTTAGCTCCTAAACTCTGGAATAGCCTTCCTGATATTTTTTTCGAGGCTCTGACTCGCTGTCCCAGTTTAAAACTAGATTAAAGACGCATCTCTTTAGCCAAGCATTTACATAATGCTTACCTTTTATAATACTGCTGAATCAGATCAAATGCATTTAATACTATAAAACTTGAAGAGACTGTAGGTTATCTGTATAGGTTGCATAGTATTTGCAGTCATTACGTTCCTGTGTATATTGCGTGAATGACGGGTGGTTGGGCAGATATTGTGTTGCGGTAGGTAGTATGCCATACGGAACCGTTGTCCACTGAAACTGCCTATTCACGCACCAGTGGGGCTCGACAGCCTTAGTCAACGGGTTGGCGCGTATGGTTGGGTTGCGGAGAGATTGTGAGATTGTGGTTAGGTCTCAGCAGCAGGAGGGACGTAGAGGTCAGTAAGCTGGGCTGAGTTGAGTGGGGGATGGAGGGGGGTGATTTTGGGACGCAAGAGTCACTGTCTTCATGTTTTATCATTTACGCCTGTGTTATGGAAATCATCATTATGAACAGCAGCTACGCTAATTATTTTCCCTTTGCTTTTCTGCTGTTATCTCGGGACGCGAGTCCCGAGAAAATGGCGTTCGTCAGCTCCAGTTTGTATCCAGCCTCTCACGGAGACTTCAGATGCTCCAATCACAAAGCCTGTGAAGTGACGACTCAACACGGGCGATATGGACTCTCTATGGTGGACGGCACTGATCCTCAACAACTTGTCTTAAGACCGGCGTGCATACTTGGACTTCCAAAAAATACTCTAAATGTTCCGATCCAATCTGACTTGTAATGCTGCCCGAATCATGCACTGTTCCTTCGTTGGCCAGAGGAGAACTGGCCCCCCGACTGAGTCTGGTTTCTCCCAAGGTTTTTTTTTTTTCTCCATTCTGTCACCTGATGGAGTTTTGGTTCCTTGCCACTGTTGCCTTGGCTTTTGGCTTGCTTAGTTGGGGACATTTAATATTCAATAATATTATTGATCTGCCTTACTTAAGGTGGACGTTGACGCAATTTCTTTTAGAAACAAACTTTGTTATATTGTTTTCATGTTATCACTGTGAAGCGCTTTGATACAATCTGTATTGTAAAAAGCGCTATATAAATAAAGGTGACTTGACTTGACTTGACTCTTGGGCTTTAGCGCGTGGCGCCTCGCTGACAGACATCTGCAGAGCTGCAGGCTGGGCGACACCTAACACATTCGCCAGATTTTACAATCTCCCAGTGGAGCCAGTCTCCTCCCGTGTACTGTCTTTTTCAAGCAAACACGGGAACCGTTAGGTGTCTTCGCTTGCTCGCCACTCCACTCCACGGACTGGATACGTGCGATAATTCCTCAGGTAGCCTTCCTCTCTGAAGCCCTGAGTTCCTCCAGCACTGTTGACGCTGCCGCCAGCGTCTATTGTCTGTGCGTCGGCTAGGTGCCTCCGTGTGCATGGTTCCTCCTCCGAGCAACCCCCACATGTGTATTTCCACTGTAAGCCTCTTTGAGCATGTGTCTTTCCCTCGGCAAGCCACCTTGCCACTCCTGGAGTTGAAAGTAGATGCCGCCCTACGGGCTGGTCACTCCAGTGTTCCTCCATATGTAGCCCCCTCGGGCCATATGTGTATTATTAAGTCCTCCCTACGGGTAGGCATGCTGCGGCATATCTCCCCTGAGATATGCTTCCCAGTGTACCTTGGTATTCCTGTGTTAAGTAGGACTCTTTCGTCCGTGCCTATATCACGACAGGGAGGTCAGACTTCGCAGGGCACTGGAAGACAGCTGTGAAGGTGGCGTGATTACACGGGGACCCCCATTCTCCGTCATCCGACGTAACTCGGAGTGACTACGAAAGGGAACGTCTCGGTTACTGATGTAACCCTCGTTCCCTGAGTAGGGAACGGAGACGTTACGTCTCCCTGCCACTTCCGCTGTACCGCTGGGTAGACGCCTGAGTTCAGTCTCGGCTCCTCAGCGAAGACATGATCTGCTGTTGCAGGTGTCTCTCCTTAAATACTCACGCGGTGAGGCGGAGATACATTATGCAAATTCCGCAGACCCATGGCATTTCATTGCCATAGGCTCGTTTTTTAATACTCGAAGATGATAGGCTTTCTGGCGAAACCCCCATTCTCCGTCATCCGACGTAACGTCTCCGTTCCCTACTCAGGGAACGAGGGTTACATCCGTAACCGAGACGTTTTCAGTTAAGATCAACATTTTGTCTTCACATATTATGACTTTTACTTTAAGCAGAGAAATATCTGACACTGAGCAGAAATATTTAACACACACAGTATAGCCTCACTCGCTGTTGAATGGCAACGGTGTTTGCTAGCCTACTTGATATGCAAGATTTGCAGTTGGCATTAAAATAGGCCTACTAGACTTACCCGAAGAGGAACAGCTGCTGTTATCATCATCTGTGATGTCGCAACCCGATCACACTAAATGCGTCTCTATACCACGCATTGTGTTTATCGTGTAATTTATACGCGCAAATTAGTTTTTACGTGCATAGGATACGCATGGGTTGGTTAGGGTAGATTTAGTAGTGGTGTGGGGTGCGTGTGTATTATACGTTTGGGTGGAATTAGTGGTGTGGGATGTGTGTGTATTACAGGCAATGAAGTGCGTATCAAATGCCCCGAAAACTGCGTATCATTTGCACGTAAAAACACATTTTCGCGTATAAATTGCACGATAAACACACTGCGTGCTATAGAGACACTGGCAGCCTGCTGAACTTGAACTTTCGTCAAGCGTGTCAGAGGTTCTCTGGGTTCTAATCCGCATTCGTACATTCTTTTTTTCTCATCAAAACCGATTATGCTCATCAGTGGTTGTATATCAAGAAGGGACACATTTGTGTGCATTATATTTTGTGATTTCACCGGAACAAATAGAGAGTCTCTCCACAACGGATTGAAGCGCCTGTCCGAGTGAAGACAGTGGGGTGTGCGCGAGCCACAAGAGAAAACACTGTATCCGCGCCACTGATCGCAGCGGCAACGAGCACTTTGATCACTTGATTTAAAAAACACTTTTCAGCGCTAGATCGTCTCTTATTGAACAAACAAACAAAATGAATGCTCTGCTGATTAATTGGAGATGTTTTATTTATATGTATTGGAACATTCGTGCCGCGAGATATTTTACAGGGGGCGGTAAAAAATAAGTCAGGCACCGAAATTTTCGTTCTTATTCGGTCTCGTTACTACCGTTTACGTCGGAACTGGTTCCTTATTGGAACCGCGTTTCGATACCCAACCCTACACGCCCCCTACTGCTGATTGGCTACAAGTGTGTTGTGGTGCTCAGTCCGATCCACTTTCAACAGCGTTTTTTAGAAATCACTTACTGCACCTTTAATTTATGTTAGTTTATAGAACAGATTTATACAACTTAAATGTTAAATATGTATTTTTTTTAGATTAACCGCAATCTAGAATAATGAAAAATACTGTAAACATTCATGAAAATGTTAACAAATTACACCTTATTGTAGTGTTACCATTTTCCCTTAATATTAAGGGATTGTTCATCCAAAAAAAAAAATTCTGTCATCATTTTACTCAATTTCATATTGTTAATAAAAAGAAGATATTTTTAAAAAATGTTTGGTTCCTAAAGTTCTTCAAAATTAATTTTTGTATGTGTTGGTGTGTTCCGCAGAAGAAAGACAGTCATACAGGTTTGAAACGACGTAAGGGTGAGAATTTTCATTTTTGGGTGAACTATCCCCTTTAAAAATGTTTTCTATAAAATGTGCATTTTATCTGTTAACAACTCAATACATCTGTTTTAGCATTTCAGAACTAAACCTGGTATAGAAAAGTCTACTGCAATTGTTCACACTCACCTCGGTGATCATTTTGCCCCGGGTCTTGTTCCTCTCGCGATGATTGGCTCGTTTCTGTTTTTGCTGCAGTACTCGCTCTCTGGTGGTGCGGTACTCAAGTGCAAACTCACTCAGAATCTTACTGAAGCGGTGAACGCTCACCTCTCTTATCGCATACGGTGGGTGGCCCAGGAACAGCAGGAATGAATGAAACCTGTAGATCAAATACAGGGACGTTTACTTTAAATAACTTTCGAACAATCTCTTCAACTATGGTTTAGTTCAGACAGGCAGCAAAAAAAAACAGTTTTTTGGAATACGTCTGAACAGCTAAAAACACAAAATCCAATCCATATTTTTGCAAACTAGACCCAAACCACATTCGGTAGGTGGTTTGAAAACAGATTTTCTGAAACAATATCTCAATCTGAACTGTCAGATCAGATTTCAAGTAACTTTTTTCACTCTCATAGATTGGATTTGTGTGAACAGCTTTATTGTTTATTTAATGCACCTGTTTATGATGCGGCGATGCACAATTTTAAGGATGATAATTCTTTCTGCACAGTCTTTAAGGAAGTCCGACATGCGCTGCTTAAGGGCTGGTTTGATTTCATGTTTGGCGATGACCTTCAGGTGGTCCCAGGATGCTTTGCAGCGGCGCTCCATCTGACATAGGTTTTCCTGCAGCTGGTCGAAGTCCACCTGGAGAAGACAGGACAAACCGCTGATCAAGTAGGGTGTCTCAGGATTGGTCTGTTCCCTTCACAACCAATGCTTTACTTTTAGCAACAACACATGGAATTGTGATGCCTTGATTTCTTTCTTTGCATGTGGCATGTTGCCATTGTTTGTTCATTGTGGTCCAAAATTCTGAGATGATATTGAAAATCTGGAATATAAAATCTAATTTAAATCTGGAAATAAACAGTGTTTTGAAATATTTAAAACAAAGAAACGTTATAAAGACAAAATAATAAGAAATTGGTATGATTTTGCACTATTAGTCAAGTCAAGTCAAGTCACCTTTATTTATATAGC
This sequence comes from Rhinichthys klamathensis goyatoka, assembly GCF_029890125.1. Taxonomy (NCBI): domain Eukaryota; kingdom Metazoa; phylum Chordata; class Actinopteri; order Cypriniformes; family Leuciscidae; genus Rhinichthys; species Rhinichthys klamathensis. Next base: position 1,640,661 of record NW_026606897.1, read on the forward strand.
GCTTTTTACAATACAGATTGTATCAAAGCGCTTCACAGTGATAACATGAAAACAATATAACAAAGTTTGTTTCTAAAAGAAATTGCGTCAACGTCCACCTTAACCCTCTGGGGTCTGAGGTGTTTTCGGGGTCCTTGAGATGTTTTGGCATGCTCTGACATTTGTGCATTTTTCAGTTGCTTATAAACATATTAATGGCACAGGTGAAATTACACTCTATATAGCACACACAGGGCTACCATTATATGTGAGCAACATGTATGTACATGTTTGTATTTTTGAGAGAATATTGTTTATGCGTGGTTATTGAAAAAACTAAAAAATAAATTTTCTAATATATGGCCACAAATAACATACTAAATATCTGTCCACAAGACTTTTGACTAGTGGATGTTGTCGCCTAGAGTATTTGCTTCAAATTGATCTGAAAATCATTCTGGCTAATCATTCACATAAAACAATAGATTGTTTTAAATTGTGAAAAACATTTTTTTGTTTGCAAAGGCAATATGCGGATGGGCGGATCGGCCCAACCCCCTCATGAATAATTAGGCAGTTCTCACCTGAGCAGACTGCATACTAATGAGCCTTTCATTCAGGGGTGTCACACAAGAAAGAATGCAAGGACAATATATATATATAAATAAATAAATATTTATATACACACACACACACACACACACACACACACACATATATATATATATATATATATATGTGTGTGTGTGTGTGTGTGTGTGTGTGTGTGTGTATATAAATATTTATTTATTTATATATATATATATATTGTCCTTGCATTCTTTCTTGTGTGACACCCCTGAATGAAAGGCTCATTATATATATATATATATATATATATATATATATATATATATATATATATATATATATATATATATATATATATATATATATATATACATATATATATATATATATATATATATATATATATATATATATATATATATATACATATACATATATATATATATATATATACAAACAATCAAAATATAAATGAAAGCCAAAAGCACATTTTTAGTCACACATTTTAGCCATCCACATACCATTTTTAGCCATCCACCGCGGTAAAAATAAACCAGTCGCATTTCAAAGTCGTACGCGAAATGACCGCCAGGTGGCGCAAAGGGACATTTAGCAAAACGTAAGTGGGGCTAATGTCTATTAACAGTAGCCTAAGGATGAAATACTACAAGTTATGGTAATTTCCAAATAAGCCTACAACAAATTGTTGGTCATACAGATAAGATATAATCTTTTAAAACTGTAAAAGGTTAAAGTAGGCCTACACTCACAGGCTAAAGACAAAACGTTTTCTCGCTCATGTGAGAATCAAACGTTTGGTTATTTCTCAGTAACAAAATTCATAGCCGAGCGGTAGAACTGATGGTTCATCATCAAGATGACACAGGTTCAAATCCCGCACAAACATGGTCTGCTGTATATTTTATATTTATTATTGCAGAGAGATTTGTCTAGCTCTAAAACTCTGTTACACCATACAGTTTTGTTTTATATAGGCTATATATATTTTTTTATTTATTTATTCCAGGCTCTCACGCCACCCCCCCGATTTCTCACGCTGAAGTGTCAACCCGGTCAGTCAAATTCCTGAAAGATATAGTTTATCTATAGATCTACCTGTTGAGCCACTCGTGATCGACTAGTTATACCGTAAATTAGTTAAAATATCCCGTAATCTATTTAGAGCGAGCGTGCATGCGAGACAGATATTGTGCTCCAAACCGTGCGCGCGCATGGCAGAGAGGTCTGTTCCCTACAACCTAGAGTTTTTAAAAACATGGTTTTAAGTAAAGTGTGATTTGCCAGGGGGGACTGGGATTTCCTTCTGGTCTAAACATCCCTACTTCTGCTGAATTATTTTAATCCCCACACCCCTCCCTCCACAGCTAATCAATGCTATAGGCTACTTCACCAATATCAAATATATAATATAGCTGCGAGCAGCGATTACGGGCCCAAGCCGGTGGCACCGCAACCCCGGTGCCTTTAGTTACCTAAAGGCACCGGGGTGGCGGTACCACCGGCTTTGGCCCTTCATCGCTGCTCGCAGCTATATTTATATATATATATATATATATATATATATATATAAAGCCGGTGGCACCGCCACCCTGGTGCCTTTAGGGTTATTGTGCACGACGTGCAAAAACGTAACCCTGCTTTGACTGTCGAAAAGAAGTGTGCTGTAGAGCTTGTATCAGTGTGGGCTCTGCAAAAGTGTGCATTGAGGGCACATATCAACCACAAAGTATGCGAGAGCAACCTTCTGAAAGGTCAGGTCTACATCCAGGTCTACATCTGCCGTGTGTTTACATCATAGTAGTGAAGTTTGAAGCAATCAGGTGATTTCAAAGCTTTTTGAAAGTGACAGACTTCCTGCTGCCAGTTGGTGGCGCTATAACCGGGGTGGCGGTGCCGCCGGCTTTGGCCCTTTCATCGCTGCTCGCAGCTATATTTATATATATACACACACAAACACACACACACACACACACACACATATATATATATATATATATATATATATATATATATATATATATATATACATAAATATATATATATTGTTTTTTTAAGAGACAAGACAGAATATTACTTGCCTGATCTGATTAGAAAAATAGTGTTTGTGTGTGTGTGTGTGTGTGTGTGTGTGTGTGTGTGTGTGTGTGTGTGTGTGTGTGTGTTTGTGTGTGTGTGTGTGTGTGTGGCGTAATTGAACAATGTAGACATAAAAACATACTCCGTCCTTTTGTTCATACAGGACATTATTCAAACTGCAAAGTGTTTACTTATATTTGTGTACACTTGCAATAAAACACAACATTGTGCTTTTGTCAAGCTATAAACTCTTGTCAAACTGTAAACTACAACTGTCACCCAACCAAAATCTCTTACACACACACACACACACACAGTTTAAAAGCAAAAAATATCAAACAATCCTATTTAAAAACAGTCTGTGGGAGCCATCTTTTGGACATTCATCATATCGCATTGGTTTTCATTTCTTGTCATCAAACAGAGCCCTAATCTGTTTATTTTTTCAGTTACACATTCTACATTGATTAAAAAAGAAAAATCAAATGTGTTTTTATTTTATACAGAAATAAATAATCTATCATTCAGATGAGAATAAAGTTAGTGTTAGTTCAAATTTTAAGGAAAACAAATATATGATCTGAAATATAGCACATTCATTTAAAATTCATTCAGGTTCAATTACCAAACATACAATCTTAATGTAATTTAAAGCAAACAATACATTTAAAATATATGGGTTGTATGACTATTTTTTAATATAAAAAGATATATATCCAAAAAGACAAGGCCTAAAGTTTAACAAGGGTTAAACTCTTATCACTGTAACAGACACAATCACACACACAATCACACACACACACACACACACAAGTCAAATCACTTACATTTTACATGCAATATTGACTTTTTTTCTGTTTCAGCAGCGAAAATAGTTAAACAAAGATCACAGCAGAACCATCGCGCATCTCACAGCAACGCGTTCTCATTACTGAATGATTCAGCATTTTGAACGAATCGGTTGACTCAAAGATTCAATGACCAATCAATCCATAAACATCTATCTCATTCATGAATGACTCAGTCGTTCAAACGAATGAATCAATGACTCGCTCATTAAGACGGTCGCCTGGCGACACCTAATGACGGTTTAGTGTTATGTTTAAAAGTATCATTCTTTCCAACGATTGTTAATTAACTCATATTTGAAACATAAGCTATATTTATATATATACATACATATACACACACATACACAAAAATAAAATAAAAACACATTTGAAACGTGTTTGCTTACTAAATTGTGAGCTGAACGAAAGTTGCAGCAAATATCAGCAACAGGAGTCAAATTTCATTAATCACGAGAGTGAAGAGCTGACTGAAAAGATGATGATGGAATAGGCTATTTTATGTAAAAACGCCTATTTAAGCGAATCTGTCATTGTACTCTTTTATTGTTGTGTTTTCCGTGAAAAATAATAGACTATTGAACTCACAATTCAAGCAATCGGCCCCCGAAATTGCACTAATTTTAGTGACACTAAAAAGTATGCGGCTGCACTGGCATTCATAATGGTGCGCGTCCATGGCGACGAGCGAGCAGAACAGAGCGAACGTTTAGTTAATTTCTACTTCCATAGGAATTCATTCGAGCGCCACCATTTCAATGTCTGTGCGGACGTCCATATTATACTTTCGCTTTCAAGTTAGTGTTTTTAAACCCCCCAGCGGGAGGTTTACACAATTGGTTTACACAATCACACGTTGATTAACCGGTGGGAAAATATTCCCATAGTAACATCCCTAATATATAAATATTTATAAATTCAATAGGCCTACCTGATTTTGAACACAAGAGGGCAGTATAGCACTATATATGATTTGGATTATTATTATTTTTGACTAAACAACCATTCTGGCTGTTTTTAAACTTAAAAATAATTCTTAAATTGAAAAAAAGGAATAAAATGGGTTTAGTTCTAATATTTGTATAATTTTATATAAAAATAAATGGTGTATAATTACATTTTAGAAAGATATGAGACATGCCCTGATTCTTTTTTTGACATTACTTGAATCCCTCAACCATAGCAAAACCGTTTGAGATATTCAATATCTGTTCACAATTTAGCATCTTCAATGTATTTTCATCATGTTGAAAAAGTTTGGCATGAATAAAATAAACTACTTAGGAGGAGTAGCTAAAAACTCAGAATCTGAAATCCACATTCAAACCAAAATATCTGACTTCCTGTTGGTCGTAGCTAATTACGGTAAATTAGAAAGTTGTCCGGCTCGAAGAGTACAATATACATATCGAGTTTTGTTACTGTAGATAAAACTAACCCCCCCACTTTTGTCAAAAGCATTTAGAAAGTGACACACTTCCTGCTGCCAGTTGGTGGCGCTATAACTTTGACTCACAATAGTCACATCCATGTGATCGGCCTCTTACAGCGATCACACTGCTGAAGTTTCATCAAGATCAGTTAATGTATGCAGAAGTTATAACGCACTTCTTGTTTGTTGTTTCTCGCCATAAATTCGTTTCCTCGCCACGGCCAAACCGTTCGAGATATCAAAAATCCCCTCGCAAACTTTCATCCTCAATGTCTTGACTTCATGCTGACCGAGTTTCGTGCCGTTTGTTTGAATTCTCTAGGAGGAGTATTTCACATTCCATTGCGTGTGTTTTACCAACAACCCTAAATAGCCGACTTCCTGTTGGGCTGGGGTAAAAAGTAAGAGTGTGAAGTATATATGAAACGAGGAGATCTACATGTGTACCGAGTTTCATATTATTACATGCAAGCGTGTTTGATTTATGGACCATGTTTTCGGACCCCGTTCCAGGGGGCGCTGTCGAGCCCCCCTGCCACGCCCGGGTACCATCTTCAGCCCGGCCCTGATGGCCGCGGGTTCTGACATGTGTGCAAAGTTTCAGGAGTTTTTGAGCATGTTAAGGCCTCCAAAAGTGTCCAAAAGGTAGCAGAAAAATAATAATAATAATAATAATAATAATAATAATAATAATAATAATAAAATATAGCTGCGAGCAGCGATTACGGGCCCAAGCCGGTGGCACCGCAACCCCGGTGCCTTTAGTTACCTAAAGGCACCGGGGTGGCGGTACCACCGGCTTTGGCCCTTCATCGCTGCTCGCAGCTATATTTATTTATTTATATATATATATATATATATATATATAAAGCCGGTGGCACCGCCACCCTGGTGCCTTTAGGGTTATTGTGCACGACGTGCAAAAACGTAACCCTGCTTTGACTGTCGAAAAGAAGTGTGCTGTAGAGCTTGTATCAGTGTGGGCTCTGCAAAAGTGTGCATTGAGGGCACATATCAACCACAAAGTATGCGAGAGCAACCTTCTGAAAGGTCAGGTCTACATCCAGGTCTACATCTGCCGTGTGTTTACATCATAGTAGTGAAGTTTGAAGCAATCAGGTGATTTCAAAGCTTTTTGAAAGTGACAGACTTCCTGCTGCCAGTTGGTGGCGCTATAACCGGGGTGGCGGTGCCGCCGGCTTTGGCCCTTTCATCGCTGCTCGCAGCTATATTTATATATATACACACACAAACACACACACACACACACACACATATATATATATATATATATATATATATATATATATATATATACATAAATATATATATATTGTTTTTTTAAGAGACAAGACAGAATATTACTTGCCTGATCTGATTAGAAAAATAGTGTTTGTGTGTGTGTGTGTGTGTGTGTGTGTGTGTGTGTGTGTGTTTGTGTGTGTGTGTGTGGCGTAATTGAACAATGTAGACATAAAAACATACTCCGTCCTTTTGTTCATACAGGACATTATTCAAACTGCAAAGTGTTTACTTATATTTGTGTACACTTGCAATAAAACACAACATTGTGCTTTTGTCAAGCTATAAACTCTTGTCAAACTGTAAACTACAACTGTCACCCAACCAAAATCTCTTACACACACACACACACACACACAGTTTAAAAGCAAAAAATATCAAACAATCCTATTTAAAAACAGTCTGTGGGAGCCATCTTTTGGACATTCATCATATCGCATTGGTTTTCATTTCTTGTCATCAAACAGAGCCCTAATCTGTTTATTTTTTCAGTTACACATTCTACATTGATTAAAAAAGAAAAATCAAATGTGTTTTTATTTTATACAGAAATAAATAATCTATCATTCAGATGAGAATAAAGTTAGTGTTAGTTCAAATTTTAAGGAAAACAAATATATGATCTGAAATATAGCACATTCATTTAAAATTCATTCAGGTTCAATTACCAAACATACAATCTTAATGTAATTTAAAGCAAACAATACATTTAAAATATATGGGTTGTATGACTATTTTTTAATATAAAAAGATATATATCCAAAAAGACAAGGCCTAAAGTTTAACAAGGGTTAAACTCTTATCACTGTAACAGACACAATCACACACACAATCACACACACACACACACACACACACACAAGTCAAATCACTTACATTTTACATGCAATATTGACTTTTTTTCTGTTTCAGCAGCGAAAATAGTTAAACAAAGATCACAGCAGAACCATCGCGCATCTCACAGCAACGCGTTCTCATTACTGAATGATTCAGCATTTTGAACGAATCGGTTGACTCAAAGATTCAATGACCAATCAATCCATAAACATCTATCTCATTCATGAATGACTCAGTCGTTCAAACGAATGAATCAATGACTCGCTCATTAAGACGGTCACCTGGCGACACCTAATGACGGTTTAGTGTTATGTTTAAAAGTATCATTCTTTCCAACGATTGTTAATTAACTCATATTTGAAACATAAGCTATATTTATATATATACATACATATACACAGACATACACAAAAATAAAATAAAAACACATTTGAAATGTGTTTGCTTACTAAATTGTGAGCTGAACGAAAGTTGCAGCAAATATCAGCAACAGGAGTCAAATTTCATTCATCACGAGAGTGAAGAGCTGACTGAAAAGATGATGACGGAATAGGCTATTTTATGTAAAAACGCCTATTCAAGCGAATCTGTCATTGTACTCTTTTATTGTTGTGTTTTCCGTGAAAAATAATAGACTATTGAACTCACAATTCAAGCAATCGGCCCCCGAAATTGCACTAATTTTAGTGACACTAAAAAGTATGCGGCTGTACTGGCATTCATAATGGTGCGCGTCCATGGCGACGAGCGAGCAGAACAGAGCGAACGTTTAGTTAATTTCTACTTCCATAGGAATTCATTCGAGCGCCACCATTTCAATGTCCGTGCGGACGTCCATATTATACTTTCGCTTTCAAGTTAGTGTTTTTAAACCCCCCAGCGGGAGGTTTACACAATTGGTTTACACAATCACACGTTGATTAACCGGTGGGAAAATATTCCCATAGTAACATCCCTAATATATAAATATATATAAATTCAATAGGCCTACCTGATTTTGAACACAAGAGGGCAGTATAGCACTATATATGATTTGGATTATTATTATTTTTGACTAAACAACCATTCTGGCTGTTTTTAAACTTAAAAATAATTCTTAAATTGAAAAAAAGGAATAAAATGGGTTTAGTTCTAATATTTGTATAATTTTATATAAAAATAAATGGTGTATAATTACATTTTAGAAAGATATGAGACATGCCCTGATTCTTTTTTTGACATTATTGTCCTCGATCAGAGCCCTAATCTGTTTATTTTTTCAGTTACACATTCTACATTGATTAAAAAAGAAAAATCAAATGTGTTTTTATTTTATACAGAAATAAATAATCTATCATTCAGATGAGAATAAAGTTAGTGTTAGTTCAAATTTTAAGGAAAACAAATATATGATCTGAAATATAGCACATTCATTTATAATTCATTCAGGTTCAATTACCAAACATACAAATCTCAATGTAATTTAAAGCAAACATTACATTTAAAATACATGGGTTGTATGCTATTTTTTTTTATATAAAAAGATATATATCCAAAAAGACAAGGCCTAAACTTTAACAAGGGTTAAACAATCACTGTAACAGACACAATCACACACACACACACACACACACGTCAAATCACTTACATTTTAGATGCAATATTGACTTTTTTTTCTGTTTCAGCAGCGAAAATAGTTAAACAAAGATCACAGCAGAACCATCGAGCATCTCACAGCAACGCGTTCTCATTACTGAATGATTCAGCATTTTGAACGAATCGGTTGACTCAAAGATTCAACGACCAATCCATAATCTGTCTCATTCATGAATGACTCAGCCGTTCGAACGAATCGTTTGAACGAATGAATCAATGACTCGCTCATTAAGACGGTCGCCTGGCGACACCTAATGACGGTTTAGTGATATTAAAAGTATCATTCTTTCCAACGATTGTTAATTAACTCATATTTGAAACATAAGCTATATATATATATATATATATATATATATATATATATATATATATATATATATATATATATATACACACATATATATACACACACATATATATACACAAAAATAAAATAAAAACACATTTGAAGCGTGTTTGCTTACTAAATTGTGAGCGGAACGAAAGTTGCAGCAAATATCAGCAACAGGAGTCAAATTTCATTAATCACGAGAGTGCAGAGCTGACTGAAAAGATGATGACGGAATAGGCTATTTTATGTAAAAGCCCCTATTTAAGCGAATCTATCATTGTACTCTTTTGTTGTTGTGTTTTCCGTGAAAAATAATAGACTATTGAACTCACAATTCAAGCAATCGGCCCCGTTATTGCACTAATTTTAAAGTGACACTAAAAAGTATGCGGCTGCACTGGCATTCATAATGGTGCGCGTCCATGGCGACGAGCGAGCAGAACTTCCATAGGAATTCCCTCGAGCGCTCTGCACGTGGCCATTATCAATGTCCCGTATTTAAAAGCTCTCGGTCCTCAGTCACATACCAAATATATGTATAATGTATATATAAATATAATTTTGGACACAAGAGGGCAGTATGGCCCTATGTATAATTTTGTGTTTAAACTAAAAGAGCCCCTCCCCCCCTCCCCACACAGACACAGACACAGACACACACGAATGGCAGGGTGCATTCTCTCTGTCAGAGGGAGAGGGAGAGAAAATTCTCAGAAACATCCACATTCAAACCAAAATATCTAACTTCCTCTTGGTCTGAGCTAATGACAGTTAATTAGAAAGTTGTCCGGCTTGATCTGAACCATATGCATACCTGTGTCTGTCGAGTTTCATGCAATTTCAAGCATGCTAAGAGTCTCAAAAGCATCAAACAAGAATATTAAAGTTTGATGTGTTGCCACGGCAACAGTATCTAAGATATCAATAATCCTTTCACAGGTCTACATCTGCCGTGTGTTTACATTATACACATAAAGTTTGAAGCAAATCGGGTAAAAATAAGAGGGTGATTTCAAAGCATTTAGGAAGTGACACACTTCCTGCTGCCAGTTGGTGGCGCTATAACTTTGACTCACAATAGTCACATCCATGTGATCGGGCTCTTACAGCGAACACACTGCTGAAGTTTCATCAAGATCAGTTAATGTATGCAGTAGTTATGACACACTTCCTGTTTCACGTTTCTCGCCATAATTTTGTTTCCTCGCCACGGCCAAACCGTTCGAGATATCAAAAATCCCCTCGCAAACTTTCATCCTCAATGTCTTGACTTCATGCTGACCGAGTTTCGTGCCGTTTGTTTGAATTCTCTAGGAGGAGTATTTCACATTCCATTGCGTGTGTTTTACCAACAACCCTAAATAGCCGACTTCCTGTTGGGCTGGGGTAAAAAGTAAGAGTGTGAAGTATATATGAAACGAGGAGATCTACATGTGTACCGAGTTTCATATTATTACATGCAAGCGTGTTTGATTTATGGACCATGTTTTCGGACCCCGTTCCAGGGGGCGCTGTCGAGCCCCCCTGCCACGCCCGGGTACCATCTTCAGCCCGGCCCTGATGGCCGCGGGTTCTGACATGTGTGCAAAGTTTCAGGAGTTTTTGAGCATGTTAAGGCCTCCAAAAGTGTCCAAAAGGTAGCAGAAAAATAATAATAATAATAATAATAATAATAATAATAATAATAATAAATAATCCTAAGGAAAACAATAGGGCCTTCGCCCTTTGGGCTTGGGCCCTAATAATCCTAAGGAAAACAATAGGGCCTTCGCCCTTTGGGCTTGGGCCCTAAAAATAGAGATATGCAACAGGCACGTTTAAACGAAAAACAATAAAATCAAAACCAGCGTTTCAGTTGTTCATTAGTTCCAGTGGCCTTAATGCATGCACGGCTTTTCAAAATTTCACAAAGCGTGTTGAGATTATTTTGAATGAAATATTGAAGTTTATAATTAAGTGTTTTGGCACACCACGCCGAGTGACCCTATGCATTTTTCTAAAGTCGGGTTTTATTCTGGCATCGTGAGTTAGTGTTCGACAAACGCGGCGGCGCGTTCATTTAGATTAATTTATTTATCTCATTATTACAGCTAAAATAACTTAATAGGCGACTCCGTAATTTTTTGGTCATAATGATAAGAGTAGAGTAGCTTACATCGTTCAAAACTGTAAACTTGTATTCATATTAGGCTAACGACAAAAACAGTATATCTGTCCTCTCTGTCTCCGGGAACTGCGCGTCACAAAAATGAACCGAAAGCCACTTCAGCTCAGTCACGATAAGAAATCGGCTATGTCTAAAGCCTTTAAATGTCTAAATATTTAGGCTAATAAATGTTATCTGATTATGTAGGCTAATCCATATGAAAACGAGAGGTACAGAGGATCTACTCAAACATGCGCTTCCCAATGAGAAAATGACAAGACATGGGTGAAAATCTCGCTCTAATTAAATGTAGGCTAAATCGCCCTGAATTAAAATGTAAAAACATAATAATGTATTTGTCGAAATGTTGCGATATTGTTTCATTTAAGTTCATAATTATTCTATAAATGTTATTTAATTTAGCAGCATTACCACGAAGCACCGTGTTTCGATATTTATTTGAATAATACAAAATAAAATAAAAACTTAATTCACAAATTGCATGCCTGGTTGTAAGGATCCAAAGATCCCTGTAGACTTTAATATTAAGTGACAACAAATTCACAAGCGTTTTTTCAGATTATATTTAGTTTTGCTTGGAAAAAGCTGCCCCAAACCAGTTTTATTTCATCAATTATTGAAATAATGAAATATTTAGTAATAAACTTTTATGACAGAAATATCACTAGGCTACATGTAACTTAAATCATTTAATTCCTTCATTATCAACACTGTCTAGAATGGCGATTTAAGTGTGAATTGCGACTTCTCTTTGTGTTAAGTCAGCCTCAGACTCCGATAGCCTGTGGGGGGTTGGAGGGACAGTTGCTGGACAAAGGTGTTAATGTTCCTCTTTCATATGGAGAGTGTCGGATAGCCAGCCTGATGAGCAGGCAAAATTATTGTAAGGATAAATCTGTGTCCAAATGTAGGCCCCATATCTTATTAAATTATAAATATTGTAGTTTATTTATTGTAGCCTATTTAAAGTTTTTTTTTCACACAAAATTTCAATTGAAGTTATTGTAAGGTGAATTCAACAAGGCATGCTGTGTCTTTGAAGCAACAATTAAAGGTTAAATAATTTTTTCGTGATTTGTATGGCTGACACGCAGCGACATATACAGTATTATCAGCTGTATGATGTGTTTTTACTCTGAAATGATTAATTTCGAGAGAGAGACCCGCGCGCGCAGCGAGGGAGACTAAATAAACTTGTTAAAAAGAGATCCAGCGCGAGAGAGGCAAAGAGAAACGCATGTTTTTAATTTAATTATGTTTCTTTGGACAATTTTCGTTTTGTAGGCCTACTGTTTTAATTGTTTAATTTAGCTGTAATTTCTTTGGCAATACAAATTTAAAATGTCGCAAGAATAAGATTAGCCTAGTGTTTCTTATTTTGCATCGCAAAAGAAATAAACTCTAAACAAGATGCAACCCTGTTTTAAATTAAACAATTTAAACCTTGAAATGTTCGAACTTGGTTTCAAACTTAAGTAATTTTAGTGTTCTTTTACATTACACAATAATTTAGCAGACTAAAGACGAGCTTCTTCATTTTCATTTTCTGATCGGCTGACAATCTTCATCAGTTTTTGTCGTTTGTGCAGCGGCTGCGGTTCTACAGGAATGTAGCAAATTTATGTTGTAATGATAATCAAACAAAACTCTTGACTTTAAATAAGTAAACAGATATAAACAGTTACCTATTTAAGCATCAAGGTGGGAAAATATAAACGTAGGACAACATCGGTTAACAACATCTATGCTACATTGAGATTCGATCTCGGGTCTGTTGAAGCTCCTCGAAGCTCGTGTCGTTGCGTTGATCACTGAGCTATCGTCTGTACGCTGTTAAAGTTGTAAAGCCTCGTTCATGTAGCCTAAATGTTTTTATTGCAATATTTTATGTTGAAATGTTTTCATTATTTATTCAATTACATTTCAGTAGCCTAATTTCAGTATTGTGATTATGAATTATTTTAACTACGTTTCACTTGTTGAATTCTTCTGCTACCAGCTTTCAATCGCTCTGAATCAGCGCGGTGCGGCAGCAGATTACGCATTAGAGAGAATAAACCGGAATAAACGAACACTTTTCAGAGTCTATGATTGTAGCGCCTCTTAGCGGTAAAAGGCAGCAAATACACCACACATTTTACCGCCGCGGTGGAACAGCTGATGTGGGCGTTGTCATGGCTTGCCTCGACATTTGCGTTTGAATAGCGCGCGTCGTCCGTGGGCGTGTCAGATTAACGCGTAATGAAGTGTAATGAGCTGGGGGAAAAAATACTGACAGCACTCTCTTTTCATACAGATTGCATAAACTGAGAATATTTGTTTTTTATATAAATTACTTCATTTAAAAGAAGAGAATTCAAGCTTCATAAAGAAAAACCTCTCGTGTCTGTGTGACAAGTAATCGCGGAGTTACAGTTAATCTTAGGACGCGTTTCAGAATGGACTTCACTGACAGAGAGAACGCAAAACTCGCATCATGTTTGTTTTTCTTTATTTGGTGAAAAGCACAACACTTTGTTTTTATTGTGAGTATCCACAAAAAAAATAGAAACTTAACAGGATCTAATGATGTACAACACTTATATGTAAGATCAAAATTAACAGAGTAATTTGAGTCTCTTTTGCACTGATAAGGAAAAAAGTGAGCTGGTATCGCCGGCGAGACCGCCGACCCCAGAGAGTTAAGTAAGGCAGATCAATAATATTATTGAATATTAAATGTTAAATGTCCCCAACTAAGCAAGCCAAAAGCCAAGGCAACAGTGGCAAGGAACCAAAACTCCATCAGGTGACAGAATGGAGAAAAAAACCTTGGGAGAAACCAGACTCAGTCGGGGGGCCAGTTCTCCTCTGGCCAACGAAGGAACAGTGCTTGGTCTGTTCCTTCGTTGATTAGTGGTATTACTTGGTCACTAATCAAATAAGCAAATTTGTGACTGCTTTATACAAAAGGTCAGGTGTTCTTGCTTCCATCGAAGCACATTTGGAACTTTCTGTAAGACTTTCAATTCAACTTTTCACAGTTTCCACAAAATATTAAGCAGCAATATCTGTTTTCAACATAAGAAGAACTATTATGAATAATTGAACATCAATAATAATTGATAATAACTAAGCACTAAATCAGCATATTAGAATGATTTCTGAAAATATATCAAATAGAAAACAGTTCTTTTAAATTGTAATAATACTTCACAATATTACTGTATTTTTTATTCAAATAAATTCAGTCTTGGTAAGCATAAGAGACTTCTTTAAAAAACATAAAACCAAAAATATTTCAAATGATTCTAAACTTATAACTGACATTGTACATGTATGTGTGTTTCATTGCCTAGCAGTGAGTCCACAAACTCATAGTGATCATTGAGATTTGGAATTAATGTCCCGCTCCATCATTGCTTGCCCTCTCTGTACCATATTAATCAAATATAATGAAAGATTATATGAAAGACAAAAAAAAATACAAAAACATTCCAAGGAAGGTACAGGCTTGCAGTAAAATCAGTGGTGATAGTCTGGTAAATGGTATGGTGGTTAGGCTAACCTTAGCAGAGCGAGTGATGGCTCCTATCTCAGAGTAGAGGTCTGAGCTGTCTGGAAACTTCTCCACGACAATGGAGCAGACGTGATGCAATAGAGACTGTTTGTGAACGGTGTCCTTCACCTCAGGAACTTTCTCTAGGTAACTCAGCTCAAAGCCTTTAGCCTGAAAACGCAAACAAACACACCATGAACATGAACTAATTTCTGTCACGACAACTCTCAGCGAGATTGGCATGTTAATGCCATTGCTGTGAGCATGTAAGACATGGTGTTGCTGCACATGTAACATACATGAAATAACCCCTGTAGCAGATCTATACAGGTGGAGCTGGGGAAGATGGAGGGTTTCTGAAAGCGAGCTGCACACTGCTAACAGCAAACACTACAAGTATTTGAATGCTGATTTCAAGTGTCTTTTTTTCATTCTCATATATTGGATTTGTGTGAACAGCTTTAATGATCATTTAATCCACCTGTTTATGATGCGGTGATGCACAATTTTAAGGATAATAATTCTTTCTGCACAGTCTTTAATTCAGTCAGACATGCGCTGCGCTGGTTTGATTTCATGTTTGGCGATGACCTTTAGGTGGTACCAGGATGCTTTGCAGCGGTGCCCCATCTGACATAGGTTTTCCTGCAGCTGGAAAACTGCTCAAAAAGCTTATTGGCCACTGATTCAAGAGCAACCAATCAGCTGCGCTATGTACCGGTAGATAAAAATGTGATCGCTACCAAAGTGAGTTAAGGACATATCAGCCTGCGCCATCTAGGCTCATATGAGGCTCATTGTGCGGGTCATTGTCTCCTCAGGTGTGAATCACAGCATTATTCATGATCAATCACACCCCCACGCATATTGGTTTTGTAAATAAAAAGTGTCTTACAAAATTAAGATCAATATATTGTTTTATGTGAATGAGTAGGCAGGATGATTTTCACATCATTTTGAAGCAACAAATCCAGGCTACAACATCCAGGACTCCGAAGTCTTGTGGACACATATTTAGTATGTATTGTGTGTCCTTATTTCAGTGACTTCTCGGAAAAATGCATACATACAATATATACAGAGGTGGGTAGTAACGAAGTACATTTACTTCGTTACATTTACTTGAGTATTTTTTGGGAAAATTTGTACTTTTAAGAGTAGATTTAATTGCGGGTACTTTTACTTTAACTCGAGTACATTTCTAATGAAAAAACTGTACTTTTACTTCGTTAATCGTTACGTTAGGGGACGTTCCTCTCGTTACTTTATTTTAATGCAATATGTTGTTAAAAGCGTACTTTATTCTAAGCGCGCGCTCTCTCTTTTTTCTGGGCATGAGCGATGCTCAATTCACAAATTAATCACTCTTTTGAGTCGATTCTGTTCAAAGACTTCATCAAACAAGCAGATCTGTCTAAATCGGTTCGCAAATCAGTTTGAATGATCTGTTCAGTTTCCTGCACGCACTGAATCGTCTCGGAGTCGTAACAGGAAGATTTAAAGCTGCAGTAGGGAGTTTTGAGAAAACGTTGACTTAGCCTAAAAATTTGAACAAGTACAACTTACAGGTCCCACCCCCTTGCTCTCTGCTGCGCTACCGCCCTCCCTCCACAGCTCGTCCTCCACAGCGGAGCCTGTCGTGAACGCGCAGGCTAGTAAACAGGGCCACCAATAACAGCGGCACATTCACTAATAGGGACTAAACGTCAACAATATGCTTTACATTGACTATAGCCTGCCCATACTTTGACTACAAACTTGGTCCTCAAATCATTATGTATTTTGCAATACATGTAACGTTGCACTCTTTCTATAAGTTATAAATAGCTAGTAAGATAACGTTAATATAACGGTAACTAACGTTACAGTATGTAAGTAATTATTCTAGTGATATATAATGCTAGATAAGGTGTGCTAGTACATTATTTCAGCAACATGACAAGCCAGTGAATTAGCAGGTTTCAATTGTTGCTTAGCAGAGTGCGTGACATTTTATCTACATGTTATGCGGGTAGAGTTTTGACACCGAGTCAATGGGCTCTGTGTAATTCTTTCTTTTTCGCTTGTTTATCGTCATCGGTCTTTTTCCTTTTACCTCTTTGTTTTATGAGCAGGTGTCACTCGAGAATTGGCAGTTTAGGTTGTTTCTCCGTCATAAGCACAGCTGCAGCACGCCGGCAATCTTGAGTTTGAACGACGGCTCGCGCTGTGCAAGAGAGGGGTGTGATCAGCGCGTACACGAGCGTGATTGACACTGCTAAGACATTCCTCCTGGCTCTGATTGGTTGTTTCTGACCGGGAGCGTGTATTTCTGCAATTGGCAATAGGACCACTGGGAGGAGCCAGAAGAGCTTGATTTTTTCACAGATTTTCTGTCTCATTTTCTGCTGTCAGGACATAATGACAGTTTTAACAAATATGTAAAAAAAAAATTTTTTTAAAAGTTACCTACAGCAGCTTTAAGAACATCAAGAGCGTTGTATGAAGTGGCAGTCCACAGTCTACAGTACAGTCTAAAAAGTAAATCTGCAAATGCATCATATTTTTTGCCAGCGATGAAGATCTTTATTAGTTGAACATCTGTTACTTCGTAAGCTGTCTGTGAATGAATTATTCCACACGAGACTCAGGTAATACATTTTACTACCAAACAGATTATTACGCTATATAGCACTACTACAAAATATGACATTACTCTTTTTTTGGACTTATACATTAAATAAGCTATCATCGTCCAGTTTATGAATGTGTGTACACACACAATGTGTGTGTATTGCGCAGTGGCGTGCAAACCTGACTTGAAAACGAATGCCTTTGCCTGCCTTATTAGACACGGTTAACCAGTTTAAAGATGCTTTCATAAATATAGCCTACATTTAAATACATTTTGGAGAACAGACAGAAGAAGATCCTTGCATTTGATCGTTGTTTGTGTTGGGCATGACATGACTGCGAGCACATGTGCAGAGTTTTAACACTTTCTAATCTGTGTCAATGGTTCCCATCCCTTTACATATGAATGCAAAACTCCATAGAGCCACTTTATTCCGACATTGTCTAATAATCCAAATGTAGTTGTATAAGTTATTATACTATTATACAAACCAAAGGACAGGCAATGGTTTTCGGGCTATAGATATAATATACAGATACAGAAATAATGTTTGTCTCTTCTGTTTTTGTTGCAAAGATAGCTTATCTAATTATGATAATTTTAGTCATTTAAATGAAAAAAATATCTAAATATTATCATGTTATACATATATATAGGCCAATGTGATACAAAGTAACTAGTAACTAACTACTTAAGTAGTTTTTTCATTGGATTCTTTTTTTTACTCAAGTAACTTTTAAGATTATTACTTTTACTTTTACTTTGAGTAAATATTTCTATAAGTACTTGTACTTTTACTTGAGCACAGTTTTTGGATACTCTACCCACCTCTGAATATATATATATATATTATTAGGATACATTTCATATTTAGTGAAAAATAGGTATTACATAATTATGTTAAACAAGTGCAGTAATTTTGCTACAGACTGAATATAAAGAAAAGAGGGCAAAACATGAAAAGCGTAATGCACGCTAACAAGTCAAAACTCAATAGAGAAGCAGGGAAGTTTCATTTCAGATACATTTGAATGTGTAAATATGCGAGATTGAAATGATCTCTGATGTGGAAATCACATGCACCTTGAGAGCATTAGTAACTCTGGATCTGGTCCATCATCAAATCATTTCCTAAAAAAGGGCTCATTTTGACATTATTCTGATGCAGTTTAGTTGATTAGCATCAGTTGCATTAAGATAAGAGTGCTTTGAATGTGTGCAGAGTCTATTTGCAGCTCCCATGATGATTCTGACCAATGCTCCATTAACATATGATTAACAGAATCTCAACCCTGTCTGCAAGTCACGACAGAGCTGGGAATGGAGAAATCCCAACGGACGTGACATGACTCTCGCTGGCTTTGTTCTGCTGCCCATGCTCAATGGTTTACGGTAACAAAAGAGATTTCATGCCAAACTCACCACCTTATCAGGTTTATCTCCTTCAGATTTTTTAACATTATTAAGATCTAAGCAAATACGCCAGACAGACAGAAAGAAAGACAGATGGAGATGGAGAGATTAGGGCTTGAAAGAAGAGATGTAGACTTTGCTGGCACTCACATTGGTCCCGTTGAGAAAGTTGCCAATAGCTAGCAGAGTTGAAAGGATGTAGTGCAGCGTCTTATTCTTTTCTAATTGGTCCATGCCCTCCTTTAGGTCCTGTAGTGGTTCTGCTACTTCCTGAGAACGAGAAACAGAATGGGTTCGAAATAAATTACCCCTAGGAAAGAATTCTGTAGAGTGGTGGTTTTTCTTCAGAATCTAGATTACTTCAGGATCTACATTTAAAACTAAATTTCAAATGCAGTCCCAACACAGTACCAAAATTGTTCATAATACAAAAGAGAAACTCAAAATGTCCTACGATTTTTTCAAAAAATCTAAGCAACCTTTTCATACCCGTTTACATGCAATTTTCAATATTCTGATTATGCTAAGGACGGACATCACTGTTTTCTACAGAGCTGCTGTATAGATAAATTAAATAAATTAATTACTAATGATTTTTACAACGGAAATGAATCAACACTGAACTTACTTAAGCTGGACAATGACACTATTTGTTCGAGAGCTGCTGTACAGCCGAAACAAACTTTGTTGCATTATTTTCCTGTTATCACATGTAAAGCTGCTTTGAAACAATCTGAATTGTAAAAAGCGCTACAGTGCTGGTCAGAATTATTTGCCCCCTTGGTAAATATGATCAAAGATGGCTGTAAAAAAATAAATCTGCATTGTTATTTCTTTTGATATTTCATAAAAATTTTTTTTGCAAAAATCTAACCTTTCATTGAAGTCAAATAATTGAAAGTGGGGGGGAAATCACATTATGAAATAAATGTTTTTCTCCAAAACGCATTGGGAAAAATGATTTGCCCCCTTTTATTAAATACTTTTTGCAACCTCCTTTTTCCAAGATAACAGCTCTGAGTTTTCTCCTATAATGCCTGATGACTTTGGAGAACACCTGACAAGAGACCTGACACCATTCCTCCATACAGAATCTCTCCAGATCCTGCAGACTCCCAGATCCATGTTGGCGCTTCTTCTCTTCAGTTCAGCCCACTCATTTTCTATAGGCTTCAGGTCAGATTTTGATGTTTGTTTTTGGATCACTGTCCTGTTGGAAGATCCAAACATGGCCCGTCATTTTTTATCTATTGGTATTTGATGGAATCCATGATGCCATGTATCTGAACAAGAGTTCCAGGACCTCTGGCAGAAAATTAGGCCCACAGCATTAAAGATACAGCTGAGTATTTCATTTTACACATGGGGTACTTTTTTATCCCTGTGTGCACCAAACCCATAGTAAGTGTTTGCTGCCAAAAAGCTCTTTTTTTGTTTGTTTCATCTGTCCATAGAACGTTTGAAAAGTAACTGACACTACTGGAACTTTAAACGGGACAGGTTATATGGTCAGATGAAACAAAAATGTAGCTTTTTTGGCAGCAAACACTTAAGATGGGTTTGGTGCACACAGGGATAAAAAAAGTACCCCATGTGTAAAATGAAATACTCAGCTGTATCTTTAATACTGTGGGCCTAATTTTCTGGACATCTTGTTCAGATACATGGCATCATGGATTCCATCAAATACCAACAGATAAAAAATCTAATCCTGACAACCTCTGCTAGAAATCTTATAACGGGCCTTGTTTGGATCTTCCATCAAAACAAAAATGTGTCACTGAGCACAAAACCAAGCATCTGCAATGGCCATCCCAGTCCCTGACCTGAACCCTATAGAAAATGAGTGGGCTGAACTGAAGAGAAGAAGCGCCAACATGGATCTGGGAATCTGCAGGATCTGGAGATTCTGTATGGAGGAATTAAATGGTCTCTGATCTCTTGTCAGGTGTTCTCCAAAGTCATCAGGTATTATAGGAGAAGACTCAGAGCTGTTCTCTTGGAAAAAGGAGGTTGCAAAACGTATTTAATAAAAGGGGGCAAATAATTGTGTTGTCCCACAATTTTGGAGAAAAACATTTATTTCATAATGTGATTTTCCCCACACTTTCAACTCTTTTACTTCAGTTAAAGGTTAGATTTTTGCATTTAAAAAAAAATAAAGTATCAAAAGGATAAACAATGCAGATTTATTTTTTTACAGCCATCTTTGATAATATTTACCAAGGGGGCAAATCATTCTGACCAGCACTGTATATTAATAAAGTTGGCTTGACTTGACTTAAGAAGCGTGGTTATTTTTACCGCCATTATTCGCATACCCCACAGCACAAATAATGAACTCACATACAGTAGGTGTGTTACTAACCACTGTTTTAATCTACTTTCATCAAATGCAAAACACATTTCTATGGAAGTATTGGACATTATTCGGCACCATTGACAGAGTTTAGCAATTCGGAGTAGAGGAAAAACTTCTGAATAATGTCACGGAGTTCATTCATGAAGTTGTGTAAACAAGGTATACGTGTACGTCCAAACATATGCACACTTTGGTCAGAGCGGTAATAATGCGATTAAGGTGTTTACATGCCTGTTTATTGAGATTAAAATCAGCGTACGGCACATAGTTTACCGTAATGATGGTTACTACGATTATGAGCTTAATCGCATTAGTTTGATCAGAGTATTGTGTTAACATGAGGTAAAGTTTAATCACAATATTGCCAAAATCCCATTATAATCACATTAGGAGTGTGCCTCCATTGACAGTCTACGCAACTACCACTTTGACTCTTCAAAAAGTGCATAAAGACATCGTAAAACAAATCCATATGAATGAAGGGTTTAGTCCAAATTTCCTGAAGAGACACGGTCACTTTATATATGTGAATAAAAGCCTAAATTCAATCTGTTCATCATATCAAGCCATTGTGTCCCTTCAGAAACTTCGGACTAAACATCGCAGTATTCATATGGATTCGTTTTACAATCTCTTTATGAAGGTTTTGAAGCATCAAATTGGTAGTTTGCATGGATTGTCAATGAAAGGACAGAAATCTCTCAGAATTCATTAAAAAAATCTTCATTTGTGTTTCGACGATGAGCAAAAGTCCATTCCAAAAGTCCAAAAGTTACAGATTTGGAACGACACGAGGGTGAGTAATCGATAAAAAAAAAAAAATTGTTCATTTTTGGGTGAACTATCCCTTTAAGAAACTCTTAGAGGAGAGGTCAAAAGCAACTGTTCCCAAACCACCATAATGTCATTTCATTTGTATAAAGGGGTAACAAAATATGAGGCTGACCTTCTCTAAACCATCATAGTCCATCTTGAAGGCCCAAAGTTGCAAGCGGGCAGACAGCTCACTGATGGAGGACAGAATGAGGAGGAACTGCTCTGCACTGCCCAGCGGAGTGTCGGGGTTCGCCAGCTGGGCCTCCTGAATCTTCTGCGTCTCCTCCTCCGTTGGAATCATTGTCAGGATTTTCTATGAAAGAGCACGAGTACCAGTGGGGAGTGTTAGTATCACTGTCAGAAGCCATTGTATATGGGGACTCACCCCTAGAAAGGCATTCGCTCAATCAATCATCTGAGCGTTGATGAATAACAACATCTGGGAAGACACGGCATTGCGTAAAAATGTAGAAAATGATGACTATTTCATCTGCTAGGGGCAACCTCCTTCTGTTGCATAACTGAATAAAAAAGGTAATTTCTCATGACCAAAACAAAATTTCTGATAAAATCTTTAGAAACATAAACTGTGGTTGTCAGTGAGAATATAACGCTCTCTGTAGAGACATAAAAAGGGTGGACAGAAAAACTCTAATCCATTTTTCCCATGACGAAAGATAAAAAATTACAGAGTTTATGAGAAAATGGGAGCTCCATTATTCACATGTTGATATTGAGACATTTACCTCAGATCTGTATCATGGGCTGCAACAGCCTAAATGAAGCATTTTGCTAACCTTTAATCTTTGAGATGAATTATATGACCGCTGCCAAAAATGCTTCAGTTTTGCAGAAAATCCACATAATATTTCGACTCGCCGGCCAAACCAACTTGCTAAACAGTTTTAAGGGTAAAATCTATTGGTTTTGTGGAAACCCAAAGTAAATGTATATGCTCTCAGGGCAGAGAGGTTGAGTTATTTTGGACACGAGCTTTGACTCCATGATTTTTGTGTGCCAACTCGGCTACAGTCAGTATGTCTCTGTCTTGTTGAACACAGTTGTAGAGAGCCATGTATTTTGGTAAAAATATGCTTTCATGTAGCAGTCTGGGGATGATCATAAATGCCTGAATGATTGATGTAACGAGAGAGAGAAAGAGAAAGAGAGAGCGAGAGCGAACTGTAGAGGGGTTCAAGGAATATGTGACTCACGTGGACTCAAAACAAGGTTAGTATTAAGTACAGATGTGTTTTCTGCATGGTAACCTGTCTGGCATTCTCAGGATTAAAGTGTAACCATGCATTGTACTAACTTAAACGTATGTATTAAGTTTTATTGTAGCTTTTCTTAATAATTTCATCATGTCGAATTTGCTTCATTACTTGCGGCTGATTTGTCATAATTTGCGAAACGGAATGTAATTTTAAACCAGTGCAGTATTACCTCTATGCCCTCTTTGCTCAAGGCGTACTCGTCGAAGTTGAGGATCGCTGTTTTGATGGTGCGAGGAGGCGGCAGGACCGTCAGGCCAATGTTGATGGCGTTACTTCTCTTGGAATCCAGGACGATGATCTCCTGACGCTTCCCATCTGCTGCCGTTTTCTGAAATCAGGTGTATAAACAGACTAATCATCAAAGTTATTCACAGTGACCATACTGTGATGGGTTAAAGGCCAACATATTCTGCTGAAAAGCTATTTTTTTAAGCAACAGAGTGTTTCTATGACAATGCGATTTTTTTTTTAAAACACACTTTTTATACTCTCACTCATTCATGCATCACAGGAAAATTCTCTGATTCTTTTTTTAACCAACACAAGTCATTTACATCAGATCTCTTGTACACGTTTTTTGAAGGATAACATTTTGTGGTGGAAATGAGAGTAATAGAAACACCATCTAAAAAATTGTCTAGCATTTTATGTATAAACACTTAATAAATAATTAAACATAATTTGACAAAATGCTGTTGAATAAAACTATTACATTCGCTTGTTAACAAAAATTTTTGGTTGTACTGCAAACGACACTGTGGAACATAGCCTATATACATCGCTAACAATAAATATTTGAATATATGTTTATTAATTTATAGGCTCAAAACAAGAGTTTAGGGACAGTAATATTTTTTTTTCTTTTAAACACATTAAAACTTTTCTAGTCAGCAAGGGTGCATAAAGTGACAATAAAAAAGTGCCTTTCACATTGTTACAAAAACTATTTTTCAAATACATGATATTTTATATGCATCAAAGAAACCTGGTTTCCACAAAAATATTAAAAGAAGCACAAAATTGATGATAAGAAATGTTTCTAGTTCCCACAACTAGGCTGCTTCACCCATTGCATAGCTTACCATACAGATACACATCTATTCCCCACACCAAATACGAAATAAGGCTCCGTCAGCCTGTTCTTACTCTCACGCTGGCCACTGAACTCAATAGGAAAGGCAGTTCTTTAATGTGGATAATTACCTTAAAAATGGCTTCCTGAGATATGAACACAAAACACTGGATATGTTTAATGTTTACTTGCAGAAAAGGCACGCAAACACCTGAGGGCTATTTTGGGACTTTGATGGAGAATATTTCTGGAGGAGCAGAGCTGGTGTCTGCTGCCAAACAGAGGGGGAGGAGGGAAGAGGACAAAAAAACGGAGGGAGAATGGGCCGAAAATGAAAAACAGCTGGAAAAGGTTGCTCAGAGCAGAGAGGAGAGGAAACCCCATGCAGGCCACATTTCTGAAACACCATCTAAGAGCGAACAAGCCAAATAATATGATAGATCTTCATCTTAAGAACACCAATTCATCTCCAACACTTAAAACCTGTGATGGTGTTCATTCTATTTAGTCAGGGATTTATCTCTGGACATGAAAAAGAATCAAAAGAATAAAAACTCTGTTGTACAACTTGGAATGACGGTGTGGTTCATATTTTAGTGTACAGCACACACAAACTCCGAGATCCCCATGTGTTACAGAAGAAAGGCCCAGAAAAGATCAAAGTAACTTCTTAGCAGCTATGGCTTGTGTTCATGTGTGCCGACAAAAGCCAGGTAAAAGTAGAGCAATAAAAAAATGTTTTTTTGTTGCGCGGGCAATTTGCTACCACAATATAGGCTGCTGTTTGCCAGCACATTCCCTCAAACAAACTATTTTAAAGGGGTCATGGCATTAGAAATCAAATTTGCCTTGATCGTTTGACATTTAATATTAAAACATCCTGAAAGTGCCATAGCTTACTATGTCATCCTCATTATAAACAAAGCTTTTATTTAATCAAGCTCCAAAACAGCTTGTTTTAATATTGCCGGACATGTGACGTCACACGGGAAAATACATTTGCAAATGCCTGCCTCCAGAGTAAGACATCGACGAAGAGTTATACATCATCGCACCATAGGCCCGGCCCACTGGCATTTAGTCGCTTAACGGCTAAGATTTGCCTACACTGTAAGTGAGCGTCACGTCAAAAGCAAATAGAACCCAATATAATCACGGACACAGTATACAGATGTGCGTTCAGTTTCTGACAAACTCCACGCACTTGAGTCTGTCGACACAACAGTATATTTTTAGGCCATTTAGTGTGAGTAACTTAAAATATTAAAGAGCAAGAACTTCTATATCAAATTTGGTGGTGACGGTCCAACTGATAGGCTGGTAGTTTGATCACTGATGATGCACTTCAATAATCTTTTTTTAGTTAAGGCATGGTAAATTATGATAACATAAATATTTGTTATTTAGAATTAATTGACAGTTTAACTCTATGTAGTGTTTTTGATTTTATTTGGTCATAAAAGTTATATTTTTGGGCATTTTATGCCTTTATTGGATAGACAGTCAAGGATAAACAGGAAGCGATAGAAGAGGAGAGAGGGATCGGGAAAAGACCACAAGCCGGGACTTGAACTCGGATCGCCAGAAGTGCTGTTGTGCTATATATCGGAGCGCTGCCCACAAGGCTATGGCTTTGACAAGTTTTGTTATGTTTCAAGTCCATTTACTAAGTTGTTTTGATAGGTTTTTGATTGGGATTCTTATGAGAGAACATTACTATACTGAATGGACTGTATTACAAGCACAGAACTTGTAAAGAACTAGTAAAATTATGTGCAAAACCTGCAATCCCGCACCGAAATTCATATTATGGAAATTGAATTTATAACCACTGACCGTTGTATGAGGCAAAGCAAGTTTGAAACATCAATCATAACCAGATAAACTGGAATTAAGTACAGATGTTCTTGTAAACTGACTAGTAGTTACTAAGACCCTAGAGTGTGAACTTTATGTCTCATTTTAGGTAAGACCATCTGAATGGCTGCTGCACCCTTACCCTGGTCTATAGAGGTAACTGGTTCCACATTCAGATAAAGTTTTTTAGATTTTAGAGATTTTTTAACCCATTTTATCACCCCAAATTGAAGACCATAAGCACCACTAATTGTAATGACACTGATGAGGAAATAATTAATGTAATATTAAGTAAACCAATAATCTTGAAGATTTAAGCACAAAACAAAAACAAAAACAACCTGGTGATTAATATTTGGAAGAAACATCGAAAAGGGGTCATTTAACAGTACCTTTGTAACTGGCAGCTCCTTGGATTTCGTCTCAAAGAGGTTTTCCAACTTGGCCGTGTCCAGTTTGACCGGATCCAGTTTTGACCACAGTGACTCCCTGCATCTCTTGTGGTTGTTGTACTGCCAGTCTATAGGTCTAACCTCATTCCAAAACAGCCGAATGGTCTTCTTCTTTTTCTGGAAGAGCGGGGGTTCTCCTCGACTAAGCTGAGGAGATCCAAGATGTGGGGGAGGTATAGAAGGCAAAAAGGGTGGTGGAGGGGGCATCATCATGCCAGAGATAGGGGGAGGTGGAGGGCATCCAAATAAAGGTGGTGGAGGTGGAAGGCAGGGAGGAGGATGAGGTTGCGTGAGATCACTCGTCCCGATCACGTTACTGACATCCAAAATGTCCACATCATCCTCCTCTCCCAAGTCTGTGAAGTCCAGCTCTTTGATTCGAAGTTCACGTGGTATGGCCATTAGCTGGTCCCATATGTGGTCTGACTCCTTTTTGGGGGGTGTTGGTGAAGGAGCTGGTGGAGGCTTTTCCTGTGCTTGCTGCTTTTCCTTTCCAGAATGCTCCAACTCATGAGGCAATACCAGTCCTTTCACCAAATCTCCAAATTTCTCAGCCACAGCCCTCACGCTACCCTGGTTATCGAGATGCTCCACTTCCAGTTTCTTCATGTTATCCTCGCATGCCTGCCGATGCGCCTCCAGAGTGGAAATGCGACTAGCAAGGCTAGACACAGAGGAGTCCTGATCTGAACATCCTTTCTCATTCTCATTCTCCTTTTCTTTCTCATTTTCCTCTCCCTTTTTGTTTTGGGCATAAAGCATGTCCAGCATGAAGCGTTTGCTGTTAAGCACATTGTTGCACTGATCGTTGGCGTCCGCTGTATTCATACAGTCTGCCCACTGGCCTAAGAGTCAAATTGAGAGCTAGTTTCACCAATATGTACGATTTTCAGAATGCATCTCTACAAAACATGTCTATTTTCATGTTGTAGTCTGGCACTGATAAAGTTTAGTTTATATATTATTTTTTATTTTATTTTATTATTTTATTTTATCTACCAATGGTGGGTAAACTGGGAAAATTTGGAAATATAAGCCATAAATATTTTTTTTATTAAAACCGAAATGTAAAATTAATTTATTTTACATTTATTTGATTGTATATTTTATTTCATCAGCAAATGACAGGTAAAGTGGGAAAATAACCTTGAACTAGGAATAACAGCCACCGTAAATATGTTTTGCTGACAATGAAACTAGCAATATTATTATTTAAAAAATCATTAAATACTTTATTTTCTTTTTATTTTATATCATTTGGTGCTTGGCAATCCAATGAGAGTTAAATGCCAGTTGGCTGGTAACTTTACTATGAACTGCAACATAATTCATCTTTTAAATCAAATTCTAATAACTGTCTGACTATCACTGACGCAAGTAATAAATGCTTCAAATAAAAGACATGCAAAGAGTCTACTAAAGAAAATATCTTCCAACTTTAAAAAAAAAAAGTACCATCAGAGGTTTATGTTAAATATAGTTTCATGGTAGTACAGAAATATGTTCATTTTGGACCCTGTGGCGAATGTTAGACCCTCTGCGTTGCACAGTATTTGATTTGTGTATGTGTTGTTCTCACCTGAGTCACTGTGGCTGACGTGTTTCTCCTCTCGTTCTTCTCTCTCCAGAGTGCTGCTGGCTGAGGAGATGCTGGAGGCAGAGCAGTTATCTTTCTCATTCAGCTCCTCATTCTGCCTTTCCTTCTCACTCAGGACGACATTTGATACATCTCTATCTAACATCTGCTCTCTCTCACACTCATCTGTACCGAGTCCGTTAGTTTCTTCCTCAAAGTGTCCTTCTGGTTCTTCTTTCTTTTCATATTCCATTCTACTCACCACCGTTTCCTCACACACTTCTGCCTCAGCATCCTCTGCTTTCTCCTCTGTCTCAGAGTTTGTTTGAACCAGAGAGAGGGTGACGTCTGATGGATCCACAGGGCTCTGTTCCTCCTCTGGTTTGGAAGGCGACACCGGCGCAGACACTGAGGCAGAGAGAGGCTCACAGTAAGGCTGCACAACTGCTGCCTGCACAGGATGGCTTGTCTTGGACTCAGTTCCTGAAAAAAAAAGAAAAAAAAGATTGGCTTAGCACCCATTCCTGATAAGAGGCCCGACCAAAGGCCTAACAAGTGATTATAACAATTTTCTGATTTAAAGACCACATGATATTGCATGAAATAGGTGTTAGTTATGTCAAAGCCATGAACTTCTTGGTATTCAAGTGGAGTGGTATTAGTGGAAGGAGTCTTCTCGTTCTAGAGAGCATCTGATTGGACAAAAAATCGGTGTAGTGCAGAATGAGTCATCAATATTTTTGATCTGTTCCCTGGGAAGAATGGGCTGTTGAATGCTTGAATCTGATTGGTTGATGAAAGTTTACACAATTAACAGTACCCATTTGTTATTTTTTATAAAACAATTCAATAAACACAAAGTTAATAAAGAGTATAATACAATTTAGACACAATATTGGTAGTTACTTGGTCTTTTTTTCGAGAATAGAAATATTCTAATATAAAAGTCTCTAGTGTTTTGAATTACTGTTTTTGAAGAAGAAAAAAAACTGGTTAAGTGTATGATTCAGCATTCTGTATTTCTGTCTTGTCTTAGAGGCTGTGTTACGGTAACCCACATAACATTACAACATTTACTCCTCCACGTTTGTAAAAGCAAATAAATAGAGGAAATTTGATCCTGCATGGGGAATAACAAAACAAAATTCCCCACAACGTTCCCATCAAAGGTTTTGTATGGATACACAGGCAAAATATGAAAGCTGAATGACAGAGCTGTTCACTCTAAATGTCATTAAGGAAATACTGTATATTATGAATATTGTATAAAGAATACAATTTATTACATTTTAATTATGGAAATATACTTTTTTATTACTGCTGAAATCCCAAAAATATGCTGCAAAAAATCTTATTCTTCAGTATTTTAGTCTTATTTTCCCAGTTCATCTACCCTGTTCTTTCTTGTTTTGAAGGAAGGAACCAGAGTCTCAAAATGGGAGGAGCTCAGACCTCTGAAACCACAGTCTGATCCACACTGCTATCCTTTTACACAGGGCTGGTCATGCTTTTACTCACTGACCAGTGTGTGACCAATGCTCTGGCCTTCAAAAACCACATGAATGTGATACAACAAGAGTCTCACTGAGTGGACAACCTCAAGCCACCCCACTCAATTATCATGTCACGGGTGATAGATGTCTTACTTTCTTTCTGCTTTTGTAATATAATTAAGTATCAGCCTGTTATTCCAGTAAATATTCTGTCATACCACCACCACATTGTTACAGATATTTTTTGTTGCTGCTCCTGGAGCAATCTACGGTTAAGGCAGGTCCTGCATGGTTCAAACTAACCTATTGGTTACAAATACATGTCTTTTACCCCTAGGTTACACCACTCCAAAAATTAATGGAAAATAACTACATTTACATTTCTATTTAATATTTGTATTAAAAACATTTGAATTTGCAACCATATTGCATGTATTTTATTAAATTATTGTAGACATTTTTGTCACACTTTAGTTTAGGATCCAATTCTCACTATAACTAACTATTAACTATGACTTTTGCCTAAAACTCCTAATTCCTGCTTAATAGTTAGTAAGGTAGTTAAGTTTAGGTATTGGGTAGGATTCTGGGATGTAGAATATGGTCATGCAGAAGGCATTAATATATGCTTTATAAGTACTAATAAACAGCCAATATCCTAGTAATATGCATGATAATAAGCAACTAGTTAATAGTGAGATTTGGACCCTAAACTACAGTGTTACCAACCATTTGGTACTTGGTAACTTTTACCAGTGGCCTTTTTTTTGGAGGGTTTTTATACATTTGGTTCACCAAAAATGAAAATTCTGTCATTACTTTTTCATCACTTATGCCATTGCAAACCTATAACTTCTATAAGATTTATATATATATATATTTTTTGGTCCATACAGTGAACTGCAATGTTGTTTTGGACAACAGGTTTGGAACAACATCAGAGTGACTAAATCATGACAGAACCTTTTTGGGTGAAATACTACTTTAAAAGTATGAAAAGGTCTTACATTGTTCCCTTTTCATAGTTCAAACTGCATACTTACTGGATTCCTTAACTACCTAAGAGCTGCTATTGAGATGAATGGGAATGCTTATAGAAAAACTAAAACTAAGATTAAGGGCGGCAGTGGCTCAGTGGTTCATGTGGGTTGTCTACAAACCGGAAGGTTGGTGGTTCAATCCTCGGTTCCACCTGACCAAGTGTCGAGGTGTCCTTGAGCAAGACACCAAACCCCGGCTGCTCCCGACGAGCTGGATGGCGCCTTGCATGGCTGCCGTCGCCCGTCGGTGTATGAATGAGTGTGTGAATGGGTGAATGTGAGGCAAATGTAAAGCGCTTTGGTGGCCATTGGGTCTGTGAAAGCGCTATATAAATGCAGTCCATTTACCATTTTACCATTAAAACGTGATTACAATTTTCAACTGAATTTGTCTCAAGCTAATCGGAAACTCCACAGGGAGACTGAGTGATTGACCAGGCTCCAGTCGTTCAGCCCGTTCATACCAACTCCAGCCTCTCAGATTCAGATGTGGCTGCAAATAAAAGACTGACTGACCACTGACCCAATTTCAGAAATTTTGGTTAATATCTGAGGTCAATAAACCTCAAATAAATTAAATTTTTCCCAATGGCTGACTGCCCCAGTGGCTTTACATTGTTTTCATTACAAAACATTTGTGTGGTAACGGCTCGATTCCACACTTTGGAGGAAAAGTTAGGATCAGAGTTTTTTCCAGAAATGTCACACTGTATTACTGTACACATGGAGGAATCTCACCTTGTGCTGGATGTTGGACGGAGCGTGTCTCCTCCTGAGCCTCTACAGTCAAAGGGGTAGCAGAACGAGACAATGAGCTGCTGGAGGATCGTGAACTCAGGCTAAGAGTGATTTCGGTTCTCCCCCGTGTTGTCGACCTCGGACGTCCCCTTTCATTTTCCTCTGCTGCAAGCCGCTCTATTTGCTTATATCTGCACACACCATATAAAACACAGTGAAAGTCACTAAAAACCATTCTGCATCAGGGTCAAAGACATGATGCTAATTTTTTTATTTGAAAAGCAAAATTAAAAAATATCATGTTTTACATAAAATGACTTGAATACACCTCTTCTATGATGACTATAGTTTTAATCTATGAATTTAAATTTATTTGAGGGCATAAATGTCAGGGTGATACAACTTTCCTGATATAATAACAAAGATATTAAAATAATTAAATTCTCAAAGATTGGCATAATTATTATTTGTTTACAAAAGTAGTTTAACAAAACAGCTTTACTGCTTAAATTATGGTGCAACCTACATTCAGTAACATGCAAAAAAAAAAAAAAAGAAGAAAAAAAGAAGACAAATCAGGAAATTATATCATGGATAATTTAATCCTTTTACAGTGAAATATATTTCTAAAAACTTTTTTTGAAAATAGTGATTAGGATGTGTGCACTCAATTTATTCAAGATGAATTCAAAGATTACATTTCTAATAATATGGCATACATGTTTTAAACTAGATTTTTGATGGATTTTTCCTTTTCTTTATCACGAACCCTCTCATTTGTCATTGACAGATCAATCTCCTGTTGCAGTAAGGGATGAGTTCCGTCGGATGACGACGAATGGGGTTTCGCTTAGAAAGCCTATCAACTTCGAGTATTACAAAATGAGCCAATGGCAAAGATGCCATGGGTCTGCGGAATTTGCATGGCGTAACTCCGCCCCACCTCGTGGGTATAAAAGGAGGAAGCCGGCCGGACTTAGAGAATACACATATGACCCGAAGGAAGCATATGGAGAACACTGGGGTGTCCAGCCGCAGGTGGAATATTTCAACCCCAGGGGTGGCAAGGTGGCTTGCCAAGGGAAAGACACATGCTCAGAGAGGCTTACAGTGGAAATACACATCTGGGGTCGCTCAGAGGAGG
Source organism: Rhinichthys klamathensis goyatoka (assembly GCF_029890125.1). Lineage (NCBI taxonomy): Eukaryota > Metazoa > Chordata > Actinopteri > Cypriniformes > Leuciscidae > Rhinichthys > Rhinichthys klamathensis. The sequence continues at coordinate 1,673,251 of NW_026606897.1, forward strand.
GACCATGCACACGGGAGGCACCTAGCCGACGCACAGGCAATAGACACTGGCGCCGACGTCAGGAGTGCTGGAGGAACTCATGGCTTTCAGGGAAGCTCACCTGAGGAGAATATCGCACGTATTTAGTCCGTAGAGGGGAATGGCGAGCAAGCGAAGACACCTGAGCGGGTCCGGTACTAGCTGGTTGAAGCGAGTACACGAGAGGACACTGGCTCCACTCGGAGATTGTAGAATCTGGCGAATGTGTTGGGTGTCGCCCAGCCTGCAGCTCTGCAGATGTCTGTTAGCGAGGCTAGAGCCCAAGAGGACGCCACACTCCGGGTGGAGTGGGCAGTCACACCAAGGGGGCACGGTCGACCTTGCTGCTGGTATGCCAAAGTAATGGCGTCCACTATCCAGTGAGACAGCCTTTGCTTGGAGAGAGCCTTTCCCTTCAGCTTCCCACCATAACAGACAAAGAGCTGGTCTGAGGTCCTGAAACACTGCGTTCTGTCTACATAGGCGCGGAGAGCACGTACTGGACAGAGCAGTGCAAAGGCTGGGTCTGCCTTCTCCAGGGGCAGCGCTTGCAGGTTTACCACCTGGTCCCGGAAGGGAGTGGTAGGAACCTTGGGCACATATCCAAGCCGGGGTCTCAGGATCACGTGAGAGTAGGCCGACCCGAATTCCAGGCACGCTTCGTCAACGGAGAATGCATGCCTACCCTCTTGATGAAGGCCAATGCAACCAGGACCGCTGTCTTCATTGACAGGAACTTAAGCTCCACTGATTGCAAAGGCTCAAAGGTAGCACTCTGCAGGGCAGTTAGAACCACTGAGAGGTCCCAAGAGGGAACGACAGGAGGGCGAGGAGGATTCAGTCTCCTCGCTCCTCTCAGGAACCTGACGATCAGGTCGTGCTTCCCCACAGACTTACCTTTGACTGGGTCATGGTGTGCGGCAATAGCGCCAACATAGACTTTGAGGGTGGAGGGAGACAGCCTTCGCTCCAACCCATCTTTAAGGAAGGAAAGCACGACACTGATCGAACATCTCCGGGGGTCTTCTTGGTGAGAAGAGCACCAGTTGACGAAGAGGTTCCACTTCAATGCATAGGCGTGTCTCGTGGACGATGCTCTAGCGGAAATGATGGTAGCCACCACCGCTGGTGGTAGGGTACTCAAACCTGCCTCGTCCCGTCTAGGAGCCACACGTGGAGGTTCCAAAGATCGGGACGAGGGTGCCATAGGGTGCCCCGTCCCTGAGAAAGGAGGTCCTTCCTCAGGGGAATCGGCCAAGGACGTGCTGTCGCGACGAGTACAAGTTCGGAGAACCAGGTCTGGGTGGGCCAGTACGGCGCGACCAGAATGACCTGCTCCTCGTCCTCCCTGACCTTGCACAGGGTCTGCGCAAGAAGGCTCACTGGGGGAAACGCATATTTGCAGCCCCGCGGCCAGCTGTGCGCCAGTGCATCCGTGCCGAGCGTGCCCTCGTTCAGGGAATAATACAGGGCGCAATGGGTCGAGTCGTGAGAGGCAAACAGATCTATCTGTGGGTCCCCGAACTGGTCTCAAATCAGCTGAACCGACTGGGGATGGAGTCGCCATTCTCCAGGGAGGGGCTGAAGCCGCGAGAGCTCGTCGGCTGCACGGTTCAGGGCTTCTTCTTCTGACTCCATATGAGCGAGTTGCGACATACGGCGGGAGCGTAGACCACCTTGACGGTTGATGTACGCTTCAGTGGCGGTATTGTCTAATCGGACTAGTACGTGTTGATTCTTGAGCACGGCCCAGAAGCGGCGCAGAGCAAGACGTACAGCCAGCAACTCGAGGCAATTGACGTGCCATAGGCGCTGGGGTCCTGTCCAGGAGCCCGCGGCAGCACGTCCATTGCACATGGCACCACAGCCCGTGGTAGAGGCATCTGTCGTTACAACAACATGCCGGGAAGCTCGTTCCAGGGGCACTCCGGCCCGTAGAAAACTGAGGTTCGACCACGGGGTGAAGGTCTGACGGCAGGTCGGAGTAACTGGTACTCGGAGGGTGCCGTGTTGCCATGCCCACCTCGGGACTCGGTCGCGAAGCCAAAGCTGAAGCGGTCTCATATGAAGCAATCCAAGTGGCGTTGCCGTGGCTGCAGATGCCATATACCCCAGGAGCCTCTGAAAAAGTTTCAGTGGAACCGCACTCTTGCCCTCGAACTGTCTCGCTCGTAAGCTGCGCGGACATGGCGACCGAGTCGATGTCCATACCGAGAAGAGAGATCCTCTGCACGGAGCAAAGTTTGCTCTTCTCCCAGTTGACCTGAAGGCCCAGACGAGCTAAGTGCCGGAGCACTAGGTCCCTGTGTTCGCAAACCTGGTCTCGAGAGTGAGCTAGGATCAGCCAGTCGTCAAATTAGTTCAGGATGCGAACCCCGTGTTCCCGAAGGGGAACGAGGGCTGCCTCGACGACCTTCGTGAAGACGCGAGAAAACAGGGCTAGCCCGAAAGGGAGAACCGCGTACTGGTATGCCTGCCCCTCGAAAGCAAACCGTAGGAACAGTCTGTGTCAAGGGAAAATGGAGACATGGAAGTAGGCGTCCTTCAGGTCGATCGCTGCAAACCAATCCTGGGGCCGCACACATTCGAATATGCGTTTGGCGGTGAGCATCTTGAACGGCATCCTGTGAAGGGAGCGGTTTAGAACGCGCAGGTCCAGGATTGGCCGTAACCCACCGGTTTTCTTCGGGACAATGAAGTACGGGCTGTAGAAGCCGGACCTCATTTCGGCTGGAGGGACAGTCTCGATCGCACCCTTCGCCAGCAGGGTATCAATCTCTGCTCTCATGATAGGGGCATTGCCACCGACCATAGTGGAGCGGACTCCCCTGAAGCGGGGAGGAGACCGCGCGAACTGAATCGAGTCGCCGAGCCTGATCGTCCGAGCGACCCAGCGGAACAGGTTGGAAAGCTATAGCCAGGCTCCCAACGACTGTACCAGCGGGGTCATACGAACCACAGACTTCCCATCGGTGGTGCAGCGAGGCGGAATGACTGGCCCAGACGTGGACGGCATAGCGGCCCGGTGTGGGGGCACAGTCATTAACCGTGCCCTGACAGAGGAGACCAGGGAAGGACGAACGTTCCACGGGGGTCTGCTCTGCCAGGGGGCTGGCGACAGAGGAGGATGAGAGCGGCACGGTCCGGGGATGGCGCGCACTGTCATCCGGCGACTAGGGGTACACGGCCCGAAGGCAGCACATTGTGTTGTCCGAGAACTCTGTGTGCTCAGGGATGGATGTGTTACGTCTTTCTTTAACCACATTAGGGTGCTGCCCACCCAGGGGTGAGCAGCGGGGAGTGGAGAACAAAAGATTCTCCCCCGGCCCTCCACCAGGGGAAGGAGTGGTCCTGCTACCACCTCCTGAGAAGTAACCGTCAACATCCCTGAGCAGCCCGTCTCAGGAGCGCCGCTTGGCCTGGCGTTTAGCGGGGGGCGGGGCTGGAGAGGGCTGGGGCGCCTTCCTGCGGCTTCCTCCACGACCGGGCCCGGGTGAAGGCTGCTGCTTGGGCCGGGCGGGAGGGGCGGGCAAGGTCGGTGGCGGCACGCAGCTCATCAAAGAGCCCTGGGTCTGTCCTACCCTCGTGCATGTCTCTGAGCATCTGGGCCTGGTAGACCTGCAGAGTGGCCTTAGCATGATGCAGAGAAGCAGCTGCCTGTCCCGCTGCTCTGTAAGACTTCGCCACTAACGTAAACGTATATGCTGCTATACTTAACCCTCTGGGGTCCAAGGTGTTTTCGGGGTCCTTGAGATGTTTTGGCATGCTCTGACATTTGTGCTTTTTTCAGTTGCTTATAAACATATTAATGGCACAGGTGAAATTACACTCTATATAGCACACACAGGGCTACCATAATATGTGAGCAACATGTATGTACATGTTTGTATTTTTGAGAGAATATTGTTTATGCGTGGTTATTGAAAAAAATAAAAAATAAAGTTTCTAATATAAGGCCACAAATAACATACTAAATATCTGTCCACAAGACTTTTGACTAGTGGATGTTGTCGCCTAGAGTATTTGCTTCAAATTGATCTGAAAATCATTCTGCCTAATCATTCACATAAAACAATAGATTGTTTTAAATTGTGAAAAACATTTTTTTGTTTGCAAAGGCAATATGCGGATGGGCGGATCGGCCCAACCCCCTCATGAATAATTAGGCAGTTCTCACCTGAGCAGACTGCATACTAATGAGCCTTTCATTCAGGGGTGTCACACAAGAAAGAATGCAAGGACAATATATATATAAATAAATAAATATTTATATACACACACACACACACACACACACACATATATATATATTTATGTGTGTGTGTATATAAATATTTATTTATTTATATATATATTGTCCTTGCATTCTTTCTTGTGTGACACCCCTGAATGAAAGGCTCAGGGGTGAAGCCTTCACCCCTGAAAGAATGCAAGGACAATATATATATAAATAAATAAATATTTATATACACACACACACACATATATATATATATATATATATATATATATATATGTGTGTATATAAATATTTATTTATTTATATATATATTGTCCTTGCATTCTTTCTTGTGTGACACCCCTGAATGAAAGGCTCATTAGTATATATATATATATATATATACATATATATACACTCACCGGCCACTTTATTAGGTACCCCATGCTAGTAACGGGTTGGACCCCCTTTTGCCTTCAGAACTGCCTCAATTCTTCGTGGCATAGATTCAACAAGGTGCTGGAAGCATTCCTCAGGGAGTTTGGTCCATATTGACATGATGGCATCACACAGTTGCCGCAGATTTGTCGGCTGCACATCCATGATGCGAATCTCCCGTTCCACCACATCCCAAAGATGCTCTATTGGGTTGAGATCTGGTGACTGTGGAGGCCATTTTAGTACAGTGAACTCATTGTCATGTTCAAGAAACCAATTTGAAATGATTAGAGCTTTGTGACATGGTGGAAGTAGCCATCAGAGGATGGGTACATGGTGGCCATAAAGGGATGGACATGGTCAGAAACAATGCTCAGGTAGGCCGTGGCATTTAAACGATGCCCAATTGGCACTAAGGGGCCTAAAGTGTGCCAGGAAAACATCCCCCACACCATTACACCACCACCACCAGCCTGCACAGTGGTAACAAGTCATGATGGTTCCATGTTCTCATTCTGTTTACGCCAAATTCTGACTCTAACATCTGAATGTCTCAACAGAAATCGAGACTCATCAGACCAGGCAACATTTTTCCAGTCTTCAACTGTTCAATTTTGGTGAGCTCTTGCAAATTGTAGCCTCTTTTTCCTATTTGTAGTGGAGATGAGTGGTACCCGGTGGAGTCTTCTGCTGTTGTAGCCCATCCGCCTCAAGGTTGTGCGTGTTGTGGCTTCACAAATGCTTTGCTGCATACCTCGGTTGTAACGAGTGGTTATTTCAGTCACTGTTGCCCTTCTATCAGCTCGAACCAGTCTGGCCATTCTCCTCTGACCTCTGGCATCAACAAGGCATTTCCGCCCACAGAACTGCCGCTCACTGGATGTTTTTTCTTTTTCGGACCATTCTCTGTAAACCCTAGAGATGGTTGTGCGTGAAAATCCCAGTAGATTAGCAGTTTCTGAAATACTCAGACCAGCCCTTCTGGCACCAACAATCATGCCACGTTCAAAGTCACTCAAATCAACTTTCTTCCCCATACTGATGCTCGGTTTGAACTGCAGGAGATTGTCTTGACCATGTCTACATGCCTAAATGCACTGAGTTGCCGCCATGTGATTGGCTGCTTAGAAATTAAGTGTTAACGAGCAGTTGGACAGGTGTACCTAATAAAGTGGCCGGTGAGTGTATATATATATATATATACAAACAATCAAAATATAAATGAAAGCCAAAAGCACATTTTTAGTCACACCTTTTAGCCATCCACATACCATTTTTAGCCATCCACCGCGGTAAAAATAAACCAGTCTCATTTCAAAGTCGTTCGCGAAATGACCGCCAGGTGGCGCAAAGGGACATTTAGCAAAACGTAAGTGGGGCTAATGTCTATTAACAGTAGCCTAAGGATGAAATACTACAAGTTATGGTAATTTCCAAATAAGCCTATACAAATTGTTGGTCATACAGATAAGATATAATCTTTTAAAACTGTAAAAGGCTAAAGTAGGCCTACACTCACAGGCTAAAGACAAAACGTTTATTCGCTCATGTGAGAATCAAACGTTTGGATATTTCTCAGTAACAAAATTCATAGCCGAGCGGTAGAACTTACTGTTCATCATCAAGATGACACAGGTTCAAATCCCGCACATACATGGTCTGCTGTAAATTTTATATTTATTATTGCAGAGAGATTTGTCTAGCTCTAAAACTCTGTTACACCATAGAGTTTTTTTTATATAGGCTATATATATATATTTTTTTTTATTCCAGGCTCTCACGCCACACCCCCGATTTCTCACGCTGAAGTGTCAACCCGGTCGGTCAAATTCCTGAAAGATATAGTTTATCTATAGATCTACCTGTTGAGCCACTCGTGATCGACTAGTTATACCGCGAATTAGTTAAAATATCCCGTAATCTATCTAGAGCGAGCGTGCATGCAAGACAGATATTGTGCTCCAAACCGTGCGCGCGCATGGCAGAGAGGTCTGTTCCCTACAACCTAGAGTTTTTAAAAACATGGTTTTAAGTAAAGTGTGATTTGCCAGGGGGGACTGGGATTTCCTTCTGGTCTAAACATCCCTACTTCTGCTGAATTATTTTAATCCCCACACCCCTCCCTCCACAGCTAATCAATGCTATAGGCTACTTCACCAATATCAAATATATAAAATAGAGATATGCAACAGGCACGTTTAAACGACAAACAATAAAATCAAAGCCAGCGTTTCAGTTGTTCATTAGTTCCAGTGGCCTGAATGCATGCATGCACGGCTTTTCAAAATTTCACAAAGCGTGTTGAGATTATTTTGAATGAAATATTGAAGTTTATAATTAAGTGTTTTGGCACACCACGCCGAGTGGCCCTATGCATTTTTCTAAAGTCGGGTTTATTCTGGCATCGTGAGTTAGTGTTCGACAAACGCGGCGGCGCGTTCATTTAGATTAATTTATTTATCTCATTATTACAGCTAAAATAACTTAATAGGCGACTCCGTAATTTTTTGGTCATACAGATAAGAGTAGAGTAGCTTACATCGTTCAAAACTGTAAACTTGTATTCATATTAGGCTAACGACAAAAACAGTATATCTGTCCTCTCTGTCTCCGGGAACTGCGCGTCACAAAAATGAACCGAAAGCCACTTCAGCTCAGTCACGATAAGAAATCGTCTATGTCTAAAGAATTTAAATGTCTAAATATTTAGGCTAATAAATGTTATCTGAATATGTAGGCTAATCCATATGAAAACGAGAGGTACAGAGGATCTACTCAAACATGCGCTTCCCAATGAGAAAATGACAAGACAAGGGTGAAAATCTCGCTCTAATTAAATGTAGGCTAAATCGCCCTGAATTAAAATGTAAAAACATAATAATGTATTAGTCGAAATGTTGCGATATTGTTTCATTTAAGTTCATATTTATTCTATAAATGTTATTTAATTTAGCAGCATTACCACTAAGCACCGTGTTTCGATATTTATTTGAATACAAAATAAAATAAAAACTTAATTCACAAATTGCATGCCTGGTTGTAAGGATCCAAAGATCCCTGTAGACTTTAATATTAAGTTGAACATTTTGTTCATGACAACAAATTAACAAGCGTTTTTTCAGATTATATTTAGTTTTGCTTGGAAAAAGCTGGCCCAAACCAGTTTTATTTCATTAATTATTGAAATAATGAAATATTTAGTAATAAACTTTTATGACAGAAATATCACTAGGCTACATGTAACTTAAATCATTTAATTCCTTCATTATCAACACTGTCTAGAATAGCGATTTAAGTGTGAATTGCGACTTCTCTTTGTGTTAAGTCAGCCTCAGACTCCGATAGCCTGTGGGGGGTTGGAGGGACATTGCTGGACAAAGGTGTTAATGTTCCTCTTTCATATGGAGAGTGTCGGATAGCCAGCCTGATGAGCAGGCAAAATTATTGTAAGGATAAATCTGTGTCCAAATGTAGGCCCCATATCTTATTAAATTATAAATATTGTAGTTTATTTATTGTAGCCTATTTTAATTTTTTTTTCACACAAAATTTCAATTGAAGTTATTGTAAGGTGAATTCAACAAGGCATGCTGTGTCTTTGAAGCAACAATTAAAGGCTAAATAATTATCATGCATTGATCATATCATGCATGCGCAGCGAGGGAGACTAAATAAATTTGTTAAAAAGAGTTCCAGCGCGAGAGAGGCAAAGAAAAACGCATGTTTTTAATTTAATTATGTTTCTTTGGACAATTTTCGTTTTGTACTGTTTTAATTGTTTAATTTAGCTGTAATTTCTTTGGCAATACAAATTTAAAATGTCGCAATAATAAGATTAGCCTAGTGTTTCTTATTTTGCATCGCAAAAGAAATAAACTCTAAACCCGATGCAACCCTGTTTTAAATAAAAAAAACTGTCCCGACACTTTATTTAAACCTTGAAATGTTCGAACTTGGTTTCAAACTTAAGTAATTTTAGTGTTCTTTTACATTACACAATAATTTAGCAGACTAAAGACGAGCTTCTTCATTTTCATTTTCTGACGCAATCGGCTGACAATCTTCCTTCATCAGTTTATGTCGTTTGTGCAGCGGCTGCGGTTCTACAGGAATGTAGCAAATTTATGTTGTAATGATAATTAAACAAAACTCTTGACTTTAAATAAGTAAACAGTTATAAACAGTTAGCTATTTAAGCATCAAGGTGGTAAAATATAAACGCTGTAGGACAACATCGGTTAACAACATGTATGCTACATTGAGATTCGATCTAGGGTCGTTTGAAGCTCCTCGAAGCTCGTGTTGTTGCGTTAACCACTGAGCTATCGTCTGTACGCTGTTTAAGTTGTAAAGCCTCATTGATGTAGCCTAAATGTTTTTATTGCAATGTTTTATGTTGAAATGTTTTCATTATTTATTCAATTACATTTCAGTAGCCTAATTTCAGTATTGTGATTATGAATTATTTTAACCACGTTTCCCACTTGTTGAATTCTTCTGCTACCAGCTTTCAATCGCTCTGAATCAGCGCGGTGCGGCAGCAGATTACGCATTAGAGAGAATAAACCGGAATAAACGAACACTTTTCATAGTCTATGATTGTAGCGCCTCTTAGCGGTAAAAGGCAGCAAATACACCACACATTTTACCACCGCGGTGGAACGGCTGATGTGGGCATTGTCATGGCTTGCCGACATTTGCGTTTGAATAGCGCGCGTCCTCCGTGGGCGTGTCAGATTAACGCGTAATGAAGTGTAATGAGCTGGGGAAAAAAATACTGACAGCACTCTCTTTTCATACAGATTGCATAAACTGAGAATATTTGTTTTTTATATAAATTACTTCATTTAAAAGAAGAGAATTCAAGCTTCATAAAGAAAAATCTCTCGTGCCTGTATGACAAGTAATCGCGGAGTTACAGTTAATCTTAGGACGCGTTTCAGAATGGACTTCACTGACAGAGAGAACGCAGAACTCGCATCATGTTTGTTTTTCTTTATTTGGTGAAAAGCACAACACTTTGTTTTTATTGTGAGTATCCACAAAAAAATAGAAACTTAACAGGATCGATTGATGTATAACATTTGCCTGTATGACAAAAATCGACTGAGTTATTTGAGTCTCTTTTGCACTGATAAGAAAAAAAGCGAGACAATCGCGCCGGCGCGATAGCCGACCCCAGGGGGATAACCTGCTAATGAGTGATCTATGTATACATGTGTATGATACAATATCTCGTACGCCGCTGTTGTGTTGTTCAGTCATCATGGTTCACGATTATTGAATGGCGTGTACAGAAAATCCGAAAAAACGTAAACGTAAATCAACTAAGGTAAGCAGGCTTTGGGACAAACGGAGACATAAAACAAGGATCAATATCGGCGTGGCGTTTTCGAGATAGAGAGAGCTTCGCGACTTTGCTCTCGCATTTTTTTTAATAGACAGGTAAGCAAATCTATATTATTTATTGTATACATACAGATATTTTGAACTTTATTTGTACTTCAGTAACGCTTTTTATCAAGTCTGGTTACCAAGTCTATGGCAATGAAATTAAATATACAGTATTGTGTTGCACAAAAATATTTAGCCATTACTTGCAAATACTGCGGGTTTGTTCAAATGTACTTTTAGTACGATTGTTTTAAACGTGCTGCGCAGCCCTATATACTGCATCAGGTAACAGGCTAATATAGCATTATATTTCACGTTCCTTGCAGCTAATTCATTACGATGACATAAAATAGTGTGATCAAACGTAAAGGTAACACAAAAACTAATTTCTTAGCTGATATATAATTTATATGATTTGTGAATTCCATACATCTCTGGATGGTGAAAACGACATCTCCCATCATTCCACTCTCCTTCATAGCGTCATCAAGCTTCGCCTTTATTATTGTTTTGAAAATGCAACCTCTTGCGGCGAAAAAATTACAGATTGTACCTTTAAACAAATTTCATAGCCTCCAGCATGCAAGATGATACAGATTCTCACTTTGTGCATAAATAAACCTGATTTCCAAAACTCACCAAATCCTCCCACTATGCTGCCTATAACTCTCCCTTAACAGGTGTCAACACAGATGCTGTCTGCTCCCCTCCTGTCTTATCAACCCCAAAAATACGCACCAGCACTACTATACAATATTACCAAAAACAAGAACCAGATGTTTCATAACTATATAACATTTCCTTTATATAACCTGAATCCTTTAATTCCATCACATAGTTATACAATACTGTAAGGTTCACAAAAAAAGGTTCGAAAAGACCTTGACTTTCGATAAGATCTAAAATAAATGCAAAGACATTGAGTCATTCCACTTCCCAGGATGAATGTTTTTAACATTTACTGTAAATGGAAAAAGCCCATGTCTAAAGTCAATTACACACCTTGTGCTGCCGTCTTTAAAGGTCTTAATCTACAGCAGCCGTTCAGGGGCCCTGACGCCATATTTCACCTGCAGCGCGTGCCGACTCGCTTCCCATCTGCTGCTCGTTCTAATAAATGTTTTCAAGGTGTATTACTATCAGTGCGCTGATAATTGAATTGGGCTCAAGGCTTTATGATATATTTGCATTGGACTGCATTAATTTATCCAATATGATTGGAATGCTCATCTTTGATAAGACACTGATATAATTCATAACAAAAAAAGCAGAAGGATTTTTGGCATGAAGATTTTCTGAACTTGATTACAGTGTCAGAGATATAAGGAATGTTTTACACTAGCAACAAGACACTGCAACAACATCAACAATAATAATGTATATTATTATCATGAATCTTCAAAATTATTTTTTGTATGGACTTTTTAGCTACAATGTAACAGATTTTGTTTCCATTTTATTGCATAACTGGAGACTGTTATTTTATGTTATGATATGTTATTGTTCTATATTATCATTAGGTAAAAATGTATATTTTTTATTCAGCAAGGAAGTATTGATCAAATGTTATTTTCTACTTCTATTCTAAAATCCTAAGAAAAAATGTTAAATGAACTGATGTTTATTGAGCACCAAATCAGCATATTAGAATGATTTCTAAAGGATCATGTGACTGAAGTCTGAAGTAATGATGCTGAAAATTCAGCTTTGCCATCACAGAAATAAATGACATTTTAAAATATATTAAAACAAAAAAACATTATTATTATTATTATTATTTTGTAATCATTACACATTTAATCTTTAGAATTTATTTTTTAAATTATTATATTCTACTAATTATATATTATATTATATTATTATTATGCTCTATGTAAGTAAAAGTCAGTCTGGAATGTACCTTTCTTCTCGTGCTTGTTTGACCTCTTCTCTCTTGTCCACATAATCCCGACTGCAATGAAGACAATAAACATGAGAAAACACGTACAAGAAGTGAAAAAGAATGCCTTTTATGCCTTTAGAATCTACCAAAGACATTTGGAGTTCCTGGGGTTAAATGATGTTTCATGTTAATTAAACAATAACAATTCAAGTTGGTGTTTTTGTTATTACACAACAGTAGAGGTTGACTACAGGACTTAAAGACTTTAAATGATAGGATTGAAAAAGATACAAAAAAAAAACAAGCATTTGTCTTCCAGCAGTTCACCGTGATTATTCATTGTCTGCTCTAAATGCTGTTTTCTTTTGAATGACCATAATAAGAGGCAATAACTTGTCCAATCAGGAAAACTCCCAGATCTCCGATAAAAAATTGGATAGAGTTGGATACAGCTGTTTCTCCAAACTTTTGGACAAAATGTTTCTCATGGTCATCTCCAACATGAGAGATTCGGAAACGAATCAAGACGTCGAAAACGCTGATAGATTTGTCATATTAATGAAATAATGTAGCCCTGGGTGCATACAATAATGGCATCATGGCAAATGCTAAGAAAGGCCACAAACTTGAAACGGCTTCTCTCCTCTCTTTCAATCCGCTGAAGTCTTTCCTCTCTCTCCAGGCGCCTCCGCTCACGTTCTGCATTCAGAGAGTCCTGGTGCTGCCTGTAGGACGAGGTTAACAAACCCCCCAGAGTCGGCCTGGAGGACCAGAGAAATTAAAGAGGATCAATTTTACAGAACAACAGTATTACAGAACAACAATACTTGAAGTAATCAGTATTCAAAATTGCATTCTGCGGGGTAAAAATAGAGTTCCCATGTTCGCTTCAACCCGTAGACTAAAAACAACTTGAGGCAACAGTGTAAAAGTAGCCCAATCTCCAGACTATCTAACTGCATGACGTAAATTAATGACACAATTTCACGTGCATTTGAATTAATTGTGTGCGTTAAGGCACACCTTAAGAAAAAATGTGCTTTACACTACTCCCATAGAATGATTGCAGATTTTTTTTTTCATTTTGTTTAAGACTTTTATAAATGTATGAGTTGGAGAGGGGATTTTTTTTTAAAAATATGACTGATTCATTATAAATATGGTGATTATCTCTAAGGTGGACACCCAACTTAATATATGATATTTAGCATCTGAATCTAATATATATAAAATCATAACCATTTCAGCCTTGAATGCACTTTCACACATGTACTTCAAAGAAGAACAGTGGCTCACCTGTCCGGTCCTGGGCCCCCAGATGGTCCCAAACGGTTGTGGGGTGTGGAGGGGGCACTGGACACCCCAGATGACCTGCCAGGATATGTTCCTGCATAGCCATTGCTAAATGAAGGTGGAAGAAGAATTTAATAGTCTGTTCATAGTTTAGCCACAAATTATTCAGCCACAAAAACAACAAATACTTTATTTAAATACATTTTTAGATTTTACATAATTTTTTTTTTTTTATATTTGAAATATAAAATATTGTTTAAAAAAAAATTGGGGTTAGTAAGATTATTTTTTTTTAAGAAATAAATAAATAAATTAATATTGTATTCAGCAAATATGGAATAAATGAATCAAAGTGCAAAACTGACAGTAAAGACATTTATAACATTACAAGATTTTTTTTATTTAAAATTGTTTCCATAAAAAAAATTTTAGCAGCACAACCATTTTTAACATTAATAATAATAAGACATTTTTATTGAGCACCAAATCAAGTGACACTGAAGACTGGAGTAATAATGCTGTTTAACTGTTTATTCTCTCCCTTTTTTGATCAAATAAATGCAGCCTTAGTGAGCATAAGAGACTTCTAAAAAAATATTTTACAGTGTACATTATAACAAAGTTGATTTGTGGGAATCTGTTGTCCTGAAGTTTACCTCTTAACAGCATAAAGCTAAAGCCTTTAGATTTATCCAAGAGAAGGAATGACCATCTTTTCCATTCACTTCATTTATCATTGATATCATCAGCTAGTACACACAGACAAGGGGTTGAAGCTCTGATTCCAAATGATGTCGTGTATTTCCTCCATCAGGACCACATTACACTACAGACGTCCTGAGTGAAGAGGCCAATGTGAACCCTCACAGACTCCCCAAAAATCCAAGGACACACACACACACACACACACACACACTCTTCTAAATCCAGACTTTACATGAGTAGGTGACAAAATAAAAACTTCTTCCCAAATAAAGCAGCTTGCCAGTTCAGATCGCTGGCTGGAGATGTACGCGATATGACCTTGTATTGGGAGATATGATTAACGAAGTGGGGGATCATTTCTCTGCACAATCCCATCTTCATTAAAAGAGGTCAGTGACATGCTGTCATTCGCTCCTTACACTCTACGTTTGAGTCTGCTGTGATTCATTACACACATTATCGGAGTAAGAACTGAGAGCCCGGAATGAATCCTGGCTTAATACCAATGGGAAAAACAGACACTGTTCTAAATTTCAAAGTGTTCCAGCACCTGACAGCATAAAAAGTCAAACACACTTTAAAGTAAATCGGTTTAGCCTTGCCAAATAAAATCCTGTTCTGTAGAATTTGAACCACACCAAGTAACAAATTATTACTAGAAAATGGCAGCATTACCCACTCTAGGTGTCTGGGTTGATGTGATACATAAAATCTTTGTGATGGAGAATTAAAAAATAAATAAAATTCAATAAAATTCAATTCAATTCAATTATTAAATGTCTATATTTTATATTTTGGTGCTTTCTTCATTTCAGAATATTGGACTTCATTCTTGTAATTGTTTAAAACTTTTAAAATATATCAATATTAAAAACATTTTAGTAGGGCATACCGTTATCCTTTTAAAACTACTTCTTGTAGACATCAAAGGACTTTTCACACTGCGCTTAACCCCGGGTACTCGTCATTCTAAACAACACTTTTTACCGCTTAAAGCAGGGGTGTCAAACTCAGCTCCTGGAGGGCTACAGACCTAGAGTTTCCAACCCTGCTCCAACACACCTAGGCTGCGTCCAAAATCTTAAAAAGTATGCCTTCGGAAGCTGAATTGCAAGGTTCGAAGGCATCAAGGCATGTCCGAATCTAATGTTAGCTTCACTTCCTGTTTCCTGAGATAACTTCATCTGATATCGATTTTTGAAGGCAGCATAATGTATCCCTTGCTGTCTTTGATATCCCACAATCCTGTGCGTTCCACTCAGTGACAGATAAGCTAAAAAAGAAAGATGGCGCCTGAAAGTTGCGGTTGGTGGTCAGTTTGTGTAAATGTACGTTTTTGGCCCACATTCTCCACTTTTTATGTCACTTATAGCTAGAAATTACTATTGTAGTAATTTACTGTAGATCATTACACCGTTACCCTGTCTCAGAAGTCTGTCCAAAATCAGTTTCGGTAGGTATCTTCGTACACAAACGCTGCCTGCAAAGTAATTGCCTAATAGGGCAGCGAAGTCCTCTGCCTAAGTTTTCGGACGCAGCCCTACTCATAGTTTTCAAATAAGCCTGAAGGACTTGATTAGCTGGATCAAGTGTGTTTAACTAAGGTTTAAGCTAAACTGCAGGGCTGTTATGACACCCTTCTCTCTCAGGACTTTTGCGGTGTTAACCCCACATTGCGGTGAAAAACGTGTATGGAGTGAAATGATGCAGCGTTAGAATGTTAAACCTAGATGCTTAGCAACCGACAGCCAATCACGTGCCTCGTTTTCACGTTTTGGACCATCACGGAAACACAGCACGTTGTATAAACATTATGTTTCAGCATCTGAGGGGAAAAAAAATGTCAATTGGACAATTGGAGTAAAGAAGAGACCATTTAATTCCTTCCTTTTTAGTCCAAAAAGGCCTTTCAGGATAAACTTGATAGTACAGTCAGCAAATATGATATGAGGATGTGCAATACTAGAGCATTTATGTAAACATACTGTGTGCGGCATTAGCCCAATCAGTGTACAGTGTGAAACGTCACTGTATGGATACCCAGAAATAATTGTTAACCCTAGGTAAAGTACTGTATGAGCAGTGTGAAACGTGAAGCAAGATAACCCAGGAATCTCTTTATCCGTTGTGAATGACCCAGGGTTAACTATTTCACGTGTGAAAAGCCCTCAAGAGATGATCAAGAAAAGATGGGATAAAGAGCTTACGAAAAGGCTTGAACCAACATGAGAGCCACAACCTTTTCCTTTTAAATTGTGCACCAGAGCTCACAAACTTGATTTTGTTTCCAACTTGTTCCCTTACCTGCCACAAGAACTGCATGATGTGTTTGAGTACTTAACATCTGACAGACTGCACAGAAAAGACAGAACATGAAAAGTGAGTAATCGACACAGAAATTACAGAAAGATTAGTCTGACTCAAAGCTGTGACAGAAACAGAGGACAGAGTAACAAGTGCAGAGACAATACAGACAGAACGTGAATCAAAGCAGCCTCTGTTTATTAGTGCAAATATCTGTTTAAAGGCCTTGCATTACATACAAGCAACTTTTGCCCGGTTTCACAGACAAGGCTTAAGCCTAGTCTCAGACTAAAATGCATGTTTGAGCTGTTTTAACTGAAAGCAACTTGCACTGACATGTCTTAAAATATGTCAGTACCATTGTTTTGTCTCAAGATTCACACCAGTGAAGTTTTTTTAGGGTGCGTCTATAAAAACAACTTAAATGTCCAAATTAACTAAGGCTTGCTTAATCCTGGCTTAATCTAAGCCCTGTCTGTGAAACCGGGGCTTTTATGCTTTTAAGAGCCAACCAAAAATAATTATAATAATCTGTCAGAGTGAATATTAGCAATTGTTTTCCATGTAAAATAACTACTTTTAAAAGATCATCAATGGAGAAAGATGCTTTTTGCCAAATGGTGGTTATAACACCTACCAGCAGGGGCAAACTGGACCATGCTAACCAGTCAAACATTGACCCCTTGCTTGCTATTGCTAGTCGCTTTAGTCATCGATAGTTTCCCAGTTTTCCCAAAAGAGAAGATTTTGATGTCATGTTGACTTTATAAGTGTACTGTGCCCTTAGCATAATACTGTTGTGTAATTACAGCATTAATCATATTAAAGCTGCATATTGAAGAGTTTGCATAGTCTCAACAGACTAAAAAAAAGAGCTGTCTTTGATCCACTTTATAATCCAGATGGGTTCCTCAAGCTGCCATAGTCTTAAATGTCAGGCAAACATGCACATGACATTGCAAAGCATTTTCAGCTTCATTCTCATGAAATGTGGACCCTACAGGCACAGTCCAGGTTGAAATAAAATTGCCCTTTTATACGTGACTTAATTTACAGGCTTCTCTTGGCTTTGTAGTGGTACAATGCCTCAATGAAAGGCAGATGAGTTGTAAATGTCAGTAAAAGTTAGCATCCTTTAGGGAGTGTCTTGCACTACAGTGGCTGGTTCAAGAAAAAGTAAAAAAAAGAGACTTTAGTTCATAAATAAGTCTTTTTACATTCCATCCAATATTAAGGAACCAACATAAAACCCACTGAGTATAAAGATTTATCAGGCTATGATCGTACTAGTATATACAGTATTTCTCATTTTATTGGTCTGAGGATTTGATATACAAGACAGGTAAAGCCACAATATTGCACATAATACGCAGCGAGTGTAGCACTTTTTGTGAGGCTGCAATTTCTGGTGGATACAGGACATTTTACTGTGTTCTCTTGGAAGAGGATACAAAGGGATAGAGTGATGATCCACTAGGTGAGGGTCTGACTCTTTTCAGAAGGTAGGTTTGATGGAACAGGCAAAACAATAAACCCTCGCCATTCACAGGAGATCCAGAGATCAAGCAAACCCCATGTCACACTTCCTTCCTATTAGAGTATGAAAGTCCACAAATACTGTGGTCATAGTGTTTGTGAGTCTTGAATAAGTGAAAAATGACATGGGTTTCCAAATGTTACCTCTCAGGGATCTCATAGCTTGACTTATGTGGGAGTGAAAGTCATTCTCTGAATCAGACATGCAGCTTTGAATGGCTCTATACCAAACTTTATTGTCAGTATAGGCAGCTCCCTTTTAAGACAGATTTTGGTGTTAACATGTAGCTAATATATCAATCAGATACTACTATTTCAGAACTGAATAAAATATTTGTAATTGACTTTGACACAATGCCTTCTGGGCAGGGATGGATGGATGGATGGATAGATAGAGATAGACTTCCTGTGAGGTGTGTCAAATTCAAATCAATTTCAAACTTGAAAGAGAGCCAATTATTAAGTACTGGATTCTGCACATCCCTGATTTAGGGATAGCTTTAACCCCAAATTATATTTGAGAAGCTGCCTTAAAATTTGGCTATATTCTCCAGTTTACTGGGGCAGCTTTTGTGTCAGGAACGTTCATATATGTCTATGTAGGCAGCTCACTAGGGTTTGGAACAGAGCCCATCTGTACATGCATGGCAAATTGTTCTGTGAGTGGCGAAAATCTACTGCGTCTATCTGCACTACCTGCAGTGCTTGTCTGGGTCTCGACCCTGCAGAGTGCCCCCGGAAACCTTGTCCGAATCCACCGGGCAAGCAGGAAGAAGGGTGGAAGAGAGCAGAGGGAGGACAGGGGACAGTGGGTCTTCGCTTGGGGAGGTGGAGGCCGAGGAGGTAACAGAGGAACCCTGGGACGGGAGGGACCCCAAGGACCTGACCGAAGCCCAAGAAGACAGTCTGGGTGATATCGGGGGGCCAAAATCAGGGGTAAAAGGAGGGGAAGACACTGGGGCCTTGCGGATAATCTTAATCCCAGACCTGTCCCGGAGGTTTTCCTCATTGTCTGTATCAACGGCATTTGGAATGAAGTTGACCATGCACTTTAAAGGCAAACACAAGCTAGAAGCTTCCTCTACTGTTGATGCCATCCAGCTACAAACAACAGAATAACAGCAGAAGTTCGAGTAAATGATGGGGAAAACCATGATATGTTGGGAGACATTTATGTTAGTCAGGTCAGTGAAGAGATAGCATCAGAAAATGGATAAGGATCTACAGTCTGGTTTCTAGCTCTAAGACTCATCACCCTGGAATCCTATTCTGCTGAAATACCTTTCGGATGCCTGTCTAGAGAGCTCTGCTTTCTGTAGCTCCTCATCCTTCTCCTCCTCTTCCTCCTCTCTGTGGCGAAAAGGAGGTATTGAGGGTTGTAAGGAGGGATGGGCACAGGAAAGGAAAGGTAAAGCGAAAATGAAAGGAGAGGACAAGAACAAGAACCTTCACCACATGCTCTGACGGTAGAAGAAATGACACAGGAAATCATAACACAAAACATATAGACAAAGTCATATTACGTTACTTGGTTAAACTTTTCTGGTATTACAAAATGACAGTCACATCAACACAACAAGGAGGATACAAAACATTGTGAATAAAGCTGCCTTCACATTTTATAAGAATGATTGTAAGTTATTTTACCAAAAATTCGGAATCATCTACACGCTGATTATCTAGATAGAATGGTGAATGCACACAATAGTGTGGGAAATGTTTATGGTCGCTACACTTTCTTCAAAATCCCTTAAATATTGACTAAATATCTTCTTTACAGTTTGGCTTTAATAAGCCAATTTCCCCAAGGAATATGCAAGAATGAAGCAACCGTCCTACATGATTCCTATTATTTCCGACAACAAAGCAATTGAACACAACATACGTCTACAGCATGACCAGTGTAGTCCGACTCCTGAACTCTTACAAGCTGATTCTTTTTACTGAATCAAAAGGATACAGTGCAACTAGTCCAGTCCAGTCCAGTCCAATTCCCGAACAAATGACTCTGAGTCAGCTCGTTTTAATGAATCAAACACGGATAACTTATGCCGCAATCAAACTAGACGCAAAATTTCACTACAACATAATATGACGTTTTTGTTTAAATATAATTCAACATTTAATGTCCAAAATGGAATAATATTCACTCCACTTTACTGCAATGCTTTTAATATAGCTTTTAATTCAAATAAGAGGTTATGATGTGACATCAATCTTTTATTGGTCACATGTCTTTATATGATAAAAATTCACAGGTCAGAGTTCACCAAACTTGAACTTTGGCACGTAAACGAAACTCGTATGAGCATGCATTTCCTTCCACTTGTGTATGCTTGGAAGTCAAGTCAATGGAACGAAAAGTGAAGTCTGGTTGTTCAATTGATGTGAACTGTAGTTAAAGATGCACATTATGTGTTTTGTCAGCAACATTTTATAAATATTTATTAATTAAATATCATGCTTTTTGTTTATTATAGTTGTTTAATACATAGTTAAGGCCAACTATTGGATTGAATTTATGCAAGCACACAAAAGACTATGAAAGTCGTCAAAAAGTGTGTAAGCCAACATTTTGTAAGAATTGCATTAATTCTTTAAAAAAAATATGAATAACTCAAGTACTAAAAAAAAAATTGTTTCTGGAACTATTATGGAGCCATAGTTTTTAGGAGGATTCTGAACCAGATTCGTTAAAATCGTCACAATTCTCATCCCATTGTCAGATCAGACCAATAACTGATTTTTGGGTCATGACCCACCAGTTGAGACCCAGTGAGATACACAACAGTTAATACAGCAAATAATTAAGACCTTTAGGAGGAAGAGGAGAAGTCCTGTGCCTCACTGCTCAAGGGTCTCTCTCTCTTTCCGTCTCTTAGTAGACTGGTATTTATTACTAATATGGAAAACACCGCACATCAAAGGTCCTTCTAATTTCCTGTGGTGGGTTAGCTAACAGACATCAGGATCAGATGACTGACTGAGATGAATTCAACTATCTATCAACCAAACAGCTCTAAGAAAAATAACCCATGAAGCCCATCACTAACAGCATATCCTGTCATCAATAATTAAAAAGCAGAAGCAGTCTGTGCAGCTCAACAAAAGAAAAGTAATGTGAAATATAAAGAGATTG
The DNA here is from genome assembly GCF_029890125.1 of Rhinichthys klamathensis goyatoka. Classification (NCBI taxonomy): domain Eukaryota; kingdom Metazoa; phylum Chordata; class Actinopteri; order Cypriniformes; family Leuciscidae; genus Rhinichthys; species Rhinichthys klamathensis. The sequence continues at coordinate 1,694,179 of NW_026606897.1, forward strand.
TGACAGGAGTATTGCTGACCCTCACACATATTCTTGGGTTTCAGACAGACACAAGTTCACAGCAACAATTTTGTTCGTATTTAATGTAATATTGATTTTGACTGATGCTGGTTGCTTATAACTGTGTGATGACAGATATTTTCTTTAACACAAATTCAATAGAGAAAGTTTACGTTTCAAGTACAATCAGACATCAAAACATTTTAACATACAAGAGAGACATTTCTTTTTTTTTAATTTACTATATTTTAACCAGTCTTGTTTTCCATTAAGAACATGTAAACATCCTTAAAACAAGATACATTTACTTAAATTTAGATAATAATATCTCTCTTATTTTATTAGCCCATTGGTAAATAATAATACGGTACAGTTCAAAAGTTTGGGGTCAGTAAGATGTTTTAAATGTTTTTGAAAGAAGGCTCTTGTGCTCAAGGCTGCATTTATTCAAAAATAATGTATTCAAAAATACAGTAAAAAACAATATTGTGAAATATTATAAGAATTTAAAATAACTGTTTTCAATTTTAATGTGTTTTAAAATGTAATTTTTGCCGTGATGGAAAAGCTGCATTTTCAGTATCATTACTCCAGTCTTCAGTCACATGATCCTTCAAAAATCATTCTAACATGCTGATTTGGTCCTCAAGGAACATTTCATGTTATTATGCATATTATGTTCATATTATTAAAGTTGAAAAAAGTTAGTTAATATTTTTGCGGAAACCATGATCAACTTTTTTTAAAGAATTCTTTGATGTATAGAAAGATTAAAAGAACAGCATTTACATGAAATATAAAAATTTCTTTACTGTGACTTTTAATCAATTTAATGCATTCTTGCAGAATAAAAGTATTAATTTCTTTCCACAAATAAATAAATTACTAACCCCAAACTTTTGAACTTCAGTAGCCTATATAAATTAATTTTATTATATTTATAATTATATATTATTTCATTTTATGGAATTAATTTTTACTATGGACTATATCTAATTTGATGAATTTGAAATTTTGAAATTTTTCTTGTTGCAATGTTTGTATTTCTACTTTGTTTCTCATTGCGGGCTCTAATTAATCAAATGGGACGGCCGATTCCACGCACTGCCGAGTAGATTTTCCGGGGCTCTAGTAAGATTTGCTCAGACACACAGAATACCTCCAGATTTTTCAACATTCCACTAACACAGAGCGGCTGAGCTGGCCGTACTCTCACTCTTCCACAGCCTCACGTGAACTTACTGTGTCCCTCCAAACGACTGACTCGCTGGATGAGAGAAAAAACATATGAAGCTTTTTCAATGGCTGATATACAGCTGCGGATATCTGTGCGTTCCCCTTTGTCCCTTGAAACATTCATAGGATATGAGTAAGTTGTATGATTATAGTTTACAACTAAATATACAAGGACAAGATTGAGAACCTCATGCTGTGCTACAGCCCTGAGAAGTATGCATGGTTTGTACCTCCATATTTCAGTAACTTCCTATTTCCCTCTCAGCCTCACAGGTTCCCAACGCCTCCCTCGTGTGTATGTGATTAATATGAATGTCTGTGCACTAGCAAGCGCCCTCCATCTCTCCCTCAGAGCATTATTAAATTCTCAATCTTCTTTTGGGGCTTAAAAAGTCTTATGTCAAAAGTAACATGATAGAACACCCAATATAAAACTGCTTCCTGTTCTTTAAAAATCAGTACATCCTAAACTACACATAGTGTTTTATGGCTGAAAGTGAATACATGTGATCAGGGGAAGGTAAAAATGGCTTAGTGTAGGATTTTCACTTTCAATTTTTCATAGACCACGCAAGACAACAGTTGAAAGTGTCATATCATTGTTTTTACTTTAAAAAAAAATATTTTCATAGTGTATTTTTGTTGTTTTTTTGGTACTTGTACTTTGGAGGTATTTGTTAATAATCTAAAATAGTTTAAAATAATAAAATAACCTGTCTAAAACTAAATCAATAATGTAAAAGCAAATAAATAAATAAGTGAAATGACTGAAATTTCACTTGTTTAAACAATTCTGTTATTAGTTTTTAAACTGCAGAAATACAAAATATAATTTCAAAAGTCAACTTCTCGCTCTGTCTTTCTCTCTTCTCACCGTCAGCTAAATGAATAAATGTAAATGTAAATGTTCTCACCTTTCACTGATATCTTCAATCCTCTGGCCATTAAAGGGCAGGATGTTGGGTGTGTGGCTGTGGCAGGGGGAAGTAGGAGCAGAAGTGTGGCCTTTCCCATTTTGGAGCGAGTGTCTTCGGCTACGTCGTCGTTCCAAACCCCGCCTCTCAGGTGTGGCCCCCACGCTGGCCCGACGCCGACTTTTATGTCCAGATGGAGAAGGCTGAGCCTCATCATCGCCATCTTCATGACGAAGGATTGACTATGGATATACATGACTATTAGACTAACAGCAAATAGAAAATGTTGCATTAAAGCATCACAGCTAAGGATAAATCAAGGTCTACCTATAGAGTCAAAATATTTGGCACAAAAAACATGCATAGCAATTGTTCATTATACGTTTTTGTGTGAAAAAAATATTTTATAGTTTCATATCATTCAGTTACACTGGTGTGAATTTGAACCTCTGGATCAATCAGACGTTGTCCAATTGAAAAGCAAACTGAGCATGTGCTAACCTCATAGATGTTGAATTGCTCCACTAGATCCAAGTCTGTGCCCTTCCTGTTGACGTGCCTCTTGGCCACGGCCTCCATGCCCTGCTCCTCCAGACTGTCCACCACATCATAGAAAGAGTCCTGGTCTGGCAGACCAGCTAATGTCTGGAGGAACACCACAGATATGTGAGGATATTTATAACAAACACATGAAACTGAGAGTCTGCAAAAAGAGTCTGAAATCTTTGAAACATATACTGTGCAGGTACCTTGTTGATAAGGGTCATGGCATAAACCAACAGCTCAGTGTCCATTCCATCTTTCTCATCCAGGATTTCCATGGGATTGGACCAGGGCTTACAGCCTGGATACACATAAATAAAAAGGGTCATAAACTCCTGTCCATTTAGTCAATTTAGACCTATTTAGTAAGGTTTTCATTTCAAGAATTTCACTTTTTAATGAAGCCTTTTTCTTTGTTATTGACACATTCTTCACAAGGTTTTATTTTTTATTTTATGCCCACAAAAAATTACTAAATTAATTCTAATTCAGAAATAGAAGAGGTGCATTCTTACGGAGCCCCTAAAGGGACATGGTGGTGGAAAAAAATATGACATGGGAGGAAAAATAATAAGTCAATGCTTTTGCCCCGAGAAACTTTGCGTTCCCTTGCAAAAACGTTTGCGTTCCCCGAGAGACTGTGCGCTCACTCACAAAACCTTTCGAGCTCTTTGCGAGCGAACGCAAAGTTTCTCAGTGGAACAAAAAACATTTGCGAGAGAATGCAAAAACATTGACAAATTATGTGACACCATGTCCCTTTAGGGGCTCCGTACATTAAAGTCATTGTATGTTTGAATATCATTTTTTATGTTTTCCTGAATAAATTAATATATTCTGACAAAACTGAACGTCATGTAATTCACCCAAAAAATATTCTTTATTTGATGGTAGTTGATTTGAATTCACAGAATTCAAAGGAACTGTGGATTAGTACCCTTCTTGTGGTATTTGTTTAAATATGGCTGGTTCAGAAGCAAATGAGCAGCATTAGTTTGAGGAGAAAATGTCTGTTATGTAGATTATTAGCTAAAGACGTTCTGCTTCATCTGCCAGCCTGTCTGTCTCTCACTGGGAGACCAGAGACAGCCTTCTCTCCTCTTATGTAACAGTATTAAACCCTGTTTTCATCCTAGCTGTCTTATCTTAGTAGCTCTGGTCCTATCAACACCTTTTTCCAATGAGCTCAGTCCATTAATCTTGATTTACTCCTGCTGTATTTTGTTCACTCTCAAAGCAGAGGTCGATAATATGAGCAATTACCAAAGAGTTGACTCAGCAAACAGATTGTTCTCAGAACTTCCCTAAAGTTCTGGTAAGGTTCTCTCAAAGTTATGAACAAATGTTCTTCCAGTAGCGTTAATAGAATGTTGTTCAAAGTTATCCGGCCTTTAATAATGTACTCAAAACTTCTCTTTCTTTGTACGTTCATCTAACATTTTTAAAATGTTACTAGTTTCAGAATGCTTAGAGAACATTCAAAAATAATGTTTAACATTCAGAAACATACTTAATGGGAACATTAGCAAAATGTTCTTAGGACAACAGTCAAAGTTTGTTAACTGTCAGCTTCGCTTGTTGCTTCCTCTCTTCTCCTGTTTTAACCTGAAGGGAAACAAACCTCCCCAGAGGAGTTTCTCCCCGTCATCTCTGTCCCACAAACATTGTAACAGCCAGACTCTGGATACGAGCTCAGCTTGGACTCAAATACAGAGACTGAGAGTTGAAAAGAGCTGAAAATGGATTTCCAGAGACACTCTGAAAACTTTCCAAGAGTATTTCACTTTCCATATTGTGTGTGTGTGTGTTTGTGTGTGTGTGTTTGTTTGTTTGTTTGTTTGATGTGTTCAAACTACCTTGCTTGGTGTCAACGGTGTTGACAGCCTGGATGAGGAGGGGTGCGTTGGTCTCGGTGTATTCTACAAAAACCAGCAGCAGCTTCAGAGCAGTTTTAACAACCAACCGGAACTGCAAACATGTACACACACACACACACACACACACACACACACACACACAAAGAAAGAAACAATATTTATCTCTGTACAACAACATACACTAATCTTAGCATTTGCCTTTACACTCCATAAAATGATATTCTGCTGTAGCCCACACTTGATCTTACACTATCTAGACTCTGTCTAAATTAAGTGTGTATTTAAAGGGTATTAAAGCCCAGGGAACATCTTGACACTTTTTCCTGAATTGGGTCACATGGAGGATATTGATAACAACATCTGACACATGACTGCAAACTGACAGGAAGAGGAGCTACTTTAAATGTCCTGCAAGGTCTCTGTGATATGACCCCTGTTTTTTTCTCTCTCTCTCTGTACCATGTTCCAGAGAAGTCACGGATTTAGCTTTTCTTTTCCAATGTACTTTCTTGCCCGTGTTCTTTCCAGTGTTCTTTCTCACGTCTCAGTTACGACTGTAACCATGGTTCCCTGAAAAGGACGCTGCGTTGAGAATGACGTTGTGGGAACGCTCCGCATGACTGCTTCGTGAAGCAAGTGTGAAATCAGTCCAATGGTGTGACGGGATGTCCTAGGTGGGTGGAGTCACTACCAGGAAACTATAAGGCCTGCCCAAATAAAGCAACGCTAGCTTCTGATAGGATAAAGTCATTGACAGGCATGCAGGAAGTATGGCAGGGGGACACAGCGTCTCGTTCCTCTTTCAGGGAACCAAGGTTACAGTTGTAATCGAGATGTTCCCTTTCAAGGGAACTCGCACTCCGTAGAGAATGACGCTGTGGGAACGTTTATACCCACGCCGCCATAAAGACAAGTGCCTGATTTGTATGAAATCGTGAAGAGCAGCACTAAGACGAGAGTCCAGGTCTAGATTATAAAACCTAACAAATATGTGTGGAGAGGACCATCCCGCCACATTTTGCAGGGACACACGGTAAAATAGCCTTAGAGGCAGCCATACTCCTAGTGGAGTGGGCCCGGACTGACATAGGTGAAGGTTGTCCGGCAGACTCATATTCAAGAGAAATAGCCTCAACTATCCATGCATTCTCTGCTTAAATGCTGGGACCCCTTGCTGGGTGACCCAAAACAGACGAACAGCTGTTCAGATTTACGCCACAGGGCAGCTCTGTGCACATAAGCAACTAAAGCTCAAACTGGACAAAGCAGATTGTTTCTTTCCAGGTCTGGATCCCGAAAGCGAAGAGGACAGAAGGCCTGCAGCACAGATCTAGCCACATTTGTGGGGACCTTAGGAAGAATGTAACCCGACTTAGGGTGAAAAAATGCCTTCACCATGCCAGGTGCAAACTCAAAGCTCGAAAGGGCAACCAACAGGGCTTGCAATAACCTACTCTTTTATGAGACGTGAAAGCAAGGAGAAACAAAGCTTTAAGAGTCAGGAACTTGCCTGGAACCTCCTCAATAGGCTTGAAGGGAGCCAAGGACAGGCCTTCTAACACCAAATCCCAGGCAGGCACCCTGCAGGCGCAGCCTCAAGGTACCACGGAGGAAACAGGTTCCCAATGGCTCTCTCCCCAAGGACATAACACCCAAAGGAATGTGGTAAGCAGCTATGGCAGCCATATAGACCTTTAAGGTGGACGGGTACAACCCTGCGACAAATTTGTCTTGCAGGAACTCAAGCTCTGTACCAACAGGGCAGTTAACTGGGTCCAGCTGATGACCTCTGCACCAAGAAGTGAATACTCTCCACTTCAGGGCATAAAGTTTCTTCATGGAAGGAGCTCTGGAGTGAAGTGTGGTCTCAACAACCTTGGTTGAGAGACCATAATCTATGAGCTGGGCCCCCTCAGAGGCCAAGCCCACAGTTTCCACAACTCTGGATGGGGGTGATGAATTGGGCCCCCTGCATGGGACAGAAGCTCCCTCCTGATCGGAATCTGAGCCGTCGAGGAGGGACACAAGGTCCGAGAACCATACTTGGCCTGGCCACATAAATCATGTGTATCCCCACCGGTAATGTAGCGAGGGCAGGAAGGAACACAATTTAAAATGTTATTTGCTTGCCATAACTCTTATATATGAGACAGACAACACCAAATAAGACAAAAACGATTTCAACAGAGAGCGTTTACTGAAGACACAGAAGCTAGTGTTGTTTTGTTTGGGCAGTCTTTATAGTTTCCTGGTAGTGACGTCACCCGCCTATGAAGTCCCGTCACACCATTCGACTAATTTCACACGTGCTTCATGACGCAGTCACACCAAGCATTCCCACAGCATCATTCTCGACGCAGCGCGAGTTCCCTTGAAAGGTAAATAAACTTAATTTAATATATATATACTCTGAAAACATGCCATATTATCTTACAAAATTTTGCTTCTGAAGTAAAGTATCTGTAATTATCAAGCATCATATTTTTACAGGAAACAATACATAAATATTGTAAATATTTAATATTAAATACATAAATATTTAAAAAATAATCTCCTTTGCAAAAATGCATATGCTTTCAGCATTATAGATTGAGACACTGAGGCATGATATTTTTAGGAAAACAAGGTGAAAGAGAGAAGAGCCCTGAAATCCAATAGACATAAGTGAAAAGTAAATAAAACAGAAGTAAATAAGAGCAAAAAATACAGGATCATGAATGTGATTGTGAGTATGGAGGAAAGTGGAGGAACAGCGGGAGAAACAGATCTGTGTTTAATAATGTTAGAGCTGCTCTTTTAAACCATACAGTGCATTCCACATGTACCATATAACAGGAAGAGAGAGAGAAGAGGCAATAGGAAATGCATTTAAACACTGCTGTATCCAGCACAGAACTGCTCAAACATCTGCTGATTTGGTGATCACAAACATCCATTTCACATCCAACCTCTACCACATACACACACGCACACAGGTTTATATGTTTTATGGGGGCTTTCCATAGACATAATGATTTTTAAACTGTACAAACTGTATATTCGATTCCCTAACCCACTTCGTATATAAGCTGTTTTCCTCATGGGGACCAAAAAATGTCCCCACAAGGACGAGGATTTCGGATATTGACCAACCCACACACACACCTGTCCTGTCCTATCATATATGCTCATTTTTGCCACTAGAGGGCTGGACAGGACCCAGAAAGAACACTGCGTGCCGTGCGAACCTGTGCCACACTCTGTGTGCTGGCACACCTAGAAGTTGCCCTGCTGAGTTAAAGCATGCTTTACAAACATTTGCTCAAATGAACATAAATACAGGGGAAAAACAGGAAAGTCAGTCATGAACACTGCGTGCAAAACTACGGCACCCTCTGAGTATTGTTCAAGCTGGCACACCTGGAAGCTGCCTTAACTTAAAACATTTGCAAACACTGGCTAAAAAGAACATAAATACAAGAAAACGTACCTTTCGGTCCTTATTGAATTCATTACTTCTGAACAAAATAATAGATCTGGTAGGCTCTCAAAACAAGTGTTTCTGATCTACTTTTGAACTACTTTTTGAAGTTTTCAAGACTAGGTTTTAAAACCAAGCAATAAAATTTAATAATATTACCATGAAGTGCATAGGCCCAGCAATATGCAAAATTATACATCTGACATAGGAGGAACAAATGTGATTAGTGTGTCAAAATTGTATTATTTACATATAAATTTTATTTATATAATTTATTTTATTTTATTAAATGCATCAAGCATCGTCATAAGCATGCACCGATATTCTGGCGATACCAATAAGCCAATAATATTCATGTTCTGGCATACCATTTTGTCTAAATAAATGAGAAGTTAAACACTAAAAACCAAAATAAACTGTTTTAAATAAATTACTTAAACTGTTTTAATCTACAAGTGAATTTAGTTGTCAACACATTAATCTACATGAAAAACATTCATTGTGAGATTTTCTAAAAATAACATTTAACAGTGTTATTAAATTATTGGTGTTTTTACAGATTAACTTTAAGTGAGCATTAGATGATGCCAAAGGCAATCTAAATATTAAAAAAGGCAAATAAGCATGCAAAACTAAATATTTAATATTGGCTGACTGTCATATAAATTTGTGGTTTGGTTTCACATTCATGTTTTCATGTCTCTTAATTCGAAATTTAGTCATAGTCATGTTTTCTGTTTCATGCCATGTGATCCTGTCATATGTTCTTGCCATGTGGGTTCCTTTAGTTCATGGCTGCGTTTAACTCCACTTTTAGACACACTCACATATCGGTTATGCACATGTTTTATGTTGTGTAAATATATCAGTGTAACAAGTCATCCACTGGAAGAAGAGTTAAATGACCCACTTGAATCACTGCAAAAAAACATCATGAAGTTAAATACACACACTCATTTAAAATTTTAACAGTGAAATTTCCTTTACCTTTGATCCAACCAGTGTGTAAAGCCACTGTACAGTTTCATTGTGTCTGATAAGCCCATTCATTCCATCCACGTACAGCATGATTTGTCCAAGAGCTAAAAGAGAGAAAGAGATATATACATAATTAGGTTGCTATGCAGGTTTTAATGTATTTCAGTGCATCGTTATACGGTTGGCTGAAGTGTTCTGTGTATTGCTAACTGGTCCAAGTCAAATGAACCCACCACCACTGGTCCTAGATATTCTTGTCCTTTGTTAAACTTAATATTCAACAATATTATTGATTTGACTGCACTGACACTATTGGATGAGAACTGAACTGAGCTGGATGATGACATCACTGTTTCCTGCAGAACTGCTTTATAGATTTAATAATTAAAGGTTCTCTAAGCGATCCTGGGTGACGTCACTTCTTGTTGACGTTCGAACTATTGTCAAACAAAACGGAGGCTAGCTAGACCCTCCCTCCTCCTCATCCGCACACTAACCCCCCAAACCACACCCCCAAACCCTTCTTGTCGGTCATTGGCTGGAACAGTTTGTTATGTTTTGGGGAGCGGGTCGCTGCAGTTTGTTTTTGGTGCTGTTTGTGAAGCATGGGCTGTCTACAGAGATCGCGTTTCTTTACAGTGTGTTCAGGGGACAGGCAGCCAGCGGATAGTGAGGAGATGTTTGCTGTATGTGACAAAAAATGTTTTGGCCTAAAAAACACATGACATCGCTTAGAGCACCTTTAATGATCTTTACAACAGAATTGAATCAACACTGAATTGACTTCAGCTGAACAATGACACTATTTTCTTTTAGAGCTGCTGTACAGCCGATATTAACTCTGTCTACATCATTGAATCATTCTCCTGTTATCACTGTAAAGCTGCTTTGAAACAATCTGTGTTGTATAAAGCGCTATTTAAATAAAGGTGACTTGACTTATAGCTTGGGTCCAGTGTTCGAACCACATAAAAATAGAGATACAATAAAAATTAATATATAATTATTATTCAATAAATAAATAATACAAGTTGTTTGAATAAATAATAATTTAATATTACTTTAATCAAATAATAATAAATGTTCTATTTTATTGGAATAAAAAAGAACAGTTGAATTACTGCCCTGACAAGATCATTGCTTTTTTAAATGAACTGTAGCAGATAACGTTAAGTAACATTATACATTTACTTTTTATTCTTATTTATGCTTACAATATACATTAATGCTACAGCAAAAGCTTTTATCCATATTGCATTCAAGCTATACAGAGCTATACTGATCTTTTTATCAGATCATGTATTCATTGGGAATTGAACCCATGACTAGTGCCATGATTGAGCCACTGGAACACAATAAATAGTTCACTGCTTTGAAGTCAAGTTAATCAATTACATCTACTGGCATAAAATAAGAACTTTATTCCATGTGTGTTAGCGTGGGATTTGAACCTGTAGAGATTTGTATCAGGAGTATGAATTTAACCTCTGGCCCACCTCACCACTGGATTATTCCTCATATGCACAAGTACATTTAGCAACTGCAAGTTCCTAACGTTTTTAGTATATAATATTACTTGAGCAAAATTGTGTGCTTTGGAAATTATTTTCACTTGAAATGCAATAGTGAAGCAAAACTGCTTCATACCACTGGTTAAGAGCTTGTATGTGTGCTTGCATGTGCACAGCAGTGATACAGCAGTGTGGTCAGTGTTTCCATTGTCTCCTTAGCAACTCAGAGGAGGTCTTCTGGTAAAGGAAGTGTCGTGACAGAACTCGAACTATAAAGAAAACTCTTCACACGCCAATGAACCCTCACATATGTGTCCAAAGTTTAAAGTAATCAGAGTACAAACAGATACAGCCCTCTATATGTGAAGAGCAGGATTTTGTTCTGATCAAAGTGAAGAGTGTCAATGAGATCCATCTGGAGCTGTCTGAATACACAATCTGCTGCAAAGAGTTATTGTAACACACACACATTAACTCACCCGCTCCCTTTAACAGGTCAACCGTTCTCAAATAAACAACTGAACTTTGCACAAACTTTAAGGACTGTTACACTTTCAATCTTGACACAGAAATATACAAACACACATCTACAAAACCACATTTATAGGTTAATGCAATCAATTCGCATTGTTGAGTGAGTGTTCTGGAATTTTTCAAGGTAGTGGAGTGGCAATTAAACAATGATGGCGGAAGCGAACTCACCTACGCTTGTTTGGATAGCCTAGTTATACAGGTGAAACTCGAAAAATTTGAATATTGTGCTAAAGTTAATTTATTTCAGTAATTCAACTTAAAAGGTGAAACTAATATATTAGTAGATTCATTACATGCAAAGAGAGATATTTTAAAGGGGTCATATAATGCCATTTTTGTACAAGTTAATTTGAATCTTTAGGGTCTAAATGAAAACTTTGTAATATACTTTTATAAAAAATTATCATTAGTATTTTAAGAAAACAAAAATTTTACCTGGTAAAAAAAACCTCTGTTTTCAGCACGCCGTTTCAGTGCATATGCCTTTAAATGATAATGAGCTTCGCTCACTCCGCCCCTCTGTTCTGCGGGCGTTTTGATACAACGCACGTGGAGTGTTGCCTTGACAACAGTTGAGGGTATAGTTTGGAGTAAGAATGGCAGCGGGAGTCTCTGAGGACACATCTGTGCAATCGTATCAATTTGAACCGGAGTCGCACCCGGAACAAGATCCGCAAAGAAGTTCGACAATTAAGGCTTGAGCAGGACGTTGCTGAATGGTTGGTTAACGTAATGTCACTTTGATCTATTTTTGTATGCACTGGCAGGGTAGAGTAGATACGAACGCTATGTGTTTACTGATGTATACGTTAGTTCATTGACAGATTGACGTTACAACTAATGGTCATGAAAAACTTTTTTTCGCGATTTGCAAAGATTAATATAAAGGTTAATAAAACGATGGGTTACTTAACGTAATCCCGGGTTCTTTGATAACAGAGTGAGGTGTTTCACTATGGGAATTGCTTTGGGCGTGACCAACTACGGAAGCTCCTATGCCACCACGTCTGTTTTTGACAGACAGGTCGACCTGAGATCAGGCTCCGCCCCCACCTATATCACTCAGGTCGACCCATAACGAAGTCATTATAAAGAGATTTCTTCCCGTTCCTGTGCAAGGAGGGAAGTGTTGGTGAAACACCTCACTCTGTTATCAAAGAACCCGGGATTACGTTAAGTAACCCATCTTTCTTTTTCTAACTTCGCTCAGTGTTTCACTATGGGAGATATAGACCACTCCCGGTTTGCACAACGTACGTTATACTTATCATATGGGACCTGATGTGCTGGCTCCTAGCACTGCATGAGCTAAGGATGGCTCCGACACATTCAGTCTATAAAATCGTACAAAAGTGTGCGGTGTAGCCCAACTTGCTCCCGCACAGATCTCCTGGACTGAAACTCCCTTAACTAAGGCCCATGAAGTAGCCATGCCCCTAGTGGAGTGGGCCCTTAAGCCCTCAGGAGGCTGAGAACCCCTGCATTTATATGCTAAAGAGATAGCCTCTATAATCCAATGGGACAGTCGCTGGCGTGACAACGGCTTCCCTTTGTGAGGAGTAGCCCATGACACAAACAGCTGGTCATTCTTCCTGAAACCTGCTGTCCTTTCCACGTACACACGAAGCGCCCGTGCGGGACATAAAGAATTCAATCTCCTATCCCCCGGAGAAGAGAACGGAGGAGGGTGGAAGGCTGTAAGTTCTGTAGTTTGACATCTATAAGACGAGTCGTACTCGGTTACTGACGTAACCTCGGTTCTCTCTAGAGAGGGAACGAGTATTGCGTAAGTTTAGCTTACGCTACGGGAAAGATTCATCTTCTCGAGATATTGAAGCCAAAAAATTATCCTTAATTTTGTATTCATTGTCAACGCAGTGCAGCAGCTAGCAGACCTAGAGCAGGCAGTCTTGCGTGCTCATTGGCTGCCCTGCGGGCATCTGCTGCAGCCTACCAGTGAGCCCCGCGTGACGTCACGCCCAATGAAGGGTGCCCGCGCCTTCATAGCGTCATAGCCCGCCAGAACAATATTTCTTAAATATCTACATGCATGTGTGTGTATTTATATATACAAAATAATTATACACAGTACACACACATATATTATATAAACACAAACTTATATTTTGGATGCAATTAATTGCGATTAATCGTTTCACAGCCCTAAAAAAGATAAATGTCAATCGAGCCATGTAACAATAACATTCAATCACATTTTATGAGATTTTACTCATACTACTTTATGAGCACATTTTACTGAAATTCATGCTGAAATCTTCCTGTGAGGAGTTCTTTAAAGCCTATTTAACAACAGTAACCAAGGGGGCGGAGTTTAAAAAAAGGAAAGATTGATACTGATTTTAAGTTGCAATGGTGAATGTTGACTGTAAAGGTTAGTTTCTATTTTGTGCACTATTGATTTAGAACAGGGAGTAGTTTTATGAGGTGACAGGATTGTGCACAAAAATAATAAAATAAATAACAGAGTGCTAAAAATGCTTCCTATCTTTGTCAGTACTGACACTGCCCAAAATGCATCTATTTGATTCTGACCAAAATGATTTGAATGCACATCATAATTACGATTTCTGAACTTCCATGGAGGGAAAGGCAGCATATGTTCAAGCTGAGAGACTCCGTGGACAGGCAGGAGTCATAACAAACAGACTCGCACGCACACATTGTGCAGTTTAAATATTGCTCTTGAAGCCTGAAATCTCAGCCTGTGTGGCAGTGCAGTGGGGAAAACATTTGAGCAGGCTGATCCACCCAAGCGTAACATGACTTCCATTTGTAGCAGGACACGTAAAGCAGGTCATAACAAGAGCTCAGGGAACTCCATAGGAGGCCACTAAAATCACAGAGCTTCCATTTGACTGGAAAGACTGGAGGAAGAAATAAAACTGAGAGCACTGACGAAGACACAAGCAACAACGGTTGAAGGTCACTGTGACTTTCTGAGCCTTAGTTCAGCTGAAGAAAGGTTTCTGGCTCCATTGAAGAGACTAAATCTGTACTCTTACAGATACTATCCATAGCTAGCTTGCCATTTTAGACAGACAGATAGGGTTATTTTTGTCAACCCAAACACTGGGTTGAGCCTTTTCGGTAATTTTTTGGGGTTACTTTTTCAGTGTTTGGGTAGTTTTTGTGTTAGCCAGCTCCTGGGTCAGACGTAACAACCCAACAGTTGAGTTATTTATTTATTCAGAGCCATTGAATTGGGGCATGTCTTTGGTTTGTGTACATTTTGTTGTATGTATAAAATAAGTACTGTGCTGTAAATCATTTCATTTTATGCAAAGCAACATACAGGACACGATGTGAGTCACATTTCATATTTCAGCTTTAAGTGAAACGCTGAATGACGGTCTGAAGTTAGCAGTTCCCACGGCGAACACAATTCCAGCTCCGGCACGAGAACCAGCACCGTAACGGATAGAGACTGGTCGATTACACTTGAATTAATTCTAGAAGTTTCATTTTTAACTTCTAGTGTTTGTAAAACAAGTTTTAATATATGCAAAATTGTATAGCCTACATAATAAAAAGGTATAAAATATGCTACACTGTAAAAATGTCACGGTGGTTGCGGGAAGGCAAACACAGACGAAGATAAGAAATCCAAAATGACAGGTTTAATGGTAATTCTGGCAAACAGACGATCAGGTAACAACACACACTAACCAAGAAGGTGAACAGACAAGGAGTGACTGAAAAGGAAGAACTTATATAGGAACACAAACTAGGTAACAAGCAACACAGCTGAACAGAATGATCTCATAATGAGGTGATCATGGTAACTAAGAAATGGCGGGAATACAAAGGCATGTGACATGTGCAAATAAACTGAATGTCCATGATAACTGAAATAGAACAGAACAGACTGACATAAAAATTGGCTATTATATTAAAAATTCATGAATAAAATCAACCTATTATGCTGGGTTAAATAAACAAACCAATTTATTGGGTAAAATTGCCCTAACGTGTTCTGTCCAATATTTACCCAGCCCTTGTGCTAAAAACAACCCAAATTGGGTTGTTTTTAAATAAGTGTTTTTTAGAGTGCATGTACGGATCATCATTCAAATACTAAAATCATTTAGCAAAATGGTGTTCGTCCAGAGATTGACACACTGTTTCACGCCAGACCGTTGAAAGAAAGATGAGCTCTACTGGACTCACACAATGAGGTTGTTTGATAAATAGCATACCTAAAGCCTGACTGAATGCGTATACATGGACAGAGGCTTAAAAGTGGAGTCTAAGACATTCACACGCTCACCAGCATATGCATATCAAATTTCAAATCAGCAATAAAACAATAGTAAAAACATAGCATTAAGTTAAACAGACAATGAATCAGTGACAAAAGACAGTGTCTTACACATGCCAAGGTCTTAGAAATGGGCTCTTTGTATTTATGGCAGTTTGTTTTCATATGTGAGTGTCTTAATCTTTTTTTTTTTTAAAGTGGGTAAAAAATGTTTTAACCTGAACTGATCTTGCTTTGTCAAAAAATCTTGACACAGAAATAGGGGTCATATTGAGACACTAAATTGACATGATGAGGGAAAAAAAAAGAATGAGATGAAAAATATATTTCAATGCTTTTGTGTTCCCTCACAGCGTTCTTTGCGAGTGAATGCAAAGTTCGCGAGGGAACAAAAGTTTTTGCGATGGAACGCAAATGCTTTGCGAGTGAACGTAAAGCGAACTTTTTATATATACCGTATATACCTGAATATAAGACGACCCTGAATATAAGACGACCCCCCCATTTTCCAGACTTATTTTTGGAGAAAAATTGATTTTTGTGGAAAAATTATGGTTTTCAACAGAAAATAGTTTTAAGAGCAAATTTCTGAGGCGTTGTTCCAAATGCCTCGCATCACCTGTGCCTCGTGTAGAGGCCCGCTCGTCGGCGGAGACAGGCACATCCTATGCGCTTCCTGCTTGGGCCGTGACCACGCGGAGGCCGCACTCACCAAGGGCGGCTGCCCTGAGTGTGACGGGATGGATTTAACCACCCTGCGGGATCGTCAGCCGGTTTTCGACGACGATCCAACTCCCGTTCTCTCTTTCCCTCTGCTCGAGCCGCGCAAGAAAAAGCGCCGTTCACAGAGGATGCCAGAGCGGACGGAGACAAGCACCCTTCTTCCCGGAAGTACATGACGAGCTGACCAAGTCATGGAAGGCGCCATATTCAGCACGTCTGAAACCCTCTTTCTCCTCTGCGCTCGACGGCGCGGGAGAAAAAGGCTATCAATCGGTTCCTCCACTCGAATATAAGACGACCCCCCATTTTTCAGCCTATTTTTAGGACAAAAACCTCGTCTTATATTCGGGTATATACGGTATATAATAACAAAAATACCAGGGTGGTGCAACTTTACACCTAAAAGAAAATATCACATACTTTTTCATTTCAAAATAAAGCATATGCATCACAGAAGAGGTCTATTCAAGTTAATAGCATGACTGTAATGTATTTAAAATAGATTATCTTAATTAATTTAAATAAACATCACCCCAGAAGATGACAGGCTCTTTTAACTGTAAGGCAAGATTTATAGAGTGTTACAATTTCTCCCATTCATTTTTCTACAAAAGGGTCCGTCTGCTCCTCCTCACGCTGTCTCCGTCTCAGTTCATCCAAAGCTAAAAGACTTTTGTTTCGGTCTGGCTTTGACGACAACTGAAAAAAAGATCATTTATATCTCCTGACCCAACTGTGACACTAAAACCCATTTAGCAACACTGCTAAACTTTACTGTTTCCTGGCACCTTCTTCAGCTTGCAGCTCCGGATTGTACCTGAAACGATCCGTTGAAGCTGGAGCAGAGCCTGCAGGACAACGGCTGCCAGATTCCCATAGCAAGAAAAGAGAGAGGGAGACCGAAGGAGAGCAGAGCGGTGACCAGGCTGAACTCTTGTCTACTGCGTCTCCACATGGGAGAATGAGGAGTTATGAATGCACCACACGCAGGCCAAGATTCCCAGGTGCAGCCGTCTGGTGTGTGTGGCTGGCTGCTGGAGTGACTCTTCATCTTTTATCAATCAAGGCTAATTACTCAAAGCATGTCAGTGACAACATTCCACATGTGTTTTTTTTTTCTTCTTTCTGCTCGTACACATTTGCAAGACTACCGGAATGACACATGCACACAGTCGCTCGTTCACGAGGTGCTGCAATGTCTCCAGAGTCCCTTCGGAGCAGCAGCACACACACTTTTCACTCCATATCGAAGCACATCACTGTTTGTAAAGACATGAACGACCCTGCAGACAGACGGC
This sequence comes from Rhinichthys klamathensis goyatoka, assembly GCF_029890125.1. Lineage (NCBI taxonomy): Eukaryota > Metazoa > Chordata > Actinopteri > Cypriniformes > Leuciscidae > Rhinichthys > Rhinichthys klamathensis. The sequence goes on from NW_026606897.1 coordinate 1,711,532, forward strand.
CAGGGCGTTCGGTGAGAGAGCTGCTGAGAGACAGGTGAAAGATATAATGAGCTGCTCTTCATATGCTTCACGAACCAGAACATTCCAGAAAGCTCCCAACAGGAGGGTTTCAGCACATCGGCTCTGAATGAGAGCACAGGAGATTAAAGCTGCGGGTAATGAGAGCTAAACCGAGCTGATTCCCATCTAATAGATTTGTTTGGATAGGATGTTAAAAGTGTGTCATTTCGGCACTGCTATTGTCACCAAACGTAATCATCAAAACATTTAAACAGATGACAAATATGTTGCTCGTCTTCATTTGTTTGACTGACAGCATTAAGTTAAGCTCAATCGACAGCACTTTTGGCATAATGTTGGTTACCATTAAATTAATTTGGACTTTTCCTATTCTTAAAAAGAGCAAAATCTAAAGTTACGGTGAAGAACTTACAATGGAAGTGAATGGGGCCAATGCTCCAGGCGACACCACTGGTCAAAAGTTTGGGGTCAGTCAGATATTTTTTTTTTTTTTTTTTTTTTTTTTTAAGAAAGAAATAAATTTTACTTTTATTCAGCAAGGATGCATTGAATTGATCAAAAATCCCGGTAAAGACATTTATAATGTTATAAAAGTGTTCTACTTCAATTAAATGCTGTTCTGTTGAACTTATTAATTAATAATAAATCCTGAAAAAATGACATTGCGGTTTTCATAAAAACAGTTTTCAACAATGATAATAATAAGAAATGTTTCTTGAGCCAGTATATAAGAACGATTTTTGAAGGATCATGTGACATGTGGAAATTCAGATTTGCCATCACAGGTTGAATTACATTTTAAAATATATTATAATTTTAAATTGTAATAATATTTCACAATAATACTCTTTTTACTGTATTAAATATAGTGGCTGGGTGGAAGTAGAGGTTAAAATCCGGCTTTCTGAAACCTTCTGTAATCCCTCACTCATGGCCAGCTCCACAGTTGGGAATCCCTGTCTGTTTCTCAAGGCTTTTAAATTCTCTATCCACATATTTAACCATTAGTTACCATGACTCCATCCCAGATTTCATGCGCAGTGGCCAGAACTTGGCAACATTCTGTTTTCTCTCTTATGGTCTTTTCTTCTGCACCCCTCATTTGTTTCATTTACATTTCAAATGTCCCCTAGAACTGGGTCAGCCAAATTTTGGGCCTGTCTGTCAATATGCTACATTTATTTTTATAAGGCTACAGGCCTTCTATCAAGGTTCTACTCTCTGCAACATACAAGAGAGCTTTTACTGCGCTCAACACTTGTCTAAATCCAGCGAAACAAAGTCTGCCGCAGCTATCGGTTCTGTTAAAGTCAGGTATATTTCTTTTGTTAAACCACAAAGTAAAAAACAATCTGCAAATGTTTCCACAGAGAAAGAATGTGGGTTCTCTCCCCCACAGGACATGATAGCCTGGTGGTGCTTTTGGAGCAGACTGATGACAAAGAGCTTTTCCCAAAAACGTTGACTTCTTCTGACTTCCCTTCTAGTCTGATTGGGTTTTGATTTAGCCTCCCTGTTTCCTAATGAGACAGCTTTACTACCGGTGCCCATTAAATTGCCATTACGAGCAGTTTCAGGATGCAGTAAATTCAGTGAAACCTCATCATTGCGAAATCAGCAGAACCCAGTGAAAAACACTTGCGTCCTGTTACTGTTGTCCCACTTCAGCCCGTTCACAGATAGCAGGTAAATCAAGGGGACACTGATTCAACAAGGCATACTACTTTAAAAAAAAAAAAAAATGGTCAACTGAGCCAGACTCAGAATACTCAAGAATGTGTCCACACCTGAAGTGTGTGATATAAAAAAAAAATGTCTGAAAACGAAAAAGGTCGCAACAATGATTTATAAAGTCACAACTGGAAGAAATTGAGATATAAAATTGAGATATACGTGAATTTTATGAGAAACAAAGTAGTAATTCTGAGAAATGAAGTCACAATTGTGAGAAAAAAATCATGGTTGAGATGTAAAGTTGAATTTTATGGCAAATAATGTAGCAACTAAGAGAAATTAAGTCATAATTGGATTAAGTCATTTTCGTGGATGATCAGGTTTTGGCACTCTTAATAAAATGGAAAAACAGAAATCAGCAGACGATTCCAAGTGAACACAAATGCTGGAGACAACTGCAGAAGAAATAAACTGCTGAAGGATGAGCCGCAGTGAATTGTTATGGCACTTTAGAGGATGCTTATGATGCTTTGCATTGCACTCAATATGATGAAATTGCACTCGGTAAAAGGTTGCAGAGACTATTAGTCATTAGCGATGCTAACATTGACAACTCTAATGGCTAGCGGACATAAATCCAGCTTTATATTCTTGCTCTGAATCATTCCAATGATCTTCCATACAGTGGCTGACTTCATGTTTTGGGCCAGAGCCAAATACTCTCTTCATGATTTATGCACACGCATGCACGTACGGTTGTAGACCAGGACGACGTACACACAAACATGTGTGTGTAAAGGCCAAAGTGTTAGTGTGTTTTTAGCATAGCCAAGTCCTTATGGTGCAAATAATCAGAGGAACATCACACATTCTTATTCTTAACACCTGCACATGGTGAAAAACAAGCTAGATTTAAATCCAAATGTAAGCGCCACACTAAGAACAGCATCTGTTGAAAAAGAGCATCACATCATGTTTTCTTACGTGTTGCAGCCCGCCATGAGATTAAAGTCTACATTGAAGAGCATGTGAATGGAAATATTTTGATTTCCTCAGACAACTAAACTAGCTATAATTATCAATCACCACAAATAATTTTCTGTAAAACTGAGTGAAAAAGTTTTCTTTAACTGGTGTGAATGTCAAGCAGGTCCAGCTAGATACTGCAGAGTTTCATTTTGAGCTCATTTCAGTTCAAAATAGTTAAAAAAAAACATAGAAAAATGTGTTAAACAGCAGCATAATCAAATTAGGCAAAATATTAATGAATATATTACTTTGTGGAAATCACTTGAATCTGCGTGATAGAATCACAGATTCTGTGTGGGCCTGATGTTTAAGGAAAATTGAGCAAATATGCTAAAAAAAAAATCTTGCAAAGTTAAGGAAACTTTCAGGCACATGGCGTGGGGCCGTTTGGAGCAGGTACTTTAGAATGTAGGTCAGTCAGGTGTTTCTGAAGTTAAACTGAGGTTAAACTCCATAGCAGCGACGGAGGCTCTGGATCTAAAGTCACGCAGACTTAGCCTCAAGCATCCACAGTGTTCCCAACAGAGTAAACAGACTCAAACAGATGCTGACAACACCACTGCTGCCACACACAGTTCAGAGTGTCATATGCTCTCCTGCTCCACATGTATGTTTCCAATCACCACGCTCTCTTTAATCAAATCAGGAAGTTAATGGCTTCACTGGATCATTAGAACAAACTCTTGTTGAAAGAAAGCAAAAGGATAAGAGAGGAAGTCTTATTTATTGTGACGCTACACAGTTTTTTGAGTTCCTCATGCTTGGCAAGAGGCTATGTGTAATTAAGTCAGATGGTAAAAATAGAAGGCACTTCTGGTAAACACTTTCTACAGAAAATGAACTTGACCCATGTTATTCATCACAATAATATACACTAGGCGGAAGTCTTTAATGACTAAAGACTGTTTCTGCTTTGATGCTGCGGATATTTTCTTATCGATTCATGCTAACGCCATGTAAACCGCAAACGGCTGACAAAAAAGGAAAATAAAGAACCCAGGATGTTTTGTTTTTGGAGGTTTTTGTTTCGATAAGACACAAAAGGATCCTTTGAACCCATTGGGAAGACTGTTTTTCATGGTTTTTAAAGGGTTTTAAAAGGATTTTAAATTCCCTTTAAAATCAAATAATTTGCCATTATTTAAACACCCTCTTGTCATTCTGAACCTGTATGACTTTCTTTCATGGAACACAAAATGTTTTTGTTTTTTTTAAGGATCTATTGGTCATTTGTTTTTCTTATGCTATTACAATGAAAGGCGACTGCAGCTTTTTTTAAGATTCAATAAGGATCGGATCACTGAGTTATTGAGTCGTTGATTCAATGAGTGAGTGAGTGAGAGAACTCACTCTTAACCCTCTGGGGACTAAGCCCTTTTTGGTCCGTTTTCTCTATTTTTACATTTGGGCTTATAAACCAAATGTAATGGAGATGGAACACTATGTGTTTGGTATCTATGGATTCAGAAGACCCTAAGCTAACATAAGAATGCATGTAATGTGTTTATAAAGGAAGTATGAGTGAAAAATGTATAATAAACTAGAGAATTTCAAAAACGGAAATTAGATTTTTGTCATTTATTTCTGAAAATCACACATCACACAACAATAGTGAACAGTATTTGAACAAAAAATATATTTGTCAAAGCCTTTGCTTGACAGACATGTGCAATTGTTAAATAAAATGTGTAAAGAACAATGAAAAATTTAACTTTATTTACAAATAGTCCTAGGCGTTTTTCTTAGGAATGCTTAGAATTTTCTAAGCAATGCTTTCTCCTCGTCACTCTCCAGTAATTGTTCCAGAGCTTGTTCCACCGTAAATCGTTTACTGCTTGCCATCATAAAAGTGCTAAAACAATAATATGTTATAATTGTATGTATATAAATATATATATATTATAATTGTTCTGTCTCTCTCTCTTATATTTCTCTGATAATCTGCTCCGTAAGCCTCCGTTCGCTCTCACTCCTTCTCTCTGTCCATTCAACGCTGTTTGCGTCATATCCCTAACTATATAGTACCACCCCTTGCAAGGCTACAGAGTCCTCTGATTTGCTAGATACGTCATGGTAACCTTCCTCTGATTGGATAAGAAAAATATTTCTCCATCGGCAATTTTTCCATTGGTTGTTGCTTGCGGAATCTGCCAAACAACATCGATTTCATTGGCCTTTTACATAGTGGTATTGCGCAACAAGGAAGTGTGTATATTTACAAGCCGGGTAAGTTATCACTGTTTTCAGCGGAATCTGAGGAAGACGGTAAAAAAGACCGCACCTCTCTATCATTAATAGTTTTTAAGATATTTACACATTTGTAAAAGTATGCCATTTTGGGCGGTACCGCCCAATCCGTCCCCAGAGGGTTAAGAACCAGGGCTGCTTTAACCCTTTGACGCGTACGATCACACCGGTGTGATCAGTCTTGGCTGGTCCCTGGAGTGTACGATCACACCGGTGTGATTGCATCACGTGATCAACTGCTAAATTCAAACTTGCTTTCGCGCGTTGGCTGGCGCTGAGCCAGAGACGGACGCACTCAGTGCTGTCATATATCACAACTATTGAGTATTTTAAACCACATAATGTTTATTTTAGGTTTCAGACATTTAAATACACATAAGTACTAGCAAAACAGTGATTTTGAATTAGTAAAATAGACACTGATGTCTATGGAAACGGCAACAATAATCATTTCCATTATAATAAGACGAAACGTTTTATTCATATCAGATACACATTGTGTAAGTAGCTTTACATTTGACCCTATTCTTCTCCCAGTTCACCGGCCACTTCATGTATTTCGTGAGAAACAACAGATCCGATTCTCTGAACTGTGAAACAAACTAACATGGCGCCGCCCATCGCGCATACAGCTCAACTAACGCGATCGTTATAAAGACATTTAAACAACAAAACACATCCACTTGCACATATTTGACAATCGGAATATCAGTGTTTCATGCTGTAGCTAATACATTTGTGAATATTTTGATTAGAAAAGGAAAAAAGACATAAAAGCAGATCATCACTCATTCAGCTCTGTGTTGTGATTGCGCTGTGTCACGTGACAAGAAATGACGCGTCACCATGGAAACATTAAAGTGACAGGTTCTAAATAACGGTCGCCTTGAAAAACTCACGCTGGGGGGTCAGTTAGAATATATTAAACTTACGTGTGAAAGGGTTAAAAGCTGAGAATTGCTGCCTTTGATTCCATGACAGCTGAGAAATTAATGTTGTAGTTATTACATATTTGCTTGGTTATCACCAAAGCTAGTTGATTATTATAACATTGTGCTGCCTTAGAAGTCTGTATGAAATCAGTTTTAGGAGGTACCTTCGTGTGCAAATGCTGCCCGCGAAGTCATTACCTAATGGCAGCGAGGCAACAAATCAGCTGCCTAAACTTTTAGACGCAGACCTGATCAGTTTGATTTTTGAATAAACCATTCAGACTTGTTTCAATGAACCGGATTAACCAATTTGTTCAAAAGAAGGATTCGTTCACAAATCATACATTGCCCCTAAGGGGACATAGGGTGTGTTCACACATGGCATGTTTGATTCGATTAAAACGAACCCTGGTGCGATTGCTCTGGTAGTGTGATTTATTTGATCGTGTGAACGCTGCCATCTAAAAACCCTGGTGTGCACCAAACAAGCAGACTGAGACCGCTGAAAAGATGGGTCTCGGTCAACTTCCAAACAAACTCTGGTGCAGTTCGAAGGAAATATGAACGCAACACGGACCAAAGACATGTAAACGAACCAAAAACAGGAAGATGAGACCCAAAAAAGGACAGAATTTCTCATCATAGTCGTGATGCTGCCCATCAGTTTGGGACAGGCATCAGAACTGCATCTCTTCACAGGAAATCTTCATTTGTGTGTTTGACGGAGGGAAACCTGCCGCTGTTTTGACTCCTTTACACATTTTATAAGCCCTTCACGAGTTCTCAGCTGGTCAAAATACCATCATATGTAGGCTGAGCACATACAAGCACATTTATCCCAGCACACGGCATTGTTTTGGATGTTCGGTATGTTCGGTCTCAAAATAGGCAATATGTCATAAAAGTCGAGCAATCAGGTTGTGAACTTATCCCTATAATTTAGGTTTGGTGTTAAAAATGGCAATCTGATTGCTAAGCGGACCAGGACTAATGTTTTTTATTTTTTTGGTCTGGAAAATTGAGATGGGAAGGAAAACACTTTTGTGTTCCATCGCAAAAGTATTGCATTCCCCTGACAAACGTTGTGTTTGCTTGCAAAGAAATTGCGCTCTCTCGCAAAAAAAAACATTGCGTTACAAGAAACTTTCGATAGAAGACAGACAATCTTACAGGTTTAAAAAGACATTAGGGTGAATAAATGACAACTACATTTTCATTTTTGGTTATTTTTGGGTGTGAAATACGATTTGAACCTTGAAACCATCAAGTCACATACTCTGCGATCAGTAGAGAATCTGCAGTGGTTTGCTGTGTTTGGCAGCTGCCCAACAGGTCTTGTTTCGCCTGTGATTCTAAGTCTTGGGAAGAGGGGGAAACCCTTCAGCACGACACAGAGGAGGCCTGGTGCGAAGGCTGGACTGGGATCCACTCCCATATATTGACATTGACCTCATGAGGTCATCATTTTTTCAAGAAAATGTTTGTCATCTCAAGCAAGAACTGGAAAAGCCTTCATCTGGCAACTAAAGCATTACATTAAAGGTTGTTTACCTTGGGAAACAGACAATACAGTAAGGGTGGGAAATGATAAACTCACACAATATTGTGTGACATACAGTATAGTTTTTTCATACTTTGACTTAAAGAGACATTCTTAAAAATGTGTTATAAGTTTTGAAGGCTGTAGGTGAGTGTATGTGGAAAGTATGTGCTCTTCTTCTCCTGGGCACTCATTATGAGAACATAGAGCCAGGTTCTGTTGCCGTGGTTGTGCCAGTTCTGGAGATTCCCTTCTGGAACAAGAGCTGAGCACCCATCTAGACTACTGTATGAGAAAAAAAAACTCCACCTCCCCAGTTAAACATACAGCGTATGTACATAAATGTGACAGAGAAATTCTTGCATTTCAGAACAACTCTCATTTACCTATATTAGAGAAAGTGAAAAGAATCTGACAGATTCAGTAAGTATATCAGAAAAATTGAATCTGTTTTATAGGCTCTCATCAACAAAATTATTGCCTAAAAATCAATGTATCAGTTTTTATTTATCAGCAATAATGAGAATGAAATAAAGACCTAATTTATCTTTATTAAAACAATTTTATAAAAATATCCTAATCTATCTATCTATCTATCTATCTATCTATCTATCTATCTATCTATCTATCTATCTATCTATCTATCTATCTATCTATCTATCTATCTATCTATCTATCTATCTATCTATCTATCTATCTATCGCTGATTAATCCCACATATCAATCAGCAACATAAACATAAACATAATAAAAAATAATAATTACATTTACTCAGACAATTGAGTTAATGCATGGGCTAATAATTAAATTACAAAACAAATAGTTATGTTCCTTTATTATGATTGAGCCACTATTTAATTTAAGTTTTGTCTCTTTTTCTTATTTTACTTGTTTATCATCATTTGAAAGGGAGTTGTTTACATATAATTTCAGCTAGAGTCAAATAGACTAAAAATAATGAATATGACACGACAAAATATTGACTACATTCAAAGGACATTTCTGCCAAAATACAAAAACTATGAATAAACAAAGAAACACACTGGTGGTCACTTGTTTGTAATAAATCATATCACGTGAAACACACTGAGGTATGCAAACAGAAATAAAATTGAGTCGAAAAAGTAGCTATTTATATGGCAGTGCCATCTTTCAAACAATACACCATACACAAATATCATCAGCATGAATCTCTTTTCCATAAACATCTCTGTGATAGCCGGACAGGGTGAGGGAGACTTAGGGCTGGTAAGGGAGCAGTTCTCTGGCCCTTAAATGATTTAAAATCACCACGAGCCGTGGCCTGATTCATCTCTGTCTCACTCTTGGCCAGGTTCAGGCTACAAGGAGGGCTCAGTTATTTTAGTGTACTAACAGGCATGTCATAAGGACTGTAGAGGGTTTGTTTGTTGGGTTTGGTTCAGTGTTGTTATTGTTAACTATTAAAAATAGTTTTTGTTCATTGAAATTAAGCTGAAATGTAAACATTAAATGAAAAACGTAAACCTAAAATATTTAAACTGAAGTACAATAACTTGATATTGAAGTACTAAAATTACAAATAAGGAAGAAAAAAATGCAATGATGCAAACAGATTTCAATTCTGCTGTAAAGCAGCTTTAAAAAATAAATAGTGTCATTGTTCAGCTAAAGTCAATTCAATGTTGATTCAGTTCTGTTTAATAACTGTGTGAAGTTCATCAATTATGGAATGAGTTCAATTCAGCAACAAAGCAGCTCTACAGAATACCGTGATGTCATCATCCAGCTCAGTTCAGTTCTCATCCGATAGTGTCAGTGCATTCAAGTCAATAATATTGCTGAATATCAAGAGTTCACAACTAAGCAAGCCAGAGGCGACAGTGGCAAGGAACTCAAACTCCACCGGACAGAAAAAAAAAAAAAAAAAATTCTTCTAGGGTGCATCAAGTCAGATTGTGGATTGATCATTAAGAAAATCCCATCCAGTTCCTTCTGCTTCAAATGTATTAATAAATATAATAGTATATAAGTAATAGAAAAAAAACTCAGGTTTGGTCCAACCAATGCTGTGAGATTGGGGTGGAAGTGCCTGTTTGGCTAAACAATGGAAGATAGAGACTGATTAGAAAGGGCAGTAGGAGTGTTTGGGAAACCTGTTTAACCCTTAAAAGCATACCTCGGGTCTTTAGTGACCCGGGACGTCATTCACTACCCTCCGGCTCAATATTTTTTTTTAAGTTAGACATCAACCTTCTTAGTATTCCTCAATCAATTCATTATAAACACTATAACAAGAAATAAAATATATAAAAGAATGCCTGTTTTCTCAATAATGTTTTGTAAATATTGTATAGGGTCGCTAACAAACTAAGGTGTGTAACAGTGTAAGTATATTTTTTCTACACAACAATAATTTAATCTTTGATGACTGAATAAGTGCAATTCACCTTTATTCCACAAGGTGTCAATGTCTGATACACAATGATGAAGTGACGTTTCACTCATAGTTACCGCAGGCAGAAAATAAAAGAATAGGAAGTATCATCAGCAAAACTTGAAATGGCTGCAGAGAATGTACTGTATGCAGTCAAATATTAGTGTCACTGTCACTTGATGGTGGATCTGGTGAAGAAGCTGTCAGCGATCAAAATAAAACATCTGCGATGGCATAAAACATCTGCTCAAACTGAACCTTTCCAAGCTCCAAAAGGTAACAAAATATACTTTATTTTATTCTTCTGTAATTGTTCCTCTAACATTAGGAGAGTTTTATTTGATCATGACAGGTAGAGATCTATGTTAGATAGATCCGGGTCGCTAAAGAGATATGTAAAAATGATTGGCAAAACATTCATGCATTTAAAGGGGTAAAAAAGTCATTTCTGCAAATCTCTTTTTTACATACTTCACCCTTAAAAAGATAAATCACCCCACTTTTTTTCCTCATTTAGTCACCCTTCCAAACCACGACTTTCTTACATGGAATATAAAGGATTAAAGAATGTTTACATATTTCAATTTGTCAATGGGTTCCGAAACCCATATTTTTCTAAATATCTTCTTTTGTGTTTCACAGAAGAAAGAAAGTCCAACAGGTTGTGGAATGACATTAAGGGCCCTATTTTAACGATCTGAAACGCAAGTGTCAAAGCGCAAAGCGCAAGTAACTTTGTGGGGGGACCCCGGCGCTGTTGATATTTTCCCGGCGGGATAAATGCCTCTTGCGCCTGGCGCAAATCTAAAAAGGGTTGGTCTGAAGTAGCTTCATTATTCATAGGTGTGGTTTGGGCGTAACGTGAAATAAACCAATCAGAGCGTCATCTCACATTCCCTCTAATACCCCTTTTCCACCAAAAACGAACTGGTTCGGAACTGGTGCTGGTTCAAAGTTGGTTCGGAGTTGGTTCAACTTGCGAACCTTCTCAGAACCTGTTTGTTTTTCCACTGACTAGAGCGCCCAGCGAACGACGTCGTTACGTCACTGTGTACGTCGCCATACGTCTTAGCTAGAAACGCTTGCAAGTACATTACTTTGGGATTATCTCTAACTCGTGAACCAAGAAGGCTTTTAAAACAATTGAAATATGTAAGTCTTTTAATCTTTTCCTTTGATATGTATATGATATGATAAATATGATTAGTTACTCCTGTCTTGTCTTTTTTTTTTTTCATTTATTTGTTCTATATTGTGACTGTTTTCTCCTTTGCTTACATAACGTTTTCAATAAAAAAATAAAAAAATAGAAACGCTTGCGCCAACTTCAAGCTTAACAATTACAATGGCGGACTACATCGTGTTTCTGCAAATGTTTCTCCTGGCTTTGCGATCCTATATTATGTCAGAAAATATGTTATCTAAACCCGCCCCCAGCTCCCGAGGTAAGCATGACGTGGTAAAAGAACGGTTCTAGTCCAGCAAAGAGTTGGTGCCGCTTTGGAACCAGTTTTCCTGGCCGAGAACCGGTTCTTAGGCTGTCGAAACACAAAGAACTGGTTCGCGCGCAGGCACCGGCTCCGAACCGGCTCTCAAAATGCGCTGGTGGAAAAGGGGTATAAGAGCAGGCGCGCTTGTTCTAAAGCGGGCATCAGATCTATCTATCTATCTATCGTAATAATGTATGATTTGCAAAAATGAAAACTCCTGCTTAGATGAGAGAATCAAAGTGTATAAGCGTTGTGCACACGCTACAATGATTATGGCCAAGCATGCGCCCTTAAAATAGCATAAAGAACAACACGCAACGCGCCACTGACTTTAGACTACTTTTTTTCTGGTCAGTGGCGCAATTGTTTTATAGAACAGCAAAATAGCATGAGGGAAAGTTTGCGCCGGAACACGCCTCCTCTTTGCGCTGAACCGCCCCGGGGAGCGCAAGTGTATTTCTTAGTTAACCGACGTGCGTCTGTGGAGGGAAAAGTCCGCTTTGCGCGGGTGCAAAATAGGAATGATACATGCGTCAGTGTACAAAGTCATTTGCGTCGGGTGCAAGATAGGGCCCTATGTGATGACAATTTTTAGTTTTGGGTGAACTATCCCTTTAAGTGTCACTAATATAGATGTCCCGCACCACCCAGACACATTACGTAAGGCTCTTTACTCAAAATCACACATTTTACAAGAAAAAATGCTTTTACATGGACACTTAAAATCAATTTTAATAGCACATCTATCGGTTCACCACAAAGATGGTGATTTGAGAGCAGAACTGGCTTTCAGGGACTCTAGGGAGTTACAAAGATTGCCATTGATGTTAACTGCCTACTAGTGCACTCTGTAACTCTGTCATCAGAAATGGAGTGATAAACATTCTCATGCTCTCTTCCTGTTAATTTCACCTTCCTCCATTCTCTCATAAAATTTATCTAGGCTGATCTGCTACTTGGGTGGAGTCCAGATGGTTGTGGGACCCCAGGCTCAGCCACTATACTGGGGTTATGGGGGAAAAGCTCCCTCAGGTCTAGGAAAGGACGGCAGGCGCTGAGAGGCCTCTTGCCCCGAGGCACACGTGTGAGGGGCCCCAATCACAGGGCCGAACTCCACTCAGCTCACAGGGGGACACTAAATGGATAGGGTGTGTGTTTTAACAGAAATTCTAGATGGGAACCGAAAGTTCTGATGCGTCATACCCATGATCAAACGGTGAAATAATACATGCTAAAAAAACATTACATCTGATGAGCACGTTTTAACGAATCACAACAATTGCCAATCAATTTACACAATACAATGTGAATGTGTTGGAAAATATTATGTTTACATACAGTGGACAAACGACCGCTACTTAAAGTAGTCTGATTGTAGTTTTTATTTTTAGTTACAATTTTAAAAAAAAATTACATTAAAGTACCAATTTGAGTGAAATGTTAAATAAACAAACAAACACTACTTTTCAGAATTATCTTATGCTCATCAAGGCTGCATTTATGTGATAAAAAACAGTAATAACAGTGGGTCTCATTCACTTAGCATGCATATGCACAAATTTGTGCGTGAAATCTGCATACGAACGTTTTCACGAACAAATCATGATTCATCAATAACTTTCGTTCTAGAGAGCGTCATATTTGCCGAAAGTGACGAAAGAATAGGGTTTGCAGAATGCCCTTATTTGGACATGGTGTGGGAGTGTTTTATGTAAATTACTTACCTCGGGCACACGGTCGCTCATTTAGAATACTCTGAATTCATCAACATTTAGAACGAGGTTAAGAACAAAGTCATGCGTACATACGTGTTGTGAATTAGGTGGAAAGTTTTAGTGAGAAGTTCAAATGTACGTATAAATACGAATAGCATACGCAATTATTAGTGAATGAGACCCACTAATATTGTGAAACTAATTTCCTATTTTCTAAAATTGTATTTATTCCTACAATGAAAAAGCTGATTTTTTTGCAGCCATTACTTACATTCTTCAGTGTCACATGATCCTTCAGAAATCAATATGCTGATTTGGTGTTAAAAAAAAAAAAAAACATTTCTTAAAGGGGTCATATAATGCCATTTTCATTACCGGTAAGTTAATTTGATTCTTTTTACGGTCTAAATTAAAAGTTTGTAATATACTTACATTAAAAATTCTCATTAGTATTGTAAGAAAACACTCATTTTACCTGGTCAAAAACAGCTGTTTTCAGTACGCCGTTTCAGTGCATGTGTCTTTAAATGATAATGAGCTTATCTCACCCCCGCCTCTCTGTTCTGTGGGGTGTTTTGACACAACACACGTGGAGTGTTGCCTTGACAACAATTGAGGGTATATTTTGGAGAAAGAATGGCAGCGGGAGTCTCTGAGGACATCTGTGCAATCGTAGCAATTTGAACCGGAGTCGGACCCGGAACAAGATGACGGCCCGAAGAAGTTCGACAATTAAGGCTCGAACAGGACGTTTCTGAATGGTTGGTTAACGTAATGTCACTTTGATCTATTTTTGTATGTACTGGCAGGGTAGAGTAGTGATATACGAACACTATGTGTTTACTGATGTATATGTACACAGTTTGTAATAACACAATAACCATAACTAATTGTTCATTATAAACGGGATTATGAATTATATTGAGAACGTCGTACATGGAAAACATGCCGTAATGTACCCTGAGTGGAAACCTTAGCCGCATTCATCGTGAAGCGTGCAAGCGATTTGCAAAGATTAATATGAAGGTTAATACAATTTTACACTCACTTCTTCTGGAGGTGCAGCAGGGACATGAATAGTTGGTACCGATTCTTTTTTCAGGAGCAGCTTCTTAGCAAAACCAGCTTTATACTGACCCTCGTTTATAAAGCAGTCTGGTGAGAAATGATTCGCGCAAACATGAACGCATTGACGTTGCTCGTGGGGAATATTCACACTGAATATACCTGGCAAACATTTATTTTACATTCAGTCTGTCATGTCAATCTATAAATGTGAATGTACTCTGCTGCTTCACTACCTTGATTTTCCCAGACAGAGCAAAATAGGATCATAAGTGTGCAAATGTGTTGGACAGAATACAGAGTGTGTTAAGAAGGAAGGTGTAAACCCAGATTTACGCTGTGGCACTAACCCAACTTCTCCATGTGTTTTCATGCGCTTGGCTGGAAGTGATGGCGCTGAAATCTCAGGCCTCTAGTATTCCTATCAATGATACCCCTGGTGCTCAAAGCAGCCAACAAGAGCGGCCCAGCAGAAGAGCTGCCTTATCTCACCATGATATGTCATGTTCCCCCAAGAGAAGATGTGGATCTGTATTGACAAATGCATGTTTAATGTGCTGAAATGTGCTGGAAATTTGTGTTAAAAAAGTAGAGAATGGCTTTAGCAACTCCAAAGTAATGGGTTTGATTCCCATGGAATGCATGAACTGATAAAATGCATACCTTGTAAAGTCAAAGTATAAGAGGCTTTGGATAAAGGCTGGAATACACTAAACAACATTTAAAATCTGAACGCAACCTGAACATCATTCACTTGCCGATTTGTCAACAGTTACAGAGAAAACTGGGCATCATTCACTCACTAAACAACTGAAGATCACACACTGGCTGACTTTCAAGTCATTCTGAACACAACAAATCGTGCAGAAACATTACAAATTTAAACAATGTGTTCTAAAATCAGATCAAAATTTTAGAACATGGGAATTCCATCCTCTTAATTGGATGGAATCATAATCTAAAAAGCTAAAAAAAAAAAAACACTCGTACAATACGCAATTTTCTGTGAAAACTCTGGCCCTGACTTTCGACAACTCATTCACTCTTCCGGACAGTAAAATGGGACAAAAACTTGGGCAAAAGTCATGCAGGGTACACTGGAGGAACAAATGGTGTAGAAACAGTTTTCACTTGGAAATTGCTTGTAAATTTCACAATGAAAAGAAACAGCAAGTAACCAATTGATTTAAAGATGAAATTTTGAGGTAGAACGACTGAAATATTTACCAATAATCAGTTTTATCTACAACTTTGAAAATAATTGTCACGGTGTATTCCGGCTTTAAAAGAGCCTCCTAAATGTATGTATGAGTATTTTCTATGTTATTCTACTTGGAACCGGTCGCCTCATGGGGGCAGCCATTTTGAAATCACGTGATTAAACGAAAACTTGCTTTAACTAAGTATTCTCAATAATATTTGATACTTTTGATTGTGGAATACATGAAAAATGGTTGATTGTGAATTGCGCATTTCTACAATGGCATCGCTAACCAAACATATTTGCTTTTGCTTGATGCTACATCCACACCACTAGGTGTCTCTAGGTGCCAGGCAAAAATGACATCATTCAGCGCAACGTAAACTAAACTGCTGAGTGCAACTTTAACATATTAATTGTCACAAAAAAAAAAATTCTGTCTACACAACGTTTTGGTTATTTCCAGTAAAAATGAAAAAATGACACATTTTCAATGTGGTCTCAGACTTTTGCACCTCAGTGTGCATGCTCCCTAAAAAAACATTGGAAGGAAACGATCACCGCAGCGTGTGTTTCTTCTTCTGGTCATGAGAAACTAGGTCATCTGTGAGCCAGGTTACAGCCATGCTAAAGAGAAGACAGGCTATAACAGCAGCTCTTTCCCACAGCCAGAACGATCCATTCCAAACAAACAACCAACTCGCACAAAAACACCAAAAACAGAGACAAATGAAGTAAACAAAGTACAAATGAGTGATTAAAAAGAGCAGGAAGGGATTGAAGCTATCATTTAGACTGCTTGTCATCATCATCATCATCATCATCCTCTTGATCTCTCTCACTGTATCTCTCATTCTCTTTCAGTTTCTCTCGGTCCCAGATGGGAATTTGGCATTTGGCATCTTAATCAACTGGGTTGTTTGTGTCAATGTGGGTTCAAACCCATAACCAGGGCACAAGCACTGATTGCAAGTAAACACATTGAAATCAGGTCCCACTAGGACAATGCAACTTCATTTCAACTGTGTGTTTTATACTGAAACTAGTTTAGCTGTAAATATAAGGATGCATGACCTTTAGGGAAGCACGCAGGCTCAGTTTGAGATAATTATGGCATCCTGTTACCCAAAGGTGTGCTGAGTCTTACTGAGAGTCCATAAAAGCATAGCAGCAGCATGAATCATCTGGGTGTGGAAACTAAAAAATAAAATGTGCAGGTCTAAAAGGGAATAGGCACATTGTTACTGTCTATTTCACTCAAAAACACCTGAAGCACTCACTCAGAGCCACGATACATTGAGAAAAATACTTCTTTAGGAACCGTCCAGTGTAACTGTTGTACCAGTCGAATGCACAAAATGCATTTCCAGTTTGGGCTAGCTGAAATATTATGCTATGGGGAGTAATGTGTAGCTTTGTTTTTGTGTTACAGAAAGCCGCTGTCATTGCGGACAGGCTGTAAATCGTACAGACTGCCAGTAAGTCTCAACATGCGGATTTAGTGTTTAGGTGTCTGTCGTCAGTCCCTGGCCCTGTAAATCCAATTGCTTTGACTATAAACAAGCAACCCCAGTAAAGAAATCACTTTAAGCTCTCTCAAAACACACATGAACACTGAATTCATGTAGCTTTTACAAACAACATACAATATACTGGAATGACATACACTACCATTTTAAAGTTTGGGGTCAGAAAGATTGTTTGTTCATGTTTTTGAAAGAAAGAAACTAATACTTTTATTCAGTAAGGATCCACATTTGTAATGATATATAAGATTTCTATTTCAAATAAATTCTGTTCTTTTAAACTTCCTGATTATAAAAGAATCCTGCACACACAAAAAAAAGAAAAATCCACAAAAATATTAAGCAGCACAACTGTTTTCAACATTGATGTTGACAGAAATGTTTCTTGAGAGCCAAATCAGCATATTAGAAGGATTTCTGAAGGATCATGTGACACTAAAGACTGGAACAATGATGCTGAAAATTCGGCTTAGCCATACCAGGAATAAATTGAATTTTAAAAAATATTAAAATAGTTCAATATTTCATTTTTGATCAAATATATTTTTGATGCAGCCTAGGTGAGAATGAGCCTTCAAAAGCATTTAAAAAAATCTTACTGACCCAAAACGTTTTAACTGTAGTGTGTATTGTATTGTATATAATATACACAAATAGTACATATAGACAACATTAATTTAGTGATTTATTTGACTGATTTCTAGCTGATCCAAATCTATGGGTCCTTGAGGCACATTGACATTTTAAATAAATTAAGTTTGTAAATTATAATAATTTATAAAGTTTGGTGATTTTTTACTATAGCAAAATAAACCTATAGCTGTTCAAAGTGAGGATTAAAAATAGAAGGCCAGAGCTGCTTACACTGAATTCCCAACATTGCATACTGTAAATACAGTACGTCATATGGCTCTAATGTAATGTTCTGCTTTTGTGTATTTGTATACACATTTGTATACACACAGACGCCCCGCCACCCACATGCACAAACAACCTTTTAAAAAGGGAAGCTGATACCCTCCAGCTTAAACATACGAGTATACCACACAAATACACTTCAGATGCCCAGATGTAACCAAACGAAACACTGAAATGCACCATCACACGCACCGTTCATTGACCCCAATAATTACCATTCACAAACGTGTTGCTCCTGTTTGCCCTGGCTAATTTATTCTCTCCATGCATGTGAGGTGAAAGGTCAGGCATGTTAACAGGCTGCTAAGAGCTTCCTCTGCCTGGGGATGAGGTTGCAGGCCAGTGGGGAGGTCTAAAGGGGACTGGAAAACCCTCTCCGAAAGGTCACCCGCATTTCACAGCCCACTGCGAGAGGGCAGCGCCCACATGCTTTAACGTCCAATAAAAAGGCTTGGCAGGATGTTGCAGATCGTAAACTGAATTTCAACAACCCCCCTGACACCCCTCCCTCTGAGGAAATGAAGACATTTTGATGCTTTATTGACAATTAATAGTGCTGGGTGGAAAATGTTTGGTGCCCAGCTTTAAAATGTATTGTGTCGTAGTTATTTAACTCCTTGTGATGTGGTGTGGATGTATAGATATTTGGTATTGTGGTATAGTGTTAGTGGTTTGTAGTGACACCACTGGTAGTTACAATATGAAGAGTCAGTCACAACACACTTCAGTGAACACTAATTCATAAGAATATACAAGCATTTACAATTTTAATTATAAATCTACTCATTTTGTTACTGTTCTATACTTAAAATTCTGATGTAGCTATTAATTAAGTTGGGGCGATATATTTTAATAATATATTTACAATAATTTTGCTGACGATAAAATATTAACATCATAATGATTTTATTGCAGTTTTTAGAATTCCACAATATTTCAATATTATTTGTGGTTTAGTTAATAAATGGATAAATCAATAAATATGATTCAAAGTTTTGATTTGATTCATTTCCATAAATCTGTTGAAACTGTCAATTTCAGTAAATCAGTTAAAAATTCTGATTCAGCAATTAATTTGACACTCAAAAATGTTCATGGAAGTCTCTGAGTGACATTTTCTTAAATTAGAAAGTTACAACAAAAACACAATACAGCTTAAAAGTTTGGTGTCAGTAAGATAGTTTAATGTTTTTCCAAAGAAGTCACTTATGCTTAAGGCTACATTTATTTGATTAAAATTACAGTAACAAAAATATTGTGAAATATTATTACAATTAAAATAACTGAATTCAATTTTAATATGTTTTAAAAAGAAATGTATCCCTGTGATGGCAAATCCGAGTTTTCAGCATTCATTGCATCAGTCTTCAGTCACATGATCCTTCAGAAATCAGTCTAATATGATGATTTGGTGCTCAAGAAACATCTTATTATTATCAATGTTGTTTTTGATGAAAAGAAAGTTCAAAAGAACAGCATTTATTTGAAATATTTTGCAAAAGTATATGTTCACTGTCACTTTTAAGCAATTTCATGCATTATTGCTGAACAAAACTAATTTCTTTAAAAAAAAAAGCTAAAAATGAAACATTTTAACAGTAGTGTATAGGCAAATATTGCTGTTAATTACTATGCATCATGTGTCTGGTGGATATATATTATATATTGTAACCTAAACAATGTTTTATAGCGCTCGTTTTTTATGTTTGATCTCTTGAATCATATACATTGAGTGTACAGTGTCATGTGTGGTCATGTGGTACCTCTGAGGATGTAGTTCTGGTAGTTTTGGTCGGCCTCAGCTCCCACTTTAATCAGACATGTGAGTCCCTCAGCCATCACAAACTCATGCACCAGATCTTTATCATCCTGCAGGAGAAACACAAGCAGCAGAAACTCAATCCAAACAGTTGCACTTGTATGTACAACAAACACAGAAGAAACACAGCATAACAAACACAACACATGGTGTGTAATTGAATATCTTAAAGAAATTAACCATCAAGAAAGTGACACTCCATCATATGAACAAAAATGTTTTGTTTTGCCGCAACACACTCTCAGGGGGACCAATGAGAATTCCAGAAAGGTTCAGTTGTGCTTTCAGATCTGCACTTGATTTCAAACTGACATGGCCCAAACCGAAGCTTACGCATTCCTATCTGTCAAACGCTCTGTCAGTGTTTTCTCTACGCTCCCAAAAGGTTCCCACTCCTACACCAACACATGTTGCATTGTTCTGCAAACTCTCTGTCCACCAGGTGCTGGGAATTTCTTAAAATAACCTAAAAATAGCTCAACATGCTTTAATAACGATTAGAAGTTCAAACAGAAAAAAGAAAAGAAACATGTTAATCTATTAAAGTTATAATACAATTTTACAATTCAAATTAAAAACAATTTATTATGCAATTTGAATATATATATATATAGTATGCTATATATATATATATATAAAGTAGTAATAATTGCATTATAATAGAATAACATATATATATAGTATACATTATAAAGTATAATATAAAGCATTAATCTATTAAATTTAATAAAATTTTAAAATAAAATAAAATGAATTGAATTCTGCCATTTAAATGATTTAGAATTTAATACATTTTCAAAATGATAATTAAAGGTATTATTGTATATTTAGAGAATATTTCATATAATTTTTTTTATCAACTAGTTTATTCTCTTATTTTAAAGCTAGCTGCAAAGATTTTTAAATGCAGTTCTGCAGTGTTGTTTTATAGAGCTGTCCTGGACTCGTCCCTGTAGTTCCTTCAGATCTCCCTCAGTGAGCACTTACAGTTTTAAATCCTTTTCACTTCCTACCCATGGAAACCCTTTGTGTTTGGGCTTGAGTAAGTTTGGGTTGCTAAGTGCTAATCGACTGCTTCCCTGCAGTAAAAAGTCCATTAAACACACTGTATAAGACGTGTGAGGAGCAGTACGTGTCTCCGCTTGATTTATGGCACTCACAAACACACACACACACACAGGCCCACGGCTGGGCACACTTCACTAATTCTACAATTACAGCATGCATCCTTCCTCCGTCCTGTATGTCATGTGTGGAAGAGAATCGGGCTCCAGCAGTCACTGATGTCCAATATTTCTCCTGCTTTGGGATTTGTGTGGACACACCCTATTGGCTGATCTGAAAATGATTAGGGGTGTTGGATTTGTGGAATTTATATTGGCGCAGACAGTCTATAATGACACAGTATGCCCATGTCTGGAGAAATGCATTTTACTGCACATGCAAAATATACTTAAATGCACGACAGCATAAAGAATGCAATTCTTGCCGTAATTCTTCCTGAGTCGGGTGATCAATCAGATGACTGCTCATGCATACAGTTCTCAAGTGATTCATACATCTTCGATTAAAATTTAGGGAGATTTTGAGGATTATGAGATTGGTTTCAATAACTGGAACTGCTGAGCTGGAATTTGTGTGTGTGTGTGTGTACATGTTTTTATATCCCTGTGGGGACTTCAACCTGAATGCACACTGACTCATGGGGACTTGTGTCACCGTGGGGGCCTAAATTGAGGTCCCCATGAGGAAACAAGCTTATAAATCATACAGAATGAGTTTTTTTGAAAATGTAAAAATGCAGAAAGTTTTCTGTGATGGGTAGGTTTATGGGTAGGGTTAGTGTTAGGGGAAAGAATATACAATTTGTACAGTATACAAACCATTACGTCTATGGAGAGTTCCCACAAAGATTGTAAACCCAGCGCCGCCGCTCCCACCACGCGCATCACGCGCTGTGCGTAGGGCACCAAGTGCTGAGGGGGCACCAAAAATAGCCTAATGAAAAACCAATCATCAAACTTCTTGTTATAACCAGATTCAGCGCGTTCTTCCTCTTCATTCCGCAGCGGCGCCGAGCAGAGACAGCACGTCAGAAACACAGGACAGGGTGTGTGTGTGTGTGCGTGTGTGTGTGTGTGTGTGTGTGTGATGTGTTCATGTGTGTGTTCATCTGAGCCTCATTGGTCTGTCACTGCTCGTCAATGTCAGAATATTTGAGATGACCAATCAAATCAAAGTAGGCGGGCTTTATGTTCACAGACGCTGAGCGCGAATTTTAACAGTGCAACTCGACGCTTCAGTGTACGGTCAAGTGCGAGATAAGATGTAAGTAGCTAAACTTAACTTTATTTGACAGTTTTTTTTAGGTCATAAATGTTAAACGAATGACAAAAAATAATTAGGCAAACTAATATAGTTTTGTCTAATTTCGCCATTTTGAACTGAAAATAGGCCTATGTAACATGTAGCCTAGTGTAATAGTTTAGGCTACTGTCATTGTGAGGAGACAAGAAACATGAACAAAGCCGTTTTCATCATGTTAGGCACAGGATTTATAATGAATGTGTACATATTGAGAATAAAATACAAATTGTAACCTTTAGTAAATTAAAAAAGCCAACTTTAGGAGGGGAAGAGACAGGGCAAGATAAAAACAAAGAGAAAAAGAGTGTGATGCTGATGAGGAGAGAAAAATAATCAGCTGCCCACTGACATGGTTTTAAAGCTGTTGTTATCAATTTTTTTTTTTTTTTTTTTTTTGCCTTCACAACATCTTTAAAATGCACATCTGTAGTTGAGAAAAATCCCAAATTTCCCCCGAACACCCCTAACTAACCTGCCTCAAATTCGGTATCCCAGTGATTATAAAACCATGCCATTGCATGGTAATGAAACTAGTTAATAGTAAGCATTAGACCCTAATCTAAAGTGTTACTTTTTAGCTTTTTAATTTTTTTATAAATCATACCCTCATTGGGGGCTTAGCCCCCCTAAATGAAAATCCTAAATAAAAATGTTTTTTTTAGGGGGGGCGGGGGGGCATCATAAAGGAATTATGCTTAGGGCACCAAAATGGCTAGCAGCGGCACTGTGTAAACCACTGTGTATGTGTGTGTGTGTGTGTGTGTGTGTGTGTGTGTGTGTGTGTGTGTGTGTGTGTGTGTGTGTGTGTGTGTGTGTGTGTGTGTGTGTGTGTGTGTGTGTGTGACAGTGTTTTGGCAGTAACTAAACTGCTGATTTAAATATATGTGCTGATATATGCTGATTTACCTTTATCTCTTTATATGTCTCACAGTTTTGACTTTGTCAAACTTGTATACTTGCGATTTCTCGTAATTGCATTTGCGACAAAAAGTTCAACTCTATATCGCACAATTGTAAATTTATGTCACAATTAACCCAGGCATGTGGCGACATTTCTGCTAAAATATATTGTGTAGCTTCTTTCATGTTTTGTGACACTTGAAATGTCAAGTTAGTGTATTGTACGTATCGCTGCAATTCGGAAATTAAATGTCCAGTGAGTGGCGCTAAAATGTTAATGCTCTAAGCTTTTGAAAATAACGTACCACCTACACTTAACTCTACCGTAACCTATAGTGTTAAAAAATGCAAACGTGAGATAAAAAGTATTTGCTGAAGTAATCAACTAGCTATATTTTGACCATAAATGTAACTTAACTTATGTGATAAGTTACATAAGTGACTTTTGTTTCACGGGACTCGTGCTAGGACTCGTTTCGTAAGTCATGTGCTACAGTATTATTAAGTCATAATATATTAATGTGTGGAAGGAACTGTGCAAAAAATAAGTCGTTATCAATCATAAGTCATTTAATTTGTGCCCAATTTAATAAGCCCAGTCATTTTAATTTGTGTAAAAAAAAAGGAACAAAAGTGTTAATTTCACCTGGAAACTGCAGTGAATATTATGTATAGTTACTTTTTTGGAATTATGCAAAAAATGTAGGTAGAAGAACGTTTTTCTAACGAGCCTATGCTGGTCAGAATGGGACTTTATTTCTTATTTTGAAATATTTCTCACAATTACATTTTTGAATTGTTATTTTGGCTGAGAAAATAGGCTCCCTTAGTGTGTTCTAGTTTATTTGCTTTTCTATAGCAAATTCTGTTCAGATTTAATGTTATTGCTCATTGATTCATTCAAAATCCCCATTTTTTTAACCGACAATACCACACTGATTAAATTATAAGTTATAAAGAGTCGATGTACCGTATTTTCCGCACTATACGGCGCACCGGATTATAAGGCGCACCTTCAATGAATGACCTATTTTAGAACATTTTTCATATATAGGGCGCACCGGATTATAAGGCGCATAAGATACTGCAGTCAAACGTTTGACTGGGTTTGCGTTATGCATCCACTAGATGTCAACAAAACAGTCAGATAAAGTCAAACTTTATTAAGCTTTTTGACAACTCCGTTCACTCCCATGGTAACGTTGTTCAAACGTTAAAGGAAAACTCCGGTCAATTTTAACATTGAGCTCATTTTTTGTAAATTTGGAGTGCTGTCAGAACAGATAACAACGACAAAAACCGGTGTTGCCTACACCGTGTTATCCTCTTTTTAAAATTTGCACCCTGTTGACTTAAACGGGAAAAGTTTTAAACCTGCTTTTAGCCTCTTAACAACCTTAATGTGTCATTACAAGTGCACAGCCATGTGAGTGAACACGGTGAATCGGACTCCAGTAAATGTGAAAGATATGAATAAAAATGATGTTTATTCAGCCAGCTCACACCCGTATTTTCTTCCTGTTTTCGGTCGAAGTCCACAGTAGGCGATTGTCGAGTGCGCGCGCGCGATCATTGGTAACTAAGGGTGTATTCACACCTGCCTTGTTTGGTTCGATTGAATCGAACTCTAGTTCGTTTCCCCCCTTGGTGCGGACCTTTTGGGCAGGTGTGAATACAGCAATCGAACTCGGGTGCGGACCAAACAACCGAACCGAGACCCAGCTGAAGAGGTGGTCTCGGTACGGTTCCAAACGAACTCTGGTACGGTTCGTTTACGGTGTGAACATGAACCGACCCAATTGCAAGAAAGCACCGCGCCTTTGAGTTAAAAGGCTTCCGTAGTCGGAGATTTTGGCATAATGGTTTGTGTTATTGTTGTTCAAGTGCGAAAGAGAATTCCATTCCGGCGCGCTGTCTGGCCACACGATACTGTTGCGCGTCTTTCTGCGCGCCGTGTGTGTGCATCATTGGAATGGAATGAATGAATGAGTGTGTGCATCAGGACATTCACATACAGCGCGTTCTCTTTAGTCTAATCGCGCATAGATGCAAAAAAAAGCTTTTGCAGTTCATAACGATAGTTACAATACAAGGATGACGCTGCATTAAACTGGACAAACTTAAATCGCAAGTGTTAACATTGACAGTATCAGTAGCCTATATACAATAAGAATCTCATTATTTGAATGTGTGAACATAGCCCCTCTCTATGAATCAAAACTTTATACCTTATCCGTCTTCTGCGCAGTTTCTTCATATTGCGTTTGTACAGAATAACACAAAATTAGTAAAATAACAAATATTGCAGTACGAAATATCTCCATGCTGAACCTTTTTTGCACTTCCTGATTTCCCTACTTGAGAATCCTTGTCCAATGAATGGACGACCTTAGCACACGTGTGGTTTTGTTGACAAATTTTGGTTCACTTGCAAAAAGCGCAGTGTGAAAGCGAACCGTACCAAAAAAAAAAAAAAAAATTATTTGGTCCGGACCAAAGCAAGTGAACTATCGGACTTTCCTGGTGTGAATACACCCTAAGTAACAGTGTAGACTCAGACTGTCAGCTGTCAGCCGATGACGGTGCTGTGTGGTGTTCTGAGAATATCAGCTCAAATGGATAGTTCATCCGAATCAGATGTTGAACACACGGAGGAGGTTTGATCGCGCGTGCGCGAACTCGACAATCAACTACTGTGGACTTCGGGCCAAAACAGGAAGTAAATACGGGTATGTGAGCTGGCTGAATAAAGAGATTATTCCTGCCTTCGTGAAAGCTCGGATCACAGGAGACTGATATATCAGCCCAGGCATCCAAGATCCATTGCCAGATAGTGGCGTAAGTCGGCCGGCGCTGTCTCCCCATCCATATATAAGGCGCTCCGCATTATAAGGCGCACTGACGTTTTTTGAGAAAATTAAAGGCTTTTAAGTGCGCCTTATAGTGCGGAAAATACGGTAGTAAGCTAGCTATAGTTAGCTTGTTAGCATCTTGTATTGTAGCTACGTAACTAGTTTTTAGGGTAAAAGGGGGTAGCTTCACTGTTGTTGAACTACTTTGAATTATGAGTAGTGTGTAGCCTGAAAAGTTACAGGTCAGTAGCTTCCCCAACACAGTTGTATATGTGCTCTCACAAAGCTATGTATGTTTGTGTTTGTTTGTGCTCCAGAGTATTTGTGTGTGTGTTTATGTATAGCCTCTGGCTGGTTTAAATTACGCACTTGTTGACAAGTGTGAAAGTTTCAGATGCTTTTGTCATTAAAAATGCTAAAACTTTAGTGGAAAGACATTTAATCTCATACACACACACAGTGCGATGTTCAGACATGGTTCCTCTAGAGGAAAAACAGTAGCTTCCAGCACAGCTTTAAAATCAATCAATGATGGAGACTCCAGCTTTGGTATCTGGAAATTTCTGTGCAGAGAGAAAATCCAGCATACCCATACAGCTCAAACATGCATAAAAACACAGACACATATTCACACACATGTGCTGCTGATGAAAAAGACATTAGCAGGTGCTTCGTGCTAACGCTAATTCGAAGTGGGGCAGCTTACCTGAAAGATTTGCTTGAGAGAGAACAGAGCTCTTCGCAGCTCACGTCCGGTTGAGATGTAGAGCTTTTCTGCAGGAGAAAACAGGGAAAAGAGTTTTGAGTTGATCTTCATGTGGTTCACTTTCTAACTAATTGTTTGCAGGTTAGCCTATTTGGATGGTTTTATTGTATTAATGTGACAGATGCTTCATAACTAAAGCTCCCAGATAAAATACTGTGCTTTTTTCACTGTTCAAACTGCAGTTCTTCAGTCTGCCAGTGTGTGGCAGGTTGAGCAGAGTACTGTCTGTGTGCATTAGTGCAGTAGCTAAAGAAAAACCAGCTCGCAGCCTCTGACTCAGCACCTACATGAAATAATGATCAAGCATCGCTCGCTCTCTCTCTCTCTAGTGTCCTTGATTATCTCTTTATTGATGGTTTTGAGGAGCTGTGTACAGAAACCACAGGCTGAATCTCACAACATGCGGTGTTCTCTCTCAGTTTCTCTTTCTCAATGTGTCCCCATAGAGAACTCTCATTAACATTCCGACCTCAATATTGGCAGCCTGAAGTCCAATTTAATCTTGCCTACTGCTGAGTGTGTGTGTGTGTGTGTGTGTGTGTGTGTGTGTGTGTGTGTGTGTGTGTGTGTGTGTGTGTGTGTGTGTGTGTGTGTGTGTGCGTGTGTGTGTGAGTGTGTGTGTGTGTGTGTGTGTGTGTCAATGCACGGTTTGCATGAACCAGTAAAATGTCCTCACTAGTTGGTTGTCAAAAAGTTTAACTATATAAGTGAAGGCATTTGGTACAATATAGTGAAACAAACTGTGTTTAATTTTATTTATAACATTATTCTAAATAATATATCATTCAATGGTACCATATATTATTATAATACAAATTTATTCATTATTTATAATTTAAGCATAATGTTATTCCTCTTTTTTCCCCCATTTATGTATGACTGAACCATGTCTGCCTAATACAGTTTCTGATAATATCAGAACAGAACTTTGTAGATGCACATACTGTATATGTAATATTATTACATATACAGTATGTGCATCTACAAAGTTCTGTTAAAAAAAAAAACATTTTAGGCATCCTAGATAAACTCAAGATAGTAAACTTTACACTGAGAACTTACAATAAAAGTAACGTTTGAGTTTTTAAACGTGCATATAGACACATTCTTTATTTTTTAACAGTTTTTATATCTTTGATTTTTAATGATGGTCAGGTTATCGGTTTTAACCCATGTTGTGTGGAAGCTCTTAAAAAAGTTACTGGCCAGCTGGCATCTTATCTCAAATTGGGCTCTTAGTAAGTGAATTCTGATCCCGGTGTGTAGAAAATATGTTGCACTAGTTTAATTCTGCAAATCCCCAACCGCTAAGGAAGAAATTAAACTGCTAATAGGTTTAACTGCTTATAATTACAGAAATACAATACTACAGGAGCACCATATCCACCCCTTTTATAAATAATCTCAAGTATTTCAACTGTAGGCTTGCGTTTATGTGCCAATTCAGAGAGGAACTTTTCTTCCGATTCGGCTTTATAATTGGCCGGAACATATTTCCAAGGCTTGTTTTCATATACAGTAAGAACAGGGTTTTGTGTTGAGTTTGACAGGACCACACCACTGTGATTTACAGTACCTCGGGCATATGTTTCTGTTGTGGGGCTCAACAAATCATGTTGAGCAAAGAGAAGAACCGCATGAACCAAAGGCAGCCATCTTACTTTTCAACCAACGTGTCAGAACTTTAATCTGACTTTACTCAAATGTAAATCAAAGCCGCCTCTAGAGAAAAAAAAAGACCTCTGGCACACCTGGATGCCTTAGACCCAGCTTATAAAGAACAAAACAATTATTTAGGATAAACAAGTCTGTTTAAAACAACCTGTCAAAAACATTCCAGAAAAACTAGTCAAAATAAACTTTAAAAGATTATCATTGAATGAAAACCAATGTAAACATATTCTTTTAAAGGGACCATGCTCTATTTTTTCTGTGAAATACACTTCAACAATTCTTGCACTAAAACAGACATAATGTAATTGTACAAGATCATTTTGACTTTTCGCTGACCCTTCAGCTACATTTTTACTGTTTAAAACAAAAAACAGATGACAACCATAATTTATTTTTCAACGAAATATAGTAGTGACTACACAGTAAATGAGTACACAGTGAAAAGAGCCACAGTGGCTTCTACAATTGCAGCAACTTCCATTTGTATTACAGGTATTTTGCGCTAAATTCCTAGACTTCGGTGTGACATATGTGACATCGGTGGGTAAGTTAGAATGTTTTGAAGCATCGAAAATACATTTTGGTCCAAAAATAACAAAAACTATGACTTTATTAAACATTGTATTGTCTTCCGGTTCTGTAACCAGTAACCAGAGAACACGTCAGCAGCGTCTTACGTCACCAGCATCACTGCGGACTCGTGAACGCAGAACCGGAAGAGAATACAATGTTTAATAAAGTCATAGTTTTTGTTATTTTTGGACCAAAATGTATTTTCGATGCTTCAAAACATTATAACTAACCCACTGATGTCACATGGACTACTTTGATGATGTCTGTATTTCCTTTCTGGACAAGGACAGTATACCGTACATACATTTTCAATGGAGGGACAGAAAACTCTCGGACTAAATCTAAAACATCTTAAACTGTGTTCCGAAGATGAATGGAGGTCTTACGGGCTTGGAACGACATGAGGGTGAGTCATTAATGACATAATTTTCTTTTTTGGCTGAACTAACCCTTTAAGAACGATTATCAAAACCTAGATGGGAGTAGATTGAGTCCATCAACACCCCTATATACCTCTTCATAGGTTATTATACATTTCATTCGTTAACATTAGGCAGTTTTATTTATATGCTGTGGAATGTTTGATGACAACAAGTTAGCTTACATGTGCTTAAGCAGTGCTTCTATCGATTGTCTCTCCTCCTTTGCTTGTTTTTAGATCCAGAGATTATGTACTATCTCAGAAGATGTGTAAAAGTGCCCCCTACCGTACAACCAACAGTGAACACGTGGATTGCCGGACAAACTTGTCAACGACAGGGAAGGGGTTATTCGCAACTTCAGATGGAAACACAGACTTTCAGGGAACCAAAAATGTTTGAACGGCGTACTTGTAGTTTCTACACATTAGGTTGGACGGGAGGAAGTATAAAAAAAGAAAGAAAATAAGATGTATTACATACATACAGTAACTCTTCGTTGACAAGTGGACGTTCAAGCTGTAAGCCTTGACAAATATTTTTTTTTAACAGCATCTGGAGGTAATATGCTCTTTTCCTCACATTTAACAACATGCCTTGTAAAATTACTCTCAGAATCAACACAAATAACAATAAAAGCACATTCTGTTCAAACAAATTTGGACTCCAAAGCTCCTCTATCTCCTGCTGCCAAGAGCCTTAAAACCATCAGCTAAAGCCTCCGTTCATCCTTCCCTCAGTCTCTTCCTCTCCAGCATTCCTCTGATCCTGCTGGAATATAGGAGACCAGACAGAAAGGACAGCAACCTTTACTCAGGGACTTCCATATTTGGCCCTCACTTTCTCTCTTTTTTCATGAATCATTTCCCCATTCATTCAGAGTGTTCTGTACTGAGAAGTCAGCCTTTTTCTTTCCTTAACTCTTCCTCTGATTCACCAAACTGGATTTCAACAACACTAGTATTCCCAAGTCTACTGAAAATAGATAGCTTATTCTGCTACATCAGTTTAAAATCTGCTACCCATCAATGTTTTCTACATAATGTATTATTTTGCAACAGGGAAAACCTCCACCCACTCTGATGGAATAATTTGTTAAGACTGATTCATACTGTTAACTTGTGAGTCAGTCTTTTTGAACGATTCATTAAAAGAACTGTCTCAAAACAGTGATTTGTTTATGAATTGCTAAAAGAGTCATGGTTTGGCTGATATTCGTATGACCAGGTTATACCCTGCTGTTGGATGCCGTAACTATTCCACCCCAAAAAATAACAAAACCAAAGTTAAATAAGAGTCATTCGCTTAGGAATCAGGCTAAATTGTCATGCTGCATGTTTTTGATTCACTAAACGAGAACCAGCTCGTAAGATTCATCTGTATATGAATCAGGCTAGATTGGTCACGCTGTATGTTTTTAATTCGCTAAAAAGAAATGGCTCATTAGAATCATTCATTCAGGAATCAGACTATACTGGCAGAACTACAATATATGATTTTTGATTCACTATAAAAGAACCATCTCATAAGACTACATAATTTATGAATCTGGCTATACGGGACATGCTGTATTTTTTTTATTTTTTTTATTCACCAAAGAGAACCGGCTTATAAGAGTCATTATGTTTAGGAATCAGGCTAGAATGGGCACGCTGTATGTTTTTGATTCACTAAAAAGAACCAACTGATTAGAGTAATTCATTTGGGAATCAGACTAAACTGTTTGTACATTCCTACCCTTGTTTTATTATCTCACCATGCTACTGACATAATCATTGTCTCTCACATTACTCATAATTCCTCCCCTACACCACATAACACTCATCCCAGACCCCCGTCCTCCAGCTTTGATCCAGTAAACTGGCAGGCTGGCAGAGGAGCTCTGTGATCACTGGAGGATGAAGGGGTTATGAAGAGGAGGGTGAGCGTGGGATCATTTCTGACAGACCCTCTTACTGCCACACGGCACAACGGAGTCAGAGAGCATGAGCTTCAGCGATCCGCAATCAGACATGCGCTGATTCAGCTAATCTCCAGTTCCTCTATGTGGTTTCTGGATGAGTCTCATAAATGTGGTGATGATCATAAAGATCACACAGTGACAAACATAGTCATAAAACCACCATCAAGACACGGATCTTGCTGTATCATGCAATGAATCCTTCTTTTGGAATAGGTGTGTGTGTTAGGGAGACTGGCACAGCAATCTTGTTACTGTGCTTTCATGATCTCTGTATATGAAGGTAGACCATAGACAGTAAAAAAAGATGGACGACACCTACACTCTCCATTGTTGAAAAGTGAAGCCGCAAATGTCCCAATATGGCGCTGACAGAGTCTTAGAGAAGGTATCACACTCCCGCAGAATCAGTTAGTACGGTTTACTGCATAACAGCTCATTATATCTGTGTGAAATAAACAGTTATGGAATTGGAAAAGTAGAAATTTGAAAAGTTGAAGTTCCAATCTACTCCTGAAGATCCCAAAAAAAGTCTGTCGGTGCCTCAGTGACTACTTCGCTCAGAGAAGCTTTAGATTACATGGAGATGGCGGGGTTTATGACCTATACTGCATCCAGCCATCTATGGGCGATCGAAGTTTGGCTTTACTTTTTGGGACTTGTGCGGCACACTTGGTTTAGACAGTCTACTGTAATTCACCCCTACAAAGACTTTTTCCAATAAACCTGTCACAGAGTTATTCCTGCCTGTCATAAGCCCATGCATATACAGACACACACACACACACACAGGGAGAGTGAGGCCCTCCTTTAATGAGAAATATTTCAGCTCTGATTAGTTCCATACCAGCTGGCAGGGATAAGTGCCCGCAGTACTGTCCTCTGTCTCATCACGTTCAGGACGAAAAATAATAATAATGGATAGAGAGAGAGAGAGACAAAGGAGCCAGTCAGAGAGTGTGAGAGAGTAGGAGACGGGAATAGATGTAAATGTTTATAGTGTATACCGTGCTCTTAAAAAGTATTCGGGCACATTAAAATATTGTAAAATATCAAATAAAATATTGTAAAATATTAAATAAAATATTGTAAAATATTAAATAAAATATTGTAAAATATTAAATAAAATATCCTAAAATATTAAATAAAATATCCTAAAATATTGTAAAATATAAACCAAAATAAAATAGTAAAATAAAATAAAATAAAATAAGGAATGGGTCTAAATTATTATAATTATGCCACATATACTGTAGATGTAAGTAAATGTGGAAGACATGAAGTCATGTAGTTTTTTCTCTCTCTCAGGTATCTGTCTGGACACTAAAGGCCTGTTCACACCAAGAGTGAATATTCGTGACAAATATTTACTGCAAACTCGAAATATTTACACCAAAAAATGCATCCAGTGACAGAACAACTTTTGTCCTGCTTTTTTTTTTTCTTAGTCTAGCCAGAAAAAAACTCATTAAACAATAAGATACCTTTTTTTTTTTCGTGTCCGGAGCCACTTCTTTATACTCCAGAGAAATAGACCTTTGCCAGGGTAGGGTATGCCCTTTTCGCTATCAACTTTCCACTTTAGACTCTTTGATAGTGCCATTTTCTCTAACCAGCTAGCTTAAATGTTAACATCACTCAGCACAGGACGTAATAGCGTACCTCCAGCACGCAAACAATAAAAGAAATGCAGTTTAGTACTTGAGGATGCCAAGGAATAATTCTAAGTGTAAAAGTAGGCTACGTCAAATAATTATTACAATAAGTTAGGCTCCATTGTGTAACAAGCAAATTAAAATGATACACATTTATTATTCACAATATGGAAAGAGGAAATAAAACTTAGTTCGTTAAGAGCATGAATCATCAAACATGCCATAAATGGGCTTATTCAAGTCCTCTTTTATTTTTTGAGTTATTTTTACCCATTCCACATCTCCCACATACTGTATGTGTGTTTTAGCAAGGCGGGATGTGTTGCAAGATGCCGCAATATACCGGGAGACATGTGGGTCAGACATGATTTTGACCACTTTGTTAAGTTTTGTTTTGTAGAAAGCCTTTCTTTAAAGTGAATTTCATTTTGTATAGATTGTATCTTAATTTTAATAAATGTTTCATCAACCAATTGCCTGAATTTAATAAATAAGAAGCAAATATAACAGACAATCAGGACATGGAGGCGCTGGCGCGATCTCTTGCATTGCACGTGAACAGGAGCTCGTCTCATAAATGAACCGAAACTCAGCGTATATGCTGCCTCACATACATGAGAAATATATATAGAAAGCTTGAAATGTCTTCTTTTAAACAAAACAATTCAAAACGAAAAGAAACCGACTACTCTCTGCTTTATGTAGCTAATCCGTATGAAATGTGCATTTCTCTCTATAGGCGCGTTCACTATGCGGTCACTATTGCAGCCTACACTGACACAGAAAACACTAGTTTATTAATAAACAATTAAAATCTCTCCTTGCTATATTTGAAACATTCATACTCATTACTTTTGCCGGTTCTTTGTGACAGCTTTATGCGATATTCGTAGCGACACCCTCTGGTTACATTAACGCGTCACCACCGCATTAGCACCGAAAACATGGGGATTTACTTAGACAATAATCGCAAAACCTATTCGATATTCTATAATTAAAACAACTAATCGAATATTCGAAAATTATGACTCATCCCTGGTCACTACTGCTTTATTAATTTATCAAGTGTAAAACCTGGACACCGACACACAAATGTGGCTTTTTGTTAATGACTGTCCTAAAGGATTTAACAGAGTAACAGCTCACTGCCAGTTACAAAAGACACTCAGTCTGTCACAGGCAATTCTAGTTGCATTTTTCATCAATTCATTTCTCAAATTATGCTTTGACTATGTTCTGGCCTGCCATCTAGAGGCGAAAAAATGTTTTTACTTGCCGACCCCTGCTGTAAGGGATACACTTACAGTCTTTACAATGGCATGCACTCTAAAAAAGGTCCTATAGATCACATGCACAACAATCAAAACTTTATGGAGTTTTGTCGACTGAAAGTGTTTTGGAAAAATCTTTCATCAGTTGAATAATTGGCATGTTGTTAAACAACAGTACAATCATTTAAACACATTGTACTTCTATCCATAACAGCCCCGTTTTCATTTCTGTCAAAAATTAAATATAGTGCTATCCTGACTAATGCACAAATTTGTCAAATGAGAATAAACACTAAAAGGAAGAATAATTGTGGAACATAAAAGAAGACATTCCAAATATTATTATTTTTATTCAATGAAAGTCAATGGGGATCATTGTTGCTTTTTGGACCCCATTGATATTCACTGTATAGGCAAAAACTGTGACAATATGTACATTTTACACAGAAGAAAGAATGTAAAACAGGTTTGGAACTACATGAGGTTGAGCAAAAGATGGCAATTTTCATTTCGGGGTAAACTATCCCTTTAAGAGTGAAAGCGTGCGAGGGTTATGTGTCACCTGAGGCATCGCAGTTTAAATATTACCATACCAATGGCACCTGCTGCCCTTCAGTGGCCCTTATAAAAGCTAAACTGGGAGAATACAAGGATGAAAACATGAATCAGCATTTACATTTTTACCCCCTTTTTACGTTCTTTCTGAGGTATAAGGTCATGTCTCTAAAACGGCGTGTGAATGTCTCCGTCTGATGATAATAATAACAATTATCCAGCAATAAAAGTGGGAGCAGTAATTTTGATGCCTCTCAGTTGCCGTAAGTGCTGCGGGGAAGTGAGATCTGAATGGGAAAACCTGAAACACACACAATCACACACATACACGAGTGATGTCTTCATTTATTGATAAATTCTCACTTCCATTGTCAGAACTTGTTCAAACTTGGTAACAGGTTGTAAAAGAATCATTATTTTGAGCCAGATCATTTCAATGAATCT
Organism: Rhinichthys klamathensis goyatoka; assembly: GCF_029890125.1. Taxonomy (NCBI): domain Eukaryota; kingdom Metazoa; phylum Chordata; class Actinopteri; order Cypriniformes; family Leuciscidae; genus Rhinichthys; species Rhinichthys klamathensis. The sequence goes on from NW_026606897.1 coordinate 1,746,561, forward strand.
ACTGATCTTGTTCTCACAACCAGTTTGACTGATTAAATCAATATTCAACAAATGATTTGTATGTTTATTCATGACTGATTTGGTTCTTATGGACTCAGTGAACAGTTACAGTGGTTAACAATTCAGTGGAAAGGACGGTCATCAGTGAATAATGTCATAAATTTATGTTTGTGTTTGTTCGTTATTGTATGACTTTAGAAGACTTGGGATAAAGCGTTTGAGTCATATGGACCAATTTATTGATACTTTAATTGTGCTTTTGCATCCTTTTTGAAGCTTGACAGCAAAGGATTCTGGGGTGAATAATTACTTTAAATTTCCCAATTTTTCGGATATTACCTTTCATGTAGTGTGTAATATAGCTGTTTATGATTGTAAAGGTCTGCAAAGCTTCAAAGATCGAAGTGCACATGCACAATAAATGGAGTTATTGTCTCCCAAAAGAAAGAACCGATTCTGAACTGCCATGCAGCGAGTAATCAGTAATTCAAGTCTTACTTCCTACTTGAACCTACAAAGGTTTGTAACAAATTTGCATAATGCCAACCTATGGTTTTCATTGGCTGCCCATGAACAATGTCTACTTTGCCCCGCCCTCAAACACTGCAGTTGTAGCTGAGGCCTGGAAGAGTTTGATTTGTGTTGTCGACATGCCCGAAAAGACGCTGTTTTCTGAGCTATGAAAACAAATCCACTTTGCATGCACTTCCAATGGATAAGGACTCGGCGACAGAGTTTTCTCTGGTGATGTATGCTGGATAATTGAATCATGTTGTCTTCCTTAAATTCGACCTCAAGCTTGCATTCAGATCTGCTTCAACCCAATCAAAAAAGAAAAACGATACATAGAACCAAGTCCCTGCATGCCATTCAATTTCTTTCATAATCCGTTTCTTTATTACATCACAAGACAGAAGACCTGTCGTAAGACAAAATGGACACAAGTCTCTTCAGACCACCTGCACTTGTTTTCTCCCCCTCCACCTCCTCCGCTCTGTTCTTCATTTATGGAGAGAAAACAGGAGTAATTACAGTGAAAACTTCCCCAACATGAGCGTGGGCTCGTAACATGCCGCTTTATGGCCTGACAGGCCTCTCTGCTTTCATCCTCTCAGTCGGTCCAAACATGGAGTGGGTGATAGGTTGGAGAACGCAGATAAATACAGACAGGTGGGAAACATTAGGCAAAAATGCAGGTAATGATGAGATCATTAAAAAGCAGTGAAAACCAAAACTGGAGAGGATTTACTGGGTGGGGCAGCAAGGGAATTAAACGGCTATGCGTGTGAATGTGTGTGCGAATGGATTTTAAAGGGATCATTTGTGTGTGCTGTGCATCCGATGTTAGCTTGCCAGCTCTTCGACGCAGCGTGCATGGAAGCCCTGCAACTTTTTAATTAATTTGTTCCTGCCACTTGAAGTTTGTTCAGATGAATGGTGCGCTTTGATGAGAGCCAGATGGAAGTCTGGTTCTTGGCGTTTGATTAGTTTTAGCCTAGCTTGGGCCACACATGCAGAGAACAGCACAATCGGCCATGGCTTCCACAAGCTTTGTGCCATCACCTACCCCAAAGGTCATGCTCTTCCTCCCAGAAAACAAGAGAAAATAGGTAACAATGGAGACAAAGGTCCTTCAGTCTATCATTTTTCAACAACAGAGGCTGTCAAGAAAGGCTCTCTTTTTTATGGGAAAATTTTGACTGGGAACAGAAGGCTTTGTGAAGGATTCACGATAAAAACGCCACCACCCCTGAATTTAAATAAAGCGTGAATTTGAAAACAACTCATAAAACATTTAAAATGGGGTGGATAAAAAGACTTGAAACCACATTAAGAAAAATGCAAGCAATTAGGAGTCATGTGCTGGCATACTGGGTGGAATCTGAGGATTTGAAAAAAAAAATGTTCACTGTTTTTTTTTTCTTTCTTTTTTTTTTGCATTCAGCATGAGTGTCTTTTTCAGTTTTCAAGCCACTTCATCACACAGTTTGACAAATTTAAAATGTTTAACTTCTATTTGTATAATATCTAATAATCTAGTATATACAATTACTTATTATAAACGCATATTTAATTCAGATATTAGGCAATAATTTCTGAGGTAATTCACTCAATGTCATTATCACACACAGTCAGTAATGACAAAGTCTCGTGTAGCCAGACCTTCAGACTGACTGCATCGCAGCTTTCATTGGCCAAGGACCTCCCAGAGCCCAGCTGACTGACATATAAAACAACCAATCACAGTTTGTTTTGTCCAGCGTCGTGTTTAGGGGCGTGAAATGTACTGTCGATGTCCTTACAATAATAGACCGGCCACGTGTAAAACTCTTGGACATATTTTAAAGAGTTTTTGCCTCAAACTTTACATACTTCACATACTTTTGAAAATCCAGCGTTTAGTTGATCCTGATAAGCTTTGTAAACACAACGGCTTTCTTTTCGATGAGGGGGTTTGCCATCACAACGGCTTTGTTTCCAGATCAGACCATGACAGAACGCGAAACATATATCTCCTGGAAATCCTGTAGAATTCAACCAATCAGATGACGACTTCTAAATTGCTGAAGGGTTTCCAATTTTCTGTGCTATATGCATCAGACTGAGACAATGACATCTGAGGCTGAGACTAGAAATGACTCAAATTTAAGCTTTAAAGGGGTCATATAATGGTACATGCACTTTTACAAGTTGATTGTACTGAAATGTGTGTTGGCAGTGCCTGTACACAACCATCATATAATGATAAAAATCCATCCAGTGGTTTTGTTTTAATCTCCTTATATGTTTTCCCCTGCCTCAAATCGAGCCGTTCGAGCCTGTGACGTCACAAGCTCGCACGCCCCTCCCACGATTGTTGATTGACAGGAGCTTTTCAACACAGACCCGGCCTCGCTCATGAGGGAGCTGTCAATCATAGTCTGCGCGGCGCGGACCGGCGCGGTCATTGTTGATATGCTGGAGCACTGTCTATGAGCAGAATGGCGTCTAAGCGATTGTGGTGTTCTGTTCTTGGGTGTAATAACGAACACAGCAGTCATTTTAATGTTCCTAAATCTGAACCGCTGAAGACGCAGTGGCTGTGTTTGTTTTCGAAGGGAATATTCCCCACGAGCAACGTCAATGCTCTCATGTTTGCGCAAATCATTTCCCACACCAGACTGCTTTATAAACGAGGATCAGTAAAGCTGTTCCTGCTGAATCTCCAGAAGAACGGAAGTGAGTGTAACGTTTTATTAAACTTTATATTAATATATTAATCTTTGCAAATCGCTAGCTGCACGCTTCACAATGAATGCGTCTAAGGTTTACACTCAGGGTAGCTGCTACATTACGGCATGTTTTCTATGCATGACGTTCTCAATATAATTCATAATCCCACGTTTATACTGAACAACGCGTTATGGTTATATTGTGTTATTGTGTTATAAACGGTGTATGCACAGAACAGAGAGGCGGGGTGAGCAAAGCTCATTATCATTTAAAGTCATACACTGAAACGGCGTGCTGAAAACAGAGCTGTTTTTGACCAGGTAAAATAAGTGTTTTCTTACAATACTAATGAGAATTTTTAATTAAAGTATATTACAAACTTTTAATTTAGACCCTAAAGAATCATATTAGCTTGTACAAAAATGGCATTATATGACCCCTTTAAGAAGCTTCCGATTGCAAAATTTGCTTCACTCCAAGACAGACATCAAAGTCCGGCTCGATTGGTCCAAATGCGGCATCCAATCAGCGGTAGAAGGTTACTCTGCGTATTACTTGCCTTTCCTTTCACGCAACACAACAAGATTAAATGCAATATATTTTCTCATGTATTATCTCGTTATTATCTGACTCCATAAATGAAAAGGTTTTAATGATATCCGTGCATCATTAAACGTTAGCGAAGGTTTGTTTATTCTTTAAACTCTGATTATATTTTATCCGCTCAGATCAGGAAACTATATCACTTCGAGTTCCTCACCAGGTCTCCGGCACAATCTCGTCAGTTTCCGATTATCAAAACAGAGGTAATTGGCTGAATGTCTGGGATTTGCCGTAATTCACACGTACATAATCGAAGACATACACAGCCCCCTTGAATGCCACCTCAGGAACTTAATTCAATAACTTACTTTAGTAGCGTGCACTTATCTAAAGTAACATTAAATTAGAACAGAGGTATTTAGACGTACCCAAATCTAGATCAAACAGCATTAGCTGATTCTAGACGGAAACTACCCGTCTCCTCATTCAAGTACACTTGAATCTGATATCAGATATTAGTCGTCACTAAACTCTGACGCAAACTTGTGGAAATATACGAATCCGATAATCTACTCGGGGGAAAACAATTCTCAGAGTCGGTTAGAATAAAATCAAACGTTTACAATTTATTGATCAGGTAATGATGTAATCATTTCAAATCCAATTCAGAGGATAAAATCATCAGTTAAGCATATCAATTCAGAAATCACAGAATTTGTAGAAATTATTACCTGTCAACAAAATTACACACAGCGGTTGTGTGGGCAGTCAACCTACAGACTCCCCGAACATTTCTGCTGCTTTTCCTTATAAACCCAGATAATTCAATTGTTACCAAATGGTGATGTCTGTCATTATAATTAGATTTTGGTTGTTTATTCAGGGGCTCACACTGTGAGGTCTGCCTGATTTTACATACAGGAGGTAGTCTGAATGAGGCTATTATGGGACACATCACTTTTCTCACATTTCATAACTTCTTTTAGCTTTTCATCATAGTTGGGAGAATGAGACCATGTCACCAGGCGCATTGTGATACATCAAAAGACACCAAACATGAGTAGTTACATTTTTGTACACACATAACATTGCATAAGGTTTCAGTGTATTTCAGGTGAGGAGGAGGGGGATGTGGGGAAGATTGTGTGGGTGAAGTGTGAACTGCACTGTGTGCTGCGTCTCCAAAGTTCCTGTTACATATGCAAGAGGGAGTTACATATTCAAGGGATAGTTCAAGTGTTAATTCCCAGGAGGGCCTTTTGTCACATTGAGGGGTCGATCAGACATACCGGCACCAGCCTTACAGTGAGATGCTGATTCAGTAATTTATGCAATTATACACAATTACATAATATTACATACTAACAATTACATAATATTACATACTAACAATTACATTCTATAAAATTAATTTGACATATTTTAAGATATGTCAGTGCAAGTTGCTTTCAGTTAAGACAGCTCAAACATGCATTTTAGTCTAGCCTTGTCTGTGAAACCGGGCAATAGTATTTTAAATACGGCCTTCAACATCCCCAAAGTGTCTCATTCCAATAAACAGAGCTCACTTCTTGTGAATTTGGTATAGAATCCAATTTTCGCTTTGGAATCTGAAAGGCCTGTTTTATGACCAACAGACACTGGAAGGATTCAGCTGTAGGATGCGGTTATGCACCATGCTGATACATGCTGACTCAACTGCACTTGTGTACAAATGCTTTCTCTTCTATGCCAGTGAGGACTGTGGAACACGAAACCCCTGCTGAATAAGCCTGAGCTGATCACCTTTCACTGTTCTGATATCTTACCTTGGGATCGTGCTCGTTTGCAAGGTTCCCATCAGACTGTTTAAATCCCTCGACTACAACTTACCATTGTCTCTCAAGAAATCTGAGACACCCATTATTTGTGAGTTAATAGATTGCACATATTGTGAAAGTTCTACCTCTATGGTTTTCTACCGAATCATTTGGAAGATGCCTTAAAAAGGGGAAGGAGAAAGTACAGTATACTGTAGGTAATTGCTACTAGGTCAAATACTGTACGAAGCTGCTTGTGATAAAAGGGACACATCCACCGGATTCCACCAATTAAAACATGTGTTGAGGTACGGTCTGACATCCTGGAGACTGGAGCTCCTGAGCTTCAAAAAGGACAAAAAAGCACCATAAACATATCCTTAAATGTAGTAATGCACTATATTCCAAGTCCTCTAAAGCCAAACAATAGCTCTGTGTGAGAAAAATGTGGTCATAACGTGAGAAAATTAACAGTTATTTTAAAGTGAAATAATAGTTCACAATATTACTGTTTTCACTGCATTTTTTGAGCAAGGAAAATGCAGCCTTTTAAAGGCAAGAGAGATCTTACCAGCCACAAAGTTTTGAGCAGTAATGTATGTGACCAGACATATTGATGCAATTTATTTCACATTTCGCCAAAACTCAAGGCCTTCAATCTCTGGGCCCTCAAAAAAACTGCCCTAATGTGTGACACGTTGACCCACAGATGCAACGAGTGGCAAAGGGTATATTTCCTTCCCTGTAAACATGTACCAGGATATGGAAGCACATGCACAGGATAGACTTTATTTTGAGTGTATGTTTAAGAGTGTCATTCAAGAACAACAGATCCAGAGGATTCTGCATCAAACGTCTGGACCGCGGCCAGTCAGTAAGAACCTTTGGCAGCTCCTCAGTCGTCCTCAAAAGCTGTAGTGCTCTTGTTGCAGTAACAGATGCTGAAAGTACTTAATTGCATTTCAAAGCCCTGCGGTGCATGGCCTACTCCTGCATGCACTTATTTTCATAGCTGGAGCCTCGTAAAGCGCCGCTGTCCCCAAAAAAGCAGGTGCTCGCAGCCACGAAATGAAGATTAATCATAGAGAGGCCCTGAGTTTGGATCGACGAGCTGTTACAGTAACATCAACCTGTTTTTGTCTCTCTGTCTCTCTTTTGATCAAGCGTGTTTAAAAAAAGTGTTTCAAAACTTTGCGAGACAGATTTCGGTCACTGAATGTGAACTGCAGCATGGTGGTTTCTCAGAGTTTAAAGGAACGAATTATAAGCTAGCACAACACCAGGAAATTGGCCAAAATGGAGATACACACATGCCATGATTTGTATCGGAAAACAGATGGGGATTTTATGCACGCACACACACACACAAATACACACGAGCCGAGAGAGTAGTGTATTTAAGACACCTGGTGATACTGGAGAATCATCCAAAAGTTTACTCCAGTTTTCCAGTACGTAATTGTCAAAACGCTGCAGATCTGAACCAAAATATAGGTCTACAATTTCTGGGTGACTTATCTGGAACTTTCGCTAATGCACCGATTACTTATTTTTCCTAGAAGATGTCATAATGGAACATAAGTTCATCCAAGAGGAAAATACTTTTGATAAGCTTCAAAGATCCTTTGAACAGATCCACTGACACTGCCATTTCAACCAGTGTTGCTCTAAAATGGTTGTAACACATCTATACATACAAGGCTGTGCAGTGACAATTTTGCTCACATTTGCTATTAAAAATCATTATGGCAAAAAAAAAATTTTTCAGGTCCTTAGCACCAGTGCTAACACCCCATAAAATTAGCGTACAGCCCAATCACATGTAATAATTATTGATCTATATTACACAACTGCACATGTTAATGAGCAACACCTGCGCCAAACACTGGTCTCGAGTTTGAGCTCTGGAAGGATAAAAGAAGGAGTGACGACAGAGAACCAGGCCTGGGACATTTAAGTTGTTATTTTGTAATGTTTCTATGCTGCAATCGGCCGTGAGGTTTGTTTATTTAATGATAAAAAGTTACGTTGAACGATTCCCGTCGCCTTGAATTTTGTTACAATATTAATGTCTTTAAAAAAAAACATTTACTGACCCAAACTTTTTGAACGTTTTTTTTCGGGTTTTTTTTTAAGCTGTGATGCATTGTACAGTCAGCTGGTCATTAATCGCAAAATAAACTCCTTTAGGTTGCATTTGGGTTCTGATAACATACTAAATTGACCAGCTAACCATACAATACTCTTTCAATAGATCAAGCTATTTGAGGAAATACAGTTTATCCATCCTGACCTCCTACTGTATAAGAGACCCACATTGTGTCCGCATACACATCTAACCTCTCAACCTGAGATAATGCATTCCAACTGCAGGATTCACTGATTCATCCAGCATCTCCTGTTCACAGATACAGATCTGCACTACCCAAGCCAGGAAAAGTCCAATTCATTTATTATTCTGTATGGTTTCACAAGTCAACCACTGATCAAAAACATCTTTTGCATTGTTTTTTTCTTTCTGCAAAGTAAAAAGACCCCACTCCTCCTCAACCCAACCCATCATCAAAAGCAGTCCTACCATAAATCACATTACTGAGTCTCTGTTTTACACAGAACAATACAGGACAGTAACTCTGTAATCTGGGCAGGGGTTTTGAGCAAGAATGCAGATCCTTTAAGATGGGACTCTAGGATCAAACACGGTCATAAACGGGGTACATCTGCAACTCAGGCCATGGGAGGGTCCGCATTTCCATTGGGAATCAGCAGAGGAATAAACAAAGACACATGTGGAAGACCGCGAACGGACGTACGCAGCTGAGCACGTGCAGTAACCACAAAAACTCCCAGAGTTCCCTGCTCTCATTCAGTCGGTGAGAGAACTTCCACCTGTCAGAAAGAAAACGTCTCCAACTTTCCAGAAATCGAATAGTGTGAAGGAGAAGAGAGATCTATGGACAAAAGAAAGCATCAGGGTGACGACGGTCTAAAAAATATAGAGTTCCTATATATAATACAGAGTTGTTCTTCAGAACAAACACTCAACGCCACTAAACACCTTCTCTAAATACATTAAACGCAACTAAAAGTGGATAATTATGGGGTAGAAAAACGATTTAACGATTCTGAATCGATTCTTCAATACATTTTGTTGGTCATGGAACAACATTCCTGTCCAAAAATGTTGTCCTAACCATATTCCTACCTCTAAACCTAACCCTACCCATAATTTATCCCTAAAATCAGAGGGAAATGACAGGCGAATAACACTGATGTAGAAGCACCTAACACTGGCTGTGCGCCTAAACTTGACAAACTGTAAACTCAAAATCCCTCAAATCTGATCTGTTCCTTGATAAACAAAGATGTTGATCCAGGAACTTGTTGCACTTGGTTAAATGCACACATCATATCGAAATGCTTTTATGATGCAATATTAAAATGTAAACAGTCAGCTGTCTTATGGACACGACAAAACATGTTTAAATAGATATGTTTAAATATATCTCTGAATTGGTGTGAATAAAGCCTAATAGACCTGCTGCTGTTTATAACGTCAACAGAAATAATAAAACAACAATAATTATGAGGGGGGGGGGGGGGGAGAATCAGAATCAGATGGGATTGTAAGGTGCCTAAAGATTCCCGCCCCTAATTATTAATATAGGTAATCACAGCAAAATAATTCAGAGCATTATTTATTTATTTATTTTGCTCATTTTCAACATCCTCGGAACTGCTGGAACTCCGACGCCTGCCAAAAATAAGGCCCACAGAAGAGAGCTTTTTTCTGAGCATCTAATTGTTAATAAATAAGCATGTCCATCAACGAAAGAAGCATCTGTCTCGAGACAAAGCTCTGGGATTGGCCGCGGGCCCGTACTGACACACAGCAAGGGGACCATCAAAATACAACAGAGTCCTCCAGCCAGAGCAGCTGAAAGGCCTGTGAGGACACACGGGCACACATGACTAACTGCCTTTCCCGTTCCCAGGCTGGATTTACAACCATGCAGCAAATCAAGCAAGATTCAAAATAAATCTGTCACAAATGAGGAAACGAAGGATCATACGGATTGCAGAGGGACAAGGCAGTAATAACCATATATTAGCAGCATTCCAAAAGTATGTCCAAATGCTAACGTCTATCGGTTTGGAAATGTCTCTTTTTGAAGAGATTGCACCGTCAAACCCAACATTTGAATGGAGTATAAGTATGGAGTCATGCATGTCCATAAACCGTCTAATGCAGATAAAATGCTAAGAGCTGCAGCACCAATCTGATTGGATGTCGGTATGCACAGATTTTTTATCCCTCTGTTGAGAAATAGGTACCAGTTGAAGTAGGCTGAAAAACAAAGATACCTGGAAATAGTTGCTTCACAAACGAATCTGGCAGTAAGTTTTGGGAGTTCATTTTTAGCCCATCTCCTACCCTGAAGTCTGTTTTGCAGAGATGGACTAAAAATGAACTCCCAAAACTTACTGCCAGATTCTGGAAGATGAATTCTTCAAACAGTGGTACAAGAGGATGTGGTGCTGGTCCTTTAAGAGTCACTCCCAATCTGTCTGTCTATAAAGCCTATAAAAAAATGTATCTTCATGTATTTTACTACACTTCAGCTTGTGATTCTTATTAAGTGGAGGGTCATTTTTTAGGATTCTTTACCTAACCTAAATCTCTGAGATCCTGACACCTTGCACTTCTGGAGACTCCAGGTTGCAGTTCTGGAAAATGGTGGCGCTGGAGACTAAAGGGTTCCTGATGGTCTCACACTTAATTCTTCACCTTAATTCTTAATTCTTTTGTCTTTTCTTCTCCACCTGTTTTTGTCTGACCCTGCTGACCCAATAGTATTGCATTAGTAGGCATGTGCCGGTATCAAATTTTCATGCTGCGATTAATTGATTGAGCTTTTATCACGGTATACGGTATTATCACGATATTTTAATTGCACAAGAGAAACAGATGGATTGGGGGTATCTAAAAAAAACTTGCATCACAATGTGTAATTGTGATTGTCAAAACATTAATTTTATTTTTTAGTGACAACATTTTACAATGTTTACATGGTACAGTTACTGAGGCTTCTGTTTGTATTATTGCTTAACACAATTTTCACGATTTCAATTAAATTCTTGGATTTAATTTCAATCTTGATTCAATATTGACTCATTTGGATAAATATTAGGTAGGCTACAGTAGATAGCCTGCATTTAAATTTTTCTCAAGAAAAAATATCTCACATAATGCTGTAAACATACAGAGAGAAATTAAATATAATGCATACAATATAAATATAATAATAATATAAATATAAAAATGTAATATGCCGTAATTTTCATTATAATAACAATTATGTAATGACAAGTAAACATATATTAAAATATGTAATATAGTGCACATATAGCAAAATACTCCTCTCTATAGCTATTTTCTTATAGTCAACTAACATTAAATGGCTTTCCTGAGGTAAATGTAACGTTCTGTGACATAATTGTTCTCCTGCAGTTTTATTGACCTCTTTCCATGGTTGAAAAACACTGATTGATCGAAAGTACGTACCTTTCGGTGGGTTGTACTGTATCTTTAATAAAAAGTAACAGATGATCGGTTTACTTGAACTGAGGCGCGCGATCTGTCACGTCACATTTACAAGCAGCAAAACAGTATTTATTGTCTGAATTTCGTTATAAAATGGACAGAACCTGAGAGCTGATGTTTTTTTCATATCAAAAGTAACCTGCTCTGTCTAGTCTGTCGGTGTCAGTGTCCTCTTTGCTCCGCGATTTTTCTCTGCGTGAGAAAATGGATGTGTGGCGCGAGACCGTGTGAAAGTGTCAATTGCGTGAGTCTCAAGCTGAATGCGTGAGAGTTGGCAGCCATGCGGGGGATAAATAGTCGGCAGCGTTCCTCCTTCCGCCGTGCTTCTTCTCCACGTGAGGATTGTTTACATTAGACTAGAGTGCGCACTGCATGCACACAGTGCTTATACATGTGATGTGGGGATTGTTTACATCAAAGTGCGCACGTGTTTTGCGCAGCATACGCATTGTTTTTTAAGCGGTTGATGGAAAATAAGCTGATGCGCGTTCTAAAAATCTAAATTCGGATCTATTATTTTTCACGGTATTTCGAAGTCCCCGCGATAACAATATCGTGCATATTCATTACCGCGATTTATCGCATTACCGAATACCGGCACATGTCTATGCATTAGTATTGCATCCTTGTCATGGGCATTTTAGTAATTTTTGACTTTACAGTCAGAGTTAAATCTCTTTTTTGGCTTATTTTATCTGTAAAAGAAAACGTGCCTAATAATTCAGCACACTTGAATATAAGGCGTTTTTCATCACTTATAAATGGTTAAATACTAAATGAATAGTCGTTATTAAGATTAATGTGGTTTGGAATTGGTAAAATGTGCCTGGAAAAAAAATATGATCAGAAAATCAGCGTGCCTAACAATTCTGCACGCACTGTATAAGCTATAGCAACAGTGCATATTTGCATGTTAAATCTTACTTTAAATGAATGGTAGCGCACAATAATTACTCAGAGCTCAAGCAATATCTTCAAGTACATTAACCTGTCATCAGCCCAAGCACAAGCTCAACTCTTCACCACAATGGTAACCCCCAAAACTCCAACATAATAGAAACTCTAAATCCCAACATCACAAACACACAAAAATAAAACTTAATTTCAACGTTTACTTTCCCCATCCAGTCCCATGCAAAGCATGCTGGGAACTGGAAATCCCCTACCCGGGTTTTAGCTACTACATTAATGCCAACAGACATTATTCATGAAGCCTTGATGCAAACGGATTAAGTAAACTTCTGTTTTACCAGTTTAAATTGATTGCACCCTGTGAAATTAAATTCAAAGTGTTCAACATAAATTGATCAAGCTGCAAAAAACTATTTTTCAGTGCAGTTGCTTGGTCTGTTTGACCTGTTTTGTGATATCAGTGGACATTTGAGCTCAGGTTGTTGATGTGGTAAGCCAGCGAGGAGGTGAAACGCTGTTGACAACATGCTCTGCTGTGAGGGTTAGAAGAGCAGCACAGGGAGCCAGCTTACTGAAGCAGACTCTGAATGCATGACATAAGCAATCTGATTTAACCCAGAATATGTAGTGGCTACAAATACTTCAAGGCCTGGTTTCAGAAACAGGGCATAGATTAAGCCAGGATTGAAACCGGGGGCATATAAATAAATACGGAAAACTATACTCTGTATATACTGTTCAAATGTTTGGGGTCAGTAAGTATTTTTTAAGGAATTAATAAGACTTAATAAGACTTTTGGTTGATCTTTGAAACACAAATTAAGATACTGGGAGGCAAAAATTTAGAAGATCCAAAAAGGTCATAAAGGTGTCATAAAATCAATCCATATGAATCGAGTGGTTTAATCAACACATCAGCATATACAATTATTTCTAAAGGATCATATGACATTGAAGACTGGATTAATGATGCTGAAAATTAAGCTCTGGCCTGACAGATGTTTTCATTTGTAATATTTCACAATATTACTGTTTTTAATGTATTTTTGATCAAACAACTGCTGCCTTGGTGAGCATAAGTGTCTTCTTTCAAAAACATTAAAAAATATCTTAACGACCCCACACGCTCAAACAGGCGTGTATTAAGTATTAATAAATATAAATAAAAATGTATAATTTATAAATAAAATTAAAAATGCATATTCATTAACATATAAATTAAAAGTATACATATTAATACAATCATGCATAACAAATAAATGTAAAATAATATAAAATACAATCCAAGTAAATATTTAACAATGGGTTTGCCGTTATTATGAAGAGGTTTTTAAAGGGTGTGCATTTGCTCTATATACATAAAATGTGCTTTTTGAGAGCACTCCAAAAAGTCATGGCACACAGCTGTCATTTATATATAATAAAAAAAATTAAAAAAGTATAAAAACCTCATCAATCCCTCCACTGAGTCTACATGTCTTTTGGGAGTCACTGAGGTGAGATAATCTATTGGCTTCTAAAACTTCATGTGACATGATCTCGATCACCCTCCACCACAGCTTAGACAACCAACTCCCAATGCATTCAAGCAATTATTTTATCAGTCCCATTCAGAGCTATTTGAAAAGGGTTAGTTTTATTAGTGATACATGCAGCCAACTGGCATCTATTAATGCCAATTAAGCCAAAAAAAAACGTTGCTATAAACAAGAGTAAACAATTTCCTCATTGACAAAATAAATACAGCAAAGGAGAAGGTGTTACAGCAATCCTCAGGGAACCTCAAGCCCCCTGGTCTGAATCAAACTGCATATTGAGGTGCTGATAACGGTGCCATTCAGAGCAGCTTTGCTTGCGGAATTGGCTGCTTTGTCTTGTGATGTCACTAAAATGGGCATAATCCACTCTTGGCAAAGTGACTTACCCCACCACTCAAAGGGCCTTTGTCTCCCTGAAGATTGTTTGCCCATTTGGAACAGATTCACATGCAGTATGCCAGTCTGTATTGCGTCTGAAGCCCTCACACTCTCGCATCAACACAACTGAGACTCTCATGGGAAGGTACAATCAAGTGGTTAAATAATGATTAGTTCTTGTCTAGTCATGTGACATTAACAAGGCTGCCCCCATGAGGGCAACCCACACCATGTAAAATAATACAGCTTTTAAAGGGATAGTTCTGCCAAAAATGAAAATTCTGTCATTAATTACTCACCCTCATGTTGTTCCAAACCCTTAAGACTTTCATTCATCTTTGTAACAAAAATAAAGATCTTTGTGATGAAATAAACTAAAATCAACTAATAAAACTAATCAATGAGTCCAAATTTTCTGAAGAGACTCGATCCCTTTATGATGAACAGATTGAATTTAGGCTTTTATTCACATATAAACATTGATCAGCGAACATAAACAGAAGCTCAACTGAACTGTTTGACGCATGAGAACAAACCTCATTGGTTCTTGAAGAAGCTCAAACGTACTGCGTAACACGAGAATTAACCTCTTAGGTTCTCGCATGTCAAGCGAACACTCTTAAGTTTCCGTTTACCACAACTGATTTGTGAGTTGATGAATTTCCATATGTGAATAAAAGCCTAAATTCAATCTGTTCATCATATAAAGCGATCGTGTATCAGCTGTACTTTGATAACTGTGACAATCGTAATAATTTGTGATTAGTCGCAGAAAACTGTGAGATTAATAGTACACCTTTTTTAAATGTTTCACAGCCCTATTTTTTATATAATTAATCCAATAAAATCACAATAAGCTTGGTTACTTCTGATATGAAAAAGTATCAGATTTCAGATTCTATCAATTGTATTATGAAATTCCAATGATAAATATTGTTTTGGCCCTCTAATGTGGCATGACAGATCGCTGTAGCGCCACAGTTCTAGCGGCAGCGCGGAGTGCTAGTGAACTGATCATCTCTTCTGCTTTACCACTAGTTATAGCACGAAATAAACATGAATGAACATCAGAAGGTATGTTGAAAGATAGAGTACAACTTACTAAAACCCGTGTCATGTCACATGTAATCGTTGTAAAACAGCTCGTATACAATATTACTTAATGTAACATTTACATCAGAAAAGCCATTCAATGACCATACAATTGATAGTCATAATAAATGCTAAATATTTTGCTAAATATAGCTGTGCTATACTGCATATTTACAGTTTTTTACTTAACCCTCTGGGGACCAAGAACGCGCCCGCGCGTTTTGCTGTTTTTTTTTCACATAGCAGCAACATAGACTTAAAATACTCCGTCATTTATGGTCATATAAATAAAATCAATACATGATTATAAACTATAGAGGGTCTTCTTTTTTTTGTGTACACTCACATTAACATCAAAACCTTTTTTTTTTTTTTTAAATAAATAAAATAAACAGGGTGCGCTTTCAGCTCACTCTGTCTCCGCAAAAATCTTTCTGAAACATGTCTGGAAAATGAACGGAAACTCCGCTAATACTTATCACACAAACATGAAACATATGTCTAAAGAACGCTTTAAATTTCTACTTTTAAATAAAACAATTCACATTTAAAACAAATATTCTCCTGCAATGTAATCTGTCTGAAACTAAAGAGAAGTACAGTTTCTCCTGTCTCAGCTCATTATCGTTAATTTGTTCACACCCACTCGCAGAGTGCGCCATTCATAAGATAATGTGTTGAGGCCATTTGCAAAATAGATAAACGCCCCCAGGCAAATGCTGTAAACACACAATATTTTTTAGTCAGATTAAGATTCGTCTTGCGCGTCTATGAGGAATAATCCTGGGACATTTACCACAGAAGGGCTGGTTTATTTTCACTTCGAGGAGGAGTAACAGATTCAGCTGAGAAGTGTGTTTTGTGCTTTGTTCTAATCGCGATATAGAATAACGTTAGTGTCTGTAAACGGAAAAATAGCATATCCTACTGTTTAAATGTGAATTATGTTTCTCTCTCTGTGTGTGTGTGTGTGTGTGTGTGTGTGTGTGTGTGTGTGTGTGTGTGTGTGTGTGTGTGTGTGTGTGTGTGTGTGTGTGTGTGTGTGTGTGTGTGTGTGTGTGTGTGTGTGTGTGTGTGTGTGTGTGTGTGTGTGTGTGTGTGTGTGTGTGTGTGTGTGTGTGTGTGTGGATGAATGAATGAACGCACAGATACGCACTGTTACAGACGAAATAAAAGAACATTTCTTTGATTAGTTTTGGATAAAGTTTTTCAAATCAAATAAGCATCAAATAAGCTTCAAAATAAAGACATCAAATAAGCTTATGTTTTGTCAATAAACTAATCAACTAAGATGTTTGTTCCAATGCAAGCTATATCAAAATAATGAATCCTCAACTTTGAAATATGTATGATCAAACTAAGACATTTACGGAAAAAGACTATTTTCTTTTCAAGATGTTTCCAACTCTAACTTTGAACTGAAATAAAACCATGTCTATATGGTGAAGGGTGTGTGATAGAAGTGTCCAGAGTATGCACCCTGTATTTTAAAGAAGAACATTTAATTATTTGCGATACATTATTCATTCACAAAGAATTCAGGGACATTATTCATTTCCCTAAAGGTTAGAGTTTTCCTCATTTTTTAAATTAAGGCATTAAGATTTTTTATTCCTCTTCTTAGTCAACTTTAGCATGGGTGTTTTCACTTATTCTAAGCAGTGTGTGTGTGTGTATATACACTACCGTTCAAAAGTTTGGGGTCAGTGAGAATTTTATTTTTTGGAGGAAAGAAATCAATACTTTTATTTATCAAGGAATAATTAATTTGATCGAAAGTGACAGTAAAGACATTTATAATGTTACAAAAGTCTTTTGAACTTCCTATTCATCAAAGAATCCAAAAAAAAAAAAAAAAAAACTGTACAACTGACAGACCAACAACTGTTTCAACATTGATAATAATAATAAATGTTTCTTGAGCATCAAATCCTCATATTATACTGATTTGTGAAGGATCATTTGACACTGAAGACACTGACACTGGTGATGCTGAAAATTCAGCTTTGATCACAGGAATAAATTACACTTTACTATATATTCACACAGAAAACAGCTGATTTACACTTGAATAATATTTAATACTATAACCGATTTTTGTTGTATTTTTAATCAAATAAGCGAAGCCATGGTTAGCAGAAGAGAATTCTTTTAAAAGTATTTAAAATCGTACCGACCCCAAACTTTTGAACGGTAGTGTATATATAATTAAAAAGCAATTTTAACCAGAAACCAGTCCTTTGTTGTGTATCTTTGGATTATTTTGTGTTGTAAATAAATCCAAACAATCTAAAAGCCATTCTTTTTTAAATCTCCTCATTCTTTGTGCAAGGCTCCTCATAAGGGCCTGATAGCACCTAATAGGGCCATTATGGGAGGGTCTTTGTCTTTCTCAGGTGTGAAATGCCATACATATTAATGAGAGATCACGCCTCCTCGCATAAAGCTTTCTCACACTAAACACGTCATACACATTATAAAAGACTTTATTGACTTATCTGAATGAGTAGTCAGGATGATTCTCACATAGTTTTGGAGCAAATATTCTAGGCTATGTGATACAATTTTCAAAAGTCTTGTGAAGAAATAATCAATATGTGTTTTGTGGCCTTATTTCAGAAACTTTTATTTTTAAGTTTTTCAATAACCATGCATAAATAATATTCTCTCAAAAATACAAACATGTACATACATGTTGCTCAAATATTATGGTAGCCCCGTTTGTGCTATATAGAGTGAATTTACACCGTTGCCATTAACATGTTTATAGATAACTGAAAAAAGCACAAATGTCAGTGCATGTCAAAACATCCCAAGGGCCTCAAAAAACCCTTGGTCCCCAGAGGGTTAACCTGCTCTTCAATATGTAATTTATTTTTTAATAATTCCGTCGTTTTTTTATGACAGCCACCATTTAGAAGTTGATATTTAAAAAAAAATAGATAAATAAATAAATGTCATTATAAATTATTATTATAACCTTATTATTGTAGAAAAAAACTCATTATGTGTAATTTAAATGTAAATTTGTGTCAATGCCCAAACCAACCTACAGTAACACAACAGTATATTGCGAAGATTACAAAGATACAAAATGAAGAAATCATAGATCTATGATGTTTATCACTGAATCCTGGAAATACTGTTAGGATTATTCCATTTTCTTACTAGATCTTTTCACATGTTTATAAAAAAATAAAAACACTTACCAAACCTGTTTGCCACGAGGTTTATGTTTCTGCCAGCAATATCCCGCTAAAGATTCTCTGCATTCAGTGTGTTGAAAAAGCAGGACTCTAAACAAGTCTGCTGTATTACATTCTCAGACTGCACTTGTTGTGATATGCTGCAAAGGGGCTGTGAAACGACAGTATGAGACTCCTGCGCAATAACTGCCCTCAAAGAGAGAAAGAGAGGGGTGGGCTGATGGGAAAACAGTGGAAAGGAATGAATGTAATCATGATGGATAAAGTTGAGAAAAAAAATAACCTAGAAAACAGGAAAGAATCCTACCATGGCTAAAGCACATTCATCTACCAAAGAAATGTCCTCTTGCCTAAAATAAATTTCTTCCCTAACCCCCGAGATTATCTTTAGACTTAAAACAATATCCTCCTCAGCTCACGATATGCATAACATCAGTTTTTAGACCAAGAATTCCTTTCAGAATTCATGAGAAAAAACATTTCCCTAAGAAGCTTTTGCTTATTTTCACAGATATGTCTTTACCGATCACATTCTTTTCTTCTATATTCCAAAACCAAGTGAGCTACCTGTGAAGGCAGTATTTTAAGACAGAAAGTCAATAAAGACTAAGCCAATCCCACAATGCCCTGCGACAAGCTCAGTAAAATAACGAATCTAAGATGGGGGACAAAGAGAGAGAGAAATGCTGATTAGGAATATAAACTTACAGTTCATTCATTACAGAAAGATACTAAGATTTTAGCATAGCAACAATTTTTTGCATAAAATAATAAATTGAGTCGAGTCACCTTGTGCGAGGAGAGCTATTTTGGCCAATGTAGAATGTTTCAAATTAGTCACTAATGAGGTTGCATGCATGGGGTTAGAAATTAGCATTTTTTGTAGGCCAACCGGAAAGTTAGCACCGCATAGGATATCTTGACAAAAAGCCAGTAGGATTTTTCTACTGGCATAAGCAAACTACACCACAATAGCATGACTTCAATGTCACCACCACTAAGCTTCCGAAAACTCTTTCAAACTTTATTTAGAATCTACAAGTTGGGAACATTTTAGAGCATGAGAATAAACACAAAAAGACTGTAAAAGCGGACTAGATGAGTTTTCCAGTTCAGCATGCTGACGTTTAATGTCCCCTATAGCCTCTGTAGTCCCATTTAGATATTTGTTAGAAACTGCCTTTTTCAAGACAAATTAAAGCTTGAAAATATCATAAGTTCTGAATCATTACTGATTTATGTCTTAGAAAAATATATTGAGCTTGTGTTAACCACCGACCTTATTTCAGCCTATTAAAACAATTGACTTCAAAGACAAATAATGTGCACAACTTATTTCCGAGTTTTAGTACTCATTCCTGCAGCACACTATTCTTTCTGTCTTTAAACGGCAGTACAATCCAAGTCCTGCACTGGAAGCTCACTTTGGCAAATCACAGTAAGATCCTGAAGTGCTAATGGATGAGGAGATTGTTTTCATATAGAGGGACAAAAGGCAAGGAGATGAAAAGAGAAGGTTTTGACCCAGCTGGGTAGGATGACTTGAGAGGGCTGAGGTCTGCATCAGTGTCCCAGAACAGATCAGCTATTCTGGGTTTATTTGATTAAAGCTGAATAAACACAGGCCCAGGAGAGATCTCCAAACCCAAACCACCAGACCAGCGGTGATGAAGAGCATCCATCAAAGCCCTGTTACATGTGTACATGGCATAACAAGATGATGCACATATTCTCTTTTCTCTGACTGCTCTGGTTAAATGGTTAAAGATCTGGAAATTAAAAGGTTGCAGGTTTGAACGCATATTGGGGACCGATGTTGTTTTGGACCCCACTGACTTTCACTGTTTGAACAAAAACAGTTGAAACAGTCTTCACACTATCGTCTTTTGTGTCTGGCAGAATAAAGTAAGTCATACATGTTTGGAACGACGTGAGAGTGAGTACATTTTTAGATGAGTCTTGCCTTTAAACTGTATGAAGTATATGTACTTTTAAGTTTAAAGAAAATAAATGAATGTTATTTTAATAAAAAAAAATATTGTGGATTTTTTTATTGTGTCAGGTGTCAATTTAACTACAAACAAATACATTATAATATATTGTTTTAATAATTTCTCCAAGGCGACCTCGTGGAACGGTTGCTTTGAATTGTAAAACGGTAAGATATATTTTGTTTGTTGCATTCAGGAAAAACAAAAAATTGCATTACAGTTACATGGTTCTTAATTTAAATTAGACCAACATAATAAAATTAATTAAACCTTAGTAAATAAAGCAATACAAGTTGATCCAACCTAAGACCATTAATTAACTAATAAATCAAAGTAGATGTTTTCTTTTGCTGTTTCTGTCCTCCATGTACAAATACGTGAACAGGCTGTGGGAAAACAGCATTCCACATACATATGTGTTTCTATGACGAGTGAAAGAAAAAAACAAATCTCAAAATCTGTTTGTTCAGCACTTTCTGAAATCTGTTTTCCTCCCATGCATGTAAACTCTCAAATGAGAATTGGTAAAGGTTTCCAGCCAATTTCACAAGTATGTAAAGAAAAAAAAAGACTCTTTGATTAATTCCAATGCTCCTGTTTACTCAAGAGGGACTTCTTCGTGTCGGCTTTGGCCTTTCCCTCCTCTCCCGTCCCAGTGATGTCCTTCCAACATAAAGTTTCCGGGTAGATCTTTCAATAACAAAGTGAATTTCTCAGCATAGCTTGGTAAGAACTGACCTCAAATGCCAAGAGATACCTAATTAGTAGTCATCTCAGTCAAACAAATGAAAACAAATCACTGTGTACTTTCCTTGGTCCGCTCCTCATGAACAGGTCCCAAGGGAAACGTTTTCTCAACAAAAACAATCTAGTCTTAATGCTAACCTCTATGATCGAAACATTGTATCCTCTTTGAGTTATCATTACCTTTATATTTAGAATAGGACTTGGAATAAGCGCTTTCCTGAATATTCTGAGAATTCTGACCTTTTGCTGAATATGCGCACAGACATAGATCATATACAAACTAAAAATTCAGTCATTTTCTTTCTTCCATGGAACACAATAGGAGACATTTTGTATAGAGAGCAAATAATGATAGCAATATAATTTAGGTGGACTTTTTTTGAATAAGCTAAAAACTGGGTACCGGGTTACTATTTACGATCAATATCTATCTACACAATCGTATTAGTCAATCAGCCAATTCTGTAGCACAATTATATCTAACCAAACCCTTGCCCTAAATCTACACCATAGAAGGGCAACCATTGGCTGATAAAAATGTTCTTCCTGCATCTAATTCTAACAGAAGCTTTAAAGTTTGAGGCCACTGATTGGTCAAACTGTATGCCATTCCAAGACCAACAAGGATGTCGATCTTGTGTAACACTGTGTTCTAACCAGACGTGACAAACTGACAAGAGATTAGACTTTGGGAAGTCTGATTCATTTAAATTAATTGGTTTGTTTGGACGCTTTATATAAATAAACCCATTAAAAATGTGATTCCCAGAAGTCCCTGTGCAGCATTTAGTCTTTTTGCTAGCAAAATATAAATGAAGCCGTTTGTCACTGTTTTCGACGTTGTTATATAAATTAATATGTTTCTAGTTTATTAGATGTATTTTATTGTGAATTTATCTGTAATCTGCAGCTGCCAACCTAATTCTGGTTCTCGTTATTTTGTGTCTGCTAAATATTGGTCTTTTTTAGTAGTTTTCAGTGTAGCAAACTAAATGTATAAACACCTACACTACCGTTTAAAAGTTTGAGGTCATCAAGTAAAAAAAAAGAAAAAAGAAATTAATGATTTCATCCAGCAAGGATGCACTGAATTGATCAAAGTTGTCAGTTAAGACTTTCTATTTCAAATAAAGGATGTTCTATTGAACATTTTATTCATCGAAGTATCCAGAAAATAAGTATCACGGTTTCCACAAAAATATTAAGCAGCACAACTGTTAAACATTGACAATAATAAGAAATGTTGCTTGAGCAGCAAATAAGCAAATTACAACGATTTCTAAAGGGTCATGTGAAACTGAAGACTGATGTAATGGTAATGGTGAAGACTAAAAGTAATATAATTGTATATATATATATACAGTATATATATATACACACACAGTGGGGAGAACAAGTATTTAAAACACTGCCGATTTTGAAATCTGTAATTTTTGTACTCTTGTGACGGAATCTAAAACAAAAATCCAGAAAATCACATTGTATGATTTTAAAGTAATTAATTTGCATTACATAAGTATTTGATCACCTACCAACCAGTAAGAATTCCGTCTCTCACACACTGTAAAAACAAACCAATAGAATCTACCCAATAAAATTGAGGTAACAATTTGCACTCACTTTGTTTGGGTAGATTTCATCCCATATTTTTGAATAAAGTGTACCTACATTTAATGGCTATGACATACTAAACAAAATTAGGTAAAGTCTACCTAATATTTTTCAATACGATACACTGCTAATTACTGAGTAATAATTACTCTATTGTTAGCAGGCAAAAGTCCATCTACTTAATTTTTATTAATAATAATAAGTCAATAGAAATAATTAAACATTACTTATTCAGAGATGGTTAAATTTACCTAAAAATGACCAGACACAGGATATCTCATGTATTACTTTTTATTGACCAAAAAACAAACATTTCAAACTAACAAAGGAACTACAAAAGAGTCCTCTTACATTAATATGACTCACATTACATACTTCTTCAACACTGTCCATTTAAAAATAATGGGAAGTCAGAATATACATTAAAAGCAACAGTCTTAAATTTCTCACACATTTTGTTATTTCAAACACAAAGAAATACACAATTTGATGTAATGTGTGGTGGTGGATCTGAAATAAGAGCAGAGGCTGATCTCATTTACCTCAAAGGACTGACATGCTATATGGATACAAACAAACATTTAATTTTTTTATAAACTTAACACAAATTAATAAAAAATAACCATTATTCAACATTAAATTTTAAGCGACATACAACTTAATATCACTCACGTGATAACACTTTACAATAAGGTTTCATTAGTTAACATGGTTAAATGGTTAGTTCACCCAAAAATTAAAATTCTGTCATCACTTAGGCTACTCACCTTCATGTTGTTCCAAACCCATAATAATTTCATTCACAAATAAAGATCTTTTTGATGAAATCTGAGATATTTCTGTCCCTCCATTTGCAGTCTACACAACTACTGTACCACTTTGAAGCTTCAAAAAGTTCATAAAGAGATCGTAAAAATGTTCTGAAGAAAGACAATCACTTGTGATGAACAGATTACATTTAGGCTTTTATTAACATATTAACATTAATCAACTCCCACATCAGTTATGGTAAACGGAAGCTAAAACATGTTCCCTTGATCTGCGAGAACCAATGAGGTTAATTCTCGTGTTACGCAGCATGTTTGAGCTTCAGCAAGAACCAATGAGCTTCTGTTTGTTCGCTGATCAATGTTTATGTGAATAAAAGCCTAAATGTAATATGTTTGTCATATAAAATGATTGTCTATCTTCAGACAATTTGAACTAAACCGCTTAATGTGTCAATGGAGGGAGAGAGAAATCTCTCAGATTTTATTAAAAATATCTTTATTTGTGTTCTGAAGATAAAAGAAGGTCTTACAGGTTTAAAACGACATGAATGTGAGTAATTTATGTCATAACTTTCATTTTTGGGTGAACTATCACTCTAACTACTTTAGTTAACATGAACGAAGAATGAACAACACTTCTACAGCATTTACCAATAAATTATTATAATAAAAAGTTTTAATTTTTAACATTAGTTAATGCACTGAGAACTAATATGAACAATGAATGACTGTAGATTAGTAAAGATTAATAAATACTGTATTGCTCATTAATAGTCCATCTTAATTAATGCATTAACTAATGCTAACAAATGAAACCTTATTGTAAAGTTTTACCACTTAGCCTACGTTATAAAACTTCTTCAACACTTCCCATTCAAAATAAACGCCTTCATGGGATGAAACATTCTGTGGTTGAACTTATAATTCTTCTTGCACGGTCTTCAAATGTTTTCATGAAGATCTTTCTGTGGAAGAAAAAAAGTATGACATTTTTTAATTATACATTTTTGATTATAGATTTAATCAAGACATAAATTAACTGCATTTAGGCTTAAATCAATGTAAGCTTGCTTAAAAAACAACAAGACTGCTTTTACATGATGCACAATTACATCTGCATGATGCAAAATCAAAAGAGGAGAGCAGCAGTTAAAGTTAGGTGATATGCTAGCATAATATATGAACAATTTTGTGTACGTTAAATATTTGTAAAGGAGGATATGGATAACAAATTAAGCACATCGCGAAACCATGCATACGAAAAAAATTAACAAATTACCCAAATATATTAACACCAAACCGTTTTTGACATAGGGCCAACATTAAATGAAAGAACCCAACAGAAAGGCACACAATAATTATCATATCCGTCAATAATAAACAAAAACAAAAGTAGGCCTACTTTATAATTTGATCCCTTCTAACACACATATCATCATATAAATGCAAGGAAACCACATTAACGTTAACAGTTTTACTGCTATTATTATTTTCTCTACGTTAACGTTACCCTGTCCTCAGAAAGTCAACAGTCTCTCTCTGTAACTTACAGACGCATTGCGCGCTGCGACTCTGTTGTGTTCACTAATTTCAGCCATGTACATAACACTAATGGCATATGGAAGCGAATATTTTACTCATGAATGTAGATTTTTACTCGCATTTGCAGGTGTATAAGACCCTGTAACTTAGCTATCAACGCGAAATCGACCAACCTCAGACTAACGTTAACGTTAGATATCATCAGCTATGGGTGTGGCGCCGAAAGGATAACAGAACACAGAAGCGAGCAAATTACAAATCTTTTGGTAAATTTTACTATTAAATAAGTTAACATTTGCGTTATATTATATCAACACGATAAACAACAACAAACAAACAAAATAAACTTACCTAGAGCTCAACACTTCGTCGTCTCGCTGGAAGACGTTGAATTTGAATTCCGTGATTCCCCGCATGGACGTTGAAGTTGGCGCATGCGCAATTTGTGACCACTGAACTAATATAATGGGGTATGTTTTACTCATTCTTTTAAGGTTGCAGATATTACTTTTAATAAATAGGTAGTGTAGTTAGAATGTACTCATTTTTATATATTTTACTTGCTAACTAATATACTTAAGTAAAATATAACTGATTTGCACAGGTTGTATTTAACACCCTCCTGCATAATTTTTTACAATTTTTTATAACAGGTCTGCAGACCTGTTAGTTTCTCTTGTTCCTTGTTCCTGTTAGTTTCCTTGTTAGTGGATCCTGTTCTCCACTCATTACCTGTATAAACTGCACCTGTTTGAACCCGTTACCTGTATGACACCTGTCCACACACTCAATCAAACAGACTCCAACCTCTCCACAATGGCCAAGACCAGAGAGCTGTATAAGGACATCAGGGATAAATTTGTAGACCTGCACAAGGCTGGGGTGGGCTACAGGACAATAGGCAAGCAGCTTGATGAGAAGGCAACAACGGTTGGCGCAATCATTAGAAAATGGAAGAAGTTCAAGATGACGGTCAATCTCCCTCGGTCTGGGGCTCCATGCAAGATCTCACCTCGTGGGGCATCAAGGATCATGAGGAAGGTGAGGGATCAGCCCAGAACTACACTGCAGTACCTGGTCAATGAGCTGAAGAGAGCTGGGACCACAGTCTCAAAGGAAACCATTAGTAACACACTACGCCGTCAAGGATTGAAATCCTGCAGCGCACGCAAGGTCCCCCTGCTCAAGCCAGCGCATGTCCAGGCCTGTCTGAAGTTCAATGACCATCTGGATGATCCAGAGGAGGAATGGGAGAAGGTCATGTGGTCTGATGAGACAAAAATAGACTAAACTCCACAAGCCGTGTTTGGAGGAAGAAGAAGGATGGAGATGGAGGTGGAAACATCATTCTTTGGGGGTGCTTTTCTGCAAAGGGGGCAGGGACGACTGCACCGTATTGAGGGGAGGATGGATGGGGCCATGTATCGCGAGATCTTGGCCAACAACCTCCTTCCCTCAGTAAGAGCATTGAAGATGGGTCGTGGCTGGGTCTTCCAGCATGACAACGACCCGAAACACACAGCCAGGGCAACTAAGGAGTGGCTCCGTAAGAAGCATCTCAAGGTCCTGGAGTGGCCTAGCCAGTCTCCAGACCTGAACCCAATAGAAAATCTTTGGGGGAGCTGAAAGTCCGTATTGTCCAGCGACAGCCCCGAAACCTGAAGGATCTGGAGAAGGTCTGTATGGAGGAGTGGGCCAAAATCCCTGCTGCAGTGTGAGCAAGCAAACCTAGTCAAGAACTACAGGAAACGTATGATCTCTGTAATTACAAACAAAGGTTTCTGTACCAAATATTAAGGTCTGCTTTTCTGATGTATCAAATACAATAAAATGCAAACTTAAAAATCATACAATGTGATTTTTTTGGATTTTTGTTTTAGATTCCGTCACTCACAGTTGAAGAGTACCTATGATAAAATTACAGACTTCTACATGCTTTGTAAGTGGGAAAACCGGCAAAATCAGCAGTGTATCAAATACTTGTTCACCCCACTGTATATATATATACTGTATATTTAGTTAGTAACATGAGTAACATGACTTAAATGTACTAAAAGCCACAAACTGATTTGATGAGTAATGAGTTTCAGGATTTCTTTAACTACAGTACAGTAAATCTTATGCCGGGCGTACACCAAAGGATTTTCACAGTCCCAGACTAAAGACCGGCCGTTTTTAGGAATCTTACTGGAGTCTCGGCGCGCTCCCGTCGTCTCGATCGTTAAATGTGAGGTGATAATCTGCAGTCGGCGACCCGATTTATGCCAGTCTTTCTCTAGTCTTTCATATCAAACATGTTTGATATTATCGCAAGTCCTAGCGTAGTCATAGTGACGTAAAACAATCAACAACCAATAAAATCGTTCTCAGAAAAACGGAAACAGGAAGCCATCAGTCACAACAAAGAAACATGTCGACGGACGTGGAAACATAACGAGCGCCAATTAGGCGAAAATGGACCGTGGATAAAGAGGAGCGCCTTGTCGAGCTTGTCATCCCATTAAATAGTCAACTCTTTATTAAGAAATGTTCACATAACAATGTCTAATTAGATTTTTTTTTCATTCCTGGAAAAGAAAGTGATTTATTGTAATTAAACAATATAAATTAAAAAAAATTTTACTCATCAAACAAAAAATATGCATAAAAATGCCTATTTTAATAGAGGAAAAAATTAGGACCCCTAATAACTAGTGATACCCCCCTTTGTTGAAATTAATTCAGTGAGGTAAAATGGTGGAATGGCTGATGTCAAAGTCCTTTGATATCTTTTTAAATCCTTTTCCACACTCATATAGCCTGGATGCCAGCCCGAACCCCGCCCACAACATATTTTGATCGGGAAGTTCGGTCTGGACTCGCTCCATTGAGGAGTAATTATGATCGGTTCAGAAATCGTCGGGCCAATCAAATTGTCAGGGCGGGCTTTATACGATGATGGACAGATGATCTGCAGGGACGTAATCCTCACGTTATCAAAGAGCGCTTGGGTTGAACTGGTTTCCCTCACAGATGACTGCAGCTGGAGAACTGAGATGTAGAGATTCCGCTGTCGCGTCCGTTGTAAAAGAAATCGACAGCGCATTCATTTTAAAAGACGAACATAGAACTGCAATCAAGGCATTTGTCGATCGGAAAGATGTGTTTGCCGTCCTTCCTATGGGATTCGGCAAAAGTTTATTTTATCAGCTGGCTCCGATGGTAACTAAGAAGATGGGACGCAATGAAAACCCTGTGGTCGTTGTGGTTTCTCCTTTGGTCGCACTCATAGAGGGCCAAGTAAAAGAAGCAACACTCGTTATTTTACTTCTTCCAGCGTGCGTGCATTTGAGTTCTGTAGTTGACAACTGTGTTATGCAAAGTAGTTGACTTACTGCGTTGCTCTCATTGGTTGCAGGTCTATCCAATTGAGTGCAGAGTTTTTTTTTTTCCTGGTTCGGTTAAGACACGCCTCATAATCAAAGCCCTATGAAGCAGTATCAGACTCACATTCTGACTAGAATATGAGTATGACGAAGTCAGGCTAACACTCATAAGGAGTGTGGGGGAAATATATGGGGGGTGTCCTAATTTATTCCTCCTCAAAAATTGCATTCTTTTAAAATTACATTTCACAGAGAGTCTTAAAAAGGCCTTCCTTATTTTTAAATTGTTTAGTTAAATCACTGGGTCTTTCAGTATTGTTAAAATTGTTATTACATGTCCGTATGTTGAAAAATAGACAGGCTTTCATGGTGTCATACTTTTTTCACATGACTGTATGGTTGCCTTTATATAATTTAATAATAATGATAATTTATTATTATTTTTATTATTATTTAATGATGATAATCACATAATTTGGACAGTGACTCCCACCCCCTGCAGAACACCATCACTGCACTGTTTATTTATTGTATATATTGTTTATATTATTATTATATATATATTTTTTTTTTTACTATCCACTGTGCTGCTGCAATACTGAGAATTTCCCCATTGTGGGAATGTAAGGTCTATCTTATCTTATATACCACCACCACTGTAGGCCTACCTTCAGAAATATTTTGGATCATACAACATAATGTGATACAGTAGCTAACTGTAGCTGCTTCTCCTACATTTTTGTTAAATCACTGCTGAGCATGATGGGAGGAATTTGGTGGGACTAAAAAGCTAAAATAATCTAGTTGTAGTCCTGTAAATAGTGTCACTACAAGATTCAGTGTTTGTAAAATCTTTAGTCTGAGACTAAAAACTGTGAACCCAAGTCTTTAGATGTGAGCTGATAATCTTATAAAGTCTTTTCTAAATCTTTTCAAAGTCTTTAGGTGTACAGAAAGCATTAGTTGTAACTGACTTGACATGAAGGGCAAACAAGGCACATAAGTGGTGATGAAAATGCATGCGTTTAAAAGGAAGATATTAAATGCCTTTGCTGTGGAAAGTATTACCTGACTTTCAACAGATGTCAACAGCATATAAGTGCAAATGGAGAGGTCTGTAAAGAATATCATTAGCTACAGGAGATGACACACAACAGTGTCAAAGTGGGGAAAGATGAGCTTCAAGCACCACTGACTGTTACAAGTTTCAGTACGTTTTCGGAGCACTGAAGAATCATTACGACCTCCCTAAGAGCTCAGCTTTTTTTCTGAGGATAATCGCAACAAAGCTAAAGCGGAAGAGAGATGGATGATGATTAGCACACGCTGACCACAGCGAGTATTGTTTCACTGCAGAGATTTATGAGCAAAACAAAGGTGCTGTGAAATTCCTCCTTCCGCACCACACAAGGAGAATACCAGAGGCATACATTATGATGGCAGAACTGAGTCTCTGGCTTGAGCTTCGGTTACTGATCTAAGGATGGGGAGCAGACGCAGCAGTCACTAATGTCTACGTTTATGAAGACAGATCTTCCTGAGTGTGCACCCCACCATCGCACAATCCACTGTAGATCCGCTGAATCCCAGGGCAGGAATTCTCTCTCATAAAAGTGCCAAACGTGAGAGGAAACAGGGCGAGCCATCCTGCGGCGGTTCTGCCCTTCCCACCTCCTCGCCGCAGCCTTCTATTCCAAAACAAACCGCCCCTCTCCGCCCTGGTTGGCCGCAAAACTCACAAACCGGGGATAGGCAGATTAAATATCACCATCAGCCCAATAGCATGACCACCACGGTGAGTGTAGAATAATGTGAAAGAGGTTGACTGGTATGTTGGTAAGTCAATGAAACATGTAAACATGCACTCTCCTGCTGAACAGACCAGGGTTCTGCTGCATAAACTGCTGAGACTAGAATTAGTCTAAGTTAGTCATCTGCCATAGTGTTGTCACGGTACCAAAATTTCAGTATTCGGTACCAATACCAGTGAAAATCCACGGTTCTCGGTACCAATTTCGGTACCAAAGCTTAATTTGGATAAAATTTACATATATTAAAGTGTATATCACAGTTACAAAGATGGAAACTGTAGTATTAAAAACACTTTACAATAAGATTATATTTGTTAGATAACATTAGATAAAATGACCTAACAATAATCCCTAGTTATATACATAGCAATTATTCTCCTTGGGGTTAATTTAAAAATATACTAAATACATTTTTTAAATCAAAAGTTTTATCTGTTAACATTATTTAATGCACAATGAATTAAGTGAACAAACATGAACAATCAAGTGTTTGTATTAAATAACATTCACAAACATTAATTAATGTTGTAAAAATATATCGTTCACTCAATGTGTTGATGTTCACACATCAAGTAATGTTAATGAATGGTATCTTATTGTAGTGTTACCAAACTATACAGGAGATAAAACATGTTTTATTTGACTTAACTGTAGCCTACTTTTATTTAATCCAAAACTGCCAAGAATGTCACTCTTGCCTGTCTTCAAAACTTGAGAACCCTGTAGCTGATTTCTAATGCAAGGGCTAGAAATCAATTAATTCTTTGCTGGTACTTCCTCGTCATCACGGAGAGCGCAGTTTGCACCGCTTTCTCCTTCTCTCCACAAGCGCTCGCTCTCGCGTGTCTCCGCTATGCAAACAGTGACGCGCCTGGAAAAACAAGCTTGCACGTCGCTTCTATTATGAGCGCGCTTACATTTGAAATTTGCACGCGCGCAAAAAACGTGCTATGTGAACGTGTGAACGGCCCTTTATGGCAACGTGACATTAGCCTAATTCAACATATTTCCATGTGTGGCTCTTTCCTCCTTTCTTGTCAACAACTGGATTCAGAGCCAACGCTTAGCAGCGCCGCCGGTCGCCATGTGTTTTTATGAAGAGGACGCAACTCTGCACCTTTCGGACAGCGCATCAAGAACCGGATTAACCCGGTACTCGGTACCTAGAAAAGCTGGTACCGTAACCGTTAATTTTTTTTAGTACCGACTTGGTACCGAAGTACCGAGTTTTTTGACAACACTAATCTGCCAGTTGCATAAACCTCTGTTACCCTCTATGTTATAAGAACTAGTCTGACTAACTAGCAGTTAATCAGTCTTATTTTTCTGATTCAAATGAGATAAATAATGGTGAGATGTCTTGTATGACTAGTCTGAGTGTTTTATGCGGTCACCTGATTTTCTTAAGTTGCATTAAAGGGATACTCCACCCAAAAATGAAAATTTTGTCATCATTTACTCACCCTCAAGTTGTTGCAAACCTGTATGAGATTCTTTCTTCTAATGAACACAAAGGAAGATATTTTGAAGAACAATTGGAACTTTGGCACCATTGACTTCCATAGTATTTTTTTTTTCTACTATGGAAGTCAATGGTGCCAAACAACTGTTTGGTCCCAATCGTTCTTCAAAATATCTTCATTTGTGTTCAGCAGAAGAAAGAAACTCATACAGGTTTGAAACAACTTGAGGGTGAGTAAATGATGACAGAATTTTCATTTTTGGGTGGAGTATCCCTTTAAAACTCCATTCATTCACTTATCCAACACAACCATTGGCTAACTGCTAGATGGTCAGTCTAGCTCTTAAGCCATATGTTTTATTTATAATGCGCTTTTCCTACACCCAAAACGCTACAGCAAAAAACAGGAAAAAGAAAAAAAATAAGCAACAAGGATAAAAGTGCTAAAATAGTAAGATAGTTAAAAATCACCTTCAATAAAAGTGCCTTAATCAACTTTTTAAAATGTTACAGAGCATTTCTGTTAGTGAAGGAAAGAGCATTCTATAACGTGGGGGGCTTTGAATAAAAAAGAATAATTCCCCCATGGTCTTAAGTTTACATGAAGGCTGATGAAGAAAAAAAAGAGTGTTAGCAGAATGGAGAAAATGTGACAAAGAAGTATATGGTCTAATGAGATCACAAAGATACACTGATGCTATCTAATTGTTTATATGTCCATCAAATGTTAACTGAAGATCCAAAATGACACCAAGTAGGAAGTAACATATTGGATTCGACAACCAGACTAATATGATCAATCTTCTGAGTATAGCCGCTATCGTATCAATCAGCATTAGTTCAGTTTTGGAGCAATTCAGTTTCAGGAAATTATGCTGCATCCAAATTCTGATTTCTTCTAGGCACACTCAAAACAGCAAATGTGTAGCTGACATCAGGGATGGCTAGTGGTGATGTGAATTTGAATATCATTAGCATAGCAGTGACAACCAAGGCCATATTTCCTAATAATCTGTCCAAGTGGAAGCAAACATATGCTAAAAAGAGTTGGGCCAGACACTGAACCCTGAGGAACACCCTGTCGAGCTGGCACGGTATTGGATTCATGATTTCCCATACTAACAAACTGGGCACAATTAGTTAAGAGCTAAACCAATCGAATACATGACCAATGAAGACATGGATTAAACATAATAGCTGTGTTTATACAACTACCCCCAGGTTAGATTAGCATGCTAGTTAGTGCTGGTCTAGCTGGTTTACTTGCAGTCAAGTAGGAAAAACCAGCACACCAGTATCCCATGTTGGGGACCGGTGTCCAAAACGTAACATGGCTTTTAACAAGAAAACTTACTATAAATAAAATGAAAAAATAAATGAAAAATATATATATACTAAATTACTTATCTTTGTGGTTTCAGAGAATGTAAATATAAAAAAAAAATGCAATACATTTTCACATGATAAAATGTTGTGTACACAGTTTAGATACACTCCTGAAAGTTGTTTTTTGTTTTGTTTTAAATGTATTTTATTGTATTATTGAATTTGTTTTTATTCATTTTTAGATGTACAATACTGTTTTAAAATATAAAAACAGTGAGGTCAATCTAAACAGAACGTGAGGGTTAAATTGATGGTTTTTGGAAGCAAAAAGTATGAATAACCAAATATTGTTAAAAATGTTTTTGTTTTAAGTAAAAAGGAGTCATATTATAATTTACTGAAAAAAAGTAATATATTGTAGCATATACAAGTGCCAATTGTACAATTGTCACTTTCACTCAATTTCAGGCAACCACAGCTGCCCTTTTACAGTGATTATAACAGAACAGTGCAGAAACATTTTTAAATGCAAAAAAAAAAATTCCCCACATTCAGGTCTTCACCTCATTGTGTAAATCAACTGGCCACCAGCTAAAGTGGCATATGACCAATATTATTTGATTGATGTTCACCATTATCTCTAGAGAAATACGGTAATATGAGGGTGAACATGACCAAACTGTATTCTAGACTATCTGCTCAAATGACAAATGAAGAGCTTTTATCATTAAGCCCCTGGCTTTCTTTAAAAGGCAGGAATGAACAAACTGCCTGGAATTAGATCTCAATTTACTGAAGAGACAGATTTCCTTATAATCTGTGGGCAGAAAGGAAAAAAGAAAACACAATGTGCGCCCAGATGATAAACATGAAATATGAAAAGAGAAAAGAACATTATGAACGTAGAAAACACGCTGGGGCTGGCAAAGCACCCCAACTCTCCTTCTAAGCCATTTTAAGGTAATTTAACTAAACTTTGGCTATGGTTTGACAGCTCAGTTTCCATATTTACCCATTCTTTTGTCTCCGTCTGTGTCATTATGAGCTGGAAGGGTAATATGCAAGGCCATTAGATATGATTTACATTACAAGATTCACATTTACAGCAAATCGATTTTCAAAGGATGTGTCTCGACCACAGACATTTGGCTGAAGTATCACAGATAAAATGATGATCTATGTTGACAAATGGTCATATTTACACAGGCTCATGACACGACCCGAGCTCTGGTATGCTTGCACATTTAGTAATGGATCAAACCGACCTGAGAAAGAAGAAAGCAAGAGAGACTGATGTATAGGAAATGTACACGATCCCCCCATAATTTATTGGCAAAGCCTCTTGTAATGTCTGGAAATGAATAACTTCCCCTGTTGGCCTCTGGGTGTCACTACATAGAGCTGGTTCAATGCCAGAAATGATGTGTGGAAAAATTATTTTCTTATTCTTTTCTATTATAAAAAAAAAATATTGACCTGGCTACATCCAAAACCTCAGTACAATAATTAACCATCACCATTCCTGTAGTAAAGGTTTTGTGTGTATCTGTTAATTGATAACTAGCTGAGGTAATGTACTGTAGTTATTCTTATTAAATGTTACCATGCACAACTGTACCTCTGCATGGGGTAGAGCTAAATAAAAACTCTGGAAAAATGCTGAATGAAAGGGAAGGGATTCCTACTCCCAATATCATAATGATTTATAACTGTTCAAATCCATAAGTTCCATAAGACACATATAACAGTGGGCAACTTTCATTTGCAACACCCCACACTGAGACAGGAAAGACTTGCTGTTATTCAATAAAAAAGCTCAGATTCTTACAGCTTTTCCTTAGTAGATGGGGGGAAAGAGAAAGAGAGAGAGAGAGAGAGAGAGAGAGAGAGAGAGAGAGAGAGAGAGAGAGAGAGAGAGAGAGAGAGAGAGAGAGAGAGAGAGAGAGAGAGAGAGAGAGGTTATCACAATATGCAGCAAGTGTTTTGTGTGTGCTTGATAACCAAGAATTTCACAGAGTCGCTGGGAACCCATCGTGGCCTCCCTGACGCCTCGGTGTATATAGACTGTCTGTTGTTTATAATCAAACACAAACACACATTATTTGTTGACTCATTCTTTGAGTATCAAACAAATTACTCAATCACAAATAGAGATTATAAAACCTTTAAGAGATGCTGAACAAAAAGTGATCCAATTATAATTCACTCACACAACCATCACAAAACTAATTATTTCAAGTCTGCATCACTTTGTAACGTTTCAAATCTCTAAACCATTCCAAAAGAGCTGGTTTCCTATTGTTATGTTTGTGTGTTTGCATTGGTTGAGTTCAACTTTTATTGTGTGTTAGTGTGCTGGAAATAACTGATCCCACACATGGAATCTGTGCCCACAGAGTTAACTACAACGCTCTGAGAAGGTCTGCAGAATTTGAACGGCCATCATTCAAAGTTCTACCCTTGCAGTTTTGTTTATTATTTATTTTGGCTAATTTTGCTAACGCTTTCAGCTACCAGTAAGTGTAGTCTTTTAATCTCCATTTAAAGGCAGCATTAAAAAAACAAAAAACATTAGCGACCCATTTTACTTTGATAATGTGAATTTTCAACAGAAAACCTGGGCTCATTGGAAAAAGGTGCCTCTACCTACATTTTTGGAGAGAAAAAACAAACGTACCTATAATCAATGGCAGTTTCCAGCTGAAATGACACTAGAGGCAGTAACACATGTATAGCTTTTCTGATGTAGTAAACTTATTGCTCAGTTGCTCACCTGGTACAGCATTACACTTGAGATTGGGTATGTGTCCCATGAAACAAGAATCAACATAAAACGTACGGATAGTTAAACAAATTTGCTTTAGTTCACTTTTGACTTTGTTAACACAATCGTTTAGGTTAAGAGTTTTAGGGTAGGTTAGGATTAGGACATTTTATCAAGACATTTTATTTCCAAACTGCTGCGATACGTGCAACAACCAACGCAAAATGTTACCAGATTCATGTTTATCTCTTTCGGATAAAACCGCATGGACAAGCAACATAATATCAGAAATGTCAGAAAGGTGTTCTTCAGAAATGTCGCCACAGACATGTATTTCCAATGGACCTGGGATGTACAAAAAAAGAAATATTTATCCATTGAGAACTCATTGGATTGACGTTTCATACCAGAATGGACCAGCATAGCTTGCTGGGCATGGTTTCTCTATGGCAGGTGATTGGAGGGGAGGAGCTGGCCTTGATGAAATCACCCAAAATGGAAAGCCGTTGCAGAGGCGGAGCAAGATATTATATTTTAATCAAAGTTTCTGAGGAAAGAATTTTTTTCTTTGGAATGACATGCACAATAAGATGAGGAATGTGTATTAATAAAGAAAACAGGGTAGATTTTCTCTCAAAATCAGCTCAGAAAATGCCTGGCAATGAACAAATAATCACATTATAACTACTGCGACTCCCCCCTTTCCAGGTTACCAGCGCGTAATACCCTTGAGTGCATCCAGAACGCTGCTGCTCGACTTGCCTTTAACCTCTGGAAATACTCTCAGGTTACACATCTGCTCAGGTTCTGTTACTTGCTGCCAGTATCTGTTATAATTCAATTCCAGACACTGTTCCTGGGCTATACAGTCATAAATGGCCTAGACCCCCATTTTACTTTCAATCCTTCATCAAGCTGTAAACCCCCAACCCGGGCGCTTTGATCAGCCACCTCTGTTCTCCATGGCCCCCTTCACTGCACACGAAAGTACCCATTTCAAACTTCTCCATCCTTGTTTTTTATGACCTGGGACTCTTGGTTATGTACAAATTTGCTGTTGCTACCTTATGCCTTTTAACCTTTTGTGGCCTAGCTAACTTAGTAAATGTTGTATATTCTTAGCTACTTGTATTTGTCTTTGATAAAATAGCATGTAAACACCTGACTAGTAAACATCCAGCATAATCTAACTTAGAACCAGTTAAATCCTTTAACACACTGTTCAACAATATTCCCATTTGATGTTTATTCTTCTGTGTTATTGTACTATCCGTACACACTCTGGCCTCTCTTCCCGCCAGCGGCCCCCCCACCACCCCCCACCACCTTGTGTCACTCATGCCGCAAGCTTTTCAGCACACCTGCTAGTGGTTAAGCTCAATCACATCACAAAGTCAAAACTGCAACCAGCAAGCCCCAATACTGAACTCTACAGGACACACAGTGAGTTCAGCTGAACAGTTTACTAACAAACACACTGAGGCTAAGTCTATATTAATCCGAATACATTTCAAAATGCTCTCCGTCCACACTAGCATTTTCCAAAAGTTGCTCACTCACTCTGAAATGTCTGAAAATGCTTAAATCACATTCGTACTTGAAAAAAAACACCTTACTAATAAATAGCTAGATGGTCTAAACTTCCCCTTAACGTTCTGCTGCAGAGCAACTGTAAGTAGGCTACATTTTCTGTTTTCTTTGCAGGAATTTAAAGCTGCATTCCATAACTTTTATGGGTTAAAAATTATCCAAAATAAATTTGAGCAAGTACATAACCAGCCAGTGTTCAACACTCTCTGCTTGCCTTAGCTCGATTCAAAACAGTAAGCTTGTAATAATGTTTTTAATTCCAGTGGTACTGATGGATTTCTGCGGGAGATTCGAGCATGTCTTTGCGCCATTACGTCACATCTGTACATAAAGGAGGAGTCTCGGCTAGTAGGCAATATTGCGTGTGAGGATGCTGGAGGTGGAGATTTATAGCCTTTTCTCACAGCACTTGATATAATTAAACATATCAATTTGATGGAGGATACAGAAAGGTTCAAACAACAATCAGTGACAACAGATTCAACCGTGGTAAAATGCAAAAGACTTCGGACTTCGGAGTGGCTACAGAAAAAAAGAGACTGCAACCGGCCCATGCGAATACAAGGATAAATATCGGAAGGGCATTAAATGTAGTCAAACAATACTGATGTTGTTAACATTAATAATTTGAGAACAAAGTATAATTTACGCGTTTTGAAGTGATATGATAAGCGATCGTTAGATTTAATCAGCGCGATTTACTTCCCCTTAGTTGGTCAGAACAAAAATGGATGTTACTTACGTGTTCAGATGACATTTTTCAGTGAAAATTCGTATGTTGGTCATTCTTCCAAAAAGTAGAATCTGTGACTCTGAATGACAGTATCCACACCGGCGCGGTGACTGACAGCCGCACATTTTCCTCAAAACATTGGATTCATCTGCGCTGTGCCATGCCGAGGCATAACATAACCCACGTAGAGTTGATAATTCCGTGAATAACTGCAATTGCAGATTTTAAACAGAGATGGCGACAAAGAAGAAAAACTACAGACTGCAGCTTTAATACAAAGATTGTACAAAGTTACATTTACCTTTAGCCACAATATGAAAGTGAATAGCAGGCACATGCTAGCAAAACCATAGATCTATGGGTACAAAATGCATCACATGCCTAAACATGCGTCATCATTTTTTAATACCTCAGTTTTCACAGTTCCCTATCAGTCACGTTCGACATTACGTCAGACGTGGTAGAAACCATCACTTCAGCAAATGCTCCCTCTACGAGGCGAGCTTACTCCCTGAGGCGGAACCTGTTCGTTGAGTGGTGTTCTTCTCACCGGGAAGGCCTTTTAGGGACCAAGTGGTGCACCTGCAAACGCTGTCCCTGGAGGAGGCAGACCAAGCCCTAGCTTTGCTCTGTCCCTTCCGCGCTTTCCGCCTGTACATGGACCGAACGCAGAGCTTCATGACCTCAGACCAGCTCTTTGTCTGTTATGGAGGCCAGCAGAGGGGAAAAGCTGTCTCTAAGCAGAGGATGGACCACTGGATAGTGGATACCATCGTCTTGGCGTACCAGACCCAAGGCGTGCCGTACCCCCTTGGGTTGAGAGCTCACTCTACCAGAAGCGTGATATGCAAGTCTCGCATGCCAATGAGCATTGGCTCGTTTAGTTTACATTCTTAGTTACAATCTCAGGCAAGATACAAATTTGTCAGATCACGTCGGACGTAACGTCTCCGTTCCTTCCTTCAGGGAACAAGGTTTAAATACGTAACCAAGACGTTCTCACTACAACACGAAAATGACATTTTCAAATTTATCCACTCGGGAGACCAGCTTTCACAGGTCAAAAACACCATCTAAGTGTGGATGGAAGGCCAACACAGAGAGAAAAAGATGTGTTTTTAAATGTATCTGTATTAAAGGTACAATATGTAAGAACTTTGTATCAAAATATCCAAAAACCACTTGCACAGTGTTATATATTTCTTTCAATTATGTACTTGCATTATCCTGAATGTTTCCAAGAATTTGTAAATTCAGAGAAATGCACAATTCCCGTCCCTTGTCACTTGTCGCCTGTCAATGACGTAATATCCGCGTTATCCCTGGTTTACACTTGTACTGCCATAGTAACCATGGCGACATATGTGGACAACTGCGTAACGTCTAGCGGCACGCTGTTGTTGTTTCGTTCAAACATTATGGATCATGGCCAGCAGACTTTGGGACAAAAGGAAAAAATAAAACGAGGATCAATATAGATGTGGCATTTTCGAGATGCCGAGCGCTTCGGGACAAACTTCGATTTGACAGAGCTTCACGACTTGAAAGAGACGCCGCTCTTGCATGTACTTTATTAGACAGGTGAGCAAATGTACATAAAACAAATCATTGTTATATAGCTCAGCATGATGAAATGTTAGAATATGATCAGTATGTTATTCTAATGTTGATCTAGCTTACTGCTAGTCTCATATAGCCAACAAACTATCACATAGAATAACATTTTAACTTTCAACACACTCAAATGCCATTTAGTATGATAGTGTAACGTTAGACCAAGTAAAACAGCACTACGTTACCTCACAAGTTTAATTGGTCTAATAAACTGACCTGTGTGAGTAGTAATTCTGCACTTGCGGGTAGTTCGGTAGAATGAAATGTCCTCATTCCTTTATATCCGCGGGACTCGCGTGTGGCGCTGATACCTGTCTCTCATTAGCAATCGCGCTCTGCTTCATACCACAGTCATGTTAAAAAACATGAATGCTTTCATTCATCCATAAACATTATTAGATCCATCAGCATGACGGCAAGTTCCAATTCCGCTTATCACTGCGTCATCAATCTACGCCTCTGTTATTGTAAGAGGTTAGTGACCCCTAGCGGCGAAAAAAAAACATATTGTAGCTTTAATGTAGACATAGTCCGAAAAAATTCCAAGGATGTGAAGCTAACGGTGTTATGAGGAAAATGAAGAGACGTGAATATCGTAGCTATATTAGCAATATTTTTATGAGGGGGAAAGCTATGGAGCTAATAATATGACAAAATGATTTGAATTTGAATTGTGTAAATTTGAATTATTTGCAAGTGTAATCTAACAAAATTGAATTTTAGGTGGTAGTTTAAATAGTTCTGAATTTGATTTTTTTAAACGAATATTGAACATTTAAAAATTTAACAAATTGAAAGGTTTTTATGGCTGAATTTTATAGACATGTATTTTCAAACAGCTAGTTTTTTTGTTCTGAATTCAAATACTACAAATATTCAGTTTTAAAAAATACAGATTCAAGTTTTCAAGATGAAGAAATTCGGAACTTCAAATTCAGTTTTCTAAAATTCAATCTCAAAAATTCAAACTCAAAAATTCAGGTCTTACAGAAAGTAGGTCACAGGTCATCCACAGGGAAGAGTAGATGATCTCAGAAAAGTCGAACAGAGCATTTTGGTCCATTAGGGACTGCAGAAGGTTTCTTAAACATGAATGATTTTGTGTTTGTTAGCGTTCTCATCACGTGAGACATTTATCTAAGCTCTCTGGTGTTTGTTTTAAAGTATATTTTGTGTAAAAGTGATTAGAACGCCACTGTGTCACCTACAAAGACAGGACGCGAGCGGCGCGACGCAACACAGTGCTTGAAGCGACTGTTGCAAAGAGCTGAGACTAGGTCACAAATAGGATGGGGAATCAGTGTGCTGTTGGGGATTTCACGGGTCGCGTCGCGTCGCTCCGCTCGCGTCTGGTCTAGACTGCGTCGTACATGTAGTAAGCATAAGGTACGAGTGTGAATTAGCCATTAAATGTCTTACAATAAGCCTACCTACCTAATGCAATTGTCCTTCAATATTAAAGTCTTCTCTACTGATTGATGACTGACTCAGTAATAAAGACGGTCTTTGCCGCCATCTAAAATTACAGGTGAAATATTTTAACTTATGCTGCTGTTCACGGCCAGGGACTATTTTTTTCCAGCGGAAGGTAGGCTTTTGGTGATTTTATTCATGAAAGTTGCACTAATATATATATATTTTTTTAACTTTAATATGATCATTGAGTGGTAATCGCTTTAGAAAACAATAAGGTACTCAAGGCTAGTGCTGTCTCGTGAATAAGTCACGTCTGACGGCCGTTTCACACCGCATGCGTGAGCAGCGCGTATTTCTTTCGGCGTGCATGTTAATCAATGAGTGCATCCACACCGGGAGCAGGAGAAGCGCGTGAGCGTCGAGCAGGAGCGGCGCGTGAGCAGCAGTGAAGCGGGGGTTTCGCCAGAGGTGGGTAGTAACGAAGTACATTTACTTCGTTACATTTACTTGAGTATTTTTTTGGAAAATTTGTACTTTTAAGAGTAGATTTAATTGTGGGTACTTTTACTTTAACTCGAGTAGATTTCTAATGAAAAAACTGTACTTTTACTTCGTTACGTTTGGCGACGTTCCTCTCGTTCCTTTATTTTAATGCAATATGTTGTTAAAAGCGTAGTTTATTCTAAGCGCGCGCTCTCTCTTTTTTCTGGGCATGAGCGATGCTCAATTCACAAATGAATCACTCTTTTGAGTCGATTCTGTTCAAAGACTTCATCAAACAAGTTGGGCAGATCTGTCTAAATCGGTTCGCGAATCAGTTTGAATGATCTGTTCAGTTTCCTGCACGCACTGAATCGTCTCGGAGTCGTAACGGGAAGATTTAAGAACATCAAGAACATTGTGTGGCGGTCCATAGTCTACAGTACAGTCTAGAAAGTAAATCTGCAAATGCATCATATTTTTTGCCAGCGATGAAGATCTTTATTAGTTGAACTTGAACATCTTCGTATACTTCATAAGCTGTCTGTGAATGAATTATTCCACATGACGATACATTCGATTTCATTCAGGTAATACATTTTACAACCAAACACATTATTACGCCATATAGCACTACTACAAAGTATGGCATTACCCTTTTTTTGGACATATACATTACTTTATACATTAAATAAGCTATCATCGTCCACTCCAGTTTATGAATGTGTGTACACACACAATGTATTCTCGGTGTTGTAGTGTCGGTATTGCGCAGTGGCGTGCGAACTCGACTTGAAAACGAATGCCTTTGCCTGCCTTATTAGACTCAGTTAACCAGTTTAAAGATGCTTTCATAAATATAGCCTACATTTAAATACATTTTGGAGAACAGACAGAAGAAGATCCGTGCATTTGATCGTTGTTTATGTTGGGCATGACATGACTGCGAGCACATGTGCAGAGTTTTAACACTTTCTAATCTGTCAATGGTTCCCATCCCTTGAATGCAAAACTCCATAGAGTCACTTTATTCCTACATTGTCTAATAATCCAAATGTAGTTGTATAAGTTACTATACTATTATACAAACCAAAGGACAGCCAATGGTTTTCAGGCTATAGATATACAGAAATAATGTTTGTCTCTTCTGTTTTTGTTGCAAAGATAGCTTATCTAATTATGATAATAATAGTCATTTAAATGAAAAAAAAAATCTAAATAATATCATGTTACATATACAGTATATATATATATATATATATATATATATATATATATGCCTATGTGTAAAGTAACTAGTAACTAACTACTTGAGTAGTTTTTTCATTGGATACTTTTTTACTCTTACTCAAGTAACTTTTAAGATTATTACTTTTACTTTTACTTTGAGTAAATATTTCTATAAGTACTTGTACTTTTACTTGAGTACAGTTTTTGGATACTCTACCCACCTCTGGGTTTCGCAGGGGGTTTCGGCGTCGAATCTGTTTTTGCTGCACTTCTCCACGCTCAATGAAAGTAAATACACTTTTGATGGACAAAATTTCACACAAAAAGTGCCCAAAATGCACAGAATAAGCATGTCTAGTGAGTTTTAACAAGAACTTGAGTAGGCAAAAAAAGAAAAAGAAAATGAAGACTAAAAAATAGTTAGGCCTATAAAAGATTAGGCTACCTGTTTAAACTTGTTTTTAATTATTCAGTTTGGGTGAATATATATTTTATAAATATATTATATTTAAAATAAATATAATGGTGTATTATATTTATTTTAAATATATATATATATATATATATATATATATATATATATATATATATATATATATACGTATATTAATGGTGTATTATATATAAAAAAAACTAG
Organism: Rhinichthys klamathensis goyatoka; assembly: GCF_029890125.1. Classification (NCBI taxonomy): domain Eukaryota; kingdom Metazoa; phylum Chordata; class Actinopteri; order Cypriniformes; family Leuciscidae; genus Rhinichthys; species Rhinichthys klamathensis. The sequence continues at coordinate 1,789,936 of NW_026606897.1, forward strand.
TGTAAACTAGCCAGAAAATATTATATATAATTTAAACTTTCTTTTAGTTTATGTAACACAGACAGCTACAACCCAAATTAAACCCAAGTGTGCGGTTTTGTGTGTGTGTGTTTTGTAGTCTTGTAAACATATCGAAAGTATGACTGAAACGAATAGATTGGAGCTGTTTTCTGGGTTGTTTTGTTGTTTAACATTTATGTGAATGTTGTACACCTCCCCATAACAAACTTTCAAGACTATCAATTTTATAGGCTAAATTACCAACTTCTAAAACTTCGTTGTAAAGAATTGCTCATATATGTAGCTTTGGAGCCGAGCTGCTGTGACTGTACAAAAGCTTCCAGTGTGAATACTCTCGCGCGTCTGCAGCTGCAGTGGCGATGTAGTTACGCTGACGCGCTGCTCAAGTGCCGCTCACGGATGCGGTGTGAAACGGCCGTGAAGCACTCCGGTTCGCGTCGTATTCACGATACAGCACACCCTCTCGTACCTTATGCTTACATGTACGAACGACGCAGATCTAGACCGGACGCGAGCGGAGCGACGCGACCCGTGAAATCCCCAACAGCACACGGATTCCCCATCCTATTTGTGACCATTGCAACAGTCGCTTCAAGCACTGTGTTGCGTCGTGCCGCGCCGCTCCCGTCCTGTCTTTGTAGGTGACACAGTGGCGTTCTAATCAATTTTACACAAAATATACTTTAAAACAAACACCAGAGAGCTTAGACAAATGTCTCACGTGATGAGAACGCTAACAAACACAAAATCATTCATGTTTAAGAAACCTTCTGCAGTCCCTAATGGACCAAAATGCTCTGTTCGACTTTTCTGAGATCATCTACTCTTCCCTGTGGATGACCTGTGACCTACTTTCTCTAAGACCTGAATTTTTGAGTTTGAATTTTTGAGATTGAATTTTAGAAAACTGAATTTGAAGTTCCGAATTTCTTCATCTTGAAAACTTGAATCTGTATTTTTTTTAAACTGAATATTTGCAGTATTTGAATTCAGAACAAAAAAACTAGCTGTTTGAAAATACATGTCTATAAAATTCAGCCATAAAAACCTTTCAATTTGTTAAATTTCAAATGTTCAATATTCGTTTAATAAAATCAAATTCAGAACTATTTAAACTACCACCTAAAATTCAATTTTGTTAGATTACACTTGCAAATAATTCAAATTTACACAATTCAAATTCAAATCATTTTGTCATATTATTAGCTCCATAGAAAGCAAGCTAAGCATGTTGCGTTTTAGTGCATTTTGACCAAAATAAAATGTTAGGGAGCGCCTCACATGTAACATGCCGTAAATGATTAAATGCTCCTAAACTTAACAGGAGATATAGTGAGTGTGAAGCAGAGCACACCTGGACTAGGCGGTCCTCCAGATTTAGATCATTTAGCACTGTTGGTGGAGAATTTCTCTTCCAGCTGCTAAATCAAAGGCTCGATGCTGGTTGTAATAATAACAAAATGTATGTGAAGAAATGTAGTACAGGGCTCGACAATAAGGACTGCCCGATGGCCCGGGACCAGCGGGAAAGATGGCCAGGACAGTTGACGAAATTGTCACTTGTGTCATTTTGTCACTGATTTGTCAGAGTTTTTTTTTTTTATGTATTTTATATATATATAATTTTTTATACTGTATACATATAGCCTATATATAAAATAGACCAAATATGGAATTAATTGTACCGATTGTTCTCTATAATGTTAATATTTGTACTAATTTTATTTATTATTTTGAATAAGATAAAACTTTAAAATGACAAAGATAGAATAAAAAATATTTAAAATTCAATAAAATATATTTCAATATTTTTCTGTGGGAACGTTGAGGACAACACACACACACACACACACACAAACACAAACACAAACACAAACACACACGGAAATCAATAACCATATGAAATAAATAAATAATCAAATTCAACATTCAAAGACTGAAATGTGACATTGCGAGGCATGAGATTACTACTATAACTCATGATTCCCTGGAGTTATACTAGTGCATCTATGCAGCTGGAATACATAAAGGCCACAGAGGGGAACAATCTTCCCCTGAGAGCCGCAGGATTTACAATGCTGCCCGCCCAACACACCCCCGATTTTATATGATTAAAAACAAAGGAGGCTCGATTGGCAGGACCAGAGTAAACTCCACAATTACAAACCTGTGTGATGCGAGCGGTCAAGGAACGTAACGTGATTTGCATACGATTACACTAAGGGGTCGGCTGAAGAGAGGAGTTAATGAGTAAAACAAACATGGTCAGGCTCACCGAAGCCATGTTTGTTTAGAATGTCAGACTAAAGACTAAAGACCCATTTTATCCAGCTCATCTGATTATATAGGCAGTCTAATTTAATTTGCCATAATGGAGTATTGGAAATTACAATAGCGTTTGTTGCTTATGCCTTTGTTTAAATAAGGTATATAGAAATATACAAATCATAAATGCAATAAATATTTAAAATACAAACGTAAATATTAGATTATCATGATTGGACTTAGAAGATTGAGCAAAATGGCTGTCATGATGGTGACAGACGAGGCTAAAAAAAAGTTCAATAAACAGAGCTTGAATGACATCCATTTATCTTTTCATACAAGTTTATACACAGCCCCTGCATGACTTCTTTTGCCAGGCACTTATGTATTAATTCAAAACGGCTGGACTCCTCAGAAAACAAGATCTTCTGTCAGTGCGAATGTATGTGACTTTGTTTGGGCAATGTTAATCAAAGTATTACAGTTTTCTTGTAATAGGCTGGTATAAGCTGTTTTTTTGCATAGGGATACTAGCCCTCGAGGAAGAACACCAAGCTCTCGAAAAGCATTAATGCATGTAGCAAGACCTCAAAACAAGGACACACGCATTCCATCATCTGAAGCAAAGATTTCTTCATGTCAGATGGCCTGACACCATGACGAAATGGAGAAACATTCTCAAAAATCTTTGATCAACATCAGCTCCTATACCATCTGGTCTTCATTTTACAAATTGCGCCCACAAATAAAAAATAAAAAAACTAGGCTAATGTGTTCGCCCTCAGAAGCACAGCTCATATCGCTACCTCCATCTTCAAACTGTGACCCATGTGACCCCAAATGGATCAACAGCTCTACAAAATGTTTAATCAGAGGCCGATTGTTCCCCTGGAGGACGGGGCGGGCAATAAGACATCCCTGTAGACTCATCTGGAGCTTTCCAGGATTGTTGACAGTCGTGTCAGATGATATTTTCATCCTTCCATTCAATGGTTATACAATGGAGACCCTGGTAGAGCGGCTTTGATCAAGCTTCTGTTGAAAGCTTGAGGTTTCCTCTCTGTCCCTCCTGCCAGACCACTCGAAACACTTTCAGGAGCAGAGGATCTGCGTGGAGCTCCCGCCAGCATACTGATGCCATTCTACAATGTCGGTTGTAAACTTCACACTTGCAAATGTGAAAATGAAACCTCTGTCGATTGGATCGGTTTAGCTGGATTTTAGAAAGTGACAAAGCGCTAAAAACTGAGAATGTACCTCAACCGCTATGAGAACTTGCTCTTTTTTCTTGCCTCTATGCTGAATTGTGAAAAACAAATATTTGTGGGAAAGTCAGATGCGGCTCATTTAATATAAAAGTTGTCCATATGGATTTCAGAACTTTAAAATCACAATTCACAATCACTGTGTTTACGTTCTAAAATTCAGTCATAATCTGATTATTTAAGTGTCACATAATCATTGTGAAAAAGAGGAACACATTAGCATACTTTTAAAAAGTGTTATTATAATGGAAATAATTTACTTTAAAAGAATAAACAAATTGCATGTAATGTTTTCAGATGGTTAATTACATGTTGATTGCAATTCATTGAAAACTTAATTTACTGTATATTTATATTAAAAGCAATTAGCTGAACTTGACCACTTACAGTAAATAGTGTAATTCTGGACACCACAAAACAATTAAAATTATAATCAAGTAATTTACATGTGCTTCAGTTGGTCAACACATCCAAATAAGTGTACTTTAAAGGGATAGTTCACCCACAAATGAAAATTCTGTCATCATTTACTCAGCCTCAAGTTGTCTCAAACCTGTATGAATTTCTTTCTTCTGCTGAACACAAAAGAAGCTATTTTGAAGAATATGGGTAACCAAACAGCTGATGGGCCCCATTGACTTCCATAGTATGGGGGGAAAAAATACTATGGAAGTCAATGGGGCCCATCAACTGTTTAACTACCGACATTCTTCAAAATATGTTTTATTGTTTTCAGCAGAAGAAAGAAATTCATGTACAAGTATGTACACTGTTGTTATATTTCCAGACACTATAAATATTAGAAATGCTCTAAAACCCACTGTCCAGTGCACCTCTATACATGAATCATGATTATCTTCACACATCTGGCCACCTCATTCCAGCCCTGCAGTCTGCGCACCAGCCTTTGTTCGTATCACTGCACCACAGACTCTCTGCCTATCCGCATTACATAGTGGTACAGCAACCCCTCGTACTAACGTCAGAGCTTTGAGTGTTTGGCTTGTGGTGAACTAGCCTCTAGTTAACATGTTGTTTTTAGCCCCCTGGTTATTAGCGTACTCGTGTGTAGAGATCAGTGTGTTCTGGCGTGTAGACTGCGTGTCACTATAAGAGCCTATATGCTAGTTGTTGTGACACTTGAGCACACATTGTAATCAGGCCTTGTGTTTTATTGGCTTTGTCTCAACTGTTTGTCTGGGCTAAACATACTAAAACAATGCCAGGGGCAAGCCTATTATACGCACAAGACTCATGCAAAATAATGAGTTAAAATGTGCATGGCATGGTGAACAGCTACATTTTTTCTTAATGACAACTTTGTAAAAGTTTAAGGGACCATTTTTTCAGCTGCACAATATTATGTTATGATCTCAAAAGCTTTTACCATAGCATATGATTTCTAAAATAATACAGTACTAGTACTAACACTAATTCTAAACTAATAAACTAAACAGCTCCATATGAGTGGCTTTTTTGATGTAGTAAACTTGCTCTGTAGATCATATGGTACAGTTGCGATGCGGAGCACTTGGAAACGAGTCCTGTAAAACGTGAGTCACGATAAAAGAGTTCAAAGGCGCAAAGAAGCAAGCTAAAATGATATGGTTGCTCCAGCAAATGCATTTTTATCTCACGTTTCTTTGTTCATTCAATCGGTTAGGTTTATAGTAGTGTATAAAGTGTATTTTAGTGTAGGTGGTACGTTATATTTCAAACGTAATGTAGCATTAACCTTTAAGAGGACATTAATTTCCAAACTGCCGTGATGTACAACCAATGAATAAAAAAACACAGATTTGTGCTCAGCTTTTTTTGGATAAAACTGAATGCATTTTACCTTACTGGACATTCTTCTTTGAAAAAGTGCCATGCAACGTGCTATGTACATGCTGTGTAAGCAATGTAATATCATTTTGCAGAAATGTCGCCATAGGCATGTTTTTCCACTGAACCTGGGTTTGGTTGACAGTTGGTTTAGCCATAGCTCCTTATGTTTAGCTATTCTGTCAGTCCATACTTACATTTCCCTGCAAATGTTTGGAAGCTGGTCTCTAAACTAGGAAACCAGTGAGCCCACCAGGCTGCTTCACAAGTGCAAATCACAAGACTACCTTGATGGTGCCTCTAGAAAGTACCACTACTACCAGCTTTAAGATCTTAAGGTACCAAATGAACCGATTCAAAGAAATAAAGTAGAAGATTAGCCTAGGGGTAGTTTAGCATAGTAGCAAAGGTCTGGGCTGGTAAGTAAAAGCTTTCCCATTCGAACCAATCCATGAATTTCCATCAGGAACAAGCACAATCCTTTTTCTTGTGATTACATTTACCAGTGGTCCATGCTGTTGGATAATAATGTTGTACAAAACTTTTATTTCCAGAAACAGAACATCTTCCAGCCCGTACAACTGGTCAGCATTGATCGTGGCTCTTTAGCACATCGACAGCACATGAAAATCACTTTGACAGCTTGAATGAGAAAACAGAAGAAGTGGAAAATCAAAGCATGATCCATTACCAAAATGAGAGGCTTAAGCAAAACACAGGCTGATGAGTTAAGCACTTGAGCTGGGTTGCTATGACATTGTCAAAATGGCTCAAGTCATTCTCAGACATTTCTTGAATGAAATGAATGACTGGAGGTATTTCTATAGCGCATTTCCGTACTGTAAACCCAAAGCACTTTACAATCATGTCAGGGGGGTCTCTCCTCAACCACCACCAGTGTGCAGCATCCAGTTGGATGAACTTTTTTGTTGAGGTTGTGTTTCCTGTTCACTGTTGTATCACACTGAGCTACAGTGGAAATGTTATTTTCCTTCCCTGCATTTTCCTTGATTTATTTCAAAACTTTTGGAAATGTATGATGTTCATGTATCGCATTTGTGTCAAACTCAAGAACCTGCGATATGACCTTCAGGCATCAAGTAAGCATCAAGCATGAATTCATGCAGCAACAAACAAGCCTTTTAGTCCAAAAAAGCCAACATTTCCACCATTGAAACTCACTGTGATACAACAGTGAACAGAAAAAACACAAAAGTTCATCCAAAATTGAAAATGTTTTGTACCGTTTATTCATTCTCAGTCCTTGCAAACCAAAAATAAAGTCATTTGTAGGTTATTTTTTCATTTACTGGCGGCCATGTTCTAACATGGGTTTCAGGTCACTGGGAATTATTACAAACGTGATCATCATGAAACCTAATTTACAATGAGGAGAACCACATTTACCTCTAAACGGTCATTAATCTACACATAACAGAACCCAAACCCCAAAATGATGCTATAAACTGCTGAAATCATCTGGATTCAGTCAGATTTACTGAATGGAAACCGTTGTTTGTGTGCCCGTCACTACATGTGAAACCTTTTTCCAAACAATGGGTGAGTACACTTTATGTTAATCAATGCTGCTTCCTATAAAAGCCTTTATTAAAAAAAAAAAAAATTGCATTGATAAATGAATGCATTTTCTAGTGAGTTGCATGACAGGCGAGTCTCCATTTCAGTTTAATTACAAGTGGCCAGTACATTCTTCAACAATTCTATTGTTATTGTTAAATATGACTAAAACTAATAAAAAATATTTGTACATTCTTCAACAATTCTATTTTTATTGTTAGCTAAAACTTAAACAATTACACAATGCTTTCATTAATTTAAATAAAGATAAAATAAAATAATTAGAATATACATAAACACAAAATTAGAACTGTTTCCCTGGCAGTGAACTAAAATAAAATAAGTTCAAGTAATACAATTACTAAAACTTAAATAGAAATAAATAAATAGAAATAAGAAAAGAAAATATAAAAATAAAAGCCAATTTCAAAATATTAACACTTACTATAATGATAAGTAATAGATTTATATTAAAATGCCCCAGCTCCCTTTGTGTTCTACAGAGGAAAAAAATGCAATTTAGGTCTGGAATAACATGAGGTTAATTAAATGATGACCGAATTCAAATTTTATGGTGAACTTATAAAATGTGAGTGAACTAATATAAAATGTTTGGTCTCCAGCCTCCAGCCTTTTAGTAATAACATAATGAAGCTGAATAGATATTCTTTCCAGATGTTTATTGAAGTATTGCATCATTTTGTCATTTTATTTGAACAAGTTTATAATGCATAGGTCAAAATTAATTCACACACTATCTGTTATTCTACTTCTTGCACACGTGGATCCAGACACTTTAACCAAAGAGGAGCAGAATAACTCAAGTAGGCCACAGAACCACCTGGCATCAGGATCTAAGGGATCCAGAATAGATTATGGAAGGAACTACATGTATTTATACCTGCAACCTGAGTCCACCAGTGACACAAATGAGTGAAATTTGTGTCAGTAGACTTTGCTGGCTCACTATGTACAAGATAAAATTGGGTTAGAAAGAAAAAAATAAACCCTATCCATTACTTCTACCACACTAATAGAGGCCAGGGGAAGATGAGTCTAGCTAAATTTAATTGAGAGTGTAAGTACAGTAGCTTCTGCTAAATATATTAGCCCGCATGTGGCTGATGTAAAGTGCAAAACAGCTGGTTTCAAAAGATATTAAATTTCTTACAAGCACAGTCTATAGTTATTTAAGTGTTTTGGCGTTTTGCTGCTAAAAAGAATCATTTCTCATTGGATAATTTTTTTTTTTTAAATGAGGAAAAAATCATCTTTACAGGTTTTAGGAAACAGTTTTTTTTTTCTGCCAGCAAGAAGAAATGAGTCAGTCACAAGCGGCTTTGTTAAAGTGCATATAACAAAAGTATTCACATTCCTGCGGGAGTTTACGAGTCTTGGAAGCACGAGAAGTAAACACCTCCCATCTCTGAGCATCTCAGGACACTGGGCAACAGACTCGACGTGGCTAAAAATAAATACAAAGTACTGAGGAAAACAAAATAAAATTCACTTTGAGGAGACGCTGAATCATAATGTCAGCAAACTTCAATAGTGCTTTCACAGAGACCTTTCGGCAGAGACCTTTTCTGCAGTTCACAGGAGCTTAGCTCTTGCTCCGTCAGCATTTTTTTTTTTTTTTTATATCATGGCCAGCAAAATATTTTGTTGTATGAATATCTGAACAAGCAATAAATCAAAAAGAACAGTGCCTCTGCTCAAAAAACTAGCTTCATGCTTTCTTTTTTATCAACACTTGAATGTGTGTAAGTTTCATACAAAAAAATCAACATTTTGAACAAAAAGCTGAGAAAATGTTCACTTGTTTCTGCATCTTTTTTCCCTGTGTTTTGATCCATAGATTCTGCACTCTTTCAGATGATGTGTAATAGCGCCCCCTACCGTATAACAGTGAAGACACGCACAGCCGGAAAATTCCGTAAATGGCAGGAAAATACTTAAAGGTATAGTTTGCCTAAAAAAACAACAACTTTTGTTTACTCACTATAATGTTGTTTCCAAACCTCTGTGTCTTTTTTCTTCAAAGAAGATATTTTGAAGAATATCTTTTTTTTTCCCCCAAACAATTAAAGTCAATGGGGTCCAAAACAACACTGATTGGACCCCAATGACTTTCACAGTCTAGACAAAAACATTCTTCAAAACATCTTGTGTGTTTCACACAAGAAAGTAAGTCACATATACTTTGAACAAACATTAATTTTAAAAAAAAAAAAAATCTTGTCAAGCTGAGAAACTTCCCCTCGGCCAAGCGCTGCTTTATGTTGCCGGAACTCTCCGTCTGCAAGAGCGGGCACCAATCATGCTGTTTCAAAGCAACGGATGCCCATACAACTTTCCACTTCGCCCAAGTGTTAATTTGTTATGCACCACACAACTTGCAAAAACCATAAAAACTATCTATCTGGCGTCCAAAACCTGGGGGTCTTTCCAGCGGATAACTGGTGTAATAAAACACGACACACAGATGAGGATAAGACGGAATGAATTCCTGCATTAGGAGAATGAGGCCCTCACTGCAGGCTCTTGGGTTGCATTCAGCTCCCACATCGCCACATGGAGGGCGCTCACTTCCTCTCTTTCTCTCCTTTTTCTTTCCCACTCTCTCTCACTTTTTGTTAGAAACAGACTCAACAGCAAACAGTTTATGTTCAAGCGAGAAAAGCTCCAAGTGCTGCGAGATGTCTGTTTGGTTAAGGGATCTGTTGGACCCACAAGGTGTGAGACGCAGAGACAGAATATGTCTTTATGTTTGTAATCTGGGATTAACTCAAGTAATGATAAAACAATTATACTCTAGTACCAGATTAAACCAGGCGGCTCCAAGAGGCAGACTAAACACACTGGTTAAACTGTGAACTTTGAACAATGAAGAATTAAGCATTTAAGAAATGATTCATGTGAATTTATGGTTTTAAAGGAATAGTTCTTCCAAAAATTAATATTCTGTTATAATATACTCACTCTCCACTCTATACTATACTCTATTTTTTCTGGTGAAAACAAAAGTATCAAACTCCAAGAATCACAAAAACACACTATAAAAGGGTAGCAATTTATTTTACAGTCCCCTGTTCCACATGTACATCATATGTACTTATAAATTTCAATAACTGGGTTATAAATAAATGGGTTGTAAAATAAAGGGTAACGCTTATTTTTACAGTCCTGTTACCCATGTACTTACTATGTACTTATTATAGTAATTATAATTACTGGGTAATAACTAGGTACTAACCCTGAACCCATGTCATTACCTTATGTAACCCATAAAAGTAATCCATATGATTTGTGCAATATATTTATGATAAATTCGTAGAAGCTCTTAAGAATGTTCCTAGTGCAATGTTTGAAAAATATTTAAGTCCAGATGTTCTTAAGAATAAATAGTCAAATACCTTGTCAAATTCGACAAATTCAATACTTAACACTGGTAAATCGCAATGATACAGTATGAACCTTTTTTTCAGATGTGTTGGTTTTGAGAAATTAACCGTCATCTGAATCCAATAAATTCATTAAACATCTTACCTTTTGGGATTTAAGATGGGTTTGAGGTGATCCTAAATTTAAGAGGTTATTTAAGGATATTTTTCAAAGAATTTGAATAATTCTTAATCTTTTTCGTAAGAAAACAAACTTTGAGTCTTTTTGAGTTATAAAATATTCCTTGCTGCAATTATTATTATTATTATTATTTTACAATTGTGGCTTAATTACAAGCTTTTAGGGTTTTTTGTTGTTTTTTGGTCGTTTTAAAGTAACATTTTATAGCAAGAGCTATGTATAGATTCCTTACTATGCCTAATTTTGCATTCTACGAAGAAAAAGATCAGAATAACTATTTGGAACAACTTTTTGGCTGAACATTAAGCTATACGTACATCATTCATTCTGTTTGAATCACTTAATACAGTCTGTTTTTATCTACTTTGCATCTTCTCTTTTCCCTGATGGCTCTCTGTGCCCCTTTCTCTCTGTCTCTCACTATTCACAGGAAGCTTGTCTGTAATACTAACTCTATGTGCCTTCTGAACAGACACACTTCGCTCTGCTCCTGAAGTTCAGTCTTGTCAACACTTTCCAAAGATAACACCCCAGACCTCACCGCCAGACTGAGGCCCCGCAGAGCGTCCCTCATGTGGCCAAACCCCACAACCCTGCAGGTCTGAGATCAGTGGCGTTTAATATACGAGTGGCCTGCAGAATGGCCTTTATGTGCTGCTTAAAATACGACCCTGTTCTGGCTGCACTGATATAGGAGGTGAACAGGGATTGAGGACTGTGTATGCAAGAAAAAAAGCTTAAATAAGCACTTCAAGTAGTTTCATTGAACCCACACGGTATATGTTGATATGTTCTTTTTTTAGTAAATCAACCATGTGGCTCCCGCTCAAATCCCCCAGAATTGTATATCAAGGAAATTGGAGCAACTTTCTCAAGAATTTCCTCCTCGGTCTTTACAAAGAGCTGAACTCCAGATGAACAAAGTCTAAAAAGAAGTACGTCTGAGAAAGATCCCCATCCTGGTTTGCTTTAGAAGGTAAATTGAGATTTCCAGGAAACAAAACGAGGCAGGCGCAGCACTCAGAGAAGTAATGAGAAATCTGCCGTGGAAGTATGCGGGATCACACACCGCATGACGCCCGAGCTAGAGAACATTCCTCGTGCTTTCATTTAGGTTCTTTCTCCCTGAAAGACCATCTTTTCACTCAGGAGGTTCCTGAGAGGGGGGGGGGGGGGGGTTCATGAAAATTGGTTTTGAGAACTACAGGGTCGCCAAGTTAATGTAAAAGTTAAGCTATAAAATGTCACCGGTGTGAGTGAGACAGAAGGCTTGTGGGAGTAAGACAGACAACAGATGAAAACCCATTCTTAAGGGTGTAACAATCAACCTTTTATCTTATCTTTTATCTTCTGAAAGATTGACCAAATTAGTAATACCCAACTATAACCCCTCCTTGGTTTACCAGCATAAAACAAACACAAAAATCAAACAGGCATCAAACACATCAACCAGATATGCTCACAGTATCGTGCTTTATATTTTCACACATTAAATGACTCACCCAAACCCGCAATAGATCAATGTCCTTTCTGTTAGTCCCGAAATTCACCTAGACGTCCAAACTAAACGACAGTTCTTTTGTCCTTTCCCATGACGATCGCGAGAGAGTATATAATCCAAAGGCCGATGCCGGTAAATGTTCCCATGACGTAGCAACGAAGATTAATCCACAGAAAAAAGAGTCTCAACAAACTCCGATGAATGAAATCCAGCCAGCTGTCTGGGAAAGTTCATTTGACGCGTCCTCAATATGGTAACGCGCTCGACTCCTCACCCACTACAAACAATGTTTAGATTCATATTCAGTTCATTTTCCAGTCGGACCTTCCTTTTCATTTACTATCCAAAAGAAAACAGTTTATTATCATGAGTCGCATGATGCACTCTATACGGGCGCCATTTCCGGTCGCATACCCCTCTCCCTCTCCTTCAGACCGCCCCTATATACAAATTTGGGAGCGCGGTAATCGAAGGTAACAGGCGTATCAGCCGCCCAGTATCATTATACAAAACACCCATACAATTACACTCAGTGGAAATAAACAGGATAAATACATATACATAAGTACATATACCTCCAATATTATATGAAACCCATAGACCTATATGTAATCAATTAAATACTTAAACTCTTGAATTAGTCTAAGTAATGATATCTTAACTAATGTGGCAGTGTCACAGTCCCCCCCCCCCCAGCCAGATGTACTGGAGACTGAACTTCCAAAGTAGGGCTTCACATTAACCACATTCACAGTGTCAATCTTTCTATTTTGGTCATTCCACTGTATTTGGTAGTTGACAGGTCCTAACTTTCTCACCACTATCGCTGGCCCCAACCATTTAGGCGCAAGCTTGGATGAGAAATTCTCAGATGCTTTTGAGAGTGGGTGAGTGCGTACCCAGACCAAGTCTCCCGGCAGGAGTTGCGCACCTCTCCTTCGGGCATTATAATACTTGGCTTGTCTGGCCTGACATCCCCCAATTCTCCTCTTGACTTCCTCAAACATTAATTTTTGTCTTTCCAGGATCGTATACGGAGGTTGATTTGGAGAGGGTGATGTCCCAATCAATCTCTCTAGTGGCCCTTTCAGAGATCTTCCGAGTGCCAACTCCGCAGGTGTTCGGCCTGTGGTCTCATGATAGGCGGCATTTATGGCAAAGCGGAACTCCCTGACCCACTGATCCCAATTCCTATGTTGGTTCCCAACATAGGAAGCGATCATCGTTTTGATGGTCCGGTTGGAACGTTCAGTAAGGTTGGCTTGGGGGTGATAGCTGGTGGTAAACTTCTGTGTCACTCCCCAGGTTTTACAGAGGTTGGCTAACTCATGGCCAGTGAACTGAGACCCCCTATCTGAGACCAACTCATGCGGAACCCCAAACCGAGTGAATATCTCTTCTTTTAAAATGGTCACAATGCGGTGGGCTTTGCTGTCTTTTAAGGGGAACATCTCCACCCACTTCGTAAAGTAATCCACAATCACAAGAAGAAAGGTATTCCCCTTTTTGCTGCGGGGAAATGGCCCCATAAGATCCATTCCCAGCTTTTCCCAGGCATCTTCGGCGGGGGTTGGCTGCATGAACCCTGCAGGCCGACGATTTTCGGGCTTGTAAGCCTGGCAGATGTTGCAAACCTTGACATGATTCCATACATCCTTTCGGACAGATGGCCACCATGCCACTTCAAGAATCTTCAGGAGGGTTTTTAATCTGCCCAAATGCCCACTCAGAGGATGGTCATGAAAGTAAGCAAGGAAAACAGGCACAAGACTTTTGGGTACCACAAGTTGGAACTTTTCTCCCACCTCTCCCATGGGTGATCGACGGTACATGAGACCTTGCAACATTGTAAACCCTACCCTATCCAGCCTACTATTGGTAGTAGATTCGTTGGCCAGGTCACTGATCTCTGCATCCTGTACCTGGGCATCCCTTATTGCTAACAGTGAAGTGGGCAGATCTGTGGTACAGTGAGAAGTATTCACTGCAACTCCAGCTACTGCTGAAGTGGGAGGAGTCACTGCTCTAGACAAAGCATCTGGAACGATGTTATGCAGGCCTCTTCTGTACTGGACTTTAAACTTAAATTGTTGCAGCCGTAGGATCCAGCGTGTGAGCCGAGATGAAGTCTTTGGACAATTGAAGGCCCAAGTCAAGGCAGCATGATCTGTATACACAATGAACTCAGGACCTTCAAGGAAGTGCCTCCATTTTTCAATTGCCCATACCACCGCCAGACACTCTTTTTCGGATGTAGAGTAGTTGCACTCCGCTCCACGTAACACCCTGGAAGCATAGGCTATCACCTTCTCCCCCTCACCAGTCCTCTGGACCAGCACTGCTCCTAGCCCCACATCGCTTGCATCCGTATGAACCTCGAACAACAGTGTGTGATCAGGCTGTATCAGTATAGGGGCATTCACCAATGCCTGTTTCAGCTGGTCAAAACTCCGCTGACAGTCCTCTGACCAGATCCACTCCACATCTTTTCTCTTCAGGCGGTTAAGTGGGGCTGCCTTGTCCGCAAAGTGATCTATAAATTTGTGGTACCACCCCACTAGGCCCAGGAAACGCTGCAAAGATTTAATATTGGTGGGGATCGGATAGGAAGTCACCGCCAAGGTATTCTCTGGATCAACCTGAACACCTTTCTCTGATACCACATGGCCCAAGAATTTCAACTCCCGTCGGAAAAAAATACATTTTTTTAGGTTGAGGGTCAATTTGGCCACATGGAGCTTTTCCAGGACGGCATTCAGATCCTTGAGATGCTGTTCGGGGTTGGCCGAAAACACAATTACATCATCAATGTAAACCCAGCATATTTTCCCCTTCAGCTCTCCAAGGACCTTCTCCATCAACCTTTGAAATGTAGCTCCAGCATTTTTTAGTCCAAAAGGCATACATTTGAATTGGTAGAGACCCATTGGAGTTATGACAGCTGTCTTAGCTTTACTTTCTTCAGATACTGCGACCTGCCAACAGCCTGATTTCAAATCTAAAGTGCTGAAGAAGGCTGCCCCATGCAGGGACTCAAGAAGATCGTGTATGAGAGGCATGGGGTAGGCGTCTGGATGGGTTTTGGCATTAAGTCGTCGAAAATCAACACAAAACCTTATTGACCCATCAGGTTTGGTGACTAAAACCACTGGAGCGCCCCAGGCTGACTGGGAGGGCTCAATAATGCCATCCTTGAGCATTTGTTCTATCTGGTCTACTATGACCTGATGTTTAAAGGGAGATACACGATAGGCTTTGCAGCGGACCGGAACCTCATCCACTACAAAAATCTTGTGTTCTTCCACTGTGGTCTTACCCAATTTCCCCGAACACACCTCAGGCCAAGCTTGCAGCAGTTGTTGAATCTCCGGAGGCTGATCAGGAACAGACAGAACTACCACCCCAGGTGAAGAACATGGAACCAAAGTGCTTCCGGAAGGAATAGCCAAATAAAGACTGGCATTAGAATGAGCATTAATGACTGGACACCCCTTATTCTCATGAAGCGGAGCCAGAAATGAATGAAACATATAACCCCTGGGCCCCTTCACCCCATACGTTTGGTCCCCCATATGAATGATGGTAGATGTCTTGCAGAGGAAATCCAAACCAAGAATAATGGGAAATGCCAAATTGTCATCAGCCAAGATGTACGTCTCCAGAGCCCACATCATTTCATGCCAGCAATAGAGAAGATGGGCTTTTCCTATGGCCCCATACGTTTTCCCATTAGCAAGGGCAAAAGTTTGGTCTCCACTTGCCTTCAGTTGTTCACCCTGTCGAGCCACCTCCATCCACATACTTTCACGCATGAGAGAAAAAGTGCATCCCGTGTCCAATACAGCAGGGCAACTCTTTCCCCTCACTGCTATTGGAACATGTAGAAGAGCCAACGGAGATTTTTTTCCATACTGAACTACCGTCACCATATCTGCAGGTTTTTTATAGCTACCCTTCTCCTGGGTCTTCTTTGCGGTCTTTTCTTTAGCTTTCTGTTGGTCCACTTTACCCCAGTACTCCTTTGAAGAGGTGCAGTCTTTTTCTACCAACGTGCCCACTTGAACAAGTTGGTCAACAGTAGTGATGGTGCCTCTAAGACAACCAGCGATTCTGGGATTACAGTTGTTTAATATTTTCCTTACCAACTCTGCCTCAGTGATTTCAGGTTTCCACCGGATACAAAGGGCACGATAGTCATAGGCGAAATCCCTCAAACACTGTTCAGGCAGCTGCACCATGTCTCGCAGTTTTTCTTCTACCTCCGAGAGGTAATCAGGAGGCAGGAAAGCAGCCTGGAAAGCCTCCTTGAACTCTGGCCAGTTGCAAACTTTGCTTTTCGCCACAGACCACCAGCTGTGGGCTGGTCCTTTAAGTACACCAGAAAGTGCGCCCAAAAGTTCTGCAACTGTTAATGGTCGCACCGCAAGATATGTTTCACATTGCTCCACAAAGTTAAGAATATCAGACACTTCTCTGGACCCGCTAAAAGAAGGGAAATCCATATGAACGGCAGGCTTAGAAAAAACAACAGGCATAGGAGCTGTGACCTGGCGATCAAGGCCATTCAAAGGAGTAGGTAGGTTTGTACTGGTAATGAATGGCTGTGTTTGCTGCTGAAAACTAGACCCAGCACATAATGTCTTGAATTGGGCCATATCAGAGGTAGAAGCTGATTGACTTTGCTGGAACTGACCAGTAAGAGAAACAGAGGGCTGAGTATCTTTGGCCGAAGCAGACAGCATATTAGAAGATGTAATAGAATTAAAAGGAGATGGAAAGATGTTTCCTGTAGGCCCCCCAGCATGGGTATCTATCGTAATAGGAAAATAACTTTGAGAGACGTCAGCAATGGGTGCTTGGGCCCTAGGCAACCCCTGAGAAGCTTGAACTGCAGTGGAGCGATCATAAGGGGGACGGCTAGTATTTCCAGAGATTTTTACAGGCCTGGAGACCGACAAAAGGCTGGCGTGTTTCAGCCGTAGAATTTCTGCTTTCCATTTTTCGTCCCTCCGATGTAAACAGTCCACTAACATTTCTTCAAACTTCTTGAGTGTCGATATCATGCTTTGTTCAAGAGCCACAAGACTTTTGTCAACATAGCCCCTAATGCTCTCTTCTCGATTGAAAGCACTAGCAACAGAATCTCTGAAATCTATTTCAAGATTATCTAATCTCTCCGTGACCGAACTCAAGTCAGTGGTAATGCCCGTGAGAGCAGGCATTGCGAAGTAAGATGTATTATCCTCCTCTCCAATGTCATGTTCATTTTCCTCTGTCTGTGATAGATAAAGAGAACTAATCAATGATGTAATTTCTCCAACAGGATTTCTCCTAGTGACCCATGCATCTCCTTTAAGTTTATTGAGCTGATCCCCAGGCTCAGGGACAGATGTAGGAGTAGAAGCCCTAGTACTGGTCCCATTTCTATCTCTTTCTTCCTCTAGGGAATCATCAAGATCTACAAGTGGTGTCACCCTCATTTCATCCATGTCTATGCAGTCTTACTATCAGTAATATTCTCAAAGTGCTTTTAAATTCAATAAAAAAACAATGCCGGAGGTATAGAAGGTAACTAGTAAGACACAGTAAGGAACTCAATTCATAGGCCTACTATAAATGCATTAACTGCATCTTATTAGCAAAAATGCCCAATCTCAAAATTATATTTCAGTTTCCCCATACGGGCCACCATCTGTAACAATCAACCTTTTATCTTAGGCTGTGTTACTAAAACGCAAAGGGATTCTTCTGAAAGATTGACCAAATTAGTAATACCCAACTATAACCCCTCCTTGGTTTACCAGCATAAAACAAACACAAAAATCAAACAGGCATCAAACACATCAACCAGATATGCTCACAGTATCGTGCTTTATATTTTCACACATTAAATGACTCACCCAAACCCGCAATAGATCAATGTCCTTTCTGTTAGTCCCGAAATTCACCTAGACGTCCAAACTAAACGACAGTTCTTTTGTCCTTTCCCATGACGATCGCGAGAGAGTATATAATCCAAAGGCCCAAAGGCCTAAATGTTCCCATGACGTAGCAACGAAGATTAATCCACAGAAAAAAGAGTCTCAACAAACTCCGATGAATGAAATCCAGCCAGCTGTCTGGGAAAGTTCATTTGACGCGTCCTCAATATGGTAACGCGCTCGACTCCTCACCCACTACAAACAATGTTTAGATTCATATTCAGTTCATTTTCCAGTCGGACCTTCCTTTTCATTTACTATCCAAAAGAAAACAGTTTATTATCATGAGTCGCATGATGCACTCTATACGGGCGCCATTTCCGGTCGCATACCCCTCTCCCTCTCCTTCAGACCGCCCCTATATACAAATTTGGGAGCGCGGTAATCGAAGGTAACAGGCGTATCAGCCGCCCAGTATCATTATACAAAACACCCATACAATTACACTCAGTGGAAATAAACAGGATAAATACATATACATAAGTACATATACCTCCAATATTATATGAAACCCATAGACCTATATGTAATCAATTAAATACTTAAACTCTTGAATTAGTCTAAGTAATGATATCTTAACTAATGTGGCAGTGTCACAAGGGTCAGGAACTTTCCACAGGACACGTGAAATTGAATTCCACTTTACAAGCTTTGGCTGTTTTACAGACAATCTTCATCTTGATATTCCAGCCAAAGAAGTCTCATTTTAGGGACAAACTAAGGTGTTTTCCTAAGGTGCTTCGCACTCAAAAGTTACGTTCACACACCAGCAGAATATGGGTTTCAATCCTGTTTTAGAGGGCTAAATTTGGTTACGTTCACACACAGTTGGGTTACCAACCAGAGTGACAACTGGATTCTACTGTAGGCTATGACTTAAGTTACTCCCTTAAGGCAGTTTAACTTTAAGGGATTTAAACAATGGCACTGACATATTTTTGGGATGTTGCTCAAGTTGATTTCAGTTAAAACAGCTCAAACATGGATTTTAGTCTAGGCTGTGAAACTTGGGGTCAGTCTAATAATCGATGCTTAATATCTGAAACAACTCAATAAATGTATTAAACATGGTATCTTTTGTGATTTTTGCATTTTAATATATAGGATATTCTGAGTTTTTATATGCATTAATATGTATTTTAGGGCCAGATTTACTAGAGCTTGCAAAACCTTGTTTTGGCATTAAAAAACTATTGTCAGGATTTACTAAAGACACGCAGTTAAAAATCAGCGCTGAAAAGGCATGGACAGGGATATTTTTGCGGCTGACCTTATTGCATATGCATTTGTAGGAGTTTCCCTTTCAAGTGCAACATTTATGGGAGGCGAGTGTTGAAATGAATCACGCAAGGTGATTTACTAAAGTTTGCGCTCATCAATGTACTGGTGTTTGCGCCATTATGTACCACCCCAAAAAAGCACGTCTTAAACCAGACGCTACCTGGTAGATTGCGTTGGTCATTACGGAAATGATATGTGTTCTTTAATTTGTGCGTCGTCAGTAGATCAAGCGCAATTTTGGAATTGCACTCTCACGCTAATTTGCCCTGTTTAGTAAATCTGCCCCTTAATGTATTGTTGAATAAATAAAGTTTTAATAAATAAGACAGTTTATGTCAGAGGGTCTCAAAGTTTTGATAGGTGAGGGCCAATTTAGGAACCCAACATTGAACTGAGGGCCGCCAAAGTGGCGGGGGAGAAAACGAAGAAAAAAAAACTGAAAAGAAAATCCCATTTGAAATTATTTTAATGACCAGGTTGCATCTCTACAGTTTACATTAGTTGCAATAAACACATTTTAATTCATAACTGAGGCTAAACCTGGCAAAACTTGTGAAAATTTTGGGGGGGGAGAGAAAGAAACTTTTAAAATAGAAGCTTACCAAACAAGTCATCATCATCATTCATTTCTATCATTGCTTGTCAGTCGCGTTTCCATTATTGCAGATTTGCATATTATTATCTATCTTTTTTAACCCGTAACTGAAAAACGGAAAATGAACGGCTGTTGTCTTTTAAAAACGCAAAGTTGAACAACATTTTAATTTGAACTGGCTTCACCAACTGCTGCGCAAAAAAAGTAAATATCGACAGACTTTTTCAGATTTTTGTTTAAATGACTTTTTGCCCCTTTATTAAACATTTTAAATATTCACAAATTAATATGGAAAACATGTCGATTTTACTGGTTTTCTAAGGCCAAATTAGAACCTGGAATTTATATTTTTCCCGCAGTGATGAATGAGAAGAGCCATATAGCCTGTATACGTGTCTGATCTAGCCTGATTTATAGGTGAGTTATAGGCTAATGATAATAAATGCGTCTGAAAAAACAGCGAGGCATTTTAATTGTTTATTAATAAACTATTGTTTTCTAAGTGTCGGCTAAAAACATATCTCCATCTCCGCTGTTAAGCAGATGCGCTTTTAGAGAGAAATCCACCTTTCATACGGATTACATAATCAGGTATTTGCTTTCGATTCGAGTTTGTTTGTTTAAAAGTGCACATTTTAAGCTTTAGCCTACATAGGCTATATTTTGTTTCAGTTCTCGCGCTCCAGTTCACGGAGATCATGAAAGCGCGTAGTAGCCTAGGCTACTGATTGTTTTATTTTATTTTACAAAAGCACGTTTTCTTGTTATGAGTTTACACAAATAAAAGTAGTTGCGAATAATGCATTATTATTTTCTGTATGACCAGAAATGATAGACTAGTTTAAGTTGTTTCCACTGTTGATAGGAAAATGCAAGTGTTCGCGCCCGCGAACATTTTGAAAGGTAATGGAAACGCGGCTATTAATAAGCTTGACATTGTTAAGATTATTATTAAGTCACATTGAATATTGATTACTTGGTCAACATACCCTTTTAAATTGCAATGGGATTTGTGGTGCTGGTTTCGGTTGGCCACGATTCCTATTCCTGTGTAGACAACCACTGTTCCTGGTGGGCTTGGGAGTGAGGTCAAGTGCGATCGGTCGGTCGGACCATGTAATTACCGCTTATGCCTATGGATGCCGCTAAACACCACTAAACGGAGATATTCATTTTTTCAAAGCAATAGTTTTAACAGTTTTACAGATGTTATCGCGGGCCGCCAGAAATGTTTCGGCGGGCCGCCATTGGCCCGCGGGCCGCACTTTGAGAACCTATGGTTTATGTCATTTGTCGTCATCTCTTTATGGCTCTCGCAAAAAAAAGAAGAGGAACTTGAATTAAGTTGTTCGCTCCTGCAAGCTGCTATATAATTTGAGGGTCACACCTGTTAGTAATAGGGTTGTCGATCCCAAACACTGATTATGTGAACAAAACCAAAGACCTTTATGCTGCAAATACTATCATTAGGCATTTGCTCTGAGCTTGCACCTTTTGATCATCTTCTCTAAATAGGAACCATATCAGCTGCCCTGCTAATCAACATCCATGTTTAGTTTGAATTTAAGGAGCCGCTATAAATGGCCTGATAAAAATAGTCCATATTTTCATCTTAGAATGTGTAGCGCGCTCACATTTCAGCAGATGTCCAAAAATAATGCAGAGATCTTTTCATCTGCATCCCCTGCACAAGCACCGGTGTCATGAGCCCCGGCCAAGACTCACACCGGCTCCGTCCGCATCTCTTTTCAGCCACTGTGGGATATTCTCAAAGCTCTTTAACACGATCGACTCTATTCATAGAGTCGAGGTCTCCTTGAAGAAAAGTGAGGGAGCGCAGGAGCAAGATGAAGAGAAGGAAAAAAAGAAAGCGCTTACAGTGTTCACAGGACATGGGATTGTTTCTTGGGACCATCAATCAGGATGGAGTTGACAGGACGGGTGCAGCCCCCTCCAGCTGAGCCAGTCTGAGGGGGTTCGGCGGGGTCGGTGTGGAATGACAGCACGTTCCTCTGCTGGTCAATGGTACAATGGAGGAGCACCCAGCTCTCCCAGAGCCCTGGAGACCTCACCGCACACCAAAGGTCTTTCATCAGCACAACACCCCCAGCCCACACTCACCATGATCTAAGAAAGGCTTCACACACTCGGACGTGTTCCAGGACCCCTGGAGAGACAAACCGTGCGCGCGCGCGTGTGTGTGTGTGTGTGTGGGACAGTTTCGCCTTTTCAAAACAGTTTGAGTGGGAATTCTTTCAGCTATAGAATAGGTTGGCCTTGTTTTTAACAGTTTACGTCATTACACCTGGGAACAGTCAGCAAAACAGTTTCCAAACTATAAACAAAAGATTGTAAGCTAGCAATGTAAACAGAAATGAAACAAAGAAAATCTATATCTTTCTGGTGTTAGTTCAATGTGAGCATGACAAACTGGGTTGCGGGGCCATCTGTGATTGTTTATATGCTTGAGTGTGTCTGCCTACAAGCATGTGTGTGTGTGTGTGTCTGTAGAGTCACCAGGCAGCATTTGGAGGTGAAAGGGTACAACCTCACAGGATCACGGCTGTCATTCAGAGAAGATCCACCTGTGACTTTTAACAATGAGTGAAACATTCAAGAAGTAAGCTACTCTTTTTGTACAACAAAGAAACCAGCCCAGTCCTGATAAGCTTAAATTCAGAGTAATGCAATCTCTATGGCACAGTACTGAAGGCGATACACTACAGGCAAATAGCTAACCAAATCTATTTATGTATTTATTTATTTAACATTTGAATAATTTATAATACTTTAAATATAAATTATATTATTAAAAAATAATAAAGTAACCTTGTTAATTATTTCAAGTATTTTTTATAATATTATTGTTGCTATATATATATATATGTGTGTGTGTGTGTGTGTGTGTGTGTGTGTGTGTGTGTGTGTGTGTGTGTGTGTGTGTGTGTGTGTGTGTGTGTGTGTGTGTGTGTGTGTGTGTATATTTTTATATATATATATATATATATATATGAAATTTGTACATAAACATGAAAAATATTAGTGAATGGTTTGTTTATATACAGTACTATGTGCGCAACAACAAATTTCATTAACGTTTAAACGGAAATGCAATAGACTAGTCTAAACTGTCAAAATACTCCCTCACCCTGCTCATCTTCTGAGTGGACTTTTTTATTATTATTAATAATATAATATAAAATTATTTTGTTTTCCGCTCCAGATATACACTTTTCAAAATACTATATTATTTTTAAAATGCAACATTAACATGATGGCAATTTAAACAAAAAATATAAAAGTAAAACATTAAATGTGTAAAAATTTAAAAAAAGAACAACTAGTATTTCCAAGTCGACTAGCAACAGCAGTAATAGTCTCGCACATCGCTATTATAGGCCTATACATATATTTACATTATTATCTATTAATCTGTATCTAATCATAGGCAAATATCTATTCCTAATTTATGCACAGATCAATACTACTTTTCATACTTTCTATACTAATAAGTAGTGGGGTCTAATATTGTTGTACGATTATTATTATTTTCTCTCCATCTGAACAGTTATATGTTTTGAGTTGATGTTGTTGTTTTTATTTTGTTTATTGTTATTTCTTATAATTGAATTGCTCAAATTAACTTTTGACACTGGTAATTAAGGGTAATGTTTAACCCTTTTTTTGTGCCCATTAAAGAATTGATGGGAAGAAAATCCCAGACTACGTCAATAATAGTTGATTGTTATATGTAACCTGTTAACTGGCACCCCCCTTTTTTTTGCATAGACATAAAAATCACTATCCAAACTTAAATGGTTGTAATTCAGGAATGCTTTGGAATATAGACCTATGGCTGGTCTTGTTTTAAAGAAGACATTTTCCAGATTATTGTAGAAGTCCAGAAATTGTAAAAAATGAAACAGAAAAAAAGTTATATAAGTTTGAGTTTATGAAATTGTGTAATGTAAAAATATAATGATTAATATTTTATATAAAATATATATATTACAAAATATATTTTACTCTAAAACTGCAAGAAAATTAAAGTCAAATATCTGAACAAGTTGTATTCCAAATTTTAGGTTGATATCTCAAAAAATGAGCTTTCAGTAAGATTTTATTCGGGCGCAGTACCCAACTTTTTCACTAGGTGAACACCAGACTCCATTACTGCCCATATAAGGGCGCCTCCATTTTCATATGTTTTGAGTGATCTGAACCATGTATTTCCATAATTTTCATACAATTTATGAAGTAGACATCCTATTCAGAAGTAGTAGGGGTGGTTTGGCAGTATTTGATTTGAATTAAACCTCTAATAAATGCATAAAGACTACGTTATAGCGTTATAGCTCGCAGCCGCATTACAAATCGAGAATCCATACATTTTTCTTTATATTTAAAACATTTTCAGACCTTTTTTTCTCATAAAATGGAATTGGTGTTATCTTTTGAACTCATGGCATGAAAACAAACTGAGGTTTCTACCAATCTTTCATGATTTTTCATGTTTATTGTTATTTCAAAATAAAGGCCTAAATACTCCTAATGAATATGAAATATTCTTGTTGCAAATTGATACATTTCTGCTCCTCTGTAATATATTTTAGATAACAGCCACCAAATATGAAAACTAGAGATTTTAAGCTTTCAAATGATATATAGTTTGGCAATATTACTTTAGGTTTTTACTAAGATATTATTGTTTTAAACATGCAATGGCAAATGGGCCCGCCGGCGGGCCCATGCAGGGTTAAGCAGGTGGTTGATTTATGCTATCCTGGGTTTAATTTGACATGCCTACTCCTGTCTGGCGGCCGCACAATTTGAGTTAAAAACATGGTATTTAATTATTGATTTAAAAACTGTCTTATTGGGACCCGCCACCGTTACAGTATAATATAATGTATTAAACTGACTGTTTTTGCTAGATTGACCCACTTTGAAATTTATATATAAAAAAGAAAAGGTAACATCAGTAACCAATAGTCATAAAGCTCAGTATTGTTTACATAGATTATTTAAAATTTCATTCAATTGAGTCTAATTTGTATATTACCATGACAGTTTTATAGGAATATCTCATTGTTATTTTAACTAGTCTATTCACCTTTAGCGTCTCCCCTGTAGTCTGTGTACTGTCAATTGTTGATTCTAAATTTGCCATGTCCTCAAAGTGAACACTGTCATACTTTTACAAGAAAAACATTCTTCGTTTTTGCACATTCATTACTTCAGTGTATAAGTCTGACAGAAATAGTCAAAACAGCTCCCGCCACATGTCGACGGCACAGCACCTGACTGCCAACAAGAACCTCGAACCTCAGGCCTCCCTGCGAGTCTTCAGACGTGGACACTCTGGCCTGAGACACATGGCTCAAAGGTTCAGACATGCTATTTAAGGAAGTCCTGCAGATCCTACAGCAGCTGACTACAGAAAGGTCACCGGCAGTCTCTCTCTCTTTCTTTCATCTCTCAGTTTTTTTTATCTTTTCTGCATTCTGACACAGCAAACATTGTGAAGTAGTTCCATTCTCACCTGTTGTTTGAATTCATTTACTTTTCAATTGATTTTAATTTAATTTTAGTATTAGAAATCTTGTGATAAGATACTCAGAACCCAAAATCTAGATGTTATGACTACAAGTTAAGAGATGGATACAAAAAAACTGTCTGAGCCCAGAAAAAGTATATTTGAAAACAGCACTGACCTTTTTAAAGGGTCATGAGAAGAGTTATTAGAGAGTGTTGAGATGGACTCTATACTTTTTTTTTTTTTACATTATCCCTTTTGTTGTCTTGAAAATGCTTTACCTAGTTTGGTTTTCCCAGTCATAAATGCATAAATCTCGTTATCCTACATTATCACCAAATATTGGATTCCATCTTTCTTTCAATTTCACAGGTTTTGTATTTACTTTTGGAACTGACTGATCGTAGGCTACATTAATCTGAGCTTATGCACTTTCGTTTTTGAGTGGAAAAAGTTCACAGAAGCTTATTCACCTAAAAAAAAACTGCATGCAATTATCAATCACTTCCAAAAACAAATGCAAAACCTATCCTAATTGAAATAAATCAAGTTAATAAAAAGATTGAATCCAATATTTGGCAATAACATTCCATAACGTGAGATTTATAATAAAAAAAATATTGTAGACTGCTTATTTTTGACCAGGAATACCACAAGTCAAAGAAGGTGAGGAAAAAAAAACATAAAAAGTACAAAATATATAAATATATATTATATTTATATAATAAGGCAGCATAGCATGTTTCCTTTGTGGAGAAAGCTCAGTGAGAAAAAAAATCCAAGATGGCAGACAAATCAAAACGATGTTTAATTAAACATATATTTAATTTAACACTAAAATGAATTATTAAAACGAGTTTAGTGTAATTGGAAATTGATTTAAGAGTCGAGTCTCCCATGCCGAGCGCTATTTGTTTGGTGGATGAAGTTGAAGTTCTATGACATTTAGAAGACAGCTGTTTGTGTGGACAAGGAAGTAGGAAGTGAAACGGCTTACAAGGTTTTAACTGAGAAAACAGAGGCTTAGACTGAGAAAGGAGCGCCGTAAACTCTCTGCTTAATGATTTCTTCACAGTAAAGAGAGTTGGAACAGTTGTTGTGGTGGTCAACAGCCAGGACCGGAAGATGGTATCTGAGAGACTGCGATTCAGTTACTATCTTCAGCTGGTGAGCTCAATGTCACAAGCATTACCCACACAACAAGGCCAATAAGTTCAGTTTGGGGAGTCAGTACTGAGAGCTGACACTGTTGTTAAACAAGATTAGATACCTTCCTCCTTTCTAAGGAAGACTTTGTGAATTTGTGGGGAGGGGTTCTTATAGCCACCATTTAACAGATAAGACAGAAGACATAGGCAATCATGGGTGAGAAAGGGAAATGGGACACGACATTGGCTGGAAGCAAACCTGCATCTCCCACACGAGCACCTAAACTTGGTGTGTCTGGAGAATGAAAACGTAATGTGACAAACCATTTCTGACGGGCACTATACAGGCTGTACATATGTTTAGTATGTGTTTTTGGTTTGTGGTTAGGGGGTCGTTACTGTCACCCTGCAGTATAAAAGCAACACACAGCACAAAGCAGAGCACACACAGGTTACTTTAACACAGACACAGCCCAGACCTGCTCTATAACCCACTCCTGGATTATACTGATTCAGATTGAATTTGAAGCCTGAAGGAAAGTATTTTTATTTAAATGGGAGCATGACCATTGCAACTGTTAAATATCTCTTTTTGTGTAGAATTTTGTGACAGAATTTCTATGAATAAACCCTTTAAAGTAACACTAAGTAGTTTTTCAACCTTCATAATATATTTCCATGACCCTTGTGATGGTACATCGACTTAAAATAAGTTAAATGACACGTCTGACGTGGTCTGTATCGCTTTTTACTGGCACTATGTAACTTCGGGTTTCGGGTAGGAACCCGTGCACAAAAAGAACTACAAAATTTGACTGCTTTACGGCATACGTCACTTCCCCCACCACTTCCTCAAATTGTCTGTGGCTATTGCAGACATCCCAAGTCTACCGGGAGTCTCCCGCATATTGATAGCGTCTCCCTGATGCC
This sequence comes from Rhinichthys klamathensis goyatoka, assembly GCF_029890125.1. NCBI lineage: Eukaryota > Metazoa > Chordata > Actinopteri > Cypriniformes > Leuciscidae > Rhinichthys > Rhinichthys klamathensis. The sequence goes on from NW_026606897.1 coordinate 1,817,449, forward strand.
CAAAAATTAGTTCAAATCTCCCGGAATCTAGAGCGTGCATGCGAGACAAAACATACTGCGCGCATAACATACATAGCGCGAGGACGGCAGAGAGGGAGAGAGGGAGAGAGCGAGAGACCTTGCGAGTGTGCCTCACGAAAGCTAGTCAACCCGCCACCAAAATAAATAAATTACTGTGTGAGAAAAAATTTAAGTTTTCAGAGTTTTAGTGTAAGTACTACATTAAACTACTATATATAATGTTGATTATAATGTATAATAATGCAATGTGGGAATATTTGTGGGTCCTGATAATGCCAAATGTCTGATGTTACCAGTAAAAAGTGGCCGACATTATTTTAAATATATCTAGTCAGTGAAAGAGTGCAAGCATATTCATCTAAAATAATTCTGTATTTTCAGCTTCAGAATCATGAATATTTTTATTCTGGTGTCACCATTGTCCTTGGGTTACAAGCACCAAGTCCAAGCCTATTCATTTAAACCCACAATGTAATATAAAATTTAGCATTTTAATCAACAATACATTTTTTGTTAACCTTTTATCATATGTCTTGGAGTATCGCAATAATAACGTATCGTGAGTTCAGTATCGTGATATGTATCGAATCGTGACATGTGGGTATCATTACACCCCGGCCATAACATAAAAATAATCACCGGTACTGGCAAGAATTTTAAAATTGATGCATCCCCATTTATAAAAGCACCGTAAAAGCAGTCCATAAAACTTCTGAAGTCATATATAGTAATTGAATAAGGCACAAACAGACAACTTATTGACAGCAAAGCTACATTTAGCTGAAGGGAAGATTATCCCTTAATAATCATTTAAATTTCAGTTTGTTCATCACACAAAAACTATCATATGACTTTAGAAGAGTTGAAATATAGTGCAGAGGTTTTATGGACAAGAACTTGTGCACTCTGATAATCTTGTTTAGTGTTCCATGTGAAAAAATAACATTATACAGGTTTGGAACAACATAAATATTAAACATTTTTTCATTTTCATGTTTTGTGTGAACTATTCACTTAAGACGTCTTAATACAAACACATCGCTGGGATTTCTCAAGGCTCAGTAAAATGGATGGAACATCTGTTCAGTGGCTGTGAAGCTTTTGATGTTTGACAATATATCTTTGCTGTAATGTACTGAGTGACAATGTTTGTGTGACTGGGCTGTAGTTGTTCTGCTTTGATACTCTAAAAGCCACAAATCCATAAATACATGATGCGGGTTGTCAGTATTCCAGAATTGTTGTTTAAAAAAGAACATCTTGTGGATATGCCTCTCGGTACCAAACTCTAGTGCGGAAAAGTTTAAAATCATGATACCACTGGCAATTTTGGTAAACAGTGATTCTACACTTTCTTACCATTGTTTACTTTTTCAAACAAAGAATAAAGGCTACACTGAATAAAAAGCATAGTATAACATTTTATGTCCTTAATCTATCCTGTCTTACCACAACCACAATATAAAACAACACAACAGATCCGCAGCCACAATGAAAAAACACTTGCTACATTGGCTAACTGATGAGAAGTGGTTTGCCTCAGCCGTCTGTTTCATCTCCAACTCATGCTGACAGTTCAGTCATTATTCAATGTGCGCAAACATGCTCTTTTAAAACCTTTCCTGTCAAAGTCATACAAATGACGCCCTCTATTTGCCTTTAGATTAGTTCACCCAAAAATGTAAATTCTGTCATCTGACTATGTCTCTTCTATGGACCACAAAAGGATGAAAAGGACGCAAAGAACAATAAAAAATATCATAAAAGTAGTCCATAAAACTTGTGAGCTGTATGTCAGGTCTTCAATGTACGTTGAAATTCACTGGTAATCTTCATTCCTCGTTTAAATAATTCCTGCCCAAGGATTAAACTGGCCTGGTCGAGTTGCGTTAGTAGGGAGTTGAAACTCGCGGAAATGGAAAGGGGCGTGACATTTTCGAAACACGCTGAAAGCAGTTGACCAATCACAACACACCGGTCCAGCCGACCAATCAAAGCACATTGCGCTTTTTGGAAATAAACAGAGCATTTCAGGTAGACTAGGAAGAGAGGTGCTGCAATAATGTAAAATATGTGAAGCATAATGTGTTTTTAGTAGAAAAAACTATTCTAGTAGACCACGAAAAACAAAATCAAGAAGGGGCATGATAGGGTCATTATTGTCTTATTGAGGAAAGAATCATTCAGACAGGTTTTGTATTGTCTAGGTATGCACAATATTAAAATTCACAGACGTATATGTTGAGAGCGTCAACACAATGGCCAATCAGAGACATGTTTAGTGCGTCAACACAATGGCCAATCAGAAGTGTTTAAGAATCCGTTCAACAGCGCTCAAAATGATAGAGGGAAATGCTGGTATCGTCACATTCTTAAAATTTCAATACCGACTCTGTACCGAACGAAGTCAGTACTTTTGACAGCTCTACTACGGGTGGTCTAATTTAAAAAAATAAATAAATGAGTGAGGGGGAGGGTAGTGAATGACAGAATGCATTTAAGGGTTAATATTAATTTGACTCATTTATGAAGTTGAAAACCTCAGTTCCCATTCATTGTAACTGCAATGTTTCAAGAAAGAAAGTAAATGATACAGGTTTGGAACAAGATGAAGGCGAGTAAATGATGACAGGATATTCTTTTTTGAGTGAACTAATCCTTTAAAATGTAAACTAGTGACAACAAAACGTAGGATTCAGACCATCTTCTCGATAAAATGGAAACAGGCTCTATGCTTCTTCAAGTGTCGTGGTACAAAGTGAAGTGATGGACTCTCATGACACCTTTACTGCTCGTGGAGCCGAGCGGGGAATAATGAAGTGATTCCTGAACAATGACCCGGCAGATTAAATGTGTCTCTTATCCGTCATTCTCACAGGGCTGGGGCCTTTCTACACCCACCATCCCTTTTCTTCTCACTAGTGACGGCTAACAAAGCTTTCTCAATTTTCTGCCACTTGGGCGACACCAAGTAAATGTTCAAAAGCAGGGGTGGGACAAGGAGGGGTCCTGCTTCACAGGCTTGGCCTTTATGTGGACCGAATGCTTGTAACACTCAAAAACAGAAGAGTAAGAGCAGAGAGAGAGATTGTGTGTGTCAGCTTCAATAGGTTACTGATCCTACTGCCATGAGAACACGATACAAGACACCTTTGTTTGGTCACAGAAGGGTGTGATGATTCACAGACTATTCATGACAAAGAAAAAACAAAAAATCTTTTAAAAATCTTTAAAACGTGTCTTTTGTCCCATTTTCAAGAAAAAGCTTGAATTTAATGCTATAGATAAAATGTCAAGTAGAACTTAAGCATTATTTTTAATAAAGTTTTAAACATATTATTCAAGGTTTCAATAAAAATATTTATTAATTCATAAAAGTTTTTTGGGGTCACACCACATGACATTTTACAACCTGATCTACCATTGTCTTGTCATAAAAAACTTGTTATAAAAAGTTTAAAGTTTTATCTAATATAAATTTTTATATAATTTGCAGTGAAGCATTATGTTTTTCCCCTTAAAGACTATGCCAAACTACTTAAGATTTTCTTTTCAAAAATGTCATTCTTTTAATTAAACTTTTTTCTTCACAATAATATCAGAACAGTTGTACCACCCTGACATTTGTGACTTTCTGTCAGTGTTATTTTATTATTGTTTATATAGTATCCTAGTATTTATTAATATTTTTAATTAGCATTTTATATTTTAAGTTTTCATTTTGATTTTAAAGTTTTAATAATTTTGTTATAATTATGTGCTTTTGGCATTTTATTTTTTATATTTCTGCTTGTCTTTAATTAATTATTATTTAAGTTTAAGTTTTAGTTATTTTAGTACCACCTTACTTTATTTTTTTTAACAGTTTTAGTTAATAACAACAACATTAACTTTAATTCAGAAATTAAAATATCCTCATCACAGAAAACATGTTTTCAAGTCAATGTACAGAATGTATGTAATGCATGTTTCATGTATTTTGGATTATATATTAATAGATCAGTACAACAACAAAAAGTGTCATTTCATTGATTCTACTATTTTGACAAAATAACCATACCAAAATAGTTTCTCTGTTTATATTTAAACTGTAGCAAAGATATAAGAGTATTTGAGGTGACTGACGCACTTCACTAAGTATAATCTCAAACCCTCAGTAGGGCCAATTACATCAAGCCTAAAATGGCAACTTGCCCTTCAACACAACAAATTCTGATAAATGGAGACCCGATGTGTGATGGCTACAGTGTAACACATCGCCTAACACCACTGCCTGCTTTGTGTCAATTATTACGGGTCACGTCTTGATAGCAAGACCATAACTGTAAAAAACAATGTTGCTAAAACTGCTTTTTCCCATTACTTAAATCCTCACTCTGTTTGTTTTTGTATTTGAATGTATTTGTATACATTTATGGAAAGTGTTGGGTTCATTCTTAGTGTCATTATAAGGCCTATTCATGGCAAGTAGGAATTTTCAAGATGAATTTTTAAACGAAAGACTGAAATATGGCTAGCTTAGGTCACTTATTTCATATTGGTTTGAATATGAGCTATTCAATAAGGTATTCAAGAGTTTTCAAACAATTATCAGACCAAACTTTTAATCATTTTACTTGGTGTTGTTTTGTTGCATTAGAAATGGTGTTAACAGGTCTGTAGTGTTTGAGTGCCAGGCTTTTGAGGTAAATGAAGGCAATGCCTAGCAACTAAAGCACAGGAAAATGTTCCCATTGTATCTTTCTGCCAAGTCCCTTGGGCTGAGTATTTGTTTGGCTTGACAATGAAGCAACAGGAAATCAACAGATGAGGAAATCAAATAAAATTGCCTAAACAAACCTATTGTGCTGCCTAAGCCAGGTGTGGTTAAACAGAGATTTGGACGTTCAACACACATAAGGCACCAAAAACAATTATAATAGTTGATTGATTAATTCGAAAATATTCAATCACATCAGGAGAGGTCATGTGTCCGGCTACCAACTGCACTGTGTCCAACATATTTTGGCTAAAATACAGTATTTTCATACTGTAGTCTCTCCGCCTGCTGCAGAGTCTCTAACGTACAGTAATTTCAACTTTATTAATGTAAAGGACGATTCGACTTCCCGTAAGAGGCTTGAAACATCAGAGGGGGAATAAATTGCTGAGAAAAATAAGTTGAAGTTAATTCAGCAGGGCTGAGGATCTTTGAACAACTTCTTGAGTAATCCAAGTTTTTTGGGATAATTGTGGAACATTCTATATTTCAAATGTCAGGATAATTAGGTTAATACTGTAGCAGTGGGTGATTTTACCTTGGTGAACAGCCAACGACAAGATGCCTACACCTGTGAAAGCCCAGATAGGAATTGATGTAATTGCTGCTCATTTGTCATTCCATGGAACAGCAGAGGAATTTAAAAACAACAAACACATCTGCTGTGTCATCAAAAACATTCAAAGTCTTTACTGCTATAAAGAGAGCCAATTGGAAATATACTAATAAAAGAAACGAAATGTTGGTATAATTTGCACACCCTCATGTCATTACAGACATTTAATACTTTTATTCAGCAAGCAAGCACTACATAGATCAAAAGTGAGTGTGTTTATTCTATTATAAATAATCTCTTTTTCAAGTGAATACTGTTCTTTTGAACTTTTCCAAACAGCAATTCATCCTGAATATTGATAATGATAAGAAATGCTTCTTGAGCAGCAAATCAGCATATACGATTTCTGAAGGATCATGTGACTGAAGACTGGAGTAATGATGCTGAAAATTCAGCTTTGCATCACAGGAATAAATTAAATTATTATAAAAATATTAGAATAGAAACAGCTTTTTTTTTAATTGTTAAAATATCTCACAATTTTACTGTTTTAATAAAAAATGTAAAAAGGTGAGCATAAGAGACTTTAAAAAAAGACAAATATTTATATAGAATTTATATAATATTGCCTTTCAAAAATATTTAAATATTTAAAAAGATTTAGTATATATTATATGCAACGTGTATTATATGCATTTTTTTATTTTTTTATTTTTCAGATGAATTAAAAAAAAAAATATTAAATGGTAGAAAATGTTATTCCTTCTGTTGAATGAAGCCCTAATGACAAATTTATTATGGCAAAATTGAGACACTGTAAGATTTCCATTATAAGGATCTAATAAGTCTTTCATAAAGTGAAGACTGGGAAACCGGCACTTTTGGCCAATCCCAGAGCCTGTAATACCCTGCTTCCTTCTTGGGATTGGAAATTAGGCTTGAACTTCTAGCTCTATTTTCCTTGTCATTGTCTTTTTTTAGGTCAGGGTTGGCCAAATAAGAATTACAATTAGTGTTAAGAAGGCTAAGAGGTCTAATGAGAGGATACCGGGTTTACACTCCAAGAAACTGAGGGAGAGAGAGAGAGAAAAAAAAACAGCGTGAGAGCTTGAGTGAGAGAATGGCGAGAAAGAAAACGTGAGATAGGATGGAGACCAGTGAGACAAACAGAATCAGGTTACTGCTGAACGCTCAGATAAAAATACCTCCACGGATGAACATGTAGACAGTTTTAATCTTTTCCTCTTTAAGCAGTGAGGGACGCAGAGGGGGTTACAATGGAAACCAGATGGTCTGGTGGAGATGCTGTGAATGTGTCTGGACAAATGTGTTTTTATGTGTGTGTGTGTGGATAGGCCATACACCATGTCATGTGTCTGTCATCATTTAACTGTTTGTAAGTCTCTGCTTCCCAGTCTGCGCTCTCTGAAAGGACATAATCCATCCATTGTTACACATGTTCAGACTAGAAGTCTGTGACCATCAACCCGACAGTCAAATCTTTAAAGACATTCACTTTCAAGTAACTTACAGAAGGTCAATGTAAGAGTAATAAAACACACAAACACACACACACACACACACACACATGAATTGCACCAGCTTGTAGCATTGTTTATTTGCATTCACAGTTTGCATTACTTTACATAAAAAGTAATGTAATTAGTTCCGTTTTTAGGGAGTAAAGCGATATTGTAATATATTACTTTTAAAGGAGTCATAATGTAGTATTAACTTTGATACCCACGCTCTATTATAGTCATTTCATGCCCTTCTAAAAAAGAAAAATTGGAAAAAAATAAACACAGAGCTCGTTTGACCCTTATTTCTGAATGCATTATTGTCTCGCGAGATCTGATGCGAGGTTTTGGCTGTCGTGGACGGTCATTTTAATAATGTAAATGAGGGGCGCGTTGATTGGTGGTAGGAAGGAGGGGGCTTGACACCGCAGGTAACTTCAGCAGCATATCATTCCAAAAAGAGATCATGGCGCAAGTTGTTAATGAACCCGACCTGGCCGCGACCTACGGGATTCAACCGTATATGTTTGAGCCAGACTCTGAACCAGAGCTGTAAACGGAAGAGGAACAACAGTCAATTGAAGGACGTCTACATCAACATGTCTCTGAATGGTAAAGACAATTTTTTTGACTGAGACATACATTAACATCAGTAACGAGCTAAAACGTTTTTTTGCTATTTTCTCCCACATAAGTTTAGCTTTAATTTAATGTAGATTACATTAACGGAGATGTAGTCTACTTTATTTTCAGCTTACAGTGGTTATAGAGATTAACGTTTGCTATAATGTGTTGTTTTTGCCTTTTTTGACGTTGTGGTTTTTTAGATATTTAATCATTTTCATCTGCAGACATGTAACGTTATGTTTTTCTTTATGTTTATTAATTCTTGACTGTTTTTTAAATGTATCTATCCTTATCACATACATTAACCGCATTAGTAGTTAGCTGCTGTTTGTTACACAAAATATAGTAATAAAAACACAGTCTTACCGTTTCAAATTCAGGCAAGTCCCTGATTGTTGGAATGGCACCTTTTTCCAAACGTAGCTTCGATGCCAACTTCGCCTGATATTGCCCCAAATTTGTAAAAGATTCTTTTGTGAAATGTTTAGCGCAGACACCTAACGTTGAGCAAGTTGAGATGGTTGTTGGAACAGCGTCATTAAAAATAAATTTCATCCTCTTGTCCCTTGTAGTTTGGTCAGTTTTGGGTAAAGAAAAAACATTAGAATGTGGATTATGACAGTCAACCACAGAGCAACTCACGTGTGCACTACGTTCTTGCATCTTTCTTGACTGAATATGATGGGGAGAGGGGCAGGGCGGGCCTCCTCTGCGGTGTCCATATATGGTATATCCGGCCCCGTCTTGACGTCATGTCGGGGGAGAAATTGAAATCTCGTATTTGAGTGCGCGTGCACGTTGGCTAGTTTAAGAACCCTGGGGTAAACAAACGCTTCACTTTTGAATTTCGGCATCCCGGCAAATGTATAATCGTTAGTCAATCATAACATACATTGATTCTCATGGAAAAGTGAAAATTGCACATTATGACTCCTTTAAAAGTAACTTTCCCCAATACTGTTTGTGGGCCCCTGGGCCCCCAGTTTGAAAACCTCATCAAAATGATCATTTTGTTTTGAGTATGGAATAATTCCGATGACTGACTGACACAGTGGTAACCATAAGAACATTTTTTTACTCCTCCTCACTAGACTTGTAGTCAAGACCGCCTAAACCGAGACCAAGACACTACCCAGACCAGAGGGTATAGAGACCAAGACAAGACCAAGACCAAGACAGACCAAGACCGAGTCCAAGTCGAGACCGGAAGATAAATTAAATATAATGCGGTTTTCATTATAATAACAATTATATAATAAGTTTTGTCCCCCCCCCCCACTATTTCCCAATGTAAGATTTTGTTTTGCATTGCCTGCCTATCTCTGCCGATTTCGAAGTATCCAAATGAATCCATTCTGCAACTTTTAAATACATAATTATATTTTTAAAAACGAAATTATAGGCATAAGTGCAGGATCAGAAAGTTGGTCGTTTTGTCGCTATGGTTACACACACACACACACACATACCGTTGGCGGTGCGCTCAAAGTCATCTGTCAGTTGTGCAGTTACCCAAAATCTCCTGAATGAAGTTAAAACCCATCATGTCACTGATATGTGTTTTACTAAATATTAATACATCAAAAACTGTACATGATATGTGTTTTTTAAATCAAGTGATCAAAGTGGTCGTTGCCGCTGCGATCAGTGGCGCGGATACGGTGTTTTCTCGTGTGGCTCGCGTACACCGCATTGTCTTCACTCGGACGCGCGCTTCAATCCGTTGCGGATACTCTCTATTCGTTCTGGTGAAATCACAAAACATAATGCACACAAACGTGTCCCTGCTTGATATACAACCACTGATGAACATAATCGGTTGCATTATCGAACGTTGTGTCGTCGTGGATATTCTAGTATTGTATTGCTAAATCCCCCGACCACTATGTCGGTCTGAGACAGCGAGACCTAGACAAGACCGAGAGGTCCGAGACCAAGACAAGACCAAGACCGTCAAGGCCGTGACAAGACCGAGACGTAAAAGTGGTCTCGGGACATACATCACTACTCCTCACCCTAAACTAACATGGATTATTAAAAGCAAATAATGTTGAGTTTTGTGAAAAAGGCACTTTTACAATTACAGAAAGTCTGGATGTTTTTGCAGAAAAGAATGACACTGACTGATAACTGAATTCACCCTGTACATTCTGTTTTTTCTCGCACACATAAACGTATCCATCTCAGTGAAAAATATATTTTATCAACCCTAATCGCACATGCACTGCACCCAGATGTCTATTCGATGTGTTTACATCTGGAAGACGTCATTTTTAGAGCATTTTCTCATTTGCAATACATCTCTAAAAAGTTCCCTGTCAGATGCTAGAATGATATTCAGCAGATGTTCTCATGGTTCATCATTTAAAATCCGCTCTTTTGAAGATGTTTATCAGATAGCAGTTAGCAATAAACAATAAGTCTTGAATAATGCGCTCTTTATAGACATATGTGTACTTACTCTGAAATGACTTCAATTACTGAAACAGTTCATTCCTGTTCCTGGTGAGAGTTCAGAGTTGGGTCAGAGTTGACTTCATCAGCTGTAGGCCTTGAGCTCTCTGGATATGAATACTTTTGTGACATGAGAGAAAATGCTAGCCTGAGGCTGTCAGAACACAGTAATCCAGCTGAGGGAGAGAAGAGAAGGCATCACCTTTATGAGGCTTCTGTATTCCCTCTTTACTTTAAGTGTCTATTCCTTGTGCGTGTTTGACAACGCCAAGAATGCGATGCGACTACGATAGGGAAATTTTGTGAAAGATTGGACATGAATGTCTTTCATTATCTCCGCAGTGTTCACGCTGAACATCTGGCTGGTGGAAACATCACCACAGAATTTATATCGCTGATAATGTCTGCAGCAGACATCTGTCCATGGTGACTACTGTTTCCTGCTGATATGAAACTGCGGACAGTTATCTGCAATTTCATAGCTTTAGATTTGCACGTCGTTTTGAGGAGGACATTGGGAAAGATATGTAAGAATTTTTTTCCAATACAAGAAAAAACTTTCGAGGTCGAGGAACTCGACTTGCTTGAGTGCTAAGACCAAGGCCTGAGTTGTGGAAAATGTACACTTGAAGACAGATTCTGCAGGTTCTTTCACTGTTTCAATCTAGCTGTTTCAAACACAGACTCAAGACTCAACACAACCACGCTTTTATGACAATCCTGGAATGAAAAATTGAAAATTAAAATAGCAAAGGAAAAGTACACAGACCAGGGCAGCGTAATTTAAAAGCAGTTACCGCAATGACTGGCCCAAGAGCGGCAAACTCAGTTTAGGACCTTAGATTGTCCCGTTTTTTCCTGCCCTAACATTGTTTACTTCTTGGAAAGGCACAAGGAATTATTTAAAATTTACAACTTGGAGAGTCTCCTCACACACAGTGTCTTTCAAAGCTTTTCCAAAACATCAAAAATGGGCCAAAAGCGAAAAATTCATCAAGTAAAATGTAAAGGATCATAAATCATAGCTCAAAGCTAACTGCAAATCAAACAGGGTTTCCACAACAGCTCGCTGAACAGACAAAAACCTCCAAGAGCTTGTCAACTGTAGGTTAAGTTGCTCCTCTGTGGCATGACTTCTGATGTCAATGGGTCATTTCTTGAAAATCAGCCTGTCGTAGCTGACCTCAGTGAGTGTATGCAGTCAAAACAGCAGAGAGCCCAGAGTGATGTCATATGGGTACATGCACAAAAAAATGGGCAGTTTAAGTGATCTCATCGGGTGCACTAACTGTAACTGTAAGCAAGACGCAAGCGCTGATAAAAATGTATTTCAATGTTTCATTATGAACAGAGGGAAGAATTCACTAAAAACGATCTGCGGGGCCGGGGGGGGGGGGGGGGGGGGGGGACATGCCAGACATAAACATGGACAAATGTAGACAGATAAACATCTCAGGGGCGTGAAGTCCTTAGCTGTGAATGCTCTGCGTACCCATCCCAAGCCATTTGAGAGAATTAATTTGTGGACTCGCTAATTAATAAAATTATCTTGTCATTGGAGGTGTAACATAAAACTTACATAATAAATGTTGGTAATACGTACAGTATGTAATTGGCACAGATTTGAAGAAAATAAATAAATAGATTTGGCAAATAAATAAATAATGGACAGTTACGAAGGGTTTCAGGTAAGTGGATCCACAATGGCTTTGGCGCCTATGCTCTGTTGTAATGCATTGTCATTGTTGTTTCGCATTCTCATTGGTTTGCTGGCATATGGGGGATTTCATGCGCAAGGAAAGCTGTCAGCTAATTGCCCAAGCGTAAAAATGTTGCTGTTGCTGCCACATCTCCGGAAATCAGATCACTGAAAATCACCGAAAATATTTGATAAAAACTATAATATTTACACAACAACGTTTACAACTAAAAACGGAAAACTTTGTATGTCTTTTGGCTGTTCATTTTCCCAGTGTTTTCGGGGTCTGAAAACACAAACTTTTGAAAATGGGTTTCAAAGTGCAAGTTTTTGAAAATTATACGTTATATGATACGTAAACTACAAAAATGCGAATTTGTGAAAACGTTGACGTCATGCGCATGCGTATTACGTGTTCATTCTATAGGCGCATAGTGTTTCTTTACGTGACATGTATAATTATAACAATAATACGTTTTAAGTCGTTTTTGCAGATCCGTGTGAATGGGAATCGTTTTGACAACGTTGTCGTCTGTATGCGAAAAACTTTTTCGCTTTTAGTACACCGTTGTTGTGTAAACGTACCCTAAATCAAATGAAAACCAGTATTTAATTTTCTCCATAGGGAAATTTACTTTTTACAAAAACATATTCGTTTAAAGATAGACCAACTACACTGTAACTATCCAAGGTTGTTAGTCGATAGTATGATATCAATTTGTAGACAACTTATTTTTTTTATATATATTATATTATATAATGAGTATAATATACTTACTATATTACACTGTAAGCATAATATATTTATGATATTATAAGTATTATATATTTATATATTTTTTTATTTATAATACTTATATTTATTAAATTATACTTATTTTTAATTCTTAATTTTTTATACATTTAAATTGACACTTGCCATGGTATTTCTAATTTGTCATTTCTGTTTAAGATCTGTGTCTTTGAGTGTGTCTTGAGCACACTGGTTAAATAAGTCACCATTTGCCACTGTAAAAGCTATAAAAAATATATATATAGGAAAAAAACGTATTTAGGAATAATATTTACATCCACTTCTCTAGATATTGACATTGGTCATCCATATCGGATAAACAGCACAATGAGCACACGTACTGTATCATACATATGCATTATATGGCTAATGAAGAACTAATTAACCCTACCATATTCATACCTTATTCAAAACCCAGACCTAATTTACTGATAAAAGTAAAAGTAAACAACTCCAACCTTCATTAACTTATATGTCTATAATTTGGGCACAACCGCAATGTGCCATTAAATATTACTCTTGGGTGGGGAATGGGGCGAGTTCGCTAGTAAAAATTTACCACTCAAGTCACCTCACAATCAGGGCTGTTTAGGGTTCTGCTAGTTACAAATGCCCCCAGAACCCTGTGTGAGACCATTACTTCAGATTTATTTCACATGTTTGAAAATTCATTATGTCTTTATTTGTACGAGGGCTAATGGTAATAAACGGAGACCAGTTTTATTGGGACCACACATTGGCATCGTTAAGTTTAATCAGGAGTCTGGCCTTGTTTTTACATTATACAGCCAGACATGTTGATTATAGCAAATCAGCGTCAAGATCTACACCGACCCTGCAAACCTTAATAAACCATTAGCTCATCTGCCCCCCAAAAAACCCCAAGAGCACCAGATCTCAGGCTTTCCATCAGCCCAACGAGTATCTCCTCCACAGCCAAATGTTTGTGATGGTAAATGACTATGATTAAGGCATCTGGATTATGCCCTGTCGGAAAGCCACGGTTTGCTCGCAGGCAGCGCGGGGGTTTCTGGGCTCTGAAAATTAGCCATCTGATGGTGATTGGTGCTTTTCACGACTGCTGCAGCAACCATGAGCTATGTTGTGTACATTACCACACCGCTACATCTCACTGCCACTGACCGCTGAGGTTCTCCGCAAACGCGCTAAATGACAGGCATTATGTATAAGGACCTAAAAGACTCATCATTCATGTTTATGAATAAACAGATTATTTATATGCAGCTTCCTCTGATGTTTAACTCTTGGACCTTAAAGCTACCGCATTCAGGAAGTCCTGTTTAAATTTGGATGATCATATGGTTGCAATTTGAAGAAAAGGTAGACAAACCGTTTTCATCGGTTGCAAAGAGAGAAAAAGAAACTGCTCACCAAACACTAAGCAACTTTTCGGTGCAGTATTTCAGCAATAACCACCAACCGTCTAGTTTAGATGCTAAATGTGTTAAATAACATTGTGTTGCATTTAAAACAAATAATTGTCACGTGTTACAGTTTAAACACACCTCTTATCTATGTAAATGAGGCTCATAGGTTTACTTGTATATCGTCGCCGTCGAGTAGAAACCTTGCATCTCCATATTTCGTCTTTTTCCCCAATAAATCATTTCTATTGGTCACACTTTACGCCTGTCTGTGGGTTTTGCAAATATTTAAACAATGAAAAGGATTAAAAAGAGCTTGGGACTAAACCTCGTAACTCCACTAATCCTCAAACTGTCAGTCAAACCTCATAACTCCATTCACCTCTATTGTGCTTGTTTGCAATGCAAGGGTAAATAAAGTACTGGTTCAGATTTAGTACAGATTTCTCTTTTCAAAATTGTATAATATTGATATTTAATCCAATTATTAAATCATATAAATGTAAAGTGTTGATCTCACATACACTTTCAACTGAAAAACTAAAATTTCCAGATAGATCCTATTTTAACATTTTGCTTGATGAAAATGTAAAAGCCAAAAACGTAACTTTTGAAACAATTAATTTTGTTGTCTTAATAATATCACATTTTTCTCACACAGTATTACTTCTTTTTTTATATACATGAAAAAATATGCCTTTAAATTTTAAGAATGGGGTCCCTGATAAGGGATACTCATTTTATTTGGGAGTCCTTGACACCAAAAACCCGTGTTCTAGAAGCCATTAGACTCATGCTTACACAGTTGACACATGTAACTTCCCAAAATAATAGTGATGGACAGTCAAAACATGGAGGTCATAGAAACCATACTGGGCACAGCAGTAGCCAAGCACTCATGTCATTTAATGAAGTGGTCGGCATGGACATGGAAAATATAAATCAGGCTTAAATGCACAAGTGCAACAGCTTTCACTAATGATCCCAGACAAGTGCAGGAAAATAGTTCTCATGGCGTTGTGTCATCAGGTCTGTTGACAGCTCACTCGGGTGAGTTGATTTATAGCGGAGCAGTGTGTTCAGTCCTGCTATGAATAGCAGCAGCACAGTGGTTTTGAATTCATTCCTTTCATCAAACTAGAGATAAAGGGCCCTGAATGTATGATCCAAAGCACAGCCAGATGTCATTGAAGATGCTAATGTTTATGGTAAATGCATCTCTCTATACATGATATTACTTTAACAAATAAATGTTGGGCACTGTAGGCATCTCGGAAAATAACTGTTTTAGATTAGCTTTTCATTTAGACTGAGCTAAAAATTCTTTGCAGGTGGTTGAAAGGCCCTGTTTCCAAAATATTGGTGGACAATTGGGATCAGGAAAATTGGATCAAAATACAAATTATTTGACACGAATTATGACAGTTCACAGACTTTGGTCATTATTATTGCCTCTGCTCAAATTATGCATGATAGACCACGAACTGCAGTCGATTTTAACTCCAAGAGTGTAACTGCAGTTAAATATCTAAAAATAATAATAAATGAAATGAAACAAGTGCATAAGAATAACGTAAACTAAAAATAAAATGAAAATGACAATATAAATAAAAAACTTAATTCAAAATATTATTAAATACCATTAAAACATATGAAAAATACTAACACTGACTCAAAGTCATCCCTAAAAGCTGCCTAAATCATGGATGGTTTGTCCCTCTCTTTCATCAACACATAAACCGAGAGACGCTTTTTAAGCCTAAAGACAAGCAGCTGTCATCTTGGGTCATCCGCTTAGAGAGCGAGAGAGAGTCTCGCCCGACTCTTACCTCCCACACACAGGTCCCACCTTTGACCCAGATAGGCCTTCAATCACACAAGCACACAGCTGGTCAGAAAAGCGATCTCATCATCGCTACGAGGAATGCAGCGTGGTCTAGGACAGGTCCCGGGACAGAGGATAGAATGGCAGGAAAACATTCAACAAGCTGTAGAGAGGCAAGGCAACATCTGCAGAGCATAGTGGTTCTCTTATCAAGCTGCTCTTTCCATACGGGTTTAAATAGTAGATACGGAACATTGATTCCACAAAGACAAACAAAGCATGTTATCAAGACATAAATCAATGGCGTGTTTTTGAAGCCACCGTTCAGAGCTGTTGATAGGTGAAGCTTCTCGGAAGGGTTTGCTACAAGAGGCACTTGCGCTAAGCTTCTGCCCTCTTTCACGGTTCGCAAATTGCGAGAAAGGCTTCCAACGAAAAGGGAAAACTACTCAAGGGCAGGTGTCTGAGCAGGTCTGGTTCGTAAAATCTCTCTCAACAGATTCTCAGACCTTGCCAGGAGTTTCAGCAACTTTATTTTTGGACCCAAATACCCCTAGCAGAACAGCTTTGGAGTTTCCAAATGGTTCTGCAATGCGTCAGGCATGCAGCATCAGTAAATAGTAGCAACGCTTGAGTTGACTGCGAGAGATAACTGCACTTCTTTCTTAGGGCAGTTTTTGTCCCTGGTACCCTTAAATAACACTTTTTGCGAAACGTACAAATTAAAATCTGACAGTTCTGAGCTTAATGGCTTTTGCAGGCTGACGGTTAAATTTTCCTCTGCAGTCTGGAGAGGGAAAACTGTACGAGCCACGTGTGCTTGGCTGCAGTGCAGCATGCCACTAACTTTATACTGCTCGCTACAGACACACACTTGTCTTAAACACCGACTACCAGTTCCTGTAGACAACGGCAGTGAATCACTGAGACATTTGACTGTCGGCATGAAGTCTGGTCCACACAGAGTGGTGCAGAGATGAAGTCGGAACCCGGAAGACTGATTCGCCGCTGGTTCCTTCAAGATTTTCCTATGGGGTTTTATAATGGATTTTTTTTTTTTCAGTTTAAATTCTTTTGACTTTTTCTTCTACGTTGTAACTGTCTTATCTAGTTTCGTTTTTTAAAAACATAAGCTTCAAATTTCACATATTCGGTATGGGTGGGTGTAATTTACATTGCAGAACAAAATGTCAAAGTATCTTCAAGTTATGTTCACCACAAGCTTTCTTTTATTCATACTCAAAAAGCCCATAATAAAACTGTCACATGCCTGTCCTGTCTTGTGTTGCACTTGGGTGTTTGTTGTTTTATACCATGTGTTCTCTTGTCATTGTATTCCCCGCCCATCTTGTTATCTCATTATTGGTTCATTTGCCCCACCTGTCTGTTCGTTAGCTCTTTTGTTTGCCTCTCTATTTAATCTCCTTGTGTTCTCAGTACTGTGCTGGTTCGTTATACATGTTACCCTGGTTCTTGTTGATTGTGTTTTAGTGTTTCTGGTATCCTGCCTGTTTTCCCCCACGAGGGAGTTTTTGTTCTTGTTTATATGTTATTATTTTCCTATTAAATACCCATTGTTTGCATTTGAGTCCTCACACCTTTTTCCCAACCCGTGCCGTGACAGAACGAACCAGCCCTCTGAGGATTCAGCACAATGGGTGAGGAGGATTCTGATTGTTGGGATTATGACGATTGCATGGATGACGATGACTTGGATTGCCCTGACTATCATGTTGCTACTTTTGGATCCACCCAATTCTCCGCTAGCGATCGTGACAGAATGACTCTGTCCCCTAATGGGTCCAGTAACATGAACATTCTGCAGGCGTTTGCTTTTATGGCTCGGCAAAGGGAGGAGGCCACGACGCTCAGATTTCCTAAGGACTTTTCGTTCGACGACAGAGAGTCCTTTAGAGGAGAGCGTCTGGCAAGATTTTCGGGGACCCGTGGAGCTCGCAGAGGAGGAAGTACTAGAGGGGAGTCCCGGACTCAGTCTCAACTTCGGTCTTCCTTCGACCATGATCCGGTGACGTGCAGCCCAGAACACCATTCGCCGTGGGTCCTGTCCCATCCGGAACCAGCATCTCGCCAGAAGGGACGACGGAGGAGAGGAAAGACCTCCTCCGTGACTGTTCCGGTGGGCCCTAGTCCGGTGATCCCAGTTCCGGTGGTCCATGTTCCGGTGGTCCCGAGTAAAGTGGTCCCGAAACGGAGGAGGAGAAGGAGACCTGCGTCTGCCCAGTCAGAGATTGTCCACGTCACGTCTGCCCAGTCAGAGACTGTTCCCGTCCCGTCGGCCCAGCGAGAGACAGTTCCCGTCCCGTCTGCCCAGCGAGTGACTGTTCCCGTCCCGTCTGCCCAGCGAGAGACCGTTCCCGTCCCGTCTGCCCAGCGAGAGACCGTCCACGTCCCGTCGGCCCAGCGAGAGACTGTTCCTGTCCCGTCTGCCCAGCGAGAGACTGTTCCTGTCCCGTCTGCCCAGCGAGAGACTGTTCACGTCCCGTCGGCCCAGCGAGAGACTGTTCACGTCCCGTCTGCCCAGCGAGAGACTGTTCACGTCCCGTCGGCCCAGCGAGAGACTGTTCACGTCCCGTCTGCCCAGCGAGAGACTGTTCACGTCCCGTCTGCCCAGCGAGAGACTGTTCGCGTCCCGTCTGCCCAGCGAGAGACCGTTCACGTCCCGTCTGCCCAGCGAGAGACCGTCCCCGTCCCGTCTGCACAGCGAGAGACTGTCCCTGTTTCCTCTGCCTCTCTGAACTGGGAATACCTGGAGCGTCTGGCTCAGATGTTGAATATGCCAGTCTCAGCCGTTCCTGAGCCGGAGCCGGAGCCGGTGCCCGTTCCTGAGCCGGAGCCGGTGCTCGTTCCAGAGCCGGTAGCAGAGACAGTGCCTGTTCCAGAGCTGGAGCACATGTCGGTCTCGGACCCAGTATTTGTTTCTGTGTTTGTGTCTGTCTTTGTGACTGTTTTTGTTCTAGTGTCTGTTCCCGAGCCGGTGTCTGTTCCCGAGCCGGTGTCTGTTCCCGTGCCGGTGTCTGTTCCCGAGCCGGTGTCTGTTCCCGAGCCGGTGTCTGTTCCCGAGCCGGTGTCTGTTCCCGAGCCGGTGTCTGCTGCTGCTCCCGAGCCGGTGCCTGCTGCTGCTCCCGAGCCGGTGCCTGCTGCTGCTCCCGAGCCGGTGCCTGCTGCTGCTCCCGAGCCGGTGCCTGCTGCTGCTCCCGAGCCGGTGCCTGCTGCTGCTCCCGAGCCGGTGCCTGCTGCTGCTCCCGAGCCGGTGCCTGCTGCTGCTCCCGAGCCGGTGCCTGCTGCTGCTCCCGAGCCGGTGCCTGCTGCTGCTCCCGAGCCGGTGCCTGCTGCTGCTCCCGAGCCGGTGCCTGCTGCTGCTCCCGAGCCGGTGCCTGCTGCTGCTCCCGAGCCGGTGCCTGCTGCTGCTCCCCCGCCCTGGCCGCCCGAGAGGTCTTCACCGCCCTGGCCGCCCGAAGGGTCTTCACCGCCCTGGCCGCCCGAAGGGTCTTCACCGCCCTGGCCGCCCGAAGGGTCTTCACCGCCCTGGCCGCCCGAAGGGTCTTCACCGCCCTGGCCGCCCGAAGGGTCTTCACCGCCCTGGCCGCCCGAAGGGTCTTCACCGCCCTGGCCGCCCGAGAGGTCTTCACCGCCCTGGCCGCCCGAAGGGTCTTCACCGCCCTGGCCGCCCGAGAGGTCTTCACCGCCCTGGCCGCCCGAAGGGTCTTCACCGCCCTGGCCGCCCGAAGGGTCTTCACCGCCCTGGCCGCCCGAAGGGTCTTCACCGCCCTGGCCGCCCGAAGGGTCTTCACCGCCCTGGCCGCCCGAAGGGTCTTCACCGCCCTGGCCGCCCGAGAGATCTTCACCGCCCTGGCCGCCCGAAGGGTCTTCACCGCCCTGGCCGCCCGAGAGATCTTCACCGCCCTGGCCGCCCGAAGGGTCTTCACCGCCCTGGCCGCCCGAAAGGTCTGCTCCGCCCTGGCCGCCCGAGGGGTCTGCACCACCCTGGCCACCTGATGAACTTTGGGTTTTGCCCGGGTCTCCCAGGACTAAGAAATTTGTTCCTCCCGTCCCGCCCTGGTCTGTCCCTCCTGTCCCGCCCTGGTTTACTCCTCCTGTCCCGCCCTGGTTTACTCCTCCTGTCCCGCCCTGGTTTGCTCCTCCTGTCCCGCCCTGGTTTGCTCCTCCTGTCCCGCCCTGGTTTGCTCCTCCTGTCCCGCCCTGGTTTGCTCCTCCCGTCCCGCCTGATGAAGCGTCTGGTAGCCGCTCCGTAGGGAGGGGGTAATGTCACATGCCTGTCCTGTCTTGTGTTGCACTTGGGTGTTTGTTGTTTTATACCATGTGTTCTCTTGTCATTGTATTCCCCGCCCATCTTGTTATCTCATTATTGGTTCATTTGCCCCACCTGTCTGTTCGTTAGCTCTTTTGTTTGCCTCTCTATTTAATCTCCTTGTGTTCTCAGTACTGTGCTGGTTCGTTATACATGTTACCCTGGTTCTTGTTGATTGTGTTTTAGTGTTTCTGGTATCCTGCCTGTTTTCCCCCACGAGGGAGTTTTTGTTCTTGTTTATATGTTATTATTTTCCTATTAAATACCCATTGTTTGCATTTGAGTCCTCACACCTTTTTCCCAACCCGTGCCGTGACAAAAACTCCATAGGAAAATCTCGATGGAACCAGGGGGTGGGGTTTTGACAGCATCCTTGCACCACACTGCAGATTATTCCAGCTAAGAACCGCCTATTCAAACAAGAGAAAAATCGATCTGCTACACTGCTGCTGTTGCAGAGCAAGTATCAAGACTTACTACTGCCAATACATTCACAGACATTGTAGAACTGCTGCCAAATAAAAATAGAAAGGAAAGTAGTAGCTACTGGAGAAGTTACAGCAAAAGTTTTTTGTATGTACGTTTTCTGTATTGAATATGTACAAACAAAATAAAATAATACATGGATGGATGGAAACCCAGCAATTGTAGCAGCCTGGTAACTTCCAAGTGCACTGGTAAAAAACTATTTTTATGTCCAACATGCATCAGACGGTCCATATACGGTTCATGGTTGTGCTGTACAAGACTACGAGTCACCAAGGTAACATAAACCACAGAAGTAAGTTACATGCATACTACAATTCCATAGAAACTGCACAGTTTTTATCCTTAATGGGATTTGAGGGTGCTGTCTGTGACACTTAATCCTTTGTGATACATAGATAGCCGTAGCCGCCCTGCTTTCACGCAATGACACAGACGTTAATCTGGGATATGGCTTATGGAGGTAATGAAGCCTGATTCTGTCAACAGGGTTTAGGGACATGAGATAAACAATGAGATTGTGAAGAAATATACAGTAACTACGTGAGATAATTAATGTGATAGATTGAAACTGATCACACAAACTATAAATTAAGGGGGCGTTTACATGACACTGTTTTCAACAAAAAATGTACAACTTGTTATGCGTTTTGGCCGTTCATTTAAACGACAACAGTGTTTTGGGGGCCTGAAAATGCAAGCCTTTGAAAACTGATTTTAAAGTGAAGTTTCTGACAACAATACCGTCATCTTCTCCATGTAAACAACAAAAAGACCAACTACTGGCCTGGCAGCATAATACAGCGTTTTAGTCGTTTTCACGGATCCATGTGAACGGGGATCGTTTTGACAACATTGTCGTCTGTACACGAAAAACACAAAGGAAAAACTTTTCCTTTATTAGTACATCGTTGTCGTATAAACATTCCCTCTTCAACCAAAATGGAATTAAATTTAAAATGTTTTCAACTCCAATATGTTTTTTCCATAGGTGAGTGTGTGTGTGCGTGCGTGTGTGTGTGTAACACTAACCTGGCATTCATATAAAGTTGCTGCATTAGCTGTTTTATATTGATTGAGAAATCAAGCATGGAACAAGTTTAAACTAAATCATAAATGTTGCGGCGTGAGGGCATATTAACAACAGGAAATCTTTACCACACAGTAAAAATCAAGCAAGGGCCTCAGTAAGTATAATTTACACATCCGTCATTCAACAAGCAACAAATGAGAAAATAACTCCTAAATCTGATGCAGCTAGAATCTGCTGACTGAGCAAGAAATTTAAATGGGTGAAGATGGAGTATAAAATGTTTTTCTCGCCATTCATAGTTTATTTAAATGAAAACAGTATCTAGTTACTCACCTATGCAGGCATGGACTCTGACAGACAGCTGTGTTCTCAGGACAATACTGTGCTTCTTTCCTCTCCTGAGGAACAAATACAAAAACAAATGATCATAGAGCAGAAACCTGAATAAATAAGCAAAGTTAACAGGAATATGTTGGAAATATGATAAAACGTTTAATGTCTTTGCTGCGATTCACTTATCTCTCAATGCATAAAAACATCCTGTGAATTAATTTAAAAAATATTACTGAATCATTTAATGAATCATAAAAAATTTGATTAAATTACAAATTAATTGCATAATTTGCCTTAGGTAAAGTAGTCAGGCTAAAATACTTATGTTGTGATATTTAAATTACTGGTTACATTTTTAACAGAGTAACTTTTCGGTTTCGAACTGGGGTCTCCACCGTGGGAGGCGGGCACACTAACAGGGACGCTAAAGACTACAGCATCTAAAGTCAGTCGCTAGAGCGAGATTTGAGATCAGGGAAGTGAGGTTTACACACACAGCTCTTACTGGCCTACGTCCATTACACTCACCCCCCCTAAACCTCACTCCCGGGTCTCCGGCGTGGGAGGCGGGCGCGCCACTAGCAGTCTTGTTAGCGTGCCCACCTCCCACGCCGGAGACCCAGGTTCCAGTCCCACTCAGAGTGGGTCGAGTAGGACCGGTAACATGTGCGTACATATGATGGTATTTTTAACCAGTTGAGAACTCACAAAGAGCTTAGAAAATGTGTCAAATCAGTGCCAGGAATTCCACCATTGCACACACTGCTGCAAGAAGACGCAATTCTGACACCTGTACTGAACTGTTATGATCAACATCACGACTTTGACGAGAAGAACCAGGTGTGCTTGAGCATTCATCTTGTGACATTACGTCCCGTTTTTGTTTCGTTTAGATGTCTTTGATCCATGTTGCAGTCAAGCCGAACCGCACCAGAGTTCGTTTGGAAGCGAACTGAGACCAATCTTTTCAGCTTGTTTGGTGTCCACCAGGGTTCGGATGGCAGCCCTCGCTTTTTCAAATGAACACCAGAGTTCGTTTTAATCTAACAAAACCTGCCAAGTGTGAACACATCCTAAAGTTTGAGTTGAAGTGAGGGAGTGATGCTAGATGAGTTGTCACAGGAGTAGGCTAAACAGCCTCATGTTATGATTGATGATTAGATAAACAAGCTCTTAATTGGAACTCCATATACAGGATAGGAGAGCATTGATAGAGCACAATACAACCAGCCGTATTTATATACACTTGTGAAGGTGAATGTTCCACAGCACCTTTGTTTACATCAGTAGACTGATGCTGTGTGTTGCATCTGCTCTTATATTTAGGTTAAGTGATTTAAGGTACTAAAGTCTTGAGGGAGCGGAGCCATGTGTGGCCTTGAGCTCCAAAAGACAGTAAAGACCCAGCCGACTTCCTGTGACCTACTACTAACTGCCAGGAGACTCAGGGGAAAGAGAAACTGGAACGACTAAGGGGGCGAAGAGAGCCCTGTTGTGAAGAAAGGGTCAGATGGCGTCCGGACTTCCCTGACCCCTAGAGCAGAGGTGGCTGCGGGAATGACATGTAGGTCACGTCATCCATATAAAGAGTGACAGACAAGTAAGGGCACAGTCCAAACCCACTGTTTTCCATAGATTATCAGGCCAGATGAACAGAGGAACTGTCTGTCTCATGAATAACTGGAAGTAAACACAGAATGGAATGAGATGCAGCTGCATTTGAGTTGGAGGATAGATGAAGATGGATGGATGCTTAACGTTCAGCTTTAGAACAAGTCGACCAACCGCAATCCGTATCGACAGCGACTCTGTAGTTACATCCATGTGGGTTGAAGCCTCCATTTACCAGACATGAGATAAACAAGGAGTGGACAAGATGCAACACAATAAAGAAATGCAGACAAAACAGAAACTCATGGAGATAGAAAAGATATGATTTCTCTAGAAGATTCACTTCCTCAAACCTACAGCGTATGACAGTGCTTCCCGAAAGCAGGACGCAAAGAGAGAGACCTATAAACAAATGCAGCATTGTGTGAGTTACACAATGAAAGTTTGATGGTCTGGCTGGCAGCATGCCACAGATGGGGGCATCTCCATTAGTGACTACCTACCAGCACAGCAGTCTTCAAAATGCCCTGCTACACACTTAAAAACACTGTAGCGATATATAGCACACAGACTTGAAGAGCATTGTTTAGGCCAGAGGAGACATGTAACTTTAACATGTATGCTTGTATCATTGTCTTATCACACTTTCAAAATACTTTCTGGAAACATTCTACCTAATCGGTAACACTTTACTTGAAGGGGTGTGCATAAGACTGACATGACACCTTCATAATGACAAAGACACTGACAGGTTATGATGTATTGGTTTATATCAAGGTGTCATAACAAAGACATCTCAAACAATGTTATATTTGCATTAAAAATGTCATAATTGAGCGAATGACACTTAATGACAGTTGTCATAAACATGCACAAAACCTCCTTCACATTCATGACTTGCGTCATGACAAGGTGTCACGCACTGGTGCCACCACCACGTTGCCCAACTAAGATGCCATTATTTTTTGCATATGAGAAACAGCAAACGAAACTAAAACGGAATGAAACCACGCTACTCGATTGACCTGCGCAGCCCAGACCGTTTATCAGCTCGGACCAATAATAGCCAGCACAGCACGAGCTCAGAACAGGTTAAAGAAATAGTCTATTGTTTTTACATTATTTATTTCAGGGTTCATACAACCTTTTGAGAGTGAAATTCAAGCACTTTTTTCAAGGACTTTCAAAAGTTTCACTCATTTTTTTTCCAGCACTCCAAGGGCAATTTTCAAAATACAACATATGGACACATGCCTGGGCCAAAGACAGTATGTGGCAGCATGGCTTTTACTAAAGGAACTTGACAGACAACATCATGCAACTTAATCTTTCTGTTGTTGAAGCTAATGAGTAACTGGATCTCTTTCATAATGAACTTGCACTTTCCTCACCAGTAACATTAGCCTGGCTACTAACCATAACCTTACTCTACAGCACCCTACATGCTCATCAAATTAAACAGAAAGTCTATGAGATACCCAGTTTTTACATTTCTGGAGCAATCCGGAGAAAAGTGCAGGAGAACTGGATTCTGAGGGTGAAGCTGTATGTCTTGGCTTTACGTCTTGGCTCAATACTGTGAGAATTTCAGCGTGTGGGTGCCTGCCAAGCGACTACATGGCTGTGGATGGTCTAGCACATACAGTACGGCTGACATAGAGTGTATCATCCTGCACTGGTGTCCACGCTGTTTCCCAGAGCGCAGATCTGCAGCCGGATGACTCAGTCTTTTTCCACAGCTCACGGCCCAATGATTTGAGTTACCCAGACAAACGTGCCCAGCTTTGTGAAACAGAATAGCCCCTGCAACCTGAGATCTATTTGGGGCCAAAAGGAGAAAGTGTCTCCAACATCGGCCACGTAACACCAGCCAAAGACACAGACAGTCTCATTTTGCTTATCCAAGACAAATTATCCTGACTTTACAATTTCACAACCATGAACAGACCTTTCACAGCCGCTATGTTACATAAGAAAACAAATAAAACACTGTTGCACTGACAATATCAGTCGATAAGCGAAGAATTTTAATTTGGGCATTGGCAATCTGCAACAAAGTTCTGTTAAATTGGAAGAACTTAAAATATATATATATAAATCTGTTACATAATTCATTTATTATTTACAATAATTAATGAATACACCATTTAAAATATCATTGGCAATCTATTATATTTTTTTATGAGTGTACTCCATTAAGATTTTAGTTCGTCCCACTGCACCCATTTCAGTTTAATTGTACCCCATTTAAAACTTTAACTTTTTGTTACAATCAGTATTATGCTTCCATCTTTTATATGCATATAGAGACAAGCTGCTGTTCAGTGCCTATTAAAGATACAACAACATTGAGTAAGGGAAAGATTATATCATGAGTGAGTAGTCATCCCAGCACACACAGACATCAAAAATTCTGTACAACTGGATAGATACAAACAAAATATGCTCTATTCTCAAAAATTGAAAAAGTAAAAAGTGTAGTTGCTGCCTGAAAATAAGTTTGGTTGATAAAGTGAAAGGAAAATAAAGTGTTAGCAGCTATTAAGCAGACAGTTTTCAAAGACTCTGACAGGTAGTTTACATACATGTAGTTGCAAAATTACTTCTAGTCAGTATCAATGACTAGAAATGGTACCATAAGTTTTAATCTAGTCAAGCCCACTGCATGTTTTAGACCAATTTGAAATTAATTACTCATGTTTAAAAATCGTGTTAAACTCTAAGAAGAAATATATCCTTATTACACCTCTAACATTAAGTTCATTATTATTCTTTAAAGAAGGCATGGTATGTTTGTACAGAAGAAAAGACAAAAGAATTATGGGAATACTGGATTCTAAACAACATAGAAATGCCACAATTTATCAAGACCTTGAAGCAGATGGGAGGGAGAAACACCCAGAAACACCTCATTCGTGGCTGCTCCCAAGTATAAGGGGCTTTCCTTGTCATTAATGCTTGGATAACACGCCTACGTCTCCTTCGATTAAAAATACTGGCTAGTGCGGTGGCTGTGATATATACATAAACCTTTGAACATCCGTTGCCATGATTTTTGGAATGACTTATCACGAGAGGAAAAAAATATGTTTTTAGTTGCATAATATCTGTTAAAGCTGCAGTAGGGAGTTTGGAGAAAACGTTGACTTAGCCTGAAAATTTGAACAAGCACAACTCACAGGTCCCACCCCCTTGCTCTCTGCTGCGCTACAGCCCTCCCTCCACAGCTCGTCCTCCACAGCGGAGCCTGTCGTGAACACGCAGGCTAGTAAACAGGGCCACCGATAACAGCGGATAAAAAGTTATATGGCACATTCACTAATAGGGACTAAACGTCAATAATATGCTTTACATTGACTATGGCCTGCCCATACTTTGACTACAAACTTGGTCCTCAAATCATTATGTATTTTGCAATAGCCTACATGTAACTTTATAACGTTGCACTCTTTCTATAAGTTATAAATAGCTAGTAAGATAACATTAATATAGCGGTAACTAACGTTACAGTAAGTAATTATTCTAGCGATATATAATGCTAGATAAGGTGTGCTAGTACATTATTTCAGCAACATGACAAGCCAGTGAATTAGCAGGTTTCAATTGTTGCTTAGCAGAGTGCGTGACATTTTATCTACATGTTATGCGGCTAGAGTTTTGACACCGAGTCAATGGGCTCTGTGTAATTCTTTCTTTTTCGCTTGTTTATTGTCATCGGTCTTTTTTCTTTTACCACTTTGTTTTATGAGCAGGTGTCACTCGAGAATTGGCAGTTTAGGTTGTTTCTCCATCATAAGCACAGCTGCAGCACGCCGGCAATCTTGAGTTTGAACGACTGCTCGCGCTGTGCAAGAGAGAGGTGTGATCAGCGCGTACACGAGCGTGATTGACACTGCTAAGACATTCCTCCTGGCTCTGATTGGTTGTTTCTGACCGGGAGCGTGTATTTCTGCAAATGGCAATAGGACCACTGGGAGGAGCCAGAAGAGCTTGATTTTTTTCACAGATTATCTGTCTCATATTCTACTGTCAGGACATAATGACAGTTTTAACAAATATGTAAAAAATATTTTTTACAAAAGTTACCTACAGCAGCTTTAATGGATACGCCACCCTTTCGCAATAGTTTATTATCAACATTTAGAAAATATCGCAAAAGTTTTGCGCAAATCTGTAATGGAAACCAGGCTACTGGATCATCTGATTCACCCACCTCCCAAATCCGACCTCCGCTTCAATCCCTCACAGCCTCATTTCCATTTGTAACTAATTAAATATGTAGTGTCTTATCCTGACTAAAGTCTCTGGCAGGGAGAGCAAATGAGGAATACTGTAGATTCAGGACCCTGCTCTGGCAAATGAATGAACAAACCTAACCTCTGCAGGTAAATCATCACAACTCCTGAACAGGCCATCATAACAAATGCTTGTCTGTAGGGAAAGTTGAAGTTTAAAGCAGTATCAGACCTCTGAGTTGAACTAGCACATCGCTCTACTCTTTATTTACTCCCAAACGCCTTATAAACCCTGATCCCGGCCCCATGCAGTCTCTCCTGGGTCTGTGGAGTTTTACCATGCGGACTCTAACCAACTTTATTTGACTGTTCACTACTAGCCTATTTATGGAATATCACACTATGAAGTCCCATAAAAACACAAAGGGAGAGAAAAATTGAGAGGGAGAAAATTACAGAGAGAAGACCCATTGTCGACAGGTAGCGCTTACCTCCTTTACCTCCTTGTACCTCCATACTTGGACCCTGTTCAAAACCAACCATTTGCCTATAGTGCAATTAACAGCAGACTATACAGGGCCTCCTGGAACCGATATGACTCAGCAAATTAGCTAGAAATTAAGGTTTCCGAGCACCTAGTGCATTTATGGACCAGCACTTCTCAGTGCAAGAATGAAGCACTTATGTATTTCTCAAGTTCACAAAAAAAAAAAAAAAAATTTGAAATAATTTCCTTGCTCTTGTGTCATTCTTTCTTCAATGGAAATCAAAATGGGAAAATTTGAAGACCTTTTTCCATGCTCTTTTCTATGCAATTACAATTAATGACTAAAGTTTCTAAAAGGACACAAAAAGCACCATGGAAGTATCATGTGATCCGTATGTCAATGAAAATCTTGGCATACCTGTACGACCTAGAACTCTTTGAGAGTTCATATCAGACCTATACAATTAATCAGTTAATGACAAATCAGTTGTTCGCAAAACTAAAGATTTTAGAAAAAATTTAATGGTAAATATACTTTACAAAAAAGTAAAACATTACGGATTACTTTTATAGTTTATATAAAGTTTAGTTTAGATAAATATTTATTTTAGTTGATATTCTTCCAGGTCAATTACAAGTTTTAACAAAATGTTCCTAGAAAACGCTAAATAATCATTGTGACGTATACCAGAGATGAATTTGTTACAAAGTTCAAATCAACACAGAAAACCCTGGAAACCTGTTAGAAAACAATTATTTCTGCAGTTCCATTTCGTGCCACTAGTGGTGGTGGAATTACACACTGCAATGTGTTTTTATATTTTATTCATATAAACTGTAGCCTATGTGTAGCTGGAAGCATCCTAAATATGTAAAAATCTGCTAATGGATTATCACTAGGGATGCAGTGACATGAACATTTTGGACGATACCGATAACTGATAATTATTTTTATCTGAAAGCCGATAACCGATATATTGGCCGATAAATCTAAATCCAATTTTTTAGATAATTTTTAAGAGCCTGATTACAAAAACAAGTCTCACCATTAAAATCCATGACCCAAGCACACAATTATAATGATGTTCTCATAATAATTTTATGTAGCTTATATGACAGATTTGCATGTTGCACTTAACTGTATTTTCTTTTTTTTTTAAGTGATTCCAATCATATTTCAAGCAATTCAAAACCATCATGGGGAACAGACTGTGTATCTGAAGTGTCTCAGATAACATAAAAAATTAACATATATCGGCCGATACCGATATGGTGCATCCCTAATGATCACCTGCCAATCTATAAGGTTCTCAAAAGACCGGGAACATAGAAACACATACACGGCACCTCAATGTTTCCACACCTTCGACCTCACTTCCTCTGCCTGCCATTTAATTCAGCAATAAGGGGAAAAATCCAGTGGTCCAGCTGAGCAGCCTCCTACCCCTCTATCCATATAATCCGCACAAATATTTGAAGCGTTCCCATTAAAAGGAACTAGGCGTTTCTCCAGGGCCAGAGGCTAACCGAGCCCGACGAAAGCTCCTCCGGCACATCGGCCAGGAAAAAAAATGAGTTCAAGAAAAATATAAGTGGGCAGAGAAAGCAAGAGAGGGAGACAGAGAGAATAGGCGAGGTATTCACATATAAAGAAGCGAGATTTCAGACACATTTATTCATTGATGTCAACAGTTATTTTAGGAGTAAAAGCGTTCAGAGTTTTGAGCCGTTTGATTCAAATATTTTGCAAAAAATAAATATTTTATTTAAAATAAATTAAACAAAAAAAAAATCTAAAATATTTTTACAAATGTATATCTGTTTTTAATGAAAAAATATATTTTTTTTAAATATATTTAAAAAATAATATTAATATTTTTTGTGGAGGGGCCAATAAAAAAATTGGCAAGACTGGGCCACAAAACAGTTGAGCCCTGGTGTGAGAAAATTTTGTTGGTGGTTTGCCAGAAGAGGGTCCGCGCTAACAGCGAGTGGGATTAAATCCGGGGCCCTGTTTCAGAGTCTGACAGCTTTTTCTGCATGAGGTGGTGTGGTAATGATTAGGACGA
Organism: Rhinichthys klamathensis goyatoka; assembly: GCF_029890125.1. Lineage (NCBI taxonomy): Eukaryota > Metazoa > Chordata > Actinopteri > Cypriniformes > Leuciscidae > Rhinichthys > Rhinichthys klamathensis. The sequence goes on from NW_026606897.1 coordinate 1,847,672, forward strand.
TTAAGCCACTATGAAACCTTACAAAATTAGGCGTTAGAGGATCATTCCTCAATCAGAGAGCAAAGTGACTTCATATGACTGAGGCACCTGTGGAATGCAACTTGTAATCTGTATCCATTTCTGATTGTCCCTTTGGAATCCCATCACAGGCCTCCAGGTTCAACATTGAGAAAGAAATCTTCAAGGACATGGATAAGCAACGAGAATAAGTCGCATGCAAAATCACATTTTTATATGATGACGTTATCTAACAATGTGCATCAAAGCAATGGAGTAAATGTACTGTTGCAGTTGTTAGAACAGTTAATCTCAGTTTGAAAAGAACTGAAAGCCAAAAGAAGGGGAAAATGAATACTTGAGAATTAAGAAAAGCCTGATAATTCGTCCCAGGCCTTATGTAAACAGTAAGAAGATACAGTAGCAACAATGAAGAAGCAACGAAGGAACCTCAAATTATTCCTCGAGGCAATTAGCCTACTTTTTGTGTTTTCAGCAATTGATGAAATGTAGGTCAGAGACATCACATAAAGCAAGATAGAAAAACCACAAAAGAGGGAAGGAGGAGGAGATTGAGTTTGGTTTAATCACGTACTTCGGCCAAGGTTTTTAGACCCCGTAATAAAGCACAACTTCAGTAAATGGAGGGGGCTGTGAACTCCAGCCCATCCAGGCCATAAAAGCCCACTGTGCTGAATTACCCTGTTATTAACAGTAATGTAGTCCTCCATTCCTGCTTTCCACAGCCCACTCAGACACTCTGCATGGGTCTAATAATGCACACCCTTGATAGCCTCTTTGGGGGGGAGGGGGGGGGGGGGGGGGGTCCTGAACACAGACAGAAAGAAGAGAGAAACAGCTTGCCAGTTGGCACTACCATTCATCGCTCAGAGACCAAAAGAAGTGGCCCTTCAGCCTCTCACTCTTCCAAAAGACATCCATTCACTTACTGTCTTATACTGTCAAACTATATTTTGAATTTGAGCCCAATCCAGTGGAAATGAATGCCTCCAAATTTACACAAATACATCCCTAAATATTTGTGGCCTTGTCCAATAACAGCCTCAAATTAAAATCTAGCATTCAAGCAATGGCATTTGGCAGTTTCTGTAGGCTATGTCAACTCGGTGGCTAGAAAAGATAGCAGTGTCATCTAATAAAACCGTGAGTCAAAAGCTACTCATTGAGGTAAAAGAAAAACTTGTTTGTTTTATTTGGTGTGTTTACATGAGTTTGCACCAATATCAGATTCATCTGACACGAGAGTTCAGGCACACCGTTAGCATTAATTTATGGCACCTCGCTTTTGCCTCGGATTAAAAAATAAAAAGGTAATGGTGGGATAAAGTTCAAAAAGTCAAAATTACAAGAAATAAAGTCACACCGCAAGTTATAAAGTGACATTGTGAGATAATCACATTGTGTTATACAAAATTCCTATTATGATAAGTAAAGTCAATTGTGAGATATAAAACTAGCATTGTGAGATAGTCACAATTACAAGACAGTCACAACTGTGACACACAAAGCCACATTGCAAGAGATAAAGTTGCAAGTGAATTGCGAGATATAAAAACTGACATTAAGCGATTAAAATAACAATTGTGAGATATAAAGTTGCAATTATGAGAAATAAAGTCAATTGTGAGATATAAAACTAGCATTGTGAGATATAGTCATAATTATGCGAAAAAGTCATTAATGTGAGATATAAATCCACATTGAGTGATAAAGTCGTAGTTATGAGAAATAGTCACAGTTTTAAAATATAAAGTCAAGTCACGTTGTGAGAGATAAAGTTGCAATTATGAGTAATAGTCGCTTGTGAGATATAAAAGTAACATTGTGTGATGTGATATGTCACAAATACAAGAAATAAAGTGGTGGAAACAGGCTTCCATACTAATGCCATGGATTTAAAACTGCAATCTAAAAAGATTCTAGGGGATAAATAATCTTTTAAACCATGATTAATTTTAAAAGAAGCATCTACTCTTGGACTTTGCTCAACCCAAGACAATTAACTCTGAATCAGGCCAATTTTCTTAAAACCGGAGGCTGACATCATCTGTGCCCTTGCCAACCAGTCAGGTATTTTGAGGGCTCACTGAATAGAGGCCTGTCACAGAACGACTGTGGTATGTGCTCAAGACAAAAGAACATGTGCTGTGAGATTTTAAGGTCTTTCTGATAGCTTTAGACGGAATGTTTTATGGAATACACATGACTAGATTGTGCTTCTAGTTGTATCCAATGTAACAAAATGTGAAATAACCTATTCAAAGACAATAATGAAAGTTTTTAAGGGGATTTGAATAACTCATCCATCCATTGGTCGTCCAATCTACTACAAAGCAAAAACTCTCTCAAGGTCAATAAAGGGACACCAGGAGAAATGATTGCTCAAACTGATGATTGCAATCTGGACTGTATAAGACAGCAAAAAAGAAACCAGGGTCATGGATCATCATCAGACACTTCAGTATTAGAAGTTATTCAAACTAACAAAGTGATTGTCAGTATACAGCAAACATGTATTTAATGTCTAATTTTAAACTTATATATGAAAACACACAAATGCTTTAAGTGTGAGTAGCTTGTTTGCTTGTTTTTGACAATTCGGAAATCAGAACATGGGGTAAATATTTAAAGGAATACTTAGCCAAAAAAAAAAAAATCTGTAATTATTTATTCACCCTCATGTCGTTTCCATACCAGTATGCTGATATTTTTCCCATGGAAAATAAAGCAAGAAACTTAATGCAGCCCTTAAGCGCCAAAATTACATCAAAACACCACAGACTGAAATCTAAGCCATTGTTCACTGACAAGTCTATTTAATTATATTCCTAAGTGTCAAGCCTAAATGTGGGGTATGGGATCAAATTTGGGCCAAACATATTTGCCTCAATGACGATAAAGAAAACACAAAATACTATTTAAAATTCTTTGAATTTAAAACACATATGCCAAATTTTAGAAATGTACTCTTTGTATCCATGTTGGTTACATATGGTTTTCAAAAACTGAAGAAAATATCTATTTTTTGTTCCACAGAGGAAAGTCATACAGGTTTGTAACAACATTACCGTAAGTAAATAATGACAATGTTCTTTTTCTTTTTTCGTTGTTGCTTACCCTCCATCCTCCTGAAAGCCTTCCAGTTCATCTCTCTGCTCGGCCAAGGTGGATTCCAGGTCCAGATAACTGCCATTATGAGATAACTGTAAAGCACAGTCATCGAGCTGAGAGAGAAACAAAATGGAAAAAGACAGATTAAAAGAAATATTCATATGCAAACAAGTATCAAAGTTCTTTCTTAAAATATATAACTATGATGAAACAACATTACATCCAAGTGCAATCATAAATACATATTCAAGTAAACCATCAGTAATACTGATGCATTTGATATGCATGACATCAGGCTGATATAATGCTGAGCCTTGACATGTAAGCTATGTGCATCACAGGAATGCACCATCATTTGTATATTCATAACATCACACGGATTCATAAACTGTGACTAACCACATTCAAGCAGTTATGATTCATATTTCAACTTAAAATCAATTATTTGACACAGATACTGTTAAACACTAGGTGCCATTAAAGCTTAAAGTCATTATGCTGTCATGTTTCTAAACTACCTTCATTATTGGGCACGTTTTGTCAGAACGTCATTTCAAAATGTGTCACGTTCATTTTAATATCTGAGGAATCAAAAGAACTTGTCATAACTATAACACACTCTTATTCAAGGCATTCAGGCTAACTGATTTATAGAAGTGCTGTGAGAAGCCCATCCACGCCATTTGGAGATATGCAGCAGTGTTCAGAGATCTGCTCCGTTGGAGGCCTGTCTGTTTGTTGACACTCAATTACAGCCCAGCGATGGGATTTGAAACCTCCCAGGGGGCTGTTGCTGGGCAGCAGCGTGAACTGTCAATCAACGTGTGAGCCCGGGTCACCCGCGACTCTAACATGCTAATTACACGCACTGTTCCCAGTTGACTCCCCCCAGCCCCAGATCAGGCCTTTAAGCCCCAGTCTGGCTTATTGAGCCACTTCCAGCCCCAGGGACAGGTAAGAATATCCTTCATGCGTTGGCACCAAGTGGAGTTTACTTTTGCCAGCACGTTTAGAATACCAAAGGGGTCTTTGCTGAAAGTCTCTGTCCCCACCTGTAAGATCTTTGGAATCCTACTAGTTTTGATTTGCATCGCTATGAAAACACATGCTGGGGACAACTGATTTAGCTAAAATGATATGGGGTATGGGATACAATTTGGGCCAATGACAAAATAGAGTATCTACGATAAAGAAAACACAAAATTGATTTAAAAACAAATAGCCAAGTTCTAAGAATATACTCTTTGTATTCACATTGGTTTTATATGGTTTAGAAAAACGTATAACACTTTCATAATGGTTTTGAAAAACTTCCATACCATTTTCAAGAAAGTTTACATTTAATGCCTCATGCGTTGTGTAATCATTGAATAAAATCATTCATGTAAAAAAAGGTTTTTAAAGATTTTTAAGTTTTAATTTTATTAGGTAACACTTTAGTTTAGTGTCCAGTAAGGGTGTCACGATTTTGATTTTAAATCGAAATCGATCTAAATTAATTCACAATCTCGAACATCGAATTAAAAAATCGAATCGTCGATGCTGCCACGCCCCCATGTCACGTCCGGTCGGCGTGCCAAGCCGAAAAAACACGCGTGTTGAAGTGCTGGAAGTTTTTTGGATTTCCAGTGAGTTATGTTGACAACGTTCGCGCTTCAAAAAAGCCACAGTTTGCAGACATCCCAATTCTCCCGCATATTGATAGCAGCTCCCTGATGCCTGCAAATTAATTAAAACTCCCGGAATCTAGAGTGAGCGAGCATGAGAGACAGAAAAAACTGTGCTCCAAACTGTATAGCGCGCCCACGGCAGAGAGGGAGAGAGCGAGAGACCTTGCGTGTGTGCCTCATGAAGCGCATGTAAGACAGAGAGCATCCTGATTGGCCGGTTTCGGCTTTAAAAAAATAAATGTAAAAATCAAGAATCGAATCGAACCGTGACCTTAGAATCGAAAATGTAATCGAATCGAGGATTTGGAGAATCGTGACACCCCTAGTGTCCAGTTCTTTGTATTTACTAGTTGCTTATTAGCATGCATATTAATAGGATATTGGCTTTTTATTTGTACCTATAAAGCACATATTAGTTCCTTATTCTGCATGATCATATTCTACATCCCTTAATCCTACCCAAACCTAAACTAAACTACCTTACTAACTGTTAAAAAGCAGTAATTAGGAGATTATTGAGGCAAAAGTAACAGTTAATAGTAAGAATTGGACCCTAATCTAAAGTGTGACCATGCATTAATATTACATATTGGAGTTGCACCACATGACATTGCCTTGCCATTTAAAAGTCAAAAGATCTGACTATTTTGGAGATTTGCTGACCTTGACTTGAAGTCATGAGGGTCATTTCCTGTTTTTTCTGCATGTTGGTTGCACCAAATGACTTTGCAGACGTTTTTTTTTTTTTTTCTTTAATATAAGGTTTTCTTTTCAAGAATTTCTTCTTCAGTATGAAACCAATAGAGTTCTTGGGAAGCTTTTTTCCACCAAAGAATAAAAAATAAAAAAGGTAATTGTGACTTTTTCTCTCACAATTTTGATAGAGATAGTTCATGTAGTGTAACAGCGCAGAGCTTCTGGATTGTACGTCACACGTAGGCTCACTATTGGCCAACGCTGGTCATGTGTGTGATGCGTGTGACGTACAACACAGAAGCGCTGCGCAGTTACAGTGCGTGAACTATCTCGAGGCCCACAGAGAAGGAAATGAATAGTTGAATACAGTCATTATTTTTGTTTGTTTTTTGCGCACAAAAAGTATTCTCGTCGCTTGATAAACTTAAGATTGAGCCACTGTAGTCACTTGGACTATTTTAACGATGTCTTTAACTTTTCTGGGCCGGCAAGTTTCGACTTAGAAGCCTATGGAGGAATGATCCAGCTCTCAGATTCAATCAAAAATATCTTGTTTAAAAATAATTTGTGTTCCGAAGATGAACGAAAGTCTTACGGGTTGGAACAACATGAGGGTGAGTAATTCCTGACAGAATTTTCATTTTGGGGTGAACTATCCCTTTAACTATAACCTCTGTAACGATTAATCCAGCCCAGAGTTTTGGTCTGTGTTTTCCATAAAGTCACTGTCTCTGTTTCTTCCTCTGTCTTGGGCAGCACTGAGATAAAGACGACAGACTTTCAAGCAGATTACAATTGGCCCGGTAACAGGATTACCGCTCTTCTCCACCTCCCAACACCTTTGACTGCATGTGTGCTGCGAATTACACACCAGTCAACACCATTAGGTGTGGCAGCTAGAAACCTTAAGCCTCTTTTACACAGAGATTTCAGAAAAGTTGTTCCGGTAAATGTTCTGGTATATTAGGATTTGTTCATTCACACTGTCAGAGCTTTTTTGAATTCTGTGCTTGCGGATTTGACCAGATCTAAATAGCTAACTATCGAAGGAGGAGAAAGTCTGTATACAAATGGCTGCGAACTGATTTGCTGAAAAATGTTTCAATTGTTCTAGGATGGAGTCGATATACACAATATTCAAAACATCCTACTTGTGAATAAAATATTACAACAATAAAAAATCTGATTTAAATCAGATTTAAAAATTAAAAATCTAAAAGATGTAAAACAAAAAAGTGTAAAGATTTAAAGTAAAAAAATATATATAATAAAAAATAAATAAAAAACATAATTTTTACATGATGTCTGGCCAATTTTTTCCCATTGCATTTTGAAAAAGATTTTAATGTAAGTTGAGCATTACGCTTTCCTTCCCATGTGGATATTAGGGATGTGTCCATATTTTTAAACTGACTGTTTATTGCGTTGTCTAAATGGCTAGTCCACTAATCATCTTAAGGAAGCTCTGTATAATAAGGCTAGTTTCAGGTTAAACTGAACCTGATCGGACGTGTTTCTTAGAGGCGTTTACATAAGACGTGTTCTTGGCGAAGCAAAACAAAATGGAACAGTGTTCAAGGTGCGTTTTTAACCTGACAACACTCATGGCGGGAAGCTCAAAAAACACCAGACGATGTGATGCAATCTTAATCTTAATGCGTATGGCTTTAGAGGCAGTGCTTTTTTGAGAAATTTAAGGGCACTAGTTTTCCAAGAATGCTTTATCATGCAAACTGTCAATGCACACCAATTACAACATGCTGCTAAAAGTATCAAAACTATAAATATACATATGGGAAAATAGACATGATTGCTTTCTGTCTAGTCAATTTCTGGACGCAGATTTGTCAGTAAAATTAATGAAACCAGGGCCAAAATTTGTCCTGTTCCAGGTTGTCCCTTCTTGACAACAGCCCCAGCCCTTGAACCATCATGACCAATTTGTGAACATGAGATACACTGTAAAAAAAACTATTTTCCCAAGTTGTAAACAAAACATTACCTTACAATGTGTCCTAACCTTGACTGGTTTTCAGATTATCCATTAACAGGCTCTGTCATTTAATTTCCTGCCACAAATTACAGTAATTTAATTAAAAGTGGAGAGAAAGAGTGAACGGAACAGAGACAGAACGAGTGAGGATGCTACTGTGACTGGTAAAGGCATTAAGGGTTGAAAAGCTTTGATCCCATGGCCACTCTATTCATTTCAGAGAGCTGGTGGTTCCCAAACATCATGTCATGTTGGAGAAAAGACACACAACATGTGGTCAACCATGGCAACAGTAACTACACTGCCTCATCTTTCCACCTCAAGGGTCTACATTTCCTATCAACCCATGAAAGAAAGCCCAAATTTTCTTCTGACAACAAGCTCAGTGAGGCATGATATAGGACTGGGGACTAGAAGGAAAAGGATGAGGGCCGTTACAAATAGAGAGAGTTTAATTTAACATGTTCTTAAGATAGAAAGAGTGCTATACAAGATTACAGCCCAGATCTGAAGCTCACAGGAAATCCAGACACGCAATCCAAAGTCAGACTATATTTAGGGCACATAGACCTGGTAGAGGCATGTCTGGTAGAGGTATAGGTGGAGAGAGATAAGATGTGAAAGTAATCATGACAAAAAAAAAAAAAAAAAAAACATGGACATTCCACTCATTCTCGTTCCATTTCCCATTTTTAAAGCCATTTACAGCAGGGCAAGAGAGGGCATAAAGTAGAAAATGACATAACTGTCCTGATATTATACAATGAAAAAAAACAAGCCTCAAAAAGTACCAAATTCTTTTTCTTGATGGTTACACCACATGCCAAATTATTGAACTAAAATTGTTTGACGAAAATGGTCTAATCTTTAAAAAATGAATGCACATATTACATTTCTAAGAACTGAACGAAAAACCACGGCAAGTTTGTCAAGGCAAGTTGGGGGAAAAAACAGAAGAGCAGTTAACAGAAGAGATATCACAGGTTTATCACTTATCTTAAAGGGTTAGTTTATCCAAAAAAATAAAATTGTCATCATTTACTCACCCTCAAGTTATTCCAAACCTGAATGAATTTCTTTCTTCTGCTGAACACAAAAGAAGATATTTTGAAGAATTTTGGTAACCAAACATTTGATGGGCCCCATTGACTTCCATAATATGGAAAAGAAACTATGGAAGTCAATGGGGTATGGAAGTAAAATAATCCCAAATGTTTTTGAAACAAAAAGCCTGTTGAATTGTACTACTTGAAAAAAATATGCATTGCATTAACCCTGCTTGTTTTTTAATGCATTGTATTTTTAGGGCTTGCATTTTTATAGGCTGAAATTTAGCATGGTTGAATATTTAAGCTGTGAATATTTCAAATCAAATAATTTCAAACACATTTTCATTAGTACAATTTCAATAATCCATATTCACCTTTCATATTTCATATCCCAAATATTCAAACTGATTAAAAATACAACCTATAATATTCAACAGGCGGTTTTCGGTCCATTTTATTTCGCTTTGCAAATTCGCTTCCACAAATTCAGTGGTTCAAATTCGACAGTAAATTCAACATTGACATCCAGGAGCTGCAGGAAAAGTAGTAGATTACCGAGCATAATCTCCATCTGCTGTTAGTCGACCACACCAGCAGGGGGTGCAAGCGCGTGTTGTTGACGAAGACCAGAGCAACAGTTAGTGCAAGCCATTCATTCATAAAAACTTATTTACAAAAATGTAAGTGTATTTGTGATTATTATGACGTCTGTTTTATGTGAAATTCAGTGTGTTCACGATTACTTTTCCTGTGTAGCCTACATGCATCTTTCTCTACCATGAACGATAATGTTATTCCCCCGATGCGGATGTACAGATCCAGTGTTACATTTGACATATTTCTCTTGGTTGTTTAGTTGCCTTAACCTTATATTGCAGCGATGTGCTGCATGCAGTACTAGGGTTTGGTTTCCCTCAATATGTCAGGATTCCCCTGCTGGACATATAAAACGCTTAACGTAGCTTAATGGACATAAAAGACCAAACTCGCAGGCAAGCAGATGGACTCAGAATATGAATTTAACGCGCAAAGTTTAATGCTGAGCGTTTCCCAGTGATATACTGGCATAAATTTGGTTTGACATTGGACATTCGCACATTTAGGGACCGTCTCTAAAGTTACATACGAAATTGGTATACACGTTTCTAACTTAAATACCATTTGAAAAGAACGACTTACAGTCATAAAACCAACTGTAAAGTGTTCATGTAGGTGTCGGGCTCACTTTCACCATGAAAGTGCTACTTCCCAGTTTAATCTAATGCAGTACATGTACAATACATACTTTCCAAATAAGGTGCGAGTTTGGTCTTTTATATCACTGTAGTCCATTAAGCTACGTTAAGCGCTTTGTCCTGACGGAATTCGGGGAATCTTTGAGTATGATGATGTATTGAGGGAAACAGATTATAATCCCGTTCACTGTAGAAAAGGCTGATAACATAAGGCTACACAGGGAAAGTAACAATGAATGAAACATAAAAACAGCTTTTGTGCCTTTATCATCTTTTCCGCATATATACTGACCCAGATAATCGTCACAAAAAACATAATGCATGCTGAGTTTTTATGAATGAAAAGCTTGCGCTAACTGTTGCTCTGGTCTTCGTCAACAACACGCGCTTGGACCCCCTGCTGGTGTTTGACTAACAGCAGATGGAGATTATGCTCGGTAATCTACTGCTTTTCCTGCAGCTCCTGGATGTCAATGTTGAATTTACTGTCGAATTTGAACCACTGAATTTGTGGAAGCGAATTTGCAAAGCGAAATAAAATGGACCGAAAACCGCCTGTTGAATATTATAGGTTGTATTTTTAATCAGTTTGAATATTTGGGAAATGAAATATGAAAGGTGAATATGGATTATTGAAATTTTACTAATGAAAATGTGTTTGAAATGTTTTGATTTGAAATATTCACAGCTTAAACATTCAACCATGCTAAATTTCAGCCTATAAAATTACAAGCCCTAAAAATACAATGCATTAAAATACAAGCAGGGTTAATGCAATGCATTTTTTTTTCAAGTAGTACAATTCAACAGGCTTTTTGTTTCAAAAACATTTGGGATTATTTTACTTCCATAATGGGGCCCATCAACTGTTTGGTTACCAACATTCATCAAAATATATGTTCTTTTACAGAAGAGGCCAGGAATTCCAGGAACGTAGAGTGATAGTTTATCCAAAAATGAAAATTCTGTCATCTTTTACTCATCCTTAACTCGTTCCAAAGCTATGACTTTTTCGATATTTTACTAAGTCTCTGAGTTTTTTGTCCAAACAAAAAGTCAATGGGGTCCAATGTTGTTTGGATCTCAACATTCTTCAAAAATGTTGTCTTTTGGTTTGGAACAACAAGAGGGTGAGTGAATTCATTTTCATTTCTGATCTCATTTTATTCTTCCTAAAGTAACAAGAACTGATCCTGAATCATCTCATAACTTCAGACTCTGTTAGCTTAAAATAACTCCGATTTAGATCCAAGACTAAACTCTTCCTTTTAAAACATTGCAAACATTAAAGTGCCTGATACCGCTGGATATAAATCCTCAGGCAAACATTATATATAGCCCATTATGTTGTTATAAGACCCTTATGTTAGACCCTTAAACTAAAGTGTTGCACTTCGTTCTCGAGCCAGAACTCCCTTGTCTTGGCTTGAGAGTTGTAATGTATTTACATCTTCAAGAGGCAGAAAGTAGATTGCTTCCTAAGAACTTGGCAGGGTAATTGAGCGGGGGGAAAAAAACATTTTTGGTTCATTTTTTCCTCCTTTTCGTGGTCTCCAGATGTGCTCCATCTTTCTCAGTTTGACCCAGATATTTCATTGCAAGAGACCCATTGCAGGTACTTCAGATTAGTCACCCGGCCGGGAGCGAGTCAGGGACACTGATAACCATCAGACGGATGAGGCCTCCAGCGTGCTCGAGTTCCATGCGTTTTCATGTCAGCTGTACCGTGGATCAATCAGACTGAAGCTAACAGCATTCCTCTCTGCCGCTGAGCTGACTGCCAGGTTCCTTGCATTACTGTCAACAGGGCCAGCTTTAACCGTAATGTGCTGGTGTTTCTTTCTTGGGAAATAGTCACCCTTCAATGGTCTTCGTCATCATGTCAGTTCTATAATCTCACTCTCTCTGTGCCCTTCAGCAAGTGTTTCATAAGGCTCACAGTGATGGGTGTGAGATTCTCCAGCCTTTCTTCAAAATGACATCAGCCCCTTAATAGGGCGGTGACTCTATCTGAAAACTCATTTTCACTCATTTACAACTCTTGTGACTGGAACACACGGTCAAATGACAAGACGATAAGAAATAATGTACGATTCATGTAAAACACAAGAAAAAAATAGATGGAAGTTTTTTTTGTTTTTGTTTTTGTATAATTCCTAGTCACATAGCTCAAAACAAAAGTATTGTGTGAGTGGCTGAAAAAAAAATAAGTATTTAACTTTTATTAATTAGATGTATTATTTATAAACGTAGATTTCTATTTTTAAATGGATACTATTTGCATTCACATTTCAGTTGTATCATCATTTCTATCAAAAAATATTTTTTTTATTTTTAATGTATGTGATGTGTACTTTATCTAAAGTAACTGAAACTTTACTTATTGTAAATTACTTACTGAAACTTATTTACTATACAATTTTTTTTTCGAATGTTAAGTTCTTTAAGGTTTGCTTAAATGTTTACTTGATTAAGAAATGTTATTGCATTTTGTTTTTAAATGTATATTTACGTTTTATTTACAAAATATTTTTTACAAAAAAGTTTAATATGTGTATATAGGCTATATCAATTTTCCAATAATAACTTTGACTTATAGTGTTACTTATACAGAAAACTCCAAGACAGCCATAAATTAATATTTAGTTGAAAATTATGCCATACATGGTCAAATAAATAAATACTGACTGGTTTGTATTTTTCAAAACATTTAAAAAAAAAACTCTATTAATAACTTTTTTTTTTGTGGGGATGGGGTGGGGTTTCAGACTTTATCTGCAAATGTAAGTAAGTATAATTTATTTATACAGTGCTTTTCACAGACAGGGTCACAAAGTGCTTTACAATATGCATAGACAATAAAACATAGTAGAAAAAACAGTTTAAGAAAAAAATTAAATATTTAGCTAGCTTAACCAAGTTGACACATAAAATGCACCCAAATGGGTAACACTTTATAATAACTGCACGCTATTAATCATTAGTTAAGCATCAGTAAAAAGTTAATTCATAATTTATAAAGCATTAATAGACATTAATAAGTATTTATAAGGATTTTCTTGATTTATACGCATATCTATAATGTGATTAATAATTGTATTTTCAAACTTTATTAATGATTTATTATTTCTAAATGAAGTATTGCATTATTTACAAACCAGTTATTTAGGAGTTGTCAGTGGTTCATAAGATCACTTAGAAAGTTTAAGTAAATGATTAATACACTATTTAAATGTTCATATATCTTATTATTCAGACATATAGGCTAGTAATAGTTAGTGTGTTTATAAATGCTTTATTAACATTGTATTTCTATACTGCAATTAATTGTTAATTCAGGTAGTTATAAAGCATTGATGATTAATAGCGTGCAGTTATTATAAAGTGTTATCCTTGGAATGTATTCAGGAAAACATTTTTTGACATTAAGGTGACTGTCAAAAATGTCCCAATTTAACTGAACTCACCCTAATAATACATGGAATTATATGTGAATATACAAAATATACAGGTATGGTTAAATAAACAAGCTCCAGAATAAAAAGTAGTGCACAGGATTAAAGCAGTAGCAAAGGCTGCAGTTCTGGGAGAGCAGCTAATCTGAGCGCAGAGCTCCTGGATTAACAACAGTATAACTGACGGTTCCACCCAGCCACTGACCCTGTGACCCTGTGGTCATGAGGACGGAAAGCCGGGCCTGGCCTTCCTCTTCCAACCACAGAATACAGCACTGGCAAGCGAGCGCAGATCTGGGGATGTCCTAAAAATAAGAGTTCACTGGGAACTAGCGTCGCTTTCCAAATCCACACACACAATTTCATCCTCAATTTCATGTCCGAGCTCAGTTTTAGCCAGTGTAGGAAGGGAATAAACTTTTCTCATTCAGACTTTTTCAGTCGCTGCAGTCACCCTGACTGAACTCCTCAGGTCATGGCGAATAAAATATAAAACAACATCCTCCTAACTGCAATGTAGCATATTAACCAAGCTGCTTTTATTAAATCTGTGGACTGTGAAACCGACAGTGGTCTGTGTGTTCCAGAAAGTCTGGTTCTACATCAAAGGCGTAATTAAATGACATAACAATGTGCAGCGGCTAAATGACTCACTCGCTGACATGCTTCGGCCACTTGATGTGTGTTAGCGAGAAGCATTTTTGTGTTTGTTTCCATTTTTAAAATTATAACAGTGTCTGTGGCTGCCTTCTAAATACGCAGCGGCAAATTAGCAAACATGTTAAGAAGGGTTTGTCACATGTATGTGGACCACAACAGCAATCATTCGTGTTTCAGAGGCGTGCGAAGCCAACGAGAAACGTGGAGCTTTTTTTTTTTTTTTTGCAGACTCTGCCGAAAAAATACAGAGGAAAAGTCGCTGGCCAGCAAAAACCTTAACTCTGCATAACAATGTGTAAGGCTAATCCAGAGTTCAGCCGCAGATGTGAAGGGCTAGCCTATATTTTACAGCATTTAGCATAACTTCTCATTACCAGACTCTGTAATTTCGGCAAAATTCATGCGCAGACAGAAAAGGCTTCCCGAAAAAAAGGAACTCAGTGAAGACCTGCATCCATCAAGAGTGTGTGCAAGTGTATGTCTGTGCGTGTGTATGTGAGAGAGATAAAACAGAAAGGGAGAAATGTCGATTTACTAATTAAATAATCTGGCTATTAAAAGTACCTTAAATTATGATCTTAAAAGCAAAGAGAATTTTAGGATTTTCAATGAGAAAAAAATGATTGGTGAGACTTCATTTTAGGCTATCTGTCAAGAATTGATTTGATCATGAAAAGTGGACTTTAAACACCCAAAATAATGCCTTAGTAGCTATATTTGGCTGTTGGTTAACATTATCCAATAGCCCGCCCAGCCTAAGTGACATCAGCAAAAAGTCAAAGTCGTTTCAGATGAAAAGCAAGTTCCTTTTGGAATAATATGCAGTGATAAATTGTTCACAATAAGTGCAAGAATGTGATATTACTTTATCAGTTGGGTGGATGTTTTAATCTTCTGCAATAAAGTAGCATTTGGATCAGATGTTTTACAAATGGAGTACGTCCTTTAAGGAATAATCAATCTGGAAACAAGATAACTTAACCATCTGAAAATACATTCTATCCATTAAGTTCAGAAGGCATCACAAACCATATCACTATAATTTGGTTGGCACATTGACACAACATTTCACCTGTTTTGCACTGCACACTAGGCAAAAAAATAAATCTACACCACAAAGTGACTCCAACTATTCAAAATCAACAACGGTGTCACACCATATGGTACATGTTTCTCACTGCATCCTGAATAAACAATTTATAATGCTGCTAAAAACATGTCTGTATATCTTACATGTAAATATTATAATAAGTCTTCATTTTCTTCAAGTATGAAGACAAATATGTCCTAGGGCATTTTATAACCAAGTTCCAAATTCTTGATGGAATTGTTTGATAACTTTAAAATACTCTACTAATGCACATTTTGATTAACAACATAAGTTACGACAGCCTTGTATGACACCCTGGACAAGTAATAAAACAAATACTCTTTGCTGTAAATGAAAAAAACAATCAAGACAAAGATGGACTGTGTTCAACTGAACGAATCCAACTGGCTCATTTGCGGGCTGATGTTAAATAGCAGGCCAGCACATCACATCTCCTTTCCTCCCCCCTCCCCTCCCCTCTCTCTCTCTCTCTCTCTCTCTCTCTCTCTCCGTTTCTAACTTTCTGTCTCACTGGCTCTACTTCACTGATGCTTTATTTGATCTCTGTTGTTCCTTATACTGACTGCTTAATTGTAGTAAATCTGGGAAAACAAACTGTTTCTTCAATAAGAGTTTAAATCATATCCCTAAGCTGACAACACTTTTAAACTGAAAATTGTGTGGAGGGTAGGGATGTGCAGGTTCCCTGGCTGTTAGCATTGGGTTTAAATCCAAAATATTGCCTAATAGGCACTTTTACATTTCGCTTTGAAACCAAATCGTCTTGTCAGTCAGCTGGCCTCACTTTTTGTCACGTGATACATGAAATGTTGCGGTGAGCAAGTGATGTAATTGGTGTGTGGCTGAACACAGTGTAACACCGGTAACGCAGACTATCGCAGCAAACCTAAGTGGAGGGAAGTTGAAAAATGTGCTGGCCTGGGACCTTCTGATGCACCAGAGAAATCCCCTGAGGATTCATCCCTTGCTGGATAGAAGCAACTTAGAAATAATAATTAAGGAAACACCCAGATATACATGTATGAATCATAACTACATTGATCTTATTTTGGAAAAACTTAGTGAGCAAATTTGGACCAGAGTTTGCATTTTAATTACAATACTGTTTCTGTCTTAGATTCTTGTTAAATTAGTGCATTGTGGACCACTGGCATCCCCAACAGCCATGTCATAGCCTACATATATGAAATATATGGCAAACACCTGAAACCAACATAACAGTAGGCTACACAGCACTAAGCACTGAAAAAAATGGTGCTCACTTTTACATTCAAAGTTCCAATGGATGCCGTTTACAGGAAAAACAATCCTTCAGATCTGGTGCTTTCAGAAGTGAACTGGATCTTACACGATTGGGCATGTTTTGTTTCAAAATACAGGTATGAACTCCAATTTTGATTATGCATGTTTAGATCTGTGCTTCTGACACAAATTATGAAAATATAATTGCTAAATTTTAGCGACATGAACACATCATGTTCAAACTGACAAACTTTATTTATTTATTTATTTGGAGAGCGAGACCTAATAATGGACATTGTAAAATACAATATGGTCAGTGTCTGAATTGCACACATATGTGGTCAAGACAAGAAATCATGGTCACATCCATGGGCAAAATCCAATAGTTAAGAGTGTAGAGATATATAATAATAATAATAATTCATTACATTTATATAGCGCTTTTCTCGGCACTCAAAGTGCTTTACATAGAAGGGGGAACCTCCTCAACCACCACCAGTGTGGTGAAGCACAATATATCAAGCACTTGCTTAGCACAGGTCAATTTCAAAATCAAGGAACTTTCTGTTAGGTCACCACAGCAAATCCACATGACCAACTGGAACATGTTGCAAAATCTGCCAGGAGAAATCTTTCCCTCACACTCAAAGTTCCGGATCGTGTGGATTCCTATTGAAATTACTTGATTTTGCCCGTGAAAATTTGCCGAACAACGGTATTTTGGTAAATGTGGAAGTAGTGTTGTCACGATACCAAAATTATTGTTTCGATACCGATACCAAGTCAAGAATTGCGATTTCGATACTTTTTCGATACTTTTCCTGAAAAGGGAGAAACACTCTCAAATATCATTGCTGTGCTTTATTTTAAAACTGGGACAACATTCCAATCATAACACACTAATAAATTAACATTTGAACAGCAGATAGGCTATAATAACCATTTGAACAAAATATGAAAAATATAAAAAATAAATTAGAGCAATGACATTCAAGGTAAAAAAATAGGCAAAGTCAAGTCATCTTCATTTATATAGCGCTTTTAACAATGAATTGTTTCAAAGCAGCTTTACAGAGAATAAACATATAATTTAAGGTAACAGATTGTTTTGGCGTTATAGCGGTTCTTGAATAATGTTACTTCCAGCTAAAGTTAACTTTGATTGATTCACCTCCGTCGAAATGATCAGACTTTAAACGCGAACCTGTGATTAACGCTGATGGCGTTCACATGCTCATTCAGAATTCTATAGTTGTGTGCTTTTTAAAATCACAGAAATAATCCACTCATAATGAAGCAGCTGAGATGCTCTAAAAAGTTCCATTGATGACTGGTAGTGGGTGAGTCACATCAACACAGGGTTGACATTCACCTTTTTGGAAACTACAGTCTAACTCAGAGTACACAAGAGAACAGTAATGTTCCTATACAAACAACAATAGGAAAAGCTACACCGAACAGGAAGGTTCGGCCCCACCGAAGACCCTTTTTATCTGAAGGGTCATCACTGACAGTGCCAATGACAGCTGAAGATTCCTGAGTATATGGACATGGCATGCTCAAGCATTCAGTCCACCCAAGTATGGCCCTCAGCTGCTGTGCATTCCTCTAAGACCACAATAACAGCACTCCTAAAACCTGCTAAAGGGATAACACTGTTTATGTGGTGGAAATGAACCAAGTTTAAGACAACAATTATATCTTATACAGTTGGAGAAGAACCTTGATTGTTTTGGGTCATGCGTGTAATGAAGGAGAGCTGGGTAATTTAGAGGTGAGGTTTATTACAGGCTGTGAGAAGAGACAGAATGTGAATATCCACGATATCAACACCAGCTACCTGTCGTTCCTATTATGACATCAGCAAACTGATTACTCATGATTGCAAATAAACAATGCAGCCAGCTGTAATAGATTTGTTATTGACTGTATCTAAATAGAACAGCATAACTAACTATTCCAGCCTGAAAAGATGTGCTTTAGAAGCACTGATAACAACAAACAACCCCCTGGGTGCACAGGACAACACCTTGGTGCAGTGCGGACCAAGACGCACTGAAGTATCCTGACATCATATCACTTCTCCCTAGCAGTGCCTTGGCACAGCACAAAATGATATGGCAAGTCATTTTAACATTAAATCTCTTACTCTAACATAGTATATAGTTTATACATTAAAAAAAAAAGGTAACATAGGCTAAATTGACTAAATTAATATTTATTCAAGTCAAAATTATTATTTAACATCAATGAATCAACAAAAATACATCAATTTATAGCAACAAAAAAAGAGCTCTTTAAAGTAACAATTGCATGTTTTAATTTATTACAGTGTAGCCTACTGGTAACCCAACAGTGACTATCTGATTAAATTAGTCATTAGAACATGTACTTTTAGTCACTATTACAGTAGTGACAAGTAACTGTCCTTTAGTTTTGATAACAATTTGTTATTTTTTTCAATTAATTTTAAATGTAATCTGTGGTTTAAATATCAACTATTCAATTCAGACTTTAAATACCAGTTTAACTAACTATTCACTAAGTACTAGCATTGTATTACTGTTACTAGTGTGCAGTCCAAGTACTTGTTGAATAGACTTGTATTTATTTATTAACACTAATAACTTAGTATCTGTTTATTAGACACTTGAATCTACTTAAATTGCTACTAGTAACATATCTTATCTAACTAGTTACAATTGTTGTTTACAAATTAATACTCAGAATAGCCACTTAATAATTGCAATATACCAGTTTACTAGAATACTAATTGGTATATGTATTGTCTAATAAATAGATACTAATGTATAGTTGCAAGTAACTAATGAATAAGTAGGCTACTAGTAGGCTATCTAATGAACGATTAACATAATAGTCACCATTAAAATATTTTCTATTAATTTAAAAAAAATAACTAGTAGCTTAAATATAGATGTTGTTAGTTTTAAGTTTTGGGGAATAAATGTTATAAAGGCTTGCCATATAACTGCATGATGCCCTGCAGAATTACTGCAATAACATTAGTCCACTGCATCAAAAATAGTTATAAATACCTCTAATAAAAAAGTAAATAGAATGTCATGTATATAGATTGAATAAAATGATGTTTGCTTTCGGGATGTCATACCTTGTGTGGTGCTTTCAGAAGTCTGTGAACTCCAGCGATCTGATTGATGAGCGGAATATCCTCTCTGAATGTGAAATGTGGGGGTCTGGTCGGCTCCGGAAAATTTGTGCTATTAAATGGATCAGTATCATCTAAGAACTGCACCCTGCATGCAAACGTAGCCATGATACATCCATACACGTCGATTTGGGAAAAGTCGGTACAACAACAAAAAAGTATATACCGACTAAAAATCCTTTAGATCAGTCGCAGTGTAAAAGTGTCAAAAATCCAGGTACACTCCGTCCTACTCCGATGTCCTGTTAGTGTTTAGTGGTTTCTATATTTCTACAGTAGTTTATAGCAAGAGACGGGCCGGTAATATCCAAGGGCATGTCGGGCAGGCAAGGTGCTGAGGCAGACTGCTGCAGACGGGACGGGACGGGACATCTACAGCCTGTCTGATGTCTACAGCGATGCAGCACGTGAGCGGGACTGGGGGACTCCCTCCAGTCACAACAGAGAAGAGAAGAGTGAAAGAGCCAGAGTTTTGGCGACACCTAGAGGTGGAGTTTATATCACAACACGGCGACTTAATGCCAAATTTTCTTTAAAATCGTCCATTTATTGTTTATTCTCTTGTGAAAGCGCAGTACTTAGCATAATTTTTAAAAGGAGTACTTATAACACAAATAATATACTTTAAAGAATATACTTAAGTGTGAACAGAATGTCATTTTTTAAAACAATTATTTGCATCTTATTTACAATAAAATTACATGTTGCCTAATATTTCAATGGTGATGGGCACCATTGACTAGCCTACTATAGTATTTTTGTCTCTATACTATGGAAGTCAATGTGGCCCATCAGCTGTTTGGTTACCAACATTCTTCACTTTTGGGTGAACTATCCCTTGATAGTTGATTGATAGTCAAGTTGTATTTTATTTCATTAATAGGCCTATTATATAATAAAAAAAGACATTTCAACTACGGCTATAGCCTATACTTTTAAGTAAACTAGCCTAGGGCTAGTGCAAATTTTAGAAAACTGCAACATAAAAAAAAGAAAAAAAAACGTTATTGTGGTGAATTGTGTTTTTAACTGAAATGTTGTCTCACAAAATCTCACCCTAATTGGTTGTAAGCATTTAGGTCCGTTGTTCTGACGATTCATGCTACCCATCGAGATTTGCTACTTACTGGTTATGCGCATGTGCAGACTCAGTTTTTTTTTAACAAAAGGTAAATTTTCATGTGTTTTAAGTAATTCCCCTTTTAAAAATGCCAACTACTACCATATGAATATTTGTACGGTCAGTCAGCTGAACAAGTTTCAGTTACTAAGGAAAGGTGTGCTTTAACAAGTCAAAGATGAATATTTGATGATAATTTTTACTTTTCATACCGTTTTAAAAATAAAAACAGTAGTTTACAGTATACAGTAGCTACTCATAACTTAGAATTGTGTTATAATTGTATTTCATTTAATATGAATCGACATTCTGTGATCGATTCGCGCAACGGTAGCATTTTTCGACAAGGCAGCACAAATCGTCAGAACACCGTGTATGGTCCGTGTATCTTTTGGTCATTTGATTTCCTGTTTGGAATGGAATAACGAGAAATGAAATCCAGCTCGTTTATTCGTTTTTTTGTTTAGTTTAAAAAACGAAAAATTAGATTTTGGCTCGATTTTTCGTTTGTGGTTTACAAATCGGTTTATGGGTTCGATATTTCATTTGCACACGTGGGCGGCGCTGAAACGCCCCTTTCATCTGATTGGTCAAACCGCTCCGCCTTCAGTACAAGCTTTTCTTTCTGTCGGGCAGAATAAGAGTATTAATAAATGCACTTTAATAAAACAATGTCTGAAACCACCACTCACTGTTAACTACGCACAATATTTGAAGCAGAGATATTGCTGGTCACGTAACTCGTGCTGCTGCGACTTGCAAGCGACCCCAGTAATGTGAGCCACAGTAGACCTATATGACAGATTACTTTAGCATGATGTATTTCCCATTGATAAATACAGTGCAAATAGTTCCGTCTCTTTGGATAAAAGGGAAGTGGAAAAAAAAAATCAATAACTGAACTGTACCATGATAAAATATGTCCGTAACATTAGATGTCCGTAGATGACCTACCCTTAACGGTTACATTAGAGTTAGGGGATAACACAGTTTGTACAGTATAAAAATCATGATGTCTAAAGTTCCCATAAAACATGAAAACCCAATGGGAATATATCCTTGTTGTTGTGTAAAACATCCGTTCATAATCTGTGATTACACAATTCCAATACGAATAGCACCGGGAGGCGTCTGGAATAACTGTGCAATGATCAATCCGCATTTTTACGTAAACCAGCTAATTTTACAGTAGGCTATGTCCTTCTCGTATAACACACAAATGGGCTTCCTTTGTGAAATATAGCAGACCACCTTTTTTTAAACTGTTATTTAAGATATATTTGTGCATAAATGTTTGCATTCAAGTTTTTCATAGTCAGTCCGATAGATAGATAGATAGATAGATAGATAGATAGATAGATAGATAGATAGATAGATAGATAGATAGATAGATAGATAGATAGATAGATAGATAGATAGATAGATAGATAGATAGATAGATAGATAGATAGATAGATAGAACCTTTGTAAGATATTGTAAGATATGCGCTCGTCTTCACAAAAACTACATGCAGGGTTTTTAAACATCTCGTGTGGAGAAAATATAGTTTATTCTGGGCAGTATGGCAAGCCATGGCAAAAAGCAGGCTAACTTGTAGGCTATAGCCTTGAAAGGAAAACACATTTGCCGAGTTAAAACAGAGTTTTTGTTGTTGAATCATATTTTTTCTAGTACATCTTAAAATATAGAGCTCATGACAAATAAAAGTTCCAGATGGACTAATATTAAATGCAAAAACTAACAATATCTTAAAAGAAACTATAGAGTGGCAAACTTTGAAGTAGGGTTCAAGTTTTAATTAGTTTTACAGCTTGAAATGTAAAGCTTGTTCTCATACACAGATATGGCCTATTTATGAATGAAATTCATGCTTTTATTTGTCATTTAAACTGATGCAAACAGGAAAAGAGTAGAAAGACGTATTATCCTGTCGCCCCCTCTAGTGGACAGCATTAAGTATGTCAATGGATTTTTTTGGGAAAGTAAGTCTGACCAGTTAGAAAAAGATATAAGCGAGTCAGACCAGTCTGAAGGTCTGAGCTGAGTTTTGTGAAGCATTAAAGTTCTAGGCGGAGTCAATTTCTCATAATAATAATAATAATAACGTTTAAGTATATGCTTTCTCAAGCCAACATAATAAACAGAACTCAGAGAAACATCGACCAATTCAGTATGTAATAAAATTGTATTAGTTTTATAATAAAACTAATAACATTTTAAAGGTATGCCGTGCTCTTCAACTGTCATGATTTTAATTAATCCCAAACCCTGCTAATTTTGAAAGTAGCCTAGCCTACGTTCTGTACTTCACTGATTCTAGCTTCTCTCTTTTCTGTCTCTTTCTTTTCATGTGAACCGAGTAGGCTATAGCCTATGCTTACATTTATAAATATAAACTTTATTTCTATTCAATTTTCAAAATTATTTAGGCATATACTGTGCATGTCACACACACACCTTTTGATGTAAATAAAAGACGAGAGTGGTAAATGTTATGAACATATTATCATGTTACAGTTCAGCCTATTATTGATTTTTATTTCCACTTCCCTTTTATCCAAAGAGACGGAACTATTTGCACTGTATTTATCAATTGGAAATGCTAAAATAATCTGTCATAGGTCTACTGTGGCTCACATTACTGGGGTCGCAGAGCCCCCATTACCAGCAACATTTCTGCTTCAAATATTGTGCGTAGTTAACAGTGAGTGGTGGTTTCAGACATTGTTTTATTAAAGTGCATTTATTAATACTCTTATTCTGCCCGACAGAAAGAAAAGCTTGTACTGAAGGCGGAGCGGTTTGACCAATCAGATTAAAAGGGGCGTTTCAGCGCCGCCCACGTGTGCAAATGAAATATCGAACCCATAAACCGATTTGTAAACCACAAACGAAAAATGAAAAATCGAGCCAAAATCTAATTTTTCGTTTTTTAAACTAAACAAAAAAACGAATAAACGAGCTGGATTTCATTTCTCGTTATTCCATTCCAAACAGGAAATCAAATGACCAAAAGATACACGGACCCATTTAGCACTCATAGTAGCCTAAACCTAGCCTGGTTCTACCAGACTCTCGTACATTTCATTTGTACAGAGAGTCTGGCCTCGCTCCATTGAGAAACGTTTACTTCCTTGTAGGCGGGTTCTCTGTTAAAGTTCAAAACTATTGGATCTGCCCAGCGTCACTCAGGATCTGCCATAGCCAATCGCTAACGTGTGGTCGTGACGTATGTCATGCGCCGAAACCGGCTGGAAACAACCCAAGGGGGTAATCCATCGACCGGAAGTTGAAGTCGGCCGGGTGCCGCCATCTTGTAGCAGAACTTCACTTGCGTTAGCATTTCCATTGACTCCCATTCATTTTGGCGTCACTTTGACAGCGAATAACTTTACATCTGAGGCGTTTAAAGACTCCATTTGTCCATTATTTATTTCTAAAGAAACACGACAATGTATAAAAGGCTCCATTACCTTCTATGTTACGTTATGGCCCCGTAGAAACAGATTTAGTAAAAATAGGCTAACGATTGCGTCATAACCACTCGACTCTCTGTCGCGCTGTACAGAAATTACCGTATAGACAGAAGTAGAAACTCGCGCGCAATCGGGGGGACGTCGAGGCATAAAGTCAAGGGAGAAGCCCATAGAGAGTTGTAAAGCTGCTCCTGCTGCTAGCTCATGGACAGCTAATACTCACGATCTCCGGCTCTGCAAGTTTCGGAAGGGAATGATTCAGATTCCTCTTGGCACAGCTACTAGAAGATTAACGTCTGTCAGACAGGTTGCTCACGTCATCAAGCTTAGTTTGAGTCGGTTTGAGTCTGCGCGTCAGGAACGGAAGTGCTCAGAAATCGCTAAAAATGGGCTTCAACTGTCTCAACTGAGTTCCAATGAGATGGCTCTGTCCATTTCTTTTACTGTCTATGGAAACAACAAGTCCGAATTCCATATTCATAAATCTAAATATCTAAATGCTAAACCTCTCTTTCTTATATTTGTGAAAGAATTTTAAAAATACCTCTTTTCAATTAAGTTGTCTGAGAACAAAAAAAGCCTTAAAAACATTATCTGTTTGTAATTATTTTCCTTTTTTCAGTGTCATGTAATTCTCTTAACTTGTTCATGTTTATTTTATATTATCCCCCTACTGTTTTATTTTTGTTTTGTTTTTATTATTATTTTTTGTTTGTTTTTGTATTATGTTTTCTGTTATTACTTGTGTATTGTTTTAAGCAATAAAAAAAACAAGTCCGAATGATCAGAGGATTATGTTTAGAATAAGATGTCTGTCAACGAGAGCTGCATGTTTTGTTCATCGAATTTAAGAGTTCAAGGAACAATTCTAAATTCTAAATGTATATTTGACACTAAGGACAGTGATGTATTTAGTCAACTGT
This sequence comes from Rhinichthys klamathensis goyatoka, assembly GCF_029890125.1. Taxonomy (NCBI): domain Eukaryota; kingdom Metazoa; phylum Chordata; class Actinopteri; order Cypriniformes; family Leuciscidae; genus Rhinichthys; species Rhinichthys klamathensis. The sequence goes on from NW_026606897.1 coordinate 1,872,619, forward strand.
CGAAGCTGGGTGTAATCATTAACAATACGCCGCTGCGGTCGTTTCGGATCTGCCGCAAATGCTGTACAGTGATCATCGTGCACGCCGAGCTGCCCAGCACCAACTCCTAACCTTTCTGCCTCCCTCACTTGGTCCTCCATTAGTGCAACAAGAGGAGACGACAACAACTATCAGCTTTGCATCCTATCGGAGTGGGGGTTCAATCTTCAACTGGCTGGCAGGAGCCGCCACTGGCAGGCGGCTCCTGCCAGCCAGTTGAAGATTGAACCCCTACTGTCCTATCGTTCGCCTTACCTAACTCATTCACCACTAGCGGAGTGAGCTGGAAAATTAAACTTTTCCCGAACCCCGTGGGGAGGAGGGCCACAACATCATGGCCACCAACAACACTTAGCAAACATTGATCTTGCTCCGGCTTTAACTTCTGGATATTCGGCAGTTTTGCAACAACGGACCGAATAGATTTTCTCACGTCTTTCTCCGCTGCCATTACTGAACTCCAACTCAAACTGACGCGCTACATCAACGTCATCGTTCTCAGCCACTCCCTCTGTTCGCTGATTGGACCGGTAAAAAAAATATTTCTGGAAACCAAAGTCTACAGCACAATCCCAGACGTAGTACTGAAGGAAATAAAATTGAGCGGAAGTGCGTAGGAGGGCGGAGCCAGGCTAGCCTAAACCTATGTTTGCTTAGTAAATGGCATGTTTCAGCGTCCGACAAGGAAGCAACGTTTTCAACACTTCATTCCTCTTGAAAATGCTATCTGATTGTGTAAGCACATTCCATCACACATAAAGCTGTCTCTGGGTGGGAAAACTGATATAAATCCAATCTATTATTTGCGTCCTATAGGCTACGCAAATGAACGGATTCCACCACTTCCATGACGATGCTAATATCACGTACCGAAATGTTCTATCCAATGCTTTTTTCTTTGCATAGGCCTACATGTTAATTCTTGTTTGAGTCTCCCGGTTTGCTACATTCTTGCTTCTTGCTCGTGAGGTGATGTGTGGCGGGGCTAAAATTCCGTATGCTGACGTATTTGGGAGGAGTGACGGACACATGTGGCCTGAACAACATTTGTGACCCTAAACTGATTTACCACCTGCGCTCGCCAGTTTACAGTGGTTATTGTGATGCAATTATGCAGCAACTCCGCTAGGTGGCAGTGTAAACGAAGAGAAAAATTTACAGTTTTTTTAAATTGCTTAGACACTGACTCACTCAGTGAAACATTCACTCGTGTACCGAATCTTCAGACCAAGTCTGCAAAACTACAAGCACATTATACGCTTCACACTAAGTTTGCTATGTTAAACAAACTTTTTGCAAAACTCTAAACACAGTTCTCTACATTACACACATAATTCAAAACTAACAGCTCTTCTGTTTCATTTGGGAAACACTGCCATTTAAATGCCACATCATTGACTGATGTGATGACCTACCCACCCAATGATCATGTGTGAAAACACTTATACAAAAAATTACCACTTAGAAATCAAAACTCAGTGTTTTGAGAAAGAAATGTTTTTTTTTTACCCCCTTGAATTTCTGTTTATAGTTTAAATGTATATATTTATATATATTTATGCATATATATTTATACATACATACTATTAACACACACACACAAAGCGCTTTAAAATTAAAGTTGAAGTTCGGACTTGTCTTGTATGCATATTCAGTGTATATAATTTCGTTAAAGATACATTCTAGGATGCGCTGGGACACATCTTCAGTGATGTTCCTGAGGTCATTGGGTGTTTCGGGTCTTTCAACATCATACACCCTCACCCAGGTGACCAAGCCAGGGTTGATCAGACCCTGGCTTGTGCCCCAGCAGCACTGGCCCACAGATCGCTCCTCTTTAGCCACAGCCATCTGGAGGCCCATTCTGCAGCCTCCATAGCGGACTTAATGGCTTTCCTCTTTGCAGCCCAAGTAATGCCAAGCAGCGTGTAGACCTTACACAGCCTCTACACCCAACTTCAATGGGCTCACAGCCAGGGATATACTGGGACTGAAATTCAGCCCGGGACTTTAAGATGGAGAGGCCTTTTATGCGAGTGACCTTGGTGCACGAGCAGAAGGATTTTTTTGCAGTTATTTTAATTCTAATATTGTTTTATGGTATAAAGATAATTTAGATTACACTGAAGACATTGATGAAATTTTAGGATGACACCTGCCTCTTCAGGTTGTATATAAGCAAGTCACCACTGCATTTACGCAACCAGGTCAGCAAAACCTAATCTCGAATACATAAATCAAGTCACAGTATGTCACGTGTACAGTCAGTATATAATATATATCTATAAAAATATAACATATGTAAGGGATAATTATCTGTTATCAAGAAACCGACCGCATTCTACATTGGAATTCTACCAAGCCATGTAATAAATACCTATATTTAAATGCAAATATAAGCAATTTCAGTGTATAATAAATCACTAATATATCACTAATTGTGCACCTTTCGGCCCCACCCATTTCGTTCTCTTCTTTCCTTCTTTTCGCCATGTTTACTGTCCGTCTCTGTTGCATTCACACAAACCCGCCAAACATGACCAAAAGTAAACTCCTTTGATCGGCACCTAGTTTGAGCCAATCGGATGTCAGGATACACGAGGATCAGTCCAAGTTGGGAGGGGCCGCTCGTATCCCCCCTCAGATTGAAAGTATTGGCGTGGCCCGGTCTGAAACACACACACACACACACACACACACGCTGCAGCTGAGCGGCCGGTTAGGCCGGTCGCGTATCATAAAAAAAAAAAAAAAAAACTCTTTGACCACCGGCCGGTCTTCGGCCTGAAATGGACCGGCCGTTCGGGATTGCTCCCGGTATTCCCGATGGCCAATCCGCCCCTGCTCACAGCGTACCTTCTAGCCCGCCCTTGTACACTCCTCCACCAGCTCCTGATACTTAGACCGCTTCCATTCATTCACCTCTATCAAGAGTACCTGCTTCGAAGAGGCTGATGTTAGCACAACGTCTGGCCCCAATCCAGTTGCCACGATGTGGACTGGGAACTTGAGTTGCCTCCCCAGCTCCCAATCTGAAGCCGAGGTGAACAGCTCAGCTGCCGGCTTGGGCTGTGAATGTGGCTGCTCACTGGCCTTGACAAAGGTGATGTTCTGCCGGTCGCAGCTGTGCTTATTGTTGGCCATAGCTTTGGAGATGGACTCTGCAATAGCCTTAAGCACCTGATAATGCCGCCAGCGGTAGCGGCCCTCCCCCAGGGCTGTTTGGCCGCTGCTTAAGATGTGCTCTAGAGAATCCCTCCCAAGGCACAGAGGACATGTTAGTGAGTTATTCCTTCCCTAGATGTGGAGATTTGCTGGGCTAGGAAGGACATCACAGACTGCTCGGACCAAGAACTTGATCCGTTGTGGATCTACCTGTCCAAGAGATCTTCTTTTTCAGCGCACCCTCCCAGCTCGTCCATGCTCCCTGCTGCCGCATACCCACCATCCTGTAGGTCCTTTCCTCTTCAGCACCTGCCCGCACTTCTTCCAGGACTAGCTGGTGTCGGTCCCTACCCTGGGCCTTGTCTTAGCAAGGTTTTGGGTTGGCTCCTAACCCTGCCCGGCCCGTAGCCACAGTGCCAACCAAAGCCCTGTGTCTCAGCCAGGACTCTGCCATCTCTAGGTCTTCCTGTGCTCTCCACTTCCTACCTGTGCGCGCTGTGATGCCTGCTGATGCCACCATTGGGTCCTTGGTGCCCCGATAGAGTAGTGCCTCTCTGGTGCAAGAGACCTTAAACTGCTCGTTGAGACTGCTAAACGGGAGCTGAAGCTTGTCCCTCTTTCCATGGAGTGCTGCGCTGCTCAAGCTACGTGGCAATCCCAGCCACCTATGAAGGTAGTTGATCTTCTTCTCCATGGTTTCCACTGCTGTGAAAGTTACCTCATACACCAGCAGTGGCCAGAGGACTCGAGGTAAGCTCCCATGTCGGTATATCCAGGCCTTAAATTGACCTGGTAGGCCAGACTTTTCGACTGTGGCGAGCCAAGATTCAAGCTCCCTGATGGTGGGATCCCTTTTTAAAGGACAAGTTCGGTATTTTACACTTAAAGCCCTGTTTCAAGATCGTTTCTGATGAAATAGAACGGTTAAGATTAAAATTTGGACACATGCTGCTGTCCCGAGAAATTTCGGTTTCTGTGGTTGCACCTCCCCCACCCCCACAATGGTTGCACAGACACAATCCTTCCTAAAACGCATTAAACTTTAGTTTACAAAGACGTGAAACTCACCGGGTGGTCAGGGGTGTTCACTGATATGCTCACACAAAAATCGCTGCAAAAGATGCTTTCCAACAGGTTTTATCGTAGTTTTTGTCCAACTCTACGAAACTACGATAAAACCTGTTGGAACAGGTGTGTGTGTGTTTTGTGATTTTTGTGTGTAGTTTCAAGAAATGGAGCCATAGTTTCAGAAATTGTGTGTAAGCAATTTAAAAAAAAAAACTGTAAAACAGTAGGTCTACGCTTATCTTAGCCAAATTAACTGCAGCTGATCAGTAAAAGCACAGCCAGACCAGACCTTTTTATGAATATATATATATATATATATATATTAGGGCTGTCAAATGATTAATCGTGATTAATCACATCCAAAATAAAAGTTTTTTTTACATAATATATGTGTGTGTACTGTGTATAATTATTTTGTATATATATATAAATACACACACATGCATGTATATTTAAGAAAAAAATATTATTTATATTATAAAATATTTATATATAATATAAATTATATATAAATCTATATACAGTATATACATGAAAATATTTCTTAAATATATACAAGCATGTGTGTGTATTTATATATATATAATGATTATACACAGTGCACCCACATATATTATGTAAAAAAAACTTTTATTTTGGATGTGATTAATCACGATTAATCATTTGACAGCCCTAATATATATATATATATGTATATACTGCAATTATGTAAATATTTGAAAGTGACTAAATAAAAATAAATAAATAAAATTTATGTAATAATAATAATATATATATATATACACCTATATGTTACCAGAGACAATTGGAGACACTGTGTTTTTCATATCCTTCATAATATTTTCATAAAGCTGGTTTCTTATCACTTTATATATAAATTAGTAACCTATCTACAGCAGATAATTGATTATTTGCTTTTTTGTATTTATCAACACACACACAACGTTTGGACTTTGTTTCATTTCGGTTTTTTGTCATAGTTATTAATTGATTAGTCATTTAATTCAGCTGTGTTAACACTAGTATTGAAACATTAACACATTAACACTACTAGTATTGAAGTTCTCTGTTACTGTTCAGTTTGTCTTGCCTCGTTAATGCTATGTAGATGTTTTCTGTGTTCATGTTGCCTGAGACTTATATTAATATACTCCTGTTTTTTCATCATCTTCGTGTTTGAGTTTGCTACATGCCGTGACAGAAGGCAAGACCGAGACAAGATTTCTGGCGTATTTTTTGAAACTTTTATTTTCATCGTTTGAAGTTCGTGTTTGTTTTTCTGTTCCCGAGCACCATGGATCTGCCAACGGTACAGTTGTTGTGCCTTGAACAGAAGGACAACTCACTCGAGGCACATATGGAATTTTTCAGAATCGCAAATGAAACATCATTCCCGGACAACTGCCTCTGTACCTTTCTGCTCGTCAGCCTGAACACTGCTAACAGAGTGCAGTTGTCCGGGGAAGGCCCTCAAGTGAGCTTCATGGAATTTGTTGAGTGGATGCTTGTGTCCTGTAAATCGCCATTCACCGTCAGACCCATCGACTACAACACCAGCCCCACTGAGTATCCGGTGCCCAGACAAAACCACTCCGACTGCGTGGATCAGCAGCACGAGCCCACCGCAGGCCGCGAGAGGGACTTCGCCGTGACGTTCAAGCCAGCGCCAACAAGGGCAACCGAGCAGAACATCACCACGGAGCCTGGGCATTGCGGGTCTGACTAGGTGTGCGAGCCGGCTGCACCATCTGTCGCAGAGGGAGTGCTAGTGGAATATGAGGGAATACGAGGGCCCCACCCACCCTCTCACCACAGAGAGTGAGTTTTTGGCAAGCACATGGGAAAACTGTTTTGATTTTGGAGAGTTTATCTTTCTGCCCAGTTTTCTACCATCTGAATATGTCTGTTACGTCTTTTGTTGGATTTTTCATCGCTCTCCAAGCCCCTCTCCAGTCCCCAGCCATGCCTGCCACCCAATCATCGCTGCCTCCCATCAGCCCTTCAGTTTCACCTAAGCCTCCTTTCAGTGGCGTGGATCCACCTTGAGACTGCTGGGAGCCATCTCCTCCCGGGCGTGAGGAGCCCGTGGCTCTGCCTCCAGCCTCAGAGCACTCCACTCCCCCTCAACCCATCGCCTTGGCTCCTACGCCTGCGCTTCTTCCACACTCGATGTCAGCAGTGACCATTGAGCATTCGGCTTCGCTGGGCTCCCTCAGTACGTCGGCTCCGCTTGGGTCGGACATCACCATGCCCTCCAGGTCATCGTCGCCTCGGGTCGTCCCTGTGGTGGCATCTCTATGGCTCCTCCCTCCTGCGACGCCGCCATGGGGTGCAGTCTTAACTGTGGCCTGGATCAGTCACCATCTCCCTCTGTTCAAGGCCATTCCCTGGATCACTCCTTCACCTACTCCACCCTGGACTATTCTGTTGAGCCCTGTCCCAGGTCCAGGTATTCCACCTAAAACTCCATCCATCTGCTCCATCGGGGGTAGCGCCTTCCGGGAGGGGGTGTACTGTCACACACAACGTATTAATTGATTAGTCATTTAATTCATCTGTGTTCACCCATTATCACTAATATTGAGTTCTCTCTGTTTCTGTTCAGTTTGTCTTGCCTCGTTGATGCTATATGTAAATGTTTTCTGTGTTCCTGTTGCCTACGACCTATATTAAAATACTCTTGTTTCTTCATATTCGAGTTTGCTACATACTTAGCAATAATTTGATAAAAGCCCCTAAAAATAACACCTTTGCATTTGCAGAAGGTCTTTCAGGTTTGACTGTCACTATTCTCTTCAACTGTGGGTAAAAATATCAGATCATGCTGAAACAACTGATCCCAGTCACTACAGCGACAATTTCCAGTAGGGGTGGAACGGTACATGTATTCGTATCGAACCGAAACGGTACGGGCGTCACGGTTCGGTGCACGAATTTACACGGAGAATACACGGTATAAAAATAAATAAAACTCGCCTGCAAATTAATTAATGTAATGCGGAACTACCGTTAGATACGCGGGTTCTTTAGGGACACATAATCTGTAGCATCGGCTTAGCTCTGAACGCGCGTTCACTTCAAACGTTCGCTTTATACGCGCGTCCTATTCGCTTTGGACTAGCGTCGAACTAGACGCGAATTTGACGCTCTATTCGTGTTTGGTGTGACCGCATAATGAAGGCTGCGATGTCAAGATTGCAATGCTGGACTGTGTCTCTGTGTGTGTGTGTGTGTGTGTGTGTGTGTGTGTGCGCGCGCGCGAGAGAGAGGCGAGATCGAACTGTGTGTGTGTGTGTGTGTGTGTGTGTGTGTGTGTGTGTGAGACAGAGAGAGAGAGAGAGAAAGAGAGAGAGAGAGAGAGAGGCGCGCGACCGAACAGTGGAAACATAAAAAAAAACATACTCCGTAATTTTGTTCATACAGATCATTAAACCTGCAAAGTGTTTACTTATATTTGTGTACACTCGCAATAAAACACAACATTGTGCACACTTTAAACTCTTGTCAAACTGCAACCTACAACTGTCACTCAACCAAAATCACACACACACACACACACACACACACACACACACACACACACTGTTTTAAAAGAAAAACATATTTATCCGACTCCATTTCAAAACAGTCTGTGGGTCCCATCTTTTAGACATTCATCATATCGCATTGGTTTTCATTTCTTGTCCTCGGAGCACTAATCTTACACATTCTACATTGATTAAAAAAGAAAATCGAATGTGTTTTTAATGGTAGTATTATTTTAACAGAAATCAATTATTTATAATTCAGATGAGAATAATGTTACATTGTTAATTAATAATGTTAATTAAAATTAAGGAAAAAAAATATACTGATCTGAAATATAGCAAATTAATTTTAAATTAATTCAGGTACAATTACCAAACATATCGCAAGGTCTTTTTGTCTTTTCATTAATTTAATTAATAAACTAATTATATACAACTATTGTCAGTGCACTACAAATAAACTGGTTCTATGCCTTTATATAATAAAACTTATTTAAAAAATACAATGCCTTCTGCATTTTTGTTTTGCTTTTCCCTCTATTGTACCGAAATCGTACCGAACCGTGATGTCTGAACCGAGGTATGAACCGAACCGTGACTTCTGTGTACCGTTCCACCCCTAATTTCCAGATAACAATAGCCTAAATCATACAAATGTTCAAGATCTACAGTAGCCTATACCAAGTAGTAAATTACTACAGCATGTTTATTTTTTATTATTATCTGTAAAAAAAAACTGGCAATTTTTTGACAGGGCATTCATTATCTGTTAAGTTTATGAGGGCATTTCCTATAACCCAATATAATGCATAATTCAAAATATGGGGAAAACGCCTTGTGATGGATTTTCTATCCTCAAACCTAACTATTTTAGATTTGTCTCCCTAAGACTAACTATTCTAGTATAACTTATACGCTAGCGCGTCTAATGACGTTAGCTACGTTCACACATCAGCGAGTCTCCAGTCGACTACAGCATCCGATCCCTAACTATACTTCAGCGAGTCTCCAGTCGACTACAGCATCCGTCTAAATCTCCAGCGAGTCTCCAGTCGACTACAGCGTCCAGAGCCGATAATCTAACTTACTTGTTGTCTTGCTGCGCAGCTTTAATAACAGACAGACTTGAGTAATTGTCCTTTAAATGTTCTTTATTACGGCCAGGAATTCTCGAGCAGTCCTCAGAGAATCTCCCAAGAATAAACAAGGCCGGAGGATCTAAGACAATTTCCATTGAGAATCCCACCGAAAACACGGAAACAACAGTTTTTATACAATAGGGAGGTATGGCATAATGACATTAATTTGATTGGTTATTCCTTCTGTTACTGGGTAAGAATTTCTTAACGATTACTTCATTGATCACAAGTTCTAAACTTAGTCATCTGTCTAGTCTCATTTCCCATATTTGTTATTTATACACACAGTCAGGGGTTCGACACACATACATTCATGTAAAATACAGAACGTCTTAGAACATTGTTTTAGAGATTTAGCAGGTTAAACAAGGTCAAATATTAAAACATGGTTCCCTTTGGAGGGAACTCCAACTGCGTCGAATGACACTTTGGGGGAACACCCCTCAGCGTAGCGCCTCTGAAGTATGAATGAAACTGAGCCGATCTCTGATTGGTGCAACGTCATGACGTAATGTGTGACGGCAGATAGGCGGAAGCTATAAAAGCAGCCGGCACACATAAGATGTCAGCTTTCTGTTCTTCAGCAAGCGCTATCTGTGACTGTTTGTCTTATTTATTGTTGTCTGTTACTGAATGAGTGAAATGGCGAGTGTGAGCTTCAGGAAGTGTGTGCATCCTTGCCCTCGCTACATCACGGGCGGGGACACACACCAACTGTGCACACATTGTTTGGGAATGCAGCACGCGCAGGCAGCTCTCGAGGGGGCTGCTTGCGAGGATTGTGAAAAGTTGACAATCCGTGTGCTGCGTTCCCGGCTGGCTATCTTTGATGAAGATGGTCAGCCTCGCGAGCCCCGTGGTGCGGGACCCGCGTCCGCTGAGGCGGCGCGGCGACGCTCTTCATGGGGCTCGCAAAGAGATCTGTCCGGGGATCTCGAGGCTGCTGAGGCACCTTCTCGGGATTCATCGGGCAGTTCTGATGTCCTCGAGCCTCGCGCAGAAGCCCGCCCCGCGGCTTCTTCTGCGCGAGTCGAGGATCCGATGTTTGAGCTGTCTGCCTCTGAGGAGGTTGACGTGCTCAGCATCGAGGGCGGGGATTTCGGGGACGACTCGCCGCCCCGTGTCCCCGCGTATGAGGAGCTGGTTGAGGTTGTTTCCCGTGCGGTGGCTCATTTAAATATCAGCTGGCCACAAGAGAGGCAGGAAGCGCAGACTAAAAGTAAACTGGATGAGCGCTTCCTGCAGCACAGGGAACAACCTCATCACCGGGGCTTGCCGTTCTTTCCCGATCTGCACAACGAGTTGTGTAGATCGTGGAAAAAACCACACTCTTCTCGTGTCTCCAATCCTCCTATTATAAATTATAGTAACATCATGGGGGCACGAGAGAACGGTTATGGGATGATGCCGCGCGTTGAACAGCCTTTGGCGAATTATTTATCGCCTGAGTCGGCATCATCCCTTAAAGCCCCGGTGCTGCCCACTAAGCCGTGTAGAGACACATCAGCGCTAGTGGGCAGGGCTTATATGGCTGCGGGTCGGGCTGGTGCGAGTCTTCACACCATGGCTATGCTCCAGGCGTACCAGGCCGACCTTCTTAAGGACATTGATGAGGGCGAGGGTCCAACTCCGGAAGATATTGCGGAGTTGAGGAAGGTCGCTGATTTGTCTCTCCGAGTCACCAAGGAGACGGCCCGCGCTGTCGGTCGCTCCATGGCAGCTATGGTGGTCTCGGAGAGGCATTTATGGTTAAATCTTACGGGCATCAGGGAGAAAGACAGGGCTTTCCTCCTTGATGCCCCGATTTCGCCTTCTGGCCTGTTCGGCGACGCCGTTAATACCGTCGTCGACAGGTTTCAGGAGGCGAAAAGACAATCAGCGGCCTTCAAACAATATCTCCCTCGCCGCTCAGTGTCCAAGAAGTCTGCCCCCAGTGGGCAGCCGCAGCCACAGCCATCAGCCAGCTCCTCCGCCTATAGACAGGCTCAAAAACAGAGCGTCGCGTCTAGAGTCCCCCCTCAATGAGCTTGGGGGCATAGACAGCGACCTGAGGGCCGTCCTGCAGGCTAAAAAGGCTTCGTCAAAGAGATCCTAGCTACTCTAGGATCTCTGCGGGCGGCCCCACCCGTGGTGGAACGACCGAGGTCGTCTCCTTCACGGAGCCCGCAGGAAATCGATGTTGCTCTCCCGCCGTTGAACACGCTTCGGGACACATCGGTATCCAGCGAACGCAGGCTGCACTGTCCGCCCCACAGGCTTGCGGTCAGGCAGCATTCGCGTCCGCCCATCGAGAATCGTTTTCGGTTCAGCCCTGCCGGGAATCCGCTTCAGGGGGCCGAGAACGAATCCCGATTAATACCCGAAGCCAGGCTCGAGAGCCTGGTTCCCTTGGTAAAATATTTCGATGCATGGAAAAATCTGGCAAATATTTCTCCTTGGGCCCTGCGCACCATTCAAAATGGGTACAGGCTGCAGTTCAGTTCCCGCCCACCCAGATTCAACAGGGTGGTCTGGACTGTAGTCGACCCAGTGCAGGGTCGGGTATTGGAACAGGAAGTAAACTCCCTGCTGGCAAAGGAGGCTATAGATCGTATTCCTCCACCGGACAGGGAGTCCGGGTTTTACAGCCGCTACTTCATAGTTCCCAAGAAGGATGGGGGGTTGCGTCCAATAATAGATCTCAGGCACCTGAACCGTTCTCTGAGGAGATTCAGGTTCAAGATGCCCCCTATTCCCATTATCGTGAGTCAAATTCAGTCCGAGGATTGGTTTGTCACGATAGATCTAAAGGACGCATACTTCCACATATCCATCCTTCCATCTCACAGGAAGTTCCTGAGGTTCGCTTTCGGGGGCGAAGCGTACCAATATCGGGTTCTTCCGTTCGGCCTAGCTCTCTCCCCTCGCACATTTACCAAATGTATGGATGCAGCTCTGGCACCGCTGAGGCTTCAGGGCATCAGGGTGCTCAATTATATCGACGACTGGCTGATTTTAGCACAGTCACAGGAGCTGGCGGTTCGGTATCGAGATGTCGTCCTCGCCCACATCCAGAGCCGGGGGTTGAGACTCAACACGAAAAAGAGCGTGTTGACACCAGCCCAGAGAACTACGTTCCTGGGAGTGGTGTGGGACTCGGTCACGATGCGGGCACAATTGTCTCCCGCGCGGTTCGAGTCCATCCTGACCACAGTGTCCAGGATAAGGCTAGGCCAAGCCATCACTGTGAAGCACTTCCAGAGAGTGTTGGGGCTCATGGCAGCAGCGTCCAGTGTCATTCCATTCGGCCTGCTGCACATGAGGGCCCTTCAGTGGTGGTTAAAAACCAAGGGGTTCTCCCCGAGGGGAAACCCGTTCCGCATGATCAGGGTTACGCGCAGATGCCTTCGTTCCCTATCTATGTGGAAGAAAGCTTGGTTTCTGTCCCAAGGGCCAGTGTTGGGAGCGTCATGTCGCCGGAGAACCTTTTCGACAGACGCCTCCCTCACGGGCTGGGGCGCGGTCATGGACGGCCGCTTTACGACAGGCCTATGGCAGGACCATCATGCCTCCTGGCACATAAACTGCCTGGAGATGTTGGCGGTGTTCCGAGCTCTGAGGAGCTTCCTGCCGGACCTCAAAGGTCATCATGTCCTTGTGAGGTCAGACAATATGTCGGTAGTGGCCTATATAAACCATCAGGGGGGTCTGAGGTCTCGCCCTCTATGCAGACTGGCGCATCAGATCCTCCTGTGGTCCCAGGGGAAGTTGTTGTCTTTAAAAGCAACATTCATCCCGGGGAGTCAAAATCAGGGAGCAGACATCCTGTCGAGACAGGGGCTGAGGCCCAGGGAGTGGAGACTCCACCCCGAGGTGGTGGAGTCAATATCTCAGAGGTTCGGCCCAGTGGAAGTGGACTTGTTCGCGTCTCGAGAGACGACCCACTGTCCACTGTGGTTTTCCCTCACCCATCCAGCCCCGCTGGGGTTGGATGCCATGGTGCAGACGTGGCCGAGGCTACGTCTGTACGCATTTCCCCCGATCGCTCTGCTCCCGGGAGTTCTAGAGAGAGTCCGTCGCGACGGGATCAGTCTACTGTTGGTAGCCCCGTTGTGGCCGGCCCGAGTATGGTTCTCCGACATAATTTTGCTCCTGGACGGCCCTCCATGGGAGATTCCCATCAGGAGGGACCTGCTGACACAGGCAGAGGGCTCAATATTTCACCCTCGGCCCGAGTTATGGAAACTGTGGGTCTGGCCCCTGAGGGGCCACAGTACTTAGAGGCCGTCCTATCAGCTGGAGTAGTGGAGACCATACTCAGCTCTAGAGCTCCATCCACGAGGAAATTGTACGGCCTAAAGTGGAACGTCTTCACCGTTTGGTGTAGGGAGCGTGAGGTGGACCCAGTTAACTGCCCAGTGGCTTCAGTGCTGGAGTTCCTCCAAGATCGCTTTTCCACTGGTCTTACCCCGTCCACACTCAAGGTGTACGTGGCTGCCATTGCGGCTTTCCACGCTCCTCTGAGTGATGGGCCTCTGGGGAGACACCAATTGGTCGTACGTTTCCTCCGTGGGGCTTGGAGGATGAGACCTGCGGCTCGTACCAGGGTTCCCACTTGGGACCTGGCAGTGGTTCTCGAAGGGCTGGCCGAGGCCCCCTTCGAGCCGCTGGAGTCGGCTGAGGCCAAGAACCTTTCGTTGAAGGTGGTCTTTTTGTTGGCCATTACTTCTCTGAGGATGGTAGGAGATCTCCAGTCGCTCTCCATATCTAACGAGTGCCTGGAGTTTGCTCCAGGCAACATTAAGGCCATTCTTCACCCTAGGCCCGGCTATTTCCCTAAGGTGCCGTCCAGTGCGGCACGGCCTACGGTTCTGCAGGCTTTTCATCCTCCACCTCACGTGACGGCGAATGAAGAGAGACTTCACATGCTCTGCCCTGTCAGAGCACTGAGTATTTACATTCAGAGGTCCTCTTCATGGCGGAAGTCGGACCAGTTGCTGGTGTGTGTCGGGTCGCCCAGAAAGGGGCTTCCCGCCTCAAAGCAGACCATCAGCAACTGGATTGTCCAAGCGATTTCCACGGCCTATCAGGTGCGCGGTATGCCTTCACCTTTGGCCGTGAGGGCTCATTCTACCAGAGCCATGGCGTCCTCTAGAGCCCTTCTCGCGGGGGCCCCCATCCAGGAGGTCTGCGATGCAGCAGGATGGGCTACCCCTCATACCTTTATTAGGTTTTATAGTTTGGACATTCCGTCTACACCCGGCTCTCTTGTGCTCGCGTCCTAAGTGTGCCTGTGAGCAGCTTCACACTAGGGCAGGCAGGGCGCGTTGTGGCGTAGTGGGTACTCGTTCCCCCAAAGTGTCATTCGACGCAGTTGGAGTTCCCTCGAAAGGGAACGTCCTTGGGTTACGACTGTAACCCTTGTTCCCTGAGAAGGGAACGAGAACTGCGTCCCTTGGCCACGCCTTCCCCTGCCTGGGAGCGCTTGCTTCATCACAGAAGCTGACATCTTATGTGTGCCGGCTGCTTTTATAGCTTCCGCCTATCTGCCGTCACACGTTACGTCATGACGTTGCACCAATCAGAGATCGGCTCAGTTTCATTCATACTTCAGAGGCGCTACGCTGAGGGGCGTTCCCCCAAAGTGTCATTCGACGCAGTTCTCGTTCCCTTCTCAGGAAACAAGGGTTACAGTCGTAACCCGAGGACGTTTTCTTAATATTCAGCTTAAATTTTCCACCACAGCCTTTATTAAATTCTTTCATATTAAAACAGTTCATTTTTTTTATGGACTTTTCTTAGAATGTATTTATTTATTTTTTATTTGTCCTTCACTCTTTGTAGTAAAATGAGAGGATTGTTTGTTTTGGCAAAGAAGTTATCCCTATGTTCTATATACCCGACTATGTGTATTGTGAATTGAAGGTTGCTGATAAACACATTGCAATCCCAGCACTATGGTTTTCTCATGTGAATCACAGGAAAAAATAACAAAAACATCATCCTTTATCAAGTTGATTTAAAGTGAACTGCTTTTAATGACTCATTGAAAACTAGATACTATGTATGCTGAATAAATATATTATCTGTAATGTGACTATTTCTTTGTGTGATGTTTGGACTGTTAAGGATCTTTGACACTGAAGGGTACTGACTTATCTCTGTGTCACAAAGATCCTTATCTTTAGTTATTAACCACAAGAATGGGTATGAAGTGACGTGTGCATGAGTGGATGTGCAGGTCATCGGATTCCCAATCTTTGATAAGACATTAATTATTGCCATGCGCAGAGTCTGTCACAGCCCTTTTTCCATAGTATTCAGCTGACAGGACATTTTCCCCATTTTCAAGGCACCGTGACTCACTGGCCTTATGGGATGATGCCAAAGTTCACTACATATAGTATGCTCACTCCATCCACTCAGAAAGGCCTTATCTCTGCACAGCTCCCTGCAGTCCACACCATCAGAGATTCAGCCACAGATACCGACTGCTAACCTGCAGAGAGCCGAGGAGATCATGAAGCTGAAGTTGCCTAACCCAGGCCTGGAAAACCGGATCTTGAGCCATGATGAGCTGGAACGGCTGGAGGTGGAGGAGGCTGGAGACAGACCCAAGTGGGACAACAAAACCCAGTATATGCTGACCTGCGTGGGCTTCTGTGTGGGTTTGGGCAACGTCTGGCGCTTTCCCTACTTGTGTCAGAGTCATGGAGGAGGTGAGTGCTTACTTGCATTTATGTGGGGTGCTCTAAACATTTCCCATTCTCAGTGACCTTATGGGCTATCATTCTTCATGCTATCTCCATGCTTAATGTTCACATCTGTTTTGATGGCGTTGAGCCAGTGAGTTCCAGTGAGTTCAGTCCCCTTCTTCTGATTCCAATGACCATTTCCAACATTACTGGGAATTAGCGAGTTTGCAAGCATAACCTGGCTACAGTAAGTCAGTCGCAGTGAGTTTAGCTTCTTGTGACATCTTTGGTTTTATGTGATCCAGTACTTCTATGTTGTTTTCCAGCTGCATGGTATTTGTTAAGCACCACATTTCGAATTGAACAATTTCCCTGCCTTGAGTCCAGCTCTCACACCCATTCACCGTTGTGGGATAATGGGTTAAATTTAATTTAATTGGTTGAGTTAAGAAAAACAATGAAAAGAAAGTATAATTATCCTATGATGCAATTAGTGAGAGTAAGAAAAGTATGTTTTGCTTTACTAGTAGAAGAAACAACCATTTGTTTTTACATTTTTTAATTGTCTGTTCAAAAGCACTATGATTTTTATATTCCCCCTTTGCAAATCTAAAAAAATGAATTATTGCCATCTCAAAATAATAGAATAACAAATTCAATAGTAGTAGCACATTCAAAATAATAATAAATATTATTATAGTATTTTTGAGGAGGTATAGTAGAAGGAATACGAAATCAACTTGGACTTTGTTCAACATCTATTTGCGTTTTCCAACTGAAACTGTATATTACCACAACTGTAAAACCATCAGTTGAAAATACATATAAAAAAGGCATACCTAACTTCTATACCCATTAAAACTAGCAATTTCAATTTTGTTATTTTTGTAATATGAACCTCACATTAAAAATGCCCTGCGAACCATTTGCCATGCTTTTGTTGCCAACTTTTCAAATGGCTTTTATGCAAATATTATTGTTTTACCCTTGTCCCAAACCCAGACTTTCAGTCTTAAACTATATGAAAACCCATCATAGAAAAAATGAAAATTCCAAAAGACTAGATAAGCATAAACCACTTCAAAATTTGTTGTGAAAATTACAACTTTTACACAAATTATGTTTCCTCACCACAACCAACTGTTTTTGTGTACGTATTTACCAGAACAGTGTTAATGAAGAGCACGCCAGAGATGAAATACCTATGATATTTGATATGTGAAGTAAACAAAGATAAATAGCCAGTTTTTAAAAGTATTTTTAAATTAATATTTATTTATTTAGGATACATAAATTGCAAACTATAAAATTAGCCTTAGCAGAAAAAATAGTCTTACATTTCAAAATAATATTCAAAATATTTAAAATGTGTTTTTACAGAACATTTTTACACAATATATTATTTTAATTAGTTGAGGTTAAGAAAAACAGTATACTTTATAATAAGGTCTCATTTGATAACATTAGTTAATGTATAACTGACATGAATTGACAATGAGCATTTTTTTATGTTAGTTAATAAAAATACACATTATTTCACAGTGCATTAACTAATGTTAACATTTGATAACATTTGCTAACTTTTGATTTGTGAACAAATCTCATCTCATTATCTCATACTTTCAGTTTGTCCAATTAAACAAACTGTGAAAGTAAGAAAGGTGTGTGGTGTTGTTTTCCTCTCTCCATAGTTGAAATAACATAATTAATATTAATTAAATTGGATTAACACATTTTTTTCCAGTCATCCAATGGAAAAAGTGTCCCAAATGTCGCTGTAGACCCATACACAAAAGAAAAATATTGAAATATATTTATAGTGTCAAAAATATATGTGGCATATATTCCAAATACATTGAAATATATTTGCACTGTTGTTCACTTATATTTATCATTTTGAAATATATTCTCAAATATAACAAAAATATATGATGTTAAGTGTGCAATATATTTACATTTATAACGTAATGTAAAATATATAACAAAATATATGGTCATAAAATGTTTAGCTTGCTAAAGAAGGGTCGAAAATGTATTTTGATCATAGTAATTCCTCTACTTTTTCCCCTATACACAACAGTAGGCATACCATATTTCACTACTGTATTATGACACACAGCTATAATACATACTGTACATACATTTAAATTACTGCAATGTAAAATGACACATAGTTGCTTTCCTAGGACTATTAGGCCATATTAGGTGGCACGTAGCTAACACGTGCAATTATTAGATTTATTGTTGTTTTATTGACATCTTTCCTGAAGTCATTTAAATATTGAAAATATGCACAATATTTATGATGCAAGTATAACAGTGACACTCCAACAGTGAAGTACACTTAAACAATAGATAGAACTCAGTGTCTAACACTGCACACACACTATTAAATAACTGTATTCAATTCTGAAAATATATTTCAAATGAAACCATTTGCAAAAGTTAAAACATATGAACATATATGTTGTTAGTAAATATATTGACATAGACATATATTCACATATTTAACTAAAATATATTAAAAATAATAATTCTTCAAAATATTATCTTTTGTGTTCAACAGAAGAAAGGAATTCATACAGGTTTTGAACAACCTGAGGGAGTGGAAATAATGACAATTTAAATGTTTGGGTGAACTATCCCTTTAAAAGCTGGTTATACCTGTAAACTGAACATGCAATGATTTTAAATAAAATGGTTTTAATCATTTAATTGATGAATAAAACATATTTTTGACAAGAACATTGTTTGGATTGTCTTTTGTTTTGCATTCTGAAGTTCCATTATAATATTATTACCTATGGATTTATATACTGTAATTACTACATATTATATAATTATAATATAATATTATCATTATTAGTAATTATTTTGAAAATTATAATATTTAGCAGTAATGTATCAATATAGATATTACAGTACAATACCGTATAATTAATTACAGCACAAGCAGCTCAAATGACAAAATACAGTAAAAATACTGTACAATATTGTTTTGTAGTTTACAGTACTGATCTTTTGTACTGTAAAGTGAATTACAGTACAGTTACTGTAAAATCGAAATACAGTAACTTGCTGGCAACCTTGCTGCCAGTACTGTACTGTAAAAGTACAAGAAAAAAGTTAACAGTGCAATTTACCTGAATTCACCCCTAAATACAAACATTAATAAACGTTTGCAATGATTACCAGAGCTTCTAAAATACCGTAGTTATAACAAGTTATTGTTATTGCACCAGAATTAAACAAATTAAGATTCTGAACGCTTTTTATGCTGTTTGAAGGGGATCCTGCATTATTCTTTTATGACTTTACAGTAGTACATTAATTTTAGTGAATATGTAGCTATGTTCTTTGAGATGGCTATGAACTACGATTACTCTGGTATAAATTTGTGTAATGGATTTTCTTTTATGAGATGCTATCAAAACTTAGGCTCTTAAAGTGGTAAATTAGTTTTCACAGGTTTCCTGCAAGTGCAATAAATGTATGTAATTTTTTAACAGACCTCAGCTCAAGGTTAACTAGACAGCATGGTAAGATCACTTCAAGTGAGAAAGCCTCTAAGGGTCACAGCGTTGCAGACAACCATTAACTCAACTACAGTAAAAATGGCTGACAGTTCTGGAAATGACTTTGCTCCTTTAAGTATCAAAAAAGCCTTAATGGAAATGTACAACAGAATGAGTAATATATTTCACACAGCCTATGATTTTATACATCTATAAGGCAATCTTAATTAAAATTGCACATTATAGTCACCATGAAATCAAATCTTTTTTTTTTTTTGGAATATTGCAATATTTATTATAAATGATTTATTCATGCACACACATGTATATGTATGTATTTTATTCATGTGCCCTTGAAATCTTTAATCAAAATAACTTCCCCTCCCTTTTTCAACAACATCTCTTCTCTGATGACGTTTACTAGCGCAAGGGGGGACAACCTGTCACTCACATGACATCACATCACAGCATAACAGCATAACCTGTCACTCACATGACATCACATCACAGCAATAGCAAACCACAACCATCCAAGATCAACAATCTAATCAAATGCTGAAAAAGTCCCGCCCTAAATTGTATCTTGTTCGACAATCCGTTTCACTAAGTATTTTAATATTTAATATTTCCTATTAAATAAAGGAAAAAACACAGTGGTTACAGAAACCACAAAACCACTCAATGACATGCTGAATGAAAATAAAAGACCTTTTCTTTCAGGGGCCTTTATGATTCCCTTCTTAATCCTGCTGGTTTTTGAGGGAATCCCTCTTCTTCATCTGGAGTTTGCAATCGGTCAGCGGCTAAGGAAAGGCAGTGTTGGGGTGTGGAGAACTATTAACCCCTACATGCTTGGAGTTGGTGAGCAAAATATGAAATATTATATTAAATATAATATAGATAGACAGACAGACAGACATGTTACCAGAGGTGTAAAGAAGAGTGCCTGAAAACCATACTTAAAGGCACACTGTGGAATTTTTGGCCACTAGGGTGCGCTCGACCTGTAATTTTCACGTCTAGTGCCCCTAGTGGCCACAAGCGCCGCAGCATTGTCGCAAAAGTCAACCTCCCGTGTCTTTATGTGTGTGCAGACGGCATTTGATTTGTATGTTGGAGAAAGTTAATCGATTCACTACTGACCAAAATAATAATATAAATATAAGATTAATAATATAAATCCTATAAAGAAAACAAATTAAATAAAAGTAGCAAACGCAGAAAACAATGTCTGATCAGGTAAGTCGCATTGACAAGGGTTGCCCAATCCTGCTCCTGCCGATCGTCTGTTCTGCATAGTTCATCTCCAACCCTAATCAAACACACCTGAAGCAAACAATTAACGTCTTCAGGATCTCTTTGCAATGGGTTGGAGATGAAATCGAGTAGTCGGGAAATCGTGTAACAAAACTGATATAACTCACTACATATTTCCGTTATTTGTAGTCTTCAGTTTGTTTTTCCTTTTACACAAATACAAACATACAGTATATGAGCTGAAAGGAAAAAAAAACATTTACATTTACATTTGTATACGGCAGTATGTTGTGACTTATATCAGTTTGTTACACGAATTTGCAGTAAATATTACATTATATATACACTTTTATGCCGATGTTTATTTTAAACTCTCTCTTTTTCTTTTTTTGGTCTCCTCTGACAAAATCTTTGCTTTCTTCGCTTTCTTCCGAGTAGCTGTTGATTCAGCCATGACGACAACATACAGACGCCGGCAATCAAACGCGAGTTGAGCTCTCACGTTAGAATTTGAGGAAGTTGGGGTGGTGGGGGAAGTGACGTATGCCGTAAAGCGGTCGAATTTTGTAGTTCTTTTTGTGCTCGGGTTCCTACCCGAAACCCGAAGTTACATAGTGCTAGTAAAAGCGATACAGACACCTTCAGGCTTCGGCAGACGTGTCATTCAAACTATTGTAAGTCGATGTACCATCTCAATGGGTTTTGGTAATATAATATAAAGGTTGAAAAGTTCCACAGTGTGCCTTTAAACAAAGTTCGGGAGGAGCACGTTCAAATAATCAATCACATCAAATTCACCAACATTCCTCGACAGTTTTTCAGCATCCCTCCACCACCCCAATTCCTCACTCTTGGCTTGCTCCTTCCACAGCCAGGAATACGGTGGGAGTACTCTGGGTTCGGGCCAAAATACCGAGCCCGAAGCCCTCTCATCGGACAGCACGCCAAATACGCATATTATTTTATCTGACTTATTTGTAAGTGTGAACTCGTGAAATGAACTGCTGCAGAAAAAGTTAGGAGCCATGCAAAATGTAATGAGTAATTCCATTAATCATTACAAACGTACAGGGCCTAAAATCAACTCTCGGCAAGTGCCAAATGCGAATAAAAATTGTTGTTTGGCGAGTATATGACAAGGTGTCACTCGCCAGTCGGTCGGTAACACTTTTATGAATTCTAAAATTGCTTGAACGTGAACAACACTCGGGTCAGTTGACGGGCTGGCGCTGCATCGTTACGAAAGTTATGCCTTGACAATTTAAATATTCAAGTGCAAGAAGACCCGAAAGGGAGCACATTCCGTTACGCGCAAACATCCGAATCGCCCATGGGCGTAGGTTTGGTCTCAGCTTTGGTGGGGACACCCCCCCCCCCCCCCCCCCGCCGGCGGGAATTATTTTGTTGTAAGATAAGTAACAGTGCTTTAATGGCGATTTCCTTCGTCATTTCAGACTGCTGGCAATACAGAATATCACAATACAGAAGTGAATCTACTTCATCTCATTATATTGTATCCTGACCCTTCTATTCTATATCAAATTCTATTGATATATTCTATTCTATTCTAAAAAAAAAAAAGTGCATTAGATTAAACTGGGAAGGGTCATAAAGCTTGCATATTGTCCTAGGTTTACTGCTTCTATTGTTCTCAATTGTAAGTCGCTTTGGATAAAAAGTGTCTGCTAAATGAATAAATGTAAATCTGTTGTGGTTTGATGCTGTCTTTCCTGCATACAAAATGGTTAATTAATTCTGTTGTCTATCCTATGGCTAGCAAGTTTAACCCTCCTACCAGATATTGTTATTTGGATATTATCAATCAAATAATGATTCATTATATTTGAATAACCAACAGTGTTAACTTTTGCCTTTTTAACATTGCCAACATGTTTTTCCAGCACATGTGTCTAGCAAGTAGGCTACACTACAAATACATTACATAAACAGAATGTAGAAACGAAAAATGTCTCAGATGATCCACTGTTTATGACTGCAAGATTCTAAGTTAAGGTAGGCTAATTAACATTCAGTGACTTGCTAACGTCTATCATGATAGTGCGACTTCTATGAGTCTATCCGTGCTGCACACCCCTAATTAATGCTCCTAACCGTGAAAGATTGCAGAAGCTAGGTTTAACTGTAACAATATCCTGGGTAACCAGGATCACCAGTTAATACTATTTTCCAGTAGAATCTGCATTTGAAAGCCTGGTCAGTCACTACTACTGCTAGTTATTTGTGTGGCTAGTTATTTTTGCCTACTTACACTCTGCTTAATAAAAAAGCTTCGTATGTCCCCTTTCTTCTTCTTGGGTGACATAGCTGATCTACAAAGTACAAAAAGGGCAAAAAAAACGGAATATTAAAATGTTTTACTCTGGCCTTTGTATATGGCAGGCAGAGAGACAGCCCTGGTAACTTACCGTCGGCGTCGTCACGCGCGCACACACACACACACACACACACGCACACGCATACACCACCCGCTCGCTGCCAGTGAGTGCAAGCACAAAAAGTAGTCCCGGCCCGCGCGTGTAGCCTGCCTATCAGATACCCCGCCGCCAATCAAATTACGGCGTATCTTGTTCTGTAGTCGTCCTGGCCGTTGGAATCGATCCAAATAGCAGCGCAAAGATCCAAATGCAGCGCAAATATCAAAATAGCAGTTCAAAGGAGCTTGCTAAATATTGGTGGGGACAAATTTGTCACCTCAAAATATTGATTGGGACTAGTACCTAGCGTCCCCCCCTAAACCTACGCCCTTGGAATCGCCTCATCTCAGACACTGCGCGAATACTAAACAGTGCTCTCTTTCAAGTCTTCTTGCACTTGAGCAGACAAATTTACACAAAATTATATCAAAAATAGCGAGTATCTTAGTAAACATATGTCTTAAAATTGAGAAAGTAAACGCATGTGTACCAGTAGGCCTATCAGTATATTACATCCGTGCGCTCGCTCTTGAAGTGACAGCATTCTAAGGCCATGTCCACACGGACACGGGTATTTTTATAACCGGAGTTTTTCCTACAGCGTTTTTTAAAAAAATCCCGTCCACACATGCTCGGTCTCCGTCTACATGAAAACGTAAAAACACGCAATCAAGCGCGGTCAAGAGCATGCCACGCCAGCAGGCGGCGATATAAACCTTAACCCTAAAGCCACGTTGGCCAATCAGAAGCGCAAATCTGATGTCAAACCATAGACAGTAAAAGAAATGGACAGAGCGATCTCATTGGAACTCAGTTGAGACAGTTGAAGCCCACTTTTAGCGATTTTTGAGAACTTCCGTTCCTGACGCGCAGACTCAGACCGACTCAAACTAAGCTTGATGACGTGAGCAACCTGTCTGACAGACGTTAATCTTCTAGTAGCTGTGCGTGAAAACTGCCAACGTTAATCTTGCAGAGACGGGGAACTTGAGCAAAGAGTTCTTTGGCGTGAGTGAGCAGGAGTAAGAATTCCGTTGCTTTTATGGACTCATTATCTATGGGCTTCTCCCTTGACGGGACGTCCCCCCGATTGCCTGCGAGCTTCTCCTGCTGTCTGTACGGTAACTTCTGTACAGCGCGACAGAGAGTCGAGTGGTTATGACGCAATCGTTAGCCTATTTTTACTAAATCTGTTTCTACGGGGCCATAGTGTAACATAGAAGGTAATGGAGCCCTTTATACATTGTCGTGTTTCTTTAGAAATAAATAATGGACAAATGGAGTCTTTAAACGCCTCAGATGTAAAGTTATTCGCTGTCAAAGTGACGCAAAAATGAATGGGAGTCAATGGAAATGCTAACGCAAGTGAAGTTCTGCTACAACATGGCGGCACCCGTCCGGCTTCAACTTCCGGTCGATGGATTACCCCCTTGTGTCAAACACAGCTGATAACGGCGCACACTCTGACGTCGCAAGGCAAAAACCCCGGTTTCACTGTCTACACGACAACACTGTAACCGGCGTTTCTGAAAATCCTCACCCTGACAGGGGTTTTCAAAAATGTTCGGTTTCAGTGCGTTTTCGTGTGGACGAACGGCCGAACCGCGTAAAAAAAGTCACGGTTATAAAAATACCCGTGTCAGACCCGGCGCCAGACACAAATTCACGGACGGGCATACATTTTTTTCAGGGGGGCACAAATGAGATAAACCTAATTTCCTAATTGCTTAATATTAAAGGATCGTTAATGAATTGAATATGTATGATACAAATGATAATGATCGATAGTAGCCTAGATAATGTACTGACGCTAACAATTTGTGCTGTTTAGGCTCGCGCAGCCTCTCGATGAAACAAATAGGCCTAACTGCAGCTCACACAAAGAAACTCAGTTAGCAGCACACTGCGGTTAATTTTTTTTTAATGTGCAAGTTAGTTTTTATAACGTTATTTATAACATGAAGCAACACCACACGACCAAGTGCTGAATATCATCACGATTGAAAATGTAACACTGATTTCGACAGTTCAATAAGTAATTCATATTAAGTCACTTACATTTTAGATGCAATATTGACTTTTTGTTATATTTTAGCAGTGAAAATAATTCCAATCCAAAACAAAGATCCCAGCAGAAACAGAACGCATCTCAGACAGTCAACCGTGTTTTCGTTACTAAATGATTCAGTGTTTTAAACGAATCGGTTGAGTCAAAGATTCAATGACTCATTCATGAACGACTACTTTTTTCTTGATGAATGAGCTGTTTGAACGAATCGTTTGAACAAATGACTCTATGACTCGCTTAATAACACCGCTTATCACCGCCATCTACTGGCGGTTTAGTTTCATGTTTAAAAGTGTAATTCTTTTCAACTTTTCTTATTTGTTTGTTTATTTTAAAAAAAGATTTAAAACAATCTCATAACATTATTTAATGTATATTATTTAGTGTAAATGATTTAATTAGATTGGTAACAGTCCTGTAGTGTCTTATTCTAATTTAATTTATTGATCAAATAAAGAATATAAAATGAAAGAGGAATCATTAAGATATATAATCATATATTTAATAAAATTAGGGGAAATGTCCTTTATAAAAGTAAAAATATCACAAATATGCAGATTTAAATATGTCAAAGCTGATTGAACTCTGATGTGAATAGGCCTACTGATTTCACTTGTCACAATGTCAAGCCCTGACACGTTATATTTATTTATGAATTCATTGTTCATTCGTCAATATCTTTTACAGTAGCCTATTGATAAAAATATAAATAAAAGTGCAAACAAGCAAGGACTGGTGGTTGGTGGACTCCCCCGGGAGTCGGGACTGCTAACATTTAGATTTGATGGCCGAGTGCGGGCGCGGGCGGTAATGGGTTACGGGAGAATCAAACGATTCGTGGGACTCCCTATCTAAATAAAACATCCAAAAACAAATAAATTGTTATCTGCATCTATTGCACAAAAGCAATAAGAACAGCTAAACAAAATAACGATTTACAGTCGCAATTAGGTAGAGTTTCTATTTATAACGTGTTTTTGCAGCGTTGTGCCATGTAGCCAATCACAGACATATGTGTTGATTTCTAAAACGCAATGGCCAATCAGATGCGTTTCAGATAAAATCCACTCACCGCTCAAAACTTTGGAGTTTTTGTTCAGTGATGAATTCTGCATGCTGGCAAATCCTCTGATTATACCAAACAAAGTGTTGACATTATGAAAGATTCATTGTGCAGTCAGCTTCATTGATAATAAAAGAGCTTTGTGAGATCGCGATGATCGAGATGTGGGACGTGACGTAGAGTTGATGAAGGGAGACAGGCTCGTCCAGGGCGGGCACTAGTGACTCACAGGGCGGGCCAGGCCCCCCAATGCCCCCCATGGCGCCGGGTCTGACCCGTGTCCGTGTGGACAGGGCCTAATATTCCAGCTGCTGCCTATATTAATGTTAATCAAAGAAAAAAAGCACTCAATGCTCTTGAATGAATAACTTTTGTAACTTTAATAAGGATCAATTAATAAGGATGTTTAATTTATACACTGAAGGCTATGCAGTGTTAATTTACATTTGCCTACTTTATTACATTTTTGTAAATCACCTGACAAACCTGAAAAGCACTGTTCAGGGCTGTCACGATTAAATTTAAATACTCGATTATTATTATTTTTAAATCCTCGATTGCAATTTACCCTTGTCCAGTAACCGGCAAAATACAGGAAGTGGCGCATTCCACGGACGAGAATGTTGATCAAATTAATATTAATTTCTAAAGCTGCACTATGTATTAAAAGCATTTAAAAAACATAGCATACAGTAGCATAGTAATATTGTGAAATCACAAAGGCATATAGACCTATGGGCTTTATTTACATCATGTGTAATCATGTGCTACTTATATGCGTCCCAGAGCGGCTCCGTTCACAGTAACGACATGCTGCTCCACACAGTTATCACATGCGTGGAGCTCGTCTCAAACTCCATCTCTGCATGCTGTGAGTGTGGGTTGCTTATAACGTTCATCTGGGAACGCAATGTGTGCCATTTCATCAGATTTGTAAGGTAAATCATTTATAAACCTACGCCAAACGCAAACTTTTTCTTTACGATTTCAAAATAAAAGTTTAACTTTAAACTCTTGCTTTGAGTTTGCATGTTTTGATGTCCACACATTCTTGTTCAAGAAATCACAGTAGCTGTAGCATTTCTATCATAAAGAAGTGGCCAAATATTAAAGATTAAGTAAACATTTGAATCAAATGTATTTGGTAAAAAATGAAACAAGGGTTTGAGCTTTAAAGTGTAACAATCAATAGGTCTATTTTTATTACCACAAAAATAATCAGATTACTCAATTAATCATCAAAATAATCAACCGATTACTCTGCCATCGATTACACTGAATATCATAACTGCCTGTTTTTGCCAAAACAGTTTCATGGCCGGTAAAAAATATTTGTGGCCAGTACATTACATTTACTCAAATACTATATACAACTGCATGTTACTTCCTGTACAAGCTAACATGTTCTGTTTCACAGGTATTGCGTCTATGTGTGTGTCCTTTCTGGTCAGTCTGTACTATAACACCATCATAGCCTGGGTCATGTGGTACTTCTTCAATTCCTTCCAGGACCCTCTGCCTTGGAGCTACTGTCCCATAAACGCCAACCGGACAGGTAATGAGAACATCCGGAGGAGGAACTAAAAGTGCTAGAATGGATATTTAGTTCAAGCTTCAATGTCTGTTCTTTGTTGGCAGGACTAATTTCCGAGTGTGAGAAGAGCTCACCTGTGGATTATTTCTGGTATCGTAAGACTCTTAACACTTCTGCTGCCATAGATGAGACAGGGAATCTGCAATGGTGGATGATCCTCTGTCTGATCTCAGCCTGGGGAGTGCTGTATGTCTGCTGTATCCGTGGGATCGAAACCACTGGAAAGGTAGAGCTGCTCAAATACCAGCACTGTATTTTACAATCTGAATGAGGTTTCCACTGAATTTCTGCAGAATGATGGCACATCCAAAATTGTAAAAAAAAAGAAGCCAAAAACACAAAGGAAAAACTTTTCTGTTTTTAATACACCGTCGTCGTGTAAATGTGTACTAGGTTCACTTTATTTACCCATTCCCACAATTTCCCACAAAAGTTCTGACAAAATAAAAGCTCAAAGATTGAGCTCCTCTCACACCTGGAATTTAGTCCAGCCAATAATGAACAACAGTCACTAAATAATGAACAAAATATCACTTTTAAATATAATAGCACTTGTAATAAACACATTCATAATGTGTTTTTCATAGGTTCACTTTTTTACACATTCACACAATTTCTGTGGATAGAAATTTACCGCATGTCACCAGTATTCCGCCAAAATAAAAGCTCTACGATTTGAAGGTTTGAATGTGAAGAATTTAAGACATTAGTATTGTAACTAAATATTGTCAAGTTCTATAGTGTTGCTTTTCAACATGCATGACTCATGTAATAAATACAAAGAGTTTTTAATGAACAAGGAGATTCGTAGGAGAATAACCAAACCAAGTTATATAATAACCATATAACATATAATAAAGTTATAATAATCAAACCAAGACAATAAACAACAGGGAACCAATTAAATGTAAGTCTATATATGCAGGGGATGGACAAAGGCAACTAAACTAGAAACAGTAACTCAAATGAGTAACTAATCTAATAAGGTTAAATCAAGAATTAAACTGTAATGAAACACAAGAAACAAAAACGAAAGAAACGATTAAACTAAACATAAACTTGACAAATATCAGGCCTATAATTATCCAAAAAAAAAAAAAATATATATATATATATATCACAATTGTAATTAACAGCAGTACTATTTTTTATATCTTCATTGCTATAATTAGAGTTAAAATATAATATAATATAATTAAAATAAAACACTTACTAAAAATGATGTTAAATTATTGAACTATTAACTCTAAGGGTAAATATTTTACGTCTAAGGCATTTGACTGAAAAAAGTTTGGGCACCCCTGTGCAAATCTATAATCATTTGTGCTCATGTAAGACAGGTCTACCAGTGAAACAGTAATCAATACAGTTGGCAAAGGTTATTCCTTTTTATTTCATGATGAGAATGCTATAAATGAATGTTGAAATAAAGAATAAAGATCACTACAATGTATCGTAAGGAAGGACACATGCTTGTAAAAAATTTCAAAACAGAACAGTTTTACAGCTTTACAGCTCTTGTGAACAATTAAGCAGATGGTTTTGCAATAAAAAGGCTTATAATTCCAGAATGTCCAAAGTGTTTATCTCTAAATCAAGAACCGTAATGTAAAGTTTGAACTCACTGTTCCCAAAGTATTTATCATCAGATTTTATTTCCTCTCCTTTCCTCCAAGGCTGTTTATGTGACGTCTACGTTACCGTACTTAGTCCTTACGATCTTCCTGATCAGAGGACTGACTCTGAAAGGATCCGTTGACGGCATTAAGTTCCTCTTCACTCCAGACGTGAGTGCCAAAGTCAAACACATTCAAAAGAGATGAATTTTTATAACAAATAAAAAGTTTAACCACATTCAGTACTATCATAAATAACAAACCTGTGTGCTTGTGTGCAGATAAATGAGTTAGCAAACCCCACCACATGGTTGGATGCAGGTGCACAAGTGTTTTATTCATTTTCTCTAGCTTTTGGAGGTCTCATCTCCTTCTCCAGCTATAACTCTGTGCAGTAAGTTCATTGTTTTAGTGTTTTTCTGTGTGTTGAGGCTGTTGAGACTAAATGCAAATATCTCTTTGATTGTTGTATTATAGAATAAAGCTATTGATTGTTATTCTTACAATGAATTTATTCTTACACCCAACTCTCTGTGCAAACACTTCAATGATTAACAATCTATTAATTATTCTCTCTCTTTCCATCAGCAATAACTGTGAGCAAGATGCGGTTATCATCTCCATCATTAATGCCTTTACCTCGATCTACGCAGCCACTGTCATCTACACCATCATTGGTTTCAGAGCTACTGAGCGATTTGATGACTGTATAAATGGGTAAGTGCTTATTATTGTCATAACATTATCATCTGACCTTCTGTTTGGGGAAAAGGTGATAGATGAAAATTCCACAGATATTGAAAAAAACACTCATTTGAGTGACTCTTTTGTTGTTACCATGAATCTTATCCAAAGATTATGTTGGTATCTCTTGGCACTGAGGTTTTTACAATGTTATTATAGTTAATGCAATAAACTAACACGTGAATATGAACTAACTAATGGGACATTCATACAGTTTGGTGGATATTGGACTGAGCAGGTTTGTTGAAAACTATTTTTAAAATTCAATTATCTTATCAGAGGGAGACAATGTCTGTCTGTCTGAAAATACACTGGTCAAGTTTAAGACTCAAGCTCAATAACCTAAATAACCTAATCATCCTGACCAAATATTTCACATGTGGTATAGGAAATTTGTCCATCCTGTTACATGACATTTTTACAATGCAATATGTATAACAGGGTGGATGTTTTATGCTAATGAAGCCTAAAACCTCCTAGCAGAAGATTAACATTTTGGAAGAATTATAATAGATATATACAATTATAATTTTTTTAAAATAAAGAAACATTTTCATGTCCAGTATAAATTGGCACAACAGGGTGGACATGTTATTTCTTTATGCTACTATAAGTCTTCTAAAAAATTAGGAAAAGACAGAGTTTATGGCTTTAGGATACGTTTAGATGCCAACAATGTATTAAAAATGGAAAGGTATTTTGTGTGTTTGAAAAGTTTAGCGTACAGACGACAAAGTTGTCAAAATGATCCACGTTCACACGGATTCACGAAAATAACTAAAACCGCTGTATTATGCATTGCCAGGCCAGTAGTTGGCGATATCACTTTGTAAAGAAACACTACAAGTCTGTGC
This sequence comes from Rhinichthys klamathensis goyatoka, assembly GCF_029890125.1. NCBI lineage: Eukaryota > Metazoa > Chordata > Actinopteri > Cypriniformes > Leuciscidae > Rhinichthys > Rhinichthys klamathensis. The sequence continues at coordinate 1,903,377 of NW_026606897.1, forward strand.
ACATAGCATGATAGAGCAATTTTTTTTGTCCGGACGGACGATGAGGTTGGTTTATATTACTACAAGTGACCCTGGACTATAAAGCGGCACAATTTCAGGAGGAAAGTACTCGCACATGCCTATAGACTGAACACGTAATACGCAAAAATGTTCGTGATTGTAGTTTACATTTTTAAAAGTTTGTGTTTTCATGCCCCCAAAATGCCGGTACGATGTAAATGAATGGCTAAAACGCATAAAAAATATCTGGTTTTAGTTAAAAAAGGTGTTGTACTGAAAATGTTACGGTTTATACATCTCCAAATACTTGGGTGCGTCTCAATCAGCTCCCCAGTTCAGTAGCCAGGGCACTGATCAGGGAGTCAGCCTTTGTAAGGGCTGTCTCAATCGCAAAATCTTTTCAGGACGTTTGCTCTCTGAAAAATCCCACAATTCACTGCAAAAACCAGGGAGCATCAATGCTCACTATGCTCCCTTACAGGAAATGTTGATTAATACAGACGTGACGTTGTACTGTCCCAATGTGAAGTGAGTGAGCCAGGGTCCTTACCATGTGCCCGGACTCGTGTACACGATACACTGATTCACAAGCTTGGGAGCTAAGGAGCTGATTGAGATGCACCCTTACTTTGTTGGGCTGTGTCCGAAATCGCACCCTATACCCTTAAATAGGGCACTATTTGAGGGGACAGATTTGTAGTGGTGTCCAAAACCATAGTGGCCGTTATCGAGTGCACTCATTCAATTCCACAATGCACCGCAATAAGGAGTGTATAACTGATGTACACTCAATGGCCAGAAAATACCTATAATGCACTGTGAGGCTCGTGTCGAATGAATTCCCGCGTCTCACCAGAATATGGCACCCGCAGCTGAATCATCCATCCATCCATTTCCAAAACCGCTGGTCCAATGTGGCTACAGCGTAAAATCATCCAGGTGTAAATTCCTTTTTAATTGATTATTAATCTGTTTAATTTCGGTTTATACATGCTAGTTTCCATGACAGAGTTCAAGATAAATCTTTTCATTACTACTGGAGCTGTCAGTTTGCTACGTTTCAAATGATTACAGCAAGCACAAACTATGCAAAAGCGGCAGCCCTTCCGGAGCACTCAGTGTCTGGAATTCACTCAATCGTTTTCATTCACTCCTTTAATTCAACTATATTAGTGGGAATAGTGAATGAGTGTATAGGGGGTGATTTCGAACACAGCCCTGTAGTTGCTTTCCCTCCAAAGATATGATGTCACTTCCAGCTGGTCATGTGGTTTTTTAGAGCATATTCTTAAGATTTTAAAGGGCTAGTAAGTAGACAAACTTATTTAGTGGTTTTACACATTTTAAAAAAAATCACAACAAATTGTATTTTATGTCAAAGAGAATAAGTAAATGTATATACTAATACTCAAAATGGCTAAATTATTCTTAGGTACTAATCATAATGATTTATTTTTTTTGGTAATGGGATATTTATATGCATGGAAAACTGTGGCTTGAAATTTGATATGCAAATTAAAATATGCAGTATTGTTTAATGGGGACATAAAATCCACCAAACTGTAGTAATGACCCTAATATAAACTAAATATGAAAACCACTTTTACAGCATTAAGACCCGGATATACTTCATTTTCCGCTCCGCCTCGCGCACAGTCGAGAGTGCGACTGCACAAGCCTTTTAAAGTATACTTCTTCGGCTTAGTTTAAGCTAGTTTGGCTTAAGCTTAGTTTATGTTATTTATACACTCACCTAAAGGATTATTAGGAACACCTGTTCAATTTCTCATTAATGCAATTATCTAATCAACCAATCACATGGCAGTTGCTTCAATGCATTTAGGGGTGTGGTCCTGGTCAAGACAATCTCCTGATCTCCAAACTCATCTACCACTCATCTGAGTGGTACTCATGGGTACTACTCATCTCCACTACAAATAGGAAAAAGAGGCTACAATTTGCAAGAGCTCACCAAAAATGGACAGTTGAAGACTGGAAAAATGTTGCCTGGTCTGATGAGTCTCGATTTCTGTTGAGACATTCAGATGTTAGAGTCAGAATTTGGCGTAAACAGAATGAGAACATGGATCCATCATGCCTTGTTACCACTGTGCAGGCTGGTGGTGGTGGTGTAATGGTGTGGGGGATGTTTTCTTGGCACACTTAAGGCCCCTTAGTGCCAATTGGGCATCGTTTAAATGCCACGGCCTACCTGAGCATTGTTTCTGACCATGTCCATCCCTTTATGGCCACCACGTACCCATCCTCTGATGGCTACTTCCAGCAGGATAATGCACCATGTCACAAAGCTCGAATAATTTCAAATTGGTTTCTTGAACATGACAATGAGTTCACTGTACTAAAATGGCCCCCACAGTCACCAGATCTCAACCCAATAGAGCAGCTTTGGGATGTGGTGGAACGGGAGCTTCGTGCCCTGGATGTGCATCCCACAAATCTCCATCAACTGCAAGATGCTATCCTATCAATATGGGCCAACATTTCTAAAGAATGCTTTCAGCACCTTGTTGAATCAATGCCACGTAGAATTAAGGCAGTTCTGAAGGCGAAAGGGGGTCAAACACAGTATTAGTATGGTGTTCCTAATAATCCTTTAGGTGAGTGTACATGTAGTAATATCTTATTTTTAACATAAATAATTAGTTAATTAACTAACACCAAGGTGTTGTTACATCACCTAATGTATTAACTTTTGTTAAAATTGTAAACCTTTTTAAAATTTTTAACTAGAATATGTACCACTCATCTTGCCCCTGTAATGCAGGAACATCTTGACTCTTCTGAACACGTTTGACCTGCCAGAAGGAAACGTCAATGAGAGCAACTATCAAGAGGTTCTCCAGAGCCTCAATACTACAAGCTCTGACATCATCGGCAACCTCGCCCTGAAGACCTGTGATCTAAACAGCTTCCTCAGTGAGGTACAGTATAGGGATGGGGGATGCCCATCCAAAATTACAATATCAAGGACTTCCAAGACAAATATCACTAATAGAGATACAATATACCTCTAATAAATGAAATGTGTATAAAATGTGTAATTTTGCTAATTTGCCAATATATCTTAAAAGCATTATTATTAACATTAAAATATTTTCTGTTAATTTATTAACAATATTTTAAAATAATTATCATTATTATACAAACTTCTAATGTTAATTTGCATTAAAAAACATGAAAATCTCTTATAATAAATGTTACATTTCAAATCTATTTTCTAAATGCATGTTATTGATCTCATTGTGTTCTCAACAGATCTCAACAGTGTTTTTTTACTTCGCAATTTTTTTATTTAAATGCATAACTTGATCTTTCAGAGAAATGTCAGATTTCTCTCTGGTGACATATGCTGAACTTTTCCAATTATTTACTCCTCTTAAACCCCGTCTCTTTCTTAGAATCGACTGCAAGCCTGCATTCAGATCTGCCTCCATCCAATCAACAACCGATAGATAGACCTTATATATCTTTTTCTTTTTTGATAATCCATTTCACATGGATGTACATCACAATACGGAACAAAAAATCTTCCGCGACTTAAACTTTGACATTAGAATGAATTATTGAAATAAAACCACCAGGATCTTTATGTGAGGGTCTTTCCTCTCTATCCAACATGAGTATCAATATGATCAATTTTATGAGAACTAAATGTACAGCATTCCTTTACTTTTAGTTTAGGCATATCATTTAAAGTGCACCTTTTATGCTATTTTAAAAGGTTTTAGAAAAAAAACACTTTAATTTACTTGCAATACGTTGCAGCATCACCTCTTTTTAACAGTGTCTAAAACGGTTTCATAAAGAATTCTCTCTAAACCCCTCCTTTCCAAGAGAATGCTCTGCTCTGATTGGTCACATGGAATTGTGTTTTGAATTGAATTATTCATCCAAAGATGTAATACAGTAATTGTGGGATTGAAATAAACCAGTAGTTTTCACACTTTCACAGGGTGTGGAAGGAACAGGTCTGGCCTTCATTGTGTTCACCGAGGCCATCACTAAGATGCCACTTTCTCCTCTCTGGTCCGTCCTGTTCTTCATCATGCTCTTCTGCCTCGGCCTGTCCTCCATGTTTGGCAACATTGAGGGTGTTCTGGTTCCCCTGCAGGACCTGAAGGTCTTTCCTAAAAGCTGGCCCAAAGAGGCCATTTCAGGTATACAGAAGACTCTGTGATTATAAACACTCTTTTATTTTAAAAATAAAAGTTTCAAAATGTTTTTTTTTTTCCTTCAGCACTTCCATAGGGACCATTTTTGGTTCCCCAAAGAATCTTTTAGTGGTCAGTTCTTAAAAGACTTTTTTTCTTAGTGTGAAGGACATTTTGATCATCTAAAGAACCCTTTTACACTATAAAGAACATTTTGTTCAATGGAAAGATTCCATAAATGTTAAATGGTTTTCTGTCCTTCCATTGGCAGCCTACACAACTACCGCTTTGGAGCCCTAGAAAAGTAAGACATCATTACAGTAAACGATGTGACTCCGAGGGTTTAACCTCAATTTTATGAAGCGACACCTGTTGGAGATTCATATTTTGTAAATAAAGTGCTAAATAATGTTTTTTTTTAGCAAACAAATCACTTATGTCGCTTCATAAAATTGAGGTTAAACTGCTGGAGTCACACGGATTACTTTAATGATGTCTTTAAGTGGTAGTTGCGCATACTATCAATGGAGGGGCAAAAAGCTCTCAGATTTCATCAAAATGATCTTCATTTGTTCTCCGAAGATTAACGAAAGCCTTATGGGTTTCGAACGACATGAGAGGTGAGTATTTAATGACAGACATTTTTGGGTGAATTAACCCTTTAAAGGTGCTCTACGTAACTTTTAGCGGCCTCTAGTGGTGATGTTTCAGATTGCAACCAAATTTTACAAGAGCGCTCGTGCTCGAACTCATAGACAATACCGTCTATTACGCAAATATCTCGGCGAATACTTGACGAATTCGGCGAGCACCGAGCTCGTTGGGACCATCTAGTCGAGCTGAAAAGAACCATATAAGTTCCATAGTTTTTGGTGGTGTTTTCGCGGAGATATTAGCAGAAAACCATCGGGCGCGCTGCAAAATTGCGGACGCCGGTGACGTCACGATCTCAGAAGAAAATCGCTCGTATCTCTGAAACGCAAAGACCCAGAGAGCTCAAATTCGGGGGAGGAGGTCCCAGGGGAACCCTTGCCCGAACGCTAGAGTGGCGGGCCTCGGGGATGCCCCCTACCGGATCGCCGTTCGCTGGGACCCCCGATTTCGAACGGCTATAACTCGGGGAGCCGGGCGAGTTGGACCTCGGGGGTGGGCTCGTTCGAAAGGCCCCGTCCAGCACTACGAACGATTAGAGTCTTGGGAATATTGATCAAAGATTGACTGAGATATAAGCCGAAAAACGTGCGCCTTTAACCGGACGTAACTCCCTGACCATCTACAATAGACTGTATATAAGGAGAGAGGCTCGGGAGCGCGCATGCACGTCACATCCGTTGGATTTCGCGGTAAATCCGACCCGGAGACTTCACATAGAAATAGGAATACTGGCCTTCAGAGGTAATAGCAAAACTCGACAAGTGGATCATTTTAATGTGTGATTACAACCCCTTCACACACAGGCAATAAAAAAAAGATTCATTTTAGTAGAAAAGTTACATAGAGCACCTTTAAAGGTTCTTTATGGAACCATCAATGACAATTTAAGTGAAGAATGCATTGCAGATTTTACACACCTCCATCCAAGTGAGGATATTGTTTCCGAAGTAGCTTAAATTCTTCCTTTTATTGTTGACGACAGGGGTGACGTGCTTGGTCTGCTGCCTGGTTGGGCTTATATTTGTGCAGGGCTCAGGGAACTACTGGCTAGCCCTGTTCGACAGCTTCGCTGGCTCGATTCCCCTCCTCATCATTGCTTTTTCTGAGATGATTGGAGTCGTTTACGTCTATGGGATAGACAGGTAGGTCAGAGCCTAGTACTTTTGCTGTTAAATGCTTTTTAACACTTCTCGAACACATGATGGGAACTAATTATAGGACATAGACAAGTTAAAGAAGACACATTGTTTTACAGCAGAACAGTTTGATCATGTATCAGCAATTCACGGATGTTTTCACAGTGACTAGACAATGAGTTTATGACTTTATTGTTCAGATAAAGCTCACTGAAATCAGCCATAAATGATTGTGTCTCCTGTTAATGAACAGGTTCAATGAAGACCTGATATTTATGATTGGACACAAGCCTAATATCTTCTGGCAAGCCACATGGAGATACATTAGTCCCCTCATCATGTTAGCCATTTTCATCTTCTACTTTTCCACCGTTGTCACCAAGGAAATCTTCTACAGTGCCTGGGACCCTAAATCGGTGATCTACAAGCTTATCAATCATTTAATATAAGCTGATTCTCATTACAAAAACTGTAATATGCAAAGCACTACTTTTGGAATTGATTAAATAATATTGTTCTCATTTATAGGAAAATTTCCCAACCCTAGAGAAGAAGCCATATCCATCTTGGATCTATGTAATAATCTTTTTCCTGGCTGGGATCCCAAGTCTGTCTGTACCTGGCACTGCTGTTTTCAGAGCCATACGAAACCACTGCTGCAAAAAACAGCCCAGTGCCTCGGTTCAAGAACTTAATTCGGTATCTTACAAGGTCCATATGCAGGATGAAGAGCTCAAGTCACAGAATTCACAGAAATCGGACCAAAAGATCTACAGATGAGATTAAATTTAAAGTTCTATAGTTTTATAGGAACACATTCAGAGGTTAAATAACTGCCTTTTCGGGAACTGCTGGAATATTGCCATCATTTTTTTCCCTTCAAATTATTTGTCTATTTTTCAGTGTCATTAGTGGTTCCAGTTTTTGTATTCTGTTTCCAAATTTACATAAAACAACCAGGTTTACCAGCTGCTGATAAAATGAAGATCACATTGAAGAGATTGATTTGCACATTAATATAAAATACATGTAATTTTACATACATTTCACTATTGCAAAATATAAAAAAATAATGATAATACAATGCTGTGCCATATTTGGTAGTGGCATATGGCAGGCACTTATTACTATTATATTGATTTTGTATAATTAAAAATGCCATTTAATTAGAATTTTGACTATAGAGAAACAGTATTTTTTTATATTTGACCAATTTTTTCCCCAATACAGATGTTCTGCTATGATTTTGAGAGGATTTTTCCCATGTTTCTTGCTAATAAATAAATATTTATATATACTGTAGTAATAAATACACCTACTGCCTCATTGAATAATTTGCTCATAAAAAAATCATTTGTTGTAATAATCAGAATCAGCCATTTGGACAGTGCTGTACATTCCTTTCCATTTATATTAAATGAAAACCTGGAAACATCAGGCTCTGAGACAGCATTGAAGCACCCGAGGTTGCAGTAAGAGCCCTTCCAATAGCAGGTATCACATCTTCTGCATTTAAAGCATTGAGGAATTCTTCTCGTATATCAATACGTGATCTTTAACCAGTTGAATTGCAAAAACATTTGATAACAGATTGCTTCCTGGAAAAAAATTACCACCAGCCAAAAAAGAGGATTTTTTTTATTTTTTTATCTGTTTTCAGATTCAACATTAACAACATAAAAAAGGCAGGAAAGCATTAACATCAAAGCTATAGATGAATACAGAGTACTATATAAAATCAAAATATCCCACCATACCACTTTATTATATGAATATACATATATGATTTTATATGATGACAAGTACCATTGCTTAGAATATATGTGTGAGTTTTTCTAAATTACATAGTAAGTTTTTGTGGAGTGTAGCAGCCTGAACAAAATAAAGAGCAGTTATTTCTTATGAAACATCTGCATGCTCTTAAAGGTTCTGTCAGGTGCTTCATATAAGCCTCTTCCATCATGGGATCATTTTATGGATTTAGATTTAATTATTTTTGCTTTAATTCATTTTAAATTGTAATTAAAAATTAAAAAATTTAATTAAAAATTCATCATGCCTTACATGCTGCATTGCACTGGCTTGACAAGATGATCCAGAAAAATTAGGCCTGACAAAGATGATCGATGAAATGAAATGTAATAAGCACTAGTAACTAAACAAAGATGCATAACATTAACACAAGACAATAACAGAAGAAACTGAAGGGCTTAAATACAGGATGATGAACATAATATACAACAGGTGAGCTCTAATCAATTAAACATTGAAAACATAAATAACTATGACAACCAAATAAACAGGAACTAAACACACTGGAACTGAACACAGGCAAAATAATATCAAAATAAAAGTCTGTGGACAGAGAAATTTTGACACAAGCTCTTACATGCTTTATTACTAGAAACATTTTTTAATAACCCATTAATTATGAAAGTATTATGCAATAATTTAAGACGTTTCCCCTTGTATGGAACCCTTTTTTGGCATAAAGGGTTCTTTAAAACCCTTGGTTCTATATAGATCCCCATGGAACCTTTTTTTCTAAGCGTGTGGGATCTAGTGATGTTATTAATATGTTGAGAATATGCTAGAATTAGGTTCTTCTTTGGGCTAAGATTGGGCGGTGGTATACACAAACACACATTGAAAAATAGTAACAATAATAAAATGACAAATTCGCAGACCAAAATAAACACAGCACCATTTGTGAAAACAATGAATAATTTGATAAAGTATGAATAGGGTTTGGACTTTTGTTATCTGAAGTGTAGAGGTGAGATGAAGAGCATTCATTATATGTGCATTATATGTCATCTGAAGGGTTCAAGATGCGGCATATTGTTCAGATGTCAATTGTATATAAACATTGTTGTTAAACAGTACTGATGGGCATGAAACATTTTGATATAAACTGATTCTGATTGAATATTAATTGATCACAAAGCTGAATCATATCAGGGCACTGCAATTAAACGGATATCTAATTATAACATACATCACTATGTTGATGTTTTATTACTGTGTGAGTGCATGTGTATGAGATTTGAGTGACAGCTTGGTCTTTTTTTGTGATGTGGGGGGTGAACGGTGACATTGTCCCCCCTCGCTGTCACGTGCTGTGGAATATGCTGGCTGCCTTTGTCATCCTGTGACTCGTTCTGCTTTTCTGGCAGTTTCATACAATGGTGCACTATGATGTTATCAAGCCCCTCACAGTACGACTGCTGGAATTCAGGCCTGCATGGAAGCATCCTTACCTGGGACACATGGATAGCACAACCTTGAGACACAGCAAGCGCTCATAGCAAGGAGGACTCTAGGAGTCAAATATCAGGTGATTTTCGGGGTGGTTTTTTTTTACCTGTCTTTTTTGGCTTACATATTAAAATATTATGTGTACAGTGCGGGTCTGGAGGTCTGAGGCCACGCTGAAAGTCTGGGAATATACATTTTATTTAAAGCGGAAAAGACCATCAACATGGACAGAAAGTTAAAATATTTTAAAACTTAAACTGTTATAATGCAAAATGAGAAAGACATATTTCATTTTGCACAATTCCTTGGTCAATTTACATGTAATTGTGACATTGATCATGTGACGGTCAGATGTTCTTAATTCCATTGAAGCTAAAGATGCTCTTTGGTTCATTTTATATTGCATGATTATTAGGTGTTACACAAACTTCTGCTGTCATCAAAGCAAAAGGGAGACCACATACTAAGAATGTATGAAATGTCTGTTCATTTTCCAATTCAAATTTATACAGGGCTTTATACAATACATAGTAGGCCATAGTATTGTTCAGTCATTATTCAGGTGAAATTAGTTTAGTGTTGATTCATTTCAGTTCAATAACTGTGTAAAGTTCATCAATTATATAATGGGTTCAATTCATCTAAAGATGATCTGGTGATGTGAACAGTGATGTCATCATGTAGCTCAGATTCAGTTCTCATCCGATAGTATCAGTGCATTCAAGTCAGTAATATTGTTGAATATTTAATGTCCCCAACGCACCCATATATATATAGTTTGGGATTGGTTAAAAAGTTTGGGATTGGTAAGATTTTTTTATGTTTTAAAAGAAGTCTCTAATACTCACCAAGGCTGCATTTATTTGATGAAAGGTACAAAAAAACATAGATATATTGTGAAGTATAATAACATTAAATAGCAATTTAATATAATAGTTTTCTATTTGCATATATAATAAAATGTCATTTATTCCTGTGATGTAAAGCTGAATTTTCAGCATCATTACTCCAGTCTTGAGAGTCACATGATCCTTCATAAATCATTCAAGTATGATGATTTGCTGCTCAAGAAACATTTCTGATTATTATCAATGTTGGAAAAGGTTGTGTACCATTTTTGTCAGGATTCTTTGATGAATGGAAAGTTAAAAAGAACAGCATTTATCTTAAATAGAAAGCTTTTGTAACATACAAAAGTTTGTGGTCAGTAAGATACATGGATGCATTAAATTGACCAAAAGTGACAGTAAAGACATCTATAATGTTACAAATAAATTATTTTTAAAAAACTATTTCAAATAAATGGTCATGGTTATTATTGTACGCAAGTTTTAAAAAGAAAAGTTTCTTTATTTTATAAATTGATTCGAATGATTCATGCATTTACCATCTATTGGCCTGATTGTAATTCAGTCATGCTGTTGATGCAGGATGTCTCTCAGAACAGAGGGGGCCCAGTGTGGTGCTGTTGCTCTGGAGTTTGACCATGATCATGACAGAGATTCACCTGTGATCAAAGCCAGGAATATACCACGTATGTTTCTTTACTATTTATACTGCTTTGTCTTTACAGGGAAACAAACTAGTTTTTTGGCACTCGGAAATTGTTCTTCAAAAAACTCAATATATGTGATATTCCATATAACTAAAGAGTGGATACGAATTTGACCAATTATTGTGAAACTTTTTTTGCTCTCAACAGTTCCTAAGAGAAGTAGCATTCATTTACAAGTCATTCGAGTTAAACTTTTTTCAAAGAACTGGTTAAAAAAAGAATGATTTGGTACTCGAGTTTACACAAGCCTAAACTAAAATCCTCAGTCCCCATTCAACGTGATTGCATGGAAAAGAATGACCGGCACAACTCTTCATGATTTTTACTTTTGTGCTCCACAGAAAGAAAAAGTCATGAGTTCAGAGAGTAAATCATGACAGAATGACAGAACTATCTCTTTGAATGTTAAGACACTGTGATTAAAATACACATTTGCATGTTTAAAATATGCATGCTTACAATAAGTCTGCAGACCCTGCTTGTTTTTGCTGTCTGGCATGAAACAGTCTATTATTTACATTGAGACAATTTATCTCATAGGATCAGCCCTCATCTACCTCAAGGGTCCTAAGTTCCTCATCTATGTGAGCGGAGCATTATCTATGTGGGTAAGGAGCCCTTTTCATATCTGCCATGATGGCACTCAGTAAGCAGGGCATGGGCTCTGGTACAGTATTACGTTTTTTCTCATGATGCTTTGAGGACCACACAATGTGAATTATGATATGTGAAGTATGATATCTAGAGCTGAGCGTTTCTTTTCACATACCAGGGTGATCGCATGTGGCATTTTGCCATCTCCGTCTTCCTGATCGAGCTGTATGGCCATAACCTGCTGTTAACTGGGATCTTTGGACTGGTGGTGGCCGGATCAGTGCTCTTACTAGGGGCTTTGATTGGAGACTGGGTTGACCGCAACCCAAGAAACAAAGGTGAAAGATACATTATCACAGAAATATTTGTTTAAAAAAATCTACTGTTATTTCACTGAAAAGACAGTTATACAAAACAATAATAAATATAGCTGCGAGCAGCGATTACGGGCCCAAGCCGGTGGCACCGCAACCCCGGTGCCTTTAGTTACCTAAAGGCACCGGGGTGGCGGTGCCGCTGGCTTTGGCCCTTCATCGCTGCTCGCAGCTATATTTATAAATATATATATATATATATATATAAAAAGCCGGTGGCACCGCCACCCTGGTGTCTTTAGGGTTATTGTGCACGACGTGACACAAAATATCTGCTCGCTATCTGCCGAACGGCTCTGGTAGTTCCGCTTCAGCACTGATGATGTTGTAGAAATAGTGCGCTCTGGTTGGTCTGGATTATTCGGGATTTTTTATTGTATACAGAAATAAGTTATTTATAATTCAGATGAGAATAAAGTTAGTGTTGATTAAAATGAAGGAAAACAAATATATTGATCTGAAATATAGCACATTAATTTTAAATTTATTTAGGTTCAATTACCAAACATACAATCTTAATTTAATTTAAAGCAAACAATACATTTAAAATATATGGGTTGTATGCAAAAAAAATTTTAATAAAAAAAAGATATATATCCAAAAAGACAAGGCCTTAAAGGGTTAAACGCTTGTCACTGTAACAGACACAATCTCTCTCTCACACACACACACACACACACATCATGTCAAGTCACTTACACTTTAGATCAGTGGCGTAACTATCGGTAAGCAGGGTACGCGGTTGCTTACGGGCCCGGACCAATCAGGGGCCCGCTTGACTGGAAGATATTGATTGACAGCCGGGGCCCCCTATCGCATTATTACTACTTTTAGTTTGATCTCATTTGACTTTATCACGATTTTGTTTTAAATAAATAATGACAACAACATATTTTACAGATCATTAAATACATGTGTGAAACGAACAATCATGGATTTTGGTGTAATTTATTTTGAGCTGGGACGTACTGGGGAATCCCCGGGTCGGCTGTTTACACGCGCGCGCCACTTCATGCGTTTTCTCAGATCGGATAGCTACTGATTTATCAAAACGATTCCATTTACAGCTGGTCACATAAATGTGTGTAACCCAGTAGGTTATAAGTATGCTGTTAATAAGTTACCTCAATTTATTAGCTTGTATTTGTTTAATTCAGAGATAAAAGGTGAATTAACCGTTCATCTTTGTTTGTGAGTATACGGTATTTGTTCCTTTAAGAGCGCGCGTGCATGAGATACAAGTTTGATAGAGGTGTACATGTGGAAAACGTGGCTTTAACCATCAAGTTAGGTGCTTGATTATTTTATTGGTGTATGTGAATTAAGTCCCGCCCTCACTGGTGTTTTGTGTAATGTGAGTGGTTGTTCGGGACATGAGAGTTTTTGTTGACAAGCGCGAGAGAGAGAGAGAGAGAGACGGAGATTCAGAGAGACGCGTTTGCGGGTACAGAGTGATTTGATTGACGATTTATAAGTTTAAACAACCTTTAACTGTAATGTAGATCCAAGATGAATCGCTTGTGTGTGCGTCTTTGAGTTTGTAGCCAGTGTTTTTATAGTTTTTGTTTCGTGTGGCTAACCTGCTGTGTGGGAGCGAATCCGAGTGTTTTTCGGTTAGTTATCACTGCGCATATCAGCGCATCTGAACTGATAGTTTACAGCGACAGTTATACAACTGACTAAAGACTGTTTAACCTGGTTGTCGTCCTTCACAACGAGGGAGACCTTGAGGACCAGATAGCGCCCCAAATACCCGCGTTATTTGGGGTTCCTCTGGCGGCGTGGGAGGTGCATTTCGTCGGCTGACGAGGGAGAGAGAGGACGAGGAGCTGCGTGAGGCCTGCTGCAGGATTCCGGAGTTGCAGTATCATTGCACGTGGAATTGAGGTATCTTTGTTTGATTGATTTTGTGCTCAGGAGAGTGAAGGGGCCATTTTTCAGTTTCCCGGCCACCACGAACACGAGCCACGATTCAGGCCTGCAACGGGGTGGGTTGTGTGAATGACTGGTGTGTATGTGTGGGCCCACCGCATTAAATATTATTCAGTGCACTGAAAATAATATGTGTATATTCAGAGTATCGTTTGTATAATATGAGTGGGTTATTGTGTACATTTCTCCCGTTTGAGGTCATTGGTGCTACCTATACCAAGTATATTTGACCTGGAGACTAATTCCAGTAGGTCTGGCAACTGATATAGATTGCCTTTAAAGTTTCAGTGTTTAAATTGTGTCAGATTTTATGGCAATGTGATTTTGTGAATATTTCACATTCTGAAATTAATGTGCTTAGCTAGTTATCCTTCAGTTACTTTATTCCAATTAAATCTTTTATTTGTTCTGTACTTTTACTCGTGTGTTATTCCTTTAAAAGTGTTGGTTGATGTCATTAGTCAGGGGGTGAGAGATTTAATTCTGAGTAACTCGTAAAAGGAAAGTATAGATTATTATTCTAATTTTCTAAAAGAGAATTAATTCATTTAGTGACACCAGAGGGGCCTAACTTCACCATCTGTAGGCATTTAGTTATTGAATCTGGAGCGCTGTCCTACTTAGTTACAAGAAAGACAGGTAGGGGGCGCTACATAAAGTGGGGGCTCGTCCGGGATCTCCCTCTGTGAGTCACACAATAGTTGATGCTGAAAGAAGAAAAAGAGGAATTAAGCTCAACACACCCCTGTAATTACATCATAATTAAGTGAAAAGTGCATAAAGTGTCATCATGGCTCTATCAAAAGACCCCAGTCTCCAAGCAGAGTTGGCCAACTGGTGCAAAGATGCTAGCATTGAAGAGACTCATGCTTTAATGCTGTTAAACGTACCCGTTCACACCGAAGTGGCCGAAATTGAAGAGGCGATGGAAGCTGTAAAAGCTCTAGGGAGAGTTCGTGTAAGGGACACGAGAGAAGGACCCACTTCACATTACCTGCTGGTGTTGTGTGAGTGCAGACAAGCCATCGACCCAAAGCGCATACCTCCTGAAGTGTCACGGGGAGACAAGAAAGAGCCATGGCCAGTCATAGTAATCCAGACAAAGGAATCGGCTGCTGACACCGCTTCTGCAGGTTTTACAGAAAAGTTTGCGAAGTTCCTGATGGAAGAAGGAAAGTCTCTTAGCGATGTACATGCTTTGATTTCTCCACACAGTGCCACCGACAGTTCCCCTGAGTCAATTATACGCGCCATGGGTGAGGTCCTGCAAAAGACAGTAAAGCACTCGAGTGACAGCAACACCTACCGACGCCTGCGCACCTTTTCAGCCGTAGTTCCGACCCCCATGGGTGAGGAGAATATGGAAAATTGGATTGATCAAGCCAGGCTGCTGATAACTGAGTGTGACTGCTCCGAAAAAGAAAAACGACGCAGAATTGTGGAAAGCCTCAAGGGACCTGCAATGGACATTGTAAGAGCTGTCAGATTCTCTGATCCTGAAGCTAGTGCCTCACAGTATCTGGAAGCGTTGGAGAGCACCTTTGGATCATCTGAGTCTGGTGAGGATTTATACTTCAAGTTTCGTCTTATGCGCCAGGGAACAGGGGAGGCCTTGTCTGAATTCCTGAGACGGATGGAGAAGACCCTCAGCAAAGTAGTGGAAAGAGATGGACTGACTCACAGTCTGGTCGATAAAGTACGAGTGGAACAGCTGATTAGAGGGGCTGTGAATTCTGACATGATGTTGCTCCAACTGAGGCTGAGAGAAAGAAAAAATCACCCACCTTCTTTCCTGAGTCTGTTGAAGGAAATCCGTGAGGTGGAGGAGAGTGAATCGGCTCGCAACAGAATGTCTGCAAAAGCTAAGGCCATACATTTCCATGAAGAGGAAAGAGCCAGCACGTCTGTTATCCAGGAACTCAAGGCCGAAATTCAAGAATTGAGAACCCAAATAAGGGGAGTTGAGCCAAAAGCCATGTCTACTTCATCATTAGTGATTGAAACTAAAGAAAAACCATTCAAGAAGACTGAAAAAACTGATGATTCAGAAGTACAAGAGTTAAAGAAACAGGTCCAACACTTACAGCAGCAGTTGGCAGTTCTGAGTGTCAGTTCTACTCAATACTCACCTCATGTTCCAGAGCAGCGGCCAAAACCACCCCAGTCTGTTTCCACGTCGTTAAGATACCAGTCAGCCCGAACAAGAGATGACTACTTCTGCTACAAGTGTGGAGAAGATGGCCATATTGCAACAAAGTGTCAAGCTCCACCAAATTCTGATCAGGTGATTCAGAAGCTGATTCGTTCTCTGAGGCAGGCAAAGAGTGGGCAGCCTGAGATGGCTGACAATAGAACTACTCAGAACCAAGCCTGTTTCTCCAAAAAGAGCCAGACCACCATCCATGAATCCAGCCGTCTTCCTAAAGGACTAGTAGGACCGGCATCCACGGTAGAAGTGAAGCTTAATGGCCATGTATGTCAAGCACTGTTAGACAGCGGATCACAAGTGACGATTGTGTTTGAAAGCTGGTATTCCAAGAACCTGTCTGATGTGCCCATTCACCCCTTAACTGGATTATCCATATGGGGCCTCAGTACTTCCAGTTACCCGTACAAGGGCTATATCATAGTGGATGTCACTTTTCCCGCCTCTGTCACTGGTGTGGAGGAGCCGTTGTCCATCCTGGCTCTCGTATGTCCTGAACCCCAGGGTCCTTCCCAATTGCCAGTCATTATCGGTACCAACGCCAGTTTCTTCACACGCCTTGCTGCCCTTAGCCATGATACCGAAGGATCCAGTGTTGCACGTGCTTTGAGAATCCAGACTCGACACCCTGCAATCCATCTGCCACAGCAGCAAAAGACTGAAAATATTCCTGATATACCTGACGGAAAAGTCCGATGGATAGGACCTGGCGATTGCGTAGTTCCCCCGAGGGGAGAAGTGTGTGCTGTCTGTAAACTGGAGACTGACAAGCCGTTAAGGAAAGAGATTTTTGTGGTGGACACGCCTGAGGACGCTAGTCTTCCAGCTGGAACATTCATAACCCCAGTGGTACTACCATCATCCGCCGTAGAAGGACAACGCATCCAGGTGATGATCCATAATGTAACATCAAAAAATATCTCCATTCCGGTGGGAACAGTAATTGCCAATGTATATCCAACTGACACACTCACTGCCAGGACTGAAGAACAGAGCTCCCAAGCAATAGACCCAAGTTTGTTTAAGTTTGGTGAGTCGTCCATTTCTGAGGCCTGGGAACGGAGACTGCGCCACAAGTTGGCCACCAGAGGGGATGTGTTTTCTGTTGAAGAATGGGATGTTGGATTAGCTCGTGGCGTGGAGCATCCCATCAGACTGAAAGACCCAAAACCGTTCCGCGAACGCTCCAGACGCATCGCTCCTGCAGACATCGAGGATGTACGACGTCACATCAAAGACTTGTTAGCAGCGGGAATAATTACAGAGTCAAGGAGTCCGTATGCATCGCCCATTGTGGTAGCACGGAAGAAGAGTGGGGCAATCAGAATGTGCATCGATTATCGCACTCTAAATGCTCGTACTATCCCTGATCAGTACACTACTCCCAGGATCGACGATGCCTTGGACAGTTTGGCTGGTAGTAAATGGTTTTCCGTGCTGGACCTCCGCAGTGGGTACTATCAGATAGCCATGGCGGAGGAAGATAAAGAAAAGACAGCGTTTATCTGTCCCCTGGGATTCTTCCAGTTTGAACGGATGCCTCAAGGGATCACTGGAGCTCCAGCCACCTTCCAGCGGCTCATGGAGAAAGCTGTTGGTGACATGCATCTCCTCCAAGTAATAGTATACCTGGATGACATCATTGTGTTCGGACGCACCCTTGAAGAACACGAAGAGAGGCTGTTAAAAGTCCTGGACCGTCTGAGAGAATGTGGCCTGAAAGTGTCAATAGATAAGTGCCAGTTCTGCCAGCCTCAAGTTCGGTATGTGGGCCACATTGTATCAGCTGCTGGAGTATCACCAGACCCAGCCAAGGTTGAAGCCGTAACACGCTGGAAAAGGCCCACTGACCTAAAGACATTGAGGTCGTTCCTGGGGTTTTGTGGATTTTACCGGAGGTTCATAAAGGATTACTCCGCCATTGTAAGGCCTTTAACAGAGCTCACTAAAGGATACCCGCCAACATCTGGGCAAAAAAGCAAGTCAAGTGATGGGAAGATGTACTTCAGAGTATCGGAACCCTTTGGAGAGCGTTGGGACGACACTTGTACAGCAGCGTTCCATAAAATCATTTACTGTCTCACACATGCCCCAGTACTTGCTTTTGCGGATCCTGCTAAGTCTTATGTACTGCATGTAGATGCTAGTCTGAGTGGACTGGGGGCCGTTTTGAATCAGGAGCATTCTGGAGGAATGAGGCCCGTGGCCTACGCAAGCCGGAAACTGAGTGCCTCAGAACAACGGTACCCCATACATCAGCTAGAGTTCTTGGCACTCAAGTGGGCGGTAGTGGATAAGTTTCACGACTACCTATATGGAGCCCAGTTCGTGGTAAAGACCGACAACAATCCCCTGACCTATGTGTTGTCAAGTGCCAAGCTGAGTGCGACGGGTCATCGTTGGTTAGCTGCCTTAGCTACCTATAACTTCAGCTTGCAATACAAACCAGGAAGTGCCAACATCGATGCGGATGTATTGTCTCGCTACCCCTGTGAATCAACTGCTTGCTCTGACTGGAAGGAGATACCCAAGTCAGGAGTAAGAGCCATCTGTCAGTTAGCAGTGGTTGCTGAAAGTGGAAGTTCATCATCCAGACTGGTGGATCCGTTGGGTGTGTTACCTGAGGGTATTCCTGAAGCTTTCTCTTGTCCCACAGCTTTGGGGCTTAGTCAAATGGAACAGTTGAGCACTACTGAGTTGAGGAAAGCTCAAGAGGAAGACCAGGTAGTTGGTGTAGTAAAGCGAGAAGTGGAGTCAGGAAGGATTCTTACTGGGGCTAGGAGTTCTGATGCTACCATTGCTCTGTTACAGCGGCAGGGAGACAAGTTAAAGATAAAGAGTCAACTTCTGTACAGAGTCACCAAAAGTTCCTGTGGTAGAGAAAAGACACAACTCGTCTTACCCGAGAAGTACTGGGCTACTGTGTTAAAATCATTGCACGACGACTCTGGGCACTTGGGAGTAGAGAAAACTACGGAACTTGTGAAAGACCGTTTCTATTGGCCTAGAATGTCTGCATACATAGAGCAGTATGTCAAGGATTGTGGCCGGTGTGTAATGAGAAAGACGTTACCCAAGAGAGTGGCCCCACTGAATCACATACACAGCAGTGGGCCATTCGACTTGGTGTGCATCGACTTTCTGTCAATTGAACCTGACTCAAAAGGTATTGGTAATGTTCTCGTCGTAACAGACCACTTCACACGCTACGCTCAAGCGTTCACCACCAAAGACCAGAAAGCTCTGACTGTGGCTAAGATACTGTGTGACAAATTCTTCGTTCACTATGGCTTACCCTCTCGCATCCATTCTGATCAGGGTCGAGATTTTGAGAGTGGTCTCATAAAAGAGCTACTAAGCATGCTGGGAATCCGAAAATCCAGAACGTCTCCCTATCATCCACAAGGAGACCCACAGCCAGAAAGGTTCAACCGAACACTTCTTTCCATGCTTGGTACCCTGAATCCAGCCGAAAAGAACCGATGGAGTCAGCACATTAACAGTTTAGTACACGCTTACAACTGTACTAAGAACGAAGCCACTGGGTTTTCCCCTTACTATCTTCTGTTCGGAAGAGAGGCTCGTTTGCCAGTGGATGTGTGTTTCGGGACTTCGCCTGATGGAAAGGGAGCAGGAAGCCATCGACAGTATGTGGAAAGAATGAAATTAGACCTACAGAGAGCATATCAGTTAGCCACCGAAACTGCCCAGAAAAGTCAGCGAAGGAACAAACGGTTGTACGACAAGCGAGTGAAACACCAGAGTCTGACTGTGGGAGATCGTGTGCTGATAAGAAATCTGGCATTGACTGGAAAGAACAAACTCTGCGACAAGTGGAATTCTGTTCCGTACCTAGTGGTGGAAAAGCTAAAGAACTTACCAGTGTATCGCCTAAAACCTGAATCCGGTATGGGAAGTGTAAGAACATTACACAGAGACCATCTCTTACCCGTTGGGGACCATGTGAGGATGGCAGATCCTGGAGAACCAACGGAAGTTTCTGCACCTGCGGAGACCAGGACAAGATCTAGGGAGAGAAAACGGAGAAGAGGATTAGGAGAAAGAAATGTAGTGCCGACAGGGTGTGAATTGAGAAACTCCTCTGAAAGTGAAGAGGATGATGTGTGTTATTACTACTCGGATAGAGTGGAGAGACAGCACATGCCAGAATGTGTTACACGGGAGGACTCTACAGTGGAGGATGAACCGGTTAACTGTGGATGGGAGGTGGATAGACCTTTTGCCGAAATGGCAGAGCCGATGATCATGGAAGAAGGCCCTGGAGAGCATCCAGATTGGAGTTCAGAGACGATGGGAGATCCTGGTTTAGAAGGGGGAGAGCTTGAAAGAGTTAATGCTACTAAAGAGGTAGTAGAGACTGTTCATTCCCGCCCAAAAAGGGAGATAAGACCCGTAGTCAAGTTGAGCTATGATTCTCTGGGACAGCCCACTAACAGACCCTTAACTCTGATTCATAGAGGGATGGTCATAAATGTAGAGGGTGGGGAAGGTTCAGAAAGGAAACCCTGTAACACCATGTGGTGTCACCCTATGGCACAATGTGTTCGTTGTACTCAGGTAAACCCTTCTACTGAGCCTAAAGTCACCATTAAGGTGTTGAGAAGTAATCTCATGGGGTCATGAGATGTTTAGAAGGGGGAGCATGTAACCCAGTAGGTTATAAGTATGCTGTTAATAAGTTACCTCAATTTATTAGCTTGTATTTGTTTAATTCAGAGATAAAAGGTGAATTAACCGTTCATCTTTGTTTGTGAGTATACGGTATTTGTTCCTTTAAGAGCGCGCGTGCATGAGATACAAGTTTGATAGAGGTGTACATGTGGAAAACGTGGCTTTAACCATCAAGTTAGGTGCTTGATTATTTTATTGGTGTATGTGAATTAAGTCCCGCCCTCACTGGTGTTTTGTGTAATGTGAGTGGTTGTTCGGGACATGAGAGTTTTTGTTGACAAGCGCGAGAGAGAGAGAGAGAGAGACGGAGATTCAGAGAGACGCGTTTGCGGGTACAGAGTGATTTGATTGACGATTTATAAGTTTAAACAACCTTTAACTGTAATGTAGATCCAAGATGAATCGCTTGTGTGTGCGTCTTTGAGTTTGTAGCCAGTGTTTTTATAGTTTTTGTTTCGTGTGGCTAACCTGCTGTGTGGGAGCGAATCCGAGTGTTTTTCGGTTAGTTATCACTGCGCATATCAGCGCATCTGAACTGATAGTTTACAGCGACAGTTATACAACTGACTAAAGACTGTTTAACCTGGTTGTCGTCCTTCACAACGAGGGAGACCTTGAGGACCAGATAGCGCCCCAAATACCCGCGTTATTTGGGGTTCCTCTGGCGGCGTGGGAGGTGCATTTCGTCGGCTGACGAGGGAGAGAGAGGACGAGGAGCTGCGTGAGGCCTGCTGCAGGATTCCGGAGTTGCAGTATCATTGCACGTGGAATTGAGGTATCTTTGTTTGATTGATTTTGTGCTCAGGAGAGTGAAGGGGCCATTTTTCAGTTTCCCGGCCACCACGAACACGAGCCACGATTCAGGCCTGCAACGGGGTGGGTTGTGTGAATGACTGGTGTGTATGTGTGGGCCCACCGCATTAAATATTATTCAGTGCACTGAAAATAATATGTGTATATTCAGAGTATCGTTTGTATAATATGAGTGGGTTATTGTGTACATTTCTCCCGTTTGAGGTCATTGGTGCTACCTATACCAAGTATATTTGACCTGGAGACTAATTCCAGTAGGTCTGGCAACTGATATAGATTGCCTTTAAAGTTTCAGTGTTTAAATTGTGTCAGATTTTATGGCAATGTGATTTTGTGAATATTTCACATTCTGAAATTAATGTGCTTAGCTAGTTATCCTTCAGTTACTTTATTCCAATTAAATCTTTTATTTGTTCTGTACTTTTACTCGTGTGTTATTCCTTTAAAAGTGTTGGTTGATGTCATTAGTCAGGGGGTGAGAGATTTAATTCTGAGTAACTCGTAAAAGGAAAGTATAGATTATTATTCTAATTTTCTAAAAGAGAATTAATTCATTTAGTGACACCAGAGGGGCCTAACTTCACCATCTGTAGGCATTTAGTTATTGAATCTGGAGCGCTGTCCTACTTAGTTACAAGAAAGACAGGTAGGGGGCGCTACATGTGTTTTTGCAAAACAGATATAAATCCGATCTTCAATTTCCGCGCTATATGCAGATTTAATAGAGTTCACGTCACCGAAAGCAACAGATAAGCTGCATTTTATTGATCATCAGCTAAAATTTCTAAATCGAAGACCTTAATTAGAGAGAGCAGCAACAGTACTGGTAAGATCATTTCGTTTCTTTACTTTTAATGAAGATGATTGTGTGTTAAGCGAGCGTCTGCGACTTACTTTCACTTTGATTTGCGATAGTTTGTGCATTGGCTTGATAGATGCTCATCTGCGGTGATGCGTGTTGTTGCAGAAGCGTCGTCATATCTGACTATGACATATAGCCTATAACACGCTCTCACACGTTTATTTTTTTAGCATTTTTAGAGGAGTAAAATTGACATATGTGGTTTCAACAACCAGATGCATTTACACTTGTCCAGTGTCGTCTGGAATGCGGCCCAGACCACCTCCTGAAGTGGTTTGAGCGACCGGATTCAAATCCGTCTCGAATGCGTTTCGAAGGGAATTTACACCTGGTCTTTTCACGATCGGATAGCTATACGATCACAGAAAAAGCATGAAGTGGCCAGGTGTAAACAGTTCCTTGCGTATTGCATGCAAAAGCCTACTCGTGGACATTGCGTCATCACGTGTTGTAGTAGGGGGCCCGCCTTGATAATCCTGCATAAGGGCCCGGTGTTGGCTCGTTACGCCACTGCTTTAGATGCAATATTGAATAAGCAGAAAAATCAGATTTTCTGCTCTGAAAATATAAATAAGCATAAAAATAAATGGGTTGTATGCTATTTTTTTAATATAAAAAGATATATATCCAAAAAGACAAGGCCTAAACTTTAACAAGGGTTAAACAATCACTGTAACAGACACACACACACACACACACACACACGTCAAATCACTTACATTTTAGATGCAATATTGACTTTTTTTCTGTTTCAGCAGCGAAAATAGTTAAACAAAGATCACAGCAGAACCATCGAGCATCTCACAGCAACGCGTTCTCATTACTGAATGATTCAGCATTTTGAACGAATCGGTTGACTCAAAGATTCAACGACCAATCCATAATCTGTCTCATTCATGAATGACTCAGCCGTTCGAACGAATCGTTTGAACGAATGAATCAATGATTCGCTCATTAAGACGGTCGCCTGGCGACACCTATGACGGTTTAGTGATATTAAAAGTATCATTCTTTCCAACGATTGTTAATTAACTCATATTTGAAACATAAGCTATATATATATATATATATATATATATATATATATATATATATATACACACATATGTATACACAAAAATAAAATAAAAACACATTTGAAGCGTGTTTGCGTACTAAATTGTGAGCTGAACGAAAGTTGCAGCAAATATCAGCAACAGGAGTCAAATTTCATTAATCACGAGAGTGAAGAGCTGACTGAAAAGATGATGACGGAATAGGCTATTTTATGTAAAAGCCCCTATTTAGGCGAATCTATCATTGTACTCTTTTGTTGTTGTGTTTTCCGTGAAAAATAATAGACTATTGAACTCACAATTCAAGCAATCGGCCCCGTTATTGCACTAATTTTAAAGTGACACTAAAAAGTATGCGGCTGCACTGGCATTCATAACGGTGCGCGTCCATGGCGACGAGCGAGCAGAGCTGAGCGAACGTTTAGTTAATTTCTACTTCCATAGGAATTCATTCGAGCGCTCTGCAAGTGCCACCATTATCAATGTGGACGTCCGTATTTAAAAGCTGTAGGTCCTCAGTCACATACCCAATATATGTATATATAAATATAATTTTGGACACAAGAGGGCAGTATGCCCCTATGTATGATTTTGTGGGTGCATTCTCTCTGTCAGAGAGAGACAGAGGGAGAGAAAATGCTCGAAAACAACCACATTCAAACTAAAATATCTGACTTCGTGTTGGTCCAGGCCAATGACTGTAAATTAGAAAGTTGTTCGGCTTGATCCGAACAATTTACGTACCGATTTTTATGATTGTAGGTAAAACTATAAAACTAACCTCCCACTTTTGTCAAAAGGTGGCGCTACTGAGTCCCTACACCACGCCCGTTTCTGAAACTTTGCACATGTCTACTGGCTAATAAATGTGATCTGTCTGTCGAGTTTCATGCAATTTCAAGCAATTTCAGGCATGCTAAGAGTCTCAAAAGCATAAAAAAAGAATATTAAAGTTTGATGCGTTGCCATGGCAACAGTATCTAAGATATCAAGAATCCATTCACAGGTCTACATTTGGCGTGTGTTTACATTATAGTAGTGAAGTTTGAAGCAAATGGGGTAAAAATAAGAGGGTGCTTTCAAAGCATTTTGAAAGTGACACACTTCCTGCTGCCAGTTGGTGGCGCAAAAAGTAAATGCACGAAGGATATATGAACCGATGAGATCTATATGTGTACCGAGTTTCAAATTATTACATGCAAGCGTGTTTGATTTATAGACCCAGTTTTCGGAGCAGTTTTCGGACTGTTCCAGGGGGCGCTGTCGAGCCCCCCTGCCACGCCCGGGTACCAGCTTCAGCCCGGCCCTGATGGCCGCGGGTTCTGACCCGTGTGCAAAGTTTCATGAGTTTTCGAGCACGTTAAGAGCCCCAAAAGTGCCCGAAAGGTTGACAGAAAAAGAATAATAATAATAAATAATCCTTAGGAAAACAATAGGGCCTTCGCCTTTTCAAGGCTTGGGCCCTAAACATAGCTGCAAGCAGCGATGACGGGCCCAAGCCTCGGTGCCACCGCCACATTGGTGGCCTTAGAGCAACTGTGCACGATGGGCAATATGCATTTAAACCAGGTAAATGTAAAAGGACTATGTCAAAGTCAACTGAATAAGCAACATTTACTGCAGCAGCTGGTGCCACTATGACCACGAACCACAACAGCCACATCCATGAGATCATTTATTTAGATTCATTTTATGTCATAGGTCACTTTCAAATGAGTGCAACATGATTTGTCCAGAAGTCCAGTATTTATCTCAAGGTCTTTTTTATATTTTTATTAACCTATTTTTTAATCTATAAAACTATGTTGTCAGTGCCCAACAAATTAACTGGCTCTATGCCTTGATTTATTATTCAAACTTATTGAAATAGACAAAGCCCAAGATATTTCTTATCCTTTAACGCGGGCCAAAGCACACAACAATGAATGGGTTTCAAACACACACACACACACACACACACACACACACACACACACACACACACACACACACACACACACACACACACACACACACACACACACACACACACACACACACACACACACACACACACACACACACACACACACACACACACACAGACTTTTTACCAGTTGAGTCAGAAGATTTAACATTTTAAACAAAATAAATCTAAACTGTTACAGAAAATAGACTTTGATAATGTCTAAATATACATCCTAATACAATACCTACTAAAATGATTTATACCTGAAAACAGTTATCAGCAAACACTGTTCTCAGCAAGTTCTCAATTTCTCAACCCTGTTTACAGTTTTTTACAATCACTTTGCTACTATTTTCAGAACCTTGATGTCATTTTTCAAAACTCTAGACACAAAACTCAAAACGATAATCACTTGTAACACAGGCTGTCTAATGTTCAAAACATTGCATTGTGCATTCACATCTTTAAAGAAATCTTGCACT
Organism: Rhinichthys klamathensis goyatoka; assembly: GCF_029890125.1. Classification (NCBI taxonomy): domain Eukaryota; kingdom Metazoa; phylum Chordata; class Actinopteri; order Cypriniformes; family Leuciscidae; genus Rhinichthys; species Rhinichthys klamathensis. The sequence continues at coordinate 1,929,110 of NW_026606897.1, forward strand.
TGCACAATCATTGGTTCAAAAAACAAATTAACTGTGAAATACCATTGAAACATAACTATAGATCACCCACACACAAGCAACCGATAGTTTCACTGTGTCATTGTTCGTACAATCATTATTGTAGAGCAAAATAGGTGATACAGGTTTCATTATGGTACTACATGTACAGTAAATACATCTCTGTAAAAGTACTGCAGTAGTAGAGAGAATATTACAGACACAGTGGAATCATTGTGAACAAAGTTTGTAATATATTGATGCAAAACACTACAGTACAATCACAACATGGTTTTTTGAATCAAAGCAAAAATAATTAGCTATGAAATAGAAAAGAAAAGACAGTACTGTAAAACATCAAATGCAGTGTTCCTCAACTTGCTGTAAGAAACTAAACAGGAGTGATTACTGTACTTCTACACTGTCATCAACTCTGTGTTGTGGATTTGGCCACAGGTTCTCATCTACATCACAATGGATGTTGGAAAATGACATCTTGGAAAAAACCTTTGGCATGGCGAGTCCAGGCCTGACACTGCTCTGCTGTGATTGGCAGAATTGGACACGCAGTTACAAGGGCCTGCATCTATACAGTACTGTACTGTCAATACTGTACATAGTCTGAAAAGGTGGTACAGTATTTGGCACCATAGACACAGTGTCTGATGAAGCATTACAGTATGATAAAATATTAGGCTACATCCATGGATATTGTAGTCTAATTGGTTCATGCCATGCTAATTGGTGACAATGAATCTCATTATCTTGAAACTTTCATGATTTACTGTAAACATGGAAGATTGTGTGTCTGTTTCCATACAACTATGCATTAAGAGTAATGCAACAGTTACTTATCATTTTGAGCAGTTGTCACAATTGATAGTTAGATCATTGTAAGGAAATGAATAGACACTCATTTGAAATGTAATGTGTGAATTGCCTTTTGAAATAGTAGTACTTTGATGTTAAGTTGTGTCATATTGAACAGGTGATCTTTGTTGAATGAACAAATGATCTAAGTTTTATGTGTATTGTATCCAAGCAATTGAGAAAAGGGTTAGAGTTTTGAAAAATGTGCTTTTTGATCATTGGTTGTGAGTTTTGTGTCTAGAGTTGTGAAAAATGACATCAAGGTTCTGAAAATAGTAACAAAGTGATTGTAAAAAACTGTAAAAATAGGCATATGTTGCCATTTAAGTCTCATAAGTGGTTAAACTATGTACAGTATTAAATTAGATTTTTGATTTTTTCAACCAGATAGCACTAATCTGCCAATTGTAACTTACACATCATGCACTAATTGAAAAAAAAGGATAAAATGTGTTTTTTTTTTATCTATCTATATATCTATATATATCTATCTATATATATATATATATATATATATATATATATATTATTTTATATAGAAATAAATGTTGTATAATTTATTGTTGAGAAGAAAAGAGACTCTTACTGTTTCCATTTTTTGTCATTACTTTAATCCCTCACCATGGCAACACCGCACAAGATATCCAATATCCGTTCACAATTTAGCATCTTCTATGTATTATTGGCATCATGTTGAAAAGGTTTGGAGTGTATCATATAATCCCCCAGGAGGAGTAGTTAAAAATTCAGAGCCTGATTTAAAAACAACAACAAAAAAACACATTCAAACCAAAATAGCTGACTTCCTGTTGGTCGAAGCTAATGACTGTAAATTAGAAAGTTGCCCGGGTTGATGAGAACAATATACTGAGTTTGGTGACTTTAGGTAAAACTAACCCCCACTTTTGTCAAAAGGTTGTGCTACAGAGATCTCTCTCCATGCCCATTTCTAAGGCTTTGCCAGTGTCTAATTGCCGACAACTCTGATGTGTCGAGTTTCATGCAATTTGAAGCATGCTAAGAGCCTCAAAAACACCTAAAAAGATTATCAAAGTTTGATGCGTTGCCATGGCAACAGTATTTAAGATATCAAGAGTTCATTTTGCAGGTCTATATCTGTTATGTCTTGCCATTATTCTGACAAAGTTTAAAGGAAATTGGGTAAAAATAAGAGGGTGATTTCCATTCAAGGGGGCGCTGTAGAGACACCCTGCCATGCCCATGTACCAGATTTGACCCAGACCTAATGGCCGCGGATTCCGACCTGTGTGCAAATTTTGAGTTTTTGAGCATGTTAAGGGCCCCAAAAGCCCCCGAAACCTTGACGAAAAAGAATAAGAGGGATAATCCATATGGAAAACAATAGGGCTTTCATCCTTTCAGGGTTTGGGCCCTAATAATAATAAAGGTCCTCAAAACAAGCTTTTTCTTTATGGAGCCATTTTTTTTCATGTCATTAAAGTATTTTTCTATTATTTTAAGTAACATAATTTCCTTTCTATCTCTCTCTACAGTGGCCCACGCATCCCTGTTCATTCAGAATATCTCAGTGACCGTCTGCAGCATTGTACTCATGTTGGTGTTCTCATACAAAAAATGGATTGAGGAAATCTGGGATGGGTGGCTAACTGTAAGTCCCTCTTACATTGTACCCCAAAATGTGTTATTATTAATATCTGCCCATTCAGAAGCAATCATGTGTTCAGCATAGCCTTGTGTGCCTTATGTTTCTGGTTAGCCATTGCAGAACATAAGCATTCCTACTGTTATGACATAGCATAGTAACTTGTTGCATCACACAACTCACACAAGGTGGTTTGTTATACGGTGGTGATCGTCCTGGCAGATGTGGCGAACCTCGCCAGCACAGCTCTCACCATTGCCATCCAGAGGGATTGGATAGTGGTGATCACAGGTTACAACCGTGGTCACCTCGCAGGTATGACCTTTATTTCTGTTAGCATAATGCTAATCTGTGTATTGGAAATCATATAGGTGTTACTGTTTTAACATTTAATCAGTCGAACACGTCAAATAAACACAGCAAAAGGAAACATCCTCTCACTTTTATCTGCCTTTTTCCAGCAAATTTCTTAACGTGTTTAAATATAATATACTTGCCGTGAGATTGTATCCCACTCTTCCACTCCAATACATCTGGGGGAACATATGGGGTTACACATGATTTGGCACTGCAGAAGCCTATCAGCTGTCCTTCCTTTCTCCCTGTAGCACTTAGGCGACTTACATCATGTACATTATTACTCTGGCCACATCTGCTGTTCTCATGCCTCCCTGCAGCAGGCCTATTGTTTGTTCATGCAGGTGATCCTGGCCATCTTTGTCCTGATGTTTTTCAGAGTCAGTAGAAAGGTCTCTTTAGTGTCCGACGTTTTTGTGTCTGACCTTAATTGTCTACCACCTGTAAACTGTTTCTAAAGTGTCTTAAGAACTGTTGCACAGGTGCATGTACAATAATGGTAGCGTTAAGCAAGCATGGAAACCATAGTTTAAACCCTTTCCAATAAAGATCTGTAAAGCTTATTTTGCATGGATTTTTACAAAATTATCTTTAAAAAACTGTTTCCTGAAAAAGGGACGTTTCTGTTTATGCCATTTCTGATGAGTATGTTGCTGATGTGCATGCAAATACAATTTGCATCTTATTTGACAGACTTAGCTCTGTCAAAACCAAGTACATAGGCAGCTACTTTCTAACTTCATGAATGAGGGAGTAATTCCACATGCTGCACAAAAAAAAACACACAGGAGAAACAACTCAATTGATTTTAGTAAAGTTTACTGTTAGCATGTTGCTAAAATAACAGTGCAATAATCTAATAAGCATACAAATACATTGCACACAAATACATTTTGAATTTTGATTTCCTCCTGATACAGGAATGAATGCAACAATGAGGCGGATCGATCAGGTGACCAACATCCTGGCTCCTCTGGCGGTGGGTCAGGTGATGACCCTGGCCTCGAATGTAGTTGGTTGTGGCTTCATCTTAGGATGGAATCTGGTGTCCCTCATTGTGGAGTTCGTCTTCCTCTCCAGAGTCTACCGTATCGTACCGGCTCTGTCCGTCAAACCACCAGCATTGGAACAGCAAAGCTATTTAGAGAAGAAAAGAGAAAGAAAATGTGCACAAGGTAAACATTTTTTAGCATAAACAAGTGCACAAAAGATTCTATCCCCCCCATGTTTGAAATATAATGTAGAATTTAAGCTGCTCTCAGTAGTGTGGTGTTTATTTTATAGTTGATATTGCAGATATTTCCTTATACTGACACCTAGTGGTGTGGATATAACATCATACAGAAGTTTTCGGTTGCCGATGCCATTGTAGAAATGTGTTATTTGCTAGTCAGAATTGACAAACAGACAGACATACAGATGATAGAAAGATAGATAGAACAAATAAATGAACAAACAGACAGTCAGATAGATAGAACAAACAAATGAATGACAGACAGAACAAACGACAGATAGATTGATAGAATTAACAAACGAACAACAAGAGAGATAGATAGAACAAAAGAATGAACGACAGACAGATAGATAGATAGATAGATAGATAGAAAAAAACAAATGAACGACAGACATATAGATAGAACAAATGATAGATAAATAGATAGATAGATAGATAGATAGATAGATAGATAGATAGAGATAGATAGACGGATGGTCAGATAGATAGAACGACAGACAGATAGAACAAATTAATGAACGAACAACATACAGACAGATAGATAGATAGAACAAACAAATGAACGACAGACAGACACAAAAAACAAGATAGAACGATGGAACGATAGACAGAACAAATGAATAAACGAACAACACAGACAGATAGAAAGAACAAATGAATGAACGACAGACATAGATAGATAGAACAAATGACAGATAGATAGATAGATAGAACGACAGACAGATAGATAGAACAAATGAATGAATGAAGAACAGACAGGCAGATAGATAGAACAAACAAATGAATGACAGACAGATGGATAGTACAAAGGTATGCACAACAGACAGAGAGACAGAACAATTAAAAGATGATAGATAGATACTGAAGAAAGATAGAAAGAAAGAATAACACTGCATGTTTACCAAATCCCTCCTCTTTTGTTCAGGCTGGACCTCAGCAAGTACCACTGGAGCCCCCTCAGAGGAGAGCACCAGCACCCTGCGTTTAGAAGAAATCAGCCGAATCCCAGTGTGCCTCCATCGGCTGCGGGGACTCCTCAGCACCTGTCGGGAAGGGTGGAGGGCATATTACAGACAGCCTGTTTTCCTCGCCGGCCTGGGCTTGGCCTTCCTCTACACCACAGTGCTGGGCTTCGACTGCATCACCACAGGCTACGCGTACACCCAGGGCGTCAGCGGCTCGCTGCTCAGCATTCTGATGGGTGTGTCGGCAGTGGCGGGGCTTCTGGGTACTGTCCTATTCACCAAGCTGCGGAAAACATGTGGCCTGGTCAACACTGGGGTCATTTCTAGCGGCCTGCACCTAGTTTGCCTGTTGCTTTGTGTGTGCTCCGTGTTTGCCCCCGGTAGCCCCATGGACCTCAGCATACTAAATTTGGGGAATGCGTCGAACGTGGGAGGAATGACCGGAGGTCACCAGAGGCACGGATACCCACTGCGTGGAGGACGCAACCAGCCTCTGCTGCCGGACCGTTCCTCTATTCACTGGACCAATAACACTCTGTTGTTTGAGAACGCCCCAGCAGGGACAGAACCTGAGTCTTACATCTCCATCATCCTGCTGTTCCTTGGAGTCATTACAGCTCGAGTCGGTGAGTAGATGGCGGCTTTATCCTATCTATTAATTAAAAATAAGACATTTGGGGTCGGTAAGATTTTGCAATGTTTTTTTCTTAATGCCCACCAAAGATGCATTTATTTGATCAAAAACACAGTAAAAACAGTTATACTGTGAAATGTTATTACAATCTAAAATAACTGTTTTCGATCTTAATATATTTTAAAATATAATTTATTCCTGCGATGGCAAAGCTGAATTTTCAGCATCATTACTCCAGTCTTCAGTGTCACATGATCCTTCAGAAATGAGTCTAATATGATGATTTGCTGCTCAAGAAACATGAAACAGTTGTGCTGCTTAATATATTTGTGCAAACTGTAATACTCTAATCTTTCTGACCCAAAACTTTTCAACAATAGTGTACATTTTAAATATATTTTTCTATAGATAAATGTGGTGTTATTCATTTCCTGTATTTAAATTACTTTTATTTAATTCATTCATTTAAAAGAATGATTTGTGTTTTTATTAAAATAGTTAATTCTTAACATTTTTAAGTATTTGGCATAATCTTTTTTTTTATTTCTTAACCATTTAATTGCTTATTAATATTTGAAAAACTTTTGTCTGCACATGCAAAATCAAAGTCATGTGGTCCGACCAACATGCAGAAACATGCAGGAGTAATGAAATATAAAATAGAGATAACTTTTGCCTCAGCAAACTCCCAATTACTGCTCATTAATAGTTAGTAAGGTAGTTGTTAAGTTTAGGTATTGGGTAGGATTAAGGGATGTAGAATATTGTCGTGCAGAATATGGCATTAATTTATGCTTTATAAGCAGAGTTGGGAAGGTTACTTTAAAAATGTACTTCCTTATAGTTACAAATTACTTCATAAAAAAAATATCGTGTAACGTGTCCAAGCACCACAATATGAAAATAATGTAATCTGATTACTATTGGATTCCTTCAAGGTCACATGTAAATAAAGTAAAGTAAAAATCAATATTTAGGAGAACGATTGCGCATGAACCAGTAGGTGGCTCACATGAGCCATGACTCGGCAACAGAACCAGAGATGCGCGGATCAGTTCTAACGTCAACTGAATTCGCAGTTAATTTAAGTTTTAAACACGTTAATGTTTCCATCATTTTGTTGGAAAATTATTGTTATAATATAATACTGTAGTAGTTTTTTCCTTTGTGTTTTATATAATGACCACTAAAAGGTGCTCTAGGCATATTTCTTCATTGATTGGTTTTCCTTGAAGAGATATTGGCTGCGTCCGAAAACTGATAAATCCTGCATTTGGAGGACGCACTACAAGGTAGGAAGGCTTCAAGGCACGTCCGAATGCAATGTTCGTTTCACTTCCTGTCTCCTGAGATACCTTCATTTGATCGATTTTTTAAAGGCAGCATAGTTCTTTCCTTCGCTGCCTTTGATGATATCCCACAATCCTGTGCTTTCCATTCTGTGACAGTTGAGCGTCTGAAAGTTGCGACTGGTGGTCAGTTCGTGCGTGAATGTACATTTTTGATAAACGTTTTCCACTTATGATGTCATTTCTAGCGAGAAATTACTATTGTAGTCATTAAATATTCACAAATCGGTCTTTGTCAGACACGTGGGTTTGTTGTGTGTGACGTCACCGCAGGCGCCATTTTTGAGGTATCGCTACTGACTGTGAGCATTGAAGAGATTACAAGAGTAGAGATAACAAGTAAATAACTCGCAAAACTGGAGAAGCACAAGAAAACCTAGGAAATGCCGTACCGCAATAAACTCGATAAATATGGCAGGTACCGTTATTTGGAGAAATTGTCATCCATTCAAAACATAGATCCATATATGAGCTGACTGCAGTAAATTGGAGTGCTGATCCCGCATTGCTTTCTCATCCTCATACTGGGACATTGTCAACTATCTTGTTTATGGTATAAGCGCATATACCAGTGAACAATTTAAAAACTATAAATCTCTTAAAACCCACGGACATTTTACCAACGGCTGAGTACAGGATTTATTTACATTCCCACCGAAGGACACAGTAGTAACAGCAAAGACAGGTTTGCTGTATTGATGATGATGATAATGTCATGTTAAGGATGGTTTAGTTTTAAAAAATAATGAAAAACACAATTCTCCAACAACAGAATACCGCTGCATCGATACCTTACAAATGGCGGCTACGTCCCATAATGCACTTCGTGTATCACGAGTGTGACGTCACCTGACAAAGACCGATCAGTTTCGTGAGGTACCTTCGTGCGCAGACGCTGCCTGCAAAGTCATTGCCTGATAGGGCAGCGAGGCAACAAGTCAGCTGCCTAGGTTTTCGGACGCAGCCATACTGTATGTTGTTATTGAAAACGAATGTAAAAGAGTGACGCACGTTCGTAGCGTTTTCTCGGTAAATGAGCGTTCCACTACATTAATGATTCATCGCTCATCGACCCATCCGACATTAATTAGACTGTTATTTTTTTATTACTTGCCCCGCCCGCCCCGTGGATTATCTGCAGTCTCCTTATATTACCGCGATCTGCGCATCACTACTGTCAATATACCGCTATTATGTCAAGATACTAATTTATTTCATTTTAATTGAAACCATCCAGATAATCTTCACATTTTTTACAAGATGTAACTGTAATCTGATTACTTTTTGTACCATTGATTGTATTACAAGATATTTATTTATTACAAGATATAATTGATATATTATCACCTTGAAGTGTAACCCACAGTAATATATAATGTGTCCGATGTTTTACAGGTCTCTGGTCCTTCGACCTGACAGTGACTCAGCTCTTGCAGGAGACCATAAGTGAATCAGAGCGTGGGGTGGTGAATGGAGTCCAGAGTTCTATGAACTACCTGATGGACCTGCTGCACTTCCTCATGGTCATCTCTGCACCCCAGCCACAACACTTCGGCATCCTTGTCATCATCTCCGTCCTGTTCATTTTCACGGGACACACCATGTACTTCCTGTACGCCAGGAAAGCCAAAAGGAAACCACGTACAAACACATAAGCAACACAAATTTCTCTCTTGCTCACCAGTTTGTGAATGTTTCTATATTCCTGCGCTGTGACGTGTGTTAAGTTGCACTTACACAAAACTCACTATATCCATTGTATATTGAAAAAAGCTGTCGCCGTGAGCTCTTGAAACTGGAAAGGGTTTGGCAGCAGCGCAGTACTCAGGTGAACATAATCAGGAACCAGCGCCTCCTGTTGACAGTCAAAAGAAATAGCATCATAGTTAGAGAGCCAAGGTCTCCTGAAAGTTAATAAGTGTCTTAAAACGCACATAATTACAACAAGAACATAGCTGACACAACATGTTTTCATGGATTATTAGCTAAGCAAACCCTTTTTTGTAAATCTTCTCACATTTGGCAGCTAACCAGAAACAGCACGCTGCCACTTGTTTTTTATAAAACGCCAGTAAAATGTATTTTTCCCCCCAAGACTACTTTTAGAATAAAGCATACACACACACACACACACACTACAAATCTCGTCCAACAGACAGAAGCTGCTTTTTACAGCTTATAAGGGGAATAGCTTTTTTTATTTTTTTTATTTGTGCTTTTGGCTGACTGATTAATCTTTTAGCTTTATCCCTAACTTTTCAAGTGAAAAATTAGTGAGTTTTAACAAGACTATGGACTTTATGTATTGCTTCCCTGTTTATATAAGTATCATGTCAAGGTCTTTTAACTGACTACTTTAACTGAGTGTTTTTGAGTTCATAATAGATGAAGACAGAATCTTATACCTCAGCACTTAACTGTTATGTTCTGAACTCTAGCTTGAACTTATTTGTTGACGATAACTACAGAAGTAATAGTTAACATACATGTACAGTACACAGACAGCATTGCATCCGTTTCATTTGTGTTAATAACCTATTTTATGGATTATGAAATCCATTTTATTTCACAGATTATTTTTATTGCTGATGTTATGTTAAATGTTGTTTGAGGACCCTTTAAGTGTCAGACAGTTAGTGACAACCAATAAAAGTGCTTTCAGAAGGAATGCCTTGGATTAACTGAGCAGTGTTTTGTTGAAATATATACTTCATCTATGGAAAATTAATTTTTTAATAATTATTAGGCTGTACATACAGTTTTCATGACCTTATTTTAGGAGTGATTTATCACACCATATAAATATTTCAGTGAAATGCAAAAAAAGTCTAAAAATAGTGAATTTTTAAAAAAGAAATAGTGATCAGTTGCATCACTTAAAATGTAGCCTGATCTATTAATCCATTCAAAAATACATTGAAAATGCTATTTATGTGTACAATGACGTCAATGTATGAAAAAATGTCATTTTGGTAATTTTAGGGTGCGTAGTAGTCCAGAGATTGCAAATAAAACAAAAAAGTTTTCTAGGACAGACGTTTTTAAGGAATTTACTTTGGATGGAATTGTGATATTTACCCAAAATGACCTAATTTCTGGTGTCCCTCTCCACCAGATGTCACTAAAGACTGCAAACAAGAAGATTCACATGCATGATGATCAAAGCCAAAATATTAAATGCAATTGATCAATATTTACAGCTTAATACATTACTAAAATGACAACCACCTTTTTGCCTAAGAGGTTAAAAAACCTCCTACAAAAATTACACTTATTCACACAAATTATAGTTACTTAATTATTACTAAGTTTGATTGTACCATTTCTCAATTATTTCAAACTAGAACTGTATCTCGTTTTACCTAATATGCATATCCAGAGTGGGACTGGCTTTGGAATAATATTACAATGTGATGTCAGTTAAAAGTATAAAATTGCAGGTTATACTCAAAAATAATCAGAGCCTAACCCAGAAGGTTTGTTTTGTTGACTTCCTCTACATGTGTGTATTGTAAAGCCTCATTAAACTTGGACTTACCTCTGTAAACTAATCCTTACATTCAGTAGATTACCAATAATACTGTCACCATGAACAAGGTCAGTTTATATCATGCATATTATGTTTATTGTTTATTTCGAATGGAGACCAAGGCTGGCCAATGGCAGCTGAAGACAGGGAGATGACTGAGGCATCTTTGGGCACCGGCTTAGAAGATGGCAATGATTGGACAGGGAAGGCCTTGGGCTCTTGTTAAGTCCATGAAAGGAAACTATGGGCAGTGACAGTGACCTATGGGACTATGCAGGGTGCTCTGCAAAGGTGGGACTGTGGTGGTTTAGGATAGGCAGCTCAGTTATAGAGCTTAGGTGGAGAGCTTAATCCGTCTGTGGTATTACCAACCGTTGTGCCATGCCATGAACATCTAAGGTGGCCATAACAGGACATCTTGGGTGGAAACTTAGGGACACAAACAGACCAAGACAAGGAGCCAGCTTTGGATACCGACTTTGGCTTGGACTCTTGTTAAGTCTGCTAAAGGAACCTATGGGCAGGGTCAGTGACCTATGGGACTATGCAGGGAGCTCTGCAAAGGTGGGACTGTGGTGGTTTAGGATAGGCAGCTCAGTTATAGAGCTTAGGTGGCAGTGACAGGAAAGTACGAGGCCATTCGGACACTAACATCTGAGTGGCAGGAACCACTTTGACAAGGGTGGCCTGAGACAACCAGAGACAGGAAGCTCTGGGATTGAGGATACCATGGGCATGGCTTTGGCTAGGTCCATAATAGGAACCTAGTGGCAGGAACAGGTCCTTGGGGACCAATCCGTCTGTGGTATTACCAACCGTTGTGCCATGCCATGAACATCTAAGGTGGCCATAACAAGACATCTTGGGTGGAAACTTAGGGACACAAACAGACCAAGACAAGGAGCCAGCTTTGGATACCGACTTTGGCTTGGACTCTTGTTAAGTCTGCTAAAGGAACCTATGGGCAGGGTCAGTGACCTATGGGACTATGCAGGGAGCTCTGCAAAGGTGGGACTGTGGTGGTTTAGGATAGGCAGCTCAGTTATAGAGCTTAGGTGGCAGTGACAGGAAAGTACGAGGCCGTTCGGACACTAACATCTGAGTGGCAGGAACCACTTTGACAAGGGTGGCCTGAGACAACCAGAGACAGGAAGCTCTGGGATTGAGGATACCATGGGCATGGCTTTGGCTAGGTCCATAATAGGAACCTAGTGGCAGGAACAGGTCCTTGGGGACCAATCCGTCTGTGGTATTGGCAACCGTTGTGCCATGCCATGAACATCTGAGGTGGCCATAACAGGACATCTTGGGTGGAAACTTAGGGACACAAACAGACCAAGACAAGGAGCCAGCTTTGGATACCGACTTTGGCTTGGACTCTTGTTAAGTCTGCTAAAGGAACCTATGGGCAGGGTCAGTGACCTATGGGACTATGCAGGGAGCTCTACAAGGGTGGGACTGTGGTGGTTTAGAATAGGCAGCTCAGTTATAGAGCTCTAGGGTGACACAGACCTCTAATTCCCAGGAAGCCCAAGATAGTGATCTATGCTTTGGGGGGAAGTCGCCTTGCTTGTTGACTTGACAAGATCCTCTGGGGTGGCCATGATAGGGAGCTCTGGGCTGGGGCAGGGGGGGGGGCGAGGCAGGAGCTCACGACTGAAGAGCCACTCCAGGGGTTCCTGTCCTTTTCTTTATACTGTTTTCAGGTTTCTCCAAATCTGTGACCTAAAACAAAAACAGTAATCAGTTTTTCAGAAGTGAATCAGAAGAAATCATAACATTCTCTAAGCTAATGTCCGTAGTCTTATAGTCAAACCTCAAAAAAAGACTTTAAAACTCTTTACAAAACAAATGTAAGCTTAGTACAGTACCTTGAACCAGTCGTGGAGAAGAATCTCGGTTAATCGAAGTCGCTGCTCTGGCTCTCGCTGGAGACAATAACTAATCAAATGGCAGCATTCTGTGAAAAAGATGGAAGAAATATTGATTATTACCTTGATCTTCAATCCTGCTCTTTAATCATGTTATTCTTAAGTATCTCACTAGCTGTTTTTTTTTTCCTGTCATGAATTTTTGTTTTGTTTTGTATGATTTACAATTACAATTTGCTTTCTTCATTGAGATTAAGAGTTCACCTTCTGACAAGCCAGCTTTGGAATAGTTGTTCGAATTAATCATGCGCAGGTCATCAGTGTTGGGATAGTCCCCGCACACCAATGCAAACAGTAGAACACCAAGGGACCAGACAGTCGCTGGCTTCCCATTGTACTCGCCCTTCTCTTCATACTCCGGGGGGCAGTATTGATCAGTGCCTGGAGGAAAGAGATTTGCATTACCACAGCAGATTTTTTTTTAGGCATCCATTCGCATTTGGTGATACGTATATTATTCCCAACAGTGGTTCCCATTTTATAGCTAGAGGGAAAATACATACCATTGAATATATTGTAGGCTGATTTCTTAAGGAGGTCGCCACACCCAAAGTCAATTAGCTTGACTTCATGGGTCTTCTTATTGATCAACAGATTTTCAAGTTTGATATCGCGGTGTAAAACGCCACGGAGGCAACACATGTAGGCAGCTTGTGTTGCCTGCCGCATGACGACACAAGCTAAACCTTCATCAATGCTGCCTCCGTGGCGTTCCGTGAAACCAAACAGGTCCTCGCAGGGTGAGGGGCGTTCCAGCACCACAATATAATAGTCATTCTGGTCCTGCCAGTCCAGTAGCTGGATTATTTCTGGAACACTGGGGCCTCTGTTGGCGAGGATGAGCAGTGCAACCTCTAGTGGGAGGGGCTTGGAATGACATGGCTAGAGGAAATACAATTTTTATTTTGGTTAGATGGATGTGGTTTCCCTAATTAGGCCACAAATTTGTCTATTGAAAAATCAGCTATAGTAATATGAGATGAAGTGTCTCCGGCCCACCGGTGGGCCCACAGCCATTACATATTTAAAATAGTAATATTCTATACTAAACCTAAACTAATCTTGACAAACTATATATCATTTGAAAGCTTACAATCTCTAGTTTTCATATTTTCATACTCCTAAGGCGTGTTCAGACCTTTATTTTGAAATAGCGATGAACGTGAAAAATCGAGAGGGGACCCTTTAAGGGGAGACACTTAAAGGGTTAAATTGAAAAGACAGCAGAGAAAAACTGAGAGCACAGCCTACTTACAATACTGATGTATTCGAAATCCTCAGTCTTTGTGACAATTTTCACTGCCACCTAATAAACAAAACAATAAACCGAGATTTGTCGAAAAATGATTTACAATAAATATAAATCTACAGGTAATATTAATAAAATCCAGATGATCAATCTGCTAGCTAGATATTGTAAGTAAAAAAGGAACCTTAAAGCCATCCAGCAGTCGACTTCCCTCATAGACAGCTCCAAAGGTCCCTTCACCCAGCTTGTCGCCGATCACATAGTAGCGGGAATTGATGACTATTAAATAAGATTAGTTTTTCATGAAATATCATGCACTGGTGCAGTGTCCAGCAGGGTGACGCTTTATATCATCAGACAACTATTTTAAACAGCATATTTCCAATTCTTGTTTAAATAATTAACAAGTGATATTAAAATGGATTGATCTAGTATAAAAAGTGTGTGTGTGTGTGTGTGTGTGCGTGTTGTATTATTGTGGCAGTACACTTACCTACAGTTTTCTTTTCATTATTCTCCAGTTGTCTTGTCAGAGGTGAAACAAGACCCTCCGTGGGACTAACTAGTGTTTGGCCAACACCGATGCTCCAGTCTGACGCGGTGCGTACTGGAGTCTGGGTGACATTGGCGTTCCAATCAGAAGTGGTGCATACTGGAGTCTGGGAGACATTGGCGTTCCAATCAAAAGTGGCGTGTATTTGAGCCAGGGTGGCATCGATGCTCCAGTCAGAAGGGGTGCGACGGACTGGAGTCTGGGGGATGTCAGCACTCCAGTCTGACGTGGTGCGTGCTGGAGTCTGGATGATGTAGTCTGACGCTGTTCGTGCTGGAGTCAGGCCGGCATCGATGCTCCAGTCTGACGCTGTGCGTGCTACAGTCTGGGTGACGTCAGTACTCCAGTCTGACACGGTGCGTACTGGAGTCTGGGTGATGTTAGTGCTCCAGCCTGACGCTGTTCGTGCTGGAGTCTGGAAGACGCCTGTGCTCCAGTTTGATGCAGTGTGTGTTGGAGTCTTGGTGACGTCAATGCTACAGTCTGATGTGGTGCATGCTGGAGTCAGGCCGGCATCGATGCTCCAGTCTGACGCTGTGCGTGCTACAGTCTGGGTGACGTCAGTACTCCAGTCTGACACGGTGCGTACTGGAGTCTGGGTGATGTTAGTGCTCCAGCCTGACGCTGTTCGTGCTGGAGTCTGGAAGACGCCTGTGCTCCAGTTTGATGCAGTGTGTGCTGGAGTCTTGGTGACGTCAATGCTACAGTCTGACGTGGTGCATGCTGGAGTCAGGTAGGCATCAAAGCTCCAGTCAGATGTGGTGTGAACTAGAGTCTGGGCGACATCATCACAACAGTTCGATGCAGTGAAGATCAGGCCGGCATCGATGCTCCAGTTGGACACGGTGTGAAGGACTGGAGCCTGGGTGATGTCAGCACTCCAGTTTGATGCAGTGTCTACTGAAGTCTGAGAGACATTGTAGCAGCATACTAGAGATTGGAGGACATCAGCATCAGGGTGAACAGCAAGGTGTTCTTCCGCTGCTTGAAGGATTTCAGGATCACTGGTTGAAGGTTCCTGATGATTTTGATTCTCTACACTACAGATGACTTGCTGTTGAAAACTCTGAACTAAAGAGAGGAAAGATGTTAAAATCAAATAACATGAATTATTAATTGCATAGTCAGCGTCTAATCAGTTAATTATTAGTTAATTTTTTGGAGCCTTTTAGATTCTCTCTTAAAACGTGGTCATGCCACTTACCATCAGGAATTCTTCCAGGTGGTACTTCTGCATCAGTGTCTTGAGCCTTTTCCTCACACTGAGTTGAGCTGGTCTTCCTGCTGTATTTTTGACCAGCTCTCCAACAAAAGGTCCACCTCCACAACCTGAACCTCTTTTTCTTTTTAGAGGTGTCCTCCTTCCTCGTTTTCTTCTTTCCCCCATTCACATTCTCTTCTCCAACACGAACTGGATGTGGGTGGGCTTCCACCAAACTGGTAAAAGATTTCGGCGGTGAACCATGGAAATGCACATTTCCAAAGTCTTTTTCTGCATCTTTGCAACGAGAGCTACGTTGACCCATCGCTATCGTGATTTAGCTGCAGATTGAGCAAAATGAGAGTTGCAAGACTTGCCTTCACGCATCTCTGTGATGTCACAATTTACAGAACAGTCGTAGGCCTATACTCTATGGTCACGCTCAGAGAAACGTTCGAATCTTTTTGCTGCGCATGTGGGCACACAAAACGACCATTTATTCCCTTCTCTGATTGATTAATAAACGCATTGTCATTTATTTATTTGTTTTCAAGTCGAAGACAGACAGAAATAATGTAGAATTCGTATATTTTACGTTTCACACCGTAAATAAATAATGTAGGTAGTGTAAGTGTCGCGCGCGCGATTCAAGTATTCTGCTTAAAACCACCAGACCTTCCGCATTCACTCCTTTTATTAAATATGAAACATTTAATTATTTATTAATTATATTTTTCATTTAAATCTTCATCGCTAATGATCAGTCATACACAACATGCATACTGCGAAATGGAGATAGTAGGTCTAATAACATATGATGATGGTTATTAAAGTACCTACTTCATGTCACGATGCCTACTCTAGATCAGGTTTTTATAGTAGCTCGTGTAATCAGTGATCTCATAGGTACAGCCCACTCAAGTCACGTGACATACCTTTTTCAACTCCGCACCTAACGTTATGTTGACTCACGTGTCTACCATTGTCACGATGTATGGAGTCTGTAAACATGTAATGCGCTTTTACTGGTTGTAGTCAGACGATCTATTGATTTCATTTGCACACCTGTTGATAAACATCCGTCATTGATTTCTATGTGGGAGTCTGAGCTTTCGTCCTCCAACCTGTGCTGAATTGTCCCGGACATGGACGAGGTGGTGGATGAGAGTCCGCCTGTTAAGGGTCTCATAAGTAAAGTTCTTGAAGATCACAGGAGCAGCAGAACTGATCCTCTCTTACTGAGGAATGACTCTCAGTTTAAGAAGAACCTGGAAGCTGTAAGTGTATTTTAAAACGGACTTTTATACACTGTACTAGTGCCAGAGCATTAACGTGTAAAATTTGTTTAAAGACTGTTTTGCATATTGCTTACAATAGTGACTTTGAGAACAGCTGAAACTAATTCATTGCATTGGCCAGGCTGTAATATGAGATTGGTTAAAGGGAAACCTGTTGGGTGGGATTTTAAACCTTAAATATAAGGTGAATGTTTGTAAGATACAGTTAAAGCAAGAAAACATCTAAAATATGTATAGTTATAATATATAATTTAATATTATAATTGTGAGGACACTGTGACTCAAATCTTAGATGACAAATGGATTTTTTTTTTGTGTACATGTATGAATAATTATATATATATATATATATATATATATATATATATATATATATATATATATATATATATATATATATATATATATATATATTATACAGTATACACACTGTTCATTTGGGGTTGGTACGATTTTTTACAAGTGTTTAAATTCTTACAATGACTAATTTCTCTTTTAGTATATTTTAAAATGTAATTTATTCCTGTAAAGTCTAAGTTGAATTTTCAGCAGCCATTAACAGTGTCAAATGATCATTTAGAAATCATTCTATTCTGATTTGCTGCTCAAAACATTTCTTATTATTATCAAAGTTGAAACCTGTTGTGGTGCTTGATTTTTTTTGTGTGTGTGTGTGTGGAATACACACACAGAAATATAATTATTTGATCAATTAATATGGGCTCTTAAAACTGAATGTGTTAAATAATTATAAAGAGGGACTGTACAAAAAGAAGTATTGTACATTTAAAGTTGTTTTACTTGAAATATAATTTCAACTACCCGAATACTATGTAATGCAGCATTATGTATAAATGTAAATATTACATTTGTCTGCTTTTATTTTAGACCACAGGAAAATACTTTTCATCAAAATTTTATTGAATATTTTATTCAAAGAGAACTTCATGACGTTTTGCTGATCCCTTCATTATGTATTGTATAGTAAATGGCCCCTATCTTTTTATGGTTTCTTCAACACAAATTCTAGACATGGGGGTTAAGAGCTGCTGTTTACACTGGCTACAAAAATGACTTCACTGTGTGTTTCCCCAACATCCCACATGAGTCTATTAGCTAAAGTACACATTGAGTAATGGACAATCAGGCTGCTTCACTTTGTTTAACGCTGGTTTCTTTTTAGGCACAGCAACCTGTTTTGACAATGTAACATAGCTTTTATTGCTTATAAGGTCATTTTTTTGTAATCTGTACATGTTCTAACCTAGGTGGATGCATCCACTCTGACCTTTTAACAAAGTGATGTTTTGTTTTGGTTTAATTGGAAAAGCTAGATATGCTGTCTGTAATGAATGAATATTTCATGTAATCGTCAGAGCTGCTGTTCTAAGATAAGAAACAGCTGAAAAAGTGCATTGTCTCAGGACACAAAGCTGTATTGTTTTTCAGATGTTTAACCTCTTTCTCTCTATGCTAGATTATATCTCAGAAGCAGCCACCTGTGTCCATCCTCTGTTCAAATGCCGGACAGACTAGACATAAGGTAAATCAGGTATTTATCTCCCGTCGATACCCTCAGTCCTTCGATGACTTGAAAATCTGGTTGTTTAATAGTGTCAAGTGTAATTCTCTTGATGGAGAGGTTGGGGATGTTGTCAGTACTTGTTTTAGGTTATGTAAGTGTTAAGATGAGTACATCATGAGAAACATTAGAAAGTGAACATATCACCTAAAATGTTGCACATATCACCTGGACTATATAGTGTAGATAGATAAAGAGTTTATGTTCTAAATTTTGAGGCCATGCAGGCCAATAGTGTTTTATATTTTGTTAAATTCTGACCATCTCATCCTGTTTCTGTCCTGACTATTTTAAATCTTTCCGCTTTATCTTGATTAAGAATGTTCTCTATGTGTTGTGAAGGTTTGCGTGAATAATGTGCCATGTGCCGGCCGAGCACTGAGGAATGCTTTCTTATCCAATTGCCAGGATAACTGGAAAGCACATATTAAACTGGCTAGAATCATCAGGTAAGTTTCATTGCAATGTTGTGTGTTTGCCAGTTAGCCTTAAGGGCCGTTCAAACCAAGCATTATGACTATAAAGTTTTAATAATCTAATTCTATAACAATATAGGAGTCCACTCCACACCACATCTATAAGTACAGATGAAATATATTGTTGGAATCACTTTCAATACAATTTTTTTTCCAGCTGTTGATGGAAAAAACATTGGCAGCCAATCAGAATTCAACCGATGTTAAAGAGCTCGAACATTTAAAGCAGCAGATGACATAACTGCATCCCGTTTATAATAAACAGAACGTTCTCATCTTTTGGTGTGGTCGAAAATGTAGTTATCGTTATTTTCATAGTAACCTCAATGTAAGGAATAGAGGTAAGTGTAGTATACGCAGTTAAAATATGTAGTAAGATAGTGGGGACTGACTTAAATGGATTGTTCACCCAAAAATGAAAATTGTGTCATCATTTTTTTCCTACTATGGAAGTCAATGGGTGCCGTCAACTGTTTACCAACATTCTTTAAAATATCTTCTTTTGAGTTCAACAGAAGAAAGAAACTCACACTGGTTTGGAACAGCTTGAGGGTAAGTAATGACAAAATATTAATTTATGGGTGAACTATCCCTTTAAGGAATATTGCACAAATTTATAAACAAAAGGCGACTAGGGGCGGCCAGTCATTCCTTTCCGATGTCATACATCTATTGTGTACTGAATTTCAAATGCTTCCCTTGGGCTACAGATTTAAATTCCCCTTGTGTAAGTCAAATAGATATAGTAATTATTTTATTCCTGCAGCCATCATGTTTTTGAATGATTTATTGTAATGTGTGTTTACTGTGTGTGTTATGTTGCTGTACATGTATGTGTACTGCTGTCTATATAAATTCCCTTTCGAGGACAATAAAGTAAAGTTATCATTCTTGGTGTGAATAGGCCCTTAATATGAAGGGATTGTTTCAGGGGCGTTTCCTCTGAAGAGGCAATGCCTCCTCAAAAAATGTAATATTGGATGACTAAATAATCCATAGTACTAAAATAAAACAAAGCAAATATTAAGAAATTTTACATTAAAATGTGTATACAGTTGTAATCGAAATTATTCAACCCCCATTGCAAATTAGGTTTTTTGGCAAAATTTACAGACTTTCAGCTGTTTGCAATAAACAAATCAAACAAAAGGTATTGAAAGAGCTCAACACAACACATGTTTCAAGTGGTTTCTGCAAATTCAACTGAAAAGTTTTCAAATGAAAACTTTTAATGACTTCTGCAATCTCAAAATGATTCAACCCCTTGAATAGAATCCCTCACAAGAGCACAAATCTGCGAAACAGGTGTTGTTTCGAGCACACCTGATGCAACTAATCAAGGGCTTCATTAGTTGCACCAGGTTTGTTTGAGATAGAACACATGGAATATCTGAACTGGCTAGGGTTTTGTTGAGTGTCATGTTTGACTGCATGTTAGAAATATGGCTAAGTCAAAAGAATGGTCCAAAAAGTTAAGAGAAGATATCATCACCCTTCACAAGCAAGGAACAGGATAGAAAAAGATAGTGAAGAAACTAAGGGTGTATTCACACCTGCCTTGTTTGGTTCGATTGAATCGAACTCTAGTTCGTTTCCCCCCTTGGTGCGGACCTTTTGAGCAGGTGTGAATACAGCAATCGAACTCGGGTGCGGACCAAACAACCGAACCGAGACCCAGCTGAAGAGGTGGTCTCGGTACGCTTCCAAACGAACTCTGGTACGGTTCGTTTACGGTGTGAACATGAACCGACCCAATTGAAAGAAAGCACTGCGCCTTTGAGTTAACAGGCTTCCGTAGTCGGAGTTGTGTTATGGGAAAGTGATCTGTTGTAGCCTACTAAAATGAGTCGTGGTTTGACCTGGAGCTTCGAAGAGACGAGCTGCCTTATTAACATTTGGGCAGATGCCCATGTAGCACAGAATAACACAAAATTAGTAAAAGAACAAATATTGCAGTACGAAATATCTCCATGCTGAGCCTTTTTTGCACTTCCTGATTTCCCTACTTGAGAATCCTTGTCCAATGAATGGACGACCTTAGCACACGTGTGGTTTTGTTTACAAATTTTGGTTCACTTGCAAAAAGAGCCGTGTGAAAGCGAACCGTACCAAAAAAAATAATAATAATAATTTGGTCCGGACCAAAGCAAGTGAACTATCGGACTTTCCTGGTGTGAATACACCCTAAATGTTCCTAGATACACCGTTAGAAGCATAGTTCGCAAGTTCAAAGTTAAATGAACAGTGGTTACACTACCTGGACGGGGCAGAAAAAAAGCTATCAATGGCTGCAACCAGATTTGTGAGAAGGCAGGTTGAGAAAAACCCTTTTATTGACTGCAAAAGACCTGCAGCAAGATTTAGTGGCGACAGGTTTCAGCTTGCACAGTAAGCCGCGCACTAAACGCATGCCAAAACTCCAAGACATGCACCACTACTGACCCAAAAGCACAAGAAAAGTTGGCTCCAATTTGCTCAAAATCATATAAATAAGCTGTGGAGCAATGAAACAAAACTGTAATGTTTCGGCCCTATGGATCAGCGGTATGTCTGGTGGGAGAAGAATGAAGCATATGCTGAAAAGAACACTGCCTACAGTTAAGCATCGTGGGGCTCCGTTATGCTCTGGGGCTGCTTTGCATCCTCTGTCGCTGGAAACCTGCAGTGTGTGGAAGGCAGGATGGATTTATTAAAGTATCAGAAAATCCTAGGAGAAAACGTAATGCCATCAGTGAGGAAGCTGAAGCTTGGGCGTCATTGAACCTTCCAACAGGACAATGATCCCAAGCATACCTCAAATTCCACCAAGGCTTTGTTTCAAAAGAAGTCCTGGAAGATTCTACAGTGACATCACTGTCACCTGACTTGAACCCCATAGAAAGTCCCTGGTGGGATTTGAAGAAGGGGGTTGCAGCACGCAAACCCAAGAATATTAGAGAACTGGATGACATTGCTCATGAGGAATAGGCTAAGATTCCTCAGAAACGCTGGCAGAAGCTGGTGTCTGGTTATACATCTCGTTTGCAGCAGGTCGTAACAGCAATCGGATGTTCTACTAAGTACTACAGATGCTTGCCATGAAGGTGTTGAATAATTTTGAAACTGCAGAAGTAATTAAAAGTTGCATTTTCAGTTGAATTTGGGGAAACCACTTGAAACATTTGTTGTGCTGAGATATTTCAATCACTTTTGTTAGATTTGTTCATTCATTGCAAACAGCTGAAAGTCTGTAAATTTTGCCAATAAACCTGATTTGCAATGGGGGTTGAATAATTCAGATTACTGTAAACTGTAAATCACGTAGGCGTGTAATGTTTCTTAACAAAGTGACATTGCCAACTATTGGCCTGGCAGCATAATACAGTGTTTTTAGTCATTTTTGCAGATCTGTGTGAACAGGGATGATATTGACAACGTTGTCGTCTGTACACGAAAGACTCCAAGGAAAAATGTTCACTTGATGAGAAATATACTTTGTTTTTCTAATAAATAGAACATCAATTACATTTTAATCTAAAAATACAAAATAGAATCATTTTGCTTGTTGTTTTCTTGATATTGTAAGTAATGTTTATTGATTTTACCTGAAAAATGTGTCAACATTAAGTACAACTGGAACATAAATTTACATAAAAAAGGACAGTGAGGACTTTGCCTCCTTATTTCAGAAGAACAATGGATTGTGTCACATACAGTTGGGTCCAAAAAACTGACACCACACTGAAAATCTGAAATGTAAAACTAAACTTAATTTAAATCACATAATCAAAAGGATTGTAAACATATTATTGGATTAAGATTTGAAGATTTATTTCAGATTTAGCACAGTTTTAAGTCACTAATTAAATTGGATGTACAGTATATCCTTCAATCATGAAATATTACATGAATTCAATTTGTAACATACGATTGAGATACTGCTTGGAATTTACCAGTTTATTTACCAAGTCACATTAACAATAATTTTACATCCTTAACAATCCTTCTCCGATTCAAAATGAGCAAAAAAATGTGGAACTAGTTAATAAATCGTCGTCTTTCCTTTTTTTTTCAAACAATCATCAAAATATCAGCCAATGGTATTGTTTAATGAAAGCATAAACATTTATATAATGGTTTTGTTTTGGTTAATAAAATCATGCCTGTCATTTCCTGTAACACTTTCTTCTTTTTCCTGTTCTTATCTGGCATATTCTCAGGAGGACATGTACAGGTCAGGAGCTGGTGGAATGGCTGATGGATCGTTGTGAATTTATCCAGAACAGGGCAATAGCTTCCAAAATCTGGAACATTCTCCTGGACTTGGGCATGCTGCTTTCAGGTACACAGACGAGATTAAAACAGTTACTGTGAATGATCACATTGTAGAGTTTGGATGATTTATTGATTATATTATAAGGAATTATATGGATTTTGAATGTGCAGCACAGCCCGGCTCCCTCTGAGGTGCCTGACTAGAAAATAACGTTTACATACGTTTTGTCTAGACTGCTTCATGTCAGATGTTTAACCCTGTTGTGTCCAGTGGAGCAGAACAAAGTATTTGAGGACTCCAGGTCTCTGTACCAGTTCACCTTTGAGGAATGTGAAGCCCAGAGCTGTGATTTCCGAAATCAGGTCAACTGGCCAAGTGCAGTACATCTACTGCTACAGCTGGTCCCATACGTGCAGCCTCGCAGTGGAACCCACAGGCGGTGAGCATACGGTTACACATTAAAGCTTAATGATATTGTTTTGTCTTAGGTCAAAGGTCATTAAATATCTTGTCCCTCATGATTGTACAACTTAATTGCTTTTAATTTACTATCCAGTGCTAACAGAACGTGCCTGGACCTGTAAACAACCATTACTGATTACCTAAGCAGAGCTAAACATATATAAAAGAGGCTTTTAATTACTATGGAAGTTGTGACCATTTACCCCTTGGGTTGTTTTTCTTGGCTTGGGATCCAAAAGGTTATTGTGATGGAGGCTTTCTCTCTCATGCCCCTTTTCCACCAAAGCATTTTGAGAGCCGGTTTGGAGCCGGTGCCTACTCGCGAACCAGTTCTTTGTGTTTCGACAGCCAAAGAACCGGTTCTCGGCCAGGAAAATTGGTTCCAAAGCGGCACCAACTCTTTGCTGGACTAGAACCGTTCTTTCTTGCCACGTCATGCTTACGTCGGGGGCTGGGGGCGGGTTACTGTGAACAACAACACGACGGGAATGGGAAAGCTAAGACGTATGGCGACATACACAGTGACGTAACGACGTCGTTCGCTGGGCTCTCTAGTCAGTGGAAAAACAAACAGGTTCTGAGAAGGTTCGCAAGTTGAACCAACTTTGAACCAGCACCAGTTCCGAACCAGTTCTTTTTTGGTGGAAACGAGGTCACAGTGGACCTCAACTGAGGGTCTGGATTGGGCAAAATTCAGAATTTAAGAATTGGCTGCCTTTCAATTCGTGAGTGTTTGAAGTGATTTGGAATTTGAATTGGAGTGACAGGAAGTGAAATTTACTAAATTGCAATTCATTAAAAAGAAATTGAACAAGTAGGACTAATACTGGGAAATGAAGAGGTCTTCCATCATGTATCTCTCTGTCTGTCTGTCGGCCTATAAACTTTTAAAAACTTTTTTAGTTTGGTTGTTTTACTCTTTCAAACAAGGCTGTCAAGCTAATAGAGTGCAACAGCGCCAGACCAATTTTTTTTAACAGTGTTGGTTCCGGAAGTATTTTTTCCATTCATTTCTCCTATAGGGATTAAAAAAATTCCTTTTTAAAGCGTTAGAAGCCATGAACCAAGCCAATCAGCTAGGCGGTGAATCATAACATTGCAAACTTTGATTTGAAGTAAAAAAAAAGTTTTGTGAAAATCGGACAAAAATACAAAGGTGTACAAGGCTGTGTCCATATCGGGCTTAGTGAGGGAAAGAACTACAATTCCATGAAGCACTGCAAACAACATAATCAAATTAAAAAACAATGTAGGATTATAAAACTACTCAATTAAAATTGATTATATCTATAGAAACAACATATTTTACGTTTATTGCAAAATACCCATATACATACAAATATTTAAGCGGAGCTAGACGGAGCTATTGAGCTCTTTTGGTGCGGTTTGCTTGTTTCGACTCTGATTGCTGGAATTTTCTGTCCATCAAGTTTTTCGCCACAAATTCCACTGTTTTAAAACACGGTCGTTTTAAAAGTAAGTTGAAATAATGCGGACTAACAGCTTTAACATAAGCATATACCATCGATTAACAACCTCGTAGCTCACAGTAGGGCTGTCTAAAAAGGTTTCTAAGTTATCATTAAAAATGTATTTTTTACTTCCGGAACCCGACGTTTGTCTTAACGACAACGACGTCGTTTAACCTACCTTGTTAAAATGGACAGTTGTTGGGTTTATATGATTTTCTTTGAATTAATACGTCATCCCTGCAGCACTCTATGATGACACAATTTTCATTTTTGGATGAATTATCCCCATAAAAAATTACAATAGGCAAATGGGGTTTGACATAATCTGCAACCCATATTTTAAAAAAAATAAAATCAATGACCTGTAATCTGGACAGGGCTTGTAGATGATTAAGGCCAAATGTGGCAGGGAAATCATTCAGTATCTTTCCGTAACGTCAGCTGCAGTTCCAGCCTTCACCAGCAGATGTCTGTGTGACAGTGCTCATCCGAGTGCATGCCGGACAAATGATTTTGCTCCAGGCTCTGTCTCACTTTCAGATATTCAGACATACCCAACCTGTTCAGAGTGCTGCCTCACTGCTTTTGACCTTTCACAGTCTGTCAAAGCACATCTCATCAGTTCACTGACATGTTTTGTTTGTGCATCTAAGGTTTATGATATTATTAATATTTGATATACACTCACCGGCCACTTTATTAGGTACCCCATGCTAGTAACGGGTTGGACCCCCTTTTGCCTTCAGAACTGCCTCAATTCTTCGTGGCATAGATTCAACAAGGTGCTGGAAGCATTCCTCAGGGAGTTTGGTCCATATTGACATGATGGCATCACACAGTTGCCGCAGATTTGTCGGCTGCACATCCATGATGCGAATCTCCCGTTCCACCACATCCCAAAGATGCTCTATTGGGTTGAGATCTGGTGACTGTGGGGGCCATTTTAGTACAGTGAACTCATTGTCATGTTCAAGAAACCAATTTGAAATGATTAGAGCTTTGTGACATGGTGGAAGTAGCCATCAGAGGATGGGTACATGGTGGCCATAAAGGGATGGACATGGTCAGAAACAATGCTCAGGTAGGCCGTGGCATTTAAACGATGCCCAATTGGCACTAAGGGGCCTAAAGTGTGCCAGGAAAACATCCCCCACACCATTACACCACCACCACCAGCCTGCACAGTGGTAACAAGGCATGATGGTTCCATGTTCTCATTCTGTTTACGCCAAATTCTGACTCTAACATCTGAATGTCTCAACAGAAATCGAGACTCATCAGACCAGGCAACATTTTTCCAGTCTTCAACTGTTCAATTTTGGTGAGCTCTTGCAAATTGTAGCCTCTTTTTCCTATTTGTAGTGGAGATGAGTGGTACCCGGTGGAGTCTTCTGCTGTTGTAGCCCATCCGCCTCAAGGTTGTGCGTGTTGTGGCTTCACAAATGCTTTGCTGCATACCTCGGTTGTAACGAGTGGTTATTTCAGTCACTGTTGCCCTTCTATCAGCTCGAACCAGTCTGGCCATTCTCCTCTGACCTCTGGCATCAACAAGGCATTTCCGCCCACAGAACTGCCGCTCACTGGATGTTTTTTCTTTTTCGGACCATTCTCTGTAAACCCTAGAGATGGTTGTGCGTGAAAATCCCAGTAGATTAGCAGTTTCTGAAATACTCAGACCAGCCCTTCTGGCACCAACAATCATGCCACGTTCAAAGTCACTCAAATCACCTTTCTTCCCCATACTGATGCTCGGTTTGAACTGCAGGAGATTGTCTTGACCATGTCTACATGCCTAAATGCACTGAGTTGCCGCCATGTGATTGGCTGCTTAGAAATTAAGTGTTACCGAGCAGTTGGACAGGTGTACCTAATAAAGTGGCCGTTGAGTGTATATTCTGTAGCCAATATTTTCTGTAGAAAATAAAAAGTCCTTACTGTTTAGCCTGGCTTGACCTCTAATGAGCTGCAAATAATTTGTGCAGGGCCTCACTTAATCAGATCAATGACGTTTAGCACTTTGGTACACAGTACGTAAGCAGGGGGTCAATGGACGCAAATGGAAGTTAAGCTATAGGTCATGTATCTGCATCATTTCCTGTCTGCTGGGAAAGTCAGTCAGGTTCTGTCCTAGTGGCTTTGTCTAGGCAGGATGTCCATCTTTAGTGAGATCAGACCTGTTTTTGGTCCCTCTGTCTGCACCTCCATGTGGCCTGATTAAAGGGATAGTTCACCCCAAAATGAAAATTCTGTCAGTAATTACTCACCCTCATGTTGTTCCAACCCCGTAAGACTTTCGTTCATCTTCGGAACACAAATTAAGATATTTTTTTATTAAATCTGAGAGCTGGATCACTCCTCCATAGGCTTCTAAGTCGAAACTTGCCGGCCCAGAAATGTTAAAGACATCGTTAAAATAGTCTAAGTGACTACAGTGGCTCTAGTTTATCAAGCGACAAGAATACTTTTTGTGCGCAAAAAACAAACAAAAATAACGACTTTATTCATTTCCTTCTCTGTGGGCCTCGAGTTAGTTCACGTAGTGTAACTGCGCAGCGCTTCTGTGTTGTACGTCAAACGTAGGCTCACTACTGGCCAACGCTGGTCATGTGTGTGATGCGTGTGACGTACAACACAGAAGCGCTGCGCAGTTACAGTGCGTGAACTATCTCGAGGCCCACAGAGAAGGAAATGAAGAGTTGAATAAAGTCGTTATTTTTGTTTGTTTTTTGCGCACAAAAAGTATTCTCGTCGCTTGATAAACTTAAGATTGAGCCACTGTAGTCACTTGGACTATTTTAACGATGTCTTTAACTTTTCAGGGCCGGCAAGTTTCAATCCCTTAGAAGCCTATGGAGGAGTGATCCAGCTCTCAGATTTAATCAAAAATATCTTAATTTGTGTTCCGAAGATGAACGAAAGTCTTACGGGGTTGGAACAACATGAGGGTGAGTAATTACTGACAGAATATTCATTTTGGGGTGAACTATCCCTTTAAGCTTTCAAAATGCAAGCTTTACCAAATTAATTGTATGCCATGTATTGTGATTTTATTGTGATTTTTTTAATGCATTCTTGCTGAATAAAAGTATTCATTTCTTAAAATAAATAAATAAATAAATCGTATGCAACCATTCAAAAGTTGAAAGTTGAAAGTTTTTATCAAATCAAGTCGCACCGCATAACATTTACAAACGTGAACTATCCATGCAATATTTATATTCTGTAATAAATAATAATAAAACATTGCACAAAACTACTTGATAAGATTAATCCTTTTACTGATGCTTTTTTCTCCATTATGATCTCAGAACAGTAGTTGTATAACTTTTTGACTATATGTCACCAAAAATAATTTTAATCAAGAAATCTTTAAAAACAAGTTTATCATAAAAAGTGTATTTGTCTCACTTTATGTGTAAATGGCATTTTTAGTATATTTACAAAATAATGCTATGCAATTGACAAATGCTATGCAATTGACATGGTACCATGTCCAAAAAAACAAACTTGTTAAATTGAGATTAAACTGTGTTTTATGCTGTTCTGTAGCTATAAAGAAGATGCAGAGAAATCATCTGATGCTTGTAACCCAGTTCTTCAAATGAAAGCATTGGAGCATCTCACCTCAACGGTAAGAAAATGTATTGAATTATCTCATAAGCTTTTTTCCAAATCTTGCATTTAGGAAATTTTAAGACCAGTTTCATGCCTAAACAAACATCCAGCAACTAGTGAACCTGTCTTTGTCTGTGTCTTTTAACCACACTACTCAAAAGGTTTAGTACAGAGCATTTTCACTTGCACAGAAACCCTGTGACACCTGCGCTCTGTCCGTTTGAGAGCCAGCAGCTCTGGTGTAATGACTGAATCAGTACATTACTGTGTCCATGCGGCACGTGCTTAGCTTCCAGCTATCAAGGTAATGGCCTGTGCACCTGCAGTCACCTTGGCAACAGAAATATACGGGCACTTCCTGAGATCGTCATTTGCATTGGACACCCTGGGGAACTGATGATGCCAGGGTATATGCAGGAATCTTGAAGTTAATTTTAATACCTTTTCAAGACTTTTTCAAGACCTTCTCAATATTTTTTAATACCTCACCGCCACTTCAAGCTGTAACCATTTACAGTGATACTTTTAACTTAACAGTTTTAGTTTGTGATAAAGACTATAGACCACTCTGATAAAAAAAAAAATCAAATAGGCTGGGATAGTAAATTAAAGCAAAGTTTATTAAAAAACAAAACAAAACTTTGCTCCACCCTCAACAACAATCATGCTGACATGTGCCTCAGTTCTTCGTTTTTAAAAAAATAAAAATCACTAAATTCACACACTTTTACGATGTTTTTGGGACTCAAACTGTTGGACAGCTAATTCAGAAAAAATTAGGGATCCACCGAAATGAAAATTCTTGGCCGAAACCGAAAACCGAAAAAGAGGAACCCAAGGCCGAAAAACCGAAAACCGAAACACCGAAAGAAATTATGCCAATTATAAGTACCATTGCATTTATGGTTATGACTGTGTACAAACTTAATACTAAAATCAAGGCATTGCAATTGCATAAATTAACATTTTCAAAGAATAAATCAATTACAAATTATGCAAATATTTATTTAGCACAATGCACAGTATAAAATAAAATTCAAACTAAAATGTTTAACTTGACCCCACTCATGTGTACATTAAATAATAATCTGCTGGCCTGCAGAAAGGTTTTAAAATTAAATGTTCTCTCATAAAAACAAAGCCGAGCACGAACTTCTCATCACACCAGCACCCAGTTTGCACGTCTAAATTAGTTGATTACATTTTAAAAATGAGCATACACTAGCATAAAAAGCCATTTTAATGAACAAAGGTCCATGTTTAATACAAATGTACACGAAACTTAATGAAATATGTTTAGTGAAATTAGAAAATATTTAAGAGAGCGTTAATTTAGTACATATTCCTATACATATTTTGTTGTAATGTCACAAGTAATAATCTCAGGGTTTACTGGGTTTTACATGATTATTTTTGTATTGGTGGTGGTAGGCTACTAAAAAATAAACATTGTCACGTGTTTATCTTTCTTCTCACCGATTCCTGATGGTTAGAGGACAGTTACTTGAGTCGTCCCCTGTCGTTTCAAAGAATAGTACAACGGCGAGCGCGTCAAGTATAAACGCCTCGACCGTTTGGAGAGGTAACGTTACGCGCGCTGTCTGTGGAGACTCGCGCTGCAGAGGCAGGCGAAAGTATAAACAAGGCTTCCGTCTCCTCGCGGGTTCAGATATACTGAAATACGTCCACACCGCAGACATGTTGCTTCCATAGACAGTAAAAGGTTGCTTCAGACAAGCACGTGCAGGTCGCGGTTTCTGTTCGCGTCATCACAACATTTCGGCCGTATTGTTTCGGTGATAAAAGTCTTTCCGAAAATGCACTTTTGGGCTATTTTCGGTGGCCGAATATTCGGTGCATCCCTAGAAAAAATACTTTCAAAATTTAAGACTTTATAAAGCCGTGATAAGACTTTTTAATACTTTTTAAGGGTCTTAATTTTCCCAAAATTGATTTATCACCTTTTAATACTTTTCAAGACCCCGCGGATACCCTGCATACAGATACATTGGCAACGTATCCCCTTTACGGGTAATTTTAATCTGTGTATGCGATCCCTGATCATATTCACGATCAGTTATTAAAATTATATTCCCTTTATTTGAGCTAGAATCGCTACAGTGTGTGTTGCTCAGCCTGTATGTCTTCTGGATTGTCATTAAAACTTTGTATTGGAACTAATCTTCTTCTTCGTCTGCCTTCCTGCAACCCACCATGACAATAACACTATACTTTGAGTGAGTGAGTGAGTGAGTGAGTGAGTGAGTGAGTGAGTGAGTGAGTGAGTGAGTGAGTGAGTGAGTGAGTGAGTGAGTGAGTGAGTGAGTGAGTGAGTGAGTGAGTGAGTGAGTGAGTGAGTGAGTGAGTGAGTGAGTGAGTGAGTGAGTGAGTGAATGAATGAAGCAAGCATTTACATAACGCTTTCATAAGTACTACTGTACACCCAAAGCACTTTATAATCATATCAGGGAATCTCTCCTGAACCATCACCAGTGTGCAGCATCCACTTGGATGATGCGACTGCAGCCACAGTACAACGGCGCCAGTGCACACACCACACACCAGCTACAGGTGGAGAGGAGAGAGAGTGATAGAGCCAATTCAGTGGATGGGGATTATTAGGAGGCCATGATTGGCAAGGGCCAATGGGTGGAATGTGCCCAGAGCACCGGGGTTACAACCCTACTCTTTTACGAGAAGTGCCATGGGATTTTTAATGACCAGAGAGAGTCAGGACCTCGTTTTAACGTTTCATCCGAAGGATGCTTATAATACCTTGGCAGTAAATAAAAAATAATAATTAACACTAATACAATGGCTGAGGAAGTGATGGCATATGACATCTTTCTCTCTTCTGACTGTTGTAATAAATCTCCCTATATATTTTGACTCTTTTGGAAAGAAAATCATGACTTTTTTTTCTTTTGTTTTCTTTTTTTTCTTTTCTTTTGGAGCAAATGAGAATACAAAAATTATATGTACTGCCATCTCCTGTTTACCACAATAGAAGTTTGTGCTATGGCGACTTCCATGTCTGAGAACCCTGAAAATGTCAAAAAGGGTCCATTATTAGAGCCCGACCGATATGGATTTTTGGGGGCCGATGCCGATATTAGGGAGTAAAAAAAGCCCGATACCAATATATCGGCTGATATTATTTATGTGTATATTATAATACAGTAGCAATATTATTTATGTGTATTATAGTACAGTATACCAGTCAAAATTTTGGACACTTTCCTATTGGTGTGTAAAAACTTTTGATGGGTACTTTACACAGTATAAACAGAATAAATATATTTTATAAACACGTTTTGCAATGATCACTCAAATGTGGTGATCAAACACTTGTGTGACACAGATCTGTAATGGAGGCATGGGGAATGATAGAATGAGAATTATACAGTTGAGCTGTAACCAAACTAGTTTGCATTGCATGTTATATTATATTATATTATATTATAAATACTTTTGCACAATCTTCACTAACGACTTTGTCTTTTAATTTAGTCATAACTTGTATCAATAAATATATAAAAAGTGTCACTGACAAAACCTTATTATCTTCTATTTTTAGTCTTAATTCCTCTAATCTCTACCAGTGGAGGAAGAACTCAGATCTTTTTACTAAAGTAAAATTAATAATATAATAATGAAAACGTTTTTAATTACATATGTACAGTACTTTTATACTATTTTAAATAATTAGTAAGCAAAATGTATGAAACTAGGCTACTCTTAATGCAAAATGGCCCTATATAAAGTGTTATAATTATATAAATTATTGGAATATTGCTTGCTTGATGTTGTAACGTAGCGTTATAGGCAGAATGAGCTTTAACACTGCGTCTACACCGGACGCGGCCGTTATTGCTCGCGTCGCAACAGCTGTTTACCCGAGACAAAGCAGAATCAGTTTACTGTCGGAGATTTGTCGCTCGCGCCACGCATTTTAATCAATATTTCATCAACCAATTGCCTGGATTTAATAAACAAGAAGTAAATATAGCAGACAATATAATCAGAACTTCTCAGCTGCGCGCTTGCAATAGTCACAAGCTCACACAATACGTGACAGAGGCTGGTAGCAGAGAAATCAATTCTGTGAATTACACTGCGCAAATCACAAGTAGGCTACTACCCACCGGATGAAGAAGGGTTGGCTCTCAGTCTCCACAGGCTACATAAAATATTCATTTTATTTTATTTTATTTTTCGTGTTCGCATTTATGAGGAAAAAACAATGTTACAGACGCGACAGTTCAGCACTACGGACGTGAGCGCTCTGAAAGCGGCACTAAAATATGCTTTGAAACTTTCACATAGACATCAAACAGAAAGCACAAAACCTTTCGTTTCAAAGTGAATTTCGTTTTTTATTAGTTGTATCTTAATTTTAATCAATGTTTCATCAACCAATTGCCTGGATTTAATAAATAAGAAGTAAATATAGCAGGCGATAGATAATCTCAACACGGAGGCGCCTGCGGGTGAACTGAAGCTCGTCTCATGAACCGAAACTCAGCGTATAGACCTGAGAATTGAAATACATCTACTTTTAAACAGAACAATTCAAAGCGAAAGACAGACAGACTCATGTAATCATATGAAATGTGCATTTCTCTCTGGCGCACATTCACTGAAGATCGCGAGTCAGCATCGTCAACTTCATCTTTGGCTGACACTGACTGAAAACACTTGTTTATTAAGAAACAATTCAAATGTCTCCTTGCTATATTTGTTGTA
Organism: Rhinichthys klamathensis goyatoka; assembly: GCF_029890125.1. Lineage (NCBI taxonomy): Eukaryota > Metazoa > Chordata > Actinopteri > Cypriniformes > Leuciscidae > Rhinichthys > Rhinichthys klamathensis. The sequence goes on from NW_026606897.1 coordinate 1,962,509, forward strand.
TTCATAATCATTACTTTTGCCAGTTCTTTGTGACAGCTTTTAGGTGCTTTATTGGCAGCGCCACCCTTACATGAATCACCGCACCCGCATTTTTTAAAATATTCATTTATCGGCCATTATAAATGCCGATACCGATAGTTAGGAAAATGCCTAATATCGGCCGATAATATCGGCCCGCCGATATATCGGTCGGGCTCTATCCATTATATAAAATAAATATTACATTTATTGCAGCAATATTGTGCATGGGTACTATTTTTAAAATAAAATTTTATGTTATCCTAAACATCAATCTGTAACCCTGATCTTCATAATATCGGAATAGACAATTAAAAAACCCTAATGGTTGACCACTACTTTTTTGTTGTCCTTTTTGTTACTACACATCTAAAAAAAACTGTCAGTTCATGAACCTTGAGTACACATAATATGGCAATAGTTGTCAGCTCATTGAATAACTTGTGAACCACACAAAGGATTCAGCAAATAAGGCGTTGAATGCAGATATGAACCGTTAATGGAAGTAAATGTCATGAAAATCACAACTAGTTCTCAGTTCCCAACCCTAGTTTTTGTCCTGCTGGTTGTTTCCCACCCACATACAACATGCTTTCCATCATCTGTCAGGGGCTGTGGACTAATAGGCCATTTGTTCCTACTTGTTTTACTAAATCCAATCTATCCACCACCGTCACTTCGCTTCAGATGATCATTGTGCTTCTCCTAACGTGCTATAACTGACACCACCTTCTCAAAAGAAAAACAATGCAAAAGTTCCACCACATAATGCTGATCTACCATGAAACCTATTCCAACACTACAATAACACTACTACGTTTCACCTCATCCATTCTTCACCTACAGTACCTAAATATTACAAAACAGACAGCTGATATATTAGTTCACACTACAGTAGGGCTGGGCGATATGACTATATTATCGTATATCGACGATGTCTCGCAAGTATCGCGATGTCAATTTAACAGTCTGTTTCCAGACGATAATCGCCAATATCAAAAAATGACATAGGCTTATATTTCACATAGCCCTAGTTAAACATATTTATTCACATCATCATGCAATAACATGAATGAAATATTTTTTTATAGGCTAGTTAGTAGGATTAAGAATAGAAAATCGATTCTTGATAGCATTCTTAAAGCGCAAGACGAAAGAGAACACGTCTGCATGCGCGCTGTTTTCTGAGCTGCGCACTCACGCAAACAGCGCAAAGAGCCGCCTCTCACATAGTGCACGGACAAATACACAGAATTATATCTCACAATTATACTTCTAGTTAATTTATAGCATCAAATAAACATGAATAAACATCAGAAGAATTATTGTTTCAACCGTGGAAAGACTTCAGTAGGTGCACACCTCTTTTCAAGTTCAAATATCCCCGTAAACACAGCCGGTTTTGTCTTAATGGTTGAGAAAGTAAAACAGTATATGTCCATTGAATCAGTCCACTGACAGCCTATACTCGCTGCCACCATTAATGTTGATCAAAGAACAAAAGAAAAAGAAAATCACTCACTGAACTTTTGTAACTTTAATTAGCTTAATATTTTATTTGCCTGTTGTTCGGCGCTGACTGCTCCAACTGCAACATTAGTCTGTGCGACCTTGAGATGCGTTCCCTGTCAAACATCATTTGTCCTTACTTTCGTAATTTTGTTAAACATTTTTCTTCATATAATCAAGTAGCCTAGGCCTATTTTATTTTGGTTTGCAGGCTGATAAAAGTTCATCAGAAAAACAAATGGTAGAAGTAGGCTAACTTTACCCGTTTCTGAATATTAGTTTAAATGTTGCACATAATAAATAGGCCTAATCAAAAAGCAAAAACGTGACCATTGTAATTAAAATAAAAATAAAAATGTCGTTATATTGCAAACGGATGAAGAAATTGAGTTTGAATAGGCTATCTCATGCACGCGTTCGGAGCAATGTTGGCAGCTCCGTAGGCTATATTGGGAGCGTTATAGGCCTACTTTGCTTTAGATTAAATAAATGAATAAATAAACAAAACAAACAAAAAAAATCCCCAAATATAATTTTTAATGACTTCTGTTTGTAAATAAATAAAGCAGTCATTTTTATTTCTTAAACGGCTTAAGGTGAACTTGGAACTAAAACCAAAAAGGAGGAAAAAACAAAACGTTTTTGCTCATTCAGAACTACAATTCGTTTTTAATTCCTAATTTTAGACAAATAACAAATATATTATAGTTTGAAAATACAAGTTTAAAAACAGCGCTACACATAGGAAATTAAACTTATTATTAAATCAGGCGATAGGCTACCGCCAAAAAAAAGGAGAAAATCAGACCTTATGAAAAACAAATAGACAAGACAAGACACCTAGCTATAACATCAACATGCATTCACCATTCTTACAATCACCAAATTGTGCTCTGTTCTGTTCAGTTGTAGGCCTATTTAACATTTCTCCTCGCGAAACGAAATTCGTTTCAAACACAGATGCAATAAGAACAGTGAGGAAATTATTAGCAACACTAACATAACAAGCAAAGCTAATGTTTTATGCTCGTTTAAGCTCAAACTAACCAAAGTAAAACCTTTAACGTTTCAATCATTAAATTAAACCAACTAAATCGCAGGCTATCATTAGATAAAGTGCAGCCAAACTCAACATGACTTGTGTTAACGTGTATTCCGTATGTGTTGTCTCCAGCGGGGCGCATAGGGGGCGGGGCATGGGTAGACTATATAATCGGATATCGCGATATTTTTTAAGGCGATTATCGATAAAATATTTTTTACATATCGCCCAGCCCTACATTACAGGAGACATGTCTTAAGTGGAAGACTGACAGGTACCCACCCTCTCTTTTCATTCCCATGGCCAGGCACTTCTGATAGCGGCAGTACTGGCAGCGATTGCGCTGACGTTTATCGACCAGACACTCCTTGTTGTCCCTGCAGGTGTAGCTCAGGTCCTTCCTGACTGTGCGCTTGAAGAACCCCTTACAGCCTTCGCAGCTGTACACGCCATAATGCTTCCCTGCAAATACAAATCATTTTCACATTACCTCTGAGATGCAATGAAATGTCATTTTTTAAAACATTCACTGTAAACAACATCCTCTGTCCAAGGATGCTTTAGAGTCAATGACAAAAAAGAAAGTTCACAGAAAAATCTTTCCAACATTTAGTTTAAAACACGTTATAAATTCTTAGTAATGTACTCTTTGTATTTATTTTAGTTTCATATGGTTTAAAAAAAAAACTTTATACCATTTTCAAGAAAACTTAATGACTGCAAAAATGTTGTGTGCTTTAACCATCAATTAATATATTTTCCCTACAACTTGAATACATGTGAGTGTAAAGGTCTTAATCATTGTTTTTAAAGGCTGAAATATATATATATATTACATTGTCTTATGCTTTAAAAAATATCGGCATGTAATTACAGCGTAATTCTTTTCTGTAATTACATCTATAATCATGCTCACCTTTGTATTGCTGTGTTCAGCTGAACAGTTGAGATTCTCAGTTTGATGGCTTAATCAATGTACTGTAAAATACTGTATCATGTAGCTTGTGGTTGTGTTTAGGATTTAGTGCAAGACCTAATAATAAAACCAGCAAAAACATAATTTGCAGCAAAGTTCACCGGATGCTTGCCAAGTTTAAGATGATCACTTAAGTACTTAAGTAAAAGAAAAAATATATATATATATATATATATATATATTTGCAAATGTATTTGTCACCTATGACCAATGCAATGTGCTGCATCCCTAATTGTAATGTTTTATATAATGGCTAAACTCTTGTTTTTATCATTTGCATCCATCCGTCTGTCTATCTGTTTGTCCATCTTTCTGTCCATCCATCCATATTTTTGTCCATCCATCCATATGTCTGTCTATCTGTCTGTCCATCCGTCTGTCCATCCATCTGTTTGTCCATCTATCCATTCCTATGTCTTTCTGTCTGTCTTATCTGTCTGTCCATCCATCCATCCATCCATTTGTCTATCTTTACATCTGTCCGTCCGTCCATCCATCCATCCTTTTGTCTGTCTATCTGTCTATCCCAGGGGCGAAAATTTCATCAAAATGTTGGGGGGGACAATAAACATAACAATTCTCAAGAGCAATTTTTGAAGGGGACACCAATAATACAGGCAAAATTGTACTTGCAAGGATATGTGTACACCGAGGAAAGCCTTACTACTATTATTAGTGTAGCATGGAGACCGTTCCATTATCCTTCTTCTCAAAGTTTCTTTCTGGTTTAATGAAAAAGCTGACTAAATTGACCAAAAAAATTCTTCAAAACCATAATTTCTTTTGTAAATAAGTTGTTTTGTGTAAACAACTTATTTACAAAAAATGTATGGTTTTGAAGAATTTTAGCCGGGTTTTCGCCTGGAAGGCTCTATAGAAATCTGGCACCCTAGAAGTTAAACCGAGAGAGCGTGCGTTCACACTTCACAGACACCAGAATAAACGCGTTCACAACGTTCATCAGGCAGTAATACAGCACGTTCAGTTCACGTTCGGCCAAAATATGAACGAGTTCATGAACTATCGTTCAATGAACGCGTTCAGGCACAACACTAATTAAATGATATAAACCGACTAAATCACAGTGAAAGCGTTAAAATTTAAATGCGCACCCGGACAAGACTAACGTTACATCACGTATGCGTACACTCTATGGGGTGTGGGTGTGTGTGTGGGGATATACTCTATTAAACAAGCTAGGTAAACATTATAATCGCTAACATAGACTACATCAGTGACAAAAGTACATTAGTACACAATCATATATTTGTTTTTAACATGATTTAATAATGACTCAGCATCATCTATATTAAAGAGAAAATAATCACTTCATCCGATGTTTAAAGTGAATAAAATAACATTGACTTACTGGAGTTCCACAACTACTCAAAAACATAGTTAATCTCTCCCGCCACCGGAATGTGTGTGTGTCGGTGCTCGACGGTGAGGTAAAAGGGGCGGAGGCAGTGGACCAAAGCACTGTGAGGCAAGGGAGGGGGGACTCAAAATGTTTAAAACGTTTTTTTTTTTGTTGCCCCGTTTGCATTTGTATTATTTTATTTCTTAAACAATTATTTTAAGAATATATCATTATTTTATTTACAACACATATATTTTAATGATATTTTAGGGGGGACAACCCTCACCCCCGACCCCCCATCCATTCATTTATGTATATGTCTATCACTGTCTGTCCGTCCATCCATCCATCCATCCATCTATCCATCCATTCCTATGTCTTTGTCTGTCTATCTCTCTGTCCATCCATCTATCCATCCATCCGTCCATCCATCCATTCATTCATACGTCTATCTGTCTATGTCCATCCATCAGTCCATCAGTCAATTTATCCCTCCATCCCTCCAAATAAATCATGGGTATAATAGCCAACTGATGAAAATGAGGGAAGACATCAATCTTGTTCCCACCGTAAATGACGCCAATGGTCATGTACAGAATTAATTTCTTTAGGTTATTAGTGGAAACAGTTACTTAGCGCAGATCATTTGTTGTTGGCCTGTATGGGGTCACAGTGGCATAGATCCCTGTCCAACCCCATTTACATTAGCCCTGAGTCTGTGCACTCAGAGCAGGGGCTGCCACATCAGATGGCCCCATAGGACATGTTGATTTAATGGGCCACTAAGCACAGTTAAACCTCTCCACTACACACCTGGTTTACTAATGCACAGAACTGCCATGGTCAGACAGCAGATGGACTTCCCCTAATAAGTGAAGTGATTTTCTTTCAGATGCTTTATGGATTGGATAAATTTGTATTCATAGTGTGCCATGTGCTGTGGGATTTTAATGTAAAGTCCCTTCCTCAGTTTGCAGTCAGATCAGAAATAGATCACTTGAAATTTGAGTCAAGTTTTTATAGATCCTCAAAGGAATAATGCAACAGTTGGGAAATCAAAGGCAGTCATGCTAAAAGAATAAGTAATGCAGTCTTCTTTTATAACCCTGCCAAAAAAAAAAAAAAAAACTTCCAAGTATGAAATAAATCGAGAGAAGTAAAGTTTAGTGCTGAACTTGTTGATTCATAGCTTCAAAGCGTTATGGATCTCTTCAAAGCACAGACCCACAGAATAGCTTCTCAAGCAGCAGGTTGTGAACAATAAAATATGCTTGCATTAAATGGTTTCGAGCCCATTATGCCTGCATATTTGAAAGAACTAACTAAACCATGATCTTCTCTTTTAATAGGTGCAGAATGAACTGTGTGCAGCTTTGGCTCGCAAGGCACAGACTAAATCAAGTAAGGATTATTCTGTGTTACATGGCTTGATTGTGTGTTTTTTTGCTCCAATAAACATGGACAATCAGTTTCCAGTGTTTTGCTTGTGTTTGAGTATTAAGCTTTTAAAAAACAACAATGTATTGGCCTATATTCTTTACTTCTTTAAAAATGTTTTTTTGACTGAAATAATCAGTACAAAAATAAAACAATTATGAAAAATGAGACTGAATAATATATAAAACACTACTTTAAATAACACTGTTCAAAATCAACACTAGTGGATAAAGTTTCAGAAAGAGACTGTTCTCATTGAGGTCTCATTTGAAAGTGGTGTTAATTGGGGAAAGGAATACAGGCAAAATCTTTGTAACTGATGTTGACATAGACATGAATGGGTCAAACTAGTGGAAATAAACAGAGTAAACAAGTCATCTATTCAGACAGCACCACTTTTGGTCCAAATCGATGAACAGTTTTGTCAGCGAATGGTTTTTTGTGACCACTGAGCTACAATTAAAGCTACAGTACATGTGCTATTTACCAAGGATAAATGACTAATGGTCATGAAAAAGTGGTAACGCTTTACTAGGTTCAGTTTGTTAATGAAAATTACCTATATAGGTTTTATTCATATTTATAACTTCAAGTTAAACTAAACAGAAATGAGAAATGTTGCTTTGGCAATTAGCTTAATTCAAATATGTTTAAGGGTTTTCTTATATTGTTTAATTTTATTTAATGTTGATTTTGTTCCAAGTAATGAAAAGGGTTTTTTGTAACTTTAGTTTGTTTTAAAAGATAATAACCCTGCACCAAACTTAACCCTAGTGTTAAGTGTTACTATAGCATCTTACTATAAACATACCATAAAAGTGTTTTTTTTTTCTTTTCTGTGTGTTTGTAAGGTTAATGACGTTCCACATGAACTGGAACATGAATCTATCTTGCTAAAAAAAAGAAAGAAGCATAAACCCAGGCAGCACACAACACTCCACTGATTCTCAGCTGTAAATTTCTTGTTTTCCAGTGATGGAGGAGAGCAGTCCACAACATAATACTAACACGCAAGGACCATCTCCCAGTCCTGCTGTGCGCAAGGTAATGAGAAAACAGATTCCAGGGCAGCTGGCTTTACATTGACAGTGTGTGTATGTGTTGGTGTGCATACTGTATATGTTTTGCTGAGCTCACCAGCTGTCCCGCTTGCCCAGGGCTGTCCATACATCCCCTGATTGAGCACCGCTTTCCCGCAGCTCAGTCATCAGTAGAAAGCCCTTGAACTGGCAGAAAGAGAAAGAGCCTGTGATTGGAGATAGATGGATACTCTATACTGTGTGTCAGGACAGAGCCTTGTGCCTGTCTGTGAGGCTCTCGCCTGTTCCAGCACGGTGTAATAGCTGATGGTTCACTGCAGCACATCTGACGAAACTGTGATCAAGACAACACAATAGCAGTGCTTCACAAGGACAAACAGTGCTGTACAGATTATAACATATACACCATATTATCAGAGTGAACTGTTGGCTCGCAAATTATTTTGCTTCGACAGAACCAAAAATGTTTATCATACAAAAGTAAACAAAATGTCTTTGAAATCAAACACTGAGATTTATTAGTATAACCATGAACCGCTTACCAATATTATTTGAAGCCCATAAACGATATATTGACCGATATTAGATCTAAGTCTTAAGGTGACAACAACAACAAATGCGCAGTCTAGATCTCTGTGTTTCAAAAGACACACAACATAATGTACACTGGGAAAGTTATAGAAGTTTCCATCTGGGCAGCAGTAGTACTTTGTAAGAGAGAGAGAGAAAAAAATGTGTGTCTGTGTGTATATATACAGGTCCTTCTCAAAAAATTAGCATATTGTGATAAAGTTCATTATTTTCCATATTGTAATGATAAAAATTAAACTTTCATATATTTTAGATTCATTGCACACCAACTGAAATATTTCAGGTCTTTTATTGTTTTAATACTGATGATTTTGGCATACAGCTCATGAAAACCCAAAATTTTAGTTTAAAATTAAATTTAATTGAAGTCTCAAAAAATTAGCATATTTCATCCGACCAATAAAAGAAGTGTTTTTAATAATTTTTTTTTAAAAAAAGTCAACCTTCATATAATTATGTTCAGTTATGCACTCAATAGTCAATACTTGGTCGGGAATCCTTTTGCAGAAATGACTGCTTCAATGCGGCGTGGCATGGAGGCAATCAGCCTGTGGCACTGCTGAGGTGTTATGCAGGCCCAGGATGCTTCGATAGCGGCCTTAAGCTCATCCAGAGTGTTGGGTCTTGCGTCTCTCAACTTTCTCTTCACAATATCCCACAGATTCTCTATGGGGTTCAGGTTAGGAGAGCTGGCAGGCCAATTGAGCACAGTAATACCATGGTCAGTAAACCATTTACCAGTGGTTTTGGCACTGTGAGCAGGTGCCAGGTCGTGCTGAAATTTGAAATCTTCATCTCCATAAAGCTTTTCAGCAGATGGAAGCATGAAGTGCTCCAAAATCTCCTGATAGCTAGCTGCATTGACCCTGCCCTTGATAAAACACAGTGCACCAACACCAGCAGCTGACATGGCACCCCAGACCATCACTGACTGTGGGTACTTGACACTGGACTTCAGGCATTTTGGCATTTCCTTCTCCCCAGTCTTCCTCCAGACTCTGGCACCTTGATTTCCGAATGACATGCAAAACTGAGCAACAGTCCAGTGCTGCTTCTCTGTAGCCCAGGTCAGGCGCTTCTGCCGCTGTTTCTGGTTCAAAAGTGGCTTGACCTGGGGAATGCGGCACCTGTAGCCCATTTCCTGCACACGCCTGTGCACGGTGGCTCTGGATGTTTCTACTCCAGACTCAGTCCACTGCTTCCGCAGGTCCCCCAAGGTCTGGAATCGGTCCTTCTCCACAATCTTCCTCAGGGTCCGGTCACCTCTTCTCGTTGTGCAGCGTTTTTTGCCACACTTTTTCCTTCCCACAGACTTCCCACTGAGGTGCCTTGATAAAGCACTCTGGGAACAACCTATTTGTTCAGAAATTTCTTTCTGTCTTACCCTCTTGCTTGAGGGTGTCAATGATGGCCTTCTGGACAGCAGTCAGGTCGGCAGTCTTACCCATGATTGCGGTTTTGAGTAATGAAACAGGCTGGGAGTTTTTAAAAGCCTCAGGAATCTTTTGCAGGTGTTTAGAGTTAATTAGTTGATTCAGATGATTAGGTTAATAGCTCGTTTAGAGACCCTTTTCATGATATGCTAATTTTTTGAGACAGGAATTTTGGGTTTTCATGAGCTGTATGCCAAAATCATCAGTATTAAAACAATAAAAGACCTGAAATATTTCAGTTGGTGTGCAATGAATCTAAAATATATGAAAGTTTAATTTTTATCATTACATTATGGAAAATAATGAACTTTATCACAATATGCTAATTTTTTTAGAAGGACCTATATATATATATATATATATATATATATATATATATATGTGTGTGTGTGTGTGTGTGTGTGTGTGTGTGTGTGTGTTTGTTTTATTTTATTTATTTATATATAATATTCATATCCAATTGGGCTCAACTGATAATATATATATACACTGAACAAAATTATAAACGCAACACTTTTGTTTTTGCCCCCATTTTTCATGAGCTGAACTCAAAGAAAAAAAACAGTCTGAAAACCAGTCTGGTGTGACCACCATTTGCCTTGCGCAGTGCAACACATCTCTTTCGCATAGAGTTGATCAGGTTGTTGATTGTGGCCTGTGGAATGTTGTTCCACTCCTCTTCAATGGCTGTGCGAAGTTGCTGGATATTGGCAGGACCTGGAACACGCTGTCGTATACGCCGATCCATAGCATCCCAAACATGCTCAATTGCCAGACGCCATCGAATGTGAGCATTTGCCCACTCAAGTCGGTTACGACGATGAACTGCAGTCAGGTCGAGACTCCGATGAGGACGACGAGCATGCAGATGAGCTTCCCTGAGACGGTTTTTGACAGTTTGTGCAGAAATTCTTTGGTTATGCGAACCCATTGTTACAGCAGCTGTCCGGGTGGCTGGTCTCAGACGATCTTGGAGGTGAAGATGCTGCATGTGGAGGTCCTGGGCTGGTGTGGTTACACGTGGTCTGCGGCTGTGAGGCTGGTTGGATGTACTGCCAAATTCTCTGAAACGCCTTTGGAGACGGCTTATGGTAGAGAAATAAACATTCAATTCAAGGGCAACAGCTCTGGTGAACATTCCTGCAGTCAGCATCCCAATTGCACGCTCCCTTAAAACTTGAGACATCTGTAGCATTGTGCTATGTGATAAAACTGCACATTTTAGAGTGGCCTTTTATTGTGGCCAGCCTAAGGCACCCCTGTGCAATAATCATGCTGTCTAATCAGCATCTTGATATGCCACACCTGTGAGGTGGATGGATTATCTCGGTAAAGGAGAAGTGGTCACTAACACAAGCTGCGTTTACATGGACACTTATAATCAGATTGACGGCTCAATCGGACTAAAAAACCTTCATTTAAATACCTTAATCAATCCGATTGAGCTCGATCCGATTGAAATTTCGATCGGATTGAAAGGGGTGGTTTACTCCTTTTGTAATCCGATCGAGAGAACATGTAAACACTTGATCGGATTGAAAACCGAAACTAAAAGGACTGCGCATGTGCAATGACGTTGAAATAGCGTAATGACGTATGACGCACGGAACGAGCTGTTCTTCCTGTTGAATAAGGTGAATATAAAACGAGTGTTCCGTTATTAAAAAATTCTCATTTCACTCAGCGTCTGTGAAGTGAAGCAGGACAACGTCCCACCAGTGCTTGTTTCAGATTATCATCCATGGACGACTGGTTTTGGGCGCGGGGTTTTACTGCGTGATCAATATAAGCAGCACGGCAAAACGGTTCATGCTCATCGTCTCCAAATCATGACCAGAGACGGATAAATATTAAGTCTGCTGTTTAAAAAAAATAAAGAACCAATAGAGAAGAATAGTTATGCGCGAACAGCGGCATATTCGTGCAGTGTGCGCATGTCAACAAATCAATTCCGATTTGAATCTTGTGACATATAAAGCAGCCATATCACCCTGTAGCCCAAGACTGGTTGCCCACTGAAGCTAAGCAGGGCTGAGCCTGGTTAGTACCTGGATGGGAGACCTCCTGAGAAAACTAGGTTGCTGCTGGAAGAGGTGTTAGTGAGGCCAGCAGGGGGTGCTCACCCTGTGGTCTGCATGGATCCTAACGCCCCAGTATAGTGACGGGGACACTGTACTGTCAAAGAGCACCGTCCTTCGGATGAGACGTTAAACCGAGGCCCTGACTCTCTGAGGTCATTAAAAATCCCATGGCACTTCTCGTAAAGAGAAGGGGTGTAACCCTGGTGTCCTGGCCACATTCCACCCATTGGCCCCTGCCAATCATGGCCTCCTAATAATCCCCATCCACTGAATTGGCTCTATCACTCTCTCCTCTCCAACTATAGCTGGTGTGTGGTGAGCGCACTGGCGCCGTTGTACTGTGGCTGCCGTCGCATCATCCAAGTGGATGCTGCACACTGGTGCTGGTTGAGGAGAGAACCCCTGATATGATTGTAAAGCGCTTTGGGTATACAGTACATATGAAAGCACTATATAAATGCCTCAATCATTCATTCATTCATAAACGCGCACATCAACCCGATTACTTTATTTATCGTTCATGTAAACACAGTGTTCGGATTCATCAATCGGATTGATTTCATTCCGATTGAACCATGTAAACGCTGCTATTGATTTAGACAGATTTCTGAACAATATTTGAGAGAAATAGGCCTTTTGCATACAAAAGTCTTAGATCTTTGAGTTCAGCTCATGAAAAATGGGGGCAAAAACAAAAGTGTTGCGTTTATAATTTTGTTCAGTGTGTGTGTATATATATATATATATATATATATATATATATATTAGAAGTGGGCATAGATTAATTTTTTTAATCTAGATTAATCTAGATTAATATTGAAATTAATCTAGATTAATCTAGATTAAAATGGCTCATTTGAATTCTCCCGAAGGCATTCAGAATATGTGTGCTACCCAAATAATGACTAAAAGTAAGTCTTTGAGAATAGTTTGCCTCGCGTAGGGATGTGCTTTTCTGCCAAAAATGCCATTCGACAATCGAGGAGCAAAAGTCGAATATCGTTAAAAAAATAAAAATAAAAAAAACCCCGCAATGACAGAAAGGGAGCCCAATTTCATCTTTAGCGATTTGTCATCAAACAAACTGTTTATTAATTGCACAAGTAACATGTTTTTGTCCTTTTTTTAACATAGTAGGCTAATTGGAAGAAAAAAAACAATACGCACGACAGTCCGTTTTTGCATCGCCAATGCTCGTAGATCAAAAAATAATGTCATCATATGTCATAAGAATTTTATGTGAACCTGCCTTGTTACTGCAATAGCCTCATTTTTAAACAAATTAGTTTCAATCAATGTAAACTATTCGTGTGATTATGCCACTGCGCAATACACGCGGAATACACACACAATGTATTACCTGAATGAAATGAAATCGAATGTATCGTCCTGTGGAATCATTCATTCACAGACAGCTTACGAAGATGTTCAACTAATAAAGATCTTCATCGCTGGCAAAAATATGATGCATTTGCAGATTTGCATTCACTAGACTAGACTGTAGATCGGCCACTTCATCCAACGCTCTTGATGCTCTTAAATCTTCCTGTTTCAACTCCGAGTGCGAATTGAAAGCGCTTCAGACGATTCAGTGCGCGAGGAACTGAACAGATCAACTGATTCGCGAACCGATTTAGACAGATCATCTGACAACTTGTTTGATGAAGTCTTTGAACAGAATCGACTCAAAAGAGTGATTCATTTGTAAATCTAAATGATCATCGCTCATGCCCATACAAAGGACACAGCGCGCTTGGAATAAACTCATTTAACAACGTATTGCATTAAAATAAAGTAACGAGAGGAACGTCGCCCAACGTAACAAAGTAAAAGTACACCTTGTGTCCCTGACAGGAAAATACCCTACTGCGCGATCTGTGACAGTAGGCGCGGCATCATACTACACATTAGAATTGCCCGAAAATATAACGATATTCGAAAAAGCTTTTTATGATCCCAACCCAACTTTGATTAACGGCGGTATTTTTTTTATCGCCCGATAAGAGTCTCACGTTAACGCAGCACGTTAACGCCGATAACGGCCCAGCACTAATATATATATAAGTTAACTAAAAATGTCAAAGTTTTAGTCTTCTTTTCTTGGCATCTACAAATGATTTTCCTAATTATAGGATTGTTTATTATGAAATGCTCTTAACATGCTGATTAGTAATGCTAAATGCCGATGAAAAAAAGGTCCTGTCAAAAAACTTGTTTATTTGAATGGAAAGAGTGCCTGTATGACAGATACAAATAGTATTTGCTGCATTCTCGTTTTCTGCAGTGTTTTGGCAAAAGCATTAATCTATTTAGCTCTTCACTGTTTTTTTTTACTGTTGTTAAAATAACCGCATCATCTGCAACTTTATCGTCTTTAGCGGGAGAGAGAAGCAATGCGAACGCAAAGATATTGGATATAGCTCGTTTGGCTCTAGATAAAAATGAGAGGATATAGCGCCGAAAGATCATTACCATAAACAGCCCTGAGCACTTGTGTGAACCGCTCCGTTGTTTTGGCGTGCTTCTGAAATTAAACTGTAGAAACTGTAAAAGGGTGCCAACGTTGTCATTATGTCTCGCGGTCCAGTTAGAACCAAGCCTTGTTTATACCCTTGATTAAAAAAATAAGGCCATGTCTAACTATGCACGATTATGTGATTAGTAGCGCTCAGCATTGTGTTAGACCCTATCAGAACATGCTACAATATTTTGGTTCAGTTGAGAACTGCTGGTAGTCTTGAATTGCAGCGTAAGCTTTTGTTTTTGTAATATATTATGGATATGAAGTGATTTCCTGTCTTGTATTTATAATGAAAAAAGAAAACGGTCAATTAGCCTGATCATTTTGAGAGCTCCCACGGACATTAGTTTTGTTATTGGTGGATTGGATATGTTATCTTAATTGCTTATCATTGGGCCTTTTTCTGGAAATTCACTCTTATCAGGTTTATGCTATTAGTATAGTTCAATCCAACTGCCCATTGTTTTCTATATTCTTCCCTACACTGAAGTGCTGAAGAATGTCAGGGACGCAGCTTGTGTTGAATTTGTCTAGCATGAGGTTTGATTCCTTATATAGCCAGCTGAGTTGATATGGAAATACTTGAGTGTGTTCAGGACAAATTCCTCTCTCCTTCCCTTACATCAGAGAATGAGGTCACAGGTTTCTCCTCTGGACGTGTGGCATTTGCCATTGTGTCTAAATGGAGAGGGAAATTTACACGGGATACATTGTCAAATACGATCTAAAAATTTAGATCATTAATTAGTAACTTTATAGATTATTCCTGATGTATTGTATTTGGTTGATCAGTGGTTTATTTTGAAGGGAACTGACTTCATTGACCTTATGCGCCAGAGAAACAAGTGTGCAGCCATCTTTATAATTTTGTGTTTGAACTTCCGTTTCTGCAGTAGCTCTGTATATTTCTATGGCATCGCTGTCGAAGAGGTATTTGCTGGTGAAGTAGATTTACTTATTGTAGAGTTAACAAAAAAAAGTTATCATGAGCGTTGTAATGTTTGAAGTGGATGTCATAACAAATGTCAGTAGACCGGGACGGTTTTAAAACGAGCGGTTTTTATATACGATTTTAAAACGATAATACATTTTTTATTTATAATGCACTTTACATTTCAAAGAAATCTCAAAGTGACACAATAGCAAAGAGATTAAGAACAATTCCCAGAATATAATAAAGATCGTTTTAAAACGATCTTAACTTCATGCTGTGGAAATACAAACTAAGACAGAACACAGCGAGTGCAGCGCTAAAAAGGGGCGGGGCTACATACGTTGTATATATCCACTAAAATCACAATAAAACTAATTGTAAAAAAAATTAAATGAGATGTGAGAAATAGGACCATCATTTGTTTGCTTTTTTCCCCGTTTTTCTTCAATGAAGTTAATTAAGTGTGACTAAAAGGGATAGTTTTTAAGAAAATTGTCATCTTTTACTCACCTTCAAGTTGTTCCAAATCTGTATTAATGTCTTTATTTTTTTTCGTTTTTTTTTTTCGTCAAGTCAATGTTCGTTAATGTCATCAACTGTTTTGTTACCCACATTTTTTATATATTCTTTTGTGTTTAGCACAATAAATAAATTCATACAGGTTTTAAACAATTTGAGGTTGAGTAAATGATGACATTTTTGAGTGAACTAACCACATTATGTGGGTCAGTGACATACCATTTTTGTCTGGATCTAATAATTTTTTCAAAAACATATTAAAAAGGCCATTTATAATACAAAGACTTTTTGGGGAATAAAGTGAAAAATGACAGGGTGATACAACAGTCCTGATATCATAATATCATACAAATTCCTGAAAAGAAACACCTTGAAAAGATAAGGAAAGTAATTTGGCATAATGTTTAATTACTATTTCTTAAACATTAACAAATACCAAAACTATTGCACTGTTAATATTTGATAACTTGTCAAAAAACAAAATTAAAAACAATGTCATCTGGTGCAAAAAAACAAAGTCATATGGTTCAGCCAACAAGGAGACAAAAAAAGGAAATCATGTCATAAAGAGGAGCTAGACCCTTATGATTGTGCATCAAGATCAGGAAGTTTCTTCAAATATCTGACCTTTTTATGAAAAGGCCAAGATTACGGTAGTTCAAGCTCTAAAATGTCACATTTGGTGACCCCCCCCCCCCCCCCCCCCCCCAAAAAAAAAAAACCCCAACTCTTTTTATTTTTAAATTAAAAAAATAAAATAAAATAATAAGATGTGTATATTCACACCATGTATTCAAGGAAATATGTTATGACATTTTTAGTCATTACATCGAAGCTGTTATTGAAAATTGTACAAATGTTTTCATAAAACCATATGAAACCAGCAAGAATACACATTTATAAGAACTTGTACATGCTATTTAAACTAGATTTTGAAAAGATTTTCTTTACTGCAGACACTCTTATTTGTCATTGATGCATATGATATTTGCAAGATGCCAAGTTGCTAGCACATGACCTTATGAATCACTTGTGAACTTAAATGATATACAAACAGTGCACATGATCGGTAAACCCATCAGTAACCTGCCCTAGACCCCATGCTGGCCTTTCTCCCATTTTCTGGAGATTGTGATACTTCCTATTCGGGATTGGAGGGACTGCCAGATGTTTCCTGGTCGCCCCCACCCTGGCTATGTGCGTAAGACAGAGAGAGAGAGAGAGAGAGAGAGAGAGAGAAAAGTCAGGTTCACTCTCCCCCTCAGGCAACACTGTCTCTGAGTCTTCACTTTTGAAAGCTTTCCTCTTGACCGGTTGTGTGCTTCTGGAGCTCACTAAACCCTCAGGACTACCGTGACCATCTTCAGTCTCACCTGAGTAAGGACACAGCTGGAGGAGACAGTGGGACGGGCTGTCAAACTCTCAGTGACTTTGAGAGCTGTGTTGCAGTCTCATGGCGTGGGACTGTGGCCTGAGGTATGTGTTTTCTGTGTCCCCTGCACTGCAGCAGGGCCCCGGGGCTGGTACACGCGATAAAGAGGATATCAGCCGATTGGAGATGGTCCAGAGACTGGCCAAAGACGGATGCCGCCTTTTACACAGCCCGCTCAGAGCTACCGAAAGGCCTGCTGAGGTGAGATGCACACTAACGTTCATGCATCAGCCAATCCACACACTGAGTATTATTATTAGGGTCTGTTTTCAACTCTGGGCTCTTTTGGAAACTTCAGTAATAGGGCTAGTATTTTAAATACAAATTAAATACAATTAAATCATTTTTATGCTTTTAATTTGACAAAATTACATCCTTGTTAAAATAACTTTATTAGTAGCGAAATTGTAGGTCCTGGTTGAAATAAAATCATGTAATATTAAAATGTTTTCTGTTTATTTCACTCTTTGTTTAGACTATTCTGGGTTTTTTTAATGTAATGATTCCAATTTTTAAAATGGATTTTCATATTTTATGATTGAAAGTCTGGGTGACGGACGAGGGTAAAACAATTAAATCTATACAAAACAAAACAATCTATAAATCTCTAAAAAAAATCTATAAATAGTAAATAATCATTGTATTTAGATTTTTTTTTAAACCTGCTGGGACATAAACATGCCCATAGTTGAAAAAACATTCGAATAGCATTTATAGTCAATGTCGTGTATATTTCGTTTTTTGGTAGTACTTGACAATTTGTTGTTTTGTTGTGTGTTATTTGTTCAGAAAAGGTATTATTTTATATTATAATAACTATTTTGTTGTGGTTTGTGAAGCAGCACCCTTATATGTTGATTGATATCATTATTTTAAAGAAAAGTCATTGTTTGGTGTCACTTTATCATTGAATCTGTTTTCAAATCTGTAGCTGGTTCAGGAGAGACTTTCTAAAACCGAAAAGGGCACCAATCTCATGCTAGTCTCTGATTGGTTGATCCCACAATAGTCCCAGTTGCCTCTTCCTGATGGCGGGCGGCCACTCACAATGACAGGAAGAGTCGACTTGAGCCCCATAAGGTTGCTGGCAACCAATCACTTCTCCTGCTCTGGGTGTCATGCCGTTCTATTCTGGGAGAGATATTTATTTGACCTTTATGAGACAAAAGTAGAATTATCCTTAATTTGACCTATTACCATGATAAGGAACTTTAAAATTAATTTAAGACAAGCCACTTGTAATGTGTTGTCATAATCAAAAGCTTTTTTGATCCAAATCCTTTTTGAGCTTCAAAAAAGTCACAGTAATTTGAGGCTGGGCTCAGAAGTTTTGTGCTGTTAGGAATCAGGATTAGTTGTATTCACCCTGTATTCGGTAATCATTTTCCCATTTAAATTCTAAATTTAAATGAACATAATTTTCATATGATTTAAGGTGTAAGAGGCTTCTGGGCAGTCCTTGGCTAATGAAAGCTGCGATGGAGTCCAGACCTTCTGCCGTCAGTCTGAAGGTCTGGCTACGCAAGACTTTTATGGTATAGGCCCCAGGTAATACAGAGAAAGAGTAAACATTGTTCATTTATAGTACTACCGACATTGATTGTAACAATATGAAGAGGGTTGAAAATTGGCAAACTTTTGAACGAAAGTCTTACGGGGTTGGAACAACATAAGGGTGAGTAATTACTGACAGAATTTTCATTTTTGGGTGAACTATCCCTTTAAATACATAGGCTATTAATTCTGATTCCTTACAATAAAGCTATCTTTTGTTGTTTTGACGACAACATTAATGACAGGCACATATGGCTGCTGTCACTTTTAGAGCTAATGGACGGATCCATTACTGTTTTCATTACACTGGCTGTCACACTGTTACATACGTAAATCTTATTTAAGACATAACCGACTGTGTTTACGAATATACTAACCAAGACCGGAATTTTGACACAATTTTGTGCGTTTTTTGCCGTTAAAGCGATGAAAAATAACTTTTGTTACTCGCGAGATGTTTGTGAGGCAGCTTTACTGTATACACACAGAGAAAACCATCTCTCAGAGAGCACGTGGGTACTAAATAGTAGGGCTGTCAAATGATTAATCGTGATTAATCACATCCAAAATAAAAGTTTTTTTTACATAATATATGTGGGTGCATTGTGTATAATTATTTTATATATATAAATACACACACATGCTTGTATATATTTAAGAAATATTTTCATGTATATACTGTATATAGATTTATATATAATTTACATTATATATAAATATAAATATTTTATATATAAATTATATTTTTTTCTTAAATATACATGCATGTGTGTGTATTTATATATATACAAAATAATTATACACAGTGCACCCACATATATTATGTAAAAAAAACTTTTATTTTAGATGTGATTAATCGTGATTAATCATTTGACAGCCCTACTAAATAGTTTAAAATCGCTTGAATGTTTAAACTGATAAGACTTAAAAAGACGTGAAAATTATAAACTTCAGTTACGATGCACTGCTGGCCCTATTGTGCAAGTGACATTCCGTCATGTCCCGACTCCTAAACGCGAGAGTGTAGTATCGTCGCATGCAGCGCATGGCTTGTGCAACCCATTTTGAGAGACGAGAGAGAGAAGAGAGAAGACGCATGCGCCATATGTCATTGCGTCACTATATCATCGCGATATGACACTTTTTTTATCATGTAAAAATTTATACCGGTGTTATCGTGGACGGTATGATATGGCACACCCCTACGCAAATTGCATCATTCTGCATAATTTTGACAGCTCCAGGGCTTTCGTGAAAACCACAGATTGTACTTCCGCATTTTTGTATCCCCGACAACTCATTCCCGCTAAACATTTACTCTTTGAATTCTTGCAGCGGGGAACAACACAATTTGACACCATTATGACTAAAAGTTTGCTAAGAAGTATTTCCTACTAAAGCAAGGCGGTATTTGACTGGGTAAGCGTATCCATAGCAGACTGGTGAGAGTGGCCTTGGACTGCAACATGCCCAGTTCCAATTTTAATATCATACCATTATGATCCATCTTTTTGTTTGTTTGTTTGTTTTTCAGATTCATGATTAAATTGTTTAATTGTTTGTATGCGGAACAGTTCATTCTGACATTTTCAGATTATGTTGACAATTATGCATCAGACTTGAAACCGATTACTTTTGGTGTCAAAATGGTTTCTGAATATTTGATGCAGGTAGTTGACTTTGGACTTGGCATGAGCGTGTCTTAACACAGCAGGCAGCTGTGAGACAAAGACGGTATGAGAGTAAAGACAGTGTACTGAGGGATGACCGTGTATTGCTGTTTGTTTGAGAATCCCTTTTAAGTGCGTACCACACATTTTACCTGCTCTCTGCTTTCACTCATCGTCAAAGTGATGTAATATTTTGTTTAACAGTTTGTGGAGCCTCTTTGCAGTGGAAAGGATTGGGATAGATAGAGTAAACTAAAGTTTCAAAGTAAAAGTATATGCTTTCTGTTTTCTGGGCTGTAAGTTAGTTTGTGTTGTTGGTTTTGTAGGGAACCTAATGCATGAATTGAAGCTAAATATTATTATTCTGTCTTTATCATTATGATATTATGGGTCTGTTTCCTATATACATATTTAATGTTTTTTCAATAGGCAATACATTTTGTTGTTGTATTTATTTTTTTATCTTTAGTTGCTTTAATCTAGTGGGTTTTGTTATAGATTGTATTCTATACCCATGTAAACCTTAGGAGCTGTAAATTATGCATATGGTCAAAAAAGTTTTTTGTTTATTCCAGGAGGAATTTTGGAAGCCTTTGTGCAAAGTAATATCAACAGACCAGGAAATGATTTAAAATATCACATTGTCTTTTTGACACTTACATAAACATAGCACTGTTCCAGAGGCTTCTGCTCCGTGTTGCAGTGACAAAAGCATTTGCAATTTACTTAACTGTGCTCGTAAAAAAACATGTTTTTCATTGGTGTATATAGTATACCAGTTTTATATAGTATAATAGTTTAGCATTACAGTATGCAAAAATAATAAATACAACGGATGGATGGATGGATAGATAGATAGATAGATACCAACTAGCTATGGTCACAGAATCAGTAATTCGTTGTATACAAATGATCTGAGCGCATTTTGTTGTTTAATGATATAAAGCAAAAATGTGAAGTGACAGCATAAAAGAAATACGCCACCAGGCTGATGTCACACATACAATATGTTGTCTCTGAGATTGGTGGCATAAATAAATGCATTACAATCATCGAACCCCATCATATGCAATATACTCGATACAAGGTGACTGGCTTTTGTAGCTTTCGACTGAAGCTCAGAGAAGTGTTGCGTCAGCCCCTGTATAATCACAGAACTGGTCTTCAAGGTCTAATCATGACGCATGCAGTCACTTCAGAATGGAGCGGGCTAACCAGGACACCTTTTAGTGTGATTGTAGTGTTTCTCTCAAGTTCACAATAACTTTTTTCTGGAATATGACATTTTTAGTACCCAGTCGAGTGAGATTATTTTGTTGATTAATGTTCCTCAACCCAGAAATGCCCCCTTAAATTTATGAGCCAAATATATTTGATTTTTTATTATTTTAATTTACCATTATTTAACCAGGAGAAAAGACAGGAATGTTCTGGCCAAGGTAGCCAGCTGAGTTTGCTTATACAACATACAATACTAAATCCAGCATAAAACATACAACCAGTCAAAAACATTTACACACCATCAATTTCACTCTCTAGGTTACGTGGTAAAATTTGTAAAGGACTACAAGTTTTGTACAGTAGCTTCATCTCTGTATGGAAAATATTCCAATCCGAGGTTGCGGCATATTTGCATTTTTTGTTGTTGCAAAACTCAGAACACTAGAGGCAATATTGCTTGAACAATACTATATTATGACCTCAAAACACTTTTACCATAGTGCATCATTTGTAAACTAATACTTTTTGATGTTTGCATCACATAACCTGCTCCATAAGAATGGCTTTTCTCCGGTAAGAGTCCCGTGTCGTGATAAAAGAGCTCAAAGACTTATGGAAGCAAGCTAAAATGGCATGGTTGCTTCAGCAAATGTGTTTTAATCTTACGTTTCCTTTTGTTAACACTGTCAAGTTTGTTAAGGGTTTAGTGTAGGTGTTATGATATTTTCAAACGCGATAGAGCATTAACATAGGGTTAGGGTAACTGTAGTGTGCAAAACGCATTGTAATATAATTTTAATATAATTTTGCGAAAATTTTTCCAATGAGCCTGGGGTTGGTATCTTGCCCAAGACATCAAATACAAAGACTGCCATTGGTGCCCCTTCAAAAAATGCATGCAAATAGATACTCTGTGGGTAGAAAGAGAAGATGCAAATAGATTCTTGCATCAAACAGGCGCTGCTCATTTGAGTTTGCCTCCAGCCTGTACTGACGCCATTGTGCCATTCTATCAGTCTAAATGTTTCCACTTCACTTCCCACAAAAGCGTTAGCACATCTCAATGCCACTAAATGCCACATTTCGATCCTGTGTAATATTACTCTGTCACTACTAAAGCGTTCAGGTCCCCCCAATGGAGCTCAATGGAGCTTTTTGCCAATCCAAAGCCAAGCAGAAACTTCTGCCTGGGGAGATGAGTCTGAGATTGTGGCTTTTTAAATGCAGTTTGTGCTGATCGTCATGAGAGTGTGTGGGGGTTGCAGTGTGTACATGCATCCGTGTGTGTGTGTGCGTGTTCGTTCGTCCAAGATCATTGGAGGTCTCTCAGTGTTTCAGTGCAATGGGCAATTAGAGCAGAAAAGTGCTGGTCCTTCCAGCCTGTCTGTCTGCCTAATTACGGGCGCACACACGCGCCACATTGACTGATGTGCTGTTTGCTGTAGTCTAAGGACAGAGAGAATGAAAACCAGCTCATTAAAACATGCGCACACACATACACTCGCACACACAAACTCTGCATGATCTATCCATTAATTGCACTGCTAACTTGAAATGCACTTCTCTTAGTGTATCACTGTAATGAGGGTGTTTTTCGAAGAGTGACAGTAAGATCCCGGTCCGTATGTTGTTGGCACAAGCATTATGGAAGGCATGAGATGCACACACCCATGTTTACACACACTAGTGAGTCAAACAGTTCACATGCTGGCTGGCTAAACTACAGCAAACAGACCTTTTACTGGAGTTCAGAGTCCAGAGCTGTTTTTAAGTATTCATATCAGAACATAATTAGATACAAACTCTCAAACTTTCTTTCCGTTTTAAACCGTACATGAGGGTATTGCATGGCTGGTTTAGTCTGCACTAGTTTGAGCACATTTTATAGCATTGCATACAGTTGTTGAGATGTTTATGTCAGTGATATAGGGAATTGGGTTTGCAATTATTGGTTGAGTTTTAGGGATGTATGAATATTGGAGTTTGGATGGATTGAGTGCTTTGTTCTCAGTGTGTGTGTGTGTATGTGTGTTTCAACGTGTTCGGAGATCTGTGGAAGATTGATAACACACACCGGGCAAAGTGACATGGCTTTTACAGGACAATAGCAGTGGAATATTGGTTCAGAGCAGCTTTCCTTCATACACATACTGTATATACATATATAAACGTCCATATACATATACAATGGCCACAAAAGTTTTTGACATATTGGCATATTTTATTTTATACAAAATTTCAAGGGTCCAAATTATAATTATTTTTGCAACCCCCGCTAATGGCGGGTGAATTAAGTATATTTACCTGCCATCCATAAATAAAGTATTTCATAAAAACTGAGAAACAGAATTTTCTACTATTCTCATTAATATATAGATAGATAGATAGATAGATAGATAGATAGATAGATAGATAGATAGATAGATAGATAGATAGATAGATAGATGTTTGTGCTATCTTTAAAATAAATTATGCTTTGTTTGATATTTTGTTCTAATTGTTCTAATATTCATATATTTTTAAGCTTGACTTTAAGGGATAGTCCACCCAAAAATGAAAATTCTCATATCGTTTCAAATCTGAATGCATTTCTTTCTTCTGCTGGACACAAATGAACTGTTTAGTTACCAACATTCTTCAAAATATCTTCTTTTGTGTTCCACAGAAGAAAGACATGGTTAGGGTGAGTGAGTGATGACAGAATTTTCATTTTTGCATGGACTATCCCTGTGTTCAAATGTTTTCATTACACATTATGCATAGATGTACGTACTGTATAAATATATATTCAACCAACAAACCAGCTCAGCACACACACGTAATATTTCAGCATAAAGGCTTGCAATTCGTGATTATGCAATATCAAATAACTAAATCAGATGAATTAATTCACCTTTCGAAACGAGCAAATGATTAAAATATAAATGCAGCCTCGCGCCGAGCAATGTTACGGCAGCATTGTGTTGGGTCACGATAAAACAAACCCATTGAACGGCGCCATTTGATGTGGGATGTTTAATTTAAAACTGTATTGTGATGGAAATCAGGGGAGCGAGACAGACAGGGACGGGAATACAGGGAATCTCCCTGGTGATAATGTTCTCCCCTCCCACAGCCCCCCGGTGACGCAGCAGTCCGTGTGTGTGAGAGAGAGAGGAGCCACGAGGTGCTTCAGAGAACGACGTCACCGAGAGCTCCCTCCTCCTCCTCCTCCTCCTCCTTCCCCTGGACCGGGAGGTAAGCAGCCACACACCCGCTCTCACATGCGAGTGGAGCTCCAGAGCGCGCGCACCCTTTCTCTCTCGTCTCTCATTTCTCACGCTTGTCATTCCGTCTTTCATGTAATCTGTCCAGCCTTGCCTCTTTGTCACTTTATTTATATCTCTCATCTCCCTGAAGTCATTCTCTAACGCGCTCAATCACACACACACACACACACACACACACGTATGAGGATGTGCTGCATTGGCGTGCGCTCTTTCCTATGGAGCCCTTCTGAGGGATCTTAAACCAGAAGCTCCAGAGCGCAGTCAGGCTTTTGACTCCTCGATTCCTCCGGGTCAATGTGGTAAGTCGGCGCCGATGTGGACATGGGCAGCAGGCGTGCAGTGGCCCCCGACCCGCGCATGGACGACAGGTTGATGCCGGCCGCTCTGGTGGAACAGGAGGAAGACGAGGATGAGGACGAGTCCTCCGATACCTGCAGCACAGACCGAGCTACTGTGCCTACATTCGACGTGCCGTATTTCCGTTATATTGACGAGGAGGGCACAGAGGAAGAGGGCGATGAGGAAGGCTGGTGCAGCAGTCGCTCCCTGTCCTCCATCGAAGAGGAAGACTCCAGTGACTCTTCTGTCTCCCACAGGTACGCTGCCGTGCCTGCCGCCCCTGAAAGGGTTTTGGAGCATCTGCTGGGCCACCTGAGGCTGGAGGAGGAGCAAAAGAGCAGAGAGACAGGTGAGCCGTCACCTTTTATCATAGTCGTGACCCACGTATATATGTTTTCTGCTGACTTTCTCAACTGATTTTGAGGCATAATCTAACAGGTGTTTTTCGATTATGCAGAGATCTGCAGGCTTGACTGTATTTCATATGTCATATAAGTTGTGTTATAGTATGAGTATGAAACAGGGCTGTTTAATTTTAAAACTATTCAAATAAACCATTAAAATAGTTTTGTTAATTGAAAAAAGCTGAAACAAAATATAAATATTGAACCTTTTAAACGTAAAAAAAAAAAAGTGAAATGTTGCCTTGGCCACATTCATAAAACTAAAATGACTAAAACTAAAATTAAAGTAAAATAAAATAAAGCAAAAAAAAAAATTTTTTTATAAAAATAATAATAATAGAGATGGCTAAAATACATAACAAATTACTGAAACTAGAATTAAATTGAAAACTGAAATTTTATTCGAAATATCAATAAATACTATTATAGTAATTGTATAGAATACTAAAATAACACTGGTCTGAAATTTGTCCATCTTCTTAAACATGATCATACCATCTCTTAAACTGATAGTTCACCCAAAAATTTTAATTCACACTCTTGTGTTGATCCAAACCTTTATGACTTCCATTCTGCTTTGGAACACAAAAGAAGATATTTTGAGATTTTTTTGTCCATACAATTCAATTCAGTAGGGTCCAATGTCTTTTGTACCCCACTGACTTTGATTAAATCGACAAAAACAAATAAAATGTTCTTCAAATTATCTTCTTTTGTGTTCCGAAGAAGAAGGAAAGCCATACAGTTTTGGAATTTTCATTTTTGGGTGAAATATCACTTGTAAGAGATTGGATGATCATATTTTAGGAATAGTAGACCTGAATCTAGTACCTGGACCATTCAAAACAAGCTGCAAATCTGAAAAACCTTCTGAAAATAAAGAAAATACTCCGTTTTTTTTTTTCTATCAATGCTGCACTTTAATTTTTGTGGCACAAACATCTATCAACATTGTCACCTGCTGTTCCAAAAATGTTGCGGCATGTACTTCAAACAGCAGTATATTTCCTGGTTCTGTTTTTGTGCTATAAGGTAAATGATGTGATAGTAGTGATCCATTTTTAGCTGACTGCCCGACTGTATCCTGCTGGTACTGAGTTATTATCTCCTGCTGGCTTTAATGTCCTGCCGTTATGGATGGCATGCTGCACTCCATGTTTAGCTGCCAACAGTTAAACATGGAGGTTGAAAGGGAAAAATGCAGATTGTGGGATAGTTTCACCTATTGGGATGCACAGAATAATTTATCATTTAAATGCTTGAATGATTATAGCATTGTCATATCTGGGACATATGAATTAAAACTATAGAACTAATGCATGGATCCTTACATACAAGGAGAGGTAAAAGATATTCTGCCTGCCAGGCTTCAGTCATTCTTGTTTTTCCAGACAGAATGTTTTTAGTAAAAAGTATTGATTTAGATTCTCCATAGGGAACAGAGCATCTCTGTAGCCCTAAAGCCATGAGGTCTGGGTCAAATCTGGAGTGAAACTGTGGGATTTGTGACTCTTGTTGTGTTTTGAAGCTGAACAAAGAAACAGATTCATTTCCAAGCCATTATAAGGAGTATGAATGCACTCT
Source organism: Rhinichthys klamathensis goyatoka (assembly GCF_029890125.1). NCBI lineage: Eukaryota > Metazoa > Chordata > Actinopteri > Cypriniformes > Leuciscidae > Rhinichthys > Rhinichthys klamathensis. The sequence goes on from NW_026606897.1 coordinate 1,989,443, forward strand.
GCTTTGGTACTCTGGGTTGCTGAAGTAGTGTGTGTTCGATATCAAGCTGTTCTGTCTCTCAGACTAGATTAGAGGAATGAGTAAGTGTTCTTTCCCTTTAGAAAAAGCCTGACTTTGCGGCGGCTGTTCCCCCTCCCTCTGTATGGCGAGCCAGTCCAGCGGAGTGAGTTCTAACCTCATTAAAGACATTGATAGCTAATCGCTATAGTTCAGCTCACTTCTCTGTTGTGCGCGCAGAGTCTTGTCTGTTGAAATCCTGCACTGCTGCACTTCTTCTGTCTGCTTTCAGTGCAGTTCCAGAACTCTCTTCCATTGCTGAACAGAGGAAAAGATGCCATCTGGGCATGCACACACCACTTATCCTCCTATTTATTAACAAAAAGACTACATGTGGAGTTTTCAGCTGGTCAAAATACCATCATATGTAGGTTATGCACATACAAAGAGCACATTTATCCCAGCACACAGTTTTGTTTTGGATGTTCGGTAAGTTCCGTCACGGAATATATATGTAATATAATGAAATAAAATCAGGTTGTGAACATATCCCTACGCCTTTAGGTTCGGTGTCTTTAGATTCAGTGTTAAAATGCCAATGTGAACGCTTAGTGGACCAGGACACTGCAGGACTAAACCAAGTGATTGTATGTAAAAGAGCAGCTTAGACGTTTTGCTAAACTTCTCTTTTTGTGTTCCATGGAACAAAGAAAGCCATATAGATTCCTAAAGACGTAAATTATGATATAAATCAAATATGTAGTTGAACTGTTCTTTTAAAAGCTTTGTGCTGATGAAGGATATATCTTATTGTCACCATTCTATTATATATATAAACAAAATTGTAGGTGTTGTCAGGGTAAACAGTGATATAGTGGTGAGAGAAAAGGTCGCCATGATCTATGAACTGTCAGATGAAGTGGCTTCACTCCTAACTGCCTGGTAAGCTCTATTCTACTGGGAGGGTTTTGTCCACGCTATAAATCTATTATGGTTTAAATGCTATGACAGATAATAAATGAGGCTTTTTTTTTTTACGCTATTTTTGAAATGCATCCATAACTGCATTAGCTCAGACTGCCCGGTGATCCATACATAGTTTTTCTGTATGTGTCTGTATATGTGTATATTTTGGTGTATTGGTATAAATAGTGCGTTCTTGTAAACGGAGAGAGACAAAGAAAGAATTAGACAGACAGAAGGAGAGACAGAGATTCCCAGAGGACAGGACTCAGGGGACATGAAGTCTGCCGGTGTATTGTCATGCTTGCACACCCCTCACATGTGTAGGGAGTTTCATAGGGCTCAGTATTGATTTCATACGGCTTCTGAAGTATCCATCAGCTGATCCCATGTGAATTCCGTGTTTACATCCTGCAGGACAGGCTGCTTCTGCACACAAAAAGGATTTAAATGTTTGTTGTTTAACGTATGAAGCCGAAGGGAAGCGTGCAGTAAAAGTATTGATTCGGTTATGGAGAGCAGAGGTTGTTTTATTGTTTTTTTTCTAAATGAAAGGTATCCAGCCAACTGTATCTCCCTACAGAGCTGGAGCTCTTGGCATTTCTTAATGCTTGTAAATACATGAGCAAGACGCTGTGCAATGAAACAAAGAGGAAAAATAACTCTGTAGTGGTTTGGTAGTTTTATGTGTTTGGCTGCGGTTCAATGCTTTTGTTTATTAAAAATGATTTTATGGTCAAACATGCAAGAAATATTACAATTAGGGATTCATTCAGTAATGGCGTATTTTTTTCTGCATTCAGTCTGTGTGTGTTTGCATGAGGACTCCAGGAGACTTCTGCCGATAGCAAAGAAACAAATGGGTTGAGGAAGAAATCTGAGCCATTTCATTGCCAATTAGTCTTTGATTATTTTGTCGATAATGTTTATGGATCCTCAAACCCAGAGGGTATATTGGGTTATTGTATTTTTGGAATCTAGCACGTGTTCAATGAATGTAATGTTTCCTCTGTGTTCAATACCAGGCATTTTCTCTAGTCTTTTTCAATTTTCAGAGCTCTGCATTTAATACAGAAATCATTGATTTGGTATATAACACTGATAAAAGACATACAATGCTAAACAGAAGCTCGTAGCATTCAGTGTGGTCCAAAAGAATAAGACCACTTTAAAAATCTAGAATAAAACCTGAAATAAACAGAGCCATTAAGACTTTTGAATTTAAAACTAAAAATGGGACAATTTTTTTATTTTTATTAAAGGGGATAGTTCTTCCAAAAATGAATATTTTGTCAGTAATTACTCCCCCTCATGTTGTTCCAACCCAGTAAGACTTTCGTTCATCTTCGGAACACAAATTAAGATATTTTTGATCAAATCTGAGAGCTGGCTCACTCCTCCATAGGCTTCTATTGTAATTGAAACTTGCCGGCCCAGAAAGTTAGTAAAAACATTGTTAAAATAGTCCAAGTAATTACAGTGGCTCAACCATAAGTTTATCAAGCGATGAGAATACTTTTTGTGCGCAAAAAAACACACAAAAATAACGACTTTATTCAACTATTAATTTTCTTTCTTCTGTGTGGGCCTCAGAGTGAGTTCATGTAGTGTAACAGCACAGCGCTTCTGGGTTGTACGCCAGAACGTAGGCTCACTATTGGCCGACGCTGGTCATGTGTGTGATAATTGTTATAATAGAAAGGTATTTTAAATTACAATAATATTTCACAATATTACTATTTACTGTATTTTTATCTAATAAATGCAGCCTTGGTGAGCATACGATACTAATTTCAAAAACATTCAAAAATCTTACCGACCACAAACTTTTAATCGATAGTGTACTCCAACCTTTCCCTTAAAATTGTTATGGTGATACTATAATTTGTCATTTACTTTGCATTCAAAAGCAAAAAAAAATTAGATCTATATCTAGATCAGGTTGGTAACATGTATTTCATGTGTTCTTTAACAAATCCAAACCTGAATTGATTTTTCTCCCCTGATCCAATATCTTCTATTTCTGCTGTAAATGAAGTCAATCACCTGAACGGCGCTCTGCTCAGGCCTGCTGAGGGTAATTGGCGAGCTCGGCTCAATGAGCGATAATCAAACCCTGTCCACATGCTTAACGGAGAGACTTGTGGGAATTGCTTCATTGATGATGATAACTCTGCTCACGAATCCTGAGCATAACGGGCCCGAAGCTGTCAGAGCTCATTATCCATGATTTATGGAAAACGGGAATAATTTGAGTAAAAACATCAAAAAACAAAACGAGGAGAGTGATTGTGCATGTGTGCTTTTCAAGAATGCCGATGAATTTGGTGCAAACATTAAATGAGATGAAGTTGTTCAAAGTCAATCATATGTCACATGCTCTCATTAACTGTAACAGTCTCATTTTCCTTTTTCTGCTTGCTCGGGTTTCTTGCATGCATCTGTCAATATCATAAGCAGCTGACCGGGTCTGTGTCTGCAGACCATGAACTGTGGGATCCCTCAGCTGTCCATCAAAGCATCACACAGCAGCTCATTTGACCTCCAGGGTTTGCCGCTGTCATTGGGGGTGGTCATTAACTCTCAGCTTTTTCACATCATGTTTTCAAGTCAAGCTGACACACTCTGTCTGATCGTTCCTGCAGTGTGGGTGGAAGAGCTTGAAAGAGTTTGGAAGATGCAAGAGACGCCAGGAATATTGTTAGACCTACTTTTTCACTATGAGAGGAGAGCAAAACATTGTTTCTGCTGTCATTTAGCCAAGGTTTTCAAAAATATTTCCCTATATAATACGAGTTTCCAGTATTCCAGGATACCTGAGTGTTCATAACGATTGTAAATGCTATCTTCTCAGGAATGCGTCTCCTGAAAACGCATTTTGGATGAATTTCATCAACATCAAAAATAGTAGTGGTGGGAATCTTTAGGCACCTCATTATCCCATTCCGATTCTGGGAGTCACGTTCCGATTCCCAAACTATTCTTGATCTACATTTTTTTTTTTCTTAATCTTAAAATATATTTTTTTATTTAATTACATATGTCATTATAAGTATTTTCTTTATATAATTATATAATTTATATTTATATTTATTTATATATATAATTTATATAATTTTATCAAAACAATAGTATGCTAAGATTTTAAATACATAAACTAATATAGCTTCAAAACAAAGCAAGTAGCCCAGTAAATAATAGATGAACAGTATTTAACAGTATTTATTTCAGTATTTATAAGTAGCAACGTTTTCCATTCATGCGCTGCGAGTGGTTTTTCTCTTTCTCATCTTTACTGTTGTTTGATTATTACTGATGACATCATAGACAGCATGAGATCGAATAAGCTGCATTCACACTAATGCACAGATCTCTTTTGAAATATAATATGTTTTTGTCCTGTCTGTTTAATCCCTTAAAGGTGTATTGTGTAATATTTAGGAGGTTCTGTTGACAGAAATGCAATATCATATACATTAAAGACCTTACATAATGAACCGTTATGTTTTTATTACCTTAGAAAGAGCCATTTCTATCTACATACACCCCTTACATTGAATGTTTCTACAGTAGCCCTAAACGGACAAAATGCGTTTCGTCACTATGTTGTTCTTCGTGCAAAGAAGCTAGCTAAAGTCAGCGAATAAAACACTGACACAATGATGAACAAGTAACAATAATATTCGCAATAACATATCGTTTTACTGAATAATCAAGTAAACCTAATTTCTTAATTTATCTTTGTAAAGAAACCTCATTGCTTAACTGGCTACTCTCTGCTGTCTCAGACGACGACATCTTTCCTGTCGGCCGCCGTAACTTCTGTTGGTTGCAATTCGCAACCTCACCACTAGATGCCACCACTAGTGTTTCTAAAACGTGTTTCGTCATTGCGCATTTCCGTTAAAAACTAAGCTCAGAATCGTTTTTGAAATTCTCAGAATCGATACAGAATTTTTGGATTTTTTTTTCTTCCACCCCTAAAAAACAGCCAATTATATTTTGGAATATAGCAATCAAGCTTTTTAGAGATTTTAGAACCATTGTGACATAATTTTTATGGCAATTCAATTTATTTTTAAATAATTATTTACTTTCACATTAATTAATTTGTTTTTCATTTTAAATCAATAAATATAATATAAACAATATTTCATATAAATAATATATTATTTTTGTGTGTGTAATGAGAATGATATTTATTTAATGTTATGGTAATGAGAATGATATTTATTTAATGTTATGGTGATGAGAATGATATTTATTTAATGTTATGGTGATGAGAATGATATTTATTTAATGTTATGGTAATGAGAATGATATTTATTTAATGTTATGGTAATGAGAATGAGATTTATTTAATGTTATGGTAATGAGAATGAGATTTATTTAATGTTATGGTAATGAGAATGAGATTTATTTAATGTTATGGTAATGAGAATGAGATTTATTTAATGTTATGGTAATGATTTATTTAATGTTATGGTAATGAGAATGGGATTTGTTTAATGTTATGGTAATGAGAATGAGATTTATTTAATGTTATGGTAATGAGAATGAGATGTATTTTGTGTTACAGAAATGAGAATGAGATTTTTCTGTTACGGTAATGGGAAAGACATTTATTTTGTGTTATTGTAATGAGAATGAGATTTGAGTTACGGTGATGAATTTTTTTTTTTGTGATACAGTTATGAGAATGAGATTTCTTTTTCCACGTATGTTACGAAGAATTTGGTGTGGAAATATGCTTTATAGTCATAAAAATAGTGTCAAAAGGCAAAAAACTTGAAAGGTTATAAATGCATAGTTCATTTTATTTAAGCAAAATCTAATTTATAATATTTTTTTTTATTATCTTGGGGGTGAAATATGGCTCGGACATGTACTTCACATGCTTTTTGGGAGTCACCCGGGATTTATCCCACTGCAATCTTATAGAAATCTGATTCTAAATGCAGTCCACACTCTTAGTCATGGTCAGTTGAATAGTTTGCTACATGCACAATTAGCATGGATTAAAAATGTAGTTTTTTTTTCCTAGGGAAGACAATTGTTGTGTCTAATCTTTTGCTGGTCTCGCACTTCCTCATTGCAGAGTTGCAGTCTGAGGTTTTTTTCCAGGAAAAGTGGCACGTTCAGCTGCAGTAAAGTCCTTCATTTTTCAGATAATGAAAAATGCATCCTGTTTTGGTTGTAGCAAAAAAAAGAGAGAGCGAAATGAAGAACTGAAAAGTGAAGAGTGAGTCAGGTTAATGCTGCTGCAAGAGTATCGAGAGCTCTTGTGAATGTGTCTCTGCAAATTAGTGTGTGTGTGTGCAGCTGCTGATTGGATTATTAGATTTAGTTTAACTAGTTTAGCACCGTTTCGAGTGGCACAGCACATCATAAAGATGCACACTTGCAGTGTAGACAGTTTCAATGATTAGAGAGGAACTGATTAATCTCTGTTCCTTCACTCGTTTGCAGTGTTTGCAGTGTGAGTCTGGAGAGAATGTGTCTGGTGAGAGTGCAGCTTTCCTGTTAAAGCAGTTTGGATTGCCTAAGTTTCTGGGTGTCATTTGGGCCTGTTTATAATTAAAACATCTTTGACCGCGTCTAGTATGTACTGAACTGTATCTCACGATTGCGAGAAATAAAGTCAGAATTGCAAGATGTAAACTCAATTAAAAATTATTCAAATTAATTCATTTTTAGCTCACAGTCCAGACTTTGTAATTCACAATTGTGAGTTTATATTTTGCAATTCTGACTTTATTTCTCAGACCTTTTTCACAGAATTGTGAGATATAAATTCGCAATTACTAGTTATAAAGTCAGAATCCGGAGATATAAACACAATTGCAAGAAAAATAGATCTGTACGGAGCCCCTAAAGGGACCTTTGCAAAAATAAAATCTATGCAAACGTATCTCGTGAGCACGTGAAAGTCCGTATATATTTTATTTGCAAAGGTCCCTTTAGGGGCTCCGTAGATCTGAGATAAAGTTTTTAAAACCTTTTTAAAAAATAATAAACGTCGTACCTTTTTTAGTTTTTCAATAAAAACAAGCTTCTATAGAAAACAAGCGGAAACAAGCTTCCATAGAATTTCAGCACATGCAGTACGTCACCCAGTATTATGAATACTGTGTTTTGGAAGTCATACTCATTTGACATACTCTGTTTTTACATTCTGTCACTGTGTTGGAAAGCGCATTGCATATTCGGACACCGTGTCGGTCTGTGTGAGTAAGCAAGCACCACTGGCGCGGCGTGTACAGCTGCGAGCTGCAGATTACCATAATGATGCGAGCAGTTCAGCAGAGCAGAACGCTCAAAGCTCAAGGAAGTAAGTGTGAAATTAAAGAAGAATTTACAACAGTGCCAATGCAGCACACACACCGCAGCCCGCAGGAACACTGTCACTAATTGGATTTAGAGCTTATGGAGGAATCCCTCTGTCACCATACACTGCTTCAGAAAACACTCCACTCATTCATTATTCTCTCTTTCTCTCCCTTCTTCCCTCTGACCCCTCCTGCTTCTCTTTGCGATGCATAAGTCTAATTAAGTGGTAATTGGAATAAACTAAACAGAGTGCTTTACAATCTGACTCTGATGAATAGCTGTAGTCTGTTTATGCAGTTTGGCTCTATTTAATTACAGTTTCAGGGATCCTCAAGACCTAGATTTATATTTACCGTTTACTTAGCATTAGCACCTACAAGTCACTAATGCTGTGTAACTTCCCTCAATTTGAATTGCAAAATCAGGTTATACTTTATTTTAAGGTGTCCGTGTTACAGTTCAATTATACATTTAAGTACTGGAGTAATAATAATTAACCACATGTAGGCCTACTTAGGGATGGGAATTGATAAGATTTTATCAATATCAATGCCACTAACGATTCTGCTTATCGATCCAATTCTTTAACGATTCTCTTATCGATTCCTGATAGCACTGTGAGGGAAAAAGTAGTCTTTTTCGGGGGAAAAAACAAGTTGTTTTATTTGTTTTAAAGCTTACACTTGACTAAGCAAACTGTACTTTTTATGTAATAAATGGAACCTTATTGTAAAGTGTTACCGATTAGTTATACACCGATTAAACGCCCCGTGAGTTCAGTGTTGGAAAGATCAGTTGTTTTAACCATTCATTAAAACGAATCGGTTCAAATGAGTCATTAGTTCGCGAATTGGACGTGTCATTATCGGACGTGTGCTCGTTGTGTGATTATCCCGGCAGTTGGGACATCCCACAAGATGTGTGTCATCACAGAAAACATTTCATCACTGGATCGTTTTTTTCAAGTGTGATTATGTCAGCTGAATGTGCGGAACACTTTTCAGAGAAGATAAGGGAACGTATTTTAGCACAATTCACACCCAGCGGCAATTCAGGAAAAACAAATCTCCGAATGCTCCACAAAAAACTTTAGTCTCCCTACCTTACCATCGTGTCGTTTATTTTGATTAATATGTGCGAGGGAGAGAGGAAGACAGCGCTTAGTTTTGAGACAGTAAAGCCTACTTTCGCCTTGCTCCGAAGAGAGAGAGTGCGTGCGCGCGACCGGGGCTCTCTCGCTCTCTCTCTCTCTCTCTTTCTGCTCGATCAGTTTAACATGCGCCCTGTCACAAGCGCAGCGGTTCATCTACATTACCAGAGAGAGACAATTTTACTCACTGATCAAATAAGACTTTGCAGGACAAAGATTAGCTTTGGACGCGGTGCTATGGTGCTTGATAAAGGACAAAAGGGACAGAGCAGGAGCATCGATAAGAGGACTCGTTAACGTCGAGGGCATACAATATCGATGGATCGTAAAATTTAGAACCGGTTCTCGAGTGGAACCGGTTTTCGATTCCCATCCCTAGGCCTACTATAAGTATAGGATTAGGATTTGGCTTAGGGTTAGTTGCATGTAATTATGCATAATTTACTGTTGTTACTATAGTAATACATGTAACATGGGTAACAAGGACACTGTAAAATAAAGTGTTAACCAAAATAATTTTATATATAAAATTCAACTTTGTCTTAACAGGAATAAGTCACATTTTAAAATATATTAAAATAGAAAACAGCTAATTTAAATTGTTATAATATTTCACAATAGTACAGTTTTTGTTTTTGTCAGACAGTGAACAGTTTTTACTGTTTTATTGATGCAGCCTTAAACAAAAACATTAAAAAAATCTTACCAACCCCACATTTTTGAACAATAGTGTAGAGAGGCACAACTGCATAAGATATCAAGTTTTTAGAAGTTTATTTTACACCAAAAGATTATTTGTGTATATTCTAAAGGCCAGTTTGTCTTTGATTTTGGCAATAACGTTTATTGATACTCCAGCCAAGAGGGTGGATTGTATTTTTTTTTTTTATTCGGGCATGTGTTCAGTGAATGTAATGTTTCCTCTGTTTCTCATTATAAGCCGTTTTCTCCATTAACGATTATAACTTCCATTTACAGTGCCAAAGTCACTTTGAAAATCATTCTTTTTTATGCGTCTCAATGATAAAAGTTTGAATAAATAAACTCGGAATGTACAGATTAGCCACTTGTGAAAATATTTCCACATTATTTAGCATTTATTTAATTTAATAATAATAAAAATCATTACAAATGATTAATAATTTGAGTAAAAAGTTTAATTCAAAAATAAACATGAATTCCAGAATGTCTTAGTATTTAGTTTGTTCTGCTTTTGCTTTAATCTGTTGACGATCATGTTCTCCAGCATGATTTAAGAATCATCCATATAACATCTTGCGCTTCAATGAAAGCAAGAACATCTGTCCATCTGTACAAAGAGGTTCATGATCAGTGTCACAAATGTACTTCTGTTTTTTAATATTCGTAATTGTGTATCGGTGCCTTCCACAAGTGAGGCACAACATTAGGTCTTGCTCAAAGTTACATTTGGTGTTGTTCAGAATGCACGTTTAAGGCATCTAAATGATACTCGCAAGCCAAAAACCGAGGGATTCTGTCGATCTGTAGGTCAGATGAGAAAATCGATTGATGTCTCTGTAGGAATCTAAATTTCACCATTTGCTCTCAGAGCAAATTAAAGTGGAATGAACAGTGAATGCATATCAGTCATTACGGTCTTATCCGAGTAATAGTGTCATTATGAGAGTAATAGTGTGTTTCAGTGGGATCAGCAGAGAGGTCAGGCGTATTAAGGGCCATTTCATGTCCTGCTCTCCCTTTTTCTTCTTGGTCACTGTATTTGTCTCTTTCTTTTGTCTCTCTATTATTAGCTATAGATTATAGTGGGGTTGCTGCAGAACCCATATAATTGAAATGTAATTATAAGTTTGCAGGTTGCACTGAGGTGAGTGATAGTGTTCTTTATCTTTTTCCAGAATGAAATGAATGTCTTTAACAATGGTTACCCAGATAAGTTTAAATGTGGCCCGTTCCTGTACACAGAGGAAGCGTTCAGTGGTTCTGCATGGCAGATAAGGATTGCCGCCATCAGTGCGCAGTGGGATTAAAAACATTAGCAGTTTGCTCAAGGTCACCACGCACCGTTCCTTCACAAGTACTTTCACAGCGAGATGATATATGAACAGAGGCACCGAACGCTTCCAGGCAAACACAAGTCTAATTAAAGTGGGGCAATAGCTAAATGTGATAATGCAGGAGAAAGGAGGTCAGGAGGAAAGAGAGAGAACGGAAGAAAACAAACAAGAGCACATGTAAACTGTCTGTTGGCTTCGATTCAGCTGTGGTGAATTTTTTCCACGGCTTATTGTAGCTGCAGTGTTAGGCATTGTAAAAAGATCAGGTTTTAAGGAATAACCTGCTTTAACCCTCAGTAAACCTGTTCTGTCATTTTTGACTGAAAAATGATGTTTTGTTTTTTAGAATTTTGTTCTTAATCGTAATAGTACGAAGCCTTAGTAAAGGTTTTGGCACTTGCTATGTGAACACGCTCAAAAAATTAATGGACATGATTCGAAAGGGTTAAATCATCCTGAAAAAAAAAAATACCGGTAGTCACACTTGTATTGTTTGCGGTTAGAAATGACCGCATTGGAAATGAATGGGGGATGAATTTCATCTAGTGGAAACGTTTGGTACTGCGCCCAAACAAAATCTTACTGAAAGCTAATTTTTTCGAGATATCAACCTCACACAATTGTTTAGTTTTATGGCTTTGATTTTCTTGTTATATTTGTGCATTTTTAATAATATTAAAATAAAAATAAAACTTTTTTCACTTCAGCAGTAACCTCTTAAAAAAGACCACACTTAAAGGTGCTCTATGTAACTTTTCTACTAAAATGAATCCTTTTTTTATTGCCTGTGTGTGAAGGGGTTGTAATCACACATTAAAATGATCCACTTGTCGAGTTTTGCTATTACCTCTGAAGGCCAGTATTCCTGTTTCTATGTGAAGTCTCACGGTCGGATTTACCGCGAAATCCAACGGATGTGACGTGCATGCGCGCTCCCGAGCCTCTCTCCTTATATACAGTCTATTGTAGACGGTCAGGGAGTTATGTCCGGTTAAAGGCGCACGTTTTTCGGCTTATATCTCAGTCAATCTTTGATCAATATTCCCAAGACTCTAATCGTTCGTAGTGCTGGACGGGGCCTTTCGAACGAGCCCACCCCCGAGGTCCAACTCGCCCGGCTCCCCGAGTTATATAGCCGTTCGAAATCGGGGGTCCCAGCGAACGGCGATCCGGTAGGGGGCATCCCCGAGGCCCGCCACTCTAGCGTTCGGGCAAGGGTTCCCCTGGGACCTCCTCCCCCGAATTTGAGCTCTCTGGGTCTTTGCGTTCCATAGATACGAGCGATTTTCTTCTGAGATCGTGACGTCAGCGGCGTCCGCAATTTTGCAGCGCGCCCGATGGTTTTCTGCTAATATCTCCACGAAAACACCACCAAAAACTATGGAACTTATATGGTTCTTTTCAGCTCGACTAGATGGTCCCAACGAGCTCGGTGCTCGCCGAATCCGTCAAGTATTCGCCGAGATATTTGCGTAATAGACGGTATTGTCTATGAGTTCGAGCACGAGCGCTCTTGTAAAATTTGGCTGCAATCTGAAACATCACCACTAGAGGCCGCTAAAAGTTACGTAGAGCACCTTTAAGGATGTGCTCTAAAGCATTCAAGATTTACGGCAATTTTATTTGGAAATTGTACTTTTTTTGCCTAAAAGTGGTTAACAGGTAATACATGGATCATAAGTATTCCATAAATAGAATTTAGTACCATAAAATCCCCTAAAAATACAAAATATTAAAAAAAAAAAACATTAGCAAACCATATGACTTTCTGTTTACTGTGGAACACAAAAAATGAGGCCAGAATGTTGAATCTGCTTTGTTCCATACACTGAAAGTGAATGGTGACTACAGATGTCAACAAGTTTCCCAGTGAATTAAATTTTGGTTTGTTTCTTGCACAAAGCTGACAGAAGACTTCTAGCGATAGACGATATATATAGCACTTCAGTCATAAAAATTAATTATATGATGCTTTTATGGAACTTTTGTCCTTTTTGACAGTCCCTTGTCCACATCCACCATCACTGTGTGTAAAAGAGCAGCGTGAACATTCTTCAAAATGTCTTTGTTGTGTTCCAAAGAAACAATTAAAACAAATTCAATGACATTAAAGTAAATGTTGACAGAATTTTCTCTTTTTTTGTGAACTATTCCTTTGAAAACATTCTTCATTACGATTTTTTCATTATTCTCAGTTGTTTTCTCCCTAAAATGTCTAATGCGTATGACATGTTCTTGTTTATTTCCAGAGAGTGTACTGGATGACTTCCTGCTGACGTATCCTGTGTTCATGTCCACCAGTGACCTTTGTCAGGCTCTACTTGGTCAATATCCTTATAATGACATGCTCACAAGCTCCTGTATACGTCATTGCTGATGTTGTTTTTGCTACAGTAGCTGCCTGACTACATTTTTAAAAGTGAAGTGTGTATTTTACAATTCAGTATACAATAGACACTACACATTTGTTAACTACTTTAACATGGACTAACAATGAACAATACTTCTACAGCGTTTATTAATCGTAGTTAATCTCAACATTTACTGGTACATTTTTAAGATTAATTGTGATATCTGTTAACATTAGTTAATGCACGAACATAATCATTTTTAATACTATTGGATTAAAAAATACAGTAAAAGAAATATTACATTTTAAAATGTATGTATTATATATAAATGTAAGTTGAATTTTCAGCATCATTACTCTAGTCTTCAGTGTCACATGATTCTTCAGAAATCATTCTGATAGGCGGATTTGCTGCTCAAGAAACATTTCTGATTATTATCAATGTTGAAAACAGTTGTGCTGCGTAATATTTTATATTATTATTTTATTTCTTAAACATTTTTTTCTGGATTCTTTGATGAATAGAATGTTCAAAAGAACGGCATTTATTTGAAATAGATTTTTTGCAACATCATAAATGTCTTGACTGTTACTTTTGATCAATTGAATGTGTCCTTGCTGAATAGTGCATATATGTAACACATACTGTATATTTACAGTACATTAGAATGCAATATATTTCTCTAGATAATTCATTAGTTAATAGATTATTTTAATAGTATTATATAGTTCACACATTAAACACTTATTATCAATAATACACAATGGTTGCACTTTATTTTACAGCATGTGCACTTACATGTACTTACCTAAGAAACTACTGGTAATATGAGGTAACTACATAGGTTAAGAGGTAGGTTAAGAGTTACTACCTAGTTATTTGCAATTACTCTAATAAGTACATATTACAGTATGAGGAACACAACTAAAATAAAGTGCTTCCCCCTTAATAATATATTACAATTTAAGTTTTGAAAAGAAATTTAAAAATAGGCACAATTCATCTTTGTCAACAAAACTTGAATTTAAGCATGAGCCTATATAATTTTTTTAAAGATCATTCAGTAAAGTTTCAAGATTTTGATGAGTAGTGTACACTATATTGTAGATAAACATGAATGTATTGTAATTTCCTAAGTGATATATTCTTCAGTTAACTAATGAAAGATGATCTGAGACCCCCATGAAGCAATGCTCGACTCATGGAACTGTACTATGACCGAGCAGCACTAGCTGTGTTATACATGCTCTTTTACCAGATCTTAACAACACGCTCTGTCTGGCATTAAACCACTTAACAAATCCTACGCCGTTTAGCCGAGGGCACGCAATTATTTCTCTCTTACTGAACCTCTGTTCATTTAATATGGAGAATTCGGCCTCAGGCATTTCCTCCTTCCTCTGAACTGTTGTTTTGAGCAGTCTAGCGTGCTGGAATAGATTTGATGCCTTAACTGCTCCTGGTCCACCTATTGTTCAAAGAAAGGACAGATGAAAGAGGAGGGGAGAGACACTCTGCTTAGGAAACGAAAAGTGCTGCACCTGCTGTCCCAGTGGAGCTCGCAGTGTTCAGACCTGCCGCAGGACGACGAGCACGCCAAAATATTCCTCAAGGTGCGGATGGAGAGAGAGAGAGAGAGAGAGCGAAAAGAGAGGGAGGGAATTATTTTTGGAAATACAAAAATGCCTCCACCCCTACAGTTTTTGATTTCTTAATGCCTCATAATGAGGGCGAGATCGTGAGATTATTGCTGGCTTCAGAGGATTTTTAAATGCCTCAGATCTTTTGATTATGTGAACATGTATTACAGTGAAATTGGTGCACACTTTTTTTGGTTACACTTCATTTTAAGGTGTCCTTGTTGTTACAGTGTAATTATTCATTCAGGTACTACGTAATATTAGGGGCCGTTTACACGACACCGTTTTCAACTAAAAATGGGAATGTGTATGCGTTTTGGCCGTTCATTTACACGACAACAGCGTTTTGGGGGCCTGAAAACAACTTTTGAAACCTGTTTTCTAAGTGCAAGTTTTTGATAACGATACAGTTGTTTTCTGTGTAAACTACTACATTTTGTGAAAATGGTGACGGCGTTTGCATGTTTATTACGTGTTCTTCAGACTATGTACACAGTGTTTGTTTACAAAGTGACATCGCCAACTACTGGCCTGGCAGCAGAATACACCGTTTTTAGTCGTTCTTGCGGGTCCGTGTGAACGGATATCATTTTGACAATGTTGTCGTCTTTACACGAAAAACGCAAAGGAAAAACTATTGCATTTTTAATACATCGCTGTCCTGTAAACGTATCCTACATTAACAACATTACTATAGGGTTAGTTGCCTGTAATTATAGTTGCTACATATGTAGGCTACTTACTATAGTAATGAGGACACTCTAAAAAAAGGTGTTACCCTTTTTTTTATTCAAATGAAATCAAATCAGATCTATTCGTTCAGACAGTGTCGTCAATATCTGATATATATTGGTTGGAGTAGTAATAAATTATGCCACATTCACAACCTGCAATTTCAATCTTGCGTTCATTTCATGTTTGCAGACTCTGTACAGACACGTTCTGGATGATCTCTGTGAGTTTCCCTCCCTGGAGAAGGATCTCAAAGAACTTCAGAAACTTCTAAGAATGCAAAGGAGACAGTGAGTCACTTCATCATCATCATCATCATCATCATCATCATAACCACACACACACACCCCCCACATCTGATTTTTACACAATGAATTGTATTAGTCTGGGAAGCTCTTTGTTATAGCAGATATTTTAAGACTCATTAAAGGGATACTTCACCTCTGGAAAGATGAATGTGTATTTAAAATGGGTCATTTATGTAGAAGAAATGTGAAATTATTTTTGAATTTGGAGCTTTCTAGACTGAGAAAAGCCAGAAAATTTATTTTTGGCTTATGTGGATGAAAGACAACAACTCCCAGAATGCACTTGCTTTGCTGCCCTGGGGAGGCCACGCCTACCGGTAACAGAGCGCAGTAGTTAAACAACAAGTCTAGGCTGTGAGTCTCCGTGATGAGTCTGCCCGGGATTTCGAGATCGCCCAAAATGTCCTCGATTCGGCTTTTGCGTTCTACAGTCGCCATTCATTATGTTTACTGTGGCGAGCAGGACGAGACTGAGGGCCGCGGGAGAATGGCGCGAGGCCGGTGGCGTGATTACCGATGAGCGACACCTGTGAGACGCACCGGTCTCGTATCTCTCACGGTCCACGGAGGAGCGGGAATTTTCTTAGCAATGTTAAAACGCACATCAACCGATCACTTGTTTAGCTTTCATCTAAACACTACATTCAGATTCACCAATCGGAATGAATTCAGTTAGACTGAAACAAAAGGTGTGCATGTAAACAATGAATGGCGACTGCAGAAAGCAAAAGCTGAATCCCGATCTCGACGGCCGGACATGTCCGGGCAAAAAGAGGATGAATGGTAACCCCTACTTCTCAGCTTTCTCCTACTAAGTTACTCCGCTTTCTCCACATAACAAGAGCCTGCTAGCTTAGCTTCCAAAAAAGATGTCTGACACTATGTGTACATACTGTAAGTGAGATTACACCCTCTATGGGCGGGTTGAGAACATGCGGGACAGCCCCTACTACTGGCTGTACTAGAACTGCGACATGAATTTAGACAACCAACAGTAGTCGCATTCTTGGACTTTACAGCAGCCTTTGATAGTGTCGACAGAGGAACCATCTGGTCTCTACTAAAAATGAAAGGAATCCCCAATAAACTGGTTAACCTCTGTGCATCAATGTATGCAACCACAAACTGCAGAGTCAGAGCCTATGGCGAAGATGGCCATGCCTTTGCCACCAAAACAGGGGTGCGACAAGGGGGCATACTATCACCTTGCCTCTTCAACATTGCTATTGACCATGTACTCAAAAAAGCATTAGATGACAACCTACTTGGAATAACCATCTACCCCTCAGAACGACAGATCACTGATCTTACATTTGCGGATGATATAGCAGTCCTTGCAGTATCGATGGACTCCATGCAAATAATGATTGATCATATTACCCGAATGGCCGCCTCTGTTGGTCTGAAGCTAAATTGTCAAAAATCCAAATACATAACTGCTAACATTGACCCTACAGCTTCCATTAATAATCTAACCATCGAAAATGAACCAATGGAACATGTCACTTCATTTACCTATTTAGGAAGCAACATTACCCTAATGGGCAATACAGATGAAGAAGTCCAAACAAGAATACAAAGGGCCTCCTCAATCTTTGCGGCATTGAATTATTTTTGGAACAGGCGTGACATTCGTATCAAGACAAAAACAAGAATTTACTGTGCTATAGTTCGAGCGACACTTGCCTCTGAAACATGGCCCTTGAAAGTCGACCAACAAAAAAGGATGGAAATATTCGACCACCGTTGCCTGAGACGCATAGCAAAAATTCGAAGGTCCGAGAACGCTGTGGGCTAAAGGAGCCCGGCGTCGCTGGAAATGGATAGGACATGTCTTACGTATGCAAAATAGTCGCTTACCACTACTAACCTTTATGGCCACCCCTGGACCCTCTTGGAAACGCCCTAAAGGAGGCGTTCGTACAACAACAAAAAGATACATTTATAAGACTGCTGAGTCTTTTATCATGGTGCCCTTTGGACTGAGCAGAAAGAATTATGACCGGGATTGGCAAGAACATATTCAAACCTTGGCAATGGACCGAGCACAATGGAAATGCATCACAGAGGATGTCGTCCATACCCAGCTAGGGTGAACAGGACGCTAACTAACTAACTAACTAACTACTGACTGTAGTCTTTAGCCTCTGGCCAAAAAATCCTCCGATGACGCAAAATGACGATTTTTGCGTCATCGGAGGATTTTTTCCAGACAAGAAAAAATACATAAATCTCTCGTCTTAGGGGGATATGAGGGTGGAAAGCACGGTAATTTGAAAATACTACAGGTTTTCTACTAATACAAAGCTTAATGCTAAATCCTGAAGTATCCCTTTAATTATATTCGCACAATAACATCCCTTATTCATACTCCTAAAAATGCAAAATGAGAGATGGAAAAAGACAAAGTGATGCCCTATAAACTCTCGTCTTTTAAATAAAAGCATGTTGTTAAGGAGTTTATCCATGCAACCACTTTGGGATTAGCCCAACAAGGCATGGTTTTCCTTGACATTCTCCCTTTCACTTCTGGGAGACGTGATGAGAAATAGAGTAAGAGAGAGATAATAAAGGAGTGAAATGATGTGACAAAGAAGACAGTTGAGATCCTCATCAGTCGCTCCCCAGATGACAGACATGATAACTGAGCTTTAATTAGTTTAAAAGGATTTCAAAAACTGCAGTTTTAAATGACTTCTTTTGAATGACTGTCAACATCAGAAATTGACTGTTACAAGCAATTACTCCGAGTGTCTTAAACAAATCATGCCAATTCAAACCGAGAGGCATGTGCCCCTTCCGATTTTTGAGATTTCTTTTATTCAATGCAGCTTCCAAACTTCCATTAATTAAATCAGGTTACACTTTATATTGTGTATTTAACTACTATGTACTTACATCAAAACATAAGTACAATGTACTTATTGTGTTCATGTTGCATAGCAAAAAATCTATCTGAAATGCTTGTTTCTGATTGGCCAGTCGCGACATTCCAAGATTAGTTTATTCTCTGATAATGACCATTGTCAATAGTAACGCTGTATCATGACCACCTCATCCGGGCATTTAGGCCGATGCTTCTTTCAAACGGAGCTGGCGTTCCTCCTTAAAGTGTAATAAGTGGTGCAACTGTACACATTATCCCTTAACTTAAGTGTCACCGGCCCACCTGTGGGCCCAAATCCATTACATTTTTAAAACAGTAATATCCTATACTAAACCTAAACTAATCTTGACAAACTATATATCATTTGAAAGCTTACAATCTCTAGTTTCCATATTTGGTGATTGATTTTCAAAATGAATTACAGAGGAGCCGTAATTTATCAATTTGCAACAAGAATATTTCCATACTCCTAAGGCGTGTTTAGACCTTTATTTTGAAATAGTGATGAACAGGAAAAATCTGGAAAGAAGGGTAGAAACCTCAGTTTGTTTTCATGCCAAGAGTTCAAAAGATAGCATCCATTTAATTATTTTAGAAAAAAAGGTCTGAATTTTTTTAAATGTAAAGAAAAAAATTATAGATTCACCATTTGTGATGTGGCAGGAAGCTATGACGCACATGCGTGTTCTTTTTGTGTTTCTTAGAGGTTGAATTCATATCAAAAGCTGCCAAACTTCTCATATTACTTCTGAATAGGATGTCTACTTCATAAATTGTATGAAAATTGTGGAAATAATGGTTCAGATCACTCAAAACACATATGGAAATGGAGGCGCCCTTATATGGGCAAAATCTTATTGGAAGCTCATTTTTTGAGATATCAACCTAAAATTTGAAACACAACTTGTTCAGATTTTTGGCTTTGATTTTTTTTTTTTTTTTGCAGTTTTAGAGTCGCCCAGGTTTTGAAAATATATATTTTATATAAAATATGAATCATTTTTTTTTTTACATTGTACTTTTTCATAAACTCAAACTTCTATAACTTTTTTTCTGTTTCACTTTCTTAATTTATTTCACTTCTACAAAAATCTGCCAAATGTCTTCTTTAAAACAAGACCAATCTATGTCTATATAAAGGGTTAAATGTCC
Source organism: Rhinichthys klamathensis goyatoka (assembly GCF_029890125.1). NCBI lineage: Eukaryota > Metazoa > Chordata > Actinopteri > Cypriniformes > Leuciscidae > Rhinichthys > Rhinichthys klamathensis. The sequence continues at coordinate 2,008,989 of NW_026606897.1, forward strand.
ATCTTGTTTGAACTTGTTCATTCGCCTAGACTCAAAGCTGCTTGCTAGGAACTGTTTTTCTTCGCAGAAGCAACAATTAACTCAAATCAGTATTTTGTGTCTAATTATTTACGTATTCCAAAATCACCCTGTCTGGGTTTATTTTGAGATTACAACCGTTTGGGTGTACATTATCCCTTACTTAATATTATAATTATTATAACGTCATCTTATGCTTTCCCTATATAAGGAACTATAAAATATTTTTTGAAGCCTGGATTCATGACGGCCAAGTACAGTAAGGTCAGGGTCAGGTTTTTTTGCGGTTCATGAGCCTACAACTTAATTAACGCCGGATTAGGAAAGTGGCGTCGTAATATTCCTCTAATACATATGCAGACGGAGCAGAATGAATGAATTCCTCCAGGCCAAAGAGCTTCACACATCCGATATTTGTGTTTAGTAAGCAGCGGTCCTGCCGTTGACCTCAGCTATACATCACACTCCTGCTGGTGCTTCATGAAAGGCCAATGATTAATTAGAGAGGCATCAGATGGGGAATATGGAGACTATAAAGCTCTCTCCGATTGCCCGTTTTTATCAGGCTGTTTAATCAGAATGAGCTGTGCATGGATGAGGACGTTGTGCGCTTTCATTTAGATGAGGCAATCAGTAAATCACGTCGTGTCAGACTTTAATGTTAGAGCTGATGATTCAGGCCTGATCTGAATGAGAAAAGGCTTTTTTACGAGCGCTCCTCGCAGCGGGTGGGAGATGCCATCCTGCAGTATTGATATAATGGCACATTTGTATTTCAAGTGATCCCTTTGGCTCATTCTTCTTTATTTCTTTCTGTCTTCCCCTCTCATCTCTCAGCACGGTAGATGAATCCTCTCCGCAGAAGAAGGTAAGAGTTAAGACCATCCGTTATATCACACAGAAGCTCAGTGAAACCACCTGGGCGCACTTTGATTGAACTTTGTGTGGTTTGAAGAGAAATCATCATGATATTGATGACTGAACCATGGCAATGCTAAGATATATAAATGCGGGCGGACATACGATGAGAAACACTGATAGATCTCAGAAAACAGCTCATTGTAAAAATCTGACCACACAAGATAACTGCGTTCACGTTAGACTTTGAAAACACTGGGTTTTTCTCAGATCTTGATGCCGAATGACACAAGACACGCGCTTGTGGAATAAGCTGACAGGATGCCAATAAAGCCAATGACATGCAAAGTGAATTCAGATTAGTGGGCAAAAATCTAAGTGCCAGGTTTCCTTAAAAAAAAAAAAGACTTAAACTGCATTTGCTTTTTAAATCACTAATGGTTTTAAGACACTGTATAAACTTTACATGTTGTCAGCTCTTAAGCATAATCAATGTACTGTAAGTTTGTGCACTCAATGCTCATTCAATATTCATCAACTCGCCCTGCCCTGGTGACAAAATGTATTTACATGTAGAGGTCTTAAAGGTACAGCAACAAAAACATGTACAACTAAATTAGTACTGCTTTTGAGACAAGAAACTTATTACGGAAGGAATTGTGATTTATATAGTGATATATGTCGGGTTCGCAGGACAGGTTTTGTTCAGTCATACATTCTTTGTTCACTTCATTCTCATTCGAAATAGCGTGAGAGCGCAATCCCGTAAGTACTGACGTGAGTGGAAAGTTCTGCGCATGATATACTGACGACGCGCAAATTAAAGAACACAGACGCAATCAGATCATTTCCATTATGACCAACGCAATCTACCACAAATTAGCATCTGGTTTAATACGTGCTTTTTGGGCGGTGAATAATGGCACTAAATACTAGTAAACTGACGAGCGCAAGCCTTAGTAAATCACCTTGCATGATTCATTTAAATACTCTCTTCCTATGAATGTTGCGTCTGAAAGAGAAACTCCTACAAATGCATATTATAAGGTCAGCCACAAAAATAACTCTCTTCAAGCCTTTTCAGCGCTAATTTTTCACTGCGTGTCTTTAGTAAATCCTGACAGTAGGGTTTTAAAGCCAAAAGAGGGATTTGCGCTGGCGCAAGCTGCTAGTAAATCTGGCTCTTAATCCTTAATTTTTAAGTATTATTTATATTTTATTTTAGTTTAACAATAACAAAATGGTGCTTGCAAACTCAGAGTGCTTAAATTATGCAGCATGAGGCTTTCACTGTTGCTTTAACGCGTGTGTGTTATTCTCATAAGCAATAATATTCTCAAGGCCACATGTTTACTGTCTTGCAGAATAAAGCGCTCTTCCACCAGCTGAGTCTGAAGGAGAACTGGCACCCTGTGAGAGGAGCTCAGAGGGAGAGGAAGGAAGGTAAGCTCATCAAATATTCCCTCATATTTCTCTCACAGAGGTCTGACTGACTGCGGGAGCTTGTTTATGTGGAACAGCATGTGAGAATCTCGTCGTATGGCGTTTTGATGTGGGTGATTGTGTGTCTTCAGTGCTGTGTCGCGTGGACGTGACCATAGATTCCTACGTGAGCGTGAGGACACATAGCGAGGTGTCCGTGCAGGAACTGCTGAGGACTGTGGCCGAAAGGCTCGACTGTGCTGAGGACGACATGGTGTTGATGGCCGTCACGTATCCTGGAGGTCTGATCGAGTTCATACGTCTTTCTATTTTCATTTTGATTGACATTGCTGCAGCTTTTGTGTTTGAGACATCACTGTCCACAGGTCTGCAGGGGTGCTATTATGCTTTTGAACTAGTCATTAGGGTACAACAAGCCCCCTCTTCTGATCCTAATGTATCTGGTGATTGAAACAGTATATTTATGGTTATTTAAAATGATCAAACAATATAATGTGTGTATAAAGAAAGGGTTAAAAAAGAAAAAAAGAAACTGCCTGGTAAGGCTGCTAGTGCAATAGGGCAGGCCAGGGGTGTCCTAACCTGCACCTGGAGGGCCACTGTCCTGCAGAGTTCAGCTCCAACCCTGATTAAACACACCTCAACCAGATTTAACACCCCTGCAACAAGGTGATATGGGGAAAATTTATCACCATATGCAAATACTTTTGATATAGCAACAGATTATTGGAGTAATAGTTAGTTTTTAGAAATAACCACTTTGGCAAATTATGCATTCATTTTTAATGGTGCACTGTACTGTAGTATGATGTTCATCTTGGTAAAGGCATGTTTCACTATTGAATTGTGAGTGAAACGGTCAGTGCCGGTCGACTTTCATTCATCGGCCCAAACAAATCTGTTCCGTCCTGTTTATTCAAATTAATTTGTTGCGTTTTCAATTATTCTGCATATTCTTCCTTTCAGAGTTTTGATGGTGTTTTAGTATTTTGGTTCCAACTTAAATGTTTAGGTGCTTAAAGGGATACTACACACTTAAATATGACAAATCTATCATCATTTACTCACGTTCCAAAACTTTCTTCTGTGTAAAATAAAAGAGGTTTCTGTCACACTTTATTTTAAGCTGTCCGTTTTACAGTGTAATTATACATTTAAGTACTGAGTAATAATAATTAACTACATGTACTTACTATAAGGTTAGGATTGGGGTTTGGTTTAGTTACATGTAATTATGTTTAATTTATAGTTATTACTACATTAACTACAAAAACTACAAAAAAACAGTGTTTCTGAAGGTTGTTTAAAAAAAGGTGTTTTTTGTCTATAAAATGTAAAGTTAATGGGCTCCAGTGTTGTTGGGTTCCCTCCCAGTATTCTTCAAAATATCTTTTTAAACTCATACAGATTTTCTTAATGACATTTTTATGGTAACACTTTACAATAAGGTCTCATTTGTTAACATTAGTTAATGTATTAACTTGCATGTACTAACAATGAGCAATACATTTGTTAAAGTATTCATTAGTCTTTGTTAATGTTAGTTCATTTATTGTTTGTTCGTGTTAGCTCACAGCGTGTTAGCCAATGTTAACAAATACAACTTTTGATTATAATAATGCATTAGTAAATGTTTAAATTAACATTAACTAACATTAATAAATGATATAGAAGTACTGTCCATTGTTAGTTTACGATAACTGATGTAGTTAATGATAACTAATGAAACCTTGTTGTAAAGTGTTAATCATTTTTACTCTAAATCCATATTTTCACTTCAAATACTGAAACACTGTTGATTTAACAACAAAACTGAATACCATAAAGTCATAAGCGTCATAAAAATATCTCAAACTAAATATCATATATGTGATCATTTGAGGGATTCTCATTAGCTGCATAATTTTGCAACATGTTATTACATGAGAACTAATCTGAAAATCAACCTTTGGACACTTCCCGCAATGACCTCATGAATCAGGAACAACATTTTCTGTGTATACAGTGACAACAGGTATTTAAGGACATGTTGTGATGCTTTTTTGGGAGACAGACATTAAGAAGGCCTTCAGGACCATTGTATCCTAATTACCAAATTGGGGCCCAAATAAATGATTTTTAAATACATTTTCTGCTGTACCTCACTGTTTACCCCATTGATGCTTTCTCTTCAGTCTTCATCGTTCTTCCTCTCTCTTTCTCTTTCTCCAGAGAAGGTTCTGCTTCAGTCGGATCAGTGTGTGTTCTCGTCTTCACTCAGTGCCGCTGAGAGGCTGCTGGTCTGCAGAAGAGACCTGACTGACATCATGGTGAGAGTTAGAGTGATGCTTTCTGAACCGCTCTTAAAACAAACCTGCTTTCCACACCATTAGTTCAGGTCCACACACGACTACACTTGCCTTTCTTTTCTGCCTGTATTCTTTTTTTTTTTTTTTATGTTATGCCAGACTTTGTGAATGACCCACTTTAACTAAGTATAACGTTGAACAGATGAATGTCTGTGTTGTGTTCTCCCAGAGTCCCTTGACTGATAATGGGCACCAGCGCTCAGTAAAGATGCTGAGCATGGACACGTGGGATGTTGCCGTGTCGCTCACCAACTGTGACTGGAGTCTCTTTAGTAACGTCCATGAGGTAAAGTCTTCACATTTCACACAGTGCAGCACAAGAGGAGGTGTACTAGAGAGCATATCCTTGACATGCAAACTAAAATGAAGTTTACATGTAAAATAGGCAATGAGGTAGTTCTCAAACACAGTTGCTTTATATAATATCAGTCTGGAATGAAAGAAAATAGTTCCTACAAAAAGGGATATTCTACCCAAAAAAGAAAATGATCAATTGCTCACCGTAATGTCGTTTGAATTTCTGTCCCTCCATTGAAAGTCCATTTACCCCAAATTTTGAGGTTTGTTCTCACGGTGGTTGAGCTTGTTTATCATATTTGATTTGTTTATGAATGTGCATTGAGCAATTTTATATGAGAGAACAATGAAATTAATTCAAATTGAAAATTAAATTAAATCTGTCCATCATATAAAGTGATCATGTCTGTTGGATTAATAAGATTCATATGTATTACTAAGGATTACGTTTTCTATGTCTTTGTGATATTTGGGTGGAATTTCAGTTGAATATACAAGGTCCCAAGCTGAAATTTAGAAATGGTAATGGGCATTTTGAACACCATTCACAACAGACCGGACCATCTGACCAATCAGAGCAGAGCAGGCTCTCGGGAAGAAAGTGGTTTCCACCACACTCGAAACCGGTGTGGTGTAGAGATGAGTTCCACCTTAGGACCCAAGCAATCCGATGGGTTCAAAGCACGTTTTATGGGTAATCACTTTAGTGCCTGGTTATAAATGAGATAAAATCGCTTTATTATTAATTCACTTTATATATATACACGTTTGAACTATGTTATCACGACCATTAAAAGGATAATTCACTTTGCAATTAATTTTTGGTATGTTTTAGCTTACCTATAGGGCATCCGAGATGTAGGTGTCTTTGTTTCCGCAGAAGTTTCAATTTTGATATTTTTAGGTCAAACCGTTCTTGTCTGTCAGTCATATAATGCAGGTCTATGGTCACCACCTCAAAGAGCATGCACAGAGAAGTCCAAATTAAACATGATTTAATGACTCGTAAATGTAAGTACACAGTGATGGCCTAAGACACGAAACGAGCGGTTTGTGCGAGAAAACGAACAGTATTTATATTGTTTTTACCTCTTGTAAACACAGCCACGTCCAAGTGATCTGAGGGCGCGGGCGCTTCGGTCTGTGCGTTACAAGAGGTAAAAACGATATAAATACTGTTCGTTTTCTCACACAAACCGCTCGTTTCGTGTCTTAGGCCATCACTGTGTACTTACATTTACGAGTACTAGCATGTAACCGAAGCTATAGATTTGTGAAATTAAACATTTCTTGTTCTTAGTGGGTTTTTTTTTTTTTTTTTTTTTTTTTACAAACTGCTTTTATCTCATCTTGTATATAGCAGCAGGATTTAGCATGTGCATCTCTACCACACCGGAATCACAAATCCTTAAATGAGCTGTTTCAGACACTGTGAGAAAAGTGATGATGCTGCAATGTATATTGAGAAAATTAAGGTGTTTTTTGACCTTGGATGCATGTAAACCTATTGTAGGAAACCTAAACCAAATTAGGAACCAAATTAGAAACACAGCTGGCTTGTAAATCGAACATACTCAATAGTCTTGATTCAATACTGAGAGACTCTACAATGTTCAACCAGGCCCAGCAACCATAGCCATGTAATTTAATTTTCCTTTCTACTGCGCAGCAAGAGCTGGTGCATTTCACGTTGAGCCGCGATGCGAGCGCTGGCCACACGGTGGCGCTGGAGCAGCTGTTGCAGCGCTGCAATGAGACTCAACAGTGGGTGATGACCGAAGTGCTTCTGTGCACAACCCTCTGCAAACGTGTGCAGCTCTTCAAGAAATTCATCAAGATCGCAGCACAGTAAGTACACATGCACAAACACACACACTCGCTGATGGAAATAATCCCATAAACTCCCAAGGACCTGCGCCATATCGTAAACTTTTTGATAAGCATCCACCTTACAAGCCAAAACACCTTTGCAATCACATAGCAACACGCTAAAATAACTCCTGGTTGTAATTCTTTCTACTCAAATAAATCAAATGGTGTACATGCTCATGTTCTCCTCCTTTCTTGTTGTCTCTCTCACTCTTTCATAGCTGTAAAGCACAGAGGAACCTGAACTCGTTCTTTGCGATTATTATGGGACTGAACAGTCCCGCTGTCAGTCGACTCACTCAGACATTGGAGGTAGGAGGACAACAACTCCAATACACTACTATATATGTGGAGTGGTAGTGTTGCAGTCAGATTTTCAACATCAAGATATTAGAGTGTATTGCAAACTGTGCTAAACAGGAATTCAATTGTTCCATTTTTTTAACTGTCCTAAATTCAGAAAGTCCCTGGGAAGTTCAGGAAGTTGTTCTCCGAGCTGGAGAGCCTGACGGTAAGTGACTGTCTCATCACAATCTTAAGTTGCCTCCTGCTAGTTCGCCTCCTGCTAGAGCATTTTGTGCTGTTTACGGCTCATTAGGATGTAATATATGAAGCCGTAATCATATCAGAGACTCCAGGGAGGAAACGGCAGGTGGCATTACAGAGGAAGAGATTTGAGACAAACCAGATGCTTTCACGGGTAAAATAATACAAATATGTACACATTTATGCTTGTGCATGACCCACAGGACCCTTCTTTAAACCATAAAACCTACAGAGATGCCTTCAGGAAGATGAAGTCTCCCAAGATCCCTTTCCTACCTCTGCTACTGAAAGGTGCTACAACCAAAAACATACACAATATCATCAGATCATTAGTAATCTGCACATGACATCGCAGCCACAAGCTATTTGTGTGTCTGCACTAAACACAAAACGGCTCTACGATGTTAGACAAGGTCTAAAAATAAAAGAAACATATGCATGGATGAATAATTCACAATATGATCAATAACATAAATTGTTTAAATATGAGGGTCAGGATTTTAGACTGAGGCAACCCAACACAACAGATATTAATCATTTCCGGGCCCAAACACTATCAAATGCCAAAAGCAAACGGCTCAAATAAACATTCACTGTGTGTAGTAATACTACTGACAAAAAAATCATGATCCTAACCTATTCCAACATCTCAGATGGCCAGACAGTGATTTAATCTTTTATGAATCTTTAAGTATTGGGTTCTGTAATGTAGTGCACAATGTGAGTTTTTAAAAGCTTAGCTTAAATGAGTGATATGAATAAGTAGTTCTCGTAAACGGCTGTTGAGATAGTTAAACCTAGTAGGCTTGGACCCCCAAAACAGTATTCTTAAAATCATGACTTAAAGGAATAGTTCGCTTAAAAATGAAAGTTATGTCATAATTTACTCACCCTCAAGTTGTTTCAAACCTGTGTGAATTTCTTTCTTCTGTTGAACACAAAAGAAGATATTTTGAAGAATGTCGGTAATCAGACACCATTGACTTCCATAGTAGGAAAAAAAAAAAACTATGGAAGTCAATGGGGTCCATCAACTGTTTGGTAACCGACATTCTTTAAAATATCATCTTTTGTGTTCAACAGAAGAAAGAAATTCACACAGGTTTGAAACAACTTGAGGGTGAGTAAATGATGACAGAACTTTCATTTTTAAGTGCACTTTTCCTTTAACAAGCGGTTTGAAAGAAATAATTAGCATTTATCACTAGTTTCTTTATCACAATGTATCTGGTTAGGACATGTTGAGAGTCTCTTTGAAAGACTTTTGGACATTTTTGCAACAGCAATGTGTGTAGTGAAATTTGAACAAGCATTCTATCTAAACAGATATTACCTTCATTCACGAGGGCAACAAAACCTTTCTCGACAACCTGGTCAACTTCGATAAGCTAGTAAGTCAATAATTGGGCCTTATGCAGGTCCTTTTATTATCGTTTATGTTTTAATTAAAGGGATAGTTCACCCAAAAATGTATTCACCCTTATGTCATTCCAAACCTATGATATTTTCAAGAATGTTGGTCACCAAATCGTTTTGGTTACCATTGACTTCCATTGTATGAGGGGACATTTCTCAAAATTCACAGAAGAAAGTCATACATGTTTGAAATGACACGTGGGTGAGTAAATGATGACAATATTAATTTTTGGGTGAACTATCCCTTTAATGTCACATACAGTACCATCAAGTGAGCAAAACAAGCTTATGTGGGATGTATTTTGTGTGCAGCACATGATAGCAGACACAGTGCGTATTATCAGGCAGTGTCGGACAGATCACATGGGTAAGTTCTCTGCTCTGTAATCTCTGCACCGCAACCACATCCAAAAGGAATTGCACAAAAAAAATTAGACTCTTTCAAACATTTTTCCCAAACACTTAGCTCACAATCTCCTATTGGCCAGGTAAGCAGATAATCACGCCCCGATCTCATGCCATTGGTTGAGCTAATGTTGCTGTTGCTGGTCGGACTGCTCAAACAACCAAAATGTTTTGATAGCGCCAGTGTTGCACTTCTCAGTAAAATCAGCCTAAAAATGCTTTATTTGGTTGTCTTTTCATATTAAGCCTGGATAGCAGAACGTATTTAAAACAATGACACACTTCAACTTGTATTTGAACACACAGTTCCGTATATATTACTGCATTACCCAAAAAAAATAGTTCATCACAGTTTAGTGACTTCAAGTACACTGAAAGTCAGCCTCACTCCTGTTGTGTTGATTCTCTATAGTTATACTAATGATTTTTGTCTTTTGTCCATTAGGAAACATGTTGTCCCAGAAGGACAGCGTGGAAGTGAGAACGTACATCAATTACCTGCACGTCATCGACAATCAACAGACTCTGTTTGAGCTCTCACATAGACTCGAGCCCAGGACATAGAACAACTCCATACATCCTAAATCAACTACTAAACGAGACAGGACAGAAGACTGTGATGAGTAAGTCCTCCACTAGGGGGAGACACACTCCCACCAACCACACAGTGTATCGCACAGCCAAAGAAATCTCGACAAGATTAATAATGTGAAAGGAAGAAAGACGCTGAATCATGCAAGACTGCAAAATATAAAATTGGCTTCTGAAATCTGCAGAACAGTTGAAACAGAAATGAAACATTACAGTGATCCAGTGTTCTGTAAATTACAGTACAGAAACATCATGTTGAGAATCCGATGTTTTTGTACAGCAGACTTTCACTCAGAGTTTTAGTTGTAATGAGCCAGTTTGCCACTTCAAAATAGTTTCACAACAATAGCCAGTGGATGGTTTTTAGCATATGCATATTTGAGAAAATAATCTTCATTTCTATGTAGTCCAATTCGTATGGAATTTGAGCTACATGCACAAATCTAAAACAATTTGATGCCTTTTTAGATCATGTCCAACAAACTATTTGTAGACAATCAGAAACATATCTCAAGGTAGCACACTGTATTTTAGGTACAGTATTGCTTCCAGAAGCAAGAAGTAGAAATGTAGATTAAAGAACATTAGTTGAACTTGCACACACTATAAGGACATCTTTAAATAATGCATATCTTTAAGAAAATATATGCAATTTATTTAGCATAATTTTACATAATAATTGGATACAAATTATGGACTAACCTCCTGTTTGAAAACAACTATGAGCAATGGTTCTGACACTAGATTGTGCTTGAAGAAAGCAAAAGTATAGATATCTTTGTATAAGTTGTACTTTGATTTATGAGACATTAAGATATTTATCAAACAACAAAGTTGTCCCCGATTCAGAAGGGAAGACAACGCCTAGGTTTTAAATACAAAGAAATGATGTAATGTAAATGTGATCAGATGGTCTGAAGGATTTGGCGACGCCATTGATTGACCAGTCTGATAATGCCTGAGGTTCATACGTGAACTCTGTAAATACTAAGACTTTTTAAAAAAATAAATACAAAAAAAAAAAAAAAAAAACAGGCCATAAAGCAATAGAAAGGTGTGCATCTCACCTTCAGAAAAGAATTGTTAGCAGTGACTGACTGTAGCTGCTGTTTGCACTAGTTTTCTTTACTAAGAGCCTGACATTAAAGGGAAAAAAAATCCTTTGCCACTGTCTGTTTCTTTTTTGTGTGCTCATGCTGTAAAATCCTATCTTTTGCCTAATATTTAGTTTACCTTACATTGCATGCAAATGTCAACTAGACACGTACTGCCACCTAGTGGTAGGAATGTGAATTGACAGACATTCCTGTTAAAGATGCTGCATTTAAATTTTTTTTGGAGAAATTTAAGTTAAAATACATGTTGCTCCAAAATACAATGCTATTATTCTACTTTGAAATGTGCGTTCCATGTCGTAATGTATGTTTTTGTTTTGGTCTGTGTTATCCCGCCCACTACCAATTTACCCAATAGTAGCCATTTTGACACACCCGGGGGCTGTTCCATAAATGAAGCTTAGAAAAGCGGGGATTAAACTCCAAAACCGGACTTGAATGAGCCTAACAAATAAGTTGGGGCTAAAGTGGTTCCATAAAAGGTAATTGAAGTTCACACAATCTCACTAATTTGATCCAGGTTTATCTAGTCTAGATAATTGCGTGTGCACGCGTTTCTGAAGCAGCCCTAGAGGTCGATCGTGGATCAAATCGATCCATCATCAAACAGCGTAGTTTTTGTGCTGTTTTATGCATTTGTGACATGTTTTTTTTTTTTTTCTCAGTGCAAAAATTACATTTTACAGTTATATTCTCCATCTGTAAATGTTAGAAAGTCGTGCAAATGTATCCATTTTGCTGCTAATCTTCATATTGAACGAGCGCTGCTGCGCGCATGCGCGCCAAATAGGAGCGCAATAATTCTGATTAAAAAATATACATTTTGCTTGGAAAATTAAAATGCGATATTTTAGAACACTAGAAATATCTTCTAATTATAATAATTTCTCTTTAGGATGTTGGATAAGTTGCAGTGAACTTCTAGCTCATTACACTCATTTTATACTTCTAATAGGCCTAAATAAAAAAAATTGAACAGAAGTAGCCTAATTCAGGGAAGATTTTTTTTAAGAAACTAAATATATAAAGATACAAAATATAGTTTTGGGTATAGGACCTATGCTAATAAAGATATAGGCCTATACTTATTTAGAATGCTGAGAATTGCAGCTTTTAATGCAATGATTTTTTTTTGAGAAAGCAAGAATCCCCAGTTTTAAATAAATGGTTAGATTTAGTTTCTAAAGTACATTATGGAAAGGATAACATTAAATTAAGAACAAATGTATACATTTTGAAAAGATATGTGCAACTCTAAAATCAAAGAATATTCCATAAAATAAAGGAATATATATTGGCCTACATTTACTACATTTTTATGTAACCTTCCCTTTTATTTCTAGTTATTTGTAATTTTATTTATCTACTTATTTAATATTGAATATTTGATATTTAAATAATATTACTTGAATAACTATTAGGAATTATGTGTCATTCATTATAAGAGTTTGATATATGTGAATGTTATATTTTTATTAATATTTATTTATTGTTTTATTTATATGTATGTGTTGGTATTATCACAAAAGAAAAAAAAGTAGAAGGAAAAATAAGGAATATTTATTGGGGGAAAATAATGTCTTTAAAGGAACTGTCCATTTGTATAATTGTGTTAAATGTGTTTGAATTGAAAGACATAATAAAGTACATAATATATATATATATATATATATATATATATATATATATATATGAGACAGTGTAGAAAAAAGAATTCTCTGATAACCGAGGCATTCCTTAATTAAAATGTCTTTATTACAAAAATGACATGTCCTAAACGGACAACTTTAAAACGCCTTATATATGTGTCTATATTGCAGCCTTATTTAAGTTGATTTTCTGTATACTGTGTATTTATAAAGTCCAATAATGGTATTAGAGACTGTCAGTGGTAATATCATTGTGTTCTTGTCGGTCAGTGTTGAGGATCTGTGTAACAACTGAGGCTTAGCCTGACAGTTAGCCTGCCCTGGACCAGGCTAGTTTCCCAGCATAAGTTGCCAGGGTAACTGAGTTTGAACTTTTTTAAGTTTGATTTATGAAACCGAATCTACCAAAAATAAGCCTGACTAACCGAAATAAGCCTGGCTTATACTCTAATCTTGGTTTATGGAACAGCCCCCAGGTTGCCAGTTGTTCGGAAAACAGCCTATTACAGCCATGAAAGCGAGCAGACAAACTGGGTCTGCGATTGCAGATCCCATCTGATCTAAAACGCCTCGTCAATAAAAACGTGGCAAACGTATACATTAGCCGATCAACTTACCATGTAAATCTCAATTTATACTTCTGTGTCGAACTCACGCTGTAGCTACGTCGTAAGCGGTGTCTAGCACACCTCTCCATCAATTCTACACAGACCGCAAACGCTGTGATTGGTCTGCTAGAACCCCTGCCTCCCCCATTTCAACTGCTCTCCTCACTCTCAGTATTACATACTGCACCTTTAAAGTCACCATGAAATCAAAATGGACAAATTTTTTATTTTATACCGCAGCATTTATTATAAATGATCCGTGTTACTTCCCCTCCACCTCTTGCAACGACATCTCTTCTCTGATATACATTATAATTGAGAATAAATGACTGGCAACGTCTGTTTCACCCTAACATTAAATTAACCCTGTAAAATGCCAGTCGAGCAGTTTTCTTTCATGTGCTAACACTTCCTGATGAAACTTTAAGAATGAGGGGAATTTGAATGGCTCCATTTTTTTTTTTTGTTAAAAAGAACCTAGTTTTTAATTTACAGCCGTGTTTGTAGTTGTACAAGTATTGCTTGTAGTTTTGTTAAAATCTCAGTGGCTATGCAAACTTCCAGTATAGTATTTTCTCATGGGATCATACGATCATACCTTTTAGCGTAATTTTGTTAACTTTTAAGAGTACATTATCTTATGGAGACCGCAAAGTCAACCGGAAAAGCCAAAAAACTTGTATTTTGATTTCATGGGGTCTGTAAATCGTGACTACTTAATAAACCAGAGATCTCATTATACGTCACTTAGAGTGTGAATCTTCTCTGCGACACTAAATTGGCATCTCAGCTGTCTCAGTGAGAACCGAGGATGAATTGTCTAAACAGTTACTGATCCATCCTGTTCTGGGGCATTATTACCTGCTGTGAGGCCGCCGCTGTACTCGCTGAGAGGGGAGGGGGCGCGCCACAGCTTGTGCTAACCTCTCATTTCCCTCTCTGGGACAGATGTATCATTTTCTTGTCTCCTGACAAGGTCTGCGTCATAGCAAGGAACTATACAGGCAAACACAGCAGCAGATGTTGTGTTTTTGTGATTGTGTACTCCGTAGATTTTTATGTTTAATACCTTCTAAAATAGCTACTGTTGAACAAAATCACATTTGTACAGTTCAGCAGTGCACTGTAGAAGTTATTAAAGTAACACTATGTAGTTTTTCAACCTTCATAATATATTTCCAAGACCCTTGCGATGGTACATCGACTTACAATAGGTTAAATGACACATAGCCTGACGTGGTCTGAATCGCTTTTACTTGCACTATGTAACTTCGGGTTTCGGGTAGGAACCCGAGCACAAAGAACTACAAAATTCGACTGCTTTACGGCATACGTCACTTCCCCCACCACTTCCTCAAATTCGGACGTGAGAGGCCAACCAGCGTTTGTTTTCCGGCTTTCGTGCTTATCATGGTCGAAGCAGTAACAAAAACTAAGACGACAAAGGTTTTGTCGGAGGAGACTCGGCAGAGGAAAAGGGTGAGTGATATATATATATATATATATACACTCACCGGCCACTTTATTAGGTACACCTGTCCAACTGCTCGTTAACACTTAATTTCTAAGCAGCCAATCACATGGCGGCAACTCAGTGCATTTAGGCATGTAGACATGGTCAAGACAATCTCCTGCAGTTCAAACCGAGCATCAGTATGGGGAAGAAAGGTGATTTGAGTGACTTTGAACGTGGCATGATTGTTGGTGCCAGAAGGGCTGGTCTGAGTATTTCAGAAACTGCTAATCTACTGGGATTTTCACGCACAACCATCTCTAGGGTTTACAGAGAATGGTCCGAAAAAGAAAAAACATCCAGTGAGCGGCAGTTCTGTGGGCGGAAATGCCTTGTTGATGCCAGAGGTCAGAGGAGAATGGCCAGACTGGTTCGAGCTGATAGAAGGGCAACAGTGACTGAAATAACCACTCGTTACAACCGAGGTATGCAGCAAAGCATTTGTGAAGCCACAACACGCACAACCTTGAGGCGGATGGGCTAAAACAGCAGAAGACTCCACCGGGTACCACTCATCTCCACTACAAATAGGAAAAAGAGGCTACAATTTGCAAGAGCTCACCAAAATTGAACAGTTGAAGACTGGAAAAATGTTGCCTGGTCTGATGAGTCTCGATTTCTGTTGAGACATTCAGATGTTAGAGTCAGAATTTGGCGTAAACAGAATGAGAACATGGAACCATCATGCCTTGTTACCACTGTGCAGGCTGGTGGTGGTGGTGTAATGGTGTGGGGGATGTTTTCCTGGCACACTTTAGGCCCCTTAGTGCCAATTGGGCATCGTTTAAATGCCACGGCCTACCTGAGCATTGTTTCTGACCATGTCCATCCCTTTATGGCCACCATGTACCCATCCTCTGATGGCTACTTCCACCATGTCACAAAGCTCTAATCATTTCAAATTGGTTTCTTGAACATGACAATGAGTTCACTGTACTAAAATGGCCTCCACAGTCACCAGATCTCAACCCAATAGAGCATCTTTGGGATGTGGTGGAACGGGAGATTCGCATCATGGATGTGCAGCCGACAAATCTGCGGCAACTGTGTGATGCCATCATGTCAATATGGACCAAACTCCCTGAGGAATGGTTCCAGCACCTTGTTGAATCTATGCCACGAAGAATTGAGGCAGTTCTGAAGGCAAAAGGGGGTCCAACCCGTTACTAGCATGGGGTACCTAATAAAGTGGCCGGTGAGTGTATATAATATATATAATACTCTACGTTGTCTGTGGCCATTGTTGATTCTAAAGCCGGTGCTGGATAAACAGCGAGCGTGCACGTGCGACAGTAGGATGCGGTAGGATAGATTATTTACGACAGCGGTAATGGACAATTCCGCTTCCAACCTGTAGGGTGACCGCTGAGGAAAAGTTCCTTGGTGTTGCTTTAAATCACATCGAGGGACACGTGAGGGAAAAGATGGATAAGACCAAGCATGTCATTCAAAGATGATAAATTGGTTTCTGTACCGACGTGAGATGAATCATACTGATCTATCTGTATTCATCAGGAGAGGAAGGTCAAACACACCTCAATTGAAAATCAGTATCAGCCTGGTTCATAATCTACTGGGACTCAGTGTCATTCATTGAGCTGCTTTAAATTTAATTAAGCTAATAACAACATCAATATAGAGCGTTAATACTTATTACAATAATTGCAATATTATTACAATACAATACAAACATTTTCTATTGTATGTTGTATTTTTAACAGTTAAGCTTTTATAGGTATCAGACAGAGCTGCACGAATTGGGGAAAATTGAATTGTGATTTTTCTGGGGGGAAAAATTTCACAATTAGATAGCAATTTCAAATGCAAAAAAAAAAAAAAAGCTTAAGGCTTGTGCTTGTTTGTTGGACGTTACAATTTGGTCAAACTTGTCATCTCGATATAACTATAAAATAATACCAATACTAATATCAAAATTGATTTATTATTATGTTGTAAGGTTCTAAACAAAATATAAAAATAAGAAGTACAACAGTAAAATTACTAATATTTATGGCTGTCTTAAGTTCTTAATGTTAAACCAAGCTAATCGTTTGGCAGAAAACCACAAGGAGTTCTTAATGAGAAGCGTTTATAAACCTGCTGTTGTCAAAAATAAATAAATAATAATAATTATGGGAAGATGGTTGGTGCATGTTGCGTTATCAAGCACACGTTATAAGCGATCCAATCTCACAGTGGACGATCTTAGCCGCTCCAAGATACTGAATAAAAAAGAGACGTGTAAAAGACGTGCTTCGAAAATGCATCTTTAAAACGATTTAAAGATGTGCTATCACACTAAACCATGCCACGATTTCCGTTTTATTTCGGTTAAATGTGCAGCCCTGTATCAGACAAAATTAAAATACATACATAGAAACAATGATTAAAATGTAAAATTAAATAGGATATTATATTAGCAGTTTTCATCCACCTATTTTTATGCAAATTTTAGGAAATTGTATTAAAAAAAGCACAGAATTGAACCGATGCAAATCAAATTGAAATCAATTGAGGCGGATACATTTTTTCAAACATGCGCATAAACTATGATGGAAATAGGACTGCACGATTAAACGTAATTAACATGAATATTTGTTATGCGCAGCTTGTCAGTGACATACGGCTCTGTGATCCGTAGTAAATGGTGCTCCATTTGAAAGCACTGCGAGTTTGAGTCGCTTATAACGTGCATTTGAAAAAGCAACACACGCCAAACATCTTTCCAAACATGAGAAGCATTTATGAACCTCTTGTCCAACAAAAGACAACATTTAATAAATCAAAGCGTTTATTCAGCTACAGTGATAGTATGATGCTCATTGGGATTTCCTGGAATGATGTGCATTGTCTACTTCTGCAGGGCATATTTGCCGTGTCTGCACGAGAGCGCCCTCTGGCTTTCAGATGGAGCAGCATTTACTACTGATCACAGACAGAGCCGTGCTGCAATGACAAGCTGCGCATGAAATAATCGCAGCCTTTGCCAAATCGTGTGCGGTTTCAGTTTGATTAATCGTGCAGCCCTAAATGGAAACATTAAACATATAAATCCTGCAATGCGCAAAAAAAACACAAAAAAACTTGTGTAACTTTGCCTCAACAGATCATGTGAGACTGCATAGTTGGACCAACCAATGATATTTTGCATTAATTTCCCAAGAAGTGACGATTTTGTTCTCTTGAACACATGTTCAACAAATGTTTTATGCGATACTCCAATTTTGCGGATAAGTTAAATTCGCAATTTTGGATGAAAACAAAACAAATTACATCAAAAATTCTTGCAATTTTATCACTAAAAATGGTTTCCATCGACACCATACTGTTTATATAAGCACCTCTATGGGCGAAACGGAGCCGGTCTTTCATTTACACCGACAGAAGCAGGGCCGCTCCTGCCAGAACCCACTTTGCAGGTGGTTGGTGTGTTTTGAGAGGGAAGCTCCAGATGTAGGTGGGGCCGCGGAGTTTGGTGCGGTACACTGGGCACTCGTAGGTGTTCTTCACATCCTGCTGGTCGGCGGGGACCGCACGTACGTACAGCACTGGCATGGCCGGAGTCAACTCCTTCAGGACAGCCTCTGATAACAGACCTGAGGAGCTATCCCAGCGAGCACCTGTGGGACGCATCAAGAATCCATCTTTCATCCACACCAACATGAAATTCACTTCAGAATAGAGCTTATACTCACCCTCTATGTAGAGTCCATGGATGTACGCTCCCTCTCGAGGAGGATGCCCATAATCATCCTTGGATTTTTTGGTGACGTCCACGGACAGACTCATCCTATCTAAAGGCCACTTGTTTTTTCGAGCTATACTCTGCAGAATTGCTGCAAAACAGAACATTTTCAGCACAATGACAGCAAGAGCCCTTTTGTACGTGTGTGTTTGTGTGCATTTGTCTGACCTGTGAGAAATGATTGAGGGCTAAAGAGTCCTGAGATCCAAACCACAGCAGGAAACACAAAGTCTTGAGTCCACGTGTCCAACTCCCGACATTGAGCTAGAATGTCACTAAACCTGCAGAATAGGATTTTGCAGACCTCATCACTCAAGCCTACTGTACTGTATGTGACATGGTTTAGAGTTTTAGATTTTTTTTCTATACATGAAGGTAACTGTACCACAGAGCCAGTGTTTTGGTTGAAGGGTATGCCAGCCTGCTCCAGCTCTCTGGAACGCTATCGTAGAACAGAGCCGCTTGGAGCAGCTCCATGTCTGAAGAAAGACTCAATTCACCCTGTAACATCATGTTAGAGAACAAGGAATCAGTTAACACTCATTGTATTAAAAAAAAAAAAAGTGCATATATAAGTAAGCAGAGGTAGATTTTAGCATCAGTGCTCTACTTTTTACATGCAAAAAAATAAAGATATATACTTTTAAATAAATAATTCACAGCAACTTAAATCTGCAATTATTAAATAATATATCATGCTTTATGGACTTTAAGGAATGTAAATTCTTTTATTTAAAAAATAATTTGTAATATGTATGAATTATAATTTATGTGTGTCTATATATATATATATATATATAAAATATTTATAACTTATAATACATTTTGTAAAATGTATAATGTTTTTTTTTTTGTTAGCATTTCTGGTTTAGTGGTCCTTAGTGATGAGTCTGTGGGGGGTATAAAAGACAAAACAGTGGGAAAATTGCATGACATTACATCATGTTCACAGGCATAGGGGATGAAGTGATAGCAATGTTACTTTCTTTGTGGGTTTTTTTTTAATGAAAATTTAAATTTTTACAATCAATTTTACCATTTACTCGCCCTCAAGTCAATACTTAAAGGGATAGTTCACCCAAAAATAAATTGTCATGTATTCACCCTCAAGTCATTCCAAACCTGTATGAATTTCTTTCTTCTGCTAAACACAAATGAAGATATTTTGAAGAAAGAAATTCATGCAGGTTTGGAACAAAGGGATTTGTTCTCCCACAAATTAAAATTCTGTCATCATTTACTCACCCTCAAGTTAATTATATTAATTATTACATACATTAACTCTTCATAGAGGATACATGGAAGCAAAATCAATGATATCTAATTATTATTCATGAGCTATGCTTTTACCATAGTAAGATTCATGAATTTTTTCACATTATTTGGTTGGGTATAAAAACGTTTCCACATCAAATACACATAAAAATGCAGATGTTCCAGAACCAAAACATGCGGCGTAGTATTCAAATACAACTGCTTCTGAATAATCAGGAATCAACTGCACTGACCTTCAGTCCCAGGTCCAGCTCTTTCAAGGATCTGTGTATCTCTGCCAGCAGCAGATTCATCCGCTCACACTCCTGCAGGCACACCAGGATGTAGGGGCTCCTCTCAACGGTCTTAGACATGAGCTCTGCTAGATTATACTCCTCAGGTAACTTCTCCAGCATGTCATCCAGAACACTCTTCACCTGAACCAGGAAGAAAAAAAAACTATGCATCCATAGTGACTAATATACACTCTAAATACAAGCAGGCTGATCCCGTATAGGAGAACCTTTTAAAGAGATTTTGAATTAGTAGAAAGTGGTAGAATACTAAGGTACTATAAAGAACTAAGAAACCAATAAGCATCAGTCTGCTATCAGTGGCTGAACTCTCCGTTACTGGCTCTAAAATGACGTTTTGGAATTGGCAATGGAGGCTTGGGATTAGATGCGCAAGAAATTAGTCCCACAAACAGGAGCGTTTTCAAGGACAAAAACCTGACAAACATCTTAAAATACATCATCTGAACAATGTTTTGGGGTGTGGTAAATGTAGTATAAGCGGAATAATTGACTCCGGGCCGTTGAATATATAATACATAATATTTCTGTTTTTACTGCATTTATCAAATAAGTGCAGCCTTGATAAGCATAAGAGACTTCTTTCAAAAACATTAAACCAATCTTAGATCACAAACCTTTGAACAGCTGTGCACACACATCCTCATAATAGTTAGCAAATAGCTTTACCTTCTCCTCTATGCACTGTGATGCTCCCTCTCCTGTTGATGAGTCTCTAGGCTGCAGTTCCAGTAAAGTTTTGAAGAGGGCATCAGACGTGACTGTCATAAACTCAATCTCAGCGTTAGGGTGCATGCTGTAGAGACCAGGGCTCTCCGAGGGCAATCTCTCGTCTATGTAGCTGTGATACCCAGTGTAGTCCAGATCAGGAGGCGCTGGAAAGCCAGGACACAAGAACAGCTCCCCTTCAAACTGGTGAGAGAGGATAAGTCACGGGAGTTACTGGAAGATGTTTCATTTCTAATGTGATTTTGAGATTCCTATTTGAGGTGGTGAAGTCTATCATCTGGTAGCCAAAAGACTTGATAGATCATGTTTTCTAGCCAGGTCCAGGTGACATTTAGGTCACAAATATGATAACAGGTTTTTTTTTCTGCACAATATTTTGTCCTGATCAGCATTGTAGCATTGGACCACTCTAACCTGTGTTAGTGCTCACTAACAGATGAAGGTGTGTGTGGTAATCGATAGCAGGGCTGGTGCTGGGCACTGGGAGAGTAATGCAGCTGTGCGGAAAGGCTAAAGGAAAAACTCTGTGATTGATGGCTGCTCATCCTGGGGTCTAATGAGACTCGGTGAGGAAACATTGGGCTGCATGCCTGACCACTGCTGGAAAACAGCCTTAATCACCTCACACAGACACGCTTAAGATCTTAGCTGTAAACACATGAGGTCCAAACATACTGTGCACTCTGAACACGCAAACAAACATGTGTCTTCAGGATGTGGGAACCAAATGACATTTAACCCTGTAAAGCCTAACATGTGAAATAAACCTCCATTTTATTCAGAGGCCCAAACTGAGCAGAAATATGCCATTTGTATTGTGGCATTTAAGCTGCCGGAATTATCGTAAATACAAGTTTTCTAGTTAAAAAACGGACATGAATGTTTGGGTATCACCTAAAGAGGAGCGAGCTTTCTTTATTAGATTTAGACAACAGCTAGAGTGCCTTGTCTTATCATTAAAGTAGTGTATATTTACATATATGAATAATCATTTGAAGCATATTGTATGTTTTATACATAGCGAAAATAGCCTGTATTTGACCGAAATATCTAGAATCTTCAGCAAGCTGATTATCTAGAGAGCTTGGTGAATGTTTATATGTTTGTCAATGACACTAAATGATATTTTCCCCAAAAATAAGCAAGAATAAACCTGGTGTCCTCCATGATTCATGATTTCTGACAACAAAGCACTTGAATGCAACAAGCTCGTATTCATGACTTCAGAAGTGGGAAGTAGGAAATTTACGATAGCACATGAAGGCAGCATTAATGCAAGGCAATACAACGATGATTGAGAGATTTACAAATGAACGTTCCTCAAAAACATGTTGTATCATATTTTAACCTGATTCTAAAAAACGATGTATGGATTATCAAGCAAAGTCCAGTAAGTGTTCATCTTGAAATATTACTAGGAATAATAAATCAGTAAAGATTCACCACATCCTGAAGTTTGACATTTTTACAATTATACTAAAAGGCATTTTACTTTCTAAAAAAATGTATAAACTATAAATCAGTAAAGATTCCCCACATCCTGAAGTTTGACATTTTTACAATTATACTAAAAAAATATATAAACGATCAATCAGACAACATGTGGAAGTTTGTGTACAACAGGTTTTTCAGCAAAGTTTTAATCAGGGATCAGGTTGATAATTTTGAGGCCTTAGAAATGTGCGTATCTAATATGATACAGTAAGGTCTATAGTGTTAATGCATTCATCTTCTCTTTTGTTATGTATGCATTAATACTGGATCAAAAGGAAAATTGTGTGATGTAATGTAGATCCTCACCACTAGAGAGCCCCATACAGCTACAGTATTTACATGTACAAACCTGATTTATGTTCAATGGTAGTTGCGCGAGGTCAACAAACAAGCATTGATAATCTCAATTTGACAATTTTGTCTGTAGAACATGAAAGAAGCACTTAGATCATCTAGGTTTACACAGCCTTATCTATTTAGAATTATACAGTACATCCCCTATAAAAATCTGCAGAAAACTTTATGTAAGCTGGATTTCACCACTGAGGAAACAATTTGAACTATGACTATAAGTCATATTGTGAGATGCAATGTAGAAGTTGCGACTAAAAGTTGTCATGAAATCAAATTTCACCCAATCTATTGTATAATAATAGTAATAATTATTAAAATTTATATAGCACTTTTCTCAGCAATCAAAGTGCTTTACATTGAAGATTGGTGGTTGCCCCTTCTATATCAAAATGCCATAACTGGATCTTCCGGTGAAACGACAGACTTCTCTCTAAATGACGTATGCAGGACTTCTCCAATCATTGAGCTCCGCACCTGCATGCTCGCGTTCATCTGCCTCCACTTATGAGTGCAATGCCCACATCTCAAAATCCAATCAAAAGCCAACGCATAGAAGTTCGCCCCACCCACAGACATTTTTTTCTTTTTCGGCAATTTGCTTTACTCAGATGTTTGCTATAATATCAGACAATTACGACCATTCCTTGCTATTGCAATCATGTATTGCTGCTGCAATGCATTTACACTTAAGCAAATTCTTCTCTCGAATTCTCTCTCTGTTACTCTCCAGTGTCTCGCCTACAGTACATCTCCATGCCAGCTACTTATATCCTTTACTGAGCAATTCTAGAGCTTTGTGGCACCTCATATTACTGTTCCAATTTGGAACTGCTTTTGTTGTATTATCAGTCAATAACTGCTTTTGATGTACACTC
This sequence comes from Rhinichthys klamathensis goyatoka, assembly GCF_029890125.1. Classification (NCBI taxonomy): domain Eukaryota; kingdom Metazoa; phylum Chordata; class Actinopteri; order Cypriniformes; family Leuciscidae; genus Rhinichthys; species Rhinichthys klamathensis. Next base: position 2,032,430 of record NW_026606897.1, read on the forward strand.
ATTTAGCAGATGCTTTTATATAGTTCTCAATCTTTTCGACTTGAAGGCCCACCACTGTCTAACAATATTCAAAGGCCTTCTATATATTAATAGAACTATAACTTTAACATACACAGGGTTTCTGCAGGTTATATGAAGGTAAATGTAAGACTTTTTTAAGACCAAGTAAATCAAATTAAGGTATAAAAGGGAACTCAATAAATTGTTCTCTAAAGTGTTGCTAATACAACACATTGTGTTTCTCCCTAGGCATTTACATTTAGAGTTTGAAAATACTTCTAACAGATATCCAGTACCTTTTAATTCATAAAAAAAGAAGCTTCAAACCACTAGACAATGGAAATAACTTTTACTGTACATTCTGATAACACTGCAAAAAATCTGTTCTTTCTGTTCTTCCAGTGCAAATGTCTAAAGATTCTTAAATCAAGATGCATTTACTAGTGATACAGAATCAGTCTTGAATTGTGAAATTGATCAAAATGAAGTGAGTTTATGAATAAAACGAGAACAAATATCTGCCAATGAGCTCAGAAAAATCAACTTAATTCAAAGGAAAGTTTTCACAAATCACTGACAGATATTTAATATGTTTTAAGCATAAACTCACTTTATTTTGTTAATTTTTTTCAAGATTTCATTTTACATTTGCATTTAAAATAAATGCTAGCCTGGATACCAGCCCGAACCCCGCCCACAACATTTTTTGGTCGGGAAGTTCGGTCTGGACTCGATCCATTGAGGAGTAATTATCATAGACATAATAAATACATAGACGCCCTATTGGCCACTTTGGAACGTTGCTGCGATACGTCAACGCGTCCGCCATTTTGCGGAGGGCAAGACTGCACTGTAATCAAATGCAAGTAAACGGTGAGCTGCAGTTTTTCTGGATAAAAAAATAAAATAAAATGACATTTATCAACCGATTTCAGTGGTTTGTACGTGGTGTACAAAAAGTTCCATCTCTAGTTATTTAAATTCTCGATAGTCAGACTTATAAAACATTTTTTTTAATAAGGAATTGTCAAAGCTCAGGCTTGTCATGTAGGCTATCTGGCTTTTTATTCTTGGATAAGAATTGTGAAGATATAATTAAATTTTTACATTAAATTAAATAAAGTTTTCTTATTGAGGAAAAAGCATTTTCTGTGATTGACCCGATTTTAGTAATAACAAAGATAACTGATGGATCCTTTATGGTAATACATATGATATGGTACAACTACAGTGCAATGTAACTATAAGATAAAGTGAGAAGTAATAGTATAATAGTTTAGTCAATAAAATAAACAAACAGTATACAGCAAATAAAATATTAATGAATAGTATAATTATATAATATCATAAGTACATAATATAATAATACAAATATTGATAATAGCATATAGTTTATGTATAATACTATAATAATAGCAATGGAATAAGAAATATCAATAACAGTATATAGACAATAAAAAATAATAAGTTAAATAGTAACTATGAATAGTACAATCATTTAACAGCATAGCTGTAATAGATTGATAATTGCAAGTGGTATAATATTACAACAATAATAAGAACAGCAAATACAATGTAATATCAATTGCAGAATAATATAGACAATATGAAAAAATATGAAACATTATAATATTGATCATTAAACTGACATTTAACAAAAAGATTTGTGTCATTTTATTTTATATAGGCCTACATACAGTGAAGAGAATGTATATGAAATAATTGATATATTTTAAAATATTCCTACATAGGCTATATAAAATAAAATGTCACAACCCTGTCTCTTTTTGTGAGACCAAAGATCGCCCGTTACACAAGACAAATTATATCTCATGTTTAACCACTAGACTAGAGACATCAGAACCAGGGGCAAACGTGAGAAGCACTAGCCGAGGTAAGGCTGTTCCAGGCGGGGTAGACGAGCACTGAGCGCCCGGTGAACTCCTGGCAACTCCGAAAACGTCAGATCAAATTTTTAAATAGGCGCTATCTTTATAAATAAACCACAAATTTGAGCTTTAAATAACTACATTGTCGACTGAAAAACTATTAAAACTACATTTTGTGAAAATCGTGACACAATAACAGTAGTATTTTTACATTTCGTGGCTTTTCTCCTCTGAACGTTACTATTACTAATTATATCATGACCAAATACAACCAGAAACAAATGTTCAGTCTTGCTTGTGAAAGCTAATTCCTCGAGACCTGTTTTCAATTGTGAGGCGATTTGTACAGCCCCAAGCAGCACACGAAACAGGCATTTTTCTCAATTCTCATTATGAGGAGTATGAGAAAGTTGCCCTCCGCAATATGGCGGCGCCGTTGACGTACGCTCCAGCGGCCAATCTATGCATTTATTATGTCTATGGCAATTATGATCGGTTCAGAATTAGTCGGGCCAATCAAATTGCCAGGGCGGGCTTTATACGATGATGGACAGATGATCTGCAGTTACGTAATCATCACGCTATCAAAGAGTGCTTGGGTTGAACTGGTTTCCCTCTAAGATGACTGCAGCTGGAGAATTGAGATGTATAGATTCCGCTATTGCGTCTGTTGTAAAATAAATCAACAGCACATTCATTTTAAAAGATGAACAGAGAACTGCAATCAAGGCATTTGTCGATCGGAAAGATGTGTTTGCCGTCCTTCCTACGGGATTCGTCAAAAGTTTATTTTATCAGCTGGCTCCGATGGTCGCTAAGAAGATGGGACGCAATGAAAACCCTGTGGTCGTTGTGGTTTCTCCTTTGGTCGCACTCATGGAGGACCAAGGAAAAGAAGCAACACTCATTATTTTACAACTTCTTCCAGCGTGAGTGTAGTTGAGTTCTGTTGACAACTTTACGTAGCTCATAAAAAAAAACACTCACTGCGTTGCTCTGATTGGTTGTAGGTCTATCCAATTGAGTGCAGAGGTTTTTTTTTCCTGGTTCGGTTAAGACACGCCTCATAATCAAAGCCCTGTGGAGCAGTATCAGACTCACATTCTGACTAGAATACGAGTATGACGAAGTCAGGCTAAGTAAATGCATCTTGATTTAAAGTACATCTGTATTGACAACAGGACAAAAATCCTGAGGAAGAACATCATTTTATGCAATGCATGCAACATTTAATGCCATGACTATGAATTTAAGAGTTTCTGCTCTAATTTAACTTTTTTAAAGCCCTAATTTGTGTACGGGTGAATTAAGACACTTTAAACCCTCAGAAACCCTGTGAATATATTACTGAACTTCATTATTTACAGAAAATGGGATTGTCGATTTAGGTAAATTAATTAACCACAACTCATTTTGTGATTCCATAAGTTCTTAGTATGTTCTTCAATAAAAACAAAAATGTTATTGAGGGGGAATAAATATATATTGATTGTATGTCTGTCTAGCATTTTAATTAAGTTAGATTGTTTGGTCCCACTTTCTATTGTGTCTTTAATTATTATGTACTACTATTTAAATTAATAATTTGATACAATGCACTTTTTGTGTACATACATACATTGTACTTCTATTTAAAAAAAAAAAAATATATATATATATATGCATATAATTACATCCTGCTGCCCTTTTAGATGCTCATCATTTAGTTTTTTGTCCCAAATGCGCAAGCAATTTCAAATTCTACCTAATAAACATTTGTTATCAACTGTATGGCTTTGAAATGTACATTAATTCTGTCTTGAAACACAATCAGGTGATTTAATAGTGTGATGTGTTGCAGTAGCCTATATTGCAGTGCTTTGAATGTCTTTACCATCTTGGGATTGATGAACTCCTGGAGGTACGTACAGCAGAGCTTCCTGTCCCACTCATCAGTGATGTGACCTCCGTACATGATCTCTCCGAACAGATAACACAGATCCTCCCACGGTACCTGAGCCACACATATGAGCACACCAAAATGTCAAATCTCCAGCTCAAACTGATCCCTCAGCGTCCTGCGTTTAATACCCACAGCACTATTTTTAGCCAGGTTTGCAAGATCTATCATAGAAAAAAACAGGGTTAAAACTGCTACAAGGGCTCTCTGCTAAATGGTGGAACATGGATGCATGGTTTTGCTCATGATGACTGATGTTGCATGATGGGAACATCCTATAGTGATGATTTTCATTTGAAATGACTCTATACCAGACAAAAAGACAATCCACTTAATGTATAATTCAAGCAAAGATCAAGCTCTTGCTGTGCTTGGCTTAAGTCTGGCCTGAGAAAAGAGCGTAAGATGTGTAATTGTAAAGGAGAGAAGAACAAGTGAGCGTGTGTCTTATAACCGATGACAGACGCTGAAGGTTCACCATCATTTGTACCTGTATTGTTTTGCAAATTGCTTCTTTCATCAGCTCTAATTGCAGTGATCACTTATGAAGCGTTGTAAGGTGTCACGCACAACGCGTGTAATTACATTTAGCACGACGCTTCATTTGCCGCCTAATGAATCCTCAGTGTACGCACATACAGGTCACTGTTTTGTTAACATAATGAAGGACATTCGTTTTTGTTTTTTGGAGGGGAGGGGTGAAATCTAGAGTCGCCATAATTGGTTGTAACCAGAGTAATGCTGGAAAGGAAAAACATGATTTACTGTATACAGTGAGATGTGATTGTTCGCTTTGTGTGATTAAATAATACAGCACTGTGGGAAAAGAGATGGCAGTGAGTGACAAAGAGATTTAATTTACATTCCATAAAGCTCAGAGTTTATCACTTAAACTTTACACAGAATGCTCCAGGTTCAAAGTAAGTAGAATTTGAGATTAAAAGGTTTATTATTTGAGCTTTAGTTGTCTAACCCCTGGTTCCACAGACAAGGCTTAAGCCTACTGCATGTTTGAGCTGTTTTAACTGAAAGCAACTTGCACTGACATTTCTTAAAATATGTCAGTGCCATTGTTTTGTCTCAAGATGTACACCAGTAATGTTTTTTTTTTTTCAAAGGCATGTTTATAAAAGCTACTTAAATGTCCCAATTGAACTAAGGCCTAATCCTGGCTTAATGTAAACCATCTGTGAAACCAGGCCTAAATGTAACTGTTAGTGGAGACTGTAAAGCCGGTAAGATCTTTTAAACCTCGTAATGCATTAAACAAACCATATATCCCCTGTTGCATTCCTGGGTCCATTTTTTTTTCAGCTAAAGCCATATTGTATCTGATCAGAAACTTCTCATTGAGTCATTGTGCAAAAATGTTTAAGTTTTGAATGTTACCATGCTTTTGCAATGCTATTATCTCATCCTGACTTTATAACACGCAATTGAGACTTTATAATTCTGACTTTATAACCCGCAATTATGAGAAATAAAGTCAGAATTGTGAGATGTAAACTCGAAAAAAGTATCTAATGCTCACCAAGGCTGCATTTATTTGATTAAAAAAATCAGTAAAACAATTTTTTTTAAATATTTGTTTATTTTCGATTTCAATGCATTTCAAAAATGTCATTTATTCCTGTAATGTAAAGCTGAATTTTCAGCATCATTACTCTAGTCTTCAGTGTCACACGATCGTTCAAAAATCATTCTAATATGCTCATTTGCTGCTCAAGAAACACTTCTTACAATTATCAATTTTGTGGAAACTGCAATACATTTTCAGGATTCTATGAAAAATGAAAAGGTCAGTTATTTGAAATAATTTTTGTAACAATGAAATCTTTGGTCAAATTTATCAAATAAATGTCTTTATTGTAACTTTTGATCAATTTAATTCATCCTTGCTAAATAAAAGATATTATGATGTAATCATTGTATTTTCCATCAGGGTAATGAATACTGTTATCTTACTTTAGTATTGGCCTCCAGGTAGTTGTACAGGATACTGGCAGAAATGGTCAGATCTCCATTGTTGAATGGGTATCTTTGGTTCCAACCCAGAGGCCCAAACTTCCTCCTCTCACTCACACAGGCGTGGAAGTAACACAGCGAGAACACGAGTCCTTTAAACTCCTGCTCACAAGAACACATTTCCAGAGTATCCTGTAGGACAGAAATGAGGAGATGAGGAACAAATGTACAAGTCAAAAGTTTGGACACCTCATTCTTTAGTCACCTCATTCTAAATTATTACTGGTTTCCACCTTCTTTAGAATAATAGTCAAGTCGAAGCAAAACATCGGATTAGTTCACATGTGAATTTATTGATTTTGTCTGTGTGGGAAGTGTGTAAAGACCTGGGTGAAGTTGTCCAGAGCTGCATGTAGGCTGGAGTTCATGCCAGTGGGCGGTTCAGTCGTGAGTTTGAGGCCATTCTCCAGGATGGTGCGAGGGATCAGGTGCTCATGAGGGCTGGGGACCGGTTCTCCACTCATAAACACTCTGTAGTTTGAGTGAGCATTGCTGCCTGTGTTCTCCAGCAGCTCCTCCAGACGACCCAACCACCACGGCAGCAGGTGAACATTCTAAAGTACAAAACCATGTAATGCCATTACAAAGGGCTGTACACAACAAGGAGGGTAACAATAAAGATATAGTTGTAAATATCGTTCGAAATGTAAAAGAATAGCAGAGTCCAAGCTACAAATATAACGATATGTTATTGGCACAGAGATACAATATCGTTGCAATCACTTTCACAACGAACAACATTTAAGACGGCAGATGATATAAATCCAGCACGTACTTATAAGAAACAGAACGATATTGTGGGTTGGTGTGGACACTCTTTATGCCATTGTTTTCAATATGTAAAAGAGGCATTTTTGTAAACACTCTCCATTATAAATGATTTATGCACTGTTTATGGAATACTTGATTCTGATTAAACTTGGCATCAAGTGGTAAAATATTTCTAAATAATGACCGCTGTCATTTTTTTACATGTCGTTACTTGTATTGCGTAGGGCGATATATATATATGTTCTATATAGCATATCTCAACTGCTTTATTGCTTGCATTGTTGCAAAATGTAAACTATATTATCCCCCAGCTCTGATCTGCTACATGTGACTATAAGGAATAAAGATACTAAGAAATTGTAAACATTAACAACTGATTTGAAACAGTGTATATTGTGAAAAGTGCCATTTAAATTAATTTGACTTGACATGTATTCAATTTGTAGTTTTATAGTCTTCACTATGTTAGTATGCATGTATCATGTGTTTTACCTGCAGTATGACCCAGTGTCCTCTTTTAGATGCGGCCTCCAGCGCTCTCTCAGCCACAATCTCTTGTCCTTGACCCAAGGACACATTATGGAGGTTCCCCTTGTCTGTGGTAAAACCAAGCTTCAGCCCTAGTAAATGGATATGATGGCGTTAATACTCTGATTACATTACAAGTTAGGCTAAGTGTCTTGTGTAAATGGTTTTCCTGTGTACCAAGTGTTTCTACATCCTTGACAGGGTTGACTCCAGGAGAAAGGATGAAGAACACCGGTGTAGAGGGACTGCACTCCTCAAAACATTTTTCAAACTCTGTTCGACCAACATCCATATACTTGGAGCCCAAACTGTCCTCAATAAAACTTCTATTATGGTGGAAAATACAGAAGGACAAAATTTAAAGACCAAACCATCTGTGTTTCAAACCTGGCCATCTCCAGCTGATTTTAAAGTGAAATTTTAGACTGATATTGGTTGTTTTCTGAAGCACACTCATTACCGGAGAGCGTAGGTCATCCTGTCAGGCCGAAAGGCTCTGAGAATGATGAGTCTCTGGAGGGGGCTCTTATTCTTCCAGTCCTGAGGGAGACGTTCTCTTTCTGGACACTCTGACTCCACCAGCTTCCTCCAACGTTTGGCAGAACCTTCCACATCCCTGTCCAGACCCCTGAATGCATCTAGCATGGACAAGCTCTGCAATGAAATGAGATTTAGTCATTTTCAGAAATCTTCAGAAAATCAGCAATTAACAAATGTTCAAAAGTATTTTAAAACATTGCAATATTGCCTGTATTTATAGCATATATCCTGCATTTATTTTCTATAAATATTCACACTATGTCTTATAATAAGAACCCTTGTACACTGGTAAAGGTATAGTTCACAAAACAAATGGAAATTACCATTTTCTTAGCCTCATCTTTAATAACACTAAATATTTCCTCATAAAGTATAAATGTACCTGCCTTTAAATTTAAGGAAAGGTCTCACACATATATATCTTCATATTAAATATTTTGAAAACCCCTGGGCTAGGTGGGTTAACTTATTTAGAGGTTAAAAAGGTGCTTCCGGCTGATACTTTTCCAAAAAGCAATGCTAAATGACATCGGAAAACATGAAAGAGAGTGATTTCCTGACACAGGCAGTCCTTACCCTAATGGCACCCCAGGCCTGTGGAGACAGGAAGCTGACGGGACTCCTCTGACAAACTTCTACAGGAGATCGCAACAGAAGTTCCAGGTCCGGAGCCTCAATGGAGCCCCTCGTCAGAAGAATCTGAATAAAACACCAGAGGCGCAAAGTAAAGATGACATTAGACCTCAGGTCTGTTGAATACAGATGTCTCCATCCATCAGAGAAGGACAAGCAGGTCCCGGAACAGCTTTACTCTGTTTGATGTGGACGTGAGAAGGACAGGCGGTGGAGACAGACAGCAGCAGGGAAAACAGGTGCTGTCCTGATAGGTATTTGCATTCTGCCACTGTGGCCCACCCTCCTGTCAGAGCTGACCAGTTGAGGGAGAGGGGTGTCTGAGCTGTGAGAGTTAATCAATAGGAACGGACCCGACTTCACTGACAGGGCCTAATGGAACTTAATGTAAGGGCAGAAATGTGGAGTGATTGATGTGAATGACAAAGTGCAGGAGGAGGAAGGGAGGAGGTGGTGGTGGGTGGATGGGAGGTGTTTCTATTCTGAAGTCAGGTCCTATCCCACTCACCTGGAGGGCAGTGTGGGTGAGGAAGGTGAGTTGGTCCCTCTGGAAGAGCCCCTGGCAGGTGTACTGAAGGGCCGATTGGGTGATGGCCTCGGTCAGAGATGAAACACGCACCGACACGTCTTTATCACATGGAGCTCTCGCAATGGCTTTGAGGAAAACTTTGTTAAAGGCCTTAAAAGTAAAAGAGGATTCAAAATAACATTACTTGAAAACTCGATCTTCAAACTGAAGGAGCAGGATGAAAAAATTCACATATTATCAATCCACAATCTGACTTGTGATGCAGTCTGGGGTCACAAATCACACCATTTTCATTCATTTGGGGTGAGAAAAATAATCTTGTTTTCCCTTTGATTGAAGCTTATTTTTCTGTCCCCGTTTATCTTGTTTTAAGCTTTAACTCACTTAATTTTGATAATTTGTTTCAGAAAACAAGGCTTGATATCTTAAGTTATTTTTCTTTTCAAGTAAATGCATCTTGATTTAAGAATGTCTAGACATTTGTACTGGAAAACTTGACATAAATACTGAGAAAAATAATCTTTTTTTTTGCAGTGTATCGTTCAAATATTTGGGGTCCCTAAGACTTTTTTCAGCTAGGAAGGATGCATTAAATTAATCAAAATTGACAGTAAAGACTTTTACATTGTTACAAAACAATTCATTTGCAAATAAATGTTGTTATTTTAATCTTTTTTTTAAAGAAAAAACAAACAGGATTTTTACAAAATATTAGGCAGGACAACTGTTTTCAACATTAATAATAATAATAAATGTTGAATCTTGAGCACCAAATCATCATGTTAGAATGATTTCTGAAGGATCATGTGACACTGAAGACTGGAGTAATTCAGCTTTGCCATCACAACAATAAATTATATTTTAAATATATTCAACAGTTGTTTCAAGTTGTAATAATATTTAACAATGTTACAGTTCTTACTGTATTTTTGTTCAAATAAATGCATTCTTGGTGGCGAGTATAAGAAAGTTATTTCACAAACATTAAAAACTTTACGACCCTAAACTTTCGAACGGTAGTGTAGGTGCTGTACAGGAAAAACTCTGGGCAACAACTGTTCATGTTCACTTTTTCTAGTGTAGTGTGTTACCTTGAGGGAGTATTGGTACATGGGGTTAACGTTGTGGAGTTCTTTAATAGTGAAGTAGAGTAGGGCGGCTCTCTCAGCCGCTGGCCGGTAGAGATCTCGTGCCTCATTGGTCTTTATCTCGTTCTCTCGAGCTGCAATAGCCTTTGTAAACACCATACCATTGTTGGAATATTCAATTCTCAAATTAATGTATACAATGATTAACCCATTTATGAAATCATTCTATCGGAATGGGCACTAGTTTCTTTCCATATTTCAGTGTTGTAATTACACTTGTCAGTTCATTATACAACCATTTCAATTTTAAACGCATTGGACCTGAGCAAACAACAACAAATTGAGGTAAATGGACAGCGAGTATCATACCTTGTTATGGATGTGTCTGGCTGTGTTCTTAGTATATTCTAGCTGTTCCACTAAGGCTGTATCTCGCAGGAAGTTTCCCTCTGCCGTGGACAGTTTGCTCAGGAGCTCATCCTCTAATCTCTTCAGCTCAATCTGACACAAGTTCTGCTGAATGCTCAACTCCAACTGAAGTAATCAAAAATGGACAATGTTAGTACTTGGTAGACAGTCGTTTTGTTAAAATTACATTTTAGAGTTTACATTTAGTATAAAAGAAGAAAAATATATAAAACAACTTAATTAAATAATTAAAACATTCACAATTATTTAAGTTAAGATAAAGTTTGGAAATCTCAGATTTACGAAGCCCTCAAGGGCACATAGTGATGGAAAAAAATTGAAGAATTATATTTATTAAATAATTATATTTCAAAACTTTTGCTTACTGAATCGTCCACTAAACATGAATCGTGAATCGTTAAACTGAATCGTGTTTGGAATTTTCTTCCTTGCATATATTTCACCTATTCCACAAGCACTTAACCACCCCACACCGTTAAACCAATGCACTGACTTAAACGCATACACACACACGTGTTAGGTTTTATGGAGACATTCCATATAAAAATATTTTTATACTGTACAATCTGTATATTCTATTCCATAGAAAACTCTCTGCATTTTACAAAAAAACATCCCTTAATATGATTGATAAGCTGTTTTCCTCATGGGGACAAAAAATATCCCCACGAAGACAAGGATTTCAGATATTGCCATCTTTGTGGGGCAATATAACGTAGGGTATACCACACACACACACAGACACACTCACACTTGACGTTCGTCTGCATTTTCTAAGCTTCTCTAGCTTGTTTCCTAATCTAGATGTCTTAACATGGCATTACGAATATTGTTGGCTCTTTGATGCATTGCTTCATGTCGTTCAAAACCCGCAAGACTTTTGTTCTTATGGGTTTGATGAACAGATTGAATTTAGGCTTTTATTCACATATAAACATTGATCAGCGAACAAACAGAAGCTCAACTGAACCTGCTTGACACACAAGAACAAAACCTCATTGGTTCTTGCTGAAGCTCAAAAGTGCTGTGTAACACGAGAATGAACCTCATTGGTTCTCGCACGTCAAGCGAACATCCTTGAGCTTCCGTTCACCACAATTGATGTGAGTTGATGAATGTTTATATGTGAATAAAAGCCTATATAAAGCAATAGAGTCTCTTCAGGAAATTTGGAATAAACCACTCAATTTATATGGATTAGTTTTACAATCTCTTTATGAACTTTTTGATACGTTAAAGTTGTAGTTGCATAGCTGTCTATGAAGGGACAGAAATCGCTCATATTTCATTAAAAGATCTTCAGACGAAAGTCTTGCGGGTTTGGAACGACATCAGGGTGAGTAATTAATGACAGAATTCCATTTTTGGGTGAATTAACCCTTTAACCACTACAAAAAACATTAACACTAATCTGCCTTGTAAATCCTGTTATTGCCTTTGGGCAAAGTAAATGTAGTTTATTTAGCGCTTTATATATTGTGAAGTCATTATAAGTGACTTCTGTGACTGACCTTCATCTTCTCCAGTTCAGGTCTTTCATGCGTGACCACCTGCCCCAAGAGCTGTTCCTCCAGGCCAGTGCGGGTCACTGTGAAGTTTATAAGAGTGGTCTGGGCCTGCAGCTCCGGGGGGAAGTGAGGGTTGGCTTCCTTAGTGTGTAGAAGGAGACGGAACCCGTTGTTATACTCGCACTCCTTATCACCCAGTCTGATGTACCTGTGGAAACACCACATTGTGTTATGCATCCAGGACACGCCTACACTAAATCATACTAAAAAGAAAAAAGCTCGACATCTACGCAAGAGTCAGTAAGCGCTTTCCACCCACACTAGACACCAGTTTCACCAACTGCCTAATTGAAGCAAACAGAAAAGAATGACAAATGCTCCCAATAGCCACCACAGGCAAAGGCGTTAAATAAAACTGGAAGATGATATTCCCAGCAGCCAATATTTATCCCAATCTGCATTTCAATTAAATCAGGCCTGGCTGGCCAAACGTGGCGGCTTTTAATTTTTCCCTAATTACCCTGTGCCTGTCAGCCAGCGGCAACAACTCTCATGCCAAAGGTTCCGCCAAGGCCCGGGTCCGCTCTGGCTTTATATCTTCAAAAGATGGAATTAATGTACTATTGATAGAACCATTACTTCACCAAATTAAAGTCCCAGCTGATGGATTGGCTCATGCTCCTCCGTCAGACATGAAAGGAATAATTAGTATTCATTACTTCACACTCTGCAACATTCCAATTATTAATGAACTTCAGCCGAGAAGCTGCACCAGATCCATCATGGCTGCCGTGCCCGGGCCGGATTAATCACGGGAATGGACTGGTGTGTGGGTCAGGCGCTGGAATAAACTTGTAATCAAATTAAACATCGGGCCACAGTTATGGGTCAAAAGAGTGGGACTGTAGGTGTCCCCATAGTACAATGCTACAAGGACAAAAGACTAGAAAGACGTGATAAATAAGGGGTGAGAAATTAATAACTCAGCACACTGAAAAACAGATGAGGTGTTGCATCTATTTACACATCCTAGAAATACCTGAAAATCAACTGTTTTAAATTGCTCTGTTGAAGGATATAAATGTGAATGAAGTTAGCAGTATCGTCTATTGTTCATTTACACGTCATAGTAACCCAAATACGTAGAGATTTATTTAAAAAAAATGTAAAATTGAGTAATCAATGATGTACAGTGTAAGTCTTTTAGACTATGATCTCTCCTTTGACAGACAGGTTTAGCTCAACTTTGCTCAGTTCCAGTTTTGGCAGTTACTGTGTTTTACTTTTGAAGTGCAAAACAAAACAAAACAAAACAAAACACTCAGTAATTAAATTACATGTGTATTTAGTTTGTTCAGATTCAGAGAAAACTGAGTACGCAAATTGATACTAAATTAATAAAAATTAATACAAATAAAAAAATTGTAAACTATTTTTGTCATAGTTACTGTTTTGCCTTTGTAGTGAAAAAAACCTAGTTAGAACCCCATGTTTAGTTGTCTTCACTGTTAAATATTTTTGATTATAATATAATATAATATTATATATAATATAATGTTGTTCTCCCAGAGAGTTAAAACACAACACTCTAGCAACTGATCCGTATTCAACACACATAAAGAAAAAGAGCAAACAAATGCACATTTATCAGCTTCTGTGAGTGCAGAATCAATACCACTGCCTCCACCTCTATTCAAATCACACAACCCCAATTCATCTTCCATTCTAGTTTTCATACTGCACAGAACAAAATGGGGGCTCTTCAGAGCTCAATATAAAATCCCTAAATATCTAGGCCAAAAAGTATTTTTTGAAGTAATTTCTACTGCAATACACTCGATGAGAGAATTACTGGTATAATATAAGAAAACAATGACAGAGTTAAACTTGCCTTCCTTTCTTTAAGGTTTGTCTTCCTAGCAGTGGCTCCAGGAGAGGGTCCATTCTCTCCTTGATGTTTTCAATAAGGACCACCTCACCACAGGCCAAAGCCTGCTCAATAACATCCAGATACCTATATAATAACATTAACAGTGAAGTCCAGGACATGACAAATCAGCCTCAAGACTAGTTTCTTTATATTATTTAATATTTAAAAAATCTTTGACCAAACTAAAATGACTTTACCCTTTCTGGCCATACTGCAGCACCCTCAGTTTGGGCCCAAACAGGTTTCGGATCCACTTGCTGGCCTGCTGCTGAGGATCCACCATCAGAGGCCAGCGCTGGCTGGACATCAGGATGGCTGCATTTTCAACGGACAGCCGATCAGCTGGCAGACCCTGGTTCTGCCAGCCTGCCACGGTGGCCTGGTCAGTCAGAGTAAGTACAGGGTCCAGACCGTCTGTCAGCGGGATAGGGGTCTGGATCACGAGGTGTGAGGAGAGGAAGACAGTTAGTGATGCTATTCGATTCAACGCTCCATTGGAGTGCAGCTCAGGAAAAAATAAAAACTCGAGAGTTGGCAAATATGCCATAATATTAGCAAATAAACTATTCCAAGTCGTATTATTTAATCATATTATGTGACTAACAAAAAATAAATAAATGGAATCATACTTGGAGTTCTCGGAGGAAAGGAATCAATACGCCGTGAAGGAGCTGTTGACGGTACGGCTGTGTGAAGTATCCAGCATAAGAGACAAAAGCAGCAGCCACAAGCACATCCCCACACACGGTCTTCAGTTGAGACTCCAGCTCCAGCTGTCCCTCCGACCAACGCACGTTTTCGGCCTGAAGTGAGAGAATGACTGGGTTAATCTCAATCACAGAATTACATTCCTCATACATACATATATATATATATATATATATATATATATTGCATTGTGACTTTACAGTGGGTGCAAAATTGTTTTGGAAACGTAAGCCACATACATTACGTAACAAAATAACAATTCAAGATGCACATCCCCTTAAGACCAGTTAAAAGAAACCGCAAAAAAAGTTTAAGAAAGGTTAAGCCTCATTTATTTGCAGAAGCCACTTTGGTTTGGTGTTTTGTATCTAATCCAATGGAATTATAAGTGAAATTACAACAGACATCGTGTGTTTTTCTTTGTATTGCAGAAATGAGACTGGTTATGAAAATTGAGAAAGACATTTTTCTCAATGAACATAACATTTTTTACATTACTATTCAAAAGTTTGGGTCAGTATGTCAAGTACTTTACAATGATGAATTAAAATGATCAAAAGTGACAAAAAAAATTAATTGAATTTTTAAAATATTGCATTTGTTATATGACATTTAAAATATAACATTTGTAAAATGTTATTTTTTCTATTTCAAATACATGTTTTTAATTTGACATTTCTACTCATGAAACCCTAAAAAAGTCAAAATAAAATAAAATAATAATAATTACATTTACTGTTTTGCCATCACGGACATTGTAGACATTACTACAAAATATACTGAAATTGAAATATTATTACAATTCAAAAAAACGTTTGTTTTTTAATCAAATATGCAGCCTTGGTGAGCAAAAAAAATCTAACAGACCCAAACCTTTTGAACAGTGAAGTGCATATTTGCAAATACAGTGAGCCCAGTAATCAAGACAAAATGATTGAGACAAAGGAGAAGAAACACTTAAAGGTGTGTTATAACCTCAAATCTAGCCTTCAGACCCAGATAAAAAGCTCACTCTCAACCCATCGGCAATTGATCAAACACAGACAGAACATGAGCGATAATGTATACAGTCACAATTCACCTAAACCGGCTTTAAAAGTTTAGTTACATGTTCACTCAGCATCAATTTAGCACTCATTTAAGACTTCAATAATATCGCAGAGATGCTCCTGCAATGATAAATCTTGTCTGACATTGCCTTTGCAGGGGCCGAGCTTCTAGAACATGTCGCATAATAAATTCCCCGACAGTTAAAAATCACTATAATTTTAGCCTAATGCATTATGGATTGCTTGGAATATCACTCAGTCCTGGGTGAAGCGTTTTTAATTTCCAACAGCTGTTAAGGCTTTGAGGTAAGTTAATGATTACATATAGACGGGCTGATTTATTAGTCTAAACACTATTGCTTCCAGGTCAATGGCATAAAGACAAATCATTTGTCTTGATATGTTTAAAAGCCAAGCTGTCCCATTGTAGCCCTATTCATTTCTCTGAATAAGAAAGTCGAACATTTTAAATAAAAGCGCTAAAAGAAACATTATGCTATTATTTTTTGCATTACCAGTGCTAAAGATTTTAGATAATCTCACGTGGATATATATATGATAAAAGCTACAGGGAGTGAGAAAAGAGAAAACCATTTAAAAGTCGGGCATGTACACACAAATCCAGTTCATCCCTCATAAACCAATTATCCTGATCTCCCCATTCAGGAAAATAGACAGCAGATGAATATGTGCCCTTCTTGTTTCGCTGTCCCGAACTGGCATACAGCCATCAAGCCCCTTGCCCAGTTCAATGGTGCATTTGCCGTGGTGCACCCCTTCCTTCCGAGCGCTCAATCTCAGCATCTGGCCAAACATTTAAGCCATGGCCTCCTCCCCTTTGAATGAAGCCAAACTCATGTTGAGATTAGGTCTGCCTGTGCACTCTCCTATAACCCCAGACCCTCTCCTCTCACAGCCGGCCAGTACCTGCAGGCCTCCCACCAGCCGATTGGCCAGCTCAATGGTCTGGCTGGTGCGTGTCACTTCCTCCTGGCAGCACAGTTTCTCAGTCGCCGCCTTCTCAAACTGAGCTGTTAGGGTTTGCAGATGCCTGTCCAGATCCTGTCAGCACAAAGCTACTATGAGATACTAATACTTAATATTTATATTAAGTATTATTGACTGGTTAAGGTGCTCGGATTTTACTGTATAAAATAGAGATAATTTTCACTTACTTCCAGTTTCTTTCTAACATTGAGCAGTTTTGCAGTAGCAGCTTCCAGTTCAGTATTGGCTTGTGCCAGAGCCAGACGCTTTGGTGCAACCTCACAATAAACCTTAAAAACAAACATTCTCTTTCCTTACATACTGTATGTACAAACAAAAACTGAATTCTTGAAATAAATGATTGTTTGTAATTCTGAAGCTAAAAACCATTTTGAGTTAAATAAAGTTACAGCTCAATATTTTTCTAATTATTTCCCAAGGATTTTTTTAACAATTAATTATTACATTTATAAGTTAGATTTTTCTTTATATATGTTATTTTAAATATTGTTAAAATTAATACAATATTTTTATTGAATTTAAATTCCTTAAATTGCATTAATATCCATATATTTCAAATATAAAAAAAATAATAATACAAAATTAAATCTGCTTGTTTGTAATTTTAAAGTTAAAAACAACATTTGCTTAAAGAATATTACTTTATTAGATTTTTAAAACCTAAAAACCACTTTGATAAATAAAGTTAGAGCATATTTTTTTATTGATTTATCTTTCTTAAGGATTTTTTAATTATATTTATAATTTCTTTATTACATTTAGAAGTTAGACTATTTAAAATGTTATTAAAGCTAAAAAAATATTTACTGAATTGAAATTCCTCAAATTGAATTAATATCTATATATTTCAACTATAAACAAAAAGGTGATTATTATTTTCTTTTGATTGTTTGTCGTTTTAACTCTCTGGGGTCGGCGGTCTCGCCGGCGATACCAGCTCACTTTTTTCCTTATCAGTGCAAAAGAGACTCAAATTACTCTGTTAATTTTGATCTTACATATAAGTGTTGTACATCATTCGATCCTGTTAAGTTTGTATTTTTTTGTGGAACCTCATAATAAAAACAAAGTGTTGTGCTTTTCGCCTAATAAAGAAAAATAAACATGATGCGCGTTCTGCGTTCTCTCTGTCAGTGAAGTCCATTCTGAAACGCGTCCGAAAAATCATCTGTAACTCTGCAAATACTCAGTCAAACAGGTATACAGGCACACAGGCATGAAGCCTGAATTATCTTCTTTTAAATGAAGTAATTTATATAAAAAAATGTTTTTCTCATTTTATGTAATCTGTACGAAAAGAGAGAGATGATAGTCGTTCTCGTCTCAGCTCATTAAAGTTAATTTGACCACGCCCACGGAGCGCGCGCTCTATTTAAACACAAATGCTCTGAGGCGATCCACGCCCACACATCAGCTGGATAACCACCGAAAGAGACTCAGATTACGATGCTGTGAGGAATAATAGTACTATCTTAATAATAATCCTGGAAAAAATTACCTCAGAAGTAGGCTACAGGTAGTTTCATTTGGAGGAGCAACGGATCCAGCCGAGGAAATAGGTACATTCTTTATTTTCAAGTGCTTTGTGCTAATCGCGATATGGAATAGTGTCTGTAAACAAAAAGACTGTTTGAATCGCGTTTTTGTGTGTGAATGAATGAACAGCTTTTACCTAATTATATTCCAATACTGAGATGAGTAAAAATCGACTGAAATATGTTGAAATAAAATATTTTTGTATAAGCAACGTATTAAACTGCAAATTAACATTTATATGTCCTAATCATAAAAACGATATGTTACATAGGAAAGACAAGATGTCGTTTTTACTGTAAAATACTGCCACATCAAATAAGCTTGTTTGCTAAGATGTTATTATAGTGTTTGTTCGATTGTAAGCTATATTCAAACTAATTAATCCGCAACTGTGAAATATGTATGATAAAATGTATACTTTAGTATATAATACAAAGAAAGATTACATTTGAAATAGTTAAAATTGTAATTGTTGTTGTAATTGTAACCTTTTTATTAAAATAGCAAAAATATATGTAGGCTACATATAAATAAATCTTAGGTAAATCTTAAAAGCTCAATATAAGCCTCCTCTTTAAATTATTTGTATTGTGTTTTATTAGTGACACATTTGGGATACATTCCCAAACTTTCTGTAAAAACAGTATGATAATTAACTGCACAATTACTAGAAATTTTTACATTTGATATTATACAATTTGCAAGCACAATTTGAAAAATAAATAAATAATTGGAACTGTGAACCAATTTTGTATTATATAGGCATATATATATATATATATATATTGTCATTGCATTCTTGTGGCTCAGTGACACACCTGAATGAAAGGGTCATTAGTATGCAGCCCCATTATGCGCTCATTATGCGGGCCCATTGTCTTCTCAGGTGTGAATCACAGCAGGTCACACCCCTGCGCATATTGCCTTTCCAAACAAAAAGTGTCATTTTTAAATTTAAACCAATCTATTGTTTTATGTGAATGATAAGGCGGGATGATTTTCAGATCATTTTGAAGAAAAAACTCTAGGCGACAACATCCATTAGTCAAAAGTCTTGTGGACAGATATTTAGTATGTGTTTTGTGGCCTTATTTCAGAAACTTTAAGTTTTAGTTTTTTCAATAACCACGCATAAACAATATTCTCTCAAAAATACAAAAATGTACATACATGTTGATAACACATTATGGTAGCCCTGTGTGTGCTAAATAGAGTGTAATTACACCTTTGCCAGTAATATGTTTATAAGCAACTGAAAAAAGCACAAATGTCAGAGTATGTCAAAACATCTCAAGGACCCCAAAAACACCTTGGACCCCAGAGGGTTAATGCTAAAAACAATTTTGGCTTAAAGTTACAGCTTAATATTTTTAAAAAAATTATTTATTGATTGTACAAGTAAGCTTATTTTTCAAAAAAAAAAAAAAAAAGATTTTAACCAATCAGATCATTTAAACTGTTAAAATGAATAGAATAAAATGTATTGAATTTAAATTCATGAAACTGCATTAATATTCATATTTAAATACTTTCATGTGTTTTTAGTCCTGTACGTGTCACACTTCCTCACCTCGTAGTAGCGCACTATGTTGATGGCCCACGCACAGAGGCCTGCAGCTGCGTAGGACTTGGTCCGGACGTGATCGGGATGGAACTCTGGGTTTCTCAGGTATTCCTGCTTCATTACACTCAGACAGGACTGAGGGATGTGCTCTTTATCATAAGAAAGTAGTGCCTGCAGAAAGTCATCCACCTACAGATGAGGAGAGTGATTATATCATTATTATATATTATATATTTAAAAAAAGATTTTGCCTATTTTTCTGTAAGAAATCAGTCTAATATGATGATTTAGTGCTCAAGAAACATTTCTTATTATGTTGAAATGTTGAAAACAGTTGTGCTGCTTAATATTTTTGTGGAAACTGCAATATGTTTTTTTCAGGGTTCTTTGATTAATAGGAAGTTCAAAAGAACAGCGTTTATTTGAAAATAGAAACTTTTGTAACATAAATGTCTTTTGAAGTTAAAGTTGCACTGAAGGGCACAGTAGTAATAAAGCACAGTTATGACCTTTTTTCATTCCTGGGTCGTTCCTACTTAGGACTCAACCTGCAACCTCTGAATGTGCATCCTAATTCTTTATCCATCTGATGCATCACACAACACACTTTCAAAAGCCATCTCCTCCCCTTCATGTTGACCTCATAAATCAACCTTTCCCTAATATTTCCATTTCTATCTCATGTGACATGTATTTAATATTCTCTTCCACAGAAGTGCTTTCATAACATGGTGTATTCATGACACTGTACCAGGTTAGCGGGGTCTGCGGGTCAAGGGCTGGTTGTGGATTACACTTGCATGAATCAGACAGCACTGGGTGTGTTATTGTCATACAGAGCAATGCCTTCACCTTGCCCATGAAGACTCTGGCGGCCTTCCATCCGCGGTCTTTTGGGATTCTCCCGCGTGGAGCCAGCAGCACCATCACAGCCGCGGCGACGTTAATGACACCCTCCGGGGGATTCGGGAACGTCTTTAACTCTGTCAGATTAACCTAAAAGACACAAAGGAGAAAAACTGAACAGCCCTTTTAAACCAAATATTTGAACAGGTGGATGCTGTGATGAATGAGGCACGGGACAAAACATTTCCCACAAATTCACCTGAAATTACTTTTTAAAATAGCAACATTTTCATTTCAAAATGACCCAGAAATGTTACTAGAATGTAGTTAACACAAATGTAGTGCACAATTTCATTTTGTCCTTATTATCAGTCACTACTGCTAAATTTACCAGTTCTCAGACCAAAACTCAATACTTAATAAAAATGTAAAATGTTTATTAGACATAAGAAAAACAGAAATATTAATATATTGAAATGTCACTATTTACTTTTAGATATATGCCTAATTTAAAGTTCTGTGCCAACTTAACACCATCATATATTTATGAAAATACGGGTGCATCGCACATCGCACTGTTACACCTGCTTACACCTGGCCACTTTATGCGTTTTCTGTGATCGGATAGCTATCTGATCGTGAAAAGACCAGGTGTGAATGCCCTCGAAACGCATTCGAGACGGATTTAAATCAAACCACTTCAGGAGGAGGTCTGGGCCGCATTCCAGACGAAACTGGACAATGCATTACATGCATCTGGTTGTTGAAACCACATATGTAAATTGTACTCCTCCCAACAATGCTAAAAAATAAACATGTGAGAGCGTGTTATAGGCTATATGTCATGTTATGGCCAGATATGACGGCTCTACTGCAGCTGAGCATCTATTCATCAAGCCAACGTGCAAACTATGCAAATCAAAGTGAAAGTAAGTCGCAGACGCTTAACACACAATCATCTTCGCAGCAGCTCGAGTTCTTACCAGAACCAGGAAGTATGACCATATCAGCCCGGTTCTGTCAACACTGCATTGGGTCCCTATTAAACATTGTATACATTTTTAAATATTGCTGATTACTCACAAAGCACTAAATGGTTTAGCTACGCAGTACTTGAGCAAGCTCTTAACGCATTATAGTCCTTCACGTCTTTTGCGATCTCAAAATTCCAGCCAGTTGACAATACCTAGAATATCTAAATCGACTGCTGGCGGTAGATCCTTTTCCTATTTAGCACCAAAACTCTGGAACAGTCTTCCTAACATTGTCCGGGAAGCAGACACACTCTGTCAGTTCAAATCTAGACTAAAAAACACATCTCTTTGACCTAGCATACACATAACACATTATAAACTTCTATAATTCAATGTTAGGCTGCATAGATTAGGTCAGCCGGAACCGGGAACACTTCCCATAAATCCTGATGTACTCGTTACATCATAAGAAGAATGGCGTCTTCGCTAAAATATTAGTCTCTCTGTTTATCCCGAGGTTTACCGCAGTCCGCCGGATCCAGGCCGAATCCAGATCTGATGAAGGACCTGCGCCTGGACACGACAACAACGCAGACCTGAAGTGTCAACTAGTCTCTCCCCTGTGAAGGCCTCCTTCCCTTCCCTTTACCTCTGTACAGTCGTTGTCAAAATAATTCCAGTTCACATGGCTACGCGAAAGCGATAAATAATTCTGTATTATACATTTTTAAGGCCAGACGAGTAATTTGTTGAGGTCAATTTGTAAAGAAAGACTACATGCCTGCGCACACATATATTCAAATGCGCATACCTATAGACTAAACACGTGATGCGCATTTGGACACCGTCAGTGTTTTACAGGTCTGCGCAGAGATAACCTTTCTTTTTTTCAAAAATTTTCAAGGCTTGCACCTTGGAGCTTATTTCAAGGTTTGCATTCTCGAGCCACCAGGCACTGTTTTGTGCAAATGAGCGGGCCGGAGCGCGTTAAGGGTTTTCTGTTGGAATGGTGTCGTGTTAGTGGCCCCTAAGTTAATAACTAATGATCTTTGCAACGGAAGTGAATCAATCAAAACTAACTTTAGCTGGACAATAACTTTATTCTAGAGCTGCTGTAAAGCCAAACAATCTCTGTTACTTTAATTTCTTATTATCACTGTAAAGCTGCTTTGAAACAGTCTATATTGTTAAAAGCACTATATGAATGAAGGTGACTTGACTTGAATTGACTACATTAAAAGTAAAGAAACGAAATGATCTTACCAGTGCTGTTGCCGCTCTCTCCTATTGCGGTCTTTGATTTTGAAATTAGCTGATGATCAATATAATGCATCTCATATCAGTTGCTTTTGGTGACGTGAACTCCATAAAATCTGCATATAGCCCGGGAATTGAAGATCGGATTTATATCCGTTTTGTGAAAACACATTTATGTGACTAGGTGTAAATGGAATCGTTTTGATAAATCAGATAGCTATTTGATCAGTAAAAACGCATGAAGTGACCAGGTGTAAACAGGCCCATATTCACACACACAATACCATTAAAAAAAAGTATGTTATGCTTAAAATAACAGTTTTCTATTTAAATCTTTTCTAAAAAGTCAGCTGATGCGAGCTTGGCTAACGTGACCTGCCAGAACTGACGCTACGCTTGATATTCAGCATCATTACTCCAGTCTTCAGTGTCACTGAATCATTCTATTATGTGCTGCTTAATATTTTTGTGGAAATCATGATTTTTTTTTTAAGGATTCTATGATGAATAGAAAGTTGAAGAGAACAGCATTTATTTGAAATTTAAATTTTTGTATGATTATACATGTTTTTATTGTCACTTTTGATCAATTAAATGTGCCCTTTCTGAATAAAAAAATATTTTCTTTCAAAAAAATTACAAAAACAATCTTACTGACCCTAAACTTTTCAAATGGTAGTGTATAAACTTTACATTTACACATAAAATGTAAATTGTTTTTTACATTTTTAAATATTACCTTGTTGAGTGTTTGGAGTGCAGTTGTAGCCGCCTCTAAAGCAGGCTCAGCTTTAGCCAAATCACGTTCACATTCCCTCAGTCTTCGTGACACCTCTGCTTGCATGGCAGCTACCTGCAGATGAATACACACTCTCATAAGTAATGTGGAAATATTAAAGCACCATCTTGATATTCAGTAAAGATACATCTCAGATCCTCCAGTTGTAAGGCTTTGGTGTCTCTACCCTTTGCTCCTCAAGGTCAGCATCTTTTCTCTTCTGGCTCACTTTTTCTGTCTGCAGGCCAATCCTGGCCATGAGAGCCTCAGCGGCCTGGTTCTTCAACGTCAGCTCCACTTCCTGTGAGTTCAGCTTGACGGTCAGATCCTCAACCTGATGTGATTATATGAAGTTTACATTTAGTATAAGATAATCTCTTAATTATTCATAATTACCTTATATAAGCACTGGTTAATACAGGAAGCAGAGTTCTGTTCTTAATTAAAGCTGCAGTCCGCGGTTTTTCCCTTTTTGTCGCCATCTCTGTTCGAAATCTGCAATTGCAGTTATTCGCGGAGTTGTACCTCGGCTCGGCACGGCACAGCGCGGATGAATCCAATGTTTGAGGAGACTGTGAGGGTGTCAGACACCGCGCCGGTGTGGATACTGGTATTCAGAATCACAGATTATTCTTTTTGGAAGTATGACCAACATAATAATTTTCACCGGAAAATGTCATCTGAACAAGTAACATCCACTTTTGTTCTGGGAAACTGGGAAAGAATCATTGCAGTAAATCACGCTGATTAAATCTAACAATCGCTTATCATTAGAGATGCACCGATTAATTTTTTCTAACCACTTTTTTATTTTCAATAACACAAATATTTATTTTCTATATATTTTTTATTTATAAAACACCATATACTTTTAGCCAAACTGAATAATAAAAACAAGTTTAAATGGGTAAATTTTCTATAAATATTTTCTCTAAAGGAGTCTTCATTTTAGTTTCTGACATAGCCTACTCCAGTTCTTGTTAAAACACACTAGACATGCAAATTCTGTGCATTTTGGGCACTTTTTGTGTGAAATCATATTTATTTTGTCCATCAAAGTGTGCTTTCACTTTAATTGAGCGTGAGCAGCAAAAATAGACTTGGCGTCGAAACCGCTTCACTGCTGCTCATGCGACGCTCCTGCTCCCGGTGTGAATACACTCGTTGATTAACAGGCACGGCGAAAAAAAATGCGCGCCGCACACATTTGCGGTGTGAAGCGGCCGTAATTCACAAGGTTTCCTACATGTGCGTTCCGTGTGCACATGTGATGCTGATGTTGCGTGATGTTAATCATGCGCCGCCCGAGTGCATTTTGACCAGCATAAAATCGGCATATGTCAGACTGACCGGCCGGTCGCCGGTCATGGCCGATCACGTGAAAATCGGCCAATTCCGGTCACCAGCTGATCAATCGGTCCATCTCTACTTATCATATCACGTAAAACCGTGCAAATTATACTTTGCTCTCAAATTGTTAATGTTCAACATCAGCATTGCGTGACTACATGTAATGTCCTTCCGATATTTATCCTTGTTTTCGCAAGGGTCCGGTTGCAGTCTATTTTTTTTGTAGCCACTCAAAGTCTTTTGCATTTTACAACGGGTGAATCTGGTGTCACTGGTGATTGTCGTTTGAACCTTTCTTGATCCGCCTTAAAATTGATAAGTTTAATTATATCAAGTGCTGTGAGAAAAGGCTATAAATCTCCACCTCCAGCATCCTCACACGCAAATAGCTACTAGCCGAGACTCCTTCCTTATGTGTATACAGATGTGACGTAATGACGCAAAAACATGCTCGAATCTCCCGCGGAAATCCACCAGTACCACTGGAATTAAAAACATCATTACAAGCTTACCGCTTTGAATCGAGCTAAGGCAAGCAGAGAGTTTTGAACACTGGCTGGTTATGTATTTGCTCAAAAATTTATTTTGGATAATTGTTAACCCCAAAAAAAACTACGGACTGCAGCTTTAACTATACAACATAGACATTTTGGGGTCAGTAAGATTTTTTTCAAGATATTAATATTTGTATTCTGCAAGGAGAGATTAGATTGATCTAATGTGACAGTAAAAAAACATTTATAATATAATTACCAAAAAAAACAAATGCTGCTCTTTTTAATTTCTATTAGACAAAGTACCTTGAAAAAAAGCAGCACAACTGTTTTCAACATTGATAATAATAATAAGACATGTTTCTTGAGCACCAAATCAGTGTCTAGAATAATTTGTGAAGGATCATGATGTAACTGAACACATTACTGAGTAATGCTGAAAATTCAGCTTTGCCATCACAGGAATAGATTAATTGTATTTAACATATTAAAATAAATCAGTTATTTCAAATTGTAACACTATTTCACAATATTACTATTTTATGCTTTTTGATGTTATAATCATATATAATATGTTTTTGGTATTTTGATAAAATCAAGAGACTTTAATAATAAATAAAAAAATTAATTGACCCCAAACTTTTGAACGGTGTTCTACACTAGTCAACATTTGAAGTGGATCAAAACTTTCATCAAAGTTATACATGAATTTTGAACAAAGTTGTCCCAAGACAAAAAAGGGTATTGATGAACTTTTTTGATCCACTTCAAATGTTGACTACTGTATTTTGAAATGTTATAATTTGAAATTTAATAAAATTATATTACCAACAATCCAATTTGAGTAAAAATTTGAATCGACAATTAAAAAGAAACAGCATTTTTTTTTTTTATCTATTTACAGGTTTACATTCAATTTTTCAATGCGTCTCAGACATTTAACGGTAAAATTTCACAAATTTACTTTAGATCACTTTCATCCAACACACGATCAAATCTAATCTCATAATCAAAGCTCTCCAAGACCTTGCAAAAAGCTTTTTACGACTTGCTGAAAGTTGTAAAAGCAACTTGGTTTTTTTTTTAATCTAGATTCCATTATCAGATAAAACCTCTGCAACATTTGAATACTAAACACTATATCACAAAGGCAAGCAATCATCAGACTATCAGACTCAAGGTTTATGAGTCCCTCAGCCTTCAGCGAGTGATCTTGGGCATATTAACTAGCAGTAACTAAATCCCCTACGCAATGTCGCGACTCCAGCCTTGAGGAGTCCACACGGGTCGGTTAAGAACTCTGTGGTGCCGATGGGTTCTACACACCTGAGAGGCAGTCGTCTTGAGTTTCTGAAGGCCAGACTGAAGCCTGCTGTGTCTCAGATGCAGTTCCCCCTCTCTCTTTCCCAGCAGACTCTCGTAAAGTCTCAGCTGCTCCAGGAAGCTCTTGGGCGTGCTGTAGTTGTGCCTCCTCTCATTGCAGCAGTAACGCTCGCTAACCTGCTTGACGCTCACGTGAGCGTGGGCCATGAAAAGACTGATGGATTCCCGAACAGTTGGCTGTAAAGACGAGAGTAAGAGTGGGGAGAGAGGGTAAGAGAGGGACCTGTTCAGATTAAATGCTCTTTAACATCCTCGGCTGTCAAGGGCCCTGAAATATCATCTTCATAAATCCAGAATTCATCTCCAAGTTTGTAAGTCTTTTGCCGGCTTCTGGACTTACTCAATCTGAAATTTAAGTGCAGGACGCAGGAGGGAAGATTAAGCTGGTAGAGGGCTGGGAAAATAATGGCCAGAGGCTGGTGACACCCTGTGTAAAGTAGGGCGAGTGTTTGTCACATGGCTTCTAACTTTCTGAGACTGCACGTTGTGTTTTGTTTATTGGTTATTTATGATGCGCACTGCTGTCTGATGACTGACTCATTTATCAGACTGTTAAAGATCAATTCACACAAAGGCAAATGCATTTTAAAAGATGCAAGAACACAGATCATAATTCACTGAAAAGCAATAAAACATGTACATGTAACTGGCTGGCAAGAAAAAAGGAAAAAGAAAAGAGAGATGGTTATAAATGAAGACCTGACATAATGATATTTGATAAACAGCATATTGAGTTAAATGCATGTAAATAATCCATCAATCTCTTAAACTCAAAGGTCACTGTTACCTGTGTCAGAAATAAAGCACTTTTACACTCATAAACGCATTAAGATAAAAAAAGGTTGCACAAAGGTGGGATTTGGTCATAAATCTAATCCAAGAGCAAAACATTAAATAAAAAAGATTAAATAAAAAATATATAAAAACAGTTATATTGACTTTTCACAGAGATGCAATTTAAATAGGGTTACCAAAGTTAATGCGTTAACACAAACACTGTAAACCCTAATTCTCAAAATAATTAATTGGTTTAAGTAGGGTAATCTTAAATTAAAAAAAATAGGTCAATCTAAGGGTGTATTCACACCAGTAAAGTCCGATAGTTCACTTGCTCTGGTCCGGACCAAATAATTTTTTTTTTTTTTTTTTTGGTACGGTTCGCTTTCACACTGCTCTTCTTGCAAGTGAACCAAAATGTGTAAACAAAACCACACGTGTGCTAAGGTCGTCCATTCATTGGACAAGGATTCTCAAGTAGGGAAATCAGGAAGTGCAAAAAAGGCTCAGCATGGAGATATTTCGTACTGCAATATTTGTTATTTTACTAATTTTGTGTTATATTCTGTACAAACGCAATATGAAGAAACTGCGCAGAAGACGGATAAGGTATAAAGTTTTCATTCATAGAGAGGGGCTATGTTCACACATTCAAATAATGAGATTCTTATTGTATATACTGCTAACAAGTGCTGTCAATGTTAACGCTTGCGATTTAAGTTTGTCCAGTTTAACGCAGCGTCATCCTTGTAACTATTATATGAACTGCAAAAGCTTTTTTTTGCATCTATGCGCGATTAGACTAAAGAGAACGCGCTGTATGTGAATGTCCTGATGCACACACTCATTCATTCATTCCATTCCAATGATGCACACACGACGCGCAGAAAGACGCGCAACAGTATCGTGTGGCCAGACAGCGTGCCGGAATGGAATTCTCTTTCGCACTTGAACAACAATAACACAAACCATTATGCCAAAATCTCCGACTACGGAAGCCTTTTAACTCAAAGGCGCAGTGCTTTCTTGCAATTGGGTCGGTTCATGTTCACACCGTAAACGAACCGTACCAGAGTTCGTTTGGAAGCGTACCGAGACCACCTCTTCAGCTGGGTCTCGGTTCGTTTGTTTGGTCCGCACCAGAGTTCGATTGCTGTATTCACACATGCCCAAAATGTCCGCACCAAGGGGGGAAACGAACTAGAGTTCGATTCAATCGAACCAAACAAGGCAGGTGTGAATACACCCTAAGTAACTTTTATGCGTATTTAGAACTTTTTTTTTTGAGTTCACAAAACTGACACATTTGAAGTAATCTGAATTGTTTCAGTGTTTTGAGTTCTATGAACTATTTAACTGAAACTGGGCTGGGATTTCTATTTCCCAGCATGCTTTGGCATGACAATCAAAGGGGAGAGTAAATTATAATTAAACAAATTGTGCAAGATTATCGTTAAGTGGGAGATTCTGTAGTTTAATGTTTTGCTATGCTAATTTAGAAGAGTTTCTGTTATGTTTTTTTTTTGTAGGGCTACCATCATGGTGACAAGTGGAGCATGAGCTTGGTTTGAGAACAAAATGTTATGTTTTATAAGATCATACTCACTGCTGTGCTATGCTAATACTATCAAAGCACTGTATTACCAATTAGCAAGTTAGCATTTATTGAATTAGCTAGTTTAAGCTAGCCAAGTTTCCACTACTTAAAACATTTAAATTGAGATTAGATGATCATTTTAAGTTAACTGTATGAATTGGCTTCCTCAAATATTTCAAGTTAAGAGCAATTCAAATGTATGAGTACAAAATGAAAATCTGCCAGTTCTGCTTACTTAAACTTTGAATTTCTTAACTTAAAAATTGATGTAACTGATTACCACAAATTATTAAAACTTATTCGGCTTTAAAGTGCATGCAAGTAAGTACATATATGTTGTATTTTTTCAGACCTTTCTTTACTGTATTTATTTAGTTTACCACCCATTTATGAATCAATGATGAAGAATGTTATTCTTATTAGTAATTCAATTAAAAATTAAACCCAGTCAAATGTTTAACAAAAGTAAAAGTCATTTGCAATGTTTGTATGGTGAAATTTCATCAACGCTCAGCAAGTGAAATATCACCCATGAGCAAAATATCTATATTCATTGAAATTCAATACCAGTGAAGAACTGCAAGACAATGGCAAAAACATTCATAAAGTGTAGGGAAAGTTGTTTCTATTTCTATTGAATTGTTTTCTTATTATTATTAAATACTTTTTATTATATATATATATATATATATATTTTTTTTTTTTTTTTTGCGCAAGTTCTCGGTTTGCATTTACTGTGTGTTTTGGTGTAGTTTGCAAAGCAAAGAAGATTTTTGTTGTGCAAGTGAGTTGACTGTTGCAGTTTTTCTTTCTCATCCACTCAAATTGTTGAGTTACACAAAGGCCTATCATTTATTTAACTTTCCTTAAAAAGCAACTCAATGTGTTATCTACGAACATTTTGAGATTAATTGTGATAACATTTTAATAGGGACTGAAATCCCTAAATTCAACTACAGTATTATAATCCAGCACTGAGTGAAATACACAAATAGGAAACAAACCCACAGCTGGCCATGAGTCAACACACACACACACACACTCACACATTCATGTACAAACTCCAGTACATACACACAGTCTGGCTGAAACAGCTGTGGCTTCTCTGAGGGTCAGTCTGTGTGTATTAATCACTGATGCTTTATTAGCATAAATGATCCTGCTTAGTGATCGTTCCACTGGTGCAGGGAAAACAACAATGCCGAAAGAGAGAGAAACTGCATCTGTCATTGAGCTCACTGTGCATGTGATCGGCCATTTGTCTTCACTTCAGAGTCGAGCTAATGATGAGGAATCTGGTGCACATGTAAATGTGAGGAGAGAACACTCATCGAAAGAATTATAGTGTCTTTTAGCCTTTTCGTTTTTCTGTACGATGATAAATGAAACCTCTTTTTTCTAAGCCTATTGAAAGAATTAAAACAACTCCCTGTAAATTATAAATTAATATGGCATTAAAAAACTAACAGAAACAAGAGAATTAAACTTATTTTTATTAATTATTAAAGACTACAAACACTCTGTTTCACCACTATTCACCCATAAATTATGTCATAATCTTGCCCATCTTGCTTTTATAATATGGAAGAAAGGGGCCAACATGTCTGCTTGTCATATGGGATTAAAATTAAATTCTCAACTTTTCATTCCATTTTTGGATGACCTATGCCTTTCAGGCCCGAATGAACTGGTGTGAAAATCAATTAAATCAATCCATATTCACCTAAATGCTGCTCCCAGAAGAGTGGGCAATGTCGGGATGTTTGCCAACAGCGAAGAATGAAAAAGAGCTTTACTCTGAGTATACCGGGGCCTTTGGGATATCCCATGACTATGCAAGAGCTATAGCCAAAACTTTTACAGACAAGGAGCATTTAAAGATAAAGTACTGGAGTGGAAAGCCAATGAAGCTACTTCCACTGACTGACTGAAGCTCAGGTTTACCTGAATACTTGGGATGTCCTGCAGGAACTTTGAGCTGACAGACTGGAGGGCCTCCAGGGACCATTCCTGGAACCAGTCCAAAGTGGTGCAGTTCAGCAGAGCTGGGAAACGCCGGGCACGTAGACGCAGGGTATTACCTACTGGAGACATGCAGAGCACGACCTACACACATACAGTATGCACACACCTTAGACGCTTATCTATGATCCAAACAAGATATGCTAAATAAATCAGACGTATAAAAAAGAAACAATCATTGCAGTGAGACCTTGAGTTGTTGTCGCACTCGATTCATAAAAAAGCTCCAGCAGTTGTCATAGTTGTCCAGAAGGCCCAGTTCCCGCAACTCACTCCTCACAGCTTTCCTAACACCATCCACTTCCTCTTCAATCAACAGATCAGGGATCTCACCTGGAGTCAGACCGCCACAGAACACATTCATTTCACTTAAACGGGTCACGTACATGAATGCATTTACATTGAGCAAGTTACATTTAGGTAGGCTACTAGTTAATATTTTATTCTAGATACAGTAGTATTTATCCAAAAATGACACAATTAAGCAGTGTTGTTATTGTTGAAGTGGCGAGTACACTAAAATAGCGACAGATTTTCTTCTGTTTTCTTCTGTAACGGATTATCGGAAAAGAAAAAATGTAGAGCGGGGATTGGTTCTATGCCAACGGTTGGCAGGGAGGTGAGGCAGATGAACGTGAGCTTGCAGGGGCGGGTTTAAACAGACTAAATGATTGGAGAAGTCTGTCGTTTTCACCGGAAGGTCTGGTTATGACATTTAGACACTTGGACATTTTGATTAAGCATTATGAGGTCAAAACATTTTTAAAAATGAAACGTATGCAAGGATGAATTTTTCACAAATACGATCTATAATATGCATTTAGAAAACAGATAGGGTGAATCCCCCCCTCCCAATCCTATTTCGCCATCCTCCTCCTATAATTTCCTGTCAACTTGACAATTTTTCTCTGAAAAAAATGACCAAAAAATCAAATAAAATAAAGAATACATGCCAACTTTAAAATTAAAACTATTTAAAAAAAACAGCATTGAAATAAATCAAATTACTTGAAGTAAAATAAAATAGAATTTGAAAATAGAAATACTTAAAGGGTTAGTTCACCCACAAATGCAAATTCTGTCAGTAATTACTCACCCTCATGTTGTTCCAACCTCGTAAGACTTTCGTTCATCTTCGGAACACAAATTAAGATATTTTTGATTAAATCTGGGTGAGTTCACCTAGTGTAACAGCGCAGCTCTTCTGGGTTGTACGTCAGAATGTAGGCTCACTATTGGCCAGCATCACACACATGACCAGCGTCGGCCAATAGTTGAATAAAGTCGTTATTTTTGTTTGTTTTTGCGCACAAATATTATTCTTGTCACTTGATAAACTTATGGTTCAGCCACTGTAGTCACTTGGACTATTTTAACGATGTCTTTAATAACTTTCTGGGCCAGCAAGTTTCCATTAAAATAGAAGCCTATAGAGTGAGCCAGCTCTCAGATTTCATCTAAAATATCTTAATTTGTGTTCCGAAGATGAACGAAAGTCTTTCGGGGTTGGACCAACATGAGGGTGAGTAATTACTGACAGAATTTTCATTTTTGGGTGAACTAACCCTTTAAAATGTTTACTAAAGAAAAAGTACAAAAATTGCAAGCTGAAATAAAAATATTTATAAATATGTGTACAACATTTTTTAAAAATTAAAAAGAATAATAAAAATGATATAAAATGAATAAATAATAAATTAAACTATTAAATAGAAAAATAAAAAAGCTCATAAAATTATTTATAATAATGATTATTGTGTTTAAATATTACTAAAATAATACTGCAACTAAGCACAAATACAGTTTAAGTCTATAATTCATAATATTAATTACAGTGAATTTAAATTTTCAAACATAATTTTTCAGAAGTAATTAAATATGTAAATCACTTAAAGCTTCAACGGCTCTAGCTGCACCAAACTGTTTTAATTAGTTTGTTTGAACGGCTTGACAATACATAGGCTCGACCAATCTGTTTGGCTGAACATTTGCAGACGTTGCCATTTATCATTAGATGTTATCATTATTTCCACTAAACTAATTAATTAATTAATTAAATAAATAAAGGTAATTTTTTTTATTAAATTAAAAGGTAAAAATAAATATAAAAAATAATGATATTCTTGTGTCACGGTAGTTACTACACCGACAAATAAATGCTATTCTAACAAACCTTTAATGGCATGTAGGAATAAACGCTCTCTGAAGCATTTAAGCATTATCAATTACACACGCATCAGTTAAATTATGTTACATTTGTTTACTCTGATGATCTGCCGCTTTATTCTGGATCGAGACCTAAGCGGGTTTCCGACCTCTGCGCTTGACATCAGTGACGGATGAGAGCCACCATCTGTGTTCTGGGGTCTTGATCCAATGACACGCAGGCCTGTTCCAGTCACCCTTAATCTACTTCACCGGCCCCACTCCATTTACATATGTTTCCCATTCATCAGACCAACACACAATGAGCCCCCCTGTGGCGTGTATGAATGTGTGCGTGCGCGGGAGGGTCTGACCTGACGAGATCAGGGTGCTGATGATGACGAGAAAACTGTCCTCTGGGATCTGAGCGTCTGTGAGGAGCAGGACTGTGGGGATGTTTTTCACCCCCGTCTTCATGTACAATCCAGCCAAATCCACCTGAAAATACATGAGAGATAGTTGAGCACACTACCAATATGGAAGAGCAAAAGAAACTTCCAAAATCAGTCTGGAATTAAAACATTCAGATACATTATAGAGTTATGGTGCTCATGTGGGAGATTTGAGTTTGAATCTGGTCCAATGTCCCGATCCCATTCCGCCTTCTTCTTCCTATCATTTTCTGTCACCTTTCTGATATTTCGCTTAAAAATGGCTTTAATTAAAAATCTCCAGAATCAACAAGTTGGCACTCCTACAACAGCAAGTAAATTGACAGGCCTGTCAAACCCCCTGCAAGTTGGTTGAAAGCTGTTTGCTTTGAAAGTGACATTCCTACACTGTTGACAACAGTTAATGGACCATTTTGCCCACAAAATGTAGCCGAAATTTAGCTAATGTGACAGCACCAGGGGAAAAAAGTGAAAGTTGACTCTCTTTTATATAAATATACCCTCTTTTAGGCCAAAATGTAAGACTGCACATATACATACAGGTCCTTCTAAAAAATTTTAGCATATTGTAAAAGATGAAGTTCATTATTTTCCACAATGTAATGATAAAAATTAAACTTTCATATATTTTAGAATCATTGCACACCAACTGAAATATTTCAGGTCTTTTATTGTTTTAATACTGATGATTTTGGCATACAGCTCATGAAAACCCAAAATTCCTGTCTCAAAAAATTAGCATATTTCATCCGACCAATAAAAGAAGTGTTTTTAATACAAAAAAAAGGTCAACCTTCAAATAATTATGTTCAGTTATGCACTCAATAGTCAATACTTGGTCGGGAATCCTTTTGCAGAAATGACTGCTTCAATGCGGTGTGGCATGGAGGCAATCAGCCTGTGGCACTGCTGAGGTGTTATGGAGGCCCAGGATGCTTCGATAGCGGCCTTAAGCTCATCCAGAGTGTTGGGTCTTGCGTCTCTCAACTTTCACATTATCCCACAGATTCTCTATGGGGTTCAGGTCAGGAGAGCTGGCAGGCCAATTGAGCACAGTAATACCATGGTCAGTAAACCATTTACCAGTGGTTTTGGCACTGTGAGCAGGTGCCAGGTCGTGCTGAAAAATGAAATCTTCATCTCCATTAAGCTTTTCAGCAGATGGAAGCATGAAGTGCTCCAAAATCTCCTGATAGCTAGCTGCATTGACCCTGCCCTTGATAAAACACAGTGCACCAACACCAGCAGCTGACATGGCACCCCAGACCATCACTGACTGTGGGTACTTGACACTGGACTTCAGGCATTTTGGCATTTCCTTCTCCCCAGTCTTCCTCCAGACTCTGGCACCTTGATTTCCGAATGACATGCAAAACTGAGCAACAGTCCAGTGCTGCTTCTCTGTAGCCCAGGTCAGGCGCTTCTGCCGCTGTTTCTGGTTCAAACATGGCTTGACCTGGGGAATGCGGCACCTGTAGCCCATTTCCTGCACACGCCTGTGCACGGTGGCTCTGGATGTTTCTACTCCAGACTCAGTCCACTGCTTCCGCAGGTCCCCCAAGGTCTGGAATCGGTCCTTCTCCACAATCTTCCTCAGGGTCCGGTCACCTCTTCTCGTTGTGCAGCGTTTTTTGCCACACTTTTTCCTTCCCACAGACTTCCCACTGAGGTGCCTTGATACAGCACTCTGGGAACAGCCTATTTGTTCAGAAATTTCTTTCTGTCTTACCCTCTTGCTTGAGGGTGTCAATGATGGCCTTCTGGACAGCAGTCAGGTCGGCAGTCTTACTCATGGTTGCGGTTTTGAGTAATGAAACAGGCTAGGAGTTTTTAAAAGCCTCAGGAATCTTTTGCAGGTGTTTAGAGTTAATTAGTAAGTTCAGATGATTAGGTTAATAGCTCGTTTAGAGACCCTTTTCATGATATGCTCATTTTTTGAGAAAGGAATTTTGGGTTTTCATGAGCTGTATGCCAAAATCATCAGTATTAAAACAATAAAAGACCTGAAATATTTCAGTTGGTGTGAAATGAATCTAAAATATATGAAAGTTTAATTTTTATCATTACATTATGGAAAATAATGAACTTTATCACAATATGCTAATTTTTTTAGAAGGACCTGTATATGCATAGAATCGATGAGACCAGGACGAAGTGTCTTTTCACGATTATGTGTAGAGGGCATCAAACAGTGTATAGAGATCAATGCAGCTCGGCCAACTGGCCTCAGATTTACCACACACTGATGAATGAAATGATAGCAGAGGCCTCATCAATAGGGCATTGAAATATTTGCCTTGGTTCTTTAATAGGATCTGGCAATTACTCCCCATTGCATCCGGGCAGGACTAAATGAGATCGATGGAGCCGGACGGGGTATTGATCAGGGAAAGTGTTGTCTAAAAGAAAGCTTGATCTCTGGTAATGAATCACCGCCATTTTAGATGTCTCCTCGCCTAACAGCAGTGATGGGTACTATGATTTGGGCAGCTGATGTGGGTCATGACCGCTTGGCACATTATCATAGTCACATTTGTTGTGGTTTCTGCTGTATGTGGTTATCTTGTATGACATTGATTGTATTTTGCAGGCTATTGGAGCGAACTCTGTGGACGATGTTACCTTTAGGTCTTGCATGCTGTATCCCTTGCTGAGGGTGGGCTGGAACACATCCATGTTGGAGAGGTGGGCGGCAAGGCGGGTCAGGCTTTGTTTGCCACTGCCGCCCACACCTACGAGCAGGGCGTGGCCTCTAGGACATCCCAGGATGCGACTGATACGACACCTGCAGAAGCCAGTCAAAACAACCATGTGTGTGTAATTACAGTTAAATCTGTATTCACTAAAGCACAGACTGCAGACGTAGCACTCACACGTGCTGCATGGCTTCCTGGAACAGCACCAGGTTCATGGCAGGGTGGAGCTCATTGTAACAGTCCAAAGCCTCATTGAGGATACAGCTGAGCGGCTCCCATCCAGCTACGGGCATGTAGGAAGGTTCTGCAGATCCCACACTGCTGTGAAGGTATATTAGAGGCTCCTGCAATACTGCCTCTTCCTCCATTTCCTTTAAGAGACACATAGAGGCAACTACATTTTAAGCAAAAATAATATGAACTGATATATATTTACATCAGATAACTTGGAGTGTCTGGAGTTCTACTAATGATCGTTTGATAGCTTCAAAGTGAAGCAGTAATCAGAATAGTTTATAGTAGTTTTAGCAGAAACCAAGATTTGTTGCGTGTCTTTACATTTACATTTGAATCCGAACATAGTGTTTACATGAACGCTAAATAAAGTGATCGGGTTGATGTCACAAGCTTCAAATTGAATTTTATCACGAATGTACAGTTTCCCGCTGTTGGCGCATACTAACCATCATGCTGCCATCACTTTGTTTTAAAAAGCAGACTTTATATTTAACTATTTTGGGTCCTGAGTATGAGATGACGGGCACATGAAGCTTTGTGCCATGCTGCTTATATTTATCAAGCATTAAAAACACCCTTCCCGCACCCAAAACAAAGCATCTGTGGATGAGCGTCCAAAGCAAAGGACAGCTGGGATGACATTGTCCTGCAGCACTACACAGATGATGAGTGGAATGAGAATTTTAGAATGATATGACAGTAATTTATTACACTATTTTCCTACAACAACAGCTTGTTCTGTGCAAATACATCATTATGCCATTTCTACGTCACTGCACAAGTGCAGAACTTTCCCGTTTCGGTTTTCAATCTGATCAAGTGTTTACATGTACTATCGAATGGATTAGAAAAGGTTTAAACCACCCCTTACAATCCGAATGAGATTCGGCCAATTCATTCAAACGTAAATTTAAACGCAGCCAGCTACTGTTATTTATTTCTGTTTTTTATTATTATTTTTAAATATGTATATGTTTAATTTATTTAAAGTAATTTTAATTACGTTGTTATTAATTTATTCATTACATTTAAATACATTTATATTATAATTTATAGTAATTACAAATATTTAATTATTGCATTTATTTATTTTTGTTAGTTAGTTATTTATATACATTGTTTTGGGGTATTTCTTATCCACTTTATTTTTAAATGTAAGAGTGAGTGAGTAACTTTACTAAATGTCCTAAATGACGACATGTCAGAAACATGCATAGTTTAGAAATATAAGAAGAAGTTTGGAAATAAAAAAGTAAAAAAAAACACCTAAGAGAACTTTAACAGCAGTAAAGTGTGGTAGTTTACCTCAGATGTCTTTCGTGCAATATCCGTCTGCAACCTCCGGAATAGCTGAAGATCGGATGGTTCAGAAAAGCGATCTGAATATACTCTTCTGGATTCATGGATCCACAGTCGAACCAGATCCGCACCCTGTCTAACACACTCTGGCCTGGAGAACAGGAGACCCTAGGTGGACATACGTACACAGAAAAATACACAGATTGTTGGCTAATTCAACATTATACAGAGGGCACAGAGGGAATGCTTACCTGGAACAGCCGAGAGAGATCCCACAGGTTGAACAGACAGTAAAACTTGTTTGAGGTGGGAAGGAAGTGCTGGATCACCCGGTCATGGAGGGCTACGGCCGCTTTCACCACTGCTGGACCACTGCTCACCACAGCTGGGCTGAAAGGCAACCTCTGCAGGTGGAGGCCCAGGATAGAGCCGAACATGGAGCTGAGGGTCTCAGGGCTGGGTGTGCTGACCGCTAACACTGTGAAATGCCTCTGATGAACAAAGGTGAGGACAGTGATTTTCATATTATATCACATACAATAAACTTTGTGTTTACTACACTTTTTTTTTTACAACAATATATTTTAATATAATTCAACATTTTCTAACAGTACATTATGTCCAGAAGAAACAGAGTTCAGAATTTAAAACGGGCTCCCTTTGAATTCATGAGTTTGAATTTAATTGGCCACGACAGAATACTGAATTGGAAAACAAGGAGAAAATTACTACATTTTAAAAATGTGCTACTCCATTTTTTTTTAAATAAATTATGCTAATTTATTCCCTGATGTATAATTTAAGTTTAATGTATTAATAAAAAAAATATATTTATACTCATTTTAATTGTAATGTATTACATTTGTAATAAATACAATTATATATATATATATATATATATATATATATATATATGAAATTAATATTCAAACAATGTTCAAAACTGTAAAAATACAGCACAACAAACCATCCACATTTTATGCAGATAACTTTATAAATATTAATATTGAAAAATTATTTTATTATTGATGAATTATATATTAAATACATTTTATTTTATTTCACATATATTATTAAACATTTCAATAGGTGGCATTAATATTTGCTAATACCAAATATGTGGTGCATATGATAACAGGTTTATGTTTAGTATAATTTATACCAAAATGTATCATTAAAAACTACACTTATAGCAAGATTAATTTTATTTTCAAGATTATTTTTTAATTAATTCCATTTTAATTCTACTTGACAATAATTTTCAATTCAGTTCTGCATGCTGCACAATCATGGTAAACATGCAATGTGCAAATGTGCGATAAAGAAGCTCCTACAGGAGAAATTCAAATACCTGCAGTCTGGGGTTAATTGTGAAACTCCCTGATGTAGGATTCATACAACAGACATAATGGGTGTTGTGTATGTCTTTCATTGTTAACTTTTGGCTGTCATACCTAAAAACAAGAGAGCAAATGCTGTTCTAAAGTATTTTGACAAATAATATCTATCTTAAGTGGAAAAAAATGAAAGATGCTGCGTAACCAGTGCTTGTAGTCCAGATGCTGGCGAATGAGAGCGTGTGGCTGAGAGGTCCCGTAACTGTCAACAGCTACCATGTTCATGTCATCTATGAAATAAATGAGTCTCTTGTTTCCAGGGGGCGCGTAACTCCTACCAGCCTTCCTCTCGAGAGGTTTCTCCATTGCCTCTGATAATGACAATATAAAGTGTTGCTTTAAAAGGACTGTGAGTCTGTGACTACAAAATTTCATTGAGCATCATTTTCAAAGAAATCCTATGACTAATGCAAGTTACTTTTTGACTAAAATATGTATGATTTGATATATATAAAAAAAATGCTCTTCGGTCTAAAAACATTCAATCTGTTTTTAAGGTTTAACAAAGCAAACATATATTGAGCATCTATTAAAGTACACCCTGAGCACCTGGTTGGAATCACTGGATTAAAGGGATAATTCACCCAAAAATTATAATTCTGTCTTAATTTACCCATCCTCATGTTGTTCCAAACCTGTATGAGTTTCTTTCTTCTGTTCAGCACAAAGGAAGATATGTTGAAGAATGTTGGTAATCAGACAGTTGACAGTAGCCATTGACTTCCATAGTAGAAAGAAAAAAAACCTATGGAAGTCAATAGCTACCGTCAACTTTCTGGTTATCAACATTCTTCAACATATCTTCTTTTGTCAATACCAAAAGTATCTTCAAAATACCAACTTGAGGGTGAGTAAATGATGAAAGAATTTTCATTTTTGGGTGAACTATCCCTTTAACTGATCTATTATTACCATCACCGGCTGGAGTGAAATTTTGCATATGGACCACAAGGAGGTGCTGTTCAACACATTTGAAAACATGTTCTCTAGAAATGTGAAGAAATGCATGCAGTCACACTTACTTTGCAACATGGATGCAGTGGTATAAAAGTGAAGGGGAAGTTTTGCAGTTATAAAGTTCTCTGGTAGTGTTTCCAGAAGGTTCCTGACCAGAGCAGACTTCCCAGTGCCTGCTCCACCGACCAGCATAAGAGGCTGAGACGTCTCCAGTA
This sequence comes from Rhinichthys klamathensis goyatoka, assembly GCF_029890125.1. NCBI lineage: Eukaryota > Metazoa > Chordata > Actinopteri > Cypriniformes > Leuciscidae > Rhinichthys > Rhinichthys klamathensis. The sequence continues at coordinate 2,072,980 of NW_026606897.1, forward strand.
ACTTGCCCATGAAATACTGCAGCCTGACCGTCTCGACTGTTGGGACTAACATAGCCTGTAGACAAAGTGAGTGATGGGGAAAAAATGGCATCTCATCACTCAAGACATATTCAGCTAAGCTAAATCAATAAATCAGGGGTTTTCAACTCCGGTCATCGATGTCCACTTTCCTGCAGAGTTTTGCTCTAACCCTAATCCAACACACCTGAACAAGCTAATCAAGTTCTTCAGGATAACTAGAAAGTTATAGGCAGGGGAGTTTGATCAAGGTTGGAGATAAACTCTGTTGGGCCTCGAGGGCCAGAGTTGAGAACCCCTGCAATAAATAATGCTGTTAAAATTAAATAATACCCTCATATTAATAAATAATAATAATGAAAAAGTAACCATTCTATTTCATTCATTTCAAAACCTTTCAAACGTTGAGATTTTTTAGTTTGAAAGAAAGAAATGAATACTCTTATTTAGGAAGGATATATTAAATTGATCAAAAGTGACAGAAACTTTAGTAACAATGTAAAAATCTTTACCATTTCAAATAAACGCTGTTTTTTGACTTTCTATACAATCAAAGAATCCTAAAAAAATTACCACCGTTTTCACAAAATTATTAAGCAGCACAACTGTTTTTTTTTAACATTGTAAATAATGAGAAATATTCCTTGAGCTCAAATCCGCATATTAGAATGATTTCTGAACGATCATGTGACACTAAAAACTGGATTAATGATGCTGAAAATTCAACTTTGCCATTGCAGGAATAAATTACATTTTAAAATATAAATTGTAAAAAATAAATAATAATAATAGTAATATTTCACAATATATCATTGTGAAATAGACCGCAAAATGTATACTGACCGCAACATTTTGAACGGTGGTGTACATATTGTTTATCCAATGTTTAATCAGTAATCAGGAATAAGTATTTATAAAAGTATTATGTTTTTTTATGTGCAAACTCTATTAAAACATTGTTTTAAATACTTGGATTTCAGGAAAATCAGCGGGAAACTTTGCAAGAGCACTTTTATGAACTTTCAGAACAGTTCTAGAGTGAGACACATCAAACCTGTAGATCCAGTTCATCACTATGACTACCCTATTATCAACATTAAGTCTTTATCTTTCAATTATAAAAACGGAGACAATGGCCTCACACACACACACAAGCCCGCACGCATAATTCTGATTACTTTGAATGGTAATCAGATCCAAAACTCCTCTGACTGCAGGTTCAGCTCATGATGGAGGGAGGATGTTTTCTCTGTATCTGCTCACTGACCCACTCTAATGCACTAACTGCACTAAATTAGCATGCCATTATTCTGAAATTAAAGTGGTTCTCTGTGAGAGTGAAATTTCTCAGGAGAATTTTCTCAGAGGATCACAAAGAAATATATTGTGCAGTTAAGCGTATGTTCACGCCATGTTATCCTGTATGTAACAGGAAGTATTGGTGTATTAGTGTCACCTGCACAGGTGTATCAGGGTCCATCTCAAATGCGGGCACCCTGTCGGCCCATGGCAGGAAGCGTCTGGAATGAGGATCTAAGTAGAAGTCAAAAACAGAACCATGGACAGGAAACTTCACACTCTTCATCTCTTTGATCCACCACTGGCTGAACTCAGCCCGATAGTCATGGAGCTGGGAGATCAAAAAAGACAACAAAAATAGAGACATAAAAACATACAGAAATTAGTACTGTAACCATTTGGAATATTACAGTAAATTAATTTGTATTTGCTACATGCCCTCTTTTGCATTCTTTTTGCATAGTAAAATAAAACCTGTAGCTGGTTTGCCTTTTTTGCCAAATAATTTGATCAGATTACCTTACCTTAATTAAATTAGAATACCTTAACCAAGTTTAGTGTTTTGTTCTTCCCTCGTATTTAAAATGTAAAAAAAAATCTAAAATATTTTACTCATATTTTGATTGTTTAATGGAACTTGTATGGTCATTAAAAACAAACATCCCCTCCGGACATCACTTTTGGCCACCCACTACTGTATATATTTCATGTTTGGAATAATCTTGCAATGAATTTTCTACAAGCATAAGGATTTTGTTTTTCAATTCCAGTTGAACAAAACACAAAAACCCATAATACCTGATCCTGAAATGTGGCTCCACCAAATGCCCACACACAGGCAAACACAAAGTATGTCTCATAGATTTCTCGTGGAGAGTCTGCTGGAATGTTCTCAGGAGTTAACAGGCAATGCAACAGGGAGCACAAAGTCTGAGAGAGAGAGAGAGATGTCAGTAGAGATTTGAACCAGAGTATAGACCTATATGAATGAGTGTATCAGTGAGAATGGTATACCTGAACCATGCTGTTCTCAGGAATAGGAATGATTGTCTTAAACGAGTTTCTCATTTTTTCTATACAGCGCGGGACATATTTGTCAAACAGAATGGTCAGGTGTGCTCTCTCGGTTTGTCTCTCCCTCCGATCAATCCAACTCGTAACATACCTAGACATGGATGAAAAGAGGTTGTTCACCTAAGTCTAATCCTTCACAAATGTTAACCACTGTGCATTAGATGGTATGCATTTTGAATTGAGTGAAATTCTCACAGGTTCCAGCTAAGCTCTTGAGGATTGATGTACAGGATGCCAGCTCGGGACACGGTGGCAGGAGTGGCATGTTTCAGGTGGCTGATCTCAAACAGTAGTCTCATCGAGGGGGTGAGTGGGATACGTTCATTATTAGCCAGAGTAAGAACCTGCACAGACATGCTCAACATGACTACATCAGTGGCAATATTCATAATTCATCATTTGCTGCAACAACTTTGTCAAATTGTATGTGGTTTTGTTCAGTGGTGTGTTTAAATATTTCAACATGTAATGTTAGTGCTTCAAATTAATCAGCTGAATGCAAATGTCCCCATAAAAAAACATGCACAAACTGTGCAGAGTACCTTGTTGTCATCCATTACAGTGTTGAGAGACTCAATCCACATGGGGTCAATGTCTCCATCCAGAACAATCCACTTCGGCCCCGAGTGAGAGTTACTGGCTTGATCCCGCATGAAATGTGACAATAAACCTGCCACATGAAAAGATTTACAATCTCAAAGTCTTACCGGGGAGAATGGATCTCATGTCTAAACAGTAAGTTATGTACTGTGAATTGGACAGGATCAGCTCTACAAAACATTGGATGCTGATGTACCATCTTTCCATTCCCGAGTGGCTGGATGAAAGGATCCAAACAGTTCACCACTGCTTATTGCTTTTGGGTTCAGATCGTTCCGGAAAGGCTTCCTTCCCATGTTGAAGTAGGTTTTGTGAAGAGTTCTCAGAATCTGTTTCAGAGTAGGCCTGTCACGATTATTACATAATCATCTGATCATGATTATCTGCATATTTTCTGTGCTTATTTATTTTGCTGTGATTATTGCTCACTTTAAATTTACTAACTCTTTTTATTTTAATATTCAAAACTCCAGGGAAAGTGAACTATGGGAAACAGGTAATAGTTTGTATTTATGTGGAGTGTCTACTGACCTGGCTTTTTCCAGTCCCAGCATCACCAACCACAAACACTGATTGATGAACAGACAAAAGCTTCTCAAGCTGAACAACCTTTATATATTATCATTAAAAAGGACAAAAACAATAAAATAAGAGGTTAACCAGAGATCTAAAACAGTATGATAACTTAATGTTAAACACAAATGATGATGTAGTGTGCGAAGAGATTCTTACTTTCAGAATAAATGTGTCCTCAGGTTGAAGTTTTAAGTCTAGACTCGTCTGTCGGACTATCTGCTCAAATGCTGCATCAGTTTGCCTTTCCACTTCCAAACCAGGGAACAAATCTCTAATCAGACCGAGGAACACCGGAACGTCTTCCGAAACAATCTTTGGCATGTTGAAATCTCTTAAAGCCTGCATCAACACCTTCATAATGTAACAAAGTCAGAGTGTCAAAACCCATGGCTGCTGGATCTATAGAGTTAAACATCAATCACATAAACACATTTCCATCACCTGATCTTCTGGTCTAGTCCGATCTGCTCTTTTGAGAGCTCCAGCAACCACCAGGACGGGTTTGACAGAACGCAAACCCCAGTCGTAGTGATCCTACAGCAGAGAATATATGTAGTTTATAAGCAGACACAAACAGGACAAAAGTGGTTTTTCTGTACTGCACCTTCACGGGTCAGTGTACCTGTTTAGAGAGCAGCTCCTTACAGAGCCTGTAGAGGGTTATGAACTTGTTGCCCAGAATCTGAGCGCTCTGAAATCCCTCAGACATCAGCATGATCTCACAGATCAGCTTCATGTCAGGAACCACCATGGCACACGGCCTGCAAAACACAGCAATCATATGGCATTCATGAACTCATCTATACGCTGCTGACACTGCGTTTAGAAAGAGGACCTCATCTTTTTTTACACAGCATGTGACATTAAACACAACTTGACACGATGTGTGCTAGTTCGTTTTGTTGTGCAGCTGGTACAAACATCTTCAATCCAGACTTTTACATTGTTTTTGGCTTGTCATATTCATTAATTTGAGTCCATTTTGATTTGACTAAATATAGCATGTACAATAAATATAGCACGGCATGTAAAAATAGTTGGTCAACCTAACATTTTAGTTGTCCATAATTGTAATATTAACTGATAATTATGTTAATAATCCAATAAATAAATAAAAAATTATAAACATTTATTAACTTTTATTCGGCAAGGATTAATTAATTCATTGATTTCTGAAGGATCATGTGACACTGAAGACTGGAGTAAAGGCTACTAAAAATTCAGTTTTACCATCACAGGAATAAATGAAATAAAATATGTTAAAATAGAAAACGGTTATTTTAATATATGTACACACACACACACACACACACACACACACACATGTTGGGTTTCCCTATTTTATGGGGACAACACACACACACACAGTAACATTTTGAATTTTCAGCATGATGAATATCTTCATTGATGATCAAAATTTTCACTCCATAAAACACACTTTAGCTAATTTCTTTTCTGGTTTGGTAATTTTTTTCTAAATGTATATCTTTATTCGGATCAAGCTATACCTGAAAAGAGCTTTGAGGTTCTCTGGTAGCTCAGTTCGTCCAGCATATCCAGGGTTCATTGTGATGAAGATCCCAACAGAGGGTTTCAAGCTAATCTCTTCATCTAGGAAGAGAAACCTACAGAGGACAATGGGTAAAATGGGTAAAACATGGCAACAAGTCATGTTAACTATTAAGAAGATCTAAAAAAAAATTAAAAAACGTACCTTTTCCTCTTGTTGCGAATGGCATCCTGTATGGTCTTCACCTGTACTGCCACCACAGACAGCACTTCCACAGCTATTCGGTTAAATTCATCAAAGCAGCCCCAAGCTCCAGTTTGTGCCAGGCCTTTAAAGATGTTCCCTATGGACTGAACACCAAAACAAGTCATGGAAACATTTCAATGTGTGCTCTGCTAAAGACTTAACAGAACCAAACCAACATTGGTTAAGAAGAAGAACTTCCAAAACATCAGCCAACTGTAATAAAGTTTCAAACAGAGCAGTCATTGATTTCTTTCAATTAAGAAGCAGAATCCTATTCGGCAAAGTAATTATATGCTATGCATTAGGAGCTCATCTGAACTGAGAATACACTCGTAATTGTGCTGTGGTGGGCTGAGTCCCATCTCTGCTGGTATGTCTACCTTATAGTCCATCTGCTCAGAGCAGTTGAAGACGTACACCATGACCCCCAGAGCTCTGCCCAGGTCTTTAGTGGTTTCAGTCTTTCCTGTGCCAGCCGGTCCCGCTGGAGCACTGCTCATACTCAAGTGTAGAGACTGAGTCAGAGTTATATAGCACCTGCAATTAAAATAAGCAAAATCAAACACTGAATGTAAGGTGGCCTTATAATAATTTCCATTAATAGCATTAAACATTATTACATGCAGTTTTGGGGGTAACACATTACAAGGAATGTGCTTTGAGTAATCAGATTACTTTTTTGATGTAACAAGTAAAGTAATGCATTACTTTATACATTTAATTGACACAAATATTTTAGCTACTTTTTTTATAAACTAATGCATGTTACTTTTTAGTTTAATTAATTTGCTTAAACATTTGTTTAAACAACTGAATTAAAATGATCTTCCTTCACCAATACGTAGTCGCTTCATACATGCGCGGGGAAAAAAAAGTACAAAAGTAACAAAATATATTACTTTCAAAGAAAGAGTTGTACAGTAGGTAATATATCCCGTAATGTTGATATCTTTTGAATGGCATCCATAGCTCTAGGGGGCAGGACATATTATAAGTACTATAATAAATATAAGTGTCAGAATATAATATTTTAAATGTGTTTTTTTTTTTAAGAAAATGAAGGTGTATGTTATATAGGCCATGTTGCAAAAAATACCTTCTCAGTAAAAAACACATGCAAGGCCTGGAAGACAGCGAGCCTCACAGCCAGATGAGAAAAAGTATCGCAAAGGTAACGTGATGCATTACGGTCCATAGAAAGTAACCAAGTTATGAAATTAGTAACTTTTTTTAGGGAGTATTGCAATAATGTAATGCAGCAGCTTTCCACAACACTGATTTCATTATATGATGAAAAACAGTAGTTACGTTCAAAATGCGATACATGTCATGACTCATGAGACGTTGATTCATGTGTTTTAAGGTTCTAATAATGTTAAATTACTTTAATTGTTGTTCAAAGTTATCTGGTCTTTAACAACAATCTCATAAAACATTAAAATATTTATACATTGTTCATGTGATGGGTTTTTTCCCGTTTGTTGTAGTTCATGTTCATCTAATGTTTTTAAGCACTACACCTTTTTTTTAATCATTTTTTGCAGAGAAGAGAACACAAGACATATTTATGAGAAACAAACAATGGATGCAATTTTTATATGAAATATACAGGCAAGCAGATATAATATATTTTGGCCCTGGGGTGAAAATAAACTCATAAAACATTCTTTTTACATGCACATTTTTTTTTTTTTTCAAATGTCATAAACATCTCAAATCACTGTATGTATTCTGATTAACAGCATTCTGTGGTGGAAATGATGGACTTTCAAACATTTATGTTATAAAATGGCAAACTCTTTTCACTTGCTAAAGCCAAGGGGGTAATCCACCAGCCGGAAACTGAAGTCTCCCCGGGGACAGCCATTGGCTAACAAGCCTTCACTTGCTGTTAGCATTCCATTGACTCCCATTCATTTTGGCGTCACTTTGACAACGAATAACTTTACATCTGAGGCGTTTAAAGACTCCATTTGTCCATTATTTATTTCTAAAGAAACACGACAATGTATAAAAGACTCCATTACCTTGTATCTTACGTTATGGCCCCGTAGAAGCAGTTTTTGTAAAAACAGGCTAACGATTGCGTCATAACACGCGACTATGTCGCACAGTACAGAAATTACCGTATAGACAGAAGTAGAAGCTCGCGCATAATCGGGGGGACGTGGAGGCATAAAGTCAAGGGAGAAGCCCATAGAGAGTCATAAAGTTGCTCCTGCTGCTAGCTCATGGACAGCTAATACTCACGCTCTCCGGCTCTGCAAGATTCGGAAGGGAATGATTCAGATTCCTCTTGGCACAGCTACTAGAAGACGTACAACTGTCAGACAGGTTGCTCACATCACATCTACGTCGTCCAGCTCAGTTTGAGCCTGCGCAGTGCGCTTGGCAATCAGGAAGTGAGTGCTTCTAATTGACTTCACTTTTCTCCGTTGAAGTCTATGGGGTCGCTGTGTCCATTTCTTTTACTGTCTATGGCTAAAGCTAATTTCATAGCTAGCATGGTATGTATAATGTATGCGCAAAAAAGCGTTTCACACTTTTGTTTCATAATTTGACAGAATAGGCTATGTGCACAAGCGTAATTTCGAACTTCCGCTATTGTCAGAAGTCGGCATGTCAGTTTCCGGTTTACGGCTGTTCATCCGCTATAAACGAACAAGATGAGTGCTGCTGTTGTACGAAAAAAAGAGTTGTTAAACACATCTAAGTTTCTAAGAACTGTAGGTGGATCTATCATCTATCTATCTATCATCGTTTGCAGTGCGTGTTGCGGTGCAGGAGCAACGCGCGCTATAGTACTTTCACATATGATGCGTTTGCAGTGAATAACTGATCCGCGGCTGTACCACAAACACATACTTACTTTTTTTATTTAAAATCCAGAAGTTGTGCTGCAACTTTTATTTCAAAAAAAGTTGTCAGCATTGCGATTCTCTTTGTACACACTCTTTAATGGATGTATACACGTTTAAACACAATTTAAACAACGCAAGTTAGGGCTATTATTCCATGCATTACTTATATTAAGTTGCTCAAGCAAGTGGTCAAATTTACTATATTAAAATGGCAAATATTTTAAATTAAAACTTAAAATGGGCAAAAACAGCCGACTCACATGCCTTTTCTTTTGCATTTAAATTGTAATAGCCTACAATAGATCTTGCATGTCACAAAGAACTTGTTTTTCCACCTCCACGAATGAGACGAGTGTTGTTCATTATGTCGCCTTAATTGTAGTTTTCCTTGATTTACCCCGGTTTTCACAGTCTTCAGATGACTGTGAAAAATAGTAGTACCGGTATATTAAATGCATTTATGGTGAGATTACTACATTTTATTTAATGAAACGCATTTATGGTGAAATTACTACATTTTCAGGTCAATCTTTGTGCATTTTGACCACGAAACATGCGGTGTCACTTTAATGCAGCACAGCAGAAATAGATTCGGTGCAGAAACGATCGCTGCACTGCTGTTACGTGCCGCATCTGAAACGGTGTGAAAAGTGAAAGCCCTAACCTGTTAACATGGTGCGTTAGGAGCACTGCTGTGTGCCACTTTGCTCTGCTTCAAGTCGCTAACAGCCATTTGAGCTTCCAACGCTTCCCGAAAAACACCAACCTTCGTGCGCAGTGGCTGCACAAAATAGACATTTTGGGCGACGAAAAAAAAAAAAAAAATTAAGTATGTGTTTGTGTGGTACAGCCGCGGATCAGTTATTCACTGCAAACGCATCATATGTGAAAGCACTATAGCGCGCGTTGCTCCTGCACCGCGCACTGCAAACGGGGTATGTGTGAAACGGGCGTTAGATGATGGATCCACCTACAGTTCTTAGAAACTTAGATGTGTTTAACAACTCTTTTTTTCGTACAACAGCAGCACTCATCTTGTTCGTTTATAGCGGTTGCGGATGAACAGCCGTAAACCGGAAACTGACAATTTCCGTTTCCGAACAGCCGACTTCTGACAATAGCGGAAGTTCGAAATTACGCTTGTGCACATAGCCTATTACAGCTGAACTGGAAATGATGCACAATATAAATAATATATTTATTTACCTTGATTTTTCTGTGTTTTCTTCATTCTCCCTAACCATGTACACTTGTTTTTTTTAAAGAAAAACTTTATTAAAGGAGAATTGCGGAAGAAGCACGCTTGCACGCTCGTTGGCCGCACTAGATAAGGCTCTTTTTATTTTTTAATTTTTAGAGTTTCTATGGGTGTCTGGATTGTGCTGGAGGCTGGTCGCTTCTTTCCGTCTGCAGAGTCCATTTGAAACACTACTGCTAGTGATTGCCGCTGCTTACTAATGGCTGCCGTACGGATGTAAGCCCAAGTAGACGAGAACGCGCATGGCGTCACATTTTGTGAATTTTCGCGCCAATTCGGACCCGACTCCTCCACACACAATTGAGCCTACAGGCTGATAGAGGCAACCGTGGTGGACAGTCAAGGTGTCATTCTTTCTATTACATTATGGTTGGCTACAAATGAAAACTCTTATCTTAAAGATTTTTTTAAGTAAAAACCTACACATAGCCCCTTTAAGGGCCTAATTGTTGGTCATTGTGGAAACTATAGTCCTGAGGAACAGCTGCAATTTGTGTAAAAATAACTATGATTATTTAAATAGTTTATAATAATATGATGACTTTGCATATTTTAAGAGTCTGGGACAATGGTAAAACAATAAAATCTATATTACCATCATTTGAAATCCAAAAGAAAAAGATGAAGGCATGTAAAAAAGAAAAGAAAAAAAAGAAGTCTGTTTTAAATTATTTGTTTATTAAAACAATTGAAGAAATTTATTTTCATATATGCATATTTGAATGTACATGAACTACCGGTCATTTTAGTAATGGCTTATCCATATTATAAAGTGTTACTGTTCTATTGTGTTTTATATTTGTTCGTTTTATTATTTCCTTTTTCCCTTGTATTTGCTTTATAAAACATTTTCTTGGAAAAAAACAATTATAAAAAATGTATCAATAATAATATATTCTGTATAGTATTACCAAAAGGTTTAACATATCAAAAGAGTTCACGTTAGATAACAATAAATAAATGAATAAAAAAGAAGTTCTAGAGTTGCTCAGAGATCATTAGCTGATAAGGTACCTGTCTGTGAGAGGTGTAATGACCAGACGAGGTGTGTTGCCAAGGTATTCGTAGGAATAACGAAACTGGGCGTCGCAGATGTTGATGAAGCAGTGGTTTTGCTCCTCATCCCAGCTGTGGCGGAGCTGAGAAACCCAGGCGAATGCCTGAGCACTGCTCACCTGCGTAAAACAGCCTCAAACATTTAATGAAACTACTCTAAATGCTCCCAACTCAATTAATTAATCAATTACTGCTTTTTAATTTAAAGCCCATTAAAATAATGACTGATGAACTAAATGATTTAAAACAAGGAAACAGAACATCCTTCAGTCAACATGATCATTATTTACGAACCGCAGAAAACATGACCCAACCTTCTGAGCGATGAGTTTGGAGACCACATCTCGGGCGTGAACATCTATGGTGCACAGGGTCATGATCTTCTGCCTGTCACCCGGGTTCAGTTCCCCCAATAACATGTTTATCAAGGAGTTTAGCTGGGCAATCTGGAGAAGCAGGGCAGATACTTTAGAGTTTCAGAGGGCACAATGATGGCTTGTGAGAGCATACAGTGAGCTTTGTGGCCCCTGCTTACAGTAATTATATCAATTTACATGCCAGAGAGAAGTGGATGGTAATAACTGCGCTGACAGGGACTCAGGGTCATGTGTTCATCAGAGAAATCCCCCCACGTTTATGGAGCAAGGTCATATATTCCAGTTGGGAGGCCAAATAAGCACAGAGCTCATTTATCAATGCTGGGGGGAACTGCAAGTGTGTAAGACTGTTTGACTATGAATAAGAGCGGCCAGCTGGTGTGTGTGTGACAATGAATGAGAGTGCTGGGTCAATATATATGTGTGTGTGTGTGTGTGTGTGTGAGTTGGGGGGAGGCGGTTAATAGGCGATATGGTGGATCCTTGTCACAGACAGGCAAATGAGATGTAATCTTCCTGCCTGTATTTGGTGTAAAAGCAGCTTAGGTTGTACTGCATTTATCACCCCATGCTGTCTGACAGCAACTCCAATCAGGGGCTTGAAGGGAAAGAGGCAGATTATTCAAACGCCGGCCAAGGACGCGCTAACCTTCCCTGCGTTAGATGACAGATACTGACGCTGCAGGGATGATATGGACGTGCTCGTGGCAGTCTACACGGATCAGCACTATTCGCTTCATCATAGTTACAATGAATGAGTGGAGTGTGTTTTCAACGGCTTCATCATTGCCTAGTTCACACTACAGATGCGCTCTATCTGTGCTTGAAAAGTAGGGAGTCTAGCACTACCTAGAAAACTAAAAGGTCTATTTACTGTAGGAGGAAGTGACTTAGGATCTGTTACACTATAAATCTCCGGTTCAAAATTAAAAAAGTGTTTTAAGAGTCATTTGTTTCTGAATCGCACTACACTGGTTGCGCTGTATGTTTTTGATTCTCTAAAAAGAACCAGCTCACTAGAGTCATTTGTTCATGAGTTGCACTACACTGGTAGCAATGCATGTTATTCGTTCACTAAAAAGAACCGTCTCATAAGAGCCATTTGTTCATGAAACATACTTCACTGTATGTGTGTCTTTAAAAATAACTGACTCATTAGAGTAAGTTGTTTGTGACCCGGATTACACTGGTTGCACTGTATGTTATTGATTCACTAAAAAGAACAGGTTCATAAGAGTCATTTGTTTGTAAACTGGACTACTCTGACTGCTGTACCTAAATATTGCCTTATAAGAGTCAACGTTTCAGTGTCAACATAACTGAAAAAGACATCTCGATTGTGAACAAGAATCTACTCTATGTCATTCATTTAGATGTGTAAAAAAGTGTGCAATATCATACAGTACATAAGATCAAATGACCTGTTTCTTGTTGTAGTCTCTGAGTGCCGTCTCAAAACCCTCAGCCAGCCGCTCGAATGCTAGATTCACGTCGGCGGACCACCAGATCTGAGAGGCGGTGAGGACCACCTGAGCCGGCAGCTCCAAGACCCAGTGTTCCCGCGGGCGTTCCTCACACACGACCACGGCCTCGGCTATGTGCCTCCTCAATCCCTCCCTCATCACATCCTCCAGACAGTTAAGCCAGAGCTCAACCTGACAGAAAAAACTCACTCCGTAAAGAATAATCTGACAGATTACTATTATATCAGGGCCAATTATGCATACAAAATATTAAAAAACAAAACAGACCAATAAAAATACTTCAACTGACCATGTTTTGTAAATGCTGGGAAATCCTAATTGCTAAAAATTCTTGCTAAAGTTATTTCTACCTGCATGTATATTTCATCTGGTGTATCTGTAGTTTTAATGATGTTGTAGTTTTAATGATGTTTAAAACATTTTATTGTATTTCATAGATATCTAGATAATCTAATACTTATATTAATATTTGATGTAATATTTAATAATATTAAAAATTAAATATTTTTTAATTGTATTTTATATACAAATAATATTTTAGATGTTATTGTAATATTTATATTAATATTTTATAAAACAATTTTTTATATTCTTTTAAAATCTTTTTTAAAAAGTTACAACTTTTTAATATCCGTGTTTGATTTAATTGGATGCTTTTGCGGGGTTTACCGGTCCAACGCAGTCACATGGCGAATAAAATGAAACATATTCTCTGTCTCTGCTGAACATTCCCACCGCTGATGTGGCCTTTCCCCCCTCCTTGTCAGAAAACTCCAGATCAGTCATACTGTCAAACAGCTTACCCAAGTGACGGGTAACCTAAAAAGCAATGAACCATAAAGCATTACTTTTCACAGAACAATATATTGTAGACAGTACATCCGTGTACAAATGAATCAATCTGCGCAGTTATGTAGTTATGCATATCCATAGATAATGATATGATTGTGGATATATTTGCAATTCTTATTATAACTGAGGTACAATGAGAACGAGATGAAGCACTTTGACCCTGTTCTGGTTGAACGGTTCAGGAGAAAACCTGCACATATGTGGGAGGATCGGCTCAAAGAAGGATGTAGCCAGGGTTAGAATCAATCCATCTGTAGATCTTTCTTTTTTTTATCATAATGATATTTCACAGAGAAGCACTGCCCTTGGAATTATCACAGTGATGATGAAAAAGTTTAATCACAGAGATAAAGGTTACTGTACGCAAATGAGAAGAGAGATGGGGAAGTATGGTACAATGTAAAATATATTTCCATGAATCTCAGTCACATCATTACAAATACCAGGAGAGAATGCATACTTTATAGTTGACCTGTTTATGGATTACTGTAATACTGAAATGAGCTGTATAATTAGAGAAATCTGAAACTAATTAAACTTTCAAACTGACTCAAACTAATAGACAGACTGTTATATAAAGTTGAATCAAGTTCAACTTAACTCCTAACTTTTAAAAGCAGTACCTGTCTGGGCTGTCTGCCCTTGGAAAGGATGTCCAGTAAGTCTGCTGAAGAGACGAAATAGAATCGCGGGAAAGCCATTCTCTTTGTCTCCAGGTATTTGGCTAAAGCTTTCTCACATACAGCAAGTCTAGGATAAATAACAGGAAATCAACAGAATTATTAATGCATCTCTCTTGAAACAATGCGTATCCATGCACACTTCTTAAAAACAGAGTTTACTGGAAAAAAGTAACCTTAAAATTTCACAGACCTCCTTTGCAGATCTTCAAGCATCGGTAGAAGATCGGGCTTGTTGGTTGCAGTAATTACGTTTTTCGTTTTGCCACTTTTGAGCATAAGGACCTTCACACATAAACAGACAAAAGTAAATATATGTAAATATTTACATACCTGGTAGATCCATGTATCTACACTGTAAAAATAACAACATCTTTGTGCATTTTACATGGAAAAATCGCATTAAATAAAATAAATAATGTACACAATAAGTGAATTGTGTCAAATTATTAATTTAAAATGTTAGTGAATATTAGTTAAAGACACTTAATATTAAGTGTGTCCATTTAATTACATTTAAGTATATTAATTTCATGGAAATACCTAAATTTTATTGGATTTTTACTCGTATTTACCCATTTTCTCCATCAGCAATTAAATTCAAAGTGGTTTAAAGTGCAATGAACTTAATTGCAGGTTGTAACTTTGACAAGATTAATTTTAAAATAGAATTATTATTTTGATAATAATTATTAAAATTGTACTTATATTAGTACCAATATAAACCTGTAATTCAAGTTTTACATAGTATACATACACTGTAAAAAAATTTTTCGTAAAATAACGGTAAAAAGTCTGGCAGCAAAGTTGCCAACCACTTACCGTCAAATTACAGTAAAAAAACTTAAATTATTTTACAGAAAAATTTTGTTTTTTGAAAACGGATATTTACCGTAAACATTTTCTGTATTTTTACAGTCAAACTGCTGTAGAAAGAAAAGAAAAATCTGTATAAAAACTTACAAATATTGCAGAAATACCTTAAAATTACATAATTAAAACAAAGACTTCTGTTTTAATACAGTATTATTTGGTATATTTTTAGGATAATCCAATCCATCTACAAGAACTCCTTGTCAAAGTAAAGACTTTTCTATGTAAAACACACAGAAAATGTTGTATAATTACCTTCAGATACCCTAATTTAAAGCCTAATACCAGTATATTGATCGATTTAAACTTTTATTTCATGTCATTATTCAATCCATTTACAGTAAATTCCTGTTAAATATTGGTTTTATCCTGTACAAAAAAACAAGATCTTGTGATATTAAGTTTCAGAAACATATTTTTAACAGTTATTGCTTTATTAAAACATTATTTGACAGTAATTACAGACACATCTCCAATAAATTTACAAGCTTTTACCATTAATGTATGCAGGTTTACTTTATATAAAGATTATTTGACAGTAATAACAAGCAACTCTCCAATATTTCTACATGTTTACCATTTAAATAAGGGGGTTCACTTTATATAAACATTATTTGACAATAATTACAGGCAACTCTCCAATATTTCTACATATTTGTACC
Organism: Rhinichthys klamathensis goyatoka; assembly: GCF_029890125.1. Taxonomy (NCBI): domain Eukaryota; kingdom Metazoa; phylum Chordata; class Actinopteri; order Cypriniformes; family Leuciscidae; genus Rhinichthys; species Rhinichthys klamathensis. Next base: position 2,088,406 of record NW_026606897.1, read on the forward strand.
TTTAATGCATGGGGCTTTACCTTCTATATACTTTTAACATCAATGTATGAGGTATACTTTATATAAACATTGCTTTAGCCTATACTAATTAAAATCAACTTTCCAATATATCAACATGACATTTACTCAATGTATGGGTTCACTTTATATACACATTAATAGACAGTAATTACAAGCATTTCTCCAATATATGTAAAAATACACATGTTTATTTTATGTAAACAATATTTGATAGCAATTACAAGCAACTGTCCAATATATGTACATACTTTTTCCATTACGGCATGGGGTTTACTTTAAAATGCACATAGGCTAAAATGCACATAAAATACGGTCAAGTCCTTCAGTCAAAAAGTTATTTGTTCTTAGTTCAGAAGCTAAGTTCTTTCCAGTAACAAACAAAGTTAATATATAATCAGTATTAATATACAGATGTGAATGTGCATGCTAAAAAAGTTCATTTGGCAGATTGATATTCACCCACGTCCTTTCAAAATTCCAACGATGGCTATGATCCTCTGTAGTGGCTCTCACCAGGCATTGTCCTGAAAAATAGATAAGATGTATCATGCTTGTAAAAATCGCCAGAGCAGAGCCATTAGGTTGCCCCTTAACAATAATTGCAGTTTGGAGCTTGAATGAAAATTGAACTGTATGTGTTGCGACGTTCGTCTGTTATAGGACAACTTAGTTTGAATAAACGAGCAGACACTGATTAGCTACTTGCTCTACGTTTATTTAAAATTAACAGCAAGACGACTAGAAGTGAATGTGCTTTCCATTAAATGAATCACACACAGTAAACAAATCCTTAAGAAAAAAAATAACTTTGTGTGATTTATTTAAAACAAAGCACGTTCATTGCACAGTAAACAAAACCTTAAGAAAAAAAAAACTTTGCAATGAAGTCGTTCATCCTCGGATGCGGCGCCGTGCGCACTGTTACAAAAAACCCTGTGCACACAGCCAAGCAAAATGGGGTCTTGCGCACCCAACGCGTCATTTTTGCAAGGTGCGCGCGGACCATAGACAGTAAAAGAAACGGACGCGTCGAGTATAAACAAGGCTTTACTCCGTGTCAGCGCGCGCTCTGATCGGTAAAGGTGCACAGACCTCTCCCGAATCATCTCCAGCAGTAGCAGCCTCCGAAGCACCACTAACTCTCCACCTCTGTTTCCCTCGTAAGCTGATAATAGTATTTAAACATTCTCTATGATAAAAAATGTTTGTAAAAAATATTTGAATAACGGTTTTGGCGGTTATAGAGTTCTAATGACGGTGTTCAACTATAACCATCGGTCTCACGGTTATATAATAACCTTCACACCCCTACTGTTACGTGTTTGCAAGAGGCAACAGTAACTTGTAAGATGTAACGTTAAGTTAACAGCTAACGTTATGTTAGTCAACCAAAGGTATTTAACGTTAATGTTATGATGGCTGATGCATGTTTCACATTCAGGGCTAACGTTAATAACGGTTTAACTTTATTAGGACCAGCATAATGTTACATTTGCTAAAGCTAGACAGACTTTTATAAGGTTAATACATAATGTAACAAACGGCGAGTTTTAACGTTAGCTCTGCTGACTCGACATAATGTTAACTTGCATATTAAAATTGTAAAATGTATAAAAGCTGCCGCACTTAACAAGCACATTTGACATTGTGAGGAAACAAATATATATATATATATATATATATATATATATATATATATATATATATATATATATATATATATGAAATTTATTTCAATTGTAAAAATGTTATCTTTGAGTAATGTCATCTTTGAGACTGTTAGTTGTTACATGATTAAAAATGTAAACATACACATAAAGCATGGCAATCCCGTCAGAAATGTGTATCATAGAAAGGGAAGCACACACACAAAAAATGCCAGTGGGTACACCAAAATCAAATAACCCTAACCCCATCAAATAATTTTACCTGCATCTGAGGGTCTTTCCCTTAATGGTTTCCAGTGATTAAAGAAAGGACTGATGAAGGTGACACGAATCTCCCCTTTCAGTGCGCCACTTCAGCAGAAGAAAGACAAAAGGACAGAAAGTTACTCAGACTTTCCATCAGTAACAGTATGAAAACCACACTTAATACTATGCCAGTGTAGGTTTTCGAACAGTACGTGGGTAAAATTGACTTACTGTAACGTTAGTTGGTGAATGGGTCTTTCTGTTGGGTGTTCTCCCCCGATAAACATCTTATTCCAATGCTTGATCTAAAAAATAAAGTAACGTTAAACAAATATCTTTTCAATATGTTATCAGTGTTTGAAGAGGTTATGTAAACATACTTCTAACGAATAAATGACGGTTTTATCACTTTACTCATTCCCACGCTTTTTTACCTCTCATGTTAACTTACCAACAACAAAACACAGCAATGTTAGATGGTACTAACACATTGAAATACGTGCTAATATCGCTACGTTAATAGTGAAGCAGTACAAAAACACACACAGAGATAACTTATTCATCTTATGAGGTTGCAGTAAGCCTATGACAGGTAAATTACCCGTGTCCCTAAACATTAGACTGTTAAGGACTGAAAAATGTTTTCTTACCTGATATCGCCAACGACCCCTTCCTCTGTTCATATTCCAGCTTTTGTTCTTCATTGCATAGCAACTAAAATTCGCTCAGAATTTAAGAATTCAACAGGCAGATATAAAATAATCCAGGTCTGACCGAGTAATCACCGCAAACAGCAGCTACTCACACCAACCGAGAGTAACGGACGCATTTTCAAACTTAAAATAGGCGCGCAGAGCCGCGCACATTCTCATTGGACAGTTTCCTGGAAGACAGACAGATTAACCAATCATGCTCAAAGTAAAACGGAGAAACAACCAATAACAATAGCAATAGTTTGCGCGAGTTGCAGTCTGTATTATTATTTAATTAATTGGTCAAATGACATGACAGTGTATGAATATGTAATAATGCAATGTAAACTGTTAGGCAAGCAGACAAAATTGGCAAGCATACAAAATTGTAAATTCACACAAAATCACATAAAGCAAAAGGTTTCTGCTGCACTGCTCTGTTGAGGGTGAAACTATTATTGTTAATGATAATACTTATATTTTAACATATACATTGAAGAACTGTTATGAAAATCAGAAAAATCATTAAATGCTAATGAATTATCATAATAATATGTTAAAAGGCAGATATTTATGTATGTTGTTGAAAACATTACGTTGTTTCAACGTACAGATCTTGTAAAAAATTAAACGTTGATTTAGAAAGTGTTTTTGTTAACCTTTTTCAACCATTTAGCATTAAACGTTGTTTCAACGACTGGCATTATTTGAATCATATTTCAACGTTGAAGGTCGGTCATGTGCCGGCTGGGTATATTAATCTACCTTTAGTGAAAGCTTAATGCCGATATCGTGGAAATGTTCCATACTTTATCCAGGCTCTCTACTGCAGTGCTTCGCGCGAAGTTATGACGTATCCCCCTCCCAAAGTCAAACAATATCATTGGTCGAGATTGCCTCTGGCGTATGATTCGTCCAATGATTGTACAACATTCAATTATTTGAATCTGCGCGCACTTTCTTGATATCTAAAGCACAGAGACTAGAAAAACAATTAGGATGTTTGTTTACACGTTGTGTAATGTTTCAACCATTTTAATGTCTTCAATTCCTTCACCCCCAGTTTACCAAAGCTCAAGTTTATGCTACAAGAGCCTTGGTTGAACTCGAGCCCCAGAATAAATTCCTTGTCTTTCACACATTGCTCACCTATTGTAAATTAAAAATATATAGCACCCCATTGTAAAACTTTATTCATAGTGTGGCGGTTTGTTCCCATCAACCGAGAAAATTGTGGAGCCTAATGATTTCACTGCAGTGAGGGCCTTGAATTTTGTTGAATATAGATTGACTTTGTGTCTTAATGCTTCAACGTTTTTAAAGTGGATTTACAGCCTTTACTTTTAAATTGAATCACATATTTTCTTCTCAAATAAGCATATGAGATACGTGTCAATATAGTATATGGTCAGAAAATCACTGTCAGGGCAGCATTTCAAACTGACAAAAAGGACAATGTCACCCTTAAAAGCCAAGCCAAAAGAGGACATATCAGCACACAAGATTCAAGAGTCCTTTCACACCAACAGGCAGACAGGCATTAGGAGGTTAGTGTCCAGCATTCTTGAACCTGGTTGTCTTGCGGAAAAACTGTCCCAAAGCATGATGATCCGAGACTTGAGGCTCCAGCACCAGACAGCAGCAGCTACAGTGCACGGGGTGGGGTCTGAAAATGTTGCCACTCAATTTTTTCTCTGCCACTTATGAAATTGTTACAGAACACTTCAGAATTGTAAACACTGAGTCAGTGGTACCTGACAGTAGAAACACTGGATATAGGATGCATAAACAATCACTGACTATTCTTGATTTAATTTTATATTAAACTTAAGCTCAATTATTTCATGTACAATAACTGTATATTTAGTTACACTGTGCAACAATATCTCCTACTGTATTCATCCATCTTTCAAGGCAATATTTTTAGATCTGTTTCTGTAGTATAACACACAGTAATTATTATGGTCAATTTTTATTTACAGCATATCTGCATGAAAGGTATAGCCTACATAGCTGTTTTTTTATTTTTATTTTATGTATATATTTTTTATCTATCACTCTTGTATCTGCACTTGTTGAATCTTAAGCTGATGTGGCCAGCAAAGTTTATCTTTGCTTCTGAAAAATATCTGCATTGGTGGCAGGGGACTTGGAAGTTTTACATTTACCCTGTATTTGATAGGTGTGAGGTGCTAACCTAACCCTAACCCTATACATTAATGGTAAAGTAATGTAGATATATTGGATAGTTGCTTTTATTTACTATAAAACAATGTTTATATAAAGTGAACTCCTTGAATTAAAAGTATGTAGATATATTGGATAGTTGCGTTTAATTACTATAAAAGTAAGTTTATTCAAAGTAAACCTATACATTAATGTGAAAAGTACGTGTTTTACATCTAAAAATCTGTACTTTGACGGGGAGTTCTTGTGGATGTAATTGATAATGTTATGAATTTACCAAAGAATACTGTGTAAAAACAGAAGACTTCTTTAATTGTATAATTGTAAGGTATTCCTGCAATAATTTCCAGTTTATATGCAGATTTATTCATTTGTTTAATGTTCTACAGACATTTTTTAATGAGATTTTCTTTTCATTCTACAGCAGTGGAACTGTAAAAATACAGAAAATGTTTACAGTAAATATCTGTATTTTAAAAAACAGAATTATTCCGTAGAATAACTTAAGGTTTTTTACTGTAATTTGACGGTAAGTGTTTGGCAACTTTGCTGCCAGACTTTTTACCGTTTTTTTACGATTGTTTTTTTACATGTATTTACCTTAAATTTAAGGTTTCACAGTAAAAAAACACATAGTTGTCTTAATTTTAAATAAGCGATTTTTTTTGTCTTTTTACATAGAATTTAATGTAATTTAACATTCAAGCCAATTAAACAAAAGAATAATCCTGTAAAAAAACTATGATTTCTCCTTATATGAATTTACAGATTATTACTTTTATTTTATGGTTAATGTTTTTAATAAAAGTTTTTTTCTGTATTTTAATGACATTTACACGTAATGTTAAAAAACAGAAAATATCTGTAAAATAATACAGTATATTTCTGTGAAAAAACTTTTTTTTTTTACAGTGTACAGTATATATATATATATATATATATATATTGCGCCATGCTCTGGCATACTAATTTATAACAATATAACAATAAATCTGTACAGAGAAACATCTCCTGGTTTTATTACATAATACATTTCATGTATTTCAGTACAATACTTTTACATCTCAATATCTTAAAATGAGCTTAACTGCTTAACTAAAAAAAATATATACAGGCCCATATACTTATGATTCTGAATCTCCTCTATGTTGGGCAAACCTTTACAGAAAGCATGTAAAACATCTTTAACTTTGCATGCAGCACACCAGTAATCAGTGTACATGGCATGAAGTCAAGCATACCTTAAAGTCAGAATCAATGGAGCCGAACTGATGTGCCTCCTCCGGCAGCTGGTGTTGAATGTCTTCAGAGCCCATGAAGATGCTCTCCAGGTGAGCCCAGGTCCTCTGTACCTCCAGCCACAGAAGCAGCACTGAGTCAGCCCGAGTCAGCTGGGCCTGTAGCGCCAACACCTGTCCGTGGAAGAATGTTGCCTGCTTACTGTGCAGCAACACCTGCAGCTGCACCTGAGAGACAAACAGAGATGCACACAGAGTCAGCAGCCAACAGCAAGGACAGTTTCTTGAACTGTCATGAACTGAGAATACAAATTTTCCTTGATCTTTTGACAGTTAAGAGGGCGTTATACTATAACAATATCCTGTAAGTTTCAAAACTAAAAACATCCTTGTTATTCCAAAAACAACTTTTATTGAAACAAAGGCTAGAAAATGACAGGACCTCAAAAGTGGTGACTTATGACATCACAGAGCAGCGAAAGACCATCTTTGCAGAAGAATATCAAAGCCTACATCTACAACACTGCGTCTTTGGCTCCGCCCACTGGAGCGTTAGTGAATAGTGACATGAGAAAGAAAAAAGATCGACACAGGATCAATACCATTACCTTCCAAAGGATCCCAATGCTAGGAAAGTGTGGGGGTGTCACTCAACAATGTGACTGTCTGAGCAGTGCATTATTTGTTTGTATTCGGTGCATTTCACAGTGGATTATTCGGTAGTCGCAATTTCGAAGCAGGCTTTGCAAACAGACTTTTACGTTATGGATCTGCCAGCAATGCCACAAACATGTAAGTAACCATGTTTATTCTAATGCCTGATCTGTGATTTCTGATGAGTAATTATTCAAGTTCAGATAGATTATCTTTCTCTCAAAATCGTTCAATACTGTTTATGCATCAGAAAATCAAGTGACTAAACAATCAACTTCACATTGTTTCTCTTAGTAGGATGAAAATAATCTTATTTAAACTGTGATTAAATTATATATCGAAAGCAATCAAAGAACGATCCCTTTCCAATCGCCTAAGCTGTCAATCACACAGCGCAAGTTTATTTGGACACTTGCCAAAACTCGTTATGAAATCAATGATGCTGTTACTGCACAACGAAGCTCTTACTGTGTTTACATTGTGTTTGCATTGTCATTTGGTGAAAGCATTCGTGAGAGTGCAGTAATTTCGTTGCAATGATGAGATCACTTCCTTCACGCGATCAACAGACTGTCTTTCATCTGTTCAATGCTCATCACTGTAACCTTTCATGTGTTGGGAATAGATCTAAATATAATGCTATAATCATTACTTTTCACGATTCGTTAATCTCGATAGCTGTAATAGTAAAAACGTAGTAAAAGATTTTGAGAGAGAGAGAGTTCCACATGTAATGCAAGCTATTTCATATGCAAAGATGTCAGCCAATCACAGCAGTGGGCGTTTACACTGTAGTCTCGCAGCAGACTTCAAACCAGAGGCTAGGCAAAATTTATTTTATTTCTAAATTATGACAATTTTTTATGTAAAAATCATACTAACATTATAAGGGCACCCCATGAAACATTATAAAATAATAAAATAATACAGTTCATGACCCCTTTAACTTTTATGATCTTGTGTTTCAGATTTATCAGCTTAACAGCTTAAACTGATCTGGGAAGGTTTCTCACTAGATGCCGGAACATGGCTTCAGTGATTCAGTCTCCCATTTACACACAAGAGCATGAGGGAGAAACTGGAAGCACATTCTCTAGAATGTCATTGTATGCATTAAGATTAGCCTTTAAAGATATTACTGGAATAGCCAAATCAAAGTCCTATTCACACCAAGTCCAAAAATTCTTTGTACATTAATATGTACTGATTTAAACTGGAACAACTTCACAATGATAATGAGGCCCTTTTTATTTGCACAGATGCCAAACAATTCATTAAGATAACTGAACATTTTTTGTTTGTTTGTTTGTTTGTTTGTTTTTGTGGTTACACTTTATTTTGATAGTCCACTTTAGACATTATACTAACTATAAGTAATGTCGCAGCTACATGTCAACTAGCAGTCATTAGAGTATTAGTAGACTGGTAGGTTTAGGGTAAGTAGAAATAGTTGACGTAGTTGCAAAGTTATTTATAGTCAATAGAATGTCTGTTGGGAGCATCACAATAAAGTGTTAGCAGATATTAAGCAGACAGTCTACTAATACTCTATGACTGCTAATTGACATGTTGCAAAGTTACTTATAATTAGTAGAATCTCTAAAGTAGATCATTGAAATAAAGTGTTACCGTTTTTTAGAGAAAGCATCACAATCAGTGTAAATAAAATGTATTAAATGTACAGTGATTATGTATGAACTTGAGTGGATGTCAATGGATGAGAGGGGGGGTGTTTGTGATCCTAATGTATTGTTTCTGTGTTAATAAAAGCAAGTTCAAATACAAATATTAAAAATAAAAAATAAATAAAGATGAATACCATTTACAGCTTAAAGTTCAGATCACATTTGGAGGATATCAGGTTTGCAAAAAATAATTTTGATTTTGATATCTCCAATGAGATTTGCCCATGTTGTGTTTGTGTCCGTATTGTGTTATGCCCTTCTGTTGGCTTTAATGTTTTCAGACATGTGGGTGTAAGTGGGCCGGTTTTGCACAGACGGCAGACTTATTGTCAACAGTGATGTGTTTGGCTAGATTTTGGCCCCTACACATACAGCGTGATAACAAAGCCAGCAATGTGTGGTCTCTATAAATCAGATGTGTGAATACAGGCGGCTGACAATGAAAGATCGTTCTCTCGGCACAGTGGGATGGTCTTAGAGAAGGAGATAAAGACCCTGGCCACACCAAGCTTATTTTGCCAAGCAACAGCTTTGTTAACATTTCCGATGAGCTAAGAAAACACACATGTTGTTGTTTTTTTGACAAACTGCCCATAACTGTGATTGCATGAGCCATTTTAGAGAGGTTTATACCTGACTCTCCTCCAGACTCTCTATAAGTTCATCACTGCATTTCAGCATTGGTGTAGCGGTGTGGTAATGCTCTTTATATGAAAACTCCATCCTTGCCCACATCTGGCTGATTTCAGTCAATACCTTCAAAACAATTAAAGAAATGTTGCACTCATTTTCAGAGCATGTATCGCAGTGACTGAGGCTTGAGAGAGATACTGTATGAGATGGAACCTTCTCAGTGGACATCTCTTTGACTGCTCTCCCAACTGTACAGAGCACCACATCTTCATATCTGTGCAGCTGCAAAGCCAGTAAATCCTCAAGAGTTGTATCTTCAGTTAGGGTGAAATCAACCTAAGAGAATGAGAATGGTGTTCAAAAAGTTCAAAAGAACAGCATTTATTTGAAATAGAATCTTTTGTAACATTATAAATGTCTTTACTGTTACTTTTGATCAAATGTGTACTGACCCCAAACTTTTGAACGGTAGTGCATTGTGTTACAAAATATTTCTATTTCAGAAAAATGCAGTATTTTTAACTTTCTCTTCATCTAAGAATCCTGAAAAAAAAATTACACAACTGTTTTCAACATTGATAATAACAATAAATGTTTCTTGAGCAGCAAATCAGCATATTAGAATGATTTCTGAAGACTGGAGTAATGATGCTGAAAATGCAGCTTTGATCACAGGGATAAATTACATATTCAAATAGAAAACAGTTATTTAAAATTGTAATAGTATTTCACAATATTATTGTTTTTTTATTTATATTTTTAATCAAGTGAATACAGCCTTGGTGAGCATAAGAGACTTCTTTTAAAAAACATTAAAAAAAAACGTACGATTCAAAACTTTGGAACGGCAGTGTTTATGTTCACAGAGAAATCCAACAAAATTGTGTGACGCTTATGCTTATAATAATAAAAAATATATATTTTTTGAAGTGAAAAGAAAATTAGAATGAAAAATAAGAATAAAACTACATGTATTGTATTTTAAAGATATTACGATATTTTTACGAGATACAAGATATTTCGATATTTTACGAGATTTCTTTCTACCAGGGAGCACAAAATGAAAAGTTTAGCAGAATGTTGAAGCTGCCTTTTTCTAGAGTAGTGACCATCAACCTAAAATGCTATTGTATGGCATTTAAAAGACTAGCAATATAGTAGAGCACACACATCATTATGGTACTTTTATGGTGGGTTTTTTTTTTAGGTCACTTTCATTGTATGGAAAAGATCAGTATCAGTAAATTACAATTTTACCAGGAGTGTTAAGGGTTGTTTAATCTATGCTTTTGAAATAGTTCATAAAATTCAGAACAGTAAATATATGTGTCGGGCTCTAAGAGGAATAACATTTATATTGCACCTCTACCACCCTCTTTCTCACCCCGGTCGTCCTGACCAGCTGCGCCCAGTGTCTGTCTCTCATGGCTGGGTTCAGTAGTTCTGTCACAGCCCTGAGAGAAGCCAACAGATCCCTGAGCACACGGTCCAGACTCACATACACGTCCCAAACACGGGCCTCTTTATTAAGAACCTGCATTTCCTGGTCAGACATGAAATCAGTGTTAAATACTATGAACAAAAACCTTCCAACATGTGTTTGGGTTGTGTTCTAGTACACTGAAACTGGCATTCTTACTTTTGTAAACCTCCTCAGCTCTGTCTCTATGTGTTCTACATTGATCTTTCTCCATTTTGTCCCTGTCCAGACAGCTACACAGCACTGTGGGGACACAACATTACATTAAGTAGACAGTTCAAGCAAAATTTAAATCTCAAATTAGGAAAAGGATGATCCACCTGAACACATATCCGCAGATCCCAGAGCTGTTTCAAAACAGCAATGTCTCTCCGACAGATTCCGAGTTGCTTAGAGTCAGGGCTGCTCACTTCAAACAGCTTACAGGACTCCTGGAGATCTGCATTCTCCTCTTCTAAAACCAGCATCTCCCTGTGAAACTAACAAACACAGTATAACACAAAACGTCAATGTATGTAAATGATTGAAAATAAGACTCTGATATGATGGATTGTTTGAATTAGAAGTAATAAACATTTACTTTATCCAGGCGCACATATGGTTTCTCTGTGTTGTACTGGAGAGGAGCTTCTGTTTTGAACCTCCCTCGAAATTGATTCAGCTTTTTCTATGAAGAGACATGATTCAGCAAAAACATTAGCATATTTAACCTGAAGTTGCTATAAAAAGTTTCAGACTTCCAAACCTAAAAACATTTCTTTTAGCTTAAAGTCAAAGTTTACACTTTTAATCAATATTATAACTCAGCAAATGAGGACCTCACCTCAAAGGCCAAACACTTCCTACGGATAACGGCCACCTCTGCAGTATGAAGAGGAGCAACCTCATGTTTCACTGTCCAGGCCAACTTCTTCATGCTGTTCCACTTCTCTGGCAACTCCTGATAGTTAAGTAAAAGCTTCTCATTGAGAATGGTTTACAGCTAGGGATGCAATAATGTTAAACTTCTGGACAGTACAAATATAATCCGATAATTATTTTAGTGTTTTGGCCAATATAAAAAAATCTATACTATTTTGCCTAAAGAAATTAATAATAAAACACAAATCAATCATTTTAAATGTTAAAGTGCATTGCATAATTTAGGGATGCACGATATATCGGCCACCATATCGGTATCGGCCGATATGTGTTCATTTTAAATGTTATCGTTATCGATATATTAAAACATATAAATAAAAATAATGGATTACTACCATTTAAATATGATTGGAATTATTTCAAAAAGGAAAATACAGTTAAGTGCAACATGTCATATAAGCTACATAAAATTATAATGAGAACATCATTATAATTGTGTGCTTGGGTCATGGATTTAATGGTCAGACTTTTGTTTTTGCTCTCAAAAATTGGTTATTGGCCGAAATGTTCATATCAGTGCATCCCTAGCATCATTATAATACACAGTATTATACTTATTAAATTTATTAAGTAAGATTGGCTTCAAGTCAGCATTAGATTAAAATAGGGAATCAGGAACATGAGCATTTAAATGCACAAATAAATAACCACTATCAATATCCAGTATCAATATTGGATAGAATGTATAAACAGATACTTTTTTGAATGAATGGAAAGTTCAAAAGAACAGATTTTAAAAATATATATATATAACATTTTAATCAATTTAATGCATCCTTGATAAAAAAAAATCAAAAAAAAATCTGTGGGGATGTCAAATACTCTCACCTCAAGCTGCATATGGACACACTCAGATAGGGTTTGTCCATATTGCTCCAGGAGAGTGACCACTTCACTAACAGGTTCAAAAAGCTGGTCAGTACAAGACTGCCTGTTTTTGACAGCCAGCAGGAAACCCATCACCTGTACAAGAGCCTGGTAGTCTCCACTGCACACCGGCTCTTGAAGCCTAGATTCCGCCTGGAGCATGAACTCCTTTAGTTCAGCAATACTGAAGACATCAAGATTACAAACCAGCAGAAATCAATTGCTTTTATTGATTGAGTACAGCATTTGGAGTTTGGAGGAAAATTGGGGCATTAGAGTGATTTTTTCTATGTAATTACAGAAAGGTCTCTCACCTGCCGGTAACATAAGACATCAGGTGCTCCTTAAACATCCAGCTCCATTTTTTGATTATGTTTAAAAGACTCATCTTGAACGAACGGATATCCACTCTAAACCAACCATCAAATACCTGCCAGTCCTCCAAACGGCTGACCTCTGCATGCAATTCTTCATAATGATTCATCTGTTGTGAAAGGAGACATCTCACTAATAAAATGACAAACCCTTCATACTGCTCTTTAAACAGTGTATGGACAGACATCTATATCCATTTAGATATAGATATATGTTGTACCAAATTAGTAACTTGGTTTCAAAAGCTGATATTCATGGAGAAACATTAAAAGCAGTGTAGTTTCACCTGCTCTTTGAATTGCACTGTGGTGGGAGGATTTTCTGGAAATGCATCCTCTCCATATGCTTCCACCTCTTGAGCTGTCAGTGCATGACCATAGAGGAGGAACTGCCTGAGAAACTCAACCCTGTCATCAAGCCACAGGGGACCGTAGTGGATAAATGTGTCCTGGTATTGTAAGGCTTTCTTCATGACTTCATCAACTCTCTCCATCACTTCCTGCCGGAGATCTAAGAGGTCAAACATGTCCTCGACGTCAACCTAAATGCATAAAGTCAAAAATATTATACAAAAAAAAAAAAACACATTACTGCAAGAAATCTTTCTGATATAGATTAGATAGCAATAAAGAGAGGACCAAGTGTCTGTAAAAATTCTTCTATTTTACACTTTTCGAAATGCATTTTATTCATTCAAATTATATTAATATATTTAATTATTATGTTATATTAAGAGTATCAATTAATTTACATTGTTAATATAACAAAGAAATATTATTTTTATTTAATATTTTTAATTGATATTATGTCAACATTTCTTAAAATGTGTTACATATCTCTTTTTCACATGTCAACAAATTAACTTTTTTGACTAGTGACCTAGAAAATATTATATTCCTTGTTTTAAATGTGTATAAATCCTAAACCTTTCAATTCCTTATTTATTTCCAGGTTTCAATTTTATTTTAAATCCCAGATTATCAATATGACCTCAGATTTTTGAAATCCGCTGTAAATTCACCTGGTAGTCTTCCACGTTTAGGTGAGGTGCCACCCTCTTCACCAGAGCAGACATCTTGAACACATCACCTAGCAATTCTTCCACCAGTTCGTAAAGCCCATCACCACCATCTCGATCCAGAGATGGTTTAAACGTAATCTCAGATCCCATCAGTAGCATTTGAGACTCAAACAGGGGAGCCTGCCTTACTGAGCTCTCCATATTCTCAATGAAATACTCCAGAGAAGTTGAGATAGCACTGAAAAATCCCTCCACCACCATATCATCCACATGCTCCAAATAGGCTTTCCATGCATCTGAAGAACTATCCGCTGCAAAAAGGACCATGTTCTCCTGGAAAAGATACAAGAAATAAATGTTAGACAAAATGTGTACAAAAATAATCTATAAAAAAGACGGACTCACATGTAACAAACTATGGATCGTTTCTCCATCTTTCCTGAGGTTGTTGTAGCTTTTTGCCACTCTTGCTGCTCTATCTTCCAGTTGTAATATCAAATCTTTCTTAAGGTCTTTTCTGCAGAACATCGGCTGTTTGCTCCATCCACTCATCAGAACGTCAATCATCTCAATGTTGTCTTTAGTTTTCTGAAGTCTTCTCTCCAGCTGATAGACTGTGTCCTGAAGTGTGCAGATGTAGTCCCAGCTGTTCTGGCTTTGCCATGTAAGCTCACTTTCTGCTCGATGCAGTTGCCAGTCAACAATCTCCATCTCCTCTTTTATAAGAGGAGCCTCCACTTCAAGAGTCGTCTGTTTCACCTTATTGTACCACTGCACCAGTAAATGTAGGCTCCCAAGGTTCTAATGGAGATCAGGTTATATACTCATAATGTACATCCAGAATGCAAAAACCAAATTTGACTAATAACAGACAATCTGAGCATTCACTAACCTTAAATAACATCTTTTTATTTTCATACACCTTCAAAGCAGCAGAAGGGATGTTCATCTGATTAAGGATTTTTAGGTGTTTCACATCCTTGAGCACAGCAATCAGCTAAGGTGAAGAAGTTCAATATTATGCAGATGAATACAATGAACAAATTGTCAAAATTAGATGCTCTAGCATTTGAAATTGATGCCTTATGCTGATGCCTTATATTAAATGTATGTTCTTCACCTCTTGATTGACGTTAACTGACAGTAGGTCAGTGCTGGAATCTCTTTTGATTAGGGGCTGATCCAGGTTCATCTGGCAGACCTGGGTAATATCACCACACCAGCTCAAATAGACCTGCTTCTCGTACTCATCTAAATGAGAGGACATCTCCAGGTATTTATGATAGACCAGCTCCATCTCTTCTCCTTCCATACTTCTGTAATATAAATGCCCCAACCTCTTTAGATTCATTTGAATCGTTAAAAAAAAAAAGATAATGATCTCAATAGAATATAAAAAAAAACGTACAGCTCCAGAACAAATTGAAGATTGTTCCAAGGGATTTGAATTCTGTCACGAAGCATTTTTGCCCACTTCAGAGCCCCAGTCATAGCAGGCATGTTCTTGCTCAAATGCATTTTATTCCTCTTTTTCTGGAATTACATGATGAATTACACAAGGTGCTTTTTGTAAAATCTATTATAAAACAACTACTTTACCTGCTCAAGATGAGAATCAAACAGGTGTTTGCATCTGTCCATCTCCTCTCCAAAAAGTTCAATCACTTTGGAGAAATTCGGAATAAAAGTTCTCTTTATGATGTCTCTGTCCAAGAGGGGCTTGAGCACAGTGACCAGCTTCAAACATATGCAGATTGAAAGGTGGGTTACATAGGTTAAGCTATATTCTGCTGTTCCTAATCATTTACCTAAATCCAGCTCATAGGAATTGCTTACTTTGAAAACTGATTCCAACCCTGAACAATCTTGGAAGGTGAGGCACAAAATACTGGACAGACGTCGATCAAAATCTGCAACTTTTTCTTGGAAACTTGAAAAGTCTTTTTCAAAATCCTATATCAGATGTATTAGAATGTACAAGAAATTACCTGTTAAACAATGCATGCTGATATTGAAATACTTTTTGCTAATGACATTAAGTTTTAAACATACACTATAATGTGTCAACAAAACGTTACATGACACACAGAACAAAAATTATGATTTATGAGGACAACTAAGCCTTGGAGGGTTAAAAAAGAAGAAGGTTGGCTAAATCAGGCATTATTCTGTATCCAAACATACACTTTATAAGAAAGCTCCATAAAAAAAATCTGTCACAATGAGACCAGTATACAGTATATTTCACAGAAATGAAAACAGTGGGAGTTATATCTGCTATTGCATCAAACACTCATATATCATGTTATCTACACTGACATATTCAGTGAGGCATTATTATTGTACTACCAGACATCCAACGGTTTAAGCTCACATGGCAAATGTGTGTTTCTATATAACTTACTGGGAGTTTTGTTATCTTATGGCTGATTCTAATCTATCTCAAGCAAGGAATATAAAACCATGAAGGAGTAAAACCTTAGAAGTCAAATCGAGTGGATTGTATTCTTGATCCCTCATTTCTTTGCAGAGCTGGAGAAACTCTGTATGTAGGCGAGAGACCTGCTCAGTGTAAACTCTTCCTCTGATACCTCCAAAAAACAGCTTCTCCAACCTTTGGAACTCCAGCATAGTGGAGAAAAGAGCCTGGAAAACATCATTTTTCTAAATGTTACCGTCAACCCAAAACAAATAGTAATGAATAGTATTACTCGCATCAAATAAAACTGAACGGTGACTGAAAATGAAAGTACATGTTGTTAACACCTCAAAAGATGTACTGCTTACCTTCAACTGTAAAACACGAGCCAAGAAGCCATCAAATCGAGTAAAAACAAGAGCCGAAGGGAAATCCCAGCACTTTGCTGTAGAATGATGACTGGCCAAAGCAGCCAATTTCTGTCTGTATGTCTTGAACGTTTCCCTGACACACCTGAAAACTCCCACCACAGTCTGTAACTTCTCCAAAGCATCTTCAGTCTCTTCTTTCATCAGCTCTTCCACACCGAGATATGAGGTGGCCTAGTTGAGGAAAGATTGACATTTTGGTTACAAGAACAACATTTTAATCTCTATTCTAACAATAGCAATGGTTGACTCCCAAATTGATTGATGGATGGATTGATTGATTAATAACACAGACACACAAATTCTTTTTTTTTATCTAGTTTTAGGGACTGTTCACACATCACCGTTTTCAACTAAAAACATTTTACGAACGAACTAACATGACATCACATCAGCATTTTGGGGGCCGAAAATGTTTTGAACATTTTCTTTCAACTTTTGAAAATGGGTTTTAAAGTGAATGTTTTTGAAAACGATACCGATACAGTCTCCGTTTGAGCTACAAAAACTCAAACTTGTGAAACCGGTAAAATAATGTAGGTGCGTAGTGTTTCTTTACAAAGTGACATCTTCAACTACTGGCCTGGCTTGAATAATACAGCCGTTTTTAGTCGTTTCCGCAGATCCGTGTGAATGGGGATTGTTTTGACAACGTTGTCGCCTTACGAGAAAAACGCAAAGGAAAAACGTTTCCGTTTTTAGTACATCGTTGTCATGTAAATGCACCCTAAAACGCATATCCCAAGTTCTTACAACTTCCTTTTTTGTATTCATCTTGGATTTATATGGTTATGATACCATTTTCGAAAATATTTAATGACTCTTTAGACGACTTAAAGTAAAATGTACTAACATATTTTCTTTACACATTGAATACACATGAGTGTACACATTTTAAACATTATTTTCAAATATGTACGAAGTAAAAAGTACTTTTTTAAATATCATGAATTATTTATTCAAAAATATAATTTTTTTAGGGAGCTAACCCTGCCTTGTCATAAAAAAATTATTTTAAGAGACATATTGACCTTAACACACAGTTTTGTGTTTATGCATGTTGGTCACATCACATGACTTTTATTTGGAAGACAAACGTTTTTCCAATAATACACACTAAGCATATTCAAAGACTTGTCAAATTGTCATACCTGCTGAATGAGCAGGTTGCAGAGCTCCTGCAGCAGCGCAACAATGCGTGCAGGTAAACGATAGAAAGAACAGTGAATCCAGACCAGAAATATAAGATGAAAGACTGGTGGAATGAGTGTATGGATGCATGAGAACTCATCCTCCTCCAGTTGAGAAAGCAATGATCCAAGTGGCTGAAGGTGAAGATCTATAGCCCTGGCTTCCTGCAAAGCTGAGGGACAAATACACATAAACGATAACTGGGCAGAATTTTAACAGAACGGCATTAAAGGTATAGTTCATTCAAAAATGAAAATGGTGTCATCATTTACTCACCCTCAAGTCGTTCCAAACCTGTATGAATTTCTTCTGCTGAACACAAAAGAAGATATTTTGAAGAATATGGGAAACCAAACAGTTCATGGGCCCCATTGACTTCCATATTATTTTTTTCCCATACTGTGGAAGTCAATGGGGCCCATGAACTATTTGGTTTCCCATATTCCTCAAAATAACTTCTTTTGTGTTGTGTTTTAGTGTGAAAGAAATTCAACTTGAAGGTGAGTAAATGATGACAGAATTTTCATTTTTGGGTGAACTATCCCTTTAAGTAGTAGAACGAACAATAGAAAATTGAACTGCATTAATCAAATGTGGCAAAAACATCACATGTCTTACCATTAATAACATCCTCTGTCAAAGCTTTGAATGGTGGGAAATAACTGCTGTCTATTATTTCCAGAATCCTGATCATTTTCTGAACACAAGGATTCTGTAGCTGGGGTTTACAAAGACATATTTAATTTCACTATCAAACATTCCTGCTTTATACACTGTAAAAATGCTTGTTGCTGGACAAACCTGATCATAAATACTCTGTATGTTTGTTTTCCTGGACCTCCAGAAGTCAAGTTCAGCTTTTGGTCCAGGGTTCAACCCTTTCACAATCAATTCAGCCGAGTCTGCTCTTAAGACTTTATGGATCATGTGCATCCAGTTGATGACCATGGACTCGACTGCATGTATCATGGCTCTGTTGCGACTGTTGTGCCTTGTTTGCAAATAAGAAATTGATTTTTGTTTTAGACAAAATGAAGACAATTGATGCTTTTTAATATTACTCTGTCTGTGTGCACTGTGCATCGATCCATAAATCAGATTACAAGACAATAACATAAAAGAAACAAGATATTAGTTGATTTGATGCCAAAACCAATATTTTAGACAGAATTAAGATACATGACTGCTGGCTTTAGTGATCAAACACTTCTTTAAGGGAAGTACCTACACCATTGTTCAAAAGTTTAGGGTTGGTAAGTTTTTTTTTTTTTTTTATGTTTTTAAAAGAAAGTCTCTTATGCTTACCAAAGCTGCAACTATTTGATAAAAAATACAATAAAAATAGTAATATTGTGAAATATTATTACAATTTAAAATAAATGTTTTCTATCTTAGTATATTTTAAAATGTAATTTATTTCTGATGGCAAAGCTGAATTTTCAGCATCATTACTCCAGTCTTCAGTGTCACATGATCCTTCAGAATTTAGTCTTATATGATGATGTGATGCTCAAGAAACATTTATCATTATCATCAGTTGAAAAGTTATGTGAAACCATGTTTTTTTTATGGATTCTTTGACGAATACAACAGAAGAAAGCATTTATTTGAAATATAGTTTTTTGTCTTTAACAATGTTAGTCTAAACGGTCACTTGATCAATTTAATGCATCCTAGCTGAACAAAAATATATAAAATTCTTCTTTACAAAACAAATCTTACCGACCACAAACTTTTGAACAGTATTGTAAATTATGCCAAAAAAAAAAAAGAACAATACTCATACAGTGTGATCGTTTCCTCTTGACATTGGTCAATCCATTCTCTGATGGCGGGAATGGGAAGAACAGTTTTCCCATAATACTGTCCTCTCACCACAGTGACCTTGCTTTGCAAATTCTCGATGTGATGTGACATATCCTGTGATATTATATTCGGCCACATTTGGTGATTCTTCTTGTTCGACAGAAGTGGCAGACAGACCTTGATGCAAAATATTGACAAATTTTACAGGCATTTAACACTTGACTGGAAATGATTAGGCCTATACATTCAAATTGTATACTTCTTTTCAATTCTGTTCAAAAAGATGAAAATATAACACTCCACATTTGATGGTGGGCGTACCTGCTTATATTCCATTTCATTGTGTAGCCTATTTATTTACTTTTTTGACAGCAAATCAAACAGTTGTGCGCCTGAGAGTCTACAAGCATTCATTACCTTCTCCATGGTGTCTGACAGCTGTGGCAGAAAGGAAGGTGACAGCACCCCAAAAAGTAAAGAACCCCTATAGTTTTGTGGGAGGATGGGGGCATTTCCTTTTTTGAGAATGTAAACTTCCTTGTCTTTACAGAGATGACAAGCCTAAAGTGAACATATAAAACAGCGGGTAATTGTTGCTTTATGGAATACACCTGTGATTTATGATTATGCATGCACTGAATAGGCCTATATTAATATCAGACAGAAATTTAAACACACAACAAGGCCTTTTTGGTCACTTACCTCTGTAGAAACAGCGAGAGTATTGGACGCCGTTACGCTGAAAAATAACAGTCTAATAGGAGTTTCGAAAAACGTTGTAAAAAGTATTTGGTTTTTTTCAGCGTTGACGAACTTTTTCCACGTATCAGTTTCGAGTCTGAGCATCCGGCAAATTGTCTCGCCTAAATACTGCACCCTGAGGTCTTCCGAAAAAGCTGTTTCTTCCTCTTCTGACATGTTTGTTGTCCCTGTTAAACGGACACAAACAGTCAAAAAACCTATTTTTAAAAAGTTGACGCGTCTTTTCTAACTAAAGCATGCGGAACGCTAGCAGTGTCACGTGTTTACATATTGCGTTTCATGCACGTTGAAGAGATTTAATTCGGAAACGGTGCAAAAAAGAGGCGGTACAGCGTCCAGTTTCCTTGGTTACCTTCTAACATGCACCCCCACCCAGGCCACACAACAGTCATTCAAACCAAAAAGTTGGTCTCATGGAGTAAAATAGTCTTTACTTCAAAACAAAGAATACGTTAGTCATCATGAGTTAGTAGACCAAACTTGCACACTTTTACAAACATTCCACTATGAACATTCAAATTTTAAAGAATTCTAGTTGCATACATTTCTTAAAAATTCCGTTACGTTATTAAGAATTTATTGATTCACACACTTTCACCATTTAACAACAAGATCATTTTAGCCTATTTCATGAAGTTCCATGCTCAATAACATTGACAAATTAATTGTTTTAATCTAATGCTATAAGAGGGTATGGCACTTAAAATGTATTAAAACTTTATAATTTATAAAAAAAAAATAATGAATGTAAGGAACACTGTAAAAAGTGATCAGCTGACTCAACTTAAAAAAAACAGAGGAAATTTAACGTTGCCTTAAAATTAAGTAAATAAACTTAATGCGTATTGAAAAAAAAGTTATATGAACTTGACAATTCCACCTAACTTTATTTTTTCAATTATCCATGATTTTTTTTTTTACTTCAACTGATCACTTTTTACAGTGAAGGAAGGAAGGCACACATTTTTTCATTAATTTAATTCTTAATGGCACGGAAATAATGTTAACATCTAAAAAATATTTAAAATTCACCCCTATTGAGAAAATATAAAAATCTACTGATGCATGTTTATTGTGTCATTCTTCTTGCGAATTCAAATTGCAACACTCTTAAAAATAAATTGATGTATTCTTATGAATTCAAAGTGTATCACTCTTAGTACTTCTAACTAATATATCCCATGTTAAGATTTAAAATATTTATTTAAATTAGCATTTAAAAAAAAAAAACTACAAAACTGATGATTACATGCAGATTAGATCTGTTACATTCTTGAATAATAATTAGGCTACTGTATGTCTCTCACACACTTCCATTGTTGCACAACGGAAGATTCTCTGTTCACAAGTTGTGTAACTGAGGAGTGTTGAATGAATTCTTCAGAAGGCCTCTGCTGACTTTCACGTGAGTGCACCAATAATGCCCTCTAGGGGCCTGGACCATTGAAACACACTAATGAGCGCTGACTGCAGTGCTGTCGTCGACGAACAGACGTGCTGTGCCTGATCACACTGCTTGATGAGCGCAATTCTGCCCTCCTTTTGGGAACTGTTTCCCACATAATTGGTATTTCTAATAAGGAACATTTTTAAGCATGAGTCGTCAATATAAAAACTAGCGGAGATAATTAGTAGCCTAAATATATTTTGCGTCTCTTATCCTAATTCGCCTCAAAATAACCGGATTGGACTTTTATTTTCAAATATACACTAGGCTAATTTAGACTATTTATCTGTTTGTATATTCGCTCACTCTAGACAAGAGTAACATTCCGTATGCAATGAACCAGTGCGCGATTTCCAATGATTTGACACAGTCACTGTTTGTGGCAAATTCTCTGAGACTTCGTGCCGAAGCACGTCACATACTTCTAATGGAAGTCACTCGCTCCTCCTGGCGTTAACACTCTTGGAAACCATGGGAATGTCGTTTGAACTGAACAGAATGCGATATCCGGCCACATGCGGCCTTCCTATGAGTGGCCCTGCGGTGTTATGCAAGCTTCATAAAAGAACAAATTTGTTATCCTCCACCCGAGGGCATCTGTTGATGGATACGTCCTCCAGGGGTCGAGAGGAAGTAACCATTCAACAGCCGCTGCATATCTTGTTTTAGGCTCCTTGTTTTAAGTGTTCCTCACTTAAGATATGACAGACTGAAGTGCTCCACTTGGAAGGTAATAAACGCCTTTTTTATTTTATTTTTGATGGCGAGTAGCCACGGATTCCTTCCAGAACAAACTGGCTGCTCTTCAGGTTACGCTGATAAACTGTATCATTCCCTTCAGGCGGGGAAGGAATTACAGGTTTCGAATTTGAATAAATAAAACTGCAGGAGCGTTTTATTAGAACATGCTAACATGACACAATGTTATTAGGACAAAAATTAGCGTTTGTTTGTGTAGGGAGAGTGAGGAGAGACAGGTTTTGAGCATTCCCACAGGAAAAGCGTTACCCCATGTGTCCAGTGGGAAGCTTTATCCTTTTTAATAAACCCCCCAAAAGACTGAAGGTGTACCCTATTGACCTTAAAGAAGATTAAAACAGGATACTATTTCTCATAAACCAAGCGCATTATCACACAGTGTAATGTGACCGTATCCGAACATTAAATTTATTCTCACCTTTAACACAGATGGAACAGTTTAGTAGGCCTAGTAGCCTATAAATTTATATATATAATATATATAAGAAAAAGATGACATATATTTGTTGTTGTTGTTTTTTACTAATTAATTTATTTTAATATGCAGATGGCCCATAGACCCCTCTGCCAGCTTTCCCCTTTGGGATGACAGAGTGTGGGGTGCAGGGTCTGTGGCGTTGAACCGTTTTCTCTGAGATTTCTCAGGGGCCTGATGTGTGGCATTAGTGTATACGTGGCCTTTTGATTCCTTAATCCCAGCACAGGCGGCCCAACACTGGCAGCCGATGAGATATTCCTCTCACAGCCCGTGATTTACGACCTTGCAGCCCGGCACTTAGTACAGAGAGATCACAGGTGCTTCTGAGGCCAGAATAAAAGTTTTAATATGCACACCCTGTGATCCCGACACATTCTGCACACTGGCTTCACTGCCCAAAGAGGATGGGTCAATAAATGCTTAAAAAATTCATCCAAGACTGCAATGTAGACTCGGATCCAACCGCAGCTGAAAAGTCTGGTTTAAAATGATAAATAATTCTTAATCTAAATTGCTTAAAGTGTTTGCTGAATGAAAAACATTTATAGGCTACTCAAATAACCCTTCTGGTTCTGACACGTTTTTCCAATGTGTAATTTGAATCATTATTATGATAAGCTGTTATAGTTATCAGGTACAATAACAGGTTTCTGATTATTTTAAACAAGGAAATACTCAACAATAAATACTTTTTATTTAATTTAAAGAATGCTAACAAAACATTAATATAAGGGAGTAAAAACTGGACAAAAAAAAAAGACTTTAATACACTAAAAATGTAATCTAATGTTTTTGGTGAATAACTTTTACACCTAAAAAAATTTTTTAGAAAGCTGTGAAATCAATTAAATAAACCTTATGAGTTAAGTAAATGTAAGCAAACACATTAAGAATTTAAGATCTGAATAACTACTTGGTACCATGACAAATATTGAGTAGATCCAACAAGTTTAAGTAACTCAAAGATTTGAGTAAGCCAATATTTATGTGGACTAATTTAAGTTGAATCCACTAAAAATATCAGCTAACTATTAGTAAGAATTAGCACACACATATGTGCCAACATTATTAAGAGACTATCACTGCAATGTAACACATACTGTTAATATAAAGCAACGCATATAGTTTAAATAGTCATAAAGTCTCTCACTCTAAAAAATGCTGGGTTGTTTTAACCCAATTTTGGGTCAAATTTGGACAAACTCAAAGATTGGGTTAAAAATTTAATAAAAAGGGTAACCCAATGGCTGGGTTTGTCCATATTTGACCCAAAATTGGGTTAAAACAACCCAGCATTTTTTTAGAGTTGACCTGTCCTCGACCTATACCAAAAGCTAATAGTTATATAAATAATTTTAGGCATTTATTTTTGTATGTCTTACTCAAACAAGCACTGATATTTTATTAAGGTAGTAGCTATTTATTATTGTCATATCTACACAGCCACTAAATTATGTTTAAGAGTACGAGTTCATCAGAATGGTAATTTAATGCTGTTGACTGTTTGCTTTCCTCTTCAGTATGCACTTCCCGCCACGGTGTCCACTTTACAAGGGGGCTAAAGTCTCAAGTGCACATCTTTTGTGAGTGTAAAGCCAGACTTTGCCAGCAGCATATTAAATTCTGCCTGAGGATTGTGAAGAGAAGATGTCATTGTGTTTAAAGCCGTAGCCACATAGTTGTGTAAGATTTACCAGCAGGGTTGTGAATGAAGACACTTTGGCATCGATGACTACATTCTAAGTTGTGTCCTAACATGAAAATACATAAATCTCATCTTAACATAAACTAATCTTGAAACCTCCTGCCTAACTTTAAAAAACAACATTGTACTTCTGTGTTGCCACAGGCAGAGAATCAGAATGTGTTCTCAAAGATACATAAAAAATGGCTTATTTTACCCGATTTTTATGAATTCATGTACATGTATTATATACATATTATAGCCCTATACTATATTACGGATCGAGATGATGTCAGAAAGACGCAAATAACAACTTCAAAATGAATAACGAACTCTATTGAATAATCGTTAGACTGATTATCCAACCAACAGCGATTTTGAATGTTTAAAATTACAGTATCACTAGTGAACTTTATGAATGTAAATTGCTCAGTGTAATTTCATGTTAAAATCAGATGTTTTGCATATCCTTTTTAAATCAGAAATGTTTAGAGTGACATTTAAAAAAACAAATCAAGTTGATTTTTTTGAAGGGTCCATGTTAAAGTTACACTTTCCAACCAATATGTTGGACAAAAAAAAAAATTTCTGTCGCAAGTAAATCCATACTCAACTTATTCTAGACAAACACTCATTCACTGTTTGTTTTTTGTTTTTCATTTAAAATAATCCATTACTCACTCCCTCGGAATGGAAAAAAAAAACACATGTCGCCACCTATGGGCTACTAGTTTTATTGTAGCCTACATAAAGGCTGTAATAAAATAGAATAAGTAATTTTATGAATTACACAATGCATATTTGTTATATGGAAACTATGAATGTAAAAAGTTACTTCTAAAAATGTGCATTTCATTTAGCGTTACATCCGAATACATATCAACATGTTTCAGGTTCCATAATGCATATACAGATTCTGCCACTTGCTGGTTTTGCAGTTTTACGCCATTGAAAGACTGCCAAAGCAATGGTTTCAACACACTGTCATGACGTGATACAAACAGTCTGATTTGCATTCACAGCCCCTCGCTCTGATTTAGTAACAGTGATATCAGAGCTCGTCTTCTCCTTTCCCTCCCCTCAATCCTCCCTCATTTTTTTTCTCTATTTTTATCTGTATGCCAGGGGGTGTGCAGTAAATGGCAACACCAATTCACCTGGACTTCACTAGCTTGTAATGGGCGCATTACTGCTCCAGCCCCCCATCCTGTGCCTAACATAAGCGACAGAGGTCAGCTCTCTACTCTGTGCTCCTGATTGAAGGCATTTATGCCAATTATGGGAAACAGCCTTTCTAGGCTAATGACCCCAGCAACCTTGGACTTTTTCTCCTAGTTGGCCTTGGTGACCAAACTGCCTAAGGTCACCGTCTCTTTATGGGTCCTCTCTCCCTTTTGGGTCCACTGAATTGAGACACATTTGCATTTTTCTGTATTCCAATGCAATACACACAGCTGGTCTTTGTTATGCATATTCATCATGGATATGTATGTAATTGTGTTGCCTGACATTGTTTGCAACAATTACAATCTCCCATTCTGATGAAGCTGAGCATCTGAATACTCAAATATGTGCATTTCTATATATTTGTAACGGTTAAACTAACCTAAAGAAACAGGACAATCGTTGTTGTTTTTTCAAACAGTTGTCTGACAGGCGCGTTGCAGATGACACCAAAACTAAAACCACAAAACACAGCGAGCATGAGGCAAATCAATATCCTGCATTTGATTCAATTTCCTCTATGAAATTAAAATGAGTTTTTAACGTTTTCCATTAAATATAATTGCAGTTCATGTAGTTTCATAAAAACGAATGATGAAAAGAGGCCTGTGGTTAAGATTTGGGCTGAAGTAAATGATGGGGCAGGAGTTTGCTTATAGGGCCCCATCATTACTGTGATTAGCCTCTGTTTGCAGGACAGAAGCCGCAGACTACAGAAGCGCCATAGTACTGATATTTCATCGAGTCAGTTTGGGTGAGGAAAACATGACACTTTTTTTGTGTGTGTTTTCTTTCTCTCACTAATTTGTTATTATTAAACAAATGACATTTTTAGTATAATATATAAGATTTAGGTTATTTTCCTTACAAAAAAACAAGCTTTCACTGTCACTGTCAACGACTCACTTCATCTGATATTTGTTGTGCACAGAGCAACTATCTGCATGTTTCATGAACATTATGAAATTAAATCATGTTTTGAGGCAAAAAAATTCGGTAACGCTTCCTTTTACAGTACAGTACTTACAGTGTACTTACCTAGAAAGTACTGGCTAATTTAAGGTAAGTACATGGAACAGGGGTAGGTTTAAGGGTAGGTTCAGGGTAAGTACTAGTTATTACCCAGTAATTGTAGTTACTAAAATAAGTACATAGTATTTACATGGGTAACTGTACTGTAAAAGGAAGCGTTACCAAAATTTCAATATTTTCAGATCTGTCAGGTGTTTAATAATTTTGGCCACCACTGTGTGTGTTTATATATGTATATACATACACACACACATATTTACAAAGGTTTATGTTAGATGCGATAAATCGCAATTAATCGTTTTGACAGCAGTAATACAAACATTTTAATGTTTTAATGTAATAATATAATATTTTTGTGATAAGATCAGATTTACATTTCTGAACAATAACTGAACTAAACATTTTTGCCACTACATCAGTGGTTCTCAACAAGGGGGCCGGGGCCCACTGGGGGGCCTCAGCAAACTTCCAAGAGGGTCATGGAGACTTATTTAATTAATAGAAAAAGCTTAATTAAAATTCTTTTAAAAAACAGTTGTAAACTGGAATTATATACTTCCTTTTCCCCCTCCATAATGCTGTTTTTATTGAGGAACATACAGAATGTGGAACACAAAAAATGAATCATGGTTAAATTATTTAATATATCAACACTCATTGTTTCGGTTAATTAAATACCAGAATAAATATCTTAGCCAATATAAGGGGGCTTTCAAATATTCAAGTGAAAAAGGTTGAGAACCACTATAGATGATGGTGGTAACTTCCTTTTGAAAGCCTTGAAATATGTTGCTCCTAAATTTAGACTTGCGGAATGTGTTTTTGGGCGAGAGGCGCACTGAAAACCCTAAAAACCCTGATGCTGGGAAATGTTTGTTCCCATAGGAACCAGGCCGAATCATTTAATCCTCGCTGTCCCCGTGTATCTCTCCCCTGCTGCCCCTTTAAACACTCTCTCACAAACTTGGCAGCCTAATCGAGCAGCACCTATTGCTCCCGCTGTGAGATTATTAAGTAAATTATTTTAAGATCAAACGACCAGCAGTAACAATGAAGCCCAGTGCAAAAGCTTCTGAGGTCTTCCATCCCCCCTCCGTCCACCATCCCCACCACCTCTTTCCTCTCAAATTAAAGCTCTGCGGGGATCTCTCCACACCTCTCAGGTGAATTCCCTCAGTGCCCTACATCCTCCCATTAGTAGCCTTTTAGCTGCAGGCTAAGGTAGGGCTCGCTAATTGGCCTCGGGAACAAAACTAACCCACTGACAGGCACAAACTCGCGGGGAGCTAAAATGGGCAAATTGCCCCAGTCCCGGGCAGCTGCTGTGACCAGAGGCAGACTGGACCTTCCCAGATCACGAACTGTATCAGGTGGCAGTTTAACGTGGCTGGGATGGAGTTTAATAACTTACGGTGTTTCGTTCAGTGAGCGACAGAGAAAGACAGTTAGAGCTCTTAAATATTTTATTTTACTCATTTGATGCAAACATTATACCACAAACAAATATCTCTACTTTAGCTTCTTTGTATGTAGTTTCAAGAATAATATCACAGAGAGGAAGGTCTCTGAATGTCCCATGAAAAAAGATCAATAGAGAAAAGCATTCAGTGCTGACACAAAAGTTTGTCCTTCCATTGTGATGCAATGCTAATGCTAATTAGCTAAGCTGCCAAAGAATCACACAATGCCTTTTGAACCTGCTACTGCTGGTCGCAAAATCTGGTGACATTCCTGCCCTACATCCATATTCCTTCGTCGATCTTATGAATTCAGAATGATATTCATGTGATATTCTGATGTTTATTGATATTCACTGATATTATATGATTCTAAAAAGTGCTGGGCTACAAGGTCCAACACAGTCTCCCGGCAATTTTACGTTTTGGCATATTGGAGTCTAGTTTTAATGAATTTGGACAATCTCATTCATACGTTTTCTTGAGATCTGATTACGCCACACTGACAGGTTTAGGGGTGGACCTTCATGCTCACTTTTTTCAACAAAAAAGGGCATGTTTTTATACGAATCACATTTGTACGAATGTGATTTGTATAAAAACATGCCCTTTTTTCACAAATTCATATCGCTCCTACATAAAATAGTAAATAGAGATTGGATTGAGCTACACATAATTCGTAATTTAAAGCAGTAAAGCTAACCTGCTTAAAACTTTACTGAAAGGCACACGTTTTTTAAATAATTATGAGAATATAATTTTTAGTATTTTAGTATTTTAAAGTATTTGTCCGGCACAAAACTAAGTAGCCTACCGTATCTCATTTGGGGTGACAGCTTCAAATTTACACTATAAAACTAAAACCACTGAATCAAAGACAGTGATAAACATCAGTGTTTTACTAAACATTTATTTTGCTACAAAAACTGAATATATGTAAATTGACAGATAGTTTAGTATATAGCATTTCCCTAGTTTCAAATGATTTGCTGAATCAGACTTCTCTACTAGAGATAGCGAAAGATACTTTGCTTTACCAATACTACTCCAATTGCCATATGCCAATACATCTTTATTGATTTGAATTGCTAAATATTAATTACAATCTACACAGCAGGTCTACAATATGACATAAAAACATGCTTTACTTAAAAAGATACAGTGTTTTGAAAGTAGCTGTTGAAAAATATAATAAAATTAGTGGGCATCGTCATTTACTCCTGAACATTACAGTGGGAATATCTGTGTTTTCTATTGTCTAAAGCAACACTTGTGTGTGAGAAAGAAACAGAGATAAAAAGAAAAACCGTGTGCCATTTGGTAAGTTCTCAAGCCATTATACAGTGATTACCCATAGAGCTTATGAAAGGTTGCTTTGATGGTATGTTTTTAAATGGGTCAAAAGCTCCTCTCAGCTCAGGGTAATTGGAACTTGAATCAATTGTTTGTAATGCATGTCAGCATCACACACTAAAGTCATTAATTTCACTCCATCTGAATGAGATCTGTGGATTGTGAAGGTGTTTCTGGAGCAGTGGGAAATTATTAGTGCAGTACTCATGGAATGCCTATGATACCTTGAGAAAAAAAAAACATAAAACAACCACAATAACAGCAAAATGGTTCATTTAACACTATTTTCATGAGCATCAAAAGCTAGGAGAACATTTTCCACAGAGCAAGAGGAGATACACCAGTGTATTTCGTCAGATTTTGAGGCAGTGTCATCCATCACATGCTCTAATTCGCGATGGCCTCCCATTGAGAGTTTGAAATGTGCATGTAATTTAATTTGAAGCCCCCCGGTCACTCTCTGCATCCTCCCTGCATGTTTGTCAATGTGCTGTAATCTCATGCTCAGTGGGACCTTAAGTGCTGATGAAATCAGATTGTCGAGTGTCATGTCATTAAGGAACACTGCAAATCAAATGGAGAGTGAAGTGTTCAACTCGTTTTACCACTGTGTATTTCAGTACCTTGTTGCAGAGACATTTGCCTGGTTGGTACCTTCAAAGCATTCTTCCCAAAAGTAAAAAATAAAATAAAAAAATACTCATTATCATGTCTCAAACTTACATGGTGTTCATTTTCCTGTGGGACACAAAATTTGTTTTTTTTTTAAAGAATCTTTACGAGCTATTGATGTACAATGAGATTGAGACGTATAGAAATGTTTATAAAACATTTTGGGCGTTTTTTATTTGTTCCATGTGGGGGAAAAAAAACGTGGGCTTTGAAAAGTTTATACCTTTTAGTATTGCGATCAATTTGACCCATTTAGTTTTTTGAGAAATACTGGTTATCCTATGATGTTAACATATGTTGACTTTTTATTCCATGTAGGGTCATGCAGTGGAAAAACTGTTAATTAGTTAACAGAAAGTTTCCTCACTATATACGGTAAATAACTGTTATATATATAATGGTACATTTAAATTTACAGTTTTTGGAAGTGAAAAAGAAAAAGTCATTGTATAATTTATAAGTGAAAAAACATAAATTGACATTCCCACAATTCCCTGCGTGACACTTCACATTTAATGTATTTTTTTTTAAATAACTGTTTCTTTATAATTTTCTTAGTTTTTTTCTAATCAGTTATGTACATTAGGGTTTTATGTTACATTTAATGTTGTTAAATTAATGTTTATTGCATTTTTTAAATTTCAACATGTTACCATGATGGTGTTTAATGTTTGTGTGAATGACACTGTGCAGCTTTCTTGTGGAAGAGCTGATTGTGAAGAGCTTTGATTGATCATTTGACTCTCATCACTGCTGGGATTGTTGGCTGTCAGTATATTACAATGGAACAAAACAGATATTAATACTTCAAAAGATCAGTAAATTAACATTATATCAAATAATGAAATACAGTTTATTGCTGTAAAATTATATACGGTTAAAAGTCTGTAAAACCTAAAATGTTGCTACCGTATTTTTTACGGGAAATTTCTGGTAACCACAGCTGCCAGTTTTTTCCTGTAAATTGAACTGATTTTTTTTTTTACAGTGTGAGCATGCCTTCAAAGTTACTACACTGATGTGTTGTGGAAGTGCGATTCCTATTACGATGTTTGCGGGTCAATTTGACCCACGTTACATGGTTAAAGGCAGCTGCACAGACTTGAAATAAAAAAAACTGTGCTATGTATTTCATTATATCGGATTTTCAACGGCCTTTGAGGGTATTTACATTTGACAGATTAGTTTATCTGAAGAAACATATTTGAATCAGTTCATGCATGTTCGGTTTGCTGAAAATCGAACCCTTGATCTTGGTGTTGCAAAACACCATTCTGTACTGTTTGAGCTTCAGAAAAACAAGCATATATAATGCTTTTCTACTCTTCTTCTATTTAAAATGTAAAAAATAAAAAATCCTTTAAAAATAGTTAACATGATTATTTTTTGTAATGTGTGAGAATTAATGTTAAAGTTTTGCTAAAGATTTGTTTTGTTTTTGATAGTATGATTTTTGGTGAATTGGATTGAATCCAGTTATGGTGCATTTACACGGGGCATCGGCGTCGACCCTTGACGGAGGGTGTGTCTAAAGCTTGCTGCTGATGCGACCGTCATAGTGACAACAGCCAATCACATTACTTCCAGCTTGCTGCATGAACGCAATTGGCTACTGTCTACGCTAGGATATTTTGCATAAGGCGATCTGATTGGCTGCGTTGGCGCTTGAAAAGTTGAAAAATTGTCAACTTCTGCAGCAAGCATTGCCACTTGCCGTAACGTAACGTGACGCAACGGAACCTACAAATCAGTTCGGTACCGCATGACGTCACCAATGCAAAGTAAATGAGAAGTCTTAACGCCGACACCGGTGTGTGAATGCAGCGTTAGGGTCAATTTGACCCGGCGCCATATGATCATACCAGATTTGAAATCTAATACAAGAATAAACACTCTAAACCAGGGGTGAAGGTCCACTGTCCTGCAGAGTTTAGCTGCAACTTGCCTGAATCCGAAATCACCCCTAAACCCTCATTCACTATTCCCTAGGAGTGAAAAGGAGTGACCGAATCCGGACCGACGTTGAGTGTACACCGGTTGTACACTCGTTATTGCAGTGCAATGTGGGATTGAATGAGTGCACTCAATAAAGTCCACTATGATTTCAGACACCAAATAACGCCTTATTTGAGGGTATAGGGGCCATTTCGGATTCAGCCCTTGATCAGCTGGTTCAGGTGTGTTTAATTGGGGTTGGAGCTGAAATCTGCAGGACAGCAGCCCTCCAGGAGCAGGATTGCTCTAAACATTCATTTTTGTAACCAGCTTCAGCCTCTTTCACCTTTCGACATCCGCATTCCACCGCTGACTCGTGCTCCTCTGTCCTGTGGGCTTCTAAAGCAATATGGGATCACAACGGTGCCACCACAACATGATGGCTTTTCACACATGATTAGTTCTGCCATCAGCGGCAGGTCTGAAGCAGGAGCACCAGCTTTCCTAAGCAGATTTTGTCCTGTAGCCGACCCCATCATTAGGCCCTAATAATCTAGTCCTTCCCTGAGACCTGCAGCTGAGTTCGCTAAACCACGGCAGAGTCTGGAAAAGCAGCTCCCAGCAGTGTCTTGACGACAGCAGGGCTGCGGGAGGTCGTGATAAATAGCGACGGGAGTCATATTCGGGACACAATGACAAGTTGTCTTCTATCATCAGTGCCGTGTGGGTGCCGGTAGGTGAGCGGGGCACGCAGATGGTACTGTAGGAACGGCAGTGAGAGGACTCTGTTGCCGTGTCTTGTAGCTCATCAGCCCTGAACACCTGATCACATGTGTTAGCTAGAAGATGTACTATAATGTGCCATTATGGTCAAGCATTGATAATCCAAAATCTCTTCTAACTATCACGTTCTTTCAAACAAAAACACGTGTTTTTCATTATATTAATTTTAAAAACTGCAATTCATAAAATGACCTCTGCTACATAGAATTACTCATTCCTGTAGCCTATTAAAAGGGGCAAAGCCTAAGTAGTTTGGCATATTTATTTTATCACGATCTCGTAGAAAAAGAAAATTAGCAAAACTGTTTCAATGTCTTTTAATATTTTTAAATACCGTGAATACTGCCTAAATCATGTGGTGTGACCAAAATGCTGAAAATAAATCAGGAAATGATGTCATAGAGAAGATGCAGACCCTCATGACTGTGTGTCAAGGTCAATAACTCTTTTAACATATCAGATCATTCAAAATCTTTATGACAAGGCAAGGTTAGTTCACGTTATATAAAACACTCCCCCAAAAATTCAATATGCATGAATGAATAATTCATGATATTTATAGGAATAATAAGATGTGTGCACTCACATGTATTCAAAGAATAAAGAAAATATACATTTATTTTTTACTTTATGGTTGCATAACATGGCTTTTTTAGAGTCAGTAAATTGAAACTTTTCTTGCAAATTGTATAAACGTTTTTCAAACTATATAAAACCAAAATGAATAGAAAAAAAGAGTGTGTTTCAAGAACTTGGCACATATGTTTAAGCAATTAAAAATAATAACAATTATTTCCATTATTGAGCACATACAATATGGAAGCTTGTTTCCACCATGGAATAAAAAATAAAAAAGGTAATTTATAAAAGGACTCTACAGTATGTCACAGTTCGAACTTTTTTTAAGAATTGCGAGTTTGTATCTTACAATTTTGACTTTATTTCTCAAAATTACGAGATTATAATTTTCAATTGAGAATAAAGTCAGAAATTGACGTTTATATCATACAATTCTGACTTTATTTCTTGAAATTCTAAGAGGAATTTTCTTTTAAAATTGTGAGATCAAAAGTCGCAATTACCTTTTTCATTTTTCTTTTTTATTCCGTCACGAAAACAAGCTTCAATACTTAAAATGTATGATATGCATGATACAATTTATACTTTAAATTGACTCTAAACGAAGTTGCTTGGATAATGAATAAAATGAATAAAAGCGATTTCCCAAATGAATTAAAGGACTAAATACTTTTTAAGAACAGTAATTGTTCTCACGCACTATGTATGCAGCTCTTCCTGTCATTTGGCTACACATAGCGAGCCCGCTAGTCAGCGAGACAGCATCTCCGTTATCTTCACTTTGACACCTTTGAAAGTAATCCATTAAAATAACAATAAACGTATGCAAAAACAAAACAAAAAAGAGCCAAATGTCTTTGATTTACAAAAGCAAGACTTCTTGTCCTTAATTTTAATGTTGGGACCTTTGATTTCCTCTTGAATGGAAGGCTTAACTGATGCTAAGAGTATAGGGCAGTAACTGAAGACAATGAGAGCTTTCAAAGTTTAAGTGTCCATTCAAATGCTAAGAAAGCAATGGCTAATTATATAGTTCCAAGACGCTTGAAAGTCTCTTATCTGTCTTACATTAATGCAGAGTCACTGATGTGCTGTTTATTTCCCAGCAGTCATCTGGTTTCCTGCCCAATGAATGACAAGAGAGGAAGAAGGAGGTTCAAGCCTCTAATGATTCCAGTGAATTTAGATTTCAATAGGGCACCGGTCTTAATGACAGTCTTCACAGCTATGTTGGGAGAAACGGCGGAACGTTTCGCACTTCTCTTTCTTCTCATCTGCAGTCATTTTATAAACATCTCTCATTTGACAGTATAGAAATGTTAACCAAAGAGTTCTGGATTCTTAGGCAGTTTCTGTTTTGAAACAGAAAAATGTTTTATTGTAAAAAATCCACCCAAAAAAAAATGTACCAGTGTTTGTCTTGATTATCTAATGAGTGTTCGGCACTCTGTCATGAATGAAGTCATTCATCTGAACCATTATCACAGTATCTTCTCAATTATATTAGCAAGTCAAAGGTACTCGGAAAAAAAAGTTGTTTTTAAAGCAGAGAGCCTTTTAAAATAAAGAGCCTTATAAGATAGTTTGTTCATTCTTGTCCTCCAAATTCCCTTTTGTTTTAACAATCTTAAAATCTAAAGACTGGCTCATTTCTAACCCCTCCGGCTTCCCAAATCCTCTGTGAGTTCTCCCCAGGGATGCGGATGTGCAAAACAATTTTCCTTTTTTCCAGCCAAATAAAAAAAGTACCATATCACACAAAGCCAGCTTAAATTAGTTGTTGCCAAGCAACCAGCATCAAAAGGTCCATTGCTTTGGGTTGAGGATGCCTGTAATTTAACACTTTGTGGGCACACTGAAATCACAATCAGCTAGCCAGAGTTTTACGCAATTAGACCATCCCTGCACCCCAATTTACTAGCGCTGACTATAGAAAGTGTTCTGTAGGTGCTCAGGCTGAAAGCGTTTCATGCACCGAATAACAGAAAGAAAAGTACCGATGGTCACATTTACCAATCTGATTCCTTTTCATTCATTTTTTGTGCAATTTTTTACACGTTACGATAAACAATCTAATATATCAGGGATATGTGTCTTGGATTCATTGTCTGTCATTTCTTAGGGTATACGTTTACACGATAATGATGTACTAAAAACCTTGTACAGACGTCGACAACGCTGTCAAAACGATCACAGATCCGCGAAAACAATTCAAAAACGCTGTATTGTGCTGCCAGGCCAGTAGTTGGCGATGTCACTTTGTAAAGAAACATTACGTGCGTATACACTGAACATGACGTCACCGTTTTCACACATTTTTGTTGTTTACACAGAGACGAGAAGCGTGCACTTTGAAACCGCTTTTCAAAAGCTTGCGTTTTCAAATCACCATTGTCGTGTAAATGTACGGCCAAGACGCATAAAGCGTTTTCCATTTTTAGTTGAAAACAGTGTCATGTAAACAGCTCCTCAGAATCAATTGCATGGTAGCTTAATTATCCTAAACTAAAAAAAAAGGTTAACTGGGTTTCTATATGGAATGGTTCTATATATGGAGAAATTTCTTAAATGATTGCCTAATACTTTCATGTTTAATGTGTTATTTTAAAAAATTTGCAAGATGTTTAATTCATTAAATGTAATTAAAATAAAAAATTAAACTACATGAATTATTTCAAACTAAATCCATAAAATGATCCCATGATGGGAAAGGTTCTATGTATGAAGCACCTCACGGAACCCTTTTAAGGTTCTATATAGAACCTTTTCTTCTAAGTGTGTATAGAGTGCAACAGTCGGTTCCAGAAGTAGAAACTCTCCATAGGGAAATAGATTTTTAACGATAAATTATAAACCTTTATAGACATCCTTACTTTGAGATACGAGGTTGTTAATAGACATGCTGCATTATTTTCTATATAACTTAGTTTTAAAATAATCGTGTTTAACATCCACATTTGTGGTGAAAACCAACATTACCCATGATGTTGTACAGAAAATTCCACCAATCACAGAGTTGAAATAAACAAAACGTGCCATAATAGCTCTTTTTTTAGCTCCGCTCACTCCCATGAAGCACTGCGAATGACGTAATTGAGTCGGCCTCCCTACGCTCTCAAAACACTTCAATATTTGTATAAATATGCATAGTTTTTGAGTAGTTTAATATTTCTGTTTTTATTTCGATTGTCATTCACAATGCTTCATGGGATTGTACACTGTTAGACTTTGCCGTAATTTTACAGTTACTTACCGCAAAAAAGCCCAGTAAAATACCATTTATATTATTTACGGTTAACTACTGTAATATGCACTGCATTGTGGGTATTTTTAATGAAATTTACAGTAACTTACTGTATATGGGTATTTGCAGTACTTTACTGTTTATGCAAAAGCAGTAGTGCTACTGTAAATGCATCTCTGCAGTATATATGAATGAGCATATAAGTACTGTACAATTAAGGTGTAATCATTGCCTTATAATTCATGGGATGACTGCACTTTTGTTCATTGTGTACACAACTTGTCTTACTTATAGGGCTATATGCATATTGTATTTATGTTTTAGGCATATTCAAATGTCATATGATAATGTTTTATGTTTTTTTCCCCCCATCTTGTTCTGCAGATGAAAATCATGATTCTGCATTCTCATTTATAAGCTACATGCACACGCTGAGAGTTAAATAAAAAAAACAACAACACATGAATGGAAAGATTTCAAATGAGTTCTTAGTGAGAGACCAGAGTAATTTTTATATTAGCATTTTCTCCAATAAATATATATATTTTTTAAATCCACAACTGGTTCCCATGGTTCCCATACAGGCAATTATTTTTTTATTTGTTTTATTTGTTTTATTTATGCCAGGTAAAACAGCACACGTGTGGTGATATAAATGTATTTTTTCATTATTTTAAATTATATATATATATATATATATATATATATATATATATATATATATATATAAACTTTGCTTAAGTTACACCTCACAAAATTTAAATTGTTGCTCTCATGCAAAGCCCGCGACAACCTGGCAGAATGTAAACTGAGGTTTGTTGTGTGACGTCAAGTGTCGAGAGTGCGCGCGCTACGGACGTCCCTGCTGACTGAGTGGATCGCATCGCTTAGACGACAGCTGTGAGTTTTTCCGGAGGTAAGTACTTTTTACTGAACAAATTCTTTTACAAAGTAAACCAATACCAATATCAATTAAATATAGCTAAATGTATGAAGAAAGTAAATAATAAACTCTAATAGGCTATTACAGGAGAATCTGAAGGAACTTTCCTC
This sequence comes from Rhinichthys klamathensis goyatoka, assembly GCF_029890125.1. Classification (NCBI taxonomy): domain Eukaryota; kingdom Metazoa; phylum Chordata; class Actinopteri; order Cypriniformes; family Leuciscidae; genus Rhinichthys; species Rhinichthys klamathensis. The sequence goes on from NW_026606897.1 coordinate 2,126,399, forward strand.
AAAAACCGCCGTTTTCATATCCCATTAACTTAACTTAAATGTCATAGAATTGACTGACTGCCTTTTCCAGCAACGTTAGATGGACCCAATCTAGTATTTACACAAACAATGGTTTCCCGTCTTTTTTACGACCAGTTATGGCATATTTTACTCGTCAGTTAACGTTAAATGTGTGTGGTGTTTAGGACCTAACGTTAGGCCTAGCGCGTTTTCTCAAAGGCACTCTCTCGCGCTCTCTCATAACAAAGTGTAACTTAAAGGGCATATTGCAGGTTAGAGGACCCAACGAGTCAATGTATAGAAAAACAATGTAGTAATTAGATTTTCGTTAAAATATACTTATAAATACGTTACATTGGCTTCTGGAGTCGTTTTTGTGAGAGAATTTTACTTCCGCATCTGAAAATGGGCGTGACGGGCGTGACGTAACGGGCGGGAGAGCGGTCGATTCAAACCATTCAAACAACAGGAAAACAATGGATCGCAATGACATTTCGGACTTACTCGTATGACAGACCACGGACGACTTACAATAGCTTGTTTTCATATGACGTCACGCTACTGCGTTGCCATGGCGCGAAATGCAAATGGAGGGCAGGAAGTGATTTGCTGTATTTAGAAAGCACTATAACAAACTCAAAATGCATGTCTTGCGTCGTTTATGGTTACTTAAAACGATCAAACCACGAGGAGTTTTTATCGTGTACCAAAAGTTGTTGTTCATAAGGGGGGAAATGCAAGACATTGACCGAAAAACTCCGGAAAAACGGCTTGAAAACCTAGCTACGTCTGCGGTCGGGAGGAGCCGAATGGGAAAATGCCCATGTGTGCAGTGATCACTTCATCAAATGTGAGTTAATACAACTTAAGTGGCTATGTTTGTGTAATGTGTAACGTTTCCGAACTTTGTAAAGTCAAAGTATGTCTGTAAGACGAGGTAGTTGCTGATATCTACCGACTCGATGGCAGGAAAATCTTTCAATTCAGTTGAAAATCGCTCCTCTTCATAACGTAAGGATCACGTCCAACATATGTTTGATTTTTTGTTTATATCTTTCTCTTGTAATAGCGTGTAAAGTTGTACAGTACGGACTTTCCTCCATCACGTCCATTGCGCTCTTCACTCCCTGCCCTCCATCTGAATTTCGCGCGTCATCATAATCACGTGACTGAAACCCAGCTATTATGAGCCTGCTATGCTGCCGAGAGAGCAGGGACAGGCCAGGATTAATGTTAGACAGAACAACGGTCAGAGGAGACACACATTATTGCAAAAGTATTATTATAAAAAAACTTGTGTGGAGTGAGTGTGCGCAGCCGCAGTTTATTGCATCACTTAATCGCGCATATTTTTGATTAGCCTAGCTGGCAGATACTGAGTAAACGTTAAAAGAACAGGCCTATTCAATCTTCCCTGGATGTTTTTTTAACGAAGAAATTAAATAATAGCAATCAGGACAGGAGAATTGAAGCAGCAATAAAAAATGAGGACTGTAGTGCTGTTGGCAAAACATTATACCACTGCAATAAAAACTGCACTGCAACAAAAAGGTAAGGCATATGTGTTTTTATATTTAATGCTGTTCACTGTGAGTTTTAATTAATAGTGTAATAGTTAATAGTGCATCGTTCATTCTGTTTGGTAAAATGTGAGGTGTATATCGATTATTACCATCTTATATCAGTTAATAGCAAAGCTATTATTGGTCATCTAGGAGTATTGGAATTTACCAATAACAGAATAAACTATATTGATCAGGCGCGTATGTCATGCTCATTAATATCCGTCCAGACTAACGTTACGTGATATAACTTAGCGGTTTCTCATCTGTCGAGAGACAGATATATATTTTTATTCCTGATATACACGTTTTTGTTCCTCAGATCTGGTGTACGCTACACACGATCGCGTTTTTCGAAGCCGATGCGGAAGAGAAATCCTGTCTCTACAGCTGCACAAACCGCACACAGGCACGATAGACAGCACCTTCTTGTTAGGAAACCTGACTCGATGTCCTGACAGGCCGGAGTTTTTGCAACCTCCACAAACACAATAATTTACCATGATGACGATGATAAATTAAAATACAAAAACTACAGAAAACACTGATTCACGACCGCTCTTACTGACTTTTTTTTTTAAAATTCGATGCCACAAGAACATGTACATATTCACAATATCACATTAACATTAGCTGCCAGGAAATAAAAAATACAAAAAAAGTTTTGAATAAAATCCAGTGCTTTCAAAGCATTACATGTTTTCATTGCTTTTTGTTTTTGTTTGTTCCAAAAGATGTACATATAATGTGAAGTCATTTATAAAACGTGAAAAAAAGCCCAATTCTTTTTATGTATAATGGTATTTTCCTAATAAAACAAATAACTGTATAATATGTTGTTCTTTACATTCCAAATTGTCATTCTGAGTATAAAAAAGCAAATTTACCAGCTTGTACTGAATACAAACCTATCTGCGCTGCTGATGCTCCCTCCCTCTGGTGACGTAAAATGACGCGATGTTGAAAAAAAAAACGGTTTTTACGAGCAGTCAAAGAAACGCTCACTTTATCTACTAAATTTGTGCCCTTATGTCGTTTTAAAACATTTTAAATCCTGCATTACCTTTTCATATGGTATTTTCATACAAGGTTATATATTAATTTAGATTTTTTTTTTTACCTGCAATATGCTCTTTAAGAGATGTGACGGCTACATACATATACATTCTGGATTCACTCTGCACAGGACAGAAATATGACATGTTAAAATAGTAACGAATTTAAAGCAATGTAAGGCAGACTAATAGATTAATAGAAACATTCATTGCAACATATTTTAGAAATTCTATGTCAATTATTGGTAAAACTGTAATCTGATTGACTGTGTAAGTGATCAATCTAGCAGTCATCCTAGATCTGTGATTTATCATGTTCATAACATATAGTCATATTAGCCAATAATCATAGATGAAAAATAATGTTTCTTCTTTTTCTCTCTTTTCCCTGTGTCAACAGGAGCAAACTACAGCTCAAAGGCTCTTTTAAGAGCCACAGCACTGAGCATCTTTGGCTTTGTAAGTATATGTTTTGACTAACTATCAGATGCATTATGTGATTAACATCGTAATGCATAACTTGCAAGGGCTCTACGCTTACATTTATTTTTAGGAGCACTTGTGTGAATCAAGAAACATTTCTGATTATTTTCAGTTGTACACTTTTTTTTTCAGGATTCTTTGAATAGAAAGTTCAAAAGAACAGCATTTAAGTTATCTGAAATAGAAAGCACTACTGTTCAGTCAGTAATTTTTTTTTTTTAGGTTGTTGTATGAAATTAATACTTTTATTCAGCAAGGATGCATTATATTGACCAAAAGTGACAGTAAAAATATTTGTAATGCTACAAAAGCTTTATATTTCAGATTTAAGTTTGAAGGGCTATTAAGTTACCCAGTGTTCCTTTTACGTAATTGTACATTCAGGCAATTAAAGGGATAGTTCACCCAAAAATAAAAATACTGTCAGTAACCCTCATGTTGTAAACTCATGACCATTTCTCACACATTTTCTCTGTTTTTTTTGTTTTTTTTTTTGTTTGTTTTTCAGATCAGCCATCAGTGGTTTACCGGTATGGAGGCCAGTCAAGACCAACTGGAATGCTTTTTCATGCTTCATGCTTTTTTTGTGTATTGTCATGATCTCTGCTTTGATTTGTTATGAATTCAGTTTTGAATTCTCCTTTTGATTCTAAACTGAACTCAATGGCTCTGCGAATTGGGTAAGAGACAAACATAAATTACTTAATTGGGGAATTTGAGAGATGAAACCATGCTGATGACCTGGGTCTGTGGTAGAGTAGTGAGTTTGATGTGTTATTAAAATCGAGGTTCTGTGGGGTGCGGACTGATGTGGCAGTGAACCCGAGGTTACACCGTGAGTCAGTCCTAGAGCTTCTCCTGTTTGATTTTAGGGAAAAATCGGGCCTATTGGATACGTCCAATATATTTCTTAGGCGCTGAAAGAACACCACAGACACAGTATAATCACCATGGGGAAATCTCAGAGTTGTGAAAAATATGATACGCCGGTGTTTTGCCAGATGAGAAGTTTATCTATGTATCATCTTTTTACTCTTTTATTTAATTTTATAACTGTATCGTATATCTCTTTTAATTCCTTATAAAACTGTTTTAAAGTGCCCCTATTATGCTATCTTAAAGTTTCCTAATGTTGTTTTGCAGTCTCCTACAACAGGTTTAGATGCATCAAAGGTCAAAAAACTGTTTAATTTTCTCATAATATATATTTGCACATCACCACATTTTTCAATGATTCTCAAACTACTCGTCAGATGAATCAATCTCTCTAAATCCCTCCTTTTCACGAGCTATTCTGCTCTGATTGGCCAGAATGCTCAGTCTGTTGTGATTGGTTTACCGCGTACGAAAACAAAAACGCCCATTGCCATAACAACATCAGCTGTCCTGAGGCTTCCTACACCGTAAACTAAACACAGTGACGAACAATGACGTCGATTTTACCATATCAATCCGAGCGCGAGTCCAATAATGAAACATTGGAAGAACTCGTTATTCAACCCGAACCTCCATCACAAGGACGACTCGAGCAGGACGTTTCTCAGTAATACACTACTCAGTTTGAGGTACATTGTGAGATGCTGCAACTGTAATTCCTCAGTATCAGCATTAAAGGGTTAGTTCACCCAAAAATGAAAATTCTGTCAGTAATTACCCACCCTCATGTTGTTCTAACCCCGTAAGACTTTCGTTCATCTTCGGAACACAGATGAAGATATTTTTGATAAAATCTGAGAGCTGGATCACTCCTCCATAGGCTTCTATCGGATTGAAACTTGCCGGGCCAGAAGCGCTGCGCAGTTACACTACGTGAACTAACTAGAGGCCCACAGAGAAGGAAATGAATAGTTGAATAAAGTCATTATTTATTTTTTTGCGCACAAAATGTATTCTCGTCACTTGATAAACTTAAGGTTGAGCCACTGTAGTCACTCGGACTATTTTAACGATGTCGTTAATCATTTATCTGGCCCGGCAAGTTTCAATCCCATAGAAGCTTATGGAGGAGTGATCCAGCTCTCAGATTTAATCAAAAATATCTTCATTTGTGTTCCGAAGATGAACGAAAGTCTTACGGGGTTGAACAACATGAGAGTGAGTAATTTCTAAATTCATTTTTGGGTGAACTAACCCTTTAACAAGTGCATGTCCATCAACAAACCGATTATTTTACTTGTACTTAATTATTTACAGAGTATTTTTCTAATTTATTGCGGTGAACACGTGGAAACTGTATCAATAACAGTGGATACATTAGCCGAGCTCTAGCGTGAATGACTGATGTAACATAAAACAAATCTTGCTCCATGCTTAATCTTTCCTCAAAGTAGTGAGAACGACAGACAATCTGCATTAATAGACACAGTTTTAGGTAATAGTGGCCCACAACTGCTTAGCAGAAGTATTTCAGTAAGACCAGTTAGCAGGAGACCTACACAATATAAAACTCAAAACTAAGTATTTGAACACCATCTTTCAAGAGCAAGCGGTTCTCGAATCCTGCATTGAACTCAGAGATTTGAGAAGCAGTCGTCAGTAAAATAAATGGAACACAGCAAAAGTTTAGGATTATACTGCTGTGGTATCTTGGTAAAGATGAATTTTAACCACTGATTCTTCACATGCTCGTCCTTGAGCGGTGAAAAAAAAACTGGCTTAACGGTCACATTGTAAAGCACAGCGTCTTCTCGACATGATGCTGTCCAGCATGCACAGGAATCAGCTGCAGTGTTTGAGGTTCAAGTTTTCCCTGGTGTCTGCGCGGAATAAGTGGGCGGGCAATATGCTAATGTTTCATCTTGACGTCACAATGAAACGGCTTATGACTCGTTTGAAAAACGATTCAGTTCATTGACTCAGAGTCGACTCTTACGTTTGAAAGACAATAACTTTATATACGGTGCACTTTCAGATTTAAAACTTTGCAGGATGTTTTCATTCACTTAGAGCTGTTACACACTACATGAAAGGTAATTTTCAAAAATCCATAATAGGGGCACTTTAATTTTCCTTGCTTTTATTTTGTGAACATTTTAATTCCTTACTGTGTAAAGCACTTTGCCAGAGTGTATGAAATGTGCTATATAAATAAATAAAACTGCCTTGCCTAATGTTGCATCACAATAAATGTATAAAATAGATGTAATTGATTGTGACAGTGAATAAAGAATATGCTGATGTACATGGACTCAAGTCACTTTTTTGGGAATTTATTAAATTCAATAGCATTCATGTAAAATATAAATTAAAGTAAATTTACTTTTTCATTCTGTAAAAATAAAGTGCAGTAATGTCAATATACTGTAAAATGAAAATGTGGTAAGGGCATCTTACTGTAAAATTAAATCGCGGTTAGGGCATCTTACTGTAAAATTAAATTGCAGTAAGGGTATCTTACTGTAAAATTAAATCACGGTAAGGGCATCTTACTGTAAAATGAAATTACAGTAAGGGCATCATACCGTAAAACACATTTACAGGTAAGCTACTGTAAAGGGGAACTTACAGTAACTTACTGGCAATAATGCTGCCAGTAAGTTACCGCAAAAATACAATAAAATGTCTAACAGTGTAGTTAATTCCCTTACAAAAGCGGCCCTTAAGTATACAGTCTTGTATCTTTGTATTTTTGCTTGATTTTTAAATACTTTTTTGCTCCAAATCAAAGTTTGTAATGTTATGATTCACCTCGTAGCTGGTTGGCTTAATTTGTGCGTATGACACTTTTAGCAAGACTTTTTTGAAATCCCTATGGGGGTTTCACTCAGCGTTGCACTCTTTGTATTCTGTCTTCTGGTTTGTATTTCCACAGCATGAAGGTAAGATCTTACGGATTTATGAATGAACCGTCCGTTTTAAAATCTTCCCGGTATACTGACATTCGTTATGACATCCACTTCAAACATTACAATGATCATGATAACTCATTAACTCAAAAATAAGTAAATCCACTTCACCAGCTAATTACTCTTCGACAGCGATGCCATATAAATATCCAAAGCTACTGGAGAACACAAAATTATGAAGATGGCTGAGGGCTTGTTTCTCTGGCGCATATGGTCTATACAAAGCAAACAACAAAAACACAACAAATGCATTGTCATTTGCATAGTATAAAATGTTTCTGTTCTGATGCAAATGCTAATTTGCATCTCTCGCAATTCATGTGATCATTTGTTCCATGATATCCTAATTTTTTGTAAAGTTCAGCTTGGTGATTATTCTCCTGCTGCCCAGATGAAGATTGTTTGTTGATTGCGCTCAGTATTTACGTCTGTCCTGCCTGATGATGGTAGAGGAGGCCTTGAGCTCCGGCTGGGACGAAGATGTTTGCCGCAATCACAGCCTTTTACTCGCCTTATGAAAATTCAGTTTTTTGTAGTGACCAGCCTGCTAAGCCAGACTGGCCAGACACGTGTGGAGGTACACTGGAGAGCTTTTCTTTCCCCCTGTTGATTGACTCATCAAATCCCAACAGTTATCTAGCTGTCTGGTGGGACTTGTTTGCTATTGATTGATTTGATGGGAGAAAGAAATCATTAGGACATTCAAAGCAGAGAAGGAAATCTTGTGATTCACTGAAGTGGTCTGAGTGAGTTGATGACACACAGACATTTACAGCATATTTTATGGGCTGCTCTTTGACGGAAACACCTTAACGCAACTGGCTGTGCTTTTACAAAACGTTTTACAATAGACCGGAACTTTGAGAGACCACATATTGTCTTCTGTTAAGCAGAAGTGTTGTACCTTCTCAGATTTTTAAGCCAAATGAATAAACAATGCTTTTATAATATAGGCCTACTTATTGTGTAGAGCATAAGCATGCTTGTCTAAAACATTGTGACAGAAATCACACATTTACATAGCTAAATTTAATCATTTACTCCAATCTTAAAGACGCTCTTTTCCAATCCAGTCTTCAGTCACATGATCCTTCAGAGATCATTCTAATATGCTGATTTGCTGCTCAAGAACCATTTATTATTATCATCATCATCATCAGCTTTGAAAACAGTTGTGCTGGTTAATATTTTTGTGGAATCTGATCTTTTTTTTCCAGAATTGTTTGATGAATAGAAAGTTCATTTAACTGAAACAGAAATCTTTTGTAACTGTCACGGTGTGGGTTTTGTGTTTTGTTCCTTGTTCTTGTCTGTCATGTGATTCCCTGTTTGTCATGTTATCCTGCCATGTGTCTTGTCTTTTGTCATGTTGTTGCTCAGTGTCCACAGGTGTTCCTCGTCTATGTCTATTAGTCTCCCCAGGTGTCTCTAATTAACCACGCCCCCTTGTTATCTTGTTTAGCTTGTTTGTCTGTGTATTTAAACCCCTGTGTTTCAGTTGTTGGCTGTCGGTTGTTGTTTAATGTTTGCTTGTAGCTGTTCCTTGTTCTTCTGAGTACCTTGTTCTGCGTTTACCCTGGATTACCTGTGTGTTGGATTATTAAAGTGCTTGCGTTTGGATTCACTCTCTGCTTCATTCCTGCTACCAGCGTAACAGAACAACCGACCAACAAATGAATCCAGCAGCACGGATCTCGCCAGATCTTTCCAGCATGAGCCAGGAGTTCGCTGGAGAGATCGCAGCCTTAGCCCTAAGGAGCCCTGACCTGTTCCAGTATACCTGGGGGTTTGCCCCCCTCGCTGCCTCCTGCTCTCTCGGAGATGAGGCGATCAAGCTTTGTTACCGGCTAGGGGCTAAGGAGGTCGACCCGAGGAAGCTCCCTGATCTCTCGGGACTGGGCTGGAGAGAGGCGCTCTCCAGATGTCTGGAGAGCTTCATTCCTTGTTACGCCAGGCCTTCACCACTGGTCCCAGTTTCGGTGGTCCCGGCTCCGGTGGTCCCAGTTCCGGTGGTCCCAGTTCCGGTGGTCCTGAGTCTGGTGGTCCCGAGTCCGGTGGTCCGGAGACGGAGGAGGAGAAAGGCCTCCTCAAAGACCGTCCAGCCAGAGACCGTCCAGCCAGAGACCGTCCAGCCAGAGACCGTCCAGCCAGAGACCGTCCAGCCAGAGACCGTCCAGCCAGAGACCGTCCAGCCAGAGACCGTCCAGCCAGAGACCGTCCAGCCAGAGACCGTCCAGCCAGAGACCGTCCAGCCAGAGCTTCACGTCAGCCACGTCCAGCCAGAGCTTCACGTCAGCCACGTCCAGCCAGAGCTTCACGTCAGCCACGTCCAGCCAGAGCTTCACGTCAGCCACGTCCAGCCAGAGCTTCACGTCAGCCACGTCCAGCCAGAGCTTCACGTCAGCCACGTCCAGCCAGAGCTTCACGTCAGCCACGTCCAGCCAGAGCTTCACGTCAGCCACGTCCAGCCAGAGCTTCACGTCAGCCACGTCCAGCCAGAGCTTCACGTCAGCCACGTCCAGCCAGAGCTTCACGTCAGCCACGTCCAGCCAGAGCTTCACGTCAGCCACGTCCAGCCAGAGCTTCACGTCAGCCACGTCCAGCCAGAGCTTCACGTCAGCCACGTCCAGCCAGAGCTTCACGTCAGCCACGTCCAGCCAGAGCTTCACGTCAGCCACGTCCAGCCAGAGCTTCACGTCAGCCACGTCCAGCCAGAGCTTCACGTCAGCCACGTCCAGCCAGAGCTTCACGTCAGCCACGTCCAGCCAGAGCTTCACGTCAGCCACGTCCAGCCAGATCTTCACGTCAGCCACGTCCAGCCAGAGACTGTTCACGTCACGTCTGCCCAGCCAGAGACTGTTCACGTCACGTCTGCCCAGCCAGAGACTGTTCACGTCACGTCTGCCCAGCCAGAGACTGTTCACGTCACATCTGCCCAGCCAGAGACTGTTCACGTCACGTCTGCCCAGCCAGAGACTGATCACGCCACGCATGCGCCGCCTGAGTCCTCAGTGACCGCAACACTGGCCATTATGGCCACAGCCATGTGGTGTGTGTGGGCTACGCACACCCTTGAGCCAGAGCCCGCTGATCCTGCACCAGAGCCCGCTGATCCTGCGCCAGAGCCCGCTGATCCTGCGCCAGAGCCCGCTGATCCTGCGCCAGAGCCCGCTGATCCTGCGCCAGAGCCCGCTGATCCTGCGCCAGAGCCCGCTGATCCTGCGCCAGAGCCCGCTGATCCTGCGCCAGAGCCCGCTGATCCTGCGCCAGAGCCCGCTGATCCTGCGCCAGAGCCCGCTGATCCTGCGCCAGAGCCCGCTGATCCTGCGCCAGAGCCCGCTGATCCTGCGCCAGGGGCCGTTGATCCTGCACCAGAGCTCACTGATCCTGCGCCAGTCCTGTCCAGCGCAGAGTTTCTTTCGCCGCTGGTTCTGCTTAGCTCAGAGCCCTCTTCACGGCTGGTCCTGCCCAGCCGAAAGCCCTCTTCACCGCCGTGGCCGCCCGAGGGGTCTTCACCGCCGTGGCCGCCCGAGGGGTCCTGCCCTGATCCTGCGCCAGTCCTGTCCAGCGCAGAGTTTCTTTCGCCGCTGGTTCTGCTTAGCTCAGAGCCCTCTTCACGGCTGGTCCTGCCCAGCCGAAAGCCCTCTTCACCGCCGTGGCCGCCCGAGGGGTCTTCACCGCCGTGGCCGCCCGAGGGGTCTTCACCGCCGTGGCCGCCCGAGGGGTCTTCACCGCCGTGGCCGCCCGAGGGGTCTTCGCCGCCGTGGCCGCCCGAGGGGTCTTCACCGCCGTGGCCGCCCGAGGGGTCTTCGCCGCCCTGGCCGCCCGAAGGGTCTTCACCGCCCTGGCCGCCCGAAGGGTCTTCTCCACCGTGGCCACCTGAACTGCCTGCTCCACCCTGGTCGCCTGCACAACCTGGTCCGCCCACGCTTCATGGCCCAGGTCCACCATGACTATGTCCTGGTCCCGTTCCCCTGTGCGGGCCTGGCCCTCCATCCCTCCCCCAGACCGCCTCCGCTTCACCACCCTCCTGAACTTTTGTTTTTTGTTTTTATGGGCGTCGGGAGCCGCCCATAGGGGAGGGGCTATGTCACGGTGTGGGTTTTGTGTTTTGTTCCTTGTTCTTGTCTGTCATGTGATTCCCTGTTTGTCATGTTATCCTGCCATGTGTCTTGTCTTTTGTCATGTTGTTGCTCAGTGTCCACAGGTGTTCCTCGTCTATGTCTATTAGTCTCCCCAGGTGTCTCTAATTAACCACGCCCCCTTGTTATCTTGTTTAGCTTGTTTGTCTGTGTATTTAAACCCCTGTGTTTCAGTTGTTGGCTGTCGGTTGTTGTTTAATGTTTGCTTGTAGCTGTTCCTTGTTCTTCTGAGTACCTTGTTCTGCGTTTACCCTGGATTACCTGTGTGTTGGATTATTAAAGTGCTTGCGTTTGGATTCACTCTCTGCTTCATTCCTGCTACCAGCGTAACAGTAACATCGTAGGCTAAATGTTTTTATACTGTCACTTGTAATTAATAATGCTGCACCCTTGCTGAATAAAAGTATGAATTTATATTAAAAAAATTATAACAGCAGGCTATATTCCAGCAATCTCTTTAAGGCAAGTCATTTCACTCGGCGGCCATCTTTGAAACACCTCTCGGGCAGCTACATCAGTCATGGAAATACAGCTCCTATCTCTTTGAATGGGGAAATTCTCCAAAGCATTTCACCTTCAGACTGTACTTTTATAAACGGTTCAAGATCTACTGGAAAGGGTGGCGGTTAGCATCCGTCCTTAAAAGCAGCTTTTGCTGTCGAACCTTAAAAACGATTGAGATGTTCCCCAGTTTTGAAGTGCAAATGTTTCACCTGAAAAAGGACAAAAATCTGGCGATTGCTGTGGTATACCGTCCACTGAAACTAAATAAGGATTTTATCAATGATTTTTACATTTTTTTTTAGGAGGAATAGTTACACAGTTTGACAGACTCTTGATTGTTGGGGATTTTAACATTCATGTCTGTTATGATACTAATCCCCTAGCAAAGGATTATATCAGTCTTATTGACTCTTTTGATTTAGTCCAAATGGTTAAAGGACCTACACATGCATCGGGCCATACACTTGATCTGGTTTTGGTACATGGCCTTTCTATGTGATTGAAGTTTTTCCGATAATAAGCCTGTAATGTTTACCTGTTCTTTTCTCAGGTCAATTTTCCAAAGCAAAAAAGCCTACTCTGGTCCTGTATGTTTAGCCCTACATTTAGTGAGGATTTCTCTGTACATTTTAAGGAGGCTTTTCAGCTGCTTTCTCCTGACTGTTCCTCCAACGATTTAAATGCTGAAAATCAACTTGAAAATGTTGAAAATCAAACCCATAATGTTTGAAGAATGTTAACATGAAATGTTTCCTTATTGTTTGCATAACCAAGAAAAAAACTTTTTAAAAACATTTTAAAATATGGACATTTTGAATGCTCAGAGAACATTCAGAAACAACGTTTTAATGGGAACATTAGCAAAACATTCTCAGAACATTTTTGTTAGCTGGAATATATATATATATATATATATATATATATAATTTTTTTTCCTTTGGTTGTATTATTTCATTAATAGCACCAAGTGCACCAGGACTGCACTATTAAAATTTAGATGCATGACATCCTTGCGTTAAGTCTGTGCACAGAGTAAAAGCACTTTGACGTTTAACATGTTTTCATGGGCGTGCCACTTTTAAAAGTTTCTTTTTGAAGGCCTTATTCTGAGTCACTGTGTTTCACCAGAAGAAAATTTACTGAGCTGTAAGTGGTAGGTAGCTAGCATGAAAAATTACAGGAAAGGAAAAAAGACAAATGAAGCAGAGGAGCATGTTTTGGCATGTGTCTGAGCGGCGTGTGGAGATGCGGCATGGGTACGCTACATCTGGGAGAGACGGATCCTTGACGCCAACCTCGCTTTGCAGTTGACAGCCACAGAGCAAAATGACAACTAGTTGGAAGACTAAGATGAGTAAAATGAACATAACTGAAAATAAAGGTCTTGCGTGAAAAATCGGTGATCAGACAGGTACTTCCTACAGGTGATGCATCTCTCTCTCTCTCAGACTCTTTGACTTTGGTCATAACCTGTAGTGATGATCACAGGGGCCGCCGGTACAAACAGACCTCTGACCCCGGCTTCAAACGGAGAACGGCAGTAAATCATGCCACGGCAGATGCCCTTAAATATTCCCATTAAGCAGCCAACTCCCCTCGGGCCAAGCTTACAGGAATGTCAACCAACTACTTCAACAGAGCCTGAGGTGAGAGACCAGAGAGAAAAAACTACACATTTTAGACTGCATTGTAGTCTATTAGTTGCTGTATTTTCACAGTCATATTTACAGTAGTAGTTCTACAATTTATTGAAAATAAATGATTTCACATTGAAAAGGAGCAGGAAATGACTGTGGTGTCACAGAATCATGATTATTATCTGTGTCTGCCTTAAACCCTATTCGCACTGGATTAGTATTCTCTGGGGACCTCGTGTGATTTAGAAATGACCCTCCCACATCTGAATTTCGTGTGGCGTATTCGCACGGGATAAGCGAAGCCTGTGACTTATCTCCCGGATATGATTTCAAAAGGCTATTGCTTCACTCTAAAAAATGCTGTGTTAAAAACAACCCAAGTTGGGTTAAAAAATGGACAAACTCAGTGATTTGGTTGTTTTAACCCAGCAGTTGGGTTAAATGTTTGCCCAACTTGCTGGACAGTTTTTTTTAACCCAACTATTGTTTAAAAATTACTAGCTTAAAATGAACCAAAAATAGGTTAGAAATTAAAAATCAGACACATATAATAACTAGATGCAACAATAATAATCAAAAGGTGAACATTTAAGCATTTAAATAAATGTTTATTGTTTAATTATTAATCATCAAACTTATTAATAAATGTTCATTTATTAAACCTATTAATAAATGTTCATTTTCAACATACTTCGGGTTAATTTTAAGCAAACAATACAGTAATTTTTAAACAATAGTTAAATAAAACTACCCAGCAGGTTGGACAAACGTTTAACCCAACCGCTGAGTTAAAACAACCCATTCGCTGGGTTTGTCCATTTTCAACCCAACTTGGGTTGTTTTTAACCCAGCATTTTTTAGAGTGTTTGGAAATGTCTTGTCGTTATAGGTCTAGCTGTATAAACAGAAGAATGTTCCTTACCGCATGCTGCTATGTAATTCATCTCCATCTAATCATTCTTTTAGTTTTTGTTCTTCTGGTGGTCTTCAGCTTTCTCTTTCTGCAAATTGTATAGTTGTATGGTGTATAGCGATATGACCCAGCACCCAAAATACTATCAAAACACTCCAACGCAACACTTTCTTCGCGAAAGATGGATAAAAAAGCGCACAGGAAACAAAAACCTTGAAAAAAATTAAATACGACCCCGCCAAATCACAGAGATGCCAATTCGCACAGGACTAATATTATCACAGGACCTTGGTGTTCGGCGACATATGGTAGGTCATTTGTGGGGGAATTTTTACTTTACAAATTACAGACATGGCCGATTTGCACGGGATTAAGATCACAGACAACCTCCACAATTATTACAAATGACTAGAGGTTACCAGGTAATACTTATCCTGTGCGAATAGGGCTTTATGCAGTAATCTCTGTAATAATGTTAACAGCTGCACAACACGATTTAAGACACTTAGGTTCGCAACATGCACTGCAGAATGAAAAAGTTACATGTCTCTGTTTTATATTTGCTGTTGCTATTTTTGTATGTGACTTTTTTTTTTTACCTGAAATTATATTAGTTGAGAGGCTGGTTGACAACTCATACTAAAAGATCTAACAAACATTCAGCTGACTACAATAGAATTTCTGCATTTATTTGATCAAAAATACAGTAAAAAATGATACGATTACGATAAAGTAACTGTTTCTATTTTAATATATTTTAAAATATAATGTATTCATGTGTTAAAGCTGAATTTTCAGCATCATTACTCCAGTCTTCAGTCACACGATCCTTCAGAAATCATCTAATATGCTGATGTGGTGCTCAAGATTCAACATTTCTTATTATTTTAATGTTGAAAACAGTTATACTCCAAAAACAGATTTTTTTTCATTATAAATGTCTTAACATAACCTATTATGATCTATAAATGGAAATTCTTATGTGATTTAGCTTAATCTATATGCTTAAAGTCAGTGTTTCCTGTCTGTAAAATTACCGTCCATTAAAGGAGTAGTTCACCCGTTGATAACCGTTGAAGTCCACTATATAGAGAAAAATCCTGCAATGTTTTCCTCAAAAACCTTCATTTCTTTTCGACTGAGGAAAGAAAGACATGAATATCTTGGATGACATGGGGGTGCGTAAATGATCAGGACATTTTTTAAGTGAACTAATCCTTTAAGTTCTCTTTAGCTCTGACACCAGCTGCACTCGTGAACCTGATTTCACCAAGAACATGTTCCTGGATCAACATCTTTGCTGAACCTGGAACAACATTCGAATCAACCATCAGATTTGAGGGACATGTTTACAGTTTATGTCAGATTTAAGCTAAAAACCAGCATTAGGCGCTTCTATATCAGTGTTGTGCACCTGTCATTTCCCTCTGATTTAGGGGTTAGGTTTAGGGGTATAGGGTTATGATTAAATTTGCAGACAGGAATGTTGTTCCAGGATCAACAAAATATGTTGACCCAGGAATGCGTCTAACTCTGTAAAATCTGCAAAGGGTCTATTCTCCCATATAGTAAGTTTTTTTCACTGAAAATAGCCTACAGTGATTACATTCTGAATATTTTACTGTAATAGTTAAATCTTTGCATTTTTCAACAGCGCACTGTGTGTTCACATTTGTTTATAGTGCACGGTTTTGTTCTTTGATCATTTCAGAGAAAAAAAGCTCTTCTACCTAATAGTGGCCGTATTGATGTTTCTAGAGCAGTCTGCCATGGATAAAAGATGCGACAACATGACCAGCAACTCTTACACTTGAACTCACTCAAACGCAGGTTGTCGAGATGGTTTAGGCCTCTACTCCACTGTCACTTCTGTGGATGCTTCACTCACCGCCCATCATTCAAAGAGCCAAGGTCAGCGAGAGTCCTCTGCTTTACATAACCGCATAGCAAATGAAGGCCTTTTAATCAGAGGGGAGAGTGTGCGCCTGACCACAAACAGGCCCGCCATTACGGATGAAGGGATAAATCAGTTAAGCTTTAACTGTCACATTCACACTCGCCGTGTGAAGTCTGTTGCGTACAGTACTTTCATTAACATATTGCAGCCATAACATTTATAAAAGTGATATTCTCGTATACATGCACCTGGCAACTGTCTAATATAATCTGCAGCATAACTTCCAAAGCGATATGTATATCGGATAGAAAAATGAGACAATCTTGCGGTGCTTATCAATTCAGCGATGGGCAAATTGTAGTCTTGCTTTCTCATTTGTCAAAAGTTTGCTCAATTTTTTACACTGCCGGCTTGCGCAAGTCCTTCAACGATCAATACATTATCTCCAGCCAGGCTTTGATAAGCAAGGTCCTAATACTCTTGTTTTTTTCCCCCTTTCCTTTTGCTCAAACAGAGTAAAACAAATTAAAAACACAACAAGTCAGTAAAAGACCAATTCATAAAGGCACAGCAGCTGCCTAAGGCCCATGACAGGATGCTGAGGTGAAAAATCAGCGCTGACCTCTCCCCCGGCTCATCTATCTCCTCTTACTGTCCACCAAAGGGGCTTCACAACACTGATTTATGAGCCAAAGAAAAATGCCACGCTGGAATGGGCTTTTGATAAAATTGTTCAAGAGATTCCAGGCTATAAATCCTGATCTTTTACGTCCAGGTCGCTAGCTACTTTCACATTCTTCTGCCATCAATAAGAGGACTCTGGACATGACAACTAATCCATAATGCTACAATATTCCTGGCACTTTAGGAAAACAGTAACATTTATATTTCTCCTGCAAGGATTCGGTGCTTATGGATCTAGATAGATGTCTGATTTAAAGCTGAAATGATACACGGTAAGATATTGTTTGTAACATTCTTTATATTAGTTGAGAAAACAATTTAACATGTTTTTTTTTCTGGAATTTCCTTGTACAGACAAAATAATATTTTAATATAAAAAACATGTTAAATTGTTTATATTATAATATATACAGTATATAATAAATATTGTTTATATATACACACACATGTACACACATGTATGCATGCATATTTACATAATATATACATATATGAGTTTAACAGATTTTTTTTAAATGTGTGTAGGCTATATAACATAAATGTAAGAAATACATTTTCCATTATATTAAATATAATGTATAATAATTTAATATAAACAATATAATATATAATTTTTAAATGTATGTATATAAAAATATACATAAATATAAACATATATTCCAAATATATTTTCCATAATTATAAACATTATATTTATTACTATATATATTAGTGCTGTCAAATCGATTAATCACATTTAACATAAAAGTTTTTTTTTTTTATATAAAGTGTATGTGTATATATTTATACACACAGACATGCACACAAACATGCATTAAAATAAATGTTAAAGCAACACTAAGTAAGAATTTTTACCTTAAAATAATGTTTTCAAAATCGTTTCAGTGGTTCATCAAGTCGTGGTGGTGAAATGCACTTATGCCACCGCTTTGCGGTCCTTTATCTGATATATCCACGCTATATAAGATTGCCAGATCGGGTCGCGTTTCTGTAGTACTAATGAGACCTAAGAAAACTACCAATTTGACTTGCTTTACGGCAAGCGTTACAATTGCCGATAGGTGGAGCGTACTCGACAGTAGTCTACTACAACACTTTCATAAAATCATGCATCATACTCTACCTTGTCTGTGGCCATTGTTGATTCCAAAGTCGGTGCTGGATAAACAACGAGCGTGTGTGCGACAGTAGGATGCGGTAGGCTAAATAATTTACGACAGCAGTAATGGACAATTCCGCTTCCAACCTGTAGGGCGACCGCAGAGGAAAAGTTGCTTGGTGTTGCTTTAAAGGGTTAGTTCACCCAAAAATTAAAATTCTGTCAGAAATTACTCACCCTCATGTTGTTCCAACCCCGTAAGACTTTCGTTCATCTTCGGAACACAAATTAAGATATTTTTTATTAAATCCGAGAGCTGTCTCACTCCTCCATAGGCTTCTTCTATTGAAAGTAAATAAAAAGAACAACGTTAAAATAGTCCAAGTGACTACAGTGGCTCAACCTTAAGTTTATCAAGCGACGAGAATACTTTTTGTGAGCAAAAACCCCCAAAATAACGACTTTATTCAACTATTTGTTTTCTTCTATGTGGGCCTCTGAGTGAGTTCACGTAGTGTAACAGCGCAGCACAGCGTTACGTCAGAACGTAGGCTCACTTTTGGCCGACGCTGGTCATGATTGTGATGCTGGCCAATAGTGAGCCTACGTTCTGATGTGCGCTGTTACATACGTGAACTCTCTCAGAGGCCCACATAAAAGCAAACGAATAGGTGAATAAAGTAGTTATTTATTTCATTTTTTTGGGTGAACTAACCCTTTAATATATCCACAAGTTTCCTACATCCCATGAGGTCTTGCGTCAAAAGTCGGCGCGTCTTCCGGTTCGAAGTAAACAAGCGAGACGTGACACTCATTCGACTATCGATTAATCATTAATATTTATATTAAAATGTATTATTTAATTTATTTAACTTTTTATCAATTAAAAATGCAATGAAAATACAAAAATACAGCGTGTTTTTCCACGATGAGTTCTTTATTACAAGAAGATCAACTTGTGGCAGTTAAACTGGACGTTCGGTTATGGCTAAACTTGAAGATATGCGCTGCGGTGCTCTGGAACCTGCAGCTGCGAGCCGGCGTTTCTTAAACAGAGACCCTCGTTTGTTCCTAAATAATAATAAAAAGGAATCATGTTAAATAGGGCTGTAACGACACGCGATATAAAACCGAAATCGCGATACTCAGATCCACGAACCTGTGTCGCGGTGAGGAAAGGCAGAATCACAACACACCATTTTCCCAGAGATATCCTTCCCGTCCAGATCCGAAATAGCGACCATATCTTTACTATTAGTATTATTTGAAGTTAACATTATAAAATACGGAGACCTACACCACAAAACTAGTTAAAGATAAATTATTTAAAATTGAGCAATTCCAGCGTTATGGACGTGACATTTGCAGTCAAAACCTGAAATATAAATTCTCAGAAAATGCATTTAATATAGGCTATTGAAACTTCTGTTTATATATCATACTCCATTAATAAAGGAGTCCAGAAATTAGAAAAATATAACACATGCATTTTATATTTAATATGAGGGAAATACACATGAGGGACGTGACACCAAAAAATCTTTAACTTTTAGGTGGCAAAATATTTTTTAGTAATTCTGTGAAATGTGTGAATTACACTGCGCAAACCTAAAGTAATACTACCCACCGGATGAAGAAGGGTTGGCTCTCCACAGAACATAAAATATTCATTTTATTTTATTTTTCATGTTCGCATTTATGAGGAAAAAACAATGTTACGGACGTGACAGTTCCCTGAGAGCGCACTAAAAGACTGCTTTAAAACTTTCACAGAGACCTCAAACAGAAAGCACTAAGCCTTTATTTAAAGTTAAAGGAGAACTCCGGTGCAAAATGAACCTCGGGTGTAATAACACATTGGTACAGACTAAATCGTTCCCTGAGATTTGTTTTCATGATAACCGAATGTAAAGAGTTTTATCTCTAAAAACAGTTTAGCTTATAACGCTAGTATATTGGCATAGACTAAGCAAAAAGAGATCGCTAGTTAATACCACTAACAAGGCTCAAATTAGCCCCACACTAACACGGCAGCATAATACGTGTCCTTACATGCAAACCGAAGCATTGAGAACTTTGTAAGTGTATAGACAGTTTAATAAGAAGATACTTTACACAGACAGTACAGTTAGCGCATACAGACAGGAGCCATCTTGGAAAACAGTCTCGACCAATCGAACCACGAGGGTGAGCGAACAGTACGTGTAGATATTGAAGATAAGATAAATTATATTTATTTTTTTATTTTCTCTGTTGCGTTAAGTGCTTCTCTTATGCGCTCAGTGCTTTCTTCCGGAAACAACGGACCATATGAGTGTCACGGGTTATGGTGCGGGTTGAAGAAGAGTCTGAGGCAAGAAGGCTCCAATTTAAACATTTACTGATAACAAACTAAAAACAGGTACAGGCAGGATAACAAAACTCACACTACTACAACTATACATTGACGACGACCGACCAAGACAGAATGAACAGAAGCAAACTAAATACAGAGACAAATGAACACTAACGAGGTGAAGACAGGTGACACAGATGATGATGACGAGGGACAGGTGGATAATTGAGGGAGTGAGTTCAGGTGTGGAGACAAGAGGATGCTGGGAAGTGTAGTGAAGATGACGAAGACAGAATGGTGCAGACGATGACTGTGACATAACGCCCCCCTTCAAAAAGGCGCGACCTCGTGCCGTAGAACATCAATGGGGTGGGGGGGTGGGCGCCCTGAAGGCTGGCCAGGGCGTGGCCAAACAGGGACAGGAAGCCTCCAGGGCGGATCAGGAAGTGCAGGCGGCCAGGGCGGATCAGGAAGTGCAGGCGGCCAGGGCGGATTAGGACGTGCAGGCGGCCAGGGCGGATCAGGACGTGCAGGCGGCCAGGGCGGAGCAGGACGTGCAGGCGGCCAGGGCGGAGCAGGACGTGGGCGTGTCCATGACGGAGCAGGCTGTGGGCGTGGCCAGGGCGGAGCTATCGGACCCTCGGGCGTCCAGGGCGGTGGTGACCCTTCGGGTGGCCATGGTGGTGAGGACCCCTCGGGTGTCCATGGCGGTGCGGACCCTTCGGGCGGCCATGGTGGTGCGGACCCTTCGGGCGGC
Source organism: Rhinichthys klamathensis goyatoka (assembly GCF_029890125.1). Taxonomy (NCBI): domain Eukaryota; kingdom Metazoa; phylum Chordata; class Actinopteri; order Cypriniformes; family Leuciscidae; genus Rhinichthys; species Rhinichthys klamathensis. Next base: position 2,147,312 of record NW_026606897.1, read on the forward strand.
CATGGCGGTGCGGACCCTTCGGGCGGCCATGGCGGCGAGGGCCTATGGCCCCCCCCCCAAAAAATTAATGGGGAGAGTGACAGAGTCATTACAAGTCTCTGGGCTGGACGGAACCAGCGGTGAAGGGGTCTCTGGGCTGGACGGGACCAGCGGTGAAGGGGTCTCTGGGCTGGACGAGACCAGTGGCGAAGGGGTCTCTGGGCTGGACGGGACCAGCGGTGAAGGCTCTGTGCTGGACGGGACCAGCGGTGAAGGCTCTGTGCTGGACGGGACCACCGGGGAAGGCTCTGTGCTGGACGGGACCAGCGGTGAAGGCTCTCTGCTGGACGGGACCAGCGGCGAAGGAAGCTCTGGACTGGACGGGACCAGCGGCGAAGGAAGCTCAGGGCTGGACGGGACCAGCGGCGAAGGAAGCTCAGGGCTGGACGGGACCAGCGGCGAAGGAAGCTCAGGGCTGGACGGGACCAGCGGCGAAGGAAGCTCAGGGCTGGACGGGACCAGCGGCGAAGGAAGCTCAGGGCTGGACGGGACCAGCGGCGAAGGAAGCTCAGGGCTGGACGGGACCAGCGGCGAAGGAAGCTCTGGGCTGGACGGGACCAGCGGCGAAGGCTTGATGCAGGACGGATCTGTCTCAGGCTGGGCAGGCATGACATGAATCATCTCAGGCTGGGCAGGCATGACGTGAACCGTCTCTGGCTGGGCAGGCTGGACGTGAATCGTCTCTGGCTGGGCAGGCTGGACGTGAATCGTCTCTGGCGCAGGATCAGCGGGCTCTGGCGCAGGATCAGCGGGCTCTGGCGCAGGATCAGCGGGCTCTGGGGCAGGATCAGCGGGCTCTGGCGCAGGATCAGCGGGCTCTGGCGCAGGATCAGCGGGCTCTGGCGCAGGATCAGCGGGCTCTGGCGCAGGATCAGCGGGCTCTGGCGCAGGATCAGCGGGCTCTGGCGCAGGATCAGCGGGCTCTGGCGCAGGATCAGCGGGCTCTGCTGGATCCGGGGTGAAAATGGACGGCGTGGCGAAGATGGTTGGAGGCATCACTGGGGTGATGGTGATGCGGAGACCTCTCTCAAACAGGATCCTGATGAGGTAGTCTGTTAGGGTATGGCCCGCCGAGTCCATCTTTTGTTTGGTCGGTCGTTCTGTCACGGGTTATGGTGCGGGTTGAAGAAGAGTCTGAGGCAAGAAGGCTCCAATTTAAACATTTACTGATAACAAACTAAAAACAGGTACAGGCAGGATAACAAAACTCACACTACTACAACTATACATTGACGACGACCGACCAAGACAGAATGAACAGAAGCAAACTAAATACAGAGACAAATGAACACTAACGAGGTGAAGACAGGTGACACAGATGATGATGACGAGGGACAGGTGGATAATTGAGGGAGTGAGTTCAGGTGTGGAGACAAGAGGATGCTGGGAAGTGTAGTGAAGATGACGAAGACAGAATGGTGCAGACGATGACTGTGACAATGAGATTCCAAGTCACAGTTCAGCTCACGTATCACCGTGTTCGTGGTTTGACTGATCGAGACTGTTTTCCAAGATGGCTCCTGTCTGTATGCGCTAACTGTACTGTCTGTGTAAAGTATCTTCTTATTAAACTGTCTATACACTTACAAAGTTCTCAATGCTTCGGTTTGCATGTAAGGACCCTCATTATGCTGCCGTGTTAGTGTGGGGCTAATTTGAGCCTTGTTGGTGGTATTAACTAGCGATCTCTTTTTGCTTACTCTATGCCAATATACTAGCGTTATAAGCTAAACTGTTTTTAGAGATAAAACTCTTTACATTCGATTATCATGAAAACAAATCTCAGGGAACGATTTAGTCTGTACCAATGTGTTATTACACCCGAGGTTCATTTTGCGCCGGAGTTCTCCTTTAATTTCATTTTGTATTAATTGTATCTTAATTTTAATCAATGTTTCATCAACAAATTACCTGGATTTAATAAATAATAAGTAAATATAGCAGACAATAATCAAGACACGGAGGCGCCGGCGCCTGAACTGCAGCTCGTCTCATAAATGAACCGAAACACAGCGTAGTCTAACTTACTTGCCTCACAGACCTGAGGAATATATATAGCCTATATTATATTAGATATACTATGAAATGTTTACTGTGTGTCATTCATGTTCTGAATATGTTGCTTCATAGTAGCCTTCACTTAAAATCTTTAGTCTAAGATTGTTGGATAATAAAATTTGCCACTGAATTAGTTTAGTCCGGTTATATGTACAACCGCGGCGAACAGCACATGTTGTCCCTGAGCTCCGTAACGACATCTCTCATAAAGGTTTGCGACTTAGTTTAAATAGTAAAACATTATCCGAAAAACACCTAGCCTCTTCGCTAAATAGCACACAAAATACCATTGGTATGCTACTTGACCGGAAGTGGCACTCACTTTATTTTTTACAGTAGCGCCCCCCGGAAAAACAGGTGTATATATATATATATATATACACACACACGCACATATTATATAAACAAAAACTTTCATGTTAGATGTGATTAAATTGCGATTAATCGATTTAACCGCTCTAATATATATATATATATAATTAAAAAATGTAATTAAAAAATTCTTGAAACCAAAACCCAACATCTGCCATGAGCCAGACATCCTTCACCACCAAAAAAAATTGTATACTAAAACTAAACGACTTGCAAATTGTAATGCTTGAGATGATGCTTTATTGTCAGAAACCTGTCGGTCTGTGTAACTGAAGTGCAGTTCACATATTTGCGGTTGCCCCAAGCCAAACCTGTTGAATTTATGGTGACAGGTACGATTAGCATCTGGAAACTCAAGTCCTCTGCATCACATGACCAGCTTTTTAAAGTGGTGGCAGGAAGCATACCGTCAGCGAGCTGGCGCCAGAAAGGAGGAATGAGTCAGGGAGAGCCTCCTGCTGTCGTTTCTTTGGTCTCTCAATCTTTATGAGCGAAGGATGACAAAAACAATGAGACAACCACTGAGCACAGGTGTTTCGAGGAAGGAGGGGACGTGTAAAAACAGGTAGCTGCGTATCCGCACCAGGATTCATTGTCTCTCATAAAAGAGGGGGGGAAGAACAAAAACAGCTCCTCCAAGAGAGCTCGGCGCTGGCTGTTTTCCCAGGGTAATTGCAGTTGTAAGGGATTGTAATTTAGTTCTGCCGAGCTATGTTGAGTTACAGTATGCAAATGCAATTTCCCTCCATCATCAGCACAGGGGGACAGTGGAGACTGATGCAGTTAGCTCAAGCTTAAGTGATAAACATTGGCAGGAAGGCAACCGATCGTCACCAGGGAATCATATGCCACTTCCAATGAGATGTTTTCTTAAGAGCCATTTTAAAAGACAATGACTTGGGCAAACGCACTGGGAGGACGACAAACACAGCAGGGCTGGACTTGAGTGGCTCAGCAGAGCTTGGCGAATAGGCATAGCATAACTTACCGAGATGTAGAGGCGGGGGCGGGTGGGGGGGACAACAGTGTCCTCAATGAGAAGAGGAAGATGAAGTGGCTAATCTACAAAAGTGAGTTTGTGTTTCAGATTAGGGGCCCTGCCAACAAGCACAGTGCAAAGACACTACTGACAGGACAAGGAAATGAAATGTTTACTGATGGGAGGGGGGTGAGGACGACACACGTCCCAGCTCTGGCTGTGCTGAAGCCCTCTGGTATCATTACAGAATGAGAAAGAGTGGAGAAGAGGGGGGCGGGAGTGATGAAAACAGGTGTTACAGGAAGAGTAGGGGGCTGTTTTAAGTAGAAGATTCCTGAAATTTACCCATTTAATGACTCCAAATCTCAGCCAGAAGAAGAGTGAAGTAAATAAGAGGTAAACAGAATTGTAACAGAAAAAAAAAGAACCCGAATTGCCCTAGTGGAAAAAAATACACTGTAGCATACTTTTAAAAAGAGTGCTTGTTATTACGTAAAGAATATACTTTAAAAGTATATACTTAGAACATACATGCTAATTGTAATTGAATGAAAATGTATTATAGTTTAAAGTTTTAATGTCTTTGAAATAAAGTGGACTGCCAAGTGTACTAAGAAGTATGGACCTCAAAAGAGACATGGTGATTAAAAAAATGATATGGGAGGAAAAATTATATGTCAATGCTTTGCGTTCTTGCGCAAATGTTTTGCGTTCCCTGAGAAGCTCTGCATACGCTCGCAAAAATTGAGTTTTGAAAGGGAACCTTAAAGTTTCCTGGAGGAACGCAAAAACTTTGCAAGCAAAGACCAAGTTTATGGAGACTTCGGAATCTCGGCAGAAGTTATTCGGGTACTTTTTGCCTACTGTACAATGAATTTGGGTATACTACTCTTTACGGGCATATATACTGTAGACATAGGAAGTGTGAACAGTATTCAGTTGGCCATGTAACCTCAAAATGGCTGCCCTCATGAGGCGACTAACTTGTGAAAGATTTCTCCTTTACCTTTAAATGGTGGTGAAGTGCTACACAGTGTGTGAGACATAAAAGCTGCATAAATTACTGTTTGTGATGTGCGTCAATAAGAGTCCATGGGCATATATCTTTCATAATGATTGACACAGAAGCAGGTGATGCTGTAGTACTGCAATAGATCATAAAGGCTGATAGATTGAATGACTGACTGGCAGATAAAACAATCAGTTCTTGTGGGTTATCTCTTAGCCAGTTTGTGCAAACTCTTGCTTAGTTCTGCATGCAAATCTGTATGCAAATCGAAGAATGTGCCTTGACAGAAAAAATTACAGTTGAAATCCTCCAAATATCAAGAAAAGGTTGGTTGACAGCACTGCATATCACACCTTGTACAGACAACCCATAATATTTGATCCTCAAACTTATCTGTCAAGCACCTATCCATTAATCTCACAGGACAAAAAGGGTAGACTATACCGAAGGAAAAGAAACGTCCTGCATTCAAGCCTGTCCTTGAAAAAATGTAAGTTCTGGTGCAATCCTTAAACTGTAAACTGAGTTGTTGGTTTTGTTCAAATTTTGCAGAAATTTTGATGGAACATATTCAGTAAAACCATCTTTTTGACGGTTTACAGTAACAGAACATTTCTGGGTTGCCAGACTGAGTATGACTGTCAAGGGAATTGCGTTATTTTCTCAAGGCTCTCTTGAATGTTCATTGGAGATGAAAAAACATAGTTGATTTCATCTCCCTCTGCCCGGAGCACAGTGCCAGTGCTCTGTGTGGAAAACACCAAGTGCTCTGAAGGCGTTTTTGTAATCACAGTACTGAGAGCAGAGGCCAGACGTCCCTTGTGTCTCATCTCCACACTAATCTTTCATTTCCGAGCTTGCGACACCATATCAAACACCCCCCTTACACACGCACACACACACACACACACACACACACACACACTCACTCAAACGACTCAATTTGCATGGCAGAGGGGGATTTGTAGCAGGGGCAAATCTGGTGTCAGCCTCGATTAAATGTTACACCGGTGTGCTATCATAATCAGGCAACTAATGAGCGACATGAAGCACGGTGGCTTGACATCAAATGGAGGGAATTCTGCAAGCTAAAGTTTGGGATTAAACCTTGTCAGCTCTCAGCAGAAAGCTCTTTGTTTGACAAGGAACCATGTCCTGTCAAGATGATGATCTTGAGGCGTAATATTCACAAACTACAAAATGATAAGATTCCTGGTCACTAAGCTGTGAGAGCCAGTCTTGTTTACCAATTTGTATGTGTATTAAATCAAACGTGTTTAGTACAGTATTAGTGGAAGCAGCGACATTATAGTCATAATATGAAAAAAGTATGTTAAAAATGTAGTTGTTCATGAAGGTATGTCATACTGGTATAGTGGTGGTGATTTAGTACCTGTGGACCTGGATTTAAATTCTAACGTAATTGCAATTAAATTAAATGATATATATATATATAATTGTATTTATTGTTAATCATTGCAGGAGCACCTGACGTGTGGATCTAATGTGCCAGTAGACACAGGAATCCAGATTCATCCCAGAAGACACAAAACTCAAATTAGAAAAGATTACAGTGGGTAAAAAATTATGTGTACTTGAGATCAAGAATATTTAATTAATCAAATGAGTAAAAGTAAATTGAATTTAGTTGACTCATCCTGAAGTACCTCACCTGTGTTGACTCGATTAGAGGGTAAAAAAAAGTGAAGAAAGAGGTAGTGAACATTTTCTTTTCACAGGGAATTCCTTCCATTCTGTCTTCACTTTCCCTTTCACCTTCCTCCAACTAATGTGCACTAACATGTGCAGTGTTTCCCCTCTGTCTCCTTCTCGCCTCTCTATGCTGAATCTAAACTGATGCTAATGTCCCCGGAAACCAGTCTTGATTCCCTAGTCCACATGCCCCTTTTTGTCACTTGCCAGAGATGCACCACACACACGCATCACTCAGATGACCCCTGCACACTGTACCGAAGGTCCCTCTCAACCCAGAATCTGTCAGCGGCCCCCTTCCCTTCCCATGAGTGGCCCACACAATGGAGAATGGGTCCCGACTGCAGAGTTCAGTTGCCATTAACCCCCACCAGCTGTTCCTGCTGGGGCCATTGGCCGCTCAATACGCCCCCCCAAGGGGGGCCCTCACGTTGCCTAATCTAGCCATTGTTGGCTAGGAATGCTGACAGAAAGAAAAGGGTTTTTTTCTACTTTTCCTTGTGTCCATGCAAGCGTGTGTAGCCAAGTGTGAGAGCGCAGAGAAGGCCAGGGCTAATTTCTATAGTTGCCCGTGAAGGAAGGGGGCTGCCATGGAGAATAGGCCTGTTTAGCTGCTTGACAAAATTCTTTTTCTTTTTTCTTTCTCCCTCTCTCTCTCTCTCTTTTGCAAATGCAGTGTGATTGGATGCGGATTCACCCCCCACCGTCCGTATCTCGTAATTCCTTTTAGGGACTTTTGGCAATTGAATTAGATTAAATGTATTAAAAGGTGTTTTTTTTCCGTCATCAAAAGACTTTATTGGAGCTAAAAAGATCATGAATCCAGAGATCTTTTAATGTTTCCGATATCTTGCAGAAAATAAAAAATGTAATTTATCAGAAATTGTGGAATATGTAGTTCAGTCACCTCAACAGCTGGGCAGTGCTAATATTCAAATTTTAATCTGCATAAAACTAAAACTAATAAAACTGGCTTTTTTGTAATTTACTGATTGTTATTTGCCACATAGAGCCATTATGATTTCGACAGAAATCAAAATCCCATTTTAGTTTGGTACTTTCGCCTTGTGAATATATTAACAATTAGTCCATTTCAATTAACATGAAAATTAAAACAGCATTTTCCAGTCAATTTAACCTCGAGGCAGTTAGGCTGCCATTATGATGAGCACAGGCAGAGGCCTCTGCAGGGTTTGAACATGTGTGCCACAGTCATTTGTGCTCAGCAGAACAAAAAACAAGCTCTCAACACTTTCAGAAAATCATTAGATGGGAAATTTTCCCACTTTTTCCCTTTTAATTACCTAATTCTGAGATCAGGAGAAGGACGGTGATAAAACTCCATAGACGCACTTCCACATGGATTCGCATTCTGTGATGCTTTCATTTCACAGACGGAACATGCAAGGATTTTGAAAAATAAATGTCGGAGAGACGCTTGCAAACGAGCCGCTATACGGTTTCATCTCAATCTACCAGCGTCAACGGCACTGGGTAAAACGTCCATGGTGACGAAGCACTCAGATCAGGATGTGGGAGGAAAAGCTGCGAGCGAATGGAGGAAAAGGCGCAAACTGTTAATGGAATGTGATGGGATGTGTTTGTATCATGTCATTGAAGGTGGAGGGGTGGAGATGGGGTGTACCGTGTGTGTGCCGCGCTCAAGGAACTGTTGTGACAGACTCTGGGGGAGTGATAGTTGAATCTGCCTCAGTCAATTATCTGTCGGCGCTAGACGTTTTTGTGCTAATGAGCTCGCCGGGTCCCGTGGGCAGACTTCCCCTGTCTCGCGGCTAAAGATCACTTTCATTGCTTTTGCAGAACTAATTCAGGCCCACAAAAAGTGGGAGCTTCACCGGCGCAGCCCCCTTTTACTGCTCCTTTTGTGGAGCTTTTAGAGGCGTGCTGAAGAGAGTGAGGGCTCTAACGCTGCCTCCTCTTCATCCCCACTCCATTGCCTTCCATTACCATACATATCCATATGAAAAGTCAGGCAAGGCCTGAACAGCTGTCCAGCAAAAGCGCCTGCAGAGAAAGCCAGACCCTGCGGCCCCTCCTCTCTCACAGGCCTCACAGAGGATCACTTTAGCCCTCAGTGGGCAATAATAAACCACAACCATTTAAACAGTCTTTGAGTCTGAGAGAGGGAGAGAGAGTGATGGGACCAGAATGCAATATTTCACAGGCCAGCAGAGAGCCCTCATTGGCCGGTTCCGACCTCCGGTCAGCCCCCACAGAAGTCAAGAGAGTGAGGGAGGGACAGCCCAATTGCCCACACAATACCAAATCCCCCTATCTCTTTAGAGAGAGAGCAAAATCCCCCCATCTTTTAAGAGCGAGAGCATCATGAATGGCAATTGTGTCCCATTAATCCCTTGTTTTTGAAAACCTCTCAACAATGAGAGGAAATGTTTCATATCTTATCTAGAATCACTGAATGACAACATTTACGAAAAGTTGCTGAACTACAAAAAAAACTGTAATGTTTTGTAAAGTCTTTAGAACATGTGGGTGTTCCTTAAGAGTGTCCATGTAAAACAACAGAAATATTGTATAAAACAAATGTGCCAGTGCACTCTTTGTTGGTTTCAAATTGTTTTGAAAAAAAAAAAAAAAACATTTTCAAGAAAAGTGATAAAAAAATGTAATATGGTGTAATCAATTAAAAAAAATTCTCTCAACTCAGAATTCCCCTAAAACATACACAGACCACAGCTATATAAATCCCTAATTTGTAATTCCACAGAGATCCCATTCATGAGGGATTTCCAAGCTCAGATATTTGAGCTCTTCCCACCTACAGAGCTCAATGAACTGGTTTGAGTGGGACCCCAAAAGTGCATCAAACGTTGAAATCCCCTGTGTTACCAGGGCTTGCAGGCACAGTGAGAGGTTAAATGAGTGGCCCGGGGTCACTCTGGGAGTCTTTTAGCGAGACAGGATTTGAGCACCTCGCCCCGCAAAGGTCTCCTTCACGCTGGGATGATGAGGAGGGTGATTCCCCATCAGCACTGCTGCAGACAAGCTTGTGCGGTAAACTCCCGCTGTGATGGGCGATGTTAAGTCGTGAGAGATGCCATGCGAGGAAACTTAAGACACCTTATGGGTAATTGTAAATGATCACTGGTCATTATTGGTCTTATTCCCATGTGAGGTCCTAACATTTATTTAAATGCCCGTCCTGAAATCTGCAACTTATAATTTTTGGTCTCGCAAATTCGACTACATGGATTTGGTTTGGTTCAGGTGTGCTCACTTCCTCTGAGAGGAAACAAAGGGAAAAGAAGACAAATGTGGATCTGAAAAGGATAATGAAAAGCCAGACCCGGAAAAAAAAAAGTCTGCTTGGTTTTTCATGCACTAGTTCTATATATAAGTGTGTGTGCTAAAGTGGAGGTCCTGTCCTATAAATCCGATCACCCTACACCCCCATCCTCCACAAAGCGATTGACCCCCGATTCATTGCACACAAAGCCCTGCACCTTCTCCCTCTGAATGTCCATTTTAAAATGAGGAGCAGTGAATTTGAGTCCATTATAATGGCTTTGACATGCACCTGATTATGGTAAGCTTACCGACCACTCGCCACTCTGGCCGTCGTTTCCAGCAAGATTTGTTGCGTTCTCCCAGGATGGAAGCGTTTCTCCATGCGTGGCCCCCGGCACTTACCTACTCCACCTCCTCAACCAAAACTGCATTGAACCTACAACCCTGTTTGTTGTCTTTGCATAACTGTGCAACTCAATAAAAGGAAAAGAGGGTAAGCGAGAGAGGGACGGGGGTGTAGGAAATGGACTCGAGGGGGTGTGTGGGATCAGAATGACTTCTTGAACGCATCTCTCCCTTTGGCTGCAATTAAACAAAGTACGGTGGTGATTAGTTCAGCGCAAGGAGCACAGAAAGAGACACTCTTGAATCCAAATGGAGGGACCTGACTGGCCTTTCTAGGCGGACAATGGACTGAGTTTATTGCAGAAACCTGCTTACCCTCCTGCATGGCAAACCATGGGAACTCCAGTCAGGTGGAAACTTTTCTCTCTTTCTCGCTCTTTCTCTCCCCCCTACATCCCTCCCCTACCCCCCAGTGACTATGGAAGTTCTCAAGGGCCACAAGGGTGAGGGGGAAACACCCCCCTCCACTGCCGGATTGATTTTTTTTCTATATTGGAGTAATCTCACTCTATTTTCCTGTATCTTTCTCTCTCTTCATCCCACTCTCTGCTATTGTTTGCGCAAAGCTAGTTAATTATTAGCCTTCGCATCATGTTTTCTCTCTCTCTAAACCATTTCTCCCTCTCGTTTTTCTCTCATTCTGCGGGCTGGGAGCTGTTTAAGTTAAATTTCTCTTTTTGGATCCTGTGGGAAGCTCTTGCATGGCCCGCGTGTGAACACATAATGAAAACAATTTTACGCTGCTGAGGCAAGTGGGGACCAATTACAGACCTAACAGCCACCTGCAGAATCAAAACCCCTTGTACCCCACCAGCCAATCCCCCTCCCTCCTGTTCTTAACCTCATGAATATTTAATAGGCTGATGATGTAATGAATGGCCTGGGCCAGGTGAGGAGGGGTGGGAGTAATAAGTCTCCCAGCTGGAGGTGATGTAGTGGGCCCCCGTCTCCCCGCGCCAGTCCTTGTAGCTGGCGCTCTGGGATAGCTGACCCCGGGGCGGGAGCGGTGAGTCGGGAGAGGGGGAGTGAAGTGACAGGGGCGTACGATGCCGTGTGGTGCTCCCTATACCTAACTAGCACCACCCCAAATCTCTTGTTGGCCGATTTTACACATGCTGCCCCGTCCAAAAGGAACAGACGTCAGTCCTGACAGACCCCCCCCACCCCCCCACCCACACACACACACACACTTTAATTTGATAAGAAGCACACCCAATGGGAATTAAACAAGTATTACACGCCGCAGCTTTCGCTCACTTGCCGTTTATCCACATCCCTCTCTCTTACTCTCTCTCTCTCTCTCTTCACAAACTCTTAAGGGGGATTGTCCTTGTGATTAACACATGCTGGTGATGGTCATAAATAATCTACTGAACACAAGCACCAATTGTTACAAGATTATGAGATAGTACAAGAGGGAATTACATTTGTATTTGATCTGCACTCCCTGGAGACTCAATGTTAAAAGTACAAAAGCACAAACTTTTCATCCTTTTAAAAGTAGATCATTTTTGCAGTGTATATACCAGGTATTGAATATCAAGTGTCAATCAGTTCTGAATCACATTTTTACACTGTCACGAGTGTGTCTAATTTCTCTACTAACAACACTGGAGAATTCTGTCAGTCATTGTCTGTCAATTTCCACCAATGTCATTTCCATCACATCTCAAACAACATGTTGTTTAAAAGCATTACATGATGGAAATAGAAATTAAAATGACTAACTAAATGGTTAGTTAGCTAATTAGTTAGTTAACTAAGGTTAATTGCATGGCTAGCATTTTATGTATTATATAAGTACACACAATAAAATATTATTTTCACAACTGTTGCATAATTTGACAAAATTACAAGCTGATAGAAAATGATGCAAAATGAAAATATTCCATTAACAAATAATTTAAGGATTTTTTTGAAAACATATTTTTTTATACATTTTATAAATATTCATACTTTATGATGTTTTTTCATATTTTAAGATTGAAAGTCTGCATATGGGACACGGTTAAAGCAATACAATCTATGAATAAAAGTAATTTTAATAAGTTAGTTTTGTTTTAGTTAATAAATTAAACCATTTTAGTTGAAAAAGGAAATCAACCCCTAGGAAATAAAAGTACCCGAAGCTGAAAAACTTTAATTTAGATGTTATATAATAATAATAGTAAGAAGAAGATGCATTCGTAGCATTAGTTGATCAACATGATCAGTAGTTGAACTATTTCTTGGGGGTCATGCATTGTTAAGCTGCCCTGAGGCTCTCATGATTCAAAGCATAATATGTGTCACTCTGTAATAAGTGCACAAGTGTAGCTCTATATTTATTAGAACAAATGGAAAATATCCATGAAAAGAAAAATTAAGGGCCACATGTACAATTAAGTTAATTAAAACATATATCTGTATTCATGATTAAATATTTTGTCGAAAAAATTCCAATCCAATTGTTACAAAAAATTACCGTATAATAAAAAAGTTTCCTAAACTAGGATAAGTGAAGGCCCATACATGTGGAACGTCAGGGAGATTTACTCATACACTTGTCATTGTATATTGCATACACTGTAAACCCGAATAAGTTGGCACAACTCAAAAAATTTAAGGCAATAAATTGCCTCAAATTTTTTAAGTAAAGAAATTCAAAGTTTAAGTAAGCAGAACTGACATATTTTTATTTTGTATTTGTACATTTGAATTGTTCTTAACTTGAAATGTTTGAGTACACTAATTCATACATTTAACTTAAAATTTCATGGAATCTCAATGTGAACACTTTTATTAGTATAAACTTAGCTAGCTTTAACAAGCTAGTTTGCTAACATACTATTTTGTTAACTTCTTAACAATAGTATGCTATACAGCAACACTTGCAGCAATATAAAGGTTTTATTTGCTCTCAAATCAAGCTCATGCACCACTTGTCACCATGATGGTAACTATCCTAAAAATAACATTAACAGAAATTCTTCTAAATTAGCATAACGAAACATTAATCATTACTAAATCACCCGCTTAACATTAATCTTGCACAAAAAAACATTGTATTACACTTAATTTTAGCATTTACTCTCCCTTTCGAGTGCCATCGGCAAAGCATGCTGGGAAATATACATCCCAGCCGTTTCAGTTCAACTTAAGTTCGTCTAAATTAAAAGAAATAATTTCATAAAACTCAAAACAATGAAATAGTTCAGTTTACTTAAAATATATCCATTCTGTGAACTTGAAAGAAAAAGAAAGTGCTAAATACTCATAAAAGTTAATTTGACTGAACTAATTAGTGTAATTTAAGTTTTTCCTACTCAAACCAATTAAGTATTTTGAGCGTTAGGGTTTACAGTGTAAGCATACGTGTATTAATATTCGATAAATAAGCGATGCCCTTCCAAACACACTCCCAAGATGAGTCCACATCAGAAAAACCAGCAGAGGCAATGGGTGAAAAATGGCTTGGAAAAAGTTGAGATTATGCAATGGTTTTCTCCCACCATCAATAAAGCGAAGGCATGACGAGTGCGTTTAGCGCGCGCGCATACCGGGTGGAGGTGAGCTGTAATAGATGAGCCGATGAAGGTTAAACAGGGGCCCGCGAGGGAGCGCGGCACATCTCCGACAATACAAGAGGCGACAGAGCAGACAGAGAGCGGAAGAGGAGAGAGGCACTATATTAATCTTCTCCTAATCTCGGCCGCGCCGACAGCCGAAAAGCACCGCTGACTTCATTCCTTGTAACAACTGGAGACAAATGAGCATGCTTGTTACATTAGTTCTGATAAAGGACGCGCGGGAAAGACAATGGCCCTCAATTTTTGATTTAATCAACCCCTCTATGTGATGTATTTCGGAAAATGATAAAACAGATCAATCAAGGTGGATCAGACACGAGAGGGGAAGGGGGCAAATATTTGATTTTAGCATGTCGGCTGATATGGATGAAATATACACGGGATAATGAAGAGGCCTCTGCTAACGCTGCACAGATCCGGGCTAATACAGCGCGCGAGAGATTGAAGCCGGCTGCAGGTTCTGCTAGCCAAACCAGGGCGGGATTGATGAAAGAGAGGCAGGGTGAGATCTGTGGAGTCTTAATCTATCTCCTCAGAGCGGCTCATTCGTTACAAAAATGACAGTGTCTTCTTATCGATTTTACACTGAGAGATCAATCAGCTTCTACCCCGCAGCAGGCAAAATTTACAGTCTAGGACCTGAAGCCCAGACACACATACATACACACATACACACACACACACACACACAATCTGAAAACAAATCAAAATTAGCTAATCTGAGCGAATGAATCTGTTGCTCTGGGTATCAGCCTGCAGGAAAACACACATGCGCAGCCAGCCCCTCTATCAATCACACAAACTCACAAATAGATACACACACAGCATATTGTTCGTGCCGCTGCAGAATAGTTATTGAAACGCTCATCTCTTCCTTTTATTTATCATGTCTTCAAGGCTCAGCTTCAGCCTTCTGCAACATAAACAAAAATCGCTTTATGAATAGACATTGCAAGATGACACAATGCAAGGTAAAATAAGCTTTTTTAACAAGTGCAATGGCATGTTTTTTTCTTCATTTTTTCTTTCTGCGCTTAAGAGCAAGATGTAATTCTAGTTTGGACAACATGGATATTAATTAAGTTGACCTAACTTAGGTAAAAAAAACAGGTAACCTGTAACACTCAATTTTTTTAAGTTAACTAAGAACCTCCTTATACTCATCTAATGAGTAATAGACTGTGCTCTAAATTTCTAAATTTAAAAGGCAACTAAAGATTTAGTAATCCAAGGAGCTACAAACCTTTACATTTGATATTCAAAGCCCACTACACAATATGGACATTGTTTGCTTCTTAAAACTAGAGGCAAATATTAAAATATATAAAAAATATAGTAGACAAATATATTAAATTCAACCGTTGCAATGAGATGCACATATGCGTCAACACAGAAACTACAAATATGACTGGACCATATGATAGCTAACTAATATTGACAACCGAAGCTTAAGCCAGTACAATGTAATGCAATGATCATTTCTAAATAATAGCTCCAATTCATTTTGGGAACTTGCACAACATTGTGCAAGGTAAAATTGTTGGTACAGAGGACTCAGTTTGAAAAGTTGACTTGGGACAGCATGTGGAGTTTATAACAACTACTCGAGTAATGTCAACAAAATTTTTGCTAGAAACATGTTTAGAGTATTTTTGTTCAGTCCACACAAAATGATAAACTGACTCCTCCCTTCAGGCTACTTTACATTTGTTAGAAGAACTTTTGCTGACACTTTACAATAAGGTTTCATTAGATAACATTAGTTAACAACTTTAGTTAACGAACTAAGAATTAACAATACTTCTACAGCATTTTAAAATCTTAATGTTCATTTCAACATTTACCAATACATTATTAAAATGTATTAGTAAATGTTTTTATTTGTTAACATTAGTTAATGCACTGTGAACTAACATTAACAAACAATGAACAGCTGGATTTGTATTAACTAATATTAACAAAGATTAGTAAATACTGTAACAAACGTATAGATCATTGTTAGTTCATGTTAGTTAATACATTAACTAATGCTAACAAATGAGACCTTGTAGTAAAGTGTTGTCGAACTTTTTGCAAGTTGAAAAGGAAACCCCAAAGTCACAGTCAAGTAAACTACATTCACAATATGCCTTGGCCCTTGAGTGTCTTATTGCAGTCATAAAAATGAAGGATGCAAATCTTCCTTCTTTTTTAGTCGTTTTGCTCTGCCATTATTATCATAACCCTCATGTTTTTCCAAACCTGTATGACATTGTTTTGAGCCCCAATGACTTCATATGACTCACTGTTATCGAGTAAAACACAATGAAACATTTTTCAACAAGTTTTGTGTTCCACAGAAGAAAGAAACCATAAATGTTATGGGACGACATGAAAAGTAAAGAATTCTTAGTTGAACTTCTCCCTTCCACTTGACGATACAGTTCCTGAAAAATAATAGTCCTCTATGGAAGCTGCGCAATGATATAATGAAAATGTCAAAGGTGTAACTATACCTTGTATTGACCAACAGCAACAACTATTCATTTTATAAAACATAATTAAAGTCATAAACGCCTATTCTGAGTTGACTGGACAGAAGCATCTCATCAGGCTGCCAACAAACTTTGACTTTAGCAAACCGTATTTAGATTGATATCTTTATTGCATTTAAGTTCAAATAAATGTTAAGGGTCATCTTGATTCTTACCACAAAAATGTGTGTTTTTAGTGTGACGCTAAAATTTGCACTTTAAAAATCGGAATAATTAGGGGTCTTTATTTACAGTAAGTGCTTTTTTACAACATACACAAATATGAGAGACAAAGCGGTCAGAATGCTGAGAGTAGATTAAACGTACGTTTTACCATAGACAAAGCGTTCATTTAAATCCTGAGCTAATATACTTGTTTTCAAGAATCTGACAAAATATTTCACCAGCTGAGGCCGTAATTGGGCTCCGGCACGGGAAAGCGGCGCTAAATGAGGGGTCAGTCAAAAGCAGGGCATGACTTTGTGGCTTTTGCGCCTCCATTTGCTTTGACAGTCTCAGCCTCAAAGAGCTTTCAAATGCAACATCATAGCAAACAAATGACTCTTTATCCTCCATCAGTTATATAAAGAAATAATTGGAATCTGAAAGTTCATTTACAAAGGACTAGCCATCGCAATCACAACTATAATGTATGGGTGTGGGGCGAGAAAAAAAGGCATAATTGGTTTGGTAAAGATCGCTTTCCATTACACCATAAAGCACTACACAATAGAAAAGGTCACCAATTAAGCAATCATGAATACCAAGTACTGTGGCTGATGAAAATAGGCCAGTGGTTTAAATAGATTTGCAAGCAATTTACCTTTTCACAATGTTGGCAATCTGATGCAATTTGCTTGCAATTTTGCCGGCTTTCAGTAGCACTCCAAGCTGACACTACACGGACCAAATGGCCGAGCGGCGCTCACAGAGAAAATGTAAAACTATCTTGGCTGCATCAAGGTATCAGGACGCCGCTTCATCAGGAAAATTACAACAATTAGCATAAGTGGTTAGGAAGCAACATTTTAAATGTCAGCCACTGAGGCAGTGGCGGAGGTTTGGGCCAGGGACAGACGAGAGAGCGCCGTGTCCTCTCCGATGGACTCGCAGGAAACACATGAGGCAATCACCCATCATGCAGCAGCCTTGATGGGCCCGCAATTGCCGTGACATTCTACTCATCGCTGGCTGTCATTCTGTGCCACTCACTTTTTTTTCCTCTCACTGTCTTTCTACCTGACGCTTTCCTGGTTTCCTTTGCTGCAGAATTACCCCACATAATTATGAATGCACGGATCCCTCAGAAGCCTTTGCACAATATTTTTTATTTTTACTATAAATGTCCAAAACTTCACATGCAATGTTTGGCAGAATCAGTCATCAGTGCAGAATCGAAAGTTTTTAGAGATCACAGCAGTAACACTGGGTTATTGGTGAGCTGCTTTTATGGAGTAACTGTCTGCAATTAAGCATTTAAACTAATTGTATTGTTAAGTTTCTAAAATGTTTATTTTATTCCCTAGTAATCGTAGCTTTTTACAATCCCATCCTCTTACATTATCTAATGAATAGGGAATCTTCTATTGTCTCTTTAATGTTAAAGGTGATGTCTGTATTTGATATCTGAGAAGTGACTGAGGGTCTGACCCATGTCAGGAATATAACAAGGTTAACTCATTTAGCCCGGCACTTGGTTTATAACTAATTTATTTGATCATTATACACTCCAATTAATTCTATTCGATTTTGTGGAATGAGTTTTCAGTTTGATCCATTTTATTCTGCTGTTCTGTATTAAACAACTTAATTCTGTAACGACAACTGTGTCTAGGCTCATGAAGGTCAATAACGCACGACACGTACAGTATCCACTAACACATAAGCATACTACACATCTTCAGCTCTTTTTAGGGTTTACAACCTTTGGAACAAGACCGGGGTTGAGAACCACTGCCCTAAAGCATCGTTAGCCAAATATGGTTCCATCGTCACCAGCATAATTCAAAGATTCTGTGTTTCCCGAAACCATAGTTCCAGCGAACATTCGCAAACAGCATTGAAAAGTTGGAACTATAGCTCTCAACCTGTGGTTATAAGCATAGTTGTTTTGTTAGTATGACATGTGGACTTGCATAGATCATGCTCTTGAGCAAAAAAAGCAAACAACGCACAGTACATTCTGTCTTTCATTCCAAATATATACAAATTCCATAATATGTATTTTAGTTTGTCAAGAGAAATAAAACGCTGGTTTTGAAGAGTGCGGATGCTCTAGTAACCCCCGGAGTGACGTAAGAGGGAACTTGCGATTGAATGAAACATCTGGAAATAAAGCAAAACAACAAAAATAGTAGTCTTCAGATGCCATGTTCGTTATTTACAGCAATAATCTGACATAATTAATAGACATTATTACTCCACCACTTGAGTGACGCCATTAACAATAATGACTGATGTGTGACATGGGCTGTGTCCGAAATCGCCCCTATACCCTTAAATAGGGCACTATTTGAGGGGACAACCATTTATAGTGGTGTCCGAAACCATAGTGGACGTTATCAGGTGCACTCATTCAATCCCACAATGCACCGCAATAACGAGTGTACACTCAATAGCTAGATAATACCCATAATGCACTATGAGAGTCGTGCGCCAAATGAATTCCCGCGTTTGAGCAGAAGATGGTGCCCGCAGCTGAATCATCCATCCATCCTTTTTAAAAATTGCTGGTCCAATGTGGCTACAGCGTAATATCATACTGGTATAAATTCCTTTTTAATTGATTATACATTTTTTAAATTAAGGTTTATACATAGTTTCCATAACAGAGTTCAAGATAAATCTTTTCATCTTACTACTGGAGCTGCCAGTTTGCTAAGTTTTAAATAGTTATTAAACAGCAAGCACAAACTATGCAAAAGCGGCAGCCCTTCCGAAGCACTCAGTGTCCGAATTCACTCACTCATTTTCATTCACTCCTTCAAGTGAACTATATTAGTGGTCTAATGTAGGGAATAGTAAATGAGGGTATAAGGGGCGATTTCGGACACAGTCAAAGGTAATATGTTTTCGGAAAACAGTCATGACTAACTAGTTAGTATCTGCAATGATGCATTGTACTTTGGTGGTTAAGCAGCGAGTAACGTCGTTGTATGGAAACGTCCCAGAAATGATTGTTAGCAAAAAAACCTCCAGTTAGACTGGGGGAAACACTGTATCAGCTCGGACACAGCATTTCGACAGTATCAACGCAAATATACTTGGATCTACTTAATAATACAGAAAAAATTATGATTTACTAGATTATTGTAGTTTTTAGTTACTTGAAATTCCATGCAATTTTTACAATCAGTAAGTATTATGCACAATTCAGCTTTTCTTTCCCTTAGATTTTTAAATTCAAACCAACAAATATGATAGGTTGGATTAATGCATTTTTCTTTTCAAGTTCAAATAGACCTACTGGATTTGTGAGAATAAGCACATGAACATTAAACTAATTTGCAATTGAAATATATTTTAGGTAAATCATAGATGTAATCAAAATAGGCTACTGTTAAAATGACAAATTTGGCAACCTAATAATTTGGCAACCTAATAATTTTACTTCAATGAACACACTTATGGAAGGTTGATCTAAAAGAAAAAAAGAAGAGATATTCAAATGGCTGCGCTGTAAAACACATAATTTGTTACAGTCCATGTATCATAACCTCAAGAACAATTAAGGAAGAGACATTGTACAAACTGTAAAGTACATTATTTCAGATGCCAGAGGTGGCATCATCTCATTTTTTTAGAGTTTAGGTAACATCTTTAACATATCTCCATGGACTGATTATGGTCTGTCAATCAGTGCGCAGAGGTGCCACGGAAACCTGTCCATCACGCCAGCAGCGTAGCCAAAGTTTAAAACCTGTTCAAAATTATTAGGGTGAAGATGTACACAATATTGTGACATAAACTTAGTATTTACGCTCATGTGCATATCCTCATCCATGTGTGTGTCAGGTCTGTGTGACACGAACCTTAAAGCTTCAAATGCGTTCTTATTGACATTTTCCACAGTGCCAGCACAGAGCATAAATACCTAAGATGGCCCTAATAGCTTTGCTGTAATTATGTTTCAGCGGTTAGAGATTCAAACCTAGAGTGAGCCAAGTAGGAGGTCTTGACTCGTATCATGGTGAGTTTAAAAGCAAGCGTGGGCAGTGCTACAATTACAGAACAACAGTTCTCTTCATCAAGGACCCCCCCCCCCCCCCCCCCCCCCCCCCCCCCCCCCAATCTAACAGCTAGTTAGGATTATCAGTATGTGTAGCTTGCAGGGGCTAGTGGTCTTGCCCCCTGGTAGACAAATATGCCTACGGAGGGTCCTTGATTAAAACATGGATTTACAGTAAGAATCAAGAGTCATCGACAGGAGGAGGTATGTTTGTGTGTTTAAAGTAATGAATTATGGCAGAAGCTGCAAACCTGCTATACTTGGGTGTTAACGACCAATGACGCATAAGAGTGTCCACAGTAAAGGAAAGGAAAAATCTTGTTTAAAACGTGCCACATTCTTAGCAATGAACTTTTTGTGTTCACTCTGGTTTCATATTGCTCTGTAAAACATTTTGCTTTCAAGAAAAGTTTCACTTTAGAGACTCTAACGTCATGTGTTCTAACCAAGAAGTAAAAAAGTACAAATATATTTTCCTTAAATCTTGAGTGCACGTCAGTATACACATCCTAATCATTATTATAATTTTTTTTTTTTAAATATATAACATTTTTGGTAAGTCGCACCACATGAGCAACAAACAACTATCTATTATAAGCCTTGTCATTAAAAAGGTCAAATTATCATATATTTTTAAGAGACTTGTTGACCACAGTCCTGGGCGCCTGCAGGGGTCATCTCTATGATATCATTTCCTGTTGTACTGTTTGTTTGTTTGTTTTAATCTCAAGGTAATGTTAACCATGAGAATTTTGTTGGTTGCACCACGTGACTTTGACTACAAAATATAAAAAATAGTAGTAAAGTGTTTTGTTAAACTATAAAAATATTCTATTTTTAATATTTAGCCAGATTCACTAACAGTTTGCGCCAGCAACCCTCTTTTGGAGTTAAAAACCTACTGTCAGGATTTACTAAAGACATGCAGTGAAAAATTAGCGTTGAAAATACGTGGGTTATTTTTGCGGCTGACCATATTGCATATGCATCTTTAGGAGTTTCCCTTTCAGACGAAAAATTTGTGGGAAGAGAGTATTTAAATGAATCATGCAAGGTAATTTACTAAGGTTTGCGCTCGTCAATTTACTGGAATTTGTGCTATTATTTACCGCCCAAAAAAACATGTCTTAAACCAGACGCTTAATTTCCACTGCTTTTGGTAAATTGCATTGGTCATTAGATAGTAGATCACGCACAGAACTTTCCACTCCCATCGGCACTTTTTTATAATTGCGCTCTCACGTTAATTTGTCCTGTTTAGTAAATCTGGCCCTTAATGTATTTTTTAAATACAAATTCAAAGCAAAAAATGATTCGAATACGCCATTTTTAATAAATGAGAGTGATTTATATATACTCAAGATACAATTCAACTTAAGAAATAATGCAGGAGTTGTGATGGGCCAACATGGTACCCACAGTTCCCATGGTTCAGGGTTAGTATGTGCCTGTGTGCATGTGTACAGATGGACATAGCTTGTTCCCCTCCATTCTGCTCTTTTGTGTCAGCGTTCACCATAATTACATCTGATGAGTGGTGGTAGCAGGGGGAGGGAGGACCCGGGCAATCGGGCAGGTGACGGGATGGAGGAGAGGAACCTGTGGCAGCCCCCTGCGCCATCCGGTACACCGTATCCCCGTCTGACAGCTAATTAGGACAGACACAGATTTCTCCCCAATGTAACAGATGTTGCCTAATCAGTCCAGCTTCGGAGCTCCCCGCGCCAGCTACATTTCATGCACAATTTAACTATCTAAAAGGAACGAGAGACTTAATGCATTGTAAGGCCAGCACAGCTGTTTTGCTTAGCAGAGGCACAGATAGAGAGAGAAAGACAGTGAGAGAGAGGGAGAAGAAGAGAGAAACTCATTGTCTAAAGCAAAGTGTGCTTTATTTAATTCAAACAGAGTGTTTATAATGTCATAATGCTATAGTGCGGTAATAACAGCACTGCAGGTGCCAAAGATTTCAGCTCCGTTGCTCACTCTTACCGAACACAAGATAATAGAGCTGTTGAACACAGTTCTGTTTATTTCTGGGGAAAAAAATAAATCTGTGGCCTTTTGGACAAACTACTGGATTTACGACAGATAATTCAAACTCCACAGCCAACATATTGATTAGATGCAACAAACTAATATGAGCACATTTTTCCTTAATCAATGTCTTATACATGTGTTTACATGTGAAAAATGTGTTTAAAATGGTGTACACACATGAGATAAAGACTACAGTCACATCAGTGGCCTAATAAAAGCTATTTCACTTTACAAAAAACGGGTCACCTAAAGGAGGCGGCCATTTTGAGATCACATGAACAGCTGAGTATCACCAACCAAAGTCCCTTTAAGACTCGGCCATCTTTGAAAAGCCTCTCGCTGCATGCAAGTGCAGCTCCTATCCCTTTGAATAGGGAAACATCAAATTCACCAAAACTGTTTGTATTAAATTTCGTATTTGAAATCCCCAATGAAATCTAACAGCCGTCTCATAAAATTTGTTTCTAAACTCTCGATTCATGACAAAAACCCCCCAGCATTTTTCAAACTGGACCAAGCTAATGCGCATGCGCAGTCCTTAAGCGCGTGTCTCAGAACACTGACTGTTAACCGGAGCTTCTAACAGCAGCTGCAGTGACACGATGACTTTACCAATTGGTGATTGGCTCTTAGAAGCAGGGACTTATTCTGCCATAATGCGCATTGCACTTTCTCCCATTCATAGTAAGTGCACCGTCTTTCTGTTAAAGTATTTGGTATTACTGGCTTTATATACTGTAATTGGACCATTTCATTCAAAAAATGTATCAAGTCTCATTGGGAATATATTTCAACAACAGAATCTGCACCTGAAAGCTTTTGCTTTTAAGAAGTACATCCACACCACTAGGTGTCAGTATAACGCCCAAGATGAAGATCATATCAGCTAGCGCAACATATAAAAAAAAAATACTGAGCGCACCTTAGAGCAGAAGACATGCAAGGCACATCGAATATGACAAATGTGTCTCTCTGACCACCCTCCACTTCCTTGACTGCCACCATCAGAACAACTGGTGTTTTCTTGCTTGTTTATCTGATGCGTCTGACAGCTAATCTCTCTCCAACTTCCAACAATCACACTTGTAGAGTGTAAAAAAAAAAGGCAGGGGGAAAACTCTGACTGATGAAATCAGTTAGTAGTTATCATGCTAACCATTACCTGTCGGTTCCTCTGCTTCAATTTAAAAGGGCATTAATTTCTGAAGAGGAAACCAAGGGCAAGAAGAGAAAAGGCAGCCAGATAAACAATGACAATGGCCTTGTATTTTTCTTTGTCTTTTTACTTTTTGATGGAATTTTTAGAGCAAGTGAGAGCTGGGGAAAACCTCTTAACCTCGTAGACACACAAATGATAGAAAAGAGAGTACTTATTTCAGATGAAGTGCTTATTCTGGATGCTTTTAGTCTTTGTATTGAATCCTGAACTGAAAGAAAATTCACTCATAAAAAAAAGTCATACAAAGTATAGGTGTGTATTTGCAGGAGGGCTATTAATCAAATAAAACTACTAGTTAAATTATTCATTATTTAAATCAAATTAATCACATTAGGATTTTCTTGAAAAATTAAAAATGATACAAAGACAAGTAAATCATTAAACAGACAAAATTAAAAGTGAATATATTAATATATTGTTTGTTTTATCTATTAATATTTATTATTAATAACAGTTAAACCTCAGATTGACCATTTTTCTACTTCAAGGTTTGAATTTCACTGATGACATGGAAATATGGATCTTAAATTGTTATTAAAAAAATAACATCTTAAATTGACTGGCTAAATGTGTAGTACAATGGAAACAGTGCATATATATGGTACTATTTTCTACTTCTGCTGTTAAAATAATCCAAAGATACTTATTATCAATATCAAAAAAAATTCTTTATTATTCTTGTGCAC
The DNA here is from genome assembly GCF_029890125.1 of Rhinichthys klamathensis goyatoka. Taxonomy (NCBI): domain Eukaryota; kingdom Metazoa; phylum Chordata; class Actinopteri; order Cypriniformes; family Leuciscidae; genus Rhinichthys; species Rhinichthys klamathensis. The sequence goes on from NW_026606897.1 coordinate 2,171,409, forward strand.
AAAAGTGGTCTATTCCCAGGGGCTTTTTCTAGCAGTATTTATGTTCAACTGAATTTCCCCTCTTTAACTTGCATGGAAACTTTTTACAACCGTTTGGCGTTTTGCACATGTGCCAGGTGAATAGATTTCCAATACAAATGCTCTTTCAGGGCTATTTATAACGTTGCATTCTCTGAGTCCTTGCCTATAAGCTAAAAAAACAAACAAAAAAACTTTATCCTAATACCTTGAAACGTACCAAGCACTTTCGTGTCTAACGTTACAAGGCAGATTTGCAAATCACTCCTAGAGAAGAACTAAATACCCCTTCACTTTCTTCTCTGATTGGAGATGTTATGGAAATACATTGGAAATCCCCACAACCCGAATACAGATCCCATTTAGCAAGAGGAAGAGCGGTAATTACATGCTATGCTGCAGTCTGACAAGATGAGGTGTTTATACCTGAAAAAACATGCTGCCAATTATGCTTGCTACCAGGACCAGCCACGTAAACCAGCATGACCTTAACCTCTCTCAGCGCCCCGCTGAGACATCCACGATAATGCATGCAATATACAGAGCATCAAACCCGTCACACATACCATAACAGGAAAGAGCATTGTTTTGTTTTGTTCCTGTCTAGGAATTATGTACAGTATCACAGAAATGCAATCCAGGTAGAGTGCATTTCATAACCTATAGATTTATACCTGCTCCACCACTATCTCGAGTTACTCATACTCTCCAGGCTGTTTCTCTTTCTCTTTCCATATTATTGATGACAGCAGCGAGCACGCGGTTAGTCAAGAGCTTTTGACGCTTGACCCTGCTCAGTATTTGCTCTCTATTCATAGCCACTGATAGCTTTTTGTTTGTTATAACCACCCAATTTATGCCTCTCCGGATAACCGAGAGCATTGATTGACTGACAGAGGGTTCAACGCAGATTGCTGGAGGTGAGGAGTGCCTGTAATGGTTCTGCTCCTCCATGCATTAAAAACTGCAACACATCATCCAAATCACTTCGAATCGCAAATCGCACATTATTAAGTGCTCTGTCTATACTATGAGGAATCGATGGTATAATAATTGCATTTGTTTTCGCCCCAAAATGAAAAAGGTTCATTATGTCTCGGCTCTCGGCGCGATGTTGTGGGCAGATTATAGTACACCGTTCACTCTTTCGGTTTTGTTTCTTTCTCTCTTCTAAATGTTCACTAATCGTTAAGTTTTGTAGCTCTGCATGCAGCTGTCAGATGAACTGAACACATCCTCCTACACTCTAATTGACCCAATCTCAGTTTCTCGTGACAAACAACATGACCCCATGGCCTCTGAAATTACTACTTTGACTGTGAAACCTAAAAAAAGAACTAATTGCTACTTTAATCCACTCATGCGCTCATGAAGTTTGACTTTAATTTCATTGACACAAAAAAAAGTTGCCAGGATTAGTTTGGCAACAACAGTTCGAGATCTAAACGAGGGTAAAAGCGAGTGTTCAGAATCACTAACTCATTTTAATGGTCAATATTTTTGTTCTTGATTGCAAATCAATGTAATCTATATTGCTGAATGGCATTAGGTTAAAGGGTCAATGATTTATAAGTGTCCACAGTAAAGAAAAGGTAAAATCTTTCAAAAAACAAAAAGCTTAACTCATGCCAATTACGTTCTTAGAAATGTAGTCCTGTGTTCGTGTTGGTTTCATATTTCACATTTTCAAGAAAGGTTTCCATTTAATCACTCTAAAAATGTTAAAAAAAAGTAATAATACATTTTCCTTAAACCTTGAACAGATGAGAGTGTACACATCTTAATCATTATTTTAAAAAAGTTTTTAAAAATATATACATCACTGAGCCTAAAATCAAACATAAATGCTGAATTATAGGCTCTTAACATATTCAAACAAAATATGCACTTTTGCCCTCATTATTCTTCTTTGTCCATAACGCACTAGTTAGTGTATGCATGTGTGTGTGTGTCTGTGTGTGTCTCTATGTGTGTGTGTGTGTTTGTCTTACTGGGACCACCCCTCCACTCCCCCTGGCTGTGTGTCACACTTAACAAGATTATCCCTGTGGGCTCCCGACACCCCTAACACCCCTGACCGCTCCCGCTGAGCCAATCACCCATGGTCCCATTCACACAAGCAGCCCCCTCTACACCTCACACGGGGGCCTTTCAGATCACAGACCGTACGCATCTTGGTTACCGTCGAAGTCAATATGGAGCTCCTCTCTAACCTCTTAGCCAGAGTGCTTTAACCAAAGTCACCTCTTTAAAAAGAGAGGATGATGGGTAATAGATTCTCTAGAGACCTGTGAGGGGCTGCAAACGGTCAGTGGGGCAGTGCTCTAACCATTAACCCTTGAGTGAAACTCGCACCTCCACACAATCAGAGCTTGTTACGAGCTATTTCGGGTCAAAAAACTCATCCTTTATTCATCTGACATTCGCGGTTCCATCCGAGACTCTCGTATCAAAGCGCCTGCTTGCCGGCGGGCTTGTTCGCCTACATGCGTAACGACAGATCCTCCAGCCCCGCGTTATTCCTCCTCTGCGCTGATGTGAGGAGTCGAGCGTAAAATGGAAGCGATTTATTAACGAACCATTAGGGACTGCTTTATAAATGCCCCTTCCCAGCATGCTCGGCGGGTGGTGTGGCCAGGCGGATTAGGCCATGCCGGTTTCGGTGACATGAGAAAGGAAGTTCCCCGCCGTGCGTGTGAAGAGCGGCAAGGGAAACACAAAGCAGGGGCCGCCCTTTCCCCCTGCTCGCTACAGGGCCCTGGGTTCCAGGGGCCTCACAATGGGCTGAAGGGACATGAATGAGCTGGCCAGGCCGGTGGCAGTGGAGGTGGCTGGGTGACAGGGTGTGAAAGGGGCCAAGGAAGAAGAATAGCACAATGGGCCAGATAATGAGGTAGATTCCACGGGTCAGCAAAGCATTCACCTTCAGAGGTTCACACACACACACAGATACCTGTGGGACTCTTTCCGCCCGCTCTCCATTCACAAAAATCATCCATGAGGTGTGTGAGAAAGTCCCCCCCCCCCAAAAAAAAAGATATGAGTTGGCCTACATGTATTGTGGCACCTCTTTGGCTTGTTTTCCAGTCATAATTAAAAGTTCTTTATTGGCATCAATGGTTCCATGAAGAACCTTTAACACACATTGCACAAAAGGTTCTTCATGGTGGTTCTGAAATGTTCTGAAAAGTCCATTGGGGAATCAAAAATGGTTCTTCTATGGCATCGCAGCAAAAACCCCTTTTGGAACCTTTTTTTTTTTAAAGTGAAGATGCACGTTTATTTGAACAAACTCGCTGCATCGTAACCAAACGCAATAAAAACAAGTAGAGACTTGCAGGACAAGCCGACACGACTTGTACCTGCAATCTGCGAAAGGAAAAACAACATTTTGGCCTGCTTTTCCGCACTGACAGATTGCCATCATGCTGTTTAGGACAAAGTGTGGCAGATCCAGTTTAACCGACAAATCAGGCCTCAGTCTAAGCATAAGGGGAAGGATTAGCCAAACTGAATGGCTGAAAGAAACTCAAGGCTATCAAATAGCACATGTTCGTGCAGCGCTGTGCAAAATAGCCACATTAAGAGCTTTAGACAGGGGAATTGGCGCTTATAATGCTTTTAGTATGGAGCTTTTGTCATTCAGTTCAGTTCAGGTGATTCCACTGAGCAGCCACATAGGAGCCGGGCGTTAAAATGGTTGTCATCCACCCGCCCTCGTCGGCCTACTTCAGATAACCGTTTCACAGTAAGTGCGACCCATCAAAATTAGACTTGGTCACTAGGAAGCGCCTGCCATCGGTATCATCATAATCCTCCTCAGAAACATGAGGAACGTAGCGGAGATGCCCAGACATTGTGCTCTCCGGCTGGAGGGGCCGCGGGAGAATATGGACAGACTAGATACGCCTCCTCACTCTAGACGGGACCTTTACAGCGCTCTTAATCTAATTAAGTAAATAACTTTATAAGTGATCACCTCTGTGACAAAACACTACTGAGAAAGCTAATTTGCTTCTTCCCTAGTGCAACAGATAATGCTGTTTTATTACACAAAGGTCACAAGGGAAATTAACTTCTCCCCAACAAGCAGATAAAAAGAGAATGCACAGGCACCCAGAATAACAAGTGCATACTGATTACATTCAACCCGGTGAGTCCCAGATGGGTTACAACAAGTGACCTTTCTCTAAGCTCCTACAAAAATGGGATATGCAAACGTCAACGCACCAACAGTGCACGCGAGCCGGTGTTTATGGGTAAAGTAATAGGGAAAGGCAAGAACTACAAGGTAGATTGTAGGGATTGTTCATTTGTCGGTGTTAGACCGTTTTTTTGGGGGGGGGGGGAAAGAAATGAGAAGACAAAAGATTTAGTTTTTTCACAGAAAACACCCCAATGAATTGCACGACTGCAGGGAATGCACAACACGTTTTCCTGCTCTTTTTTTGTTGTGTTGAGTTTGTCTGATGTTTAGACAGAGATAAATCCAAGGTAGTGAGGTTATTGTCTCTGGTCACCTTAAAATGGAAGACAACTATGCAACTATGTTTTCTTATTCATTTTTCTCACCGTCATTTGATAAACATGTAAATCTATACAAATTAAATATCCTGCTTAACATATATTATATACATGAACCCAAAAACACTTGTTTTTGAAAGGACTCTTATGCTCACAGAGGCTGCAATTATTTCCATGTGAAGCGCTTTGAGTGCCTAGAAAAGCGCTATATAAATGTAATGAATTATTATTATTATTTGATAAAAAAATACAGTAAAACAGTCATATTTTTTAAAATATCAAAATGTAATGTATTCCTTTGATGGCAAAGCCGAATTTTTATCCGCCATTATAGCATATGATCCTTCAGAAATCCTTCTATGTTGATTTGGTCCTCAACTTCTTAACATAATCAATGAAATAAACAGTTGTGCTATTTAATATTGTCATGGAAACTGATGCATTTGTTTTCAGGATTCTTAGAAAGTTCAAAAGAACAACATTTAATTGAAATATAATTTTTTTGTTACAATGTCACAGTCTTTACTGTCACTTTGATCAGTTCAGTACATCCTTGCTATATAACAGAATTCATTTCTTTAAAAAAAAAAAAAACTCTTACTGACCCCAAACTTTTTGTCTATCTATGTTCTGAATAATTTTAAATGAAATTATATATTCATGCTATTTATATATTCCTATGCATTTTAGCCTGTATTCAACATTTCACACTGTCAGGATCAGAGGGCAGACATAATGTTTTATATAAATCTGATAGATGTTAATCTAAATGGAGATTTTGGGGCTTTAGTCGTGACAATATCTCCTGCCTGAACTATTGCATGTTTCAGAAAATGCAGGCTGGAGTAAATAAAAAAGCAGGGGGGAAGATTCACCGTCATTGATCGCGGCTCAACACAGACCCTGCTGACAATCTAGGGTTTGCGCCAGTAATGTCCGCAGTCATCGACAAAATCAATGAAACTCATCCTTTCAATAGCATCCAATTATTAGCACAAAGTAAAGGCAGCCATCCCTGATAAATCACAAATACTTCATTGAGAAGACACTGACAAGATAAATGTTAATTGAAATGCAAATAATGTTCAGCCTACAAACAAGCTGCACTGTGAACAGTGAAAGTCAAAAGAAATGTTCAAATATGAAATGAGGATCTGGTGTTGAGTTTCGTCGTTATCTATTTCAAGAACATCAATTACATTATTAGACATTCAAATTCTTGTGTCTTTCAAGACTAAAATAATGAAAATATGGTTCTCGAACTATTGTCTGTGTGCCAACTGTTACCAAGCTGTGATTCTGGCAGGTGCGCAGCGAAATTCCACCCTTCACCACGAGTGATCTTGATAACACATCTCCCATTCTAATCATCATTAATATCTCATCACGGTTTGTGTTAATTAAAAAAGCTACAAGGCTGATGAGTGTTAAATGTGATGTGGCTGGGTCTTATATTCATTGGTTCGGCTCATCCCATCTTTAAGTAATTTTATAAATGTGCCAAACGTAATCAGAGAAAGCAGGACAACTTTGTCTGGCAACTTTTTTTTCTTTTTTTTTTAACAGAACCATTAGGCTACTAAGCTATTAAGCATATCAGAAAAAAACAACAGTTCAGATATGACAAAATCATCATTATCATATACACTTTTTGACCTGCACTTAGTCCTAATAGATCTTCCTCAAATTTTAAATATAAAAGTCATATCCAGAGTTTAATTATATATTACCTAGGCCTACCAAAAAGCAGATGAAATAAGGCTGCACACTTATTTAATCATTAAAACGCAAATGATACAAAGAAAAATATTGACCATGTGCAGGTGGAAGATTTCATTTTGTCCACTTCTGAGTAAATGTTGAATGTTGATTATTTAAAGAAAAGAAATCAATAATTTACCTTGTACGTCATTATTATTTTTGATATATTGAATATTGGTCAAAAACTATTGAGCAGAGCATAAAAACAAAAAATGATGTGTATTTATTCCATTTATCAACTAAAATAAAATCGTGTATAATTTTTTCCCCTTTTCTATTGGTACCATGTCTTATTATTAGAGTTAAATTCCCACTGTTGCAAAGGTTCTTACATGATTTGTGATTTAAATTAATATACAGTCATAACATTATAAAAATCCCTGACAAGAAATTAAACCTGCCAATTTTCCAGGAACTCGATGCTTTTGCCGAAAAGCCCCAGTATTAGACTCGGTTGGACCCCATATTAACAGCATGAAAACATTTCTCCTGCATCTTCGCTAATGTTAAATATAGAGGCACTGTTTGTCTAACATTTTTGGCTAATGAGCCATGAAACACATTTGCTACTGTTGACCTAGTAATTTTAAGTAATATGGCTATTAAAAGCCATTATGTGTCAGTCAGCTGGAACAGAGTGGGGTTGAACTGTTCTCAGAAGGGGTTTGAAGTGCACTGGTAAATCAGATCGACTGAAACAGCCTTGCTGTTCGCACTGTGTGATAACCAGACTGAAGGTGTGCGGGCTCACCAGGGCTGGAAGTTTATGCCACACATTAGGGGAGAAAGTTACTCTCTAAGATCACTATACCCAATAGTTTGCAGTAAAAGACAGCGTCAAATATTGTACAACATTCTTCTCCCGATTCTCCTTCATAAATGCAAATTCCCTCGAGAACCATCAGACATTCCAAGAACTAATTCCCTTCCATATGCATGAACCTCGGCCACACACACACACACACACATCCATACACACACTAATATCCTCCCAGACCTCATTAATACAGTGTTGTGGATGACTGCTCTACAGGGCCTGACTTAGAATCACAGTGGAAGGCAAGAAAATCAGATTAAACAATTAGTGTCAATTAGCCCCGGCCAAATCATTCCACAAACAATTGGTCTCTAGTGCCCCGCTTAATTACGAGCGACTCTCAGCGCCTTATCAAGAGCCTCGTCTGGCCCGTGATTCATGTCCGACTCTCCACTGTCCCGCAGGCACCATCAATTATCCTCCTGTAAACAAATCCTTGATAATAAATGACATGCCTTGCCGAGCTCTATTAGCATAGCCTTATTTATGCCTGCTCGCTAGTCACACTGCAAAACTGCAAGTGATCATGAGGCCCTCCTGATTAGAGAGGGCCGGACACTGGGGGAAACTGGGAAACGATGAGGATGTTAATAGAAACACTAGACATCCATCCACCAGAAATGATGTAGTGCACGTGTGTGTCACTGTTTTTTTTTTTTCTGTTCAGCTATCAAAGTGATAAAGTTGTTCACAATATTAAAGATTTACAAATAATTCTATGGCTGCGTTTAAGTCCATTTTTATGCCCTTCCCTCGCTAACTTCCCTCCGTCTCGTTCACTCGGATGTATGCCATTGCTTACGTTGTATGAGTGCCCACTACTGGCAGAACCCTTGAAATGTGTTTAAATGGAACCCTAAGCCCTTGATCACTTGGATTCCGCAGGGGAGACAATTTATTATTTACAGTATTTTTCCTTATAAATTTGTTTTACGCACCATTCTATAGGCCTGTATGTATGCTTGAGCTGTTACATAAATGAAAATGACAAGAATACAATAAACTATAACTGTGTAAAAAAAAAAAGTATTAAAGCATTATGCAGTTAAATGTCAAATGAACTCCAATATCATATAGAGTTGTGTGGGGGTAAATTAAGCATGATCTGCTGTGATGTCACAATCATGTTGCATTGTGGTCTATGGATTTGCCTGAAGTGTGCATATTGAGTACACTCTGTCCTTTTGACAAAATCGAGGGGTCAGTGTCTGTCCAAATAAACTTGCCCTCTTGATGAAGTTGAATGCCCTTCACCCGAGGGCAAGTGCTTAGGGAAGTTTGCGAGTGTAAAGTGGAGTTAAACACAGCCTATACAGGTGGATGATTTTTGAAAGGATTATTTTTATTAAAATTATCAATTACATTTTTTATATGAATTCCATATTGATTTTTTTTAACCATGTCTTCATCATTTTTAGATAATGTCTTATGTGTAGCCTAGATGAATGGACTATTATTATGCTAGTAGAAAAAAATCTAATTCATATTCTTGTCTTATCCTGATACACTGTAAGCCTACAATAATGATTTATATTATGAGCTGTCGGGTCGGATTTCGTGGGAAAATGTATTTTGGATTTCGTGATTTGTTCTTGATTTACTCACCCTCAAGCCATCCTAGGTGTATATGACTTTCTTCTTTCAGACTAATACAATCAGAGTTAAATAAAAAAATATCCTGGCTCTTCCAAGCTTTATAATGGCAGTGGATTGCAACCAACAGATTGAAGCTCAAAAACGTGCATCCATCCATGATCCATCGTAAACGAACTCCAAACGGCTCCGGGGAGTTAATAAAGGCCTTCTGAAGCAAAACGATGAGTTTGTGTAAGAAAAATATTCATATTTAACACGTTACAGGTAAAAAGCTTCAATCTGTTGGTTGCAATCCACTGCCATTATAAAACTTGGAAGAGCCAGGATATTTTTTAATATAACTCCGATTGTATTCGTCTGAAAGAAGAAAGTCACATACACCTAGGATGACTTGAGGGTGAGTAAATCATGAGCTAATTTTCATTTGAAAGTGGTCCAGTGTTACAATGGGTGCTTTTTAATGCTAAAATTGATGCTTCCTAATTTCCTCGCTCCCACGTCCTCCAGGCCGTGGCACTGAAAAACGGATCGTACTCAGCCATCTTGAAGGACATCTCAATTCTCTAATTGCAGTGAGGAAACTTCCTGAGGAGTCATGAGCGAGAATACAGGTGTATCATTCCTTTGCATTCTAAGGGGATGGAGTTAAGATGCGAGGAAAGGAAACGAGGATGCACAAATAAGAAATGAGAGAAGCACCCCATATATTCGGTTTGTGAAATATTTGGTTACAGTGGGTGGTGCATGCATGAATATTCATGAGTTCCCCATGTTGTATGTTGTCTTTGAGACAACGAAAATATTAGTACACACTCCTCAAATCGTAACTTCATGGATATTTTGAAAAGGTAAAAGTTTCAGTGTTAACCGTAAACTGCAACAGTTCACATTTTCTAAACATTTTGTGTATTATGGTTGTGACCTTATGTGATTAACACTGAAACTTTATTATCTTTTCGAAATAATTCATTAAACAAGTTGCGATTTGAGGAGCGTGCGTGCACTAATTTTTCTGTTCCATTCGTTTGCGTGTTGTCTCAAAGACACGCCCAGAGCATGGAAAACTCATGAATATTCAATATTCATGTATGCACCACCCACTGGAACCAAATATCTCACGAACCGAAAATATTGTAACACTGACAGGCGCTGGCGGGTTATTCGTTCAGAACATCGGCTACTTGTGTGGCTTATAGCTAATAGTGTTGCGTAGGATGTGAACTAGTCAGATAGCTAGCATTTAACATGTTTTAAACGCCAACTCTTGTTGACATCTATGGAATCACCCATTGTCAAAACAAAGAAACCTCAAACTGCGCAGTGAACTTCAACAAGTGAAAGTGACCCAGCCTGGCTGTGCCAAAACCAAATTCAAACCATATAGGTAAACAAGACATAATCCTTACTTGCTCTGATGACTTTTTTTTCTTCAATAGGCTTTGTGGAAAATTACTGTCAGACGCTTGATATAGCGTCACAGACCCGCTCCGACTGGCGATCACAGTTGACGATTCATCCGCCTGGACAGTACCGAAGCACAACCGACGTAAAAGAGCTACTGCGCAAGTAACATGCGATTTAATTTCAAAAACAGATGGCGATAGAGAGGTTAAGGTTAATGTTACATTACATCACATGCTAGATTACCAAAGAGACAATTCTGTAGCCTACAAAGAATTCTGTAGGCGACTATGAAATAAAAATCAATAAATATCACTTGTTTTCATAATATTGTGCGTCATTTTCAATCAAGTTGTATTGATTAACATTAAAATGTTAGCCATTTTGCAAAAATAAAAATGTTAGAAATGTAATTTCCACAAAGAAATCTATTGGCTTTCAGAAAAATAAAAAATAATAGAATTTTCCTGCGATGTATTCTATAGCTGCACACGTTGGACATTGCTAGACACATTAAATTAGTGAGAATCTGAAATGTGTTTTATGAGAGTTTATTTTTGAAAAGTGCACAGGGCCATAGTGCCGCAGAAACAACCATATGTGAAGGTTACCCTTCCAAATCACCTCTTACCCATCATGCACTTACTTGCTTTTACAAACACCAAACGAGGGGAGGAGCATATAGCAATTACGGTTATTTCATTTCAGCTTGGTACAATGCTGCCTATCATTCCTCACAAAATAAGCTCCGCCAACACCCAAACCTACACTGATTCTTTGATGTACCATGACAAAAAGCACACACAATCTCACACCCCCACACACACATAAATACACGTGTTGCAGGGGGAGACAGCAGGCGTGATGACATGTTAAATTACCCTGGTGATGTATGGTTTAATGAACCCCCCTGTGTTGATCATGCTTCACATTAATCAGCCGGCTCCAGCAGATTCCCTTATTTTCTCAATGCTCCCCTGATAAACTGCAATTTCATTTAACCTTGGACAGCAACTTTAATAGCTTCCACAGGACAACTGTCAATACTTGCCTGGGTATACAGTGATTAAATTGCATGGCGAGAAGACTGTCCTGACTTCCTTTATCAAGCCCCTCCCTCATCTCTCCATTCCTCAATTCTCTCATTTTTACTTCTTCCTCAACAAGATTTTTACTTAAGGAGGGAAATGCACATGGGTTTTTGAATGCGAAGTTGGACAATTGAATACAAATGATAATGATATAATGGCCATTCCCTGAGTAGTTTTGGCATGTTAATAATATGGCAATGTTAGTGTTTTTGGTCTTTGAGGATTTGATCTGCTACACATGCTGTTGCTGCTGCCGAGCAAGTATGGGCTTGCTTTTGCCGTTAGATAAACATGCACACTTCTGTGAGTATACAGTATGCTGCATGAATAGACATATATAAATCCTGCGGCCGATCTAGGCAGGTGGAGCTGGGGAGGTGGAGGTTTCCTGAGAACTTTTACAGTGTTAAGACTAGCCTACAGCGAACACTTACACATATATATCGCAGATCTCATTTAGCCTAATCCACCCCTCAAAAAAAAAAAAGGTGCTCACCCCTGCTTGCACTGAAGTGCTGGGATGAGTCAAGCAAAGTGAAAATTGGAGCCAGTAAAAAAATCCAATAAAGAGCTAAGCATAATCTGATTGCTCATTAGCTTGAATGTATCCACATGTCCTAATGCACACAATCAAACTAAAGACATCATTTCTCATATCAGTTACAACTTTATTTCCCCTAAAGTGTCTCAGACTTGCAGAACATGGTCTTGTGTCTACTGCCAAAAGTGATTTCACACATATTATTCATCTTTAGGGCTTTTGTTCAGCTTTCTTTTTCAGATGAAGCAGTGCTGAGAACATCCGATCCAGGTCATTCAAAAGCAGTAGAGAGCCCAAATTTAAGACCTTGGCAACTGACGGCACGAGAAGATTTGAACCGGCAATATTTCTGAGGTCTCGGTGGCATCTTTCTGCGGGTTTTCTGGTAAGTGCCTAGAGAAAAATATAAATAAATAAAAAATATTTAATTTGAGACAAAAAGTGTTTGACAGACATTTGGTAGATCATAAAAAGGGTACAGAAGCAAACTGTAACTCTTGGTTTTTAGGGCTATTTAGTACAATGCTTGTAGGATTTTTTTTTTCTTCGAGTACAGGAACATTATTTGTTGCAATGACATGCTGCCAGCTATCTCTAGAGTCTAGCTCTGCAGGTGCCTGCTGACCTCAGCACAGTTACAGCGCCTTTCTGTCTGTGACATCTAAATTCTCTTCGTGTCAACTGAGCACAAATTATAAGCCAAGAGACATCAGCTGACTGATTAAAAACAAGTGTCAGGCTATGGAAGGACAAAGGAATGTCTGTGAATAAAAAAAAGAAAATCAATACACCTCCCTCCCCAAGTGAGCAGTGTATGAAGAAGACTATACTTTGGAGGGCATCAAATATAACATCAACAAATGTAATAATTGAGATGATCAGTCAGTGATTGCATAAGTTTGTTTAATCGCAATTATTAAAGGGGTCATCGGATGCCCATTTTCCACAAGTTGCTATGATTCTTTAGGGTGTTCATGTAAAGTTTGTAATATACTTTGGTTAAAATTCCTCAATGGTTGTGTAAAACAACACCCTTTTTACCTCCTCAAAAACAGCTTTGTTCACAGTGACCTGTTTCGGTGCATGTCTCTTTAAATGATAATGAGCAACTGCTCACCCCACCCCTCTCTTCCATGGGGGGTGTCGAATGGCTAAGGGCAGAAATATGCTAATAGAGGGTATGCGCATGACATCACCGTCGGCCGGAGTGAATGCGGTCACGCCCACAAGTGGCAAAAAGACTGAGCGGCAGCATTTGTTTTCAGCGTGAATGCCGTGAAAAACACACAAAACACATCTAAAACGGGAAAGAGCTTTGCGATTGACTGTACAACTAGATTTGACCAGAAATCTGAGGTACTGTATATTTTTACAGACTGCAAAAAGCTACAGAACAGACTATATTCTGCATAATTGGATGTTTTTAAATAAACACTGACAAAAAACTATACAAGTTTTAGGGCTGGACGATATGATGATATACAGTATAACATTAATGTAAGTGATCACTCATATTTAGACCTATCTATATTGTATAAATATAAAACGTTTACAGGCAAATTTTCTTAATTTATTTCCCCGGCGTCGAAATCAGGCACATATAAATGTCAGGAAACACGATTCCTGGCTGCATGTCTATATCCATGGATCACTGGATCTTTGATAAGTTGTAAGGAACACTATATCGAGTCCAACTTTTAGTTTAAACTGATAATAGTTTGTTTTACTCGCGTTTTCGCAGTTTCCCCTATTAACTCCAGTCATGCAGCAGCTCTTTTGCCACTCAGTCCGGCTGAGGGGGGCGTGTTCCGGCGGGAAAGTGACGTTAATACATTCCCTCTATACAGTGGTCGTGGGCGGAGCATGAGCATTATGACATCATAGTGCTCAGAAAATCCAAACGCCTGATTATTGAGAGTTTTAAGACTTTTTGAGGATTAAAAAAAAGGAGTGAATGGATTTTTTTGTCCACACACTGGAAAAACACATTTAAATGCAAACACCATATAAAAGTGAATTTTGCATCCGACGACCCCTTTAAACGTTTACACTGCAGCTGAATGTGGCCTAAATCTGTTGTACCAAGTACAACATGTTCCTGGATCAAAATTTTGTCAGTGTTATTCACCTGTCATAAGTTATGGGTTAGGTTTAGGGGTATACGCATAAGGTTATTTTTCAGATAGGAATGTTGTTCCAGGATCAGCAAAATATGTCGATGCAAGAACATGTCTTGACAAAATCATGGCGAAACAGGCGTGTTAATTGGAGCCCAAAAAACACTGAATGTAACATTATCAAATCTAAAACACTTTTATATGTTTGTATACCTTTAAAAAACGTTTTTTTGAGCTAATCAATATATCAAAAAATATTATATAATGATAATAATACAATGTAAAAAAAAAATAGTTTCTGCGTTAAACTTTTTAAGTAGGCCTATGTGATTTAAGTACAATCAACTTGGAGGTTTAAGTCATTTCAACTTAAATTACATTAAACTGACTTTAATCTTGTATAACTTATAAAAAAGTTAAAAATTGCTTAACTTATTTTGATGAGCACTGTAAAAACATGTTGTCAACTTATTGATCATATAATATTTTACAGTGTACTAATAGTTTGCTGTCAATGTAGATTTTTGATCACAGATGCTTTTATTTGGAGAAGAAAATACAATATTGTGAAAGGTTATGATTGTTTAAAATAACTTTTTAATCTATTTTCAAATGTAACTTATTCTTGTGAAGACAAAGCTGAATGTTCAGCATCATTACTCCAGTCTTCAGTGTCACATGATCCTTCAGAAATCATTCTAATATGCTCATTTGGGTGCCTTATCAAAAGAAACATTATCAATTATTATTATCAATGTTGAAAACAGTTGTATATACTGTATTTATAACAGTTATATATATACATGATTTATTACTATTACTTTAAGCAAAATTAACATTTAAATGACATTAAAGTACATTTATTAACTTACCATATATACATTATGTAAATGATTGTACATAATATTACAAGTTGGTAATGTAACTGACTTTTTTGTGTGTTTTCAAATGTTATCTATATTTATATTTGAAAGCAAATATAATTCTAGATCATTTCATTGTCTAATAAGTCTAAAAGGTCCATGAAACACTTCACAAAGTTAAACTAATAGAAGCAAACCAATGACAATAATGCAGGGCCCCTCTAGAAGTGAGTTTGCTAAGTTAAATGTTTTGTCACAATGGCAAAAGAAAAAAGAAGTTGCTATTGTGTCACCACAACATAATGAGGTAGGCAAATACTTGTCTCTCCGCCCTGTCTCTCCCCTGTCCCTTCCCTCCCTTTCTGTAGTGGTGACAGGCACACGCTCTGGTCTCCATTATGGCTGTGGATGGACAGAATGGGCAGTTGTGGATAATTACTAAAACTGTAGGAGTCAGGGCTGACTCTCAGCACTTTACTCAGTGCCACTGGCTCTATGGCTGTCCCTCACACTGACAAACTTGCACACACCCACTGGAGTAATGTAGGGGACAGAAAAGTGAGCTAACATCTATCTATCTATCTATCTATCTATCTATCTATCTATCTATCTATCTATCTATCTATCTATCTATCTATCTATCTATCTATCTATCTATCTATCTGTATTTAAAAGTTGATGAATACAATTCTTGACTTAAAATTAACTCGTTTTAATTTATGTTATTGTACTGATTTTTTAGGTTGACACATTTAGTGAATATTTCATTCATATTCATGGAGCATACTTTTTATAAGAACATGCTCACATTAGCAGCTCAGTTAACTGTTTGCAAACCATGACTCGAAGGCGTTTGTTCCCTTTTTGTCCGCATGCTTTTAATCTTTAAAATAAAGACTGTTACCTAATTAACTAGACTAAACTGCAACTTACTTAAAGGATGAGAAAGCCTTTTAGAAAGAAGCAACACCAGTCTACCCAACACACACACACAAACTGCTACCCATCCCTCCCAGCCAAAGGGGCTTCCATCCAGACTGACAATAACCCAGTGGCAGCTGGTCGATCGATACCCGACAAAAGCTCTGAGGTTGGGGCAGTCAAAAGATTGTTAACTAGCCATTTCATCTCACAGACATTTAGATGATTGTTCGTGCTTCACTGCACTCCTTCAGCGAGGGCTGCTGCCACACCTGTGCAGGGGCCTTTACAAAGCCTGCGTACCCACTCCTGATGACCTCACTGGACAGCAAATAGCCCGACAAACCCTCTCACACAATAGCATTGCTCCTGAGAATGCATCACACTTAACTGCGTTTTCATGCATGGCTGAAGGAACACAAGTGATAGATACTGTACATTACCATATTGTCAATAGACTCATACCTATTTTTTTTTTTAAAAAGCACTTATGTAAAAGCAATGGAAATGTTCTGTGACATTTGTTTATTTATCTATTTATTTGATTGTTTATTAAAAACTCATTTATTATAAATGTATAATTTCTATCTATCATTCTCTCTCTCTCTCTCTCTCTCTCTCTCTCTCTCTCTGTTTGTTTATTTATTTGATTGTATCTATTATTTTTTTTGTTTATTTATCCATAAATCAATCTATCTATCTATAGTTCTATTTTATCGTGTATTCTATCATTTTATCTCTGTATATTTATTTATTCATCCATATCTATCTATCTATCTATCTATCTATCTATCTATCTATCTATCTATCTATCTATCTATCTATCTATCTATCTATCTATCCATCTATCCATCTATCTATCATTCTATCTCTCTCTGTCTGTCTGTTTATTTATTCATTCATTCATTTTATTCTATCTATCTGTCTGTCTGTCTCTTTCATCTGTCTGTCTATTTATTATTGTATCTATTATTTATTTCTTTTTTGTTTTTATTTTTTATTGATCCATATTTTTTTATTTTTTTTTTACATCTGTCAAGTTGTATTGTCTGTGGGATATATATGTATATACAAAGTGACATGAATTTCTCGGATCTACAATATAATCACAAAGTTATATATATATATATAACTTTGTGATTATATTGTAGATCCGAGAAATTCATGTCACTTTGTTTGTCTCCTTATTTCTCATGCAACTTTAACAATGCAACTTCTGGTCCAAATCATATTGCAATCCAAAGGATTAACTTTTGAAACATCAAAACGCCCCATGCAACCCCCAAAATAAAGTTTTTGATCAAAAAACGTTTAAGATCATAGCAAAAGCTGACCTGTTGTCATATTTTTAAAACCTAAGAAAATTTACATCTGTCATTTATTAAGTGCATTGGCTCCTGATACTGTGTTACATTAGCATGTGATTTGTTGGTTAATTAGAGGGCTTATGATAATGATAATGACCACACAGCCCATGATGCCATGTTTCCAGGTGTTTAGCTTTGGTGATTAGCCGCTGGATGCCTCCTCCCCCATCTAGTGTCCACACAACACTGATTAAATCAAGATGAATGAGTTATTGGAAACGGGACACATAGAAGCGATGTACGCTGATGTATGTCATTTGACAAATACCACCTTATCTGGTTGGTGTGAATTCATTAATTACCCAAATGCAGCTTATTTTCGTTGCCAACAGGGTGTTTTAAATACACAAGAGCCTAGAATAACGTCATAAAATGACATTAATAATGTGTTTTGGGGGGAGTACGCTGTGTGCACACTTGTCCTCTAGAGATCATATGTCAGCGTTTACACTCCTGTGATCATGTCTATGGTTGTGTGATCCAGCAAAAAGTCAGCACATGGTCTGTGGCCCTGCTCTAGTAGTTCAATGGGGTGGTGGGACGTGGGCCGAGGGTTGGGGCTGGGATGTGGACTAGCGCTCTCTGAGGTTCATCCAGGCAGAGCCAGGCTTCCTGCTCCTCCTTTGTCACACCATTTGGGCTCTTGTGTCTCGGGCTTCACTGCTCTAGCCTCACTTGGCAGCCCTGCACACACAGGGACATCTGGTCTCTCTGTCCCACCTCCTGCTGAAAAGAAAGAGTCCGGCCATGGCCCCACATTTATGATATTTTACAAAGGCATTACACTGAACTATAGAAGCAATTCATAATGCTTGAAATAATTTGTAAAGCAAGTATATATATATATATATATATATATATATATATATATATATATAAATAATGTATGTATGTATGTATGTAGCCTATGTACACACACACACACACACACACACATATATATATATATATATATATATATATATACAATTCATGCCTATAAACAACTATAGACTTTTCTTTTTCTTTTTGCTAGAACATTTAACCTGTAAGACAGAAAACACAGATTCTTAGTAAATAAACTATTTAGCGAAAGTAACTTGTTTAGTCTTATTTAACAAGAAAATCTGAATTTAGATAGATAGATAGATAGATAGATAGATAGATAGATAGATAGATAGATAGATAGATAGATAGATAGATAGATAGATAGATAGATAGATAGATAGATAGATAAATATCCATAAAGATTTTTTTTTGTTTAAACAATATAATTGTCTTGAAAGTATTCATTTATTTAATTTTTAAATCGATGCTTTCAACGTTGTCCTAAATCTTTATTACTAGTTTCGAATTCCGGCAATTAGTCTACTGCTGTTCGGCAGTACTCGGACAGGTAGACCACTGGATTATCAGTTTTCCTGGATAATCATAAGATTAAAGAGGAAAGTGCTCCCACCATCTCCGGGACACAGCCGCTGACTTCCCCCCTTTTCTTTTCGCAAAATTATTGAGAGCACGCAATATTAAACCCATTTTGTTCGTGCGCACTGGGCCAGAATAACGCGATGATTAGGGCCACGAATGGGACAGGTTTCTTCAGCTTGATTTCATGACGGTAATGTAGCCCATGCATGGGAGAAGAAAGGCAGAGATGGGGACATCTGTTCAATGCAGGCCAAAGGGAACCTCAGTGGCCCATATGACATCTTGGGAAAGAAAGCAACAGGGTATTACATGCACGAACGTTTTGTTGTTGCTTTTTACTCCTCGTATATATATATATATATATATATATATATATATATATATATATATATATATATATATATATATATATATATATATACATGCATGGGAGAAGAAAGGCAGAAAAGAAAGCAGAGGTTTAATACTGTAAATCATCAAACTAAAGAAAATAGTAAACAAAAGAAAACAAAACATATCCTATATATATATATATATATATATATAGGATATGTTTTGTTTTCTTTTGTTTACTATTTTCTTTAGTTTGATGATTTACATTAAACCTCTGCTATGTTATACACCACGAATGAACTTATTTATTTTATATAGGCCGCTATATTTATTTGCACATTTTGCCCCTTTGTGTTCTAACCTTTTATTAATTTAATTTTAATTTTTAAATTAATTAAATTGTTAATAGTGTTTTTAATATATATATAACACACACACACACGCTGTTGCTGCGCTTCCATCTAATACTCTGCAGATCACACAGCTCTCGCACATCTCTCGCGCTGTCTTGTCAGAGAACATGAACACATGTTTTGATTATACCACCGGTGGCCGAGCGGCTCCTCCGTTATTCGTAATTAAACTCAATTCCCAAAGTAACATTTATCTTCCAGGGTCTGCGCGTTCCCTGTGCGCGAGCGCCACTACCTTCTGCTGTGCGAGAGGAGATGCGCGCGGGGTCAATCAATAAACCGAGGACACAGACACGGTATGTGCATCATGCATCTGTTGCAATCAAACAATGCTGCAGTTTATGGGACATTTGTTTGTGTGTGTGTGTGACATTTGTATTTTGGTTGCGCATGCACGTTATGGATGTATTGCCGTGAAGTTTTACTACATTTAGCCTATTTGTCTGATGCTTTGGTATGAAAATGTTTTAGAGTGAGATAGAGATTAGTTGGAAATGTTACGGGGTTTTCTTATTTTTCTAGTTACAAACCTTCTGAAAAAAAAAAAAAAAGTCTATAAAATCATCTGAGAGAAAAGTTAAATGTTGTAGCCTAATGTTTTGAAAACTGAAGCAAAAGTTGTAGGCAACGTTTAATTATTTTTTTATCTCAATTTTATTCAGTCTGTAATTACCTTTACAAACTTTACAGATTGTGTTTCAGAAGCCTGAAATTTCAAATTGGCGCAAATGATTCCCTTTTAATCCGACGTCTTGTTTCATTTTTGTTTCGTATTTTATTATCTCCATTTTGAGTTCAACTGCTTCTTGTTCTTTGAATTAGAAAGGGTAAGAGGAAACAACAGAGCTGTTGTGCAAATCGAAGAAACAGAGAAATGAATCTGATCAGCCATCTATCACTTCTCGCAATAAAAGAGGCGACACGGCGGAGGCAGATGATTTGATGAATAATCTTCGGTCGTTTTAATTAACTTTTTTGCTGTCCTATAATGACCAAGTTGGTCAACGGAGCCGGTCAATAAGAATGTTAATATCAAACAAATAAAACTTCTCATGATTAAAAACCTCCTGCTTTATTAAATTTGAAATTCAAATGAAATTTATGCCTCCGGTCCACGGCGCATGTAAATAGAGTAGCCAGGGCTGCATCATTATCCTGAGAGCATTTCTGCATTCATCGTCCTGATATCAATAGCTCGCCACTGTACTGCTGTTGAGAGTTAACAGAACACAAATGCCATATTCCAGCCTGTAAAGACGCTTACATGCATGTGAAATGTTTTTTTTGTTTTTTTGTTTTTTTTGTTTACTGACCAACATGAGTTAACAAGTTCACAGTGACCAAATAAATGCCCGAATTCGTGCGTAATAAAAACAAGAATATATTTCGGAAAACACACCAGTCCTGAAAAGCCTTGTTTGTTACTTGTCGTTATTGTATGTGTTTTATGGAGAGCGGGAGAGAAAGGGATGGCATGTCATAATTCTATGAAGTTGTGAGAATGTGTAGGCCTATTTCTTTAACTTGCGATGCATATACATATACATTAAACTTTTGTCTATTAAATGAAAGTTTTATTAAAAGTGGTAATTTTCCAAGCAAAATCAGGTGGTCAAACATTTGAGGACCAGTTAAAATTATAACCTGTTCGTTTTTGGTGCATAATTTCTTTGAAATAGTTTGAGAACACTGTAAAAAAAATAAATCTTTTTGCTGCCTTTTTAAGTACAATCAACTTTGATGTTTGTCATTTTAACTTAAATTGCATTAAAATGAGTCGAATCTTGTATAACTTATAAAACAAGTTGAAAATTGTTTAACTTATTTTGATGAGTTAAAGCAATGCAAAAACATATGTTGTAATAACTTATTGATCATATCATTTTTACAGTGAATCTACAAAACAACCTGTAAGACAATGACAACGACTTGTATAAGAGTGATATGACAGTTGCTCTTTTACCATTAGCAAATTGTAGCAGACATTACACAATAATAATAATTCAAAACAGATCAGGGGCAGTAAACTTATTAACCTCTTTACAAAAGAATAGAAAAAGTTTCCCCCAAAACTTCCAGTTCTTCTCATTTAACTTCAGTTTTATTATGAGGGGGGTGTTGGAAGGGGTGGAGATCTTGTCTGAAGTGCTCTATCGATGACCTCACGCTAGAATGTGGCCGCGTGAAGGTACGGCTCTTCCTGATTGGTCGCCCGTGTCACAGCGGCACTTCAAAGCCGTGAGAGGAGCTACAATTGTGCTGGAATGGGCGGACCACATCATTGTATTGCACACCTCTAAAAAAACAGTGCTCTGATTCATAAATATAAAAAGATCCTCTGAGGAGGGCACTTTTGTGATGGCAACTTCACTTCTAGGGGTGAGTCTAAGGAGTTTCGTGCTGGTTTAATTAGTTTCCTTTATTGTCCTGCCGTGGGGATTAAAATTTCTTGGGTCAGCCAGGGAGAGAGTCACTTGATTATGTTTTAAGCGAGAGAAACGAGCAGGAGTTCCATTTCTCAACTACGACATTGTATGTATAACATTCATTGGTATTTATATGCTGTGTTTCGCTTTTGTTTTATACTTGCGACTGGTTTTATTTCAGTAGCTAGACGTTTCTTTCCTATAGCACCATTCACGTATGCTAAGGTTGTTGGATAACTATAAGTTCCCAAATATACCATCTTTGCTTACCTTCTAATTCATTTTGTTCCAGGAGGAGCCGAGATTGGGGTCGACTCCTTTAGCCATGTTGGCTGCGACGTGTAACAAAATCGGGAGCCCGAGCCCTTCTCCTTCCTCTATTTCGGATAACCCCTCTTCGTTCGGAAAAGGATTCCACCCGTGGAAACGAGCGGCAGCCAGCAGCTGTAGTTTAGGATCCAGTTTATCCTCGTTCACTCGGAATGGTGGTGGTTTAAGCGACTCTTTTGGCACGAACTCTTCCACGGGATCCAGTGCCTTTTCCTTAACTTCTGGTACTTCACCCAACTCCCACTTCGGAAACGACTACTCCGTTTTCCAGGCTTCTGTTTCCAACAACTCTCAAGATCCCAGCCACCAGCCCATGTTTATTTCCAAGGTGCACACGTCCGTGGACAGTTTGCAAAGCATTTACCCGAGAATGAGCGTGGCGCATCCCTACGAGTCGTGGTTCAAGTCCTCGCACCCTGGCATACCCACGGGGGATGTGGGCACCACGGGCGCATCCGCGTGGTGGGACGTGGGAGCCGGCTGGATTGACGTGCAGAACCCGAACGGGGCCGCGCTCCAGACGTCCCTTCACTCCGGTGGGCTGCAGACTTCTTTACACTCTCCTCTGGGCGGATACAACTCAGACTACTCGAGTTTAAGCCACTCTGCCTTTAGTACCAGTGCGTCCCCGCATCTCCTGACCACCGGTCAGCATCTCATGGACGGATTCAAACCCGTGCTCTCCTCGTACCCGGACTCCAGTCCCTCTCCCCTGGGTGGAGCGGGAGGCTCAATGTTGACAGGGGGTCCAACAGCCTCGCTGGCGGGATCTCCGCGGTCCTCAGCGCGGCGCTACTCGGGCAGAGCGACGTGCGACTGCCCGAACTGTCAAGAGGCGGAACGGCTGGGTCCAGCTGGCGCGAGCCTCCGCAGAAAGGGGTTACACAGCTGTCACATTCCCGGTTGTGGGAAAGTGTACGGCAAAACGTCGCACCTCAAGGCTCATTTGAGGTGGCACACCGGAGAAAGGCCGTTTGTGTGTAACTGGTTGTTCTGTGGGAAGAGGTTCACGCGCTCCGACGAGCTCCAGCGACATTTACGCACGCACACCGGAGAGAAGCGCTTCGCTTGTCCCGTGTGTAACAAGAGGTTCATGCGGAGCGACCACCTCAGTAAACATGTCAAAACGCACAGTGCCGGAGGCTCGTCAGGGTCGGGGTCTGGGGCGAGTGGAGGGAAACGAGGGAGTGACACCGACAGCGAGCACAGTGTGCCCGGTAGCCCCTCGTGCCACTCACCTGACCTGTTGCAACCTTCCGAGTCTGTCCCGACCACGGGCATGAACGGCCGAGCGAACTCCATCGATTAATCCCATTCAAAATGCACGTGACACAATTTCTCGAATGGACTAAACTTATTTGACGGTTCACAAAAGGTTGTGCTGTTCGGTCGGTAACACTTTATAAAAACTTCCAACAATTCAAGTTGTTAACGAACGTGGTAAAACTCGATAGATAATGCACATTCAATTATCAATATCATGTATGAAACAATATAAACCAAAGTTTCATTCCTTTTTAGCTAGTTGAATGTACATTAACTCATTTTATGTTAAGCGTAATAGCTTCTATTAAGGTTAACAGTAAAAGTTATTATAAAGTGTCACCTGGTGAGAAATAACCGTGTGGCCATTTCACTTGGATGTTGTAAAGTGATTTAATTTACGATTAAAATGTAATTTACAATGAAGTAAGCCTGTTTTGGTCTGCACAGATACTACGCGACATGAATTTGGAAAAATGGTGAATATTAAAAAGGACATAATCTGATATGTTCATTCTGATGAGGGTTTTGTCGAATAGTCTTATTTTACTTACTGTTGTTATGAAACAGAAAACAAACAAAAAAAGAGTATTTTACCCATCAGTGAAGTGGCCTGTCATTGCCAACTTTTTTCTTTCTCAAAACCAAACTGTGGCACTTTATTCATGAACACTACTAAAATCCAATTTCGTAAGGATAAATTGCCGTAGTGTTGAATAGACTTCGTTCTGTCATTTACAAATTCATTTTTTTAAATATTCGGGGGGAAAATAGTCTATATATCGCACATTGGTCTTTGTCGAAACTACAGACTACAAATCCTAAGTTGTATGAATTGTACTTATTTCCTGTTGCTGCAAAAAAACTGTACATATTGAAAATAAAAAAGAATAGACTAGAAGGTTATTCCACACTGGTGTAAAAGTTGGGTATGTGTTTGTTCAAGACGCAAATTTTGAATAGTATTTTTTAGTTGCATATATATTGACTCTAGTAAATATCCAAAACTGTATACGGGAGTGTTTTTTGTGAAGAAAAACGTCATATTTATCCACGAGTTGGACTTGATTTTTTTTCGAGGTCTGTCTTAGACGCACTTTTGAAATGATTTGTAAGATTTTCAATTCAGAATTCAGTGTTTAATCACGTTTTCTAATTTATGTAAGCATGCACATGTAAGGTGAGCGTTTATTTCACATCATTTATTTGAGAAATTGGCTTTCTAATTTAAGCCACTCAATAAAGTCAACATGGATTCAGCCACAGTGAACGATTTGCCGTTGATATTATTACTGCAATGTCCAACTTCTGAATCTGTGATCAAGTGCAGGACCTGTTACGCCATTTCATTACCAATTGAAAAAATAAATAAAATTGTGTTAAAAAGTTAAAACCTGCAGTTGTTGTGAAACCCACGAAATGAAGCAACTTTAGTAAATTGACGTTTACTATTTGCTCTACAAAGCACATCTTTTAAGTGTAACTTACACATTCCTTCAGAATATAATAATAAACGTAAACCTGTGTTTCTGATATAATTTAATCTTAAAGTCTGTGGCATGTAAAATTATACACTTAGGCTACTTAAAAAAAATTGAGTAAACCCGTTGCCTTAAAATTAAGTAGGCTAAATACATTTAATAGTGAATTGAAAAAATTAAGGTAGGCTATGTGAACTTGACAATTCCACATTACTTTTTTTTGTTTTGATTTAGCATTCATGACGTTAATTTACTAAATAGTTTTAAAGCAACGGGTTTCCTCAATTTTTTAAGTTAAGTCAACTGATCACTTTTTACAGTGTATGTTGTTTTATAAGCTAACCTACTTCACGGAAGATATAAACTTATATAGCCTACTACTTATAGAGTTTTTTTAAAAAAAAAAAATCTCAGAACCAAATAACAGAAATGATTGCGTTATTTAGTAGGCTAGCCATTCACTAGGATTTTTGTGTTTTTCCAAGTGTCTTTCGAAAATAAACTAGTCTATTATCAGCGCATAATTGTGTATGAACAAATGAAAATGTACAAAGAAAAATGTAAAAAAATAAATAAAAATAAAAATAGGCTGACCCAGACAAGAGTTTACATTGAAGATAGTTTTACTTTAAATAAATAATTTTATTAAAAAAATTCAGAGGAAGGAACGACAGCAGATTATTGATAATTCCTTTTATTAAAACATCGAAAAAATCATCTTAACAATAAACAGTACATATCAGACACAATACAAGAATAAAGTAGCCGTTTCTGTCCGAGAGACAATAAAGTTAGCCGGTGTGGGGGAAAAAGGTCCAACATGTTGGAGGCTCAAACCACGAGCACGAGCGCCCCCACGCGCTGATGAGGTCATAAACAAAACAATTGTGCAATGCGCAGAAAACCAATATTCACATTCAAAGGGTTTATGTCTACTGTACAAACTCATACATCCTGCAAAACATTAGGTAAAAGTGTTGCAATTGCCTGTTGGGGAAAAGGTGTCAAGGGAGTTTTACTGTGCATTGTTTTATGTACAATAAATTTACACGACTTTTAACATTTACAATACAAATAACATACAATATTTGTATATAAAAATTGAGAAAAATAAATCTATAGATATACAACATCTTTCTCGTTTTATATAAGAATTGTATCTTTTCAATGAGCTGTATCAAAGTAACAAAAAGCAAGCAACAACAAAAAAACAGATTTTTTGTTTTGTTTCTCCTATTAATGTCTGGCCACATGTCAGAGTTTAAATATTTAAATGCTGATTTTCAAATAACATTGTGCAGATATTGATAGTAAGCTTCTTAAAATGAACTCAGGCAACATCCTAAAACAGAAGCATTTTGTGACATAAACTGTCATTTAAATTTAAATGTAAGATTAACTGCACCATTTAATTATGTATCTGTGCCTTTCATTTTAGATTATACAAACACTAGATTAAATCAAAGGGAGTTGAAGTTAGTGAGCAGATACTTGAGCATTCACCAGAGCATGGTAAGCCCCTTGTTTGGTCATGAGTTGGGCATGTGTTCCCTGCTCAATCACCTTGCCATTCTGAACCACCACAATGATGTCAGCGTTCTGAATAGTGGTCAAGCGGTGGGCAATGACGATACATGTGCGGCCAAGCCGAGCGTCATCAAGAGCCTTCTGCACGATCTGTATAGCAGGAAAGAAAGCAGGTCAACATTTAAAAGTTTCACATAAATATACTATGAAGAGCACATAATAGTAAATGCATATTTAAAGCAGCACTTTATGAATGAAATCTCTTGACTTGATTCATAGGTTTGATCATCTTTTGTTTCCTTTTCTAAATGTGATAAGACAATAAAACGCAGGTGTGTAGTGTAAATCGGATTTTCAAGCCATTCCCTAAAAGCAACAGAATCACAAGTTCAAACTAGCAAAAGTGCCATCTGCTGGTTGAAGACAGAAGTTCATATTGTCCCAACAGAGTCAAAAAGGGAACAGTTTTGACCAAATCAAATGAACTTGACGATGGCATACTCTTAAATATTTTTGCGACAGCCTTTACACGTTACAAACCTTCTCGCTCTCTGTGTCGAGGGCTGATGTGGCCTCGTCCAGCAGCAGAACTTTGGGCTTGCGGACCAGAGCTCGAGCAATGGCTATCCTCTGCTTCTGTCCTCCAGACAGCTGAGCGCCTTTATCTCCAACTCGAGTGTTGTATTTCTGAAGGGATATTACATAGATGATGAAAACAGTTTTTATTGATGGCTTTGAGCATAATATAATAGTAACACTTTACAATAAGGTCCCAATATTTAACTTTAGTTAACTAAAATTAACTAGCATTGCTTCAACTAAAATTAACTAACACACAGTTGTTATAGAATTTATTAATCTTTGTTTAATAAAAAAAATACAACTGTTCATTATTAGTTCATGTAAGTTTAGGTCCATTAAACATTATTAACAAATGCAAACTTTGATTTTTAATAATATATTAGTAAATGTTGAAATATTGAAAATAAATAATTGCTTTAGAAGTATTTTTCATTGTAAAGTGTTACCAATATAAAGTACCGTTCATTTAAAAAAAAAGAAATGAATACTTTTGTTCAGAAAGAATGCATTAAATACATCAAAAGTGACAGTAAAGACATTTATAATGTTCTAATAATAATAATATCATAAATAAATGATATTCTTTTGAACATTCTATTCACCAAACAATCCTGAGATAAAAAAAAGTCCAGATTTATGAAGGATCGTGTGACACTGAAGACTCGAGTAATGTTGCTGAAAATTCAGCTTTACCATCACAGGAATAAATTGCATTTTAAAATGTATTCAAATATAAAACAGTTCTTTTAAAAGGTAAAAACATTTCTAAATATGACTGTTTTTAATGTATTTTGATCAAATAAATTGTAGTGTACTTGTTTGTAAAGCTTAATGTACACACACACACACACACACACACACACACACACACACACACACACACACACACACACACACACACACACACACACACACACACACACACACACACACACACACTAATGAAGACATTATACATACCTCTGGAAGGCCAAGGATAAAATTATGTATGTTGGCTTTCTTGGCAGCTTCCTCGACCTCCTCCTGGGTGATGTCACGGCTGTTGTCTCCATACTGAATGTTCTCAGCAATGGTGCAGTCAAACAGGATGGGCTCCTGAGACACCAGCCCCATCTGACTGCGCAGCCATGCCAGGTTCAAATTTTTGGTGTCATTCCCATCTACAAACTGTGCAACAAGCAAAAACAATCAGGCATAAATTGATCACATAAGCCAAAATAATGGTTTAGACCTCTAGGCACCCCCCCCTCCATCCCCCCCCCCCCCCCCCCCCGGTGAACTCACCACTTGGCCTGCCGCAGGGTCGTAGAAACGTTCTAGAAGCTGAATGGTGGTGCTCTTGCCACAGCCACTGCTGCCCACCAGGGCCAGAGTCTGTCCCTGAAACACTGATACATTCAGGCCCTGTAGGACTTTCACATTCTGACGGGTTGGATAGGAGAATTGCACCTCTCGGAATTCGACATGCCCTGAAAAATTTGTCTGAAAAAGGGACAAAGAATTTTTTTTTTTTTAAAGGGACAAAGAATATTATTTAATTTTTTTAAATTGTAACTTAATTTCATTGAATTTCTTCTGAGAGCTTCATGCTACAAACTCTATAATTTCCCACTTACTGGTCGGTCTCCAGACTCATCATAGATATCAATGGCTGGTTTCTTGTCTAGCAGCAGTAAGATCCGCCCAGCTGCTGCTTTGGCTTTGGCAAAGTCAGGAGCGAATGATGAGGACTGGCCTATGTTCATTGCAGCAAAGACAATCACAGAAAATACCCTGGAGAGGAACCAACACATCAACATGGTATAGAGTGTGAATGAGATTTTCAAAAGAACATTGATAAATCCTTCATACAAACTGTACTTACAGGAAAACATTTTCATATTCTGTGTAACAGCGTGCAATAAGCCAGGCTCCAAAGCGGAAGATTGCAGCGTTGACCAGGTAAGGAATGGCTTGTGCGATGGCAAATGTGACTCCGTAGATGGGTGCTTTACACAAGCTAGATCTGAAATATCACATATTACCTTTTGTAAGATTTGGCTGAACATCAGATTTGATGTTAACTGAGCGTGTGTTAAGGCAGGGATTTTCAAAGTTTTGCCATCACATAACATTAGCCATTTGTAATTTTAGAGATTTAAAAAAAAATGTTTTTGCCTATGACCCACAAATATAATAATGATACTCTTGTGAGCAGTATTATTTTAGTATTATTTATTTACAATTATTGAATTAGCTTTCATCTTCATATTTTCAGCTTAAATTTTTATATTTTCAGTTTTCCATTTTTCGTATTTATGTTTCAGTAATTTTGTTGTGCTTTTGTCATTTTTACTACCCTGTTAAATATATATATATATATATATATATATATATATATATATATATATATATGTGTGTGTATGTGTGTGTGTGTGTGTGTGTTTGTATTTATATATTTTCATGTACAAAGATTAATTTATAATGCAGGAGTTACATATTAAGACTTTCAAAATTAAATAATCAGATATACTTTACTGAAGTCAAAGCAAACTATTACATATATTTATATTTATTAAATATAAAAATATTTGTAAAATTAAGTAAATATTTATTAAATATACATTTGTATCTTTTCACACAAATATATATATAAAAGTTTTTAGTTTACCCTATTATCACAGTTATTATCATTAACTAAAACTAAATTTATTAAAAATTAAAAAAAAATTTACACTGTACTTTTTAATAAAAACTTTTAAAATAAAAATTTACACTGTACTTTTCAATGTACTTTTTAATAAAAATTTATTAAAAAGTACAATTAATAATATTAATTATAAATATTAATAAAACTAGGGTAAAACAACACTGCTTGTAAAACATTATATCTTTTATCTTTTGCCTAAAATTCTCCATGGGCCCTCTAGCACCTCCTTGTGGTGCCTGTATTAAAGGGTTTTAGTATTTTAGTCTTAAAAATGATTTTACCGATATGGCTCCTGCAGGCTGTCAATAAACTTTCGGAAGAAGACTTCTTCACGGGTTAATGCGACGACCGTCTTGAAGTTCTCAACAGTTTCTGTGGATATCTGAGCAGAAGAGTTGGAAATGATACCATCAGCAACCAATTAATCTTACGTGATCATTTACAGAATAAACTGAATCACACTGTTCTCAAACAAAACCAAAAAAAGGGTCAATGACCAGAGTACCGTACCTTGCCAGACATCTCCAGTGCACTCTGGTCTTTGGTGGTGTGTCCTGCCATGGCTCTCATCTGGATGAAATTTGCCCCAGTGAGGAAGGGGACACAGGCAAGGATAAGCAAGGTGAGCTGCCAGCTATGGATAAACGCCACAATGATGGCGATGCCAAGAGCACAGAGAGTGTTTGTGGCTAGTCCTAATCTGGATCCTGCTGCCTAGAAATGAGAAAAAGGGAGATACAAACAAGCTGTTTGGACATCGGATCTTATTGTACAGCATATGTTCTTTCTATTCATTAAATAATCTGGCTTCCACAAAAATATAAAGCAGCACATCTGTTTTCAACATTTATAAGAAGAAGAAATGGCAACACTTTATTCCAATGGTCCACTTTAGACATTCTACTGACTATAAGTAACTTTGCAGCTACTCAACTTATTCCACTAAGCCGAAACCTAACCTACTAATACTTTAGTTATAAGCAACTTATAAGCAACTACATGTCAACTAACTGTCATTCTTACTCTTACAGTAAGTTACTTATATAGTTTGTAGAATGTCTAAAGTGGACCAGTTAAATAAAGAGTAACCAAAGAAATGTTTCTTGAGCACCAAATCAACATATTATAATAATTTATTAAGGATCATGTGACACTGAAGACTGGAGTAATGATGCTGAAAATTCAGCTTTGCCATCACAGGAATAAATTATATTTAAACATAACTGTTTTTACTGTGTTTTTGATCAAATAAATGTAGCCTTGGTAAGACTTTAAAAAAAAGAAGGTATATATATATATATATATATATATATATATATATATAGCCTATATATTACAGAATCCTAGACTTTAGAATGGCAGTGTACCTGTGATTTCAAATAAAGTTGCACTATTAATACCAGAAGCTGTAGTCAAATGGATTAGCTCTCACATAAATACGACTGAGAAACAGATTCAGCCAGGCCTATAACGGTTTAAAGAGATGGATGTAATGAACCAGAGCCAAAAACACAGGCTGCATCCAGTGAAAGCTTAATTACTGGTTCTGATGGCAAATCACTGTGTTCCACTCACCCCTTTAACCAGAGACGCATCTGTGGCTAATTTAGTGGTCAGGACTCCCACTGCATTGTTGTTGTCATCAAACCAGGCAATCTCCTGTTAAGAGAAACAGGCTTGAGGATGAAGCACCCATCATTTCAATAACCATTTGTTCGTGCCAGATTAGCTCTCAACTGCATTAATACTATATAATAATGAGTGATGGATGCATGAAATGTGTCATACCTGTCTTATCATGGCGTTGAAAGCCTGCCTTCTCAACCTCATGGTTAGAAGCTCCCCAGATTTACCAAACATGAAGCCCTAGAAGAGGAAAGAGCAACAGATGTGAAACTTACAGCAGTGCATACATACAGCAATGCATACAAGTATATGTGCATTTATTAAACAGTATCATTTTGAGAACAGTATTTTAAAGTACAATAATTTGCTTTTATTCTACACTACATTTGCATGTATATTTAGACATTATCAAAGACTGCTTTCTGTCACAGACTCTCTCTCTCTCTCTCTGTGTGTGTGTGTGTGTGTGTGTACACTGTTTAACTATTTTAGATCGAAAAAATGCAGCCTTGATGAGCATAAGAGACTTATTTTCTTGCTGAATCCATATCCACACTATTTAAATGTTGTGCCTGTGCAAAAGTTGCCTTTGTCATGGTTAGGTGGTTGTTAGGTATTCTGGTTGGTTAATACTAATATGAAGGATGCCTAAGTTTAGTACTAAGCTAACCACTAACCCAAAGTATAAAGCAATTGAAATGCTAGTGAACGCCACTAATAACCAAACAAACTCTCACCTGGAAGAAATAAGTGATAAAGGCCACTACTCCAGTTAGCAGAAAGAAGAGCGAGAACATCATGGTCTTCTGTCGCTTTACGTCAGGGTCGACCTCTGCAAACACCTAAAAACAGACGAGGTTCTATTAGAATTGAACATACTGGTTAAATCATTGTACATGCTATGTGCTTATGGGACTAATATAATGTACAATCCACAATTTTTATATCAATTATTTTAAAACAATCATGGGGAGATGAGCAGGAAGCAAAAATATACACAATAGAGATTTTTATTCAGATGTATGAATAAAGACAAAGGACACTCACACCAATAATTTTGGCAAACAGAATGGCCACACAGGGGTAAACAGCTCCACCCACAATGCTGGCCAGAATGCCCACCAGCAGGTAAGGCCATTCCGGCTTGTTCAGAGCCAGAATTTTAGAGAAAGGAATTTCTGGAACTTTTTCCTTTTCCTACAAGAGAATTTTTAACATCATCCAATTACTCCATTTATGAACTCTCAATAGCATCAAAGCAGTGGAGATTGTGGAGTATGTGCCTTTTTGTCTTTTTTGGATTTCTTGCTCTTCTTCTTTCTCGAGGACCTTCTCTCACTGCCACGTCTTAAGCTTCTTCTAAGGGTTCCACTCTCCATTATCATTTCCTCTCCTCCTTCGGGAGTCTCTGTGTCAGAAAATTCCTCACTGGTGTCTCCCTCAGAAACATCCTGAATATCATCCTCATTGGCATCAAGATCTTCACTTGGTCTGTCTGAGGTCTGTTAATGTAAACGAATAGGGAAAAAAACGTTATGCCAAAGAAACCCAAATATGATGCTCTCTTGTGAGAGACCTTCCTTAAAGGATTCAGAGAGTTTTCAGGGAGAATTATTCTCTAATTTTTTACATATAAAGACTTGTGTGTACTGTGTAGCATAGGCTACATATTAAGTGCGATATTCTAATGGTAATATTGTTTCCATTATAATCTTCTTTTATATTGTCATGGCACTGCAAACAACACACACACACTTTTATACTGTCATGGCACTGCAAACAACACACACACACACACACACACTTATATTGTCATGGCACTACAAACAATAAACACACACATAATATTATTTAAAAGTTTGGGATCTGTAAAAATGTTTTTTAAAGAAAGTAAAATTTGTATTTAGAAAGGCTGCATTAAATTGATCAAAAGTGAAAGACATTCATAATGTTACCAAAGATTTCTATTTCAAATCATTGCTGTTTTTCAACTTTCTATTCATCAGAGAATCCTGAAAAAAAGGCAAATGGCCGCTGGAAATTCAGCTTTGCCATCACAGGGATAAATTAATGTTGACATACTGTATATTAAAATAGAAAACCTTTTTTTTTTAACTGCCATAATACTTCATGATATTCCTGTTTTGACTGTCTTTTATATCAAACATGCAGCCTTGGTGAGCAGAAGAGACTTTAAAAAAACATTACTGACCTCAAACTTCTGAAAGGTAGTTACATCTTATATCATTTTATATTATAATTACATATAATTATTATATAAATATAGCCTATAATTAATATTTGTTGACATTTTTTTTTCTACTAACTATAAGAATAATATAAGATGTATAAACCTTTCAAGTAATAATAAATAATTTAAAAAAGTGTATTATTTCTTACTGGCATTACTGTTAAAAATACGGGCTGTCAATAAAATACAATAAAGGTGATTAATTTCATGGTTTCTAGTTTAGCAAGCAAAATAAAAGAGTAAGAATATTGCTAAAAGTATTGAGTTTGAAAAAACAGATTTAGGCAACAACTGCAGGGAAATTCATAAAGTCAGTTCTGTCCTGTCCAACTATCAGATAGTTCCCGTGTAGAGAAACACATGTACCTGTTGCATCACGAGAGAATAGTACACTCCTTTTTTGGCCATGAGTTCTCTGTGGCTGCCCTGTTCCACCACTTTGCCCTCAC
Source organism: Rhinichthys klamathensis goyatoka (assembly GCF_029890125.1). Taxonomy (NCBI): domain Eukaryota; kingdom Metazoa; phylum Chordata; class Actinopteri; order Cypriniformes; family Leuciscidae; genus Rhinichthys; species Rhinichthys klamathensis. The sequence continues at coordinate 2,205,203 of NW_026606897.1, forward strand.
TGAATCCTGCAATTATATCTGCTGAACGAATAGTTGACAGGCGGTGTGCAATCACAATGGTAGTGCGTCCTGCTCTGGCCTAAGAAACAACACACACAATTATTGAATCGCTTGTTTTCTTGGTTAAAACTTTGGGTTACACAAAGTGACATTGTTACAGTGTAATTATGCATTTAAGTGCTGAGTAATATTAATTAACTACATGTACTTACTATAGAGTTATGGTAGGATTAGGATTTGGTTTAGGGTTAGTTGCATGTAATTATGCGTAATATACTGTTATCACCATCTGACATATGTAACATGGACACTGTAAAATAAAGTGTTACCAAACTTTGTTACCATACCAAAAACTGTAATAAAAGATATTCGTATTCGCAAGCTGCAACTTTAACTATATATTTTCCAGTACTCATGCAAATGTCCTTCCTGCATGTCACAGAAAGAACTGTTTTGCATTACCTTGTCTAAAGCTGCCTGAACGATGGACTCGCTCTGTGTGTCCAGGGCTGATGTGGCTTCGTCCAGCAGGAGGATTTTGGGGTTTTTGACGAGAGCTCGAGCAATAGCGATCCTCTGCTTTTGGCCCCCGCTCAGTTGAGCCCCCCTCTCGCCAACCATAGTATTTAGCTTCTATCTCAGAGAAAAACATTTTTTTTTAAACATTTAACCCCTTTTCAGACTAAACACAGCAAAGTGTAGTACACATAAAATGCTTATTTCTAAATAGAGATCCACCAATTTAAAATTCTGGCCTAATTCCTAAGCGGTCACCGTGATTTTGCCAAGTAAGACATAAACACATTTTTTTGGTCTGGTCCTGGAACAACATTCCTGTCCGAAAATTTAGTCCTAACCATATCTCTACCTCTAAACCTAACCCTACCCATAAGTTATCCCTAAAACCAGAGGGAAATGACTAGTGAATAACACTGATGTAGAAGCACCTAATGCTGATTGTAAGTTTAAACTTCACATAAACTGTAAACCTGTCCCTCAAATCTGATTGGTTGTTTGGAATGTTGTTCCAGGGTCAACAAAGATGTTGATCCAGGAACATGTTCTACTTGGTGAAATCACGTTCACCTGAGGGAAGCAGATAATTCATTTCATGTTATGGCCAAGAACTGATAAATGGCCGATATTAAAAGTCTATTTTGTCTAAATGAAAAAAGTAAGCACTAAATGTAGGCATCCCACCTTATGACAAATGTACATTTGTACATTATATATCATTGTGTTATTCTTTTCTTTTTTTTTTAAGATAAACTTTAAGGGAGCATTAGATGATCTAACTGTAAAAATGGGGGAAATGTGTATGCACAATATCCATATACATTTTTTTATATTAACACATATGGTGCTGATGTATTGTGCATTTCCATCTCTTAGACACTGTAATTTATTGATATCATAATTAAATCTTTGGTTCTGCAATATACAATAACTTTAGGGGTAGAACCGAGTCAAAACCTTTTTAATAAAATAAAATTTGACACTACTCACGTCTGGTAGTTTGGAAATGAAATCGTAGGCATTGGCCTCTCTAATGGCTCGTTCAATATCCCCATCGGTGGCGTCTTCTCTGCCGTAGCGTATATTCTCTGCGATGGTGGTTCCGAAAAGAATAGGCTCCTGACTCACGATACCCATGTTCTCCCTCAGCCAGCACACATTTAGAGAACGGATATTATGACCATCCAGAGTCACCTGCACAACCGTACACATTTCATAAACTACTCAGTTCTTCATTCCTGAAAGATCGGCAGTAAACTGAATGACAACATATTTTGTATGATGTGAAGTATTGAAGGAATGCAGCTTTTACTGAGAGGTGAAATGATTTATGGTTGCTCATTAGAAGATTCTTTGGGCACATCAGTGTTACCTCTCCTGAATCCGGGTCATAGAACCGCTGCAGAAGCTGAATTGTTGTGCTTTTCCCACAGCCACTGGCTCCAACCAAAGCAATGGTCTTTCCATGAGTCACTTTCAGATTCATTCCCTGTAGAATCTGCGATGGGACACATTGTATCAGTCATCATCAGTATGTCACCATTTCTACGGCTGGACAATATATCATCACCATATCGATAATAAGCCAATTTTACAGACATAAATACATCAGTATTGGTCGATAGAAAAAAGGATGGCCACACTTTAGTTTATGGTCCAAATCTTACTATTAAGTAACTATTAAGTATGACTTTTTTCCTCAATAAACTCTTAATTACTGCTTATTAATAATTTGGTAGTTGTTAAGTTTAGGTATTGGATAGGACTATGGGATGTAGAATATGGTCATGCAGAATAAGGCATTAATATGTGCTAATAAAGTACTAATAAAGTACTAATAAACAGCCAATATCCTAGTAATATACATGCTAATAAGCAAATAGTTAATTGTGAGAATTGGACCCTAAACTAAAATGTTACCAAAATTATTAAAAGAAGTAATTTATTAACACTTTAAAAGTAATCTTTAGCAAATCTCAAGCTGAATATCCACTTCATACTTATCTTTTATTATTTAAATGATGAATTTTGAGTTTTAACATTTTATTTTTATGTAGACAAAAATAGTATCTAATTTTAATAAATCTATATATTGGTTATCAGCCATAACATATTTATAAAATTACTAATTCAAATCAATCCAAAAATAATCATTTAAAAAAATGATAATCTCATTGCATCCCTGATAATTTCAACAGACATAATATGTACAGTATGAATGATGCAATTCCTAACAGCTGGGAAAATATGTTGCTGTACCTTCACATCTTTTCTGGAGGGATAGCTGAAGTTGATGTTCTTGAATTCAATATCTCCTTTCACATGGTCTGGTTTGTGACCTTCTTTTGAACTGCTGTCAATGGGACGAGGCTGCAACAGTCATCCAGAATAACAATATGGGCATACATATAATAAAAAATAACTTTATTATGAAGAACGAACACAGACTGAAAGTTTGTACCATGTCAATCGTTTTGTAGACCTCATAAGCCGCACCCCGGGCCTTGGCGATGCTCTCCAAGTTTGGAGCTCCCTGACCTAAAGAGAATGAGCCAATCATCACAGAGAAGAAAACCTGAGGACAAAAGTAACAAAGTTAGTGGTTATTAAGAAATGTCTCCTGCTGTATCTTTATTCAGAAACAGATAAAGTCTTGAAAAACTTACAGTGATGACTCTTCCGATGGTGTAATTATCTGGTTCGTCCACAGACAGTTTTGTTCCATACCAAAATGCCAGTGCATAGGTGCCAAATATAACAAACTGTGTAAACCCCATGGCCACATTAGTGGTTATAGCTTTCTTTACCCCAAAGTCCTTTGCGTCCACCAAGTTTTTATCATACCTAAAAGACAGAAAATAGTTTGTCACAGCTAAACTGTCACTCTGTATGCACACACACAAAACAGTTTGGTCGCATTCTTCACATTTAGAAGACCCAATCTTATCTCTCACATTTGATGAGTGAAAGGTACAGAATGTGCTCACTTTTCCACTGCTTTCTTCTGTCCATTAAATGCCACAACAGTCCTGATAGCGACCAGAATCTCTTCAGCTACAGCTCCTGCTTTAGCATACGCTGAAAGCTCCTTACCGGTCAAGGTGGCAAGAATCTGTAGGAAAACAGATTCAGTAAGATATGACAGAAAAATAAGATATTATGTTGCGCCCTGGCAACAACTTTTCATTTTTGGGTGAACTATCCCTTTAACTTGATAGAGTTACCAATATAGGCCTACATGTGTATTTGTACTGAAGCCAAATCAAATAATTACATTTATAAAATATGAATTATTGAAAAAAAATATTATAGCCTACACACAATATGTTCGCACCGCGAATTTCCGGTATAGGCCTACTTCTTGGTGCACACGATCAATACATTGTTAGCCTTTTAACCAAACCATTAACCACCAATACTAGCAATACTCTCCGTGTTTTGTTACTTTCGATAAGAAAAAAAGTATCATCTTTCAAATTCTGTCAATTTGATCACGAAATTCAAACAATAAATGCTGTTTTGTCGCTCTTTGATGTGGCGCGCGACAGATCGCTATAGGCGCCTCAGTTCAAGTGGCAGAACGGAGCGCGAGTGAACGCGATCAAAATAGACATGAATGAACATGTGAAAGTATGTTGAAAGATACAGTAGGCTATACCTTACTGATCATATCTCAGGTAATCGCTCAATCAGTGTTTCAGACGCGGAAAGACATCAACAAAACAGCTTCTAAACAATATGCCAAGTAGCATTACAGGTCAGGTGAGTCATTCAGTGTCCACACACAGAAACGAACTGGAGAGGAGAATTTCTCATAATAAAGCTATGCATTATTTTACCCTAATTATTCATTATCTATTGTCTTATTTAATGTAGGCCCAGGGCCGTAGCTAGAGGACTCGGGCCCCCTGAAAAAATATTGATGTTTGATGACATTACAGAAGATGGTGATGTTGTTGTAAAACCTTTATTTTAAAAGTTAAATGTTTACAACTAATAAAAACTAACAAAAAGCAAGAAATTGTTAAATGATAATAAAACATATAAAAACTAAAAAGTAACAGCAACATAATCCCCCCCATCAGTCTGTTATTATTCATAAATCAAAAAGTAAACATTTAGAAATTGACAAGAATTCAGTCAAATTAAAAAAATAAAATTATTTATTGTCTTATTTTTTTTAATAAAGATAATATGGAACTGGTAATATTATTAAATAAAGCTAATAGATTTATTCATCCAAGTGCAGTGTGTCATCAGCCGGCAGGTCAGGTGCATAATGCAATGCGTTGTGACTCGTGTAAATTTTGTAACTATTTACAATAGTGTAAAAAGACAGGAATTTTGACCACGTAATCATTCGGTTAATTGTGGTGCGCACCGATAATGGAAAGTGACAGTAGCCTAAATATTCATTATCTATTGTCTTATTTAATGTAGGCCGTTTAATTAAGTATGTCATGAAAACAAGTTATGACAGCCACTCTGAAAAATAAATGATTACGTATTTCATCAAAGAATTGGAGTAGAAACATAATTTTATAATTTGATTGAGAAGTTTATGCAAAAATTGCTTTATGTGCAATTTACATGTTTGCATACAATTTGTTATTTGAGCGTTGATCATTATATCTAAAAATAAACAGCAACTGAATTCAATAGTTTGGGCTCTGTTGTTAATTGTAACCTTTAGTCTAATGTGCAAGGGCTCCCTAGTTTACAGCATTTGCAGAGATAGATTTCGTTGATCCTTAAGAAATGTTTAATTATAATTGAATGTATTTAAAGACAGAGACACAATTTTTTCAGTAAACCACTGTTTTAAAAAAGGAGAAAAGGCCATTTTATGTTTAGTTTTCTCCCCACCAGCTGTACCGAACCATCATTTTTGTGTACTAACTAATAATAATAATAATAATAATAATAATTCATAATAAGTATGTTAGTGGTGTCCTGAAGCCAAACCAAATTATTATCGCACGCACGCACACAGGCTATAGGTATATATATCATAAAATATTAGGTTTGTAATATTCAATATATTGTGTAGGGTATAATTAACATTATGTATAGGTTTATGAAACCATTTGATCTAAAAAAAACAAGGAGCTTTATACATACTTTAGACCAAACAGCAGCCGATCCTGCTAAGAGGGGACTGACGGAAAGAATGACCAGCGTCAGCTTCCAACCGTAGATAAAACCAATGATGAAACCAGCAAGAAATGTGCAGAAGAACTGGACAAACACGCAGATCTTGTCCCCAAGGCCATCGTTGATTGTGTTTATATCACTGCGTTGGGAGGGAAAAAAGGAGATCCATACATTTTTAGATTAAACACCTGAAATGTAACCCAAGGACATATCAGGTGAGGTGACAGAAACAAGAGGCTAGAACATGGTTGCACTTCACTTACTCTGTAAGTCTAATGTTCAGCTCTCCGATAGGATGCGTGTCGAACCATGACATCTGCTGGTGGAGGATGGCATGAAAGTACTTCTCCCGGATCCTCTTGGTTTGCTTTGCAGCAGTTAGCAGGAAAAGCATTACCTGGAACGTTCCCAGGAGCAGAACCGCAGCCCCGATCCCAACAAAGTAATAAGCATGTCTGTGTAAACAAACCACCGGCTTAAGTTAAAGATCAACAAAGAAGAAGTGAATCAAAACTTAGAGGTTAAGAAATTTCAGTAAATTATTCACGAGTCAACTAAATGACAATGAATCTGATACCAGATGGCTCCTCACTTTGTCATTTTATCTTCAATGCCTATTTCAGGGGAACCTGCCAAACACGTTAAGTTAGAGGCGATGTTTCCAGTGTAGTTGCCTGCAAACATTTAGCAGAAACATTTAGCAGAAACCAGTAGTTCCAGACAACCTCATTCAAGTAAATATTTATGAAATGATTGCTGAACTGTAATACTAAGGGTAAAGTTTACATTAGCAATTCAAATCAGTCCAGACTGACAGACTTTCAGATATTTGAGAAGGACTTATGTCATTTGTTCAGATGGATGTTTCCTCATCTTTCAAAAACTATGCGTGTTGTACTATTAAATACCTGTCATATTAAATTGCTGCCCACTCATCACAAAGCTGTCAGTCATTTCTCCGAACACCACGCACATGAGAGGCAATGCAACGCCATGTGCAGCTGCACACAGCAGGCCGATCAGCATTAGCAGAACCTCCGGACAGGTGGCATACCGAAACTGCAAGCCAACAACAAACATGTGAGTCAAACGCATGACTTCTGCTAATCATCGCATGTTACATCACTGCTTACCTACAAATGAATTATGTAAAGAGATGCACATTCTTACCAGCTGAAAAAATCCAACTGTTTTCACCGGCTCTTTCTTCGTTTTGGGCTTTTTTTCCTTTTTGCTATTTAAACAGAACAAGAAATAGTACAAATGAGAAAAATCCCTTTTCATTCTGGGCATGTTTTACCTTCATGAAGCCATATCGAGGGGCACAGTCATCCAAATACTTTCACTGAATGAATGAATGAATTATTAATACAATCAATTCTGAGTCTAAACCTTAAACAGAATAGAATAGAATATTTTGAATATAGTATATGAAATAAAATGTCAGACCATGGGTTTGCAAACTTGATGCAAACTATGCGAGTAAAATATCATGTGATATCATGTTTTTTTTTAAATGAAAATGTTTTAATTTGTCATTGTATACTACAGCCAAAATAAATTATTCAAATATCATCTGACTGTTAGACGTATGTAATAGTTTTAATTTAAGAAGTATTAATTCAGATGTTTTTAAATCCTTTGGTTTTCCAGAAAATACTGACATAAAAAAAGTAAGCTGGCGACATTTTTTTAATGTTTATATGGATGAGTTATCAAAATTGCTAAACAGCTGTGGAACTGGTTGTATGGTTGGTATATAACTGAGGACCTGTCTGATGATAGGGATATTTATAGACAGTGTCGTATGATATATGCACAGGCGAATACGTTGATTCGCAAATTTTGTATGTGCTCTGGATCTGTAAAGATTGCACTTTTTTTAGAGCATATTGCACCCCGATGTATACTGCCCATTTGTGGCGGCGCTACAGAAAGAGCAGCATGCAGAAACTCAATGTAGCATATAATGACGGAATGAGGCTGTTGCTTGGGGTGCCGCGATGGAGTAGTGCAAGTCAATTGTTTGTCAGTGTTGGCGTGCCCACCTGTTCTGCTGTTCTGCGCAATCTCATGTACAGATGTATGTGTAGGTTGTTAGACTCTGCAAACAGCATAATTTCAACATTGACAAACCCGACCCTAAGTTCAGTCAGGTTCTCCTCTGGTATGTGGAACCATTGGCGTTTTAGCCTATATGTAAACATGTGATATTGTGTTTTTTTTTTATTTTTTTTATTTTTTTTTTATTGTCTGTTACTGTGTGTGATTGGTCCATGTGTGTCCTTAATTAAGTTTTGATGATGATGAATGGCAAAGAGAAATTAGAAGGATACAACACAAGCACAAACTTTTCTTGAACATTTTGTATATACCAAAGAATGTGTCTAAAAACTTTTTAGATTTAGATTTGTTTTTGTTATTTTACCATTACTAATGGACATTTAATAGCACTCAAATGGTCAAGAAGGCACAACAGCAATAGAAGTTCAATTATCCTTACGAACTTCTATAAGTGTCCTATTGAAAGCAAGTTAACAAGCTTGTCTGTGTCGTATGGAAACAGCATTACAGGACCAAAAATCATTGCAAAGACTTATAAGAAGTGCAGAGAAAGTCACTGGTGCTCCTCCTCCAACTACTGAAGAATTGATAATTGTATGGTCTACATTACTGTTAAAACAACTTAACCAAGGGATAGTTTTTATTCTAGGCGGTGTCCTCAGGCTAAATATAGTTTTTATGGAGAGTGAAGGACTTATGCATACTACACAAGGATACTCTTGTACTAATACAGTACAAATCTTGAACAAGGGCATGTATATATAGACAGTGTAATCAATGACACATCATTATCATTCATGCTGCATCTGATTTATATATTTATATTTGACTTTTTGTAATAAAATTTGTAATTATATAGGGCAGGTTTCTTTTAATTGATGCAAAGTAAGCTTTTCTTTTGTGTAACATGCATATGACAATAAATTCTCAAAAAAGAATAAAATAAAAATTAATACATAAATTATAATAAAATGTATTATAATAAAATGAAATCAATCTCGTGATTTCTAGCCTGTCTCACCCTCAAGTCACCCTAGGTGTATATGACATTCTTCTTTCAGTCAAATACAATCGGAGTTCTGTTCAAAAATATCCAAGCCTTATAATGGTAAAAGTGCTCCATCCATAATAAAAGTGCTCCACACAGCTCTTAATAAAGGCCTTCTGAAGCGAAGCAATGCGTCTGTTCTTAACATTAAACGTTAAAAAAGTTATTTTACTTAATAAAGTTTTAAATATGGATATTTTTCTTACACAAACGCATCGCTTCGCCTCAGAAGGCCTTTATTTTAACCCCAGCAGAGCCTTGTGGAGCACTTTTATCATGGATGGATGCACTTTTATCATGGATGGAGCACTTTTATCATGGATGGAGCACTTTTATCATGGATGGAGCACTTTTATCATGGATGGATGCACTTTTATCATGGATGGAGCACTTTTATCATGGATGGAGCACTTTTATCATGGATGGAGCACTTTTATCATGGATGGATGCACTTTTATCATGGATGGAGCACTTTTATCATGGATGGATGCACTTTTATGGACTTCAAAACAGAAACAACCATTCACTGCCATTTTAAAGCTTGGAAGAGCCAGGGCATTTTTTTAATATAACTCCGACTGTATTCGTCTGAAAGAAGAATGCCATATACACCTAGGACGACTTGAGGGTGAGTAAATCATGGACTAATTTTCATTTTTGCGTGGATTATCCCTTTAAGGATGTTGTAAATATCGCAGACATTTTTTGACACTTTCTGTGGAATTTTTGCCCCAGGATCTGGTTCATTTCTGAAACCGTCTTACACGTTTCTTTTTTTGATCAATTAATCTACTTTTTAATTAATTAAATAACATTCTGTTCCTACCTGAACAGGCCTTTGCCTTTTGATTTGGCAGAGGACTCCTCCTTTGGCGTGTCTTCCTGAGGTTTCTCATCCTGGGTGTAAGCTAGGTTGACGAAACCCTCAGGTATCACCTCTGCAGGAAAAGGGGTTTATGTTTACTTAAGGAACAGGCGGGGCAAGTCTAAGGTGTCTGCAGAATCTAAATAATTCATTCTAAATGATCCAGCACTTTACAAATTAGACTATCTATGTAGATATAAAATTAGTACTGCCATTGCTTACTTCAAATATCATTGGCTCTCACAACAAGTGAGGTTTTCACAATTGTCAGTCGCTTTTGGAAAAGTGTTTGCCAAATGAATTAATGTAAATATAAAATGTGAAGTGAATAGAGAACACACCATGCAAGTAAGGTGGAGGGTCTGTCGATTGACCGCTTGGCTCTTCTTTCATTGTGATAGCACAGTGTTTGTGTTCCTAGATAGAGAGAACAGTCAGGTTCATAAGGAGGTACACATTTAAAAAATAAAGTTTACAATTACAATCAAAGGGGTTTAATCCTGGAGTCACAGGAAAACCTTTTAAAAAAAAAATATATATATATATATATATATTTTTTTTTTTAGAAAACAATCATTGTACTGGTCCTTTAAGAACCTCAAAATCATTTTTAAATTTTCATTTTATGTATTTAGTTTTTATTAATTAATTTTGTTTAGTTAAACACTGTAATCATTTAAGACATTTCTAATTATCTAGAACCTTTTTGGCATAAAGTGTTCTTTAAAATTGACTCAAGAACCCTGTGGTTCTATATAGAACCCCATTGAAACCTTTTTTCTGAGAGTGCAAAGAATTTTAAAGGCAACATAAGAAGCGTATATATAGCCTATAGCAAAAAACAAACTGAAGAACCTACTTTCAAAAATGTAATAATGTATTTTATTCAATGCGAAGAGAGGATGAAAAAAATGGTAATGGTGCAAATAACAGATTTATTACAGGAAAATTATGTTATTGCACTCATATATTCTTATAAACAGGCTACAGGACCTAAAATACTAGCCTACTCATAAAACGACTTTTTCTTTACTGTTATTATCTAGCATGTTGGTGTTAATAAATAAGTTATCATTCATCCTGCCTCCATACCAGTTATAAACGGAAGTGTAGTACAATTAAAATATGACATGATCGGAAACGCATAAAATAAAATAGCCTACATTTTTTTTAAACTACAAAAAAATCATTTTAATTTCAAAACGTTAACTGTCACCCATATTCACATTTATATATAGAAAATATAATATTTTTATGGTTTGTAATATTTACCAGAAAGCACAGACTAAGTAACCTACCTACACTACGCAAACAAGCATTTAATAGGCTATATAATTTTATTTTTTGCTTACCCCATGTGGTGATCGCAAATGCTCCAAGTGGACATACAATATGAAGGTAAAGAAGACTCCCTGTGACATGATGTTTTATAGCGCGTCGTGCTACCTGGACACGCCTCGTCCTGACGAAAAATGTGGGCGTGCAAAGGAAAAACTGACTTTTGCCCTTATAGCGGACAAATCTGGGTTATATGAGGTTACATGACAAAATTAAGAACTGATAAAAAGGTACGAACTTTGTTCCTCATAAGATTTAAAGATGGGAGTGCAGAAAACCCTGTTTTTTGTTGTTGTTGTTGTTGGCTATTTTTCAGTTGCCATCAATGATTTCTGCTATGGTGCGCGTTCATCAGTGTTCATAAAAAGAGTTTTTTTCGACGAATTACTTTTCCTATCCAAATTGTAGGCCTATATGCTCTTTATAAGCTCTACAGACAAGACATTTGTAGGATAATTAATAACAGAGAACATGTAAACGCTCTGACGTTGAGCATCCCCACCAGAGCAACCAATGGCGTGGGTCTGGGGGCGGGATTTGCTGCTTGATCGACCAATGGTAAAGGAGGGGAGAGGTCGTCAAACCTGTTCGTACACTGTCATAATACTTGCAATTCTTTTTGATGCAATGTCACACTTCATTGGTGTAATTGGGGAAAAGTTCGTTTGCACAAAATTCATGTTGTATTTACTAAGCCTTGGCCTTTAAATAAAGTTTAGTAGTAGGCTAGGCTATAATTAATAATAATGAATGGCAGGCAGGTGTGTCTGTTTGTCATCAACATTAGGCTATCATCAACATTCTGATCCAAATGCTGAACTATGCAGTAGCCTACCAGTATTAGCTATATACTTGTATTGTTTGTATTGTGTTTTAGGATGTTTGATAATCTGCAATAGGCTACTCAAAAACTGATCAAAATATAGGCTATAGCACACCAAGTCAAAATGATTGAAGGACTGAGCTTGACTGAATTGAGCGGAGTGGATGTAGATGTGTGTGTGAGAAATCTGAAAAAAACTCAGATTTTTGAGAAGGTCTAAACCCCCCCCCCCCCCCCCCCCCAAATATGCAATCAAATCAAAATTTGTCTTTGTCAATCAAATAAAATAGGAGATAAATATTTTTGTAGTAATATGACATAGACAAACTTGACCTTACATTTCACCACAAGATTTTAACAAAAATCCAATTGTTTTTCCAATCGCCTATAGGTTTTGAATGAAGTACATCAGCCTTTACCATAATTCGCACATAAAATGTGTGACTTATCACATTAACAACGTTTCTGAGAACAAACATCTTGTTGTTCTTACTGCTTAGACAATATCTTAGATCTTGTCAGAGAGTTGCTTTTAGAGCTCGACCTCTAACACATTAACAAAAACATGTCAACCCAGTCTTAGCATGACTCAGTCCATATTTTGGCGCTGCATGCAAACCAGTCATATTTATATAACAGTGGTTTTATGAATAAACTTGGTTGAACTACTGAACTTTAGTACATTATCTAAGAAATAATTTGAATATTTGTCTCCTCTGATGGCAAGTCAGCATACTGGTTTGGTGATCTTCTCAAGATTATTAGTGAACACACAAGACCAAACGCTCTGGGGAAAATTCCTCCCTTTAAAATATGCATGACACCTGTACAGCAGGTTTCTCATTGAACACAAACGTTTTTCACAGTGAGGGAAGTTGACTTCTATGCAGGGTTACACATGAATGTTATGGAAAGAGTTTTTACCTTTGTCCTTATACTTTACATTCAGATATTGCTCACAGAAAAAAATAGTAATGAAAATTTTGTTCAGAGATTTATTTTTGTTTCAAGTGGCAGTAAATATATACTGCAGAATAAATTAAACTTGGATTCCCACTTTAAGCAAGCAACACAATGACACCTTTGACCGTTTTTGTCGTATAACGATGTCTGTTTTTGATCAACATTAGCAAGTGCTCAAGATGTAAAGACATTCTTTCTTAGGACATTCCGGCTCATCTCACCTGAAGCTCTGAACTCCTTGGTATGAACTCAGTTGCCACAGATGTTAATTTTGAGCATTAGGATTGCATTATCAATGTAAAGATCTTTGGTTGCCTGGAAGCATGTGATTTTTTTATATTTTGTCTTTTATCTTATTTTCATGGAATACATGTGTCATGCACTCTTTCCAAGTTGTGTTAATATCATAGACTGTAAAAAATATGTGATAGTTTTGCAATAAGTCTTTTTGAAAGCAGTGTTCAACAGGATATGCAAATAATCATAACAATGATTTTCATCAGGATGGAAGAATGATAAAGCTGTTTAGCGTATACTGTCAAACGCTAAAAATATCATGCAAGTGAACTTTTTGGGATGGGTCGAAATAAAATGCAAATGTTTGATTTAGATTAAATTTGTTGAAATACATTTTTTTAAAATAATGAACTGAAATGTATTTATTAATAGGTTAATTTCTATAAAATTTTTTTAATGCATTTGTCTTATGAACGAACATGAATTAACACTTAACATTAATTACAATAAAACGTTTAAATTAACATTAACCTAATTCATGCTTTAAAAAGCATTGTTAGATCAACTACGAAATGGTTACAATGCATTCATATCTGAACTAGCTAAAGTTAACCACTAGAGGGTGGTCACTGACATTTAAAGGAATAGTTCACTTAAAAATGAAAATTCTGTCATCATTTACTCACCCTCAAGTAGGCTAGTATACTCACCCATTGACTATGTACTATGGACAAATACTATGGAAGTCAATGGGGATCCATCAACTGTTTGGTTACCGACATTCTTCAAAATATCTTATTTTGTGTTCAGCAGAAGAAAGACATTCATACAGGTTTGAAACAACTTGAGGGTGAGTAAAAAAATGACAGAATTTTCATTTTTAAGTGAACTATTCCTTTAGTTAATGAGTCAATAGCACACCTGCTGAATATGATTTTTATATTACAGTACTCCTTATTAATGAGATATTATTATGGCTAAAAACTTGATGTTTGAGAACACAATTTTTTGGATAAACTGCACTTTCAACATGACATTTGAAAAAAGTTTTAACTATAAAAAAAAAAAAAAAAAAAAAAAAAAACTACCTCTCAATTTTATTAGTGAATAGCCAGAGAGGAAAACTGTAGTTTTAACCTGGTTGTCTTAAAATTTTAAGTTTATTGAAATAAAAAGTTGTTTATTTTAAACCATAATCTTATTTGGTGAATTTATAAGACCTAGGCCTACTTACAGAAGCAAATTTAGGAAATTTATGGAAAACAATCTTTGTGTTTGCTTTGTTAAGACTATTACTAATAAATTAAAATATTTGCATTTGAAGTGCTGCTGCTATAGTTTGATTTATTTTCAAACAGAGGCACATTTTTTCCTCTCATGAATTTGCATACCGAAACCTCTTTTTTCCATGGAGTTTCAGGTGTTGCAATGCTCTGTGTGTGTACATAAAGTGGAGGCTTGTGGGTGGTGGAGTCTGCGAATGACGTTCAATACACGACGTTTGAATGTTTGGTACTACGTATCCCAGTATGCACTTCTCCACTATTCAAGCAGAGAGGCACACAGAAGTGTAAGGTGTACAGTTGGTGTCACTCCCCGCTGATTAAAAAGTTCTCGTAAGGACTGAGAGGAAAAAATACCATGGTTCAGGTAAGTGTTTTACATTTAAGCAGGTTTAAAATATTTTTTACTAGGCTATATAGGCTATAATTGTCCAACCAAAGCACGAATAAGTAAAAAAAAGAGAGACGTATTTAATTAGCCTACATCAAGTATTTCACGTGTTTTGATTTGATGTGCATGCATATTGGAGGACAGCGTGTCTTGTGTGTCGTCCTGGCGTTTTATTAATCCTTAAATTATTACATGTAAGCGATTTAATTAATAGAGAAACTTGGAGAAGAATAAAACGCTTATGTTTTTAATGTGGGATGACGTTTGCATGCGGTATACAGGACAAACAGGTGTATTGTGACGTGGCTGATGCAGGGCGTGTTAGCGCGTGTTGATTTGAATAGAGAACTCAGCCCTTTACCATACACTGAGACAAAGCTTTGTATAAGAGACACTGATATTTAGACAAGACAGACCTGTTTCCATGCATTGCCACTGCATAATACGCATTTAATGAGTCATTCCCGGAGACAGGACAGAGAGGATACTGGACAGTGATTCAGAGACTCATGACAGAAGAAAATGATTCTGAACAACAAGAGAAGTTTCGCTGACTGACTCAATGAGACTCTTTATGAATAAAGTTTGAGTCATTTATTTGTAAACGTCTATTGTTGAATGTTTACTGTTTTAAATAAACTGCATAATTCAAATTATTAATATGATTTTGTTTTTTGTGAAAACATAAATTGTATGTTATTATGTTCAAAAAGTTTAATGTCAATTTATTTACGGTTTCAGTAAGAAGACTATTGAATTCTCTAGCTCTTTACAAAGGCTTATATACTGGTTCAGAACACTTTCCTGAAGAACCTGTAATAAAACATCAAGCAATTAATTTTCAATAACCATATAGGGCAGGCAAGTCAAGATACAGCAAAAATGATCTTGATAAGAGAGGTCCTTACTGAACCCAATTGAAAAAATATATATTTTTAAGAATGTAAAATCAGATTAGACTAGATTAGAAAACTTTATTAATCCCCATAAGGGGAAACTCTTTTGCCACCATTGCACATTACAAACAACACAAATAGACAATTAAACATTAAAAACAACAACACAATCAATCCATGCAAGGAATTACACAACTTCATTAAAAAACATAACTGCAGTATGAATAAAATACCTTCTAAATCGCTTTGTAGAACACTGAGGCATCACTAATCTTCCACTAAATTAACTTTTAAGTCCACTAAAAGTAGGGGATGACCTTCGTAAGATAGGATAATTTTAAATTGTGCCCTGGTTCTCTTAATTTGTTCATTCTTTTTCAATAGCTTTGACATTAGAGACAGACATTTGATCTTGGATATACAAAATGGCAGCCGCAAAGATAAAGTCAAACAGTCATTCAGGAAATCTGCTTCGGAGTAGATCGGAGGGGACGCTGATAGATATAGACGAGAATGTGACCATCAACAACAACAACCTTCATGGTAATTATGAATGTCTCTCTCTCTCTCTCTCTCTCTCTCTCTCTCTCTCTCTCTCTCTCTCTCTCTCTCTCTCTCTCTCTCTCTCTCTCTCTCTCTCTCTCTCTCTCTCTCTCTCTCTCTCTCTCTCTCTCTCTCTCTCTCTCTCTCCACTATTTTAATCAGCCACTGTATTTCCATTGCATTTGTTAAATGTGAATGACATTTTCAAAATATTATATGCTTCATAAATATAAGATACTATGCAAACTAATTTAACTCATAAAAAATACATGTATTATGATTTTGTTTCTCAGCTCTCCTGTGACATTTGAAATCTTCTCTTTTCTTAGGGGGTTATGCTTATGAGATTGGAAAAACCTCTGAGTGGCCTGTCATACCGAAAGAAATGGAAAATTCGAAACAAACTACCAACCCCTTCTGGAATCAGATGGGGAAGTCAAATCCATTCTTAAATGATATCGTCCTCACCAGCACCTATGATTCTGGAGTGTCCATGCTGAAAGAGGATCCCTTATCTCTCTTCAACAGTATTAACGAGGACTCTCTTAGCACATCATCAGATGAAACAAATTTTGCCCATCTTTTATCACCCAGAAAAAACAATTTAAACCGATCTGGGAGGTGGAGAAGTGCCTCGGATATACTTGACAGCCTTGAGAAGGAGGAGGACAAGAGGTCAATGAGACTCAGCTCTCAAGAACCGTTCTTGAATCCTGATTTTGAGTGGTTGAAGAATGACAGAGAAGCTTACAAAATGGCTTGGTTAAGTCATAGGCAGTTAACCAGGTCCTGTTTGGATCTTAGCCTAATGAAACAAAGTCTTGGATGGGCCCAGACTCAGGCCACAGACATTCAAATCTGCTGCAAGATTGACCACGCTGGAGGCTCTGTGCAGTTGCCAGACTCCGATATCACTGCTCATGTTCCCCAGGGACACGTCCCCCCAGGTGAGATCCAAGAAGTTGGGCTCAAAGTTCTCCTCGATCCACCCACTGGAATAAACAACAACTACACCACAACTCTGAGCCCTCTTTTAGAGGTCAACCTCAGTAACCACAATGTTTCGGGGGGCATTTCGCTGGAAATGAGAATGGCTGCTAAAGTAAAAATTGACCCCACAAGCCAAGTCTTAACCTCTTTTGTGGGTCTAGTCTCTCAAAGGAAAGAGGGACCTTATCAGAAAATAAAAGACTGTTACATATACAATGATGTGTTACAGATGAAGCTCCATGATTTAAAACCACACATGTATGTCATAACTGCTGCTGAGGCCACTGTTCTGGAGCAACCTGCAACGTCAGTATGGGATTACTTGGATCGCCAAATGACAGTGGCCGTCTATGGTCCCAAGCACATACACCCATCGCTCAAAGTAGTGCTAGTCATATTGAACCATAATAATATTCCACCCAGGCTCCCTTTCTCTGATATCCAGAGGGGTAACAGGAATCTGCCCCCTGTTGTCTTGGAGCTTTGGGGAAAGCATCAGTTCAACCCACAGGGTCTTCAAGATCTTCACATTGCTTCTAGAGTGTTGGATCCAAACTTCGAAGTGAAACCTGTGGATCAGAATAAAGAGGTTAAGCAGGAGCAGCTTAAAGCTGGAAAAGTGCTCCATCTACCGTTAGATCTGGTCAAGGGAGGTGGAGGTGAAATGAGTCCCTTCAAACTTAGCATTGAGGTAAAGGATGCCAATAGTCTCACTTTGGGAGACTTTTATGTCACCTCCCCTGAGGCTGCCCCTCTGAGGTTAGACAAAAACAGCCAAAGGCGGGCAGATCGCCAGAGGGAAGTGACGTCCATTCCAGAGGAATCAATCCCAGAAATACTCACCCAGAAGTTTCAGGACAGACCTGTAGATTTACATTGGTATGGGGTAGCGATAAAATCGATCCTCAGACAACCGAGAGTGGAATATCTCCTGGAATACTTTAAAGGTGATACAATTGCTTTGCTTTCTAAGGAAACCGTTAGATCTATAGGTCAGATGAAGGTTAAGGAATGGTACATCGGCTTTCTTCGAGGAAGAGTCGGCTTGGTGCACTGTAAGAACCTAAAGCTCATAACCAAGGACCAAGTCATCGACTTCACTGGAATTAAGCTAACCACGCCTGTTCTCTTGGATAATGTGACAATTCCTTTTAAAAAACTCACCTACATGTACTCTGCTATTCAAACCTTGGTCACGGAGCACGTCAAAAGCTGGAGAAAATTTGCTGAGGCTCTCGGTTACTCCGAGGTCTCGGTTGACGCCATCTCTAGGAGACATGCTGAAACTGAGGCAGAGAAGGTGGCCTGTGTTCTAGAAAAGCTCAAGGAAGACTGTCATGCAGAGAAGATTAAGAAAAAGTTCCAGCATGAGCTTATCACTGTATGCATAGTTTATTCTGACATACATTTCTGCACAACAATATTTTGAGGAAAACAAGGGTTTTAGTAATTATTTATATTCCCCACAGGGGTTGTTAAAGATGGATGTTCAAGGCGTAGTAGCCCATCTCATCCAGGATATAGTGATTCTGTCCACAGCAGTGGAGCTTGGAGTGCGATGGCGGGAACTTGCCGAGCGACTAGGGAAGCTCTCCAGCTCCCAGATTGCTGCCTATGAGGCACCACACAAAGGGAAAAATGGAGAAGTTAGTGCACAGGTGAGCTAAAACTCAAAAAGAAATCTTCAGAATAAGCTCTAACTAGGGGTGGCACGGTACATGAAAAAACACCCGAACCGTTTGGTTCGCTTGTCTCGGTTCGGAGCGTGTGTGCGTCTCACGGTTCGACGCATGCGCAATGTAGCCTCGTGCCCGTATGTGACCTCAGACGTGCGAAATAAGACGTGTGGACATACAAATGAGGCTTGTTTGACTTGAACCGGCGTTGCACAGAGCGATCGGTGAATAACATCAAAGTACCGCGAGAGCGACGGCTCCGTATGCTTTTCAATAACTCTCGCGGTACTTTGATGTCATAAACCGATCGCTCTGTGCAGCGCCGGTTCAAGTCGAACAAGCCAGTAAAGTTGGAGTATGGAGTGCTGCAGGTCACGTCACACGGAGAAGTGGCAAGTGGGAGAGATAAGGAAGGCTAATGAGGATGCGCCAGCCAGCGTCGTATAAGTCCGGTGTGTGGGAACATTTTGGATTGAAAAAAATGTATCCTCACTCTCAGGGAATAGAAGCATTGTTGATACTGTTTTTGTGTTGAGGTTGAACTTATGTTTCACTTTATGATTATGGCCTTTGCTATTGCTATAGCCTAATTATAGTAAATTATGTTTCATGTATTTTGACTTATTTAAAAGAGTTTTAAGAGTTCCACTCTACACTTAAGTTGGCAGTTTGATAAATGCAAGTTAATTTCAATCTTTGTGTGCTAAAAATGCACATAAGTTCCTGTAGAGATAGTGATACACATTCTCCTTTTTTTGCCAAATAAACGAAAAGCATGTCACAAATGTCTTCTCTCTTGCTGTATCAAAATCTCACGAGATGGTCCCAATAATGTGCTTAAAGTCAAGTCAAATTCAGTTTGTGCATGATATAACATTTTTTTTAATACTGTATCCTAAATTGTGGATAATTAAGCTATATATCATGCTGAAGTACATTTCTGGACTGTTAAAGATTTAAAAAACAACAACAACAAGAACCGTAGAGAACCGAAAACCGTGACCCTAAAACCGTGATACAAACCGAACCGTGGGTTTTGTGAACCGCGCCACCCCTAGCTCTAACCCTATCCTAGTCATGTCATGCTATGTCATATCAATACTTAATTATTATATTATTATTTATCCAGTCCTAGTCAATCATTTGCCATGTCATATATTTGATTTGATTTATTGTTCTTTATTCAATAGTCAATGTGGAAGCCTGCATATGACTTCCTGTATGCCTGGAGTAAGCGATACGGGGACGGCTACAGGGATATGATTCAGGACCTTCACCTGGCCCTGGATAAGATGAAGAGCCCAGTGACCAAGCAGTGGAGACAGATTACTGGAGCGCTCATCACTGCCAACTGCATGGAGGTCCTAAGGGCATCTGCCTTTCTCAGAGGTTAGGGGACAACTCTTGGAGCACCTGCACTTCATATTGAGGTGGTTGAATTCATGCTGATAGCTGTGCCATATTTTTAGACATCATAAATATCTACATACATCCATTCTTTGAAAAGTACTGAATATTTGTTACTGTATATACATGTCTGTATATTATATGTGTTGTATTTTATAGACACTTTATTTCATGTTGAATTCACTGACAAACTTGTGAAAACCTTTGTCTTTGAGTTTGCTACGAAGTCCCTTATGCAATATTAATGTTTTAAAGGGTTGTTGGTGGAAAAAGAAATAGGAAATTTGTTTGTTAATTATGATTGAGATGAAATCTGAAATATTTTCATTCTAGATTAACTGCCTCAAGGTCATCAGTTTTCTTTGTTTTTCTTAAACAATTTAGCTTGAATTGTAATTGTCTATATGAGTATGTTTTAATATTTAAAGCTGTATGTGGAATATCTGGTTAGTGTTACATGCATTTTGGCTCTCCTGGAATGTGACTCGGTGTATCATTATATCGATAATTTCACTATCCCAGGATATACCGTTATACTAGGTATAATATCTAACGTCATTTGTTACACTTAAGTATATTGCATGATTCTGGCAAATTGTATTTATCTATTTTTTGTATTTTGTGTTTTTCTAGTTGTCATTTTAAGTGTACTAACTACAGTGTTTAAGAGTGAGGGTCCTTGCTTAATTGAAAACTTTTCCTGTGTTAGAACAGTCTTAAATCTATGTTGTATTTTTTAATGCTAATACACTTTGAGATATGTTATAATAATTAAAATATAACCACTTATGTCATGAAGGAGCTCTGTAATAACGGGCAAAGATACTAATAAAAACGGTTTTAAGTATTTTACTCTCAATTACTTCTTCAATTGTTTAAAATATCTCCTCATTTGATTTAATGGGAAATGCACAATGGGCAGCATATCATAACTGCACATGACACTATATTGCATTCTGGCTAGTGTAGCGATGTGCAGCTCAGCCTCACTTCCTTTCACTGATTTAAAGATGATGCCATTATTTTGACACCAATGGGTTTTCCAGTGTGTGACCTCAATGGCACCGCTTCATTTACAGTACAGGATACTTATAAAGCTCATTAGCCTTCAGTCATGCTAGACTATCTGAACTATTTCAAAAGGAAGTACAGTCCGTTGCTTAGAGATCTTGGGCGTTCTCAGTCACACATCAGCAAAGTCTCTTAAAATCCCCAACCTTTCCTAAAAATGTTAGCTCACCAAAATGTACTTCACCCTTTTCTGTGATATCTGTTGCATATTTAACTTGCATGTTTACCAAGGCCTTATCCTGCTAAGAGGGTTCAGTGTCACCCTCTAAATGTTCAGCTCAGCTTAGCTGTATTGGCCTTTTACCAAGTCATGATTATGTAGGCCTACTATAAATTACGGCATAAAAGGAAATGGATGCTTTTTGAACTAAGGGATGGTTCATTAAAAACAAATCATCAATCATTGCTATTTCAAACCTGTTTGACTGACTGACTTCTGTGAAACGTAAAAAACGCTGGACGTTCCCGTCGGCGTTCATTGTGTGGACAAAAACCATTTTTGAATCTACATGAGGGTGAGTAATCGATGACAGAATTTAAATTTTTGGATGGATGAACAATCTCTTTGATTTATGAATGGACAATTACAAACCATCTCACATCTACATCATATTAATGTGATTGATGTCCAAAAATCTGGACTTAATTGAATGGTCTTCTGTCTAACAGCCCACGGGGGCTGTTATGTTTTATTTTAGATAGCACTGACCCACTCCAAATCTCAGCATGCGATGAGGAGGGACTAGGGCTCTCTGATTGGTTATATAGAGAGAAGTTAGCAAATTGAAGACCAAATTAAAGTCTAAGCAGCACTGACCCAAATAAAAGACAGAGGTTTTTTGAGGAAAGTTCTGTCTATTAATGTTTTACCATCAATTTTTTGATTTTTCATAGATTACATAGAAAACATTGTAGTTCACTTTTCATAATTACATACATTTACATACTCTTTTACATATTTACATAGTCTTTTCATTTCATACATTATGAATACTCAACAACTGAATAATTAACAAACATGCTTCATTTGCATGATATTCTTACTGTCACTGTCACTGTCATTTATCACAACTTTTGATTTATTACATCTTTCACCTAGCTGCATGCCTGCATGTGGTTCTTTGTGGGAGAGTTGGTTACTGTTTGGATCGGGGGCAGGAATGACCCTTACCAGACCTGACCAGCCAGAGAAATGGTCACAAACCATCAGCATTACCTTTAAAGGAGCCACAAAAGGGCTATATAGGAACTATCTGGTGACCCTTGCATTAGTGTCCTTTGCCTTTGAGATCCATTGGAGGGGTTGCGTGAGCGGTCCCCAGAGAAAGGGCTGGCTGAGGAGGTAGTATCTTAACTTTATGATCTGCGCCTCTTTTTCAA
Source organism: Rhinichthys klamathensis goyatoka (assembly GCF_029890125.1). Taxonomy (NCBI): domain Eukaryota; kingdom Metazoa; phylum Chordata; class Actinopteri; order Cypriniformes; family Leuciscidae; genus Rhinichthys; species Rhinichthys klamathensis. The sequence goes on from NW_026606897.1 coordinate 2,227,848, forward strand.
CCTCAGCATACCTTGTCTCTGCTGATAACTGTCAGCTGATATAGGTCACTGGATGTTTTTCTCCTTTGTTTGAGACAGGACAGATCCCTGCTCCATATCAGAACCATCCATCTGCTGGGTGAAGTTCAACAAGAAGTCCGTAGCATGGAGTACAGGGGAAGACACAAGGTTTCTCTTTCTGCCACTGGGCTCCACTGCACCTTATCTGGCTGTCCCTTCATAGTCAAGTCTGTAAAGGGGCAAGCCAGTGCTTGAGACCCATGCCAACCTCATACATGTTTTTTGGTGGTGGGCTGAGGGCATTCTCAAACAGCTTTTATTCTTTATGGGGCCCAAAAAACGTCCCGGCCGATGTGGTAAATCAGGTACCATGTCTCAGAGAGGTACAAGTGACATTTGTGGGGGTTGGAAGGAAGTTAGTCCAGCCGGACGTAGCGCAGACAGCACTTCCCGTAATCGAGATAGATGTTCCTCCCAGCTCTCTGAGTGGACTATGACGTCATCCAAGTAAGCCTCAGTGTACTGTGGTTGTATGATCACATAAGCCTCTGGAATGTTGCTGGGGGCCCATGAAGCCCAAAGGGAAGAACCCAGTACTGCCAATGTTTCTACGGAGCATTGAAGGCCATTTTGTCCTTAGCTTGAGGGGAAAGTAGACCTGCCAGTACCCCTTTGGGAGGTCTAAGGTGGAAATATTTCAGAGCCCTCCCAAGTTGGTCGATCAGTTCATTCAAATGTCACCAGAGGTTCTTGTTTTTCTGCCGTAAGGATGGCAGAGCGGTGCTTTGGGACCCAGTGAATCAAGAGGTAGACATGGTAGATTTGTTCAGCTTTGTTCGGCAAGGTAGATTTGTTCTTTACTTTACTAGTTCCTTGAAAATATGCTCTGATTACGTAACTTGCGTTGTTGCACAATACTGACTGGTATGTAACTACAAGTTACACATATTAGGACACTAACATTGTGTCAAAAAACTTTTTTTCATCCTTTAACGTTTGGTTCTATGCAATTGTACTTCAGCAGGTCTACTAAAAGACTGGGAGGCCCGGTTAAGGCTTGATGAAGCTGGGTATAATAGAGCGCTTTTCAGCACGAGAGCAGTGGAAAACAGCCAGTAACATACAGTAGAAACTGTGCCTTGTGCCTTGCCAAAACATCATTAACTGCTCTTTGAATTTTTGGTGAGAAGCCTTAGCTGTTGTTTTCAAATTGTATGGAGTTACATCATATTGTCTGGTATGTGAGGAAATGGCACGGTGTTCCTCACAAAGCAGCTAAGAAATTTCTGCAAGCAGCTCACCTTTGGCATCCATTGAGCAATAGAGCAAAGCCAATTCAGCTTTAAGAATTAAGGTCATTACCTACAATGAAATGGTGTAGAATAAAAGTCTTTTATGGAGTTTTGGCTAGTTAGGTGTTCATTATTTAGACCTAAAGATGAATATTATTTTATCAGCACACGTGATCCAATAAGAGTTTTCAGTTCTCCCTGAGAATCAAAATTAAAGACCATCATATTATGGCTGAATTTTTTTCATTATACTTGCCAACCAAAAACAACCCTATTATGCAGTGTATTCATAACAACAACTGCAGGGATTTATTGGTTGTCCTTAATCTTAAGAGTTTTTGAGACTTATTGTTTATGCTCCTTTAAGCTTTTCAGTCAAAAACAGACATGTTCATATTCATCTGTATCATTTTGTATTAGGGGGTTTTGATCAGAAAAAAAAAGTCCAAGTCTTAAACAGGGGGCCATGGACCCCTAGCCTAAGGGGCCTCAAGGTGACTTTAAAGTCCCCCTGTGGTGAAAATCAAGCTTTTAATGTTCTTTATATGTCTATGTGGTGTTTTTAATATGCTTTAAGACAAACCATGATGTGCAAAGTCAACACCATTGTTGAGTTTTTCTCAACAACAGTGAACCAAAGACTAAAAATCAAAATCACATTTTGAAATCGCTGGTGTTTCTGACGTGAGTGAGTGGAGGCGGGGCTTATTTGCATATTACTTGGAACCGTGTACTAAATGAGGCAAGGGTGTAGAGTTACAGTCAAGCTATTTTGGGGCATCAAAGATGAGTTTTAAGGGATAAAATTATTGACTACAGGGAGACTTTAAATTATTTAAAATAAGACAAAACAACCATTCACATAATCCAAAACCAATGGTGGTGCTAGACACTTTTGAAAATGATCAACTTAGTAATATTTTACTGGGGCACAACAGTATTTCACTGGGGTTTGTGCTCCAGTATACTAATAAATCCTTAGGCTTTGTCAATGGAAATTACTGTACAGTGACCTGAGAATAATTTTCTCCAAGCAGTCAAGTCAGCTGTGTTCTCTATCAGATGTTTAGAATCAGAACTGTAGCGAAGCCAGATTCGCAAATAAACACTCTTTGATCTAATCGGTCAAACAGGTTTGCAAAAGGGACAGATTTTTTTGTGATTCAGTTTGATTCACTTGCACACTAAATCTTTCGCAGGATTGGATGGATGAAAGGATATAAATGCCCCTATACTAGCCAAAACTATCGAAATTCACCCCCCTCAACAATAAGGTATTGAAAAAAATGTGTGATATATTAGGGAGCTTGAAAGACTGATTTCTAGACCTGGAAAAGTCATGTAAATTAATAAAATCATAAAACTTCAAGAAGATATTTAAAATGAATATATTATAGTTATGCCACTATACAAATTATTTTTCAAAGTTGTAAATAAAACAAATATTAGCCAACATTTTACAAGAAAATACTAGCCTATATAAAATATTCTACTTAAAAATGTCATGTTTTATTCAATGTGTTACTTGCCATTTCTTTGTCATTTTTTTAGTGACATTTAGGCTACTAGCAATTTTAAACTGTGAAACTGGTCTACACCATTTCCCTCCCCAGCAAAGTTGCACAACAAAATTTGTAAAATAAATCCTTATCCTTAATCACGTAAATTAACCGTTAAATGCATGAATGTTTCACCAATCATTATTACATATTACATTTTTTCTTGTTATATTGTTCATAATAAATTGATTGAGGAATACTGAGAAGGTTGATGTCTAACTTTAAAAAATGAATGAGGAGGAGGGTATAGTGAATGACGTCCCGGGTCACTAAAGACCCGTATGCCTATAAGAATACAACAGTGAAACAAAGGGTAAAACATTTCTGAATATAGGTTAAGATGAGAGTTTACTCTCTGTGCTAAGTATTGTGTGTGCAAGATGTGCTGTATGTTCATCCAGTTTAGAAGGCACCAAGTTAATGAGGAATAACAGGGGTAATGACCGGAAAACATACTGGCTCCACACTTCAGAGGCACACACAGGGAAAACAGCAGGCTTCACATTGCACTGCTTCAACGCAGTGACCTCCAGTGTAGTGTTATTGTTTCTTTCCTGAAGAAAGCAAAATTAAAATGTTCTCTTACGAGAGGTTCTCTCGTATTGCGTAAGCTAGCTTACGCTGCGGGAAAGATTCATCTTTGCTGAGATATTGAAGCCAAAAAATTATTTCATAATTTTGTATCCATACACAACGCAGTTCCTCTGCGGCAGACCTAGAGCGGGCTAGCTAGCAGCTCATTGGTTCGCTCAGAGAGAACTGCTTAAGCCTATGGGAGAGCGGGGCTGAACCCGCTTCCAATGAGAGGCGCCCGCGCGCTCATTGCGTCATGACCCGCCAGAATGGGCGTGGCCATGGTGTATATAAGGAGCTCTCCCAGGCTTATATGTTGATTCATTTCATCTTCAGCAAGCTGCACGCTTCTGCTGTTCCTGAGAAAAGCCATCGCCGTCGAAGAAGGCATCCTCTAGCGAGCTCAAGGACCCTGAAGAAGCCGGCCGTCTTCGCCACCTTCAGCCGCCCTGCAAGCTAGGCCATCCGACGATTGTATCCTTTTCTCTATATCTAAAAGAGCCGAGCGTCTTTTTAAAGATGTCTCGTTTTTCCTGCGGCTCTTGCCGCGCTCGTCTCGAGGACGGAGACCGCCATGTCATCTGCGCTCTCTGCTTGGGACTCGAGCATGCCGAACTCGCCCTCGCTGATGGAGGATGCGACTTCTGTGAAAGCCTGCCGTTATCGTCCCTGCGGGCACGACTTCTGGCAGTGAAAACCGCTCCCGCGCCGCCTATTCTCTCGCCGCGTAAAAAGAAACGCCGCTCTCAAAGGCCGCCGGAGCCCCCAGCGGAAACATGCGGGCCGCCGCCGCCGCCTCCCGCTTCCCGCTCTCCCTCCCCGCCCCTGCCGGACATTCAGTTGCCGCCGAGTGGCCGCTCTGTTGTTTCCGATGACGCCGCGGAGGAGAAGGACTCCTGTTCACTGCTCGCTTCTGACAGTGAAGACTGGTCATCTCTCGGATCCGCGAGAGAGTCGACGGGGACCCGCGCCGGGATAGAAGAGGAGCTGATGCGCCTCCTCTCACAGGCCGTCGAACGCCTCGGTCTCGAGTGGTCTCCTCCACCCGAGCAGGCCCCGAACCGAATGGACGGTAGCTTTTTTCATCGGCGCTCGACCCCCGCGTGCACCCGGGCCGCTCCATTCCTGCCTGAACTTCACGCAGAGCTGACAAAATCCTGGAATGCACCGCTCTCGGCTAGAAATCGCTCCGATATATCCGCCTCGCTGCGCTCGGTGGACGGAGCCGCCGAGAAAGGCTATGCAGCCATGCCGCCCGTCGAGGACTTGGTCGCCACGCACCTCTGCCCGCCCTCCGCTAGATGGCGTTCTTCACCCACGCTTCCTTCGAAAGCTTGCAGAGCGACCTCGAGCTTTCATGCTCGCGCTTACGCCGCCGCCGGTCAGGCCGCCGCTGCGCTTCACTCTATGTCTGTCCTCCAAGTGTTACAGAGCGATATTCTCCGTGAATGGGCCGAAGGCGGTAGAAAAACCCCCCCCGCCGTCACGGATTTGAGAAGTGCTACGGATCTCGCCCTTCGCGCCACTAAAGCCGCCGCACAAGCTCTGGGGAAATGCATGGCCAGCCTTTGTGTTGCTGAGAGACACTTATGGCTCACGCTCGCCGACATGGGAGATTCTGAGCGCGCCGCGTTTCTCAACGCGCCCCTCTCCCCGACGGGCCTGTTTGGATCTGCCGTCACGGGAATCGTCGATCGCTTTTCTGAAGTACAGAAAGCTACTCAGGCGATGAACTTGTTTCTACCCCGCCGCGCTAGCTCTTCAGCGGGCCGCTCTCACGAGCCCTCCGCCAGAGCCCCATCACAGCGCCCCCCTCCGCAGACTCAAACAGCTCAGCGCAGTCAGAGCGGCCGCCCTCGCCCTCGCTCTCGCTCTGACAGCCGCCGCAGACCGCCGCCCCCCCGTGGCCCGCGACCTAAGATCACGCTGAAGCCTGATCATCAGAAGTCTGCCTAACAATGTCAAGAAAACGACGGTGCTCTCCCGCTGCGGCCGGACCGCCGTCAAAGCTTCGCCCTCTGCCAGTCCCCGTTATTTCGCCGACTGCTGTAGTGTTGACCGCCACAAACAAGCCGGTGTCCCAGCCCGCTTGCGAGCGACAAAAAGCCGTTTTTACGGCTACCCAGAGAAATCTCAAAAAGAGAAATTTTGCCAGTTGTGTAGAAAATGTGCCCACAATCATGTGTTCACCCATACACACAAGCATAACATATCCCGTGTCTCTATCAGAGCCCCATCACATGAAACGGGCACAGCCCGCTCTAATATCAGAGAACATAAACACGCCCACGAGCTCGTGCACGTGTCCCCTCTCTGCTCGCTCTGTGTCACGGCCCATAGACTCCTCTCTGAGTGCAAATCCCGTTGCCACACACATTCAAAGCGCGCCCACACACTGTGTCCAGCCCGCTATGTGCAGCAATCAGGGCAATACAGCCATTCGGCCACTAGCCGCATGCTCCAAAGCGTGGGAAGCCATTCCAGGCATTTCCCCGTGGGTGTTAAGCATTATAAAGAACGGCTACCTGCTACAGTTTCGCCGCCGCCCGCCTCGTGCGCGCGCGCAGCTCGAATCTTCTGTCAGCCCGCTGGCCGCCGGCACGCTCCGCTCAGAAATTGCGACGCTGTTGCAAAAGGGCGCGATAGAGAGAGTCCCGCCATCTATGACCGAGTCGGGGTTTTACGGCCGTTATTTTCTGGTTCCCAAGAAAGACGGCGGCCTCAGACCGATCTTAGATCTCAGGTCTTTGAACAAAGCGCTCATGAAGAGACCGTTCAAGATGCTCACTACCAGGAAACTCCTCGCGCAGGTGCGCCAGGGGGACTGGTTCATATCTCTAGACCTGAAAGACGCCTATTTTCAGATCCAGATAAATCCCCGTCACAGGCCATTCTTACGTTTCGCCTTCGAGGGTCTTGTTTATCAATACGCCGTTCTCCCGTTCGGCTTATCTCTGGCGCCCCGTACATTCACGAAGTGCATGGATACGGCGCTCGCCCCCCTGCGAAGCCAGGGGCTGCGCATTCTGAATTATCTGGACGACTGGCTGATTTTGGCCCAATCACAGACGGAGCTTCTGTCGCACCGCGCAGTTCTCCTCGACCATTTGGAAACGCTGGGCCTCTCTGTCAACTGGACAAAGAGCTCCCTTCATCCCAGTCAATCGATTTCCTTCCTAGGAATAGATTTGGACTCGGTCACGATGACGGCTCGCCTGTCTACACAGCGCGCGCGCAGTGTTCAGCGTCTAGCCGCCTCGTTCCAGATGGGCACCCGCAGGCCTCTGAAAACTTTTCAGAGGATGCTGGGTTACATGGCCTCAGCCTCCGCTGTACTTCAGTTGGGCCTTCTGCACATGCGCCCGCTTCAGTTCTGGTTGAACAGCCGTGTACCCCACCGCGCGTGGAACACGGGCCGCCAGCTGATCAGGGTTACGCAAACGTGTCTCACGGCGCTGCAGCCATGGACAGTAGCAGAATGGTTTCGTCTAGGCGTCACGATGGGGACCTTTTCCTGCCGAAAAGTCATCTCGACAGATGCATCCAACACGGGTTGGGGTGCAGTCTGCGAGGGCTCACCGGCCTTCGGCCACTGGTCGATTCAGGAAAGCCCATTACACATAAACTGTCTGGAAATGCTGGCGGTCGAGAACGCGCTCTCGCACTTTCTCCCGCGCTTCCAGGGACACCACGTCCTGATCCGTTCGGACAATATGGCCGTGGTCTCCTATCTCAACCGTCAGGGCGGTGTCAGATCCAGAAATCTCTGTCTACTGACGCACCGCATTCTAGTTTGGTCTCAGAGCCGCCTGCTCTCGCTCAGAGCGACGCACGTGCCGGGCCATCTGAACGACGGTCCAGACATACTGTCCAGGAACCTCATCTCCACAGGAGAATGGTCCCTGAACTCACAGACGGTCCAGTTACTGTGGCGACTATTCGGCAGAGCAGAAGTAGACCTCTTCGCGTCAGAAGAGAACGCTCACTGCCCAATATATTTCTCGAAGAGCGAGGACGCGCTAGCCCAGGAATGGCCTCGCCGCCCGCTCTATGCATTCCCTCCGATCGCTCTGTTACCACAGGTAATTCAGAGGATCAGGGACACACGCCACTCGGTGCTCCTCATAGCCCCGCGTTGGGAGAGTCAGAATTGGGTTCCGGAGCTCACGCAGCTGTCACAGACAGCCCCGTGGCCTATCCCAGTCAGAGCAGATCTCCTCTCTCAAGCTCGCGGCACGATCTGGCACCCCCATCCACAGCGCTGGGCGCTACATGCATGGGTGATCAACGACTATTCGTTGATTTGCCAGAGGGAGTAAGAAACACTATCATACAGGCTAGAGCACCTTCCACGAGAAGGCTCTATGCGTCTAAATGGTCTGTGTTCTCAAAATGGTGCACCGACAAACAGCTGGACCCACGGTTGTGCGAGGTGCCGTCTTTGCTTGTTTTCCTTCAAGAGATGCTGGACAAGGGCAGGTCCCCCTCCACTCTCAAGGTTTATGTGGCAGCCGTCGCGGCGTTCGCGGAACCCCGACGCGCTCAGTCATTGGGCAAAGACGAGTTAGTCATCCGCTTCCTCAGGGGAGCTAAGAGGATGAACCCTCCGCGGCCCCCGTCGGTTCCGGTTTGGGATCTTTCTATAGTCCTTGAAGCTATGAAAGCACCCCCGTTCGAACCGCTCGAGTCTGTGGATCTGAAATACCTCTCGCTCAAAACCGTTTTCCTGACGGCTCTGTCCTCAGTTAAACGCGTTGGGGATCTTCACGCGCTCTCATCCAGCGCCGCGTGTCTTGAGTTTGGACCGAATGATTCGATTGTCATTCTCAAACCTAGGCATGGCTATGTCCCGAAGGCGATTGGTACCCCGTTCAGGGCTCAGATTATCTCCCTATCGGCTCTGCCTTCATCCGATAGTGAGCGCGATGCCAATCTCCTTTGTCCGGTGCGGGCTCTGAGATTGTACACTACGCGCGCTGCCGCGTTCAGACGCGCTGAGCAGCTTTTCGTGTCGTTTGGGGGGCGCACCAAGGGTCTGGCCGCCTCAAAACAGACACTGTCTAGATGGATAGTGGACGCTATCGCCTCTGCTTACGCATCTAAATGCCTGCCCTGCCCTCTGGGCATCAGGGCGCACTCCACTAGAGGCATGGCCTCATCGTGGGCATGGTCCTGTGGAATTTCCGTTCATGACATTTGTGTGGCCGCGGGATGGGCCTCCCCGTCCACTTTTGTCAGGTTTTATAACTTGGAAGTTCCCGCCTTGCAGGCAAAATTACTAGCTGTCTGACGAACAGCTCTCTAAGAAGCTGCATTTCTGGAGGTCCCTCACAACCGGTTCGCCCCTTGTGCTCTCCTGTAATGCTTATACACTTCATGTGCCCGCTCTGCTGGCCCCATACATGCTTATGTGTACACTTCATGAGCCCGCTCTGCGGCCTCTTTGTACATTCACTCCACGTTAAAAAATTCCCCCAGTATATCCCTGGGTTTTTTCATGAGTGGATTCGTAGCGCGCACGGCGTTGGCCAGGTGTTCCCGCAGCGTAAGCTAGCTTACGCAATATGAGAGAACCTCTCGTAAGAGAACGAATCGGTTACCTAACGTAACCTCGGTTCTCTCTAGAAGAGGGAACGAGTATTGCGTTCCCGGCCGTGCTTGCGCTACTAGCGTTTCGCTTCACGCTGAAATAAATCAACATATAAGCCTGGGAGAGCTCCTTATATACACCATGGCCACGCCCATTCTGGCGGGTCATGACGCAATGAGCGCGCGGGCGCCTCTCATTGGAAGCGGGTTCAGCCCCGCTCTCCCATAGGCTTAAGCAGTTCTCTCTGAGCGAACCAATGAGCTGCTAGCTAGCCCGCTCTAGGTCTGCCGCAGAGGAACTGCGTTGTGTATGGATACAAAATTATGAAATAATTTTTTGGCTTCAATATCTCAGCAAAGATGAATCTTTCCCGCAGCGTAAGCTAGCTTACGCAATACTCGTTCCCTCTTCTAGAGAGAACCGAGGTTACGTTAGGTAACCGATTCGTTTTCATGCCGTTATTTAAAAAGCTGAATAATACTGAATGAACTACACTGTATAATTTAACCAGCTACAGTTTTAGCTTGCATGCTTGGTCTTAAAAATACAGTGGACCAATTGAACACATTTTCATTGGTTTTCAAGCAGAGAGATCTCATCCTGTGCCACAGATCTCAGAGAGTGAGTGAGAAGTGCCCGGAGGTAGATCAGCACAGAGCGGCCATACTCGGCAGTGTCAGAGTCCCTTTTTTCATGAGCACTGAGGCACATCGAGCTGAGATTAATGGGATGTGACTGGCTTTATCTCAGGACCCTTTCACCGGATCACACGCAGAGGGTGGCCGAGCAGTGTTACACTCACTGAGGGGCATCTGAACACATCAGCGTAGATAGTGGGCTATGTATCTGGAGTTTATGTAATGATGAAAGATAAAAAAAGAATCCCTTTCACCCCTCACCGAGCTATTTCAGAGTCATGGCTGTCATAATACATTTGTTAAACTACATTTACACTAATTTTGTCAGATAGAAACAGCGAGGAAGTCACTTCCAGCAGTTATGTTGCTATTAGGGACTAAGAAGGTAAAGTTACTGAATTTTTCAAATATTTACACTTAAAAGTTCAACAAAAAATTATGTTTTGGACCCCATTGACTTTCATTGTATAGGCAAAAATTGTTCTTCGGAATACTTTATTTTGTGTTCCACGGAAGTAAAAATGTCAATACAGGTTTGGAACTACTTAAGGGCGAGTAATTAATGAAAGAATGTTCATTTTTGGGTGAACTAACCCTTTAAAGGCATACTTCACCCAAAAATTCTGTTATCAATTACTCACCCTTAAGTAGTTCCAAACCCGTAAGACTTTTGTTCATCTTCAGAATTCTGTCCCTCCTTTGACAGCCTGCACAACTACCACTTTCAAGCCCCAGAAAGCTAGTAAAGACATGGGCGTCGGAAGCAAAAAAAAAGTGGGTGGTCTGGGTCCTTCCCCAGAAAAATGTTACTGGAGTAAATGCCATTTCATGTATTCTGGTGCCTTTTAAATAAACAAGTAAACTAAACTCTGCTTCACGTTGTGCATTAAATGCACAGCTATCCGTGGATTATCCCGCTGCTGATACCATGGTCATTTGCCAGCATTGACAACTTAAAGCTGTTAGTGATGTTTGACTGGAACGGTACAAAGGGCGGTTATTTTCGTCAGTTGCGGCTCGTTGAGAAATAATATAATGTAGCGATTCCGCGGAAATGGAGTTTAATTTATTAGGGCATTCCTCAAGTGGAATGGATTTGACTGACGGCGCTCTGAAAAGTGATCAGACATAGCCTATGCGCTGAATTAGAGACGGTAAAAGTGAGTGGGTCCAATATCATTGGTCTTAAAAAGTGGGTGGGTCTTTTCCCACCCATATACAATGGTTCCGACGCCCATGAGTAAAGACATCATAAAAGTAATCCATGTGACTCAAGTGGTTTAGCCTCAATTTTTTGAAGCCTTGCAAGTGCCTTGTTTGCGCAAAAAAAACATTTTTTTATTTACGAATTTTCAAACTCCAACAAGCGTTCACGAGAGTACCACGACACATGCATGTTGTGTTGATTCGAGAGCAGTTGTTGTTGCGTGAACTCGCATCGGAGATTAATATTTGGTAAATAAATTGATAAATTATACTGTTGTTTTTGTATGAACAAAGCACTCACATCGCTTCATAAAATTGAGGTTAAACCACATGGATTACTTTAATGATGTCTTTACTACCTTTCTGGGGCTTGAAAGTGGTAGTTGCGTAGGCTGTCAATGGAGGGACAGAAAGCTCTCAGATTTCATTAAAAAGATCTTCATGTTTCGAAGATGAACGAATGTCTCACAGGTTTGGAACGACATGAGGGTGAGTAATTAATGACATAATTTTCATTTTTGGGTAAACTAACCCTACTCATTTTTAATAATAAGTCTCCAGGGAAGCAGGCTGCTATAAGGCTGTGTGTCTTTATGGTTTGTGTGTTAAAGATCAGGCAGTCATGTGACCAACATGTCCAACTGCTTATAAGAGTTCTGAAATCAGAGAAACATGCATTTATATGCAGTGAAAAGCAGGAGCAGCACACAGATTTGAGCTTTTTAGAAGACAAAACTGACACCTGAGTTAAACACTTTAAACTAAACCGTTTTTTCTTAAAGCTGTAATGTGTAGTAGAAGATCAGTAATAGCTGGTTGGCGAGGTGAGAGAGGGATTTTCTCCCTCTGTCTTCTTCTCACAGTCTGAGGAATGATGCCCGGAGGAGCATGTGCACCAAGCAAGCGCATCTTTGGAGTTTGCTGGTCCTCTCTGTCTTTCATATGGGACTCGGGGTGTCCTGCATCTCTCTGGGTGTGCTGGGGATCACACAAGCCCTGTGGCCGCAGAAGACCCAAACCTCCTTTTCTACACCAGTATGGAGCGGCGCATGTGTAAGTTAGAGATTGTTCATTTATCTCCTGCATGAGATTAATATACTATATCCTAAATATACATATTTATCTTATGTACTGATTTTTACTCAATTATAGTGATTTCTACCACTTTCTCTTAAACCTGATACTAGTATTGATTTGAAGTACTGCGTATCAACATATATTATATTATATTATATTATAAGCGGTTTGCAAGGATATTATATTGTTATATTTTTCTGCCAAATTACATTTATTAACATTTGTTCAACATGAACCCTGTCTCAAAAAAGTTATTATATTAATTATATTAATTTATTGATGTATTATATTATTGTATATATATTTATGTCAAAATACTTTGTTGTATTAATTATTATTTGTTTATTTATTGTTAATCAATTATTCAATTATAATCATTTACATTAGTACTTATAGACCCCCTGTAGTGAAAATGTTGTTTATATGTCTATGGGGTGTTTTTAATATAGACAAATCATGTGCAAATTCATCAGTCAACACCATAGAGTCGTGCAGGTATGACGTCAGAAACCAGAAGACTTATTCGCCCCTGGTTCCCTCGAGATTTTCCAATGGGGGAACTTGACGATACTTTGACGTTTTGTTCTAGTAAACTGAAGGCATGAATAAATAATTTTCAAAGGAAATATAAACATTTAAATATGTCATTTTGATTATCAATTGATGAGTTTTAAGGGATACAATTACTGACTGGAGGGGGACTATAAAGTTGATTATAATAATGAATTTTATTTAAACACTTTTCTCTTTTTTTATTTACTTTAAATTCTGTAATTATTCTTATTTTTAAGAATAAAGTTAATTAGACTGATTTTTAACTTTACAATTTCCAATTTGCAACTAAAATACGATATCCAGAATGTGTAATGTACTATAATTTAATTTAGAGTTAGTAACAGATCTCGGTTTTTTTTCAGTTTCTTGTCTGTGGACTATGTGGGATACTGTGTGCGAAGAAGAGAACTGGACCAACTGTAAGAGGATAGTAGCGACACACATCGCAACAATATAAATACTTCTTATCTAATCTATACACACATTCACAGAGATAACCACTGTAAGCCGACATCAGCTTGTAAACATTGTCTGTAATCCCTGCTTTATCACTCTCATGATACACTATCATGTAAAACAAAACTTTTATAATGCTGTGTAATTACTGTTATCTCATTCTTGTTTTGTTCCGCCTCACATCACAGATGATCCTGTTTTCAGCCTGTTGCATCTGTGGACTTATTGGGGGAATTCTCAACGTCCAGTTTGTGCGTGCGATGGTGAAACGGGCGAACAGCCTGTACTCTCTGCACCTGGCCTTCCTCTGCCTGGCCAGCCTGGGCGTCTTGAGCTGCACTCTCTCCACCTGGCTCACCTGCAGACTCGCCAGCAGTGAACAGAAAAGGCTGTTTCTGGAAAGGGATCTGTCCCTGCATCATTCCGTGGAGATGGGCGAGAAGGTGAAGGCGGTGTGCGGGTGAACTATCTAGGGACTGTGAGATCTAGTTTGCTTTTATTGAAAATGTAAAAAGTGCAGGTTTGGTTTGTAGATTCAAAGACCCTTAAAGACAAGTAGTTGTTTCACTCGGCGGCCATCTTTGAAACGTCTCTCGGGCAGCTCTGATCCCTTTGAATGGGGAAACATCAAATTCTCCAAAGTTGTTCACCAAACTTTTGGTTCAATTTAACATTCGAAATCTGACAACAACTGTCTCATGAATTTTGTTTCTAAATGCTCAAATCATGACAAAAAAAAAAAAAAAAAATTCAGGTGCAGTCATAAGTGCGTTTGCATCTGAAATCGCATACTCTCTTGAGTAGGTACTTATTTTGAATAAGTAATTACTTCACGACCGCTAAAAAAGTATGTTCTAGTTTGAGTGTGTATAGTATGAATCTGAACGTACTACATTTGCCATGTTGTCATCGGCCCAGTCCCAATTCTCACTTGAGCCCTAAGGCCTTCCTGGAAGTGGACACTTGTTGAAAGTGCACTTAGCGGAGTAAGTGCGCAAGGGCCCAAAGCTGTGAAGAGCAGAATTGGGACAGTTTTGCACACGTCACTTCTGTTGTGATCAGGAGAGCAAACACCATTCATTTGGCTAATGTGTGTGCTGCTTATAATAGCTGTAACATGACACAATCCTTTGAATGAAAAAAATAATATCTTTTTTTACTCTTAGCTACCAACCTTTCTGTTAATGTTATTAATATTAAAACAGTTTTTGGCTAAGATAAATTGTGATTGGGGTTTACCTGAGCTTACACTGCCTTACCGTATTCACAGCGATTCGAAATGCAATTTTAAATTATGTTATTATGGAAATTGATATATGAAATTCTTCCCATCCCATACATGAAAAAATACATGACGTGTTGGTGATATATTATATATAGGCTAAGGCTATATTAAAAGTCTTACATAGGCTATATGAAATAAAATGACACAAACCTGTCTCTTTTTGTTAAATTTCAGTTTTATTGATCAATAATAGCCATTATTAAATTATAAGTAGCCTAAAAAGTATAAGAAGCTATATAAGTCAAGAAATAAAGCAAGTTAAAAGATTCAGTCAAACATAAGTCAACAGGCTAACGTTACAACGTTACAGTTAAATAGCATAAATATATAAAGTTATGAAACTTCACTTTGCCCTCAGCCAAAACGATTTGCCAGGGAACAAATCATAGATTAATGAGACCAAAGATCGCCTGTTAGATATACACAAGCCGATTTATAGCTCATGTTTAACCACTAGACACAGAGCCCGCGGGAAACGTCAGAATGACTAGCCGAGGTAAGGCTGTTCCAGGCGGGGTACATGAGCGCTGTGCGCCCGCTGATCCCTGGAACTCCGAAAAAGTCAGATCAAATTGTTAAATATCTTTATAAACAAACCACAGATTTGAGCTTTAAACAACTATATTCTCGACTGAAAAACTCTTAAAACTACATTTCGTGACACGATAACACTAATATTTTTAAATTTCGCGGCCTTGAAAAACACTTCACCATACCGGCTTCCTTTATCTTCGGAGTTTCCGCTCCCGAACAGCACCATAGCAACCGTTCTCCCCCATTGGTTAGCTGTTCGAAACGTCACAACACTACAAGGATTCTGGGTAATATCCCACAGCAAAGTGAGGTCTGATGCGCACTTGCGAAAGGGGTGCATTAAGTTCCCTTATGATCACCCCTGAAGAACACTATTAGAGGATCGGGACACCCTACGGTCTTGCACCCCTTAGCGAGAACGCGCATTGAGGGGCACAAGGGCGCAAGTGCGGGTATTGGGACAGGGCCATTATCATGTGACCACCAGCTTCAGTTGCTATTGCTTCACTGTCATAAATCCTCTCCCATGGCCTCATGGGATAGTAAAGTTTCGCACACTTCAGAATCTCACCGGAAGTAGTCATTCGGGTACTCTTTACCTACTCTTTTATGAGTACTGTGAATTCGGACATACTTCTTTGGTCACATACTGTTTTTCACCTACTATATAGTGTGTGGACGTATGCGATTTCAGATGTAGTCCAACTCTTTCTATAGCAACCAGCTGCAGTGACACAATGACTTTATCAATTGGCGATTGGCTCTTTTATTTAGAAGGCGGGACTTATTCCGCCATATTGCGCATTGCACTTTCTCCTATTCATAGAAATATGAGTGCACCGTCTTTGTAGTCTATAAGTCTTTGGTAGAATTAGCCTACTTAGTTAAAAGTTAAGTCATGATTTTTTGTCTTTTATAAGATAGGAGCTGTTCTGTTTCGGTTAAAGTTATACAAATAAATCCTGGAATACGACCATTCATTATGTTAATGTTATTCAAGCCACAAAACCAAATCCTTAAGAATGGTCCATTCTTAAGGATTTGGTTTTGTGGCATGAATAACATTAATATAACGTTTAGTAGCATATTTGGTAAGTGAGTCTACTTTATTCCTGGTTTTCTGATCAGGGACACAATCATGGATAAATTAGCCTATACATTCCAGACATATTTTAACCAACACAGTCTCATGAAAGTGCGTATCTATACCACGAATTTCATTTCTCGTGCCATTTATACGTCAAAAATGTTTTTTTTTTGTGTGCATATGCTACGCACTGAAAACCCCTTGGGTAGGTTTAGGGGGGAGGGGGGTGGGGAGTGCGTGCGTATTACACGCCATAAAGTGCGTATCATATGCACGCGAAAACTGCGTATCATATAGACGTGTTTTTGGCGTATAAATGGCACGAGAAATAACATTCGTTGTATAGATACGCACTTTCATCACTGGATGAAGACTCTAATGGTGTCAATTTGCAATGCTGAAGAATTCAATATATGTCAAACCATCGAAAGGTTAAAAGGTCAGGTACTCGGTATTTTAATGTTAACCTTGTAAAGTATGACATGTGAAATAGGCTAGTAGTTAAAGAAATCTTTTGAGCAAAAATATGCAGTTTAGTGAAGTTGCTGATATTTATTTGGTGAAAAATGGAGAATACATGTTTAAAGCTTGTAATGGAAATCAATGAGAGCTTAACAATATGTTTACTTCCATAAATGCATATACATATTAATTGTCACTCTATATCTCTATATGTCTTAGTTTCAATTTACTAAAAGGCATTTTACTTGCAAAAAAGTATCAATCAGACGACTGAAGACAAATAGTAGATTGTGTAGCCTACAACAGTTTTTATCATGTCAGTAATTTAGAGGACTTAGAAATTTGTGTATTAAATATGATACAATAGGGTTTAAATAAGCAGCATAGTCTTTATGTGTGTATGTAGGGAGAGAGAGAGAGAGGGGGGAAGAGGAAGTGATCACACTGACTGTTTTCTCTGGCCTGTCAGGAAGTTCCAGTGAAGCATGCTACGCACAACAGGAGCACCTCACTACCATAAACCTTCCAACCTTCGGATCTGCATCCATTTTTTCTCAGAAAGACGTCTTGCCCTGTTCCAATAGCCAGGCAGTGTTCAAAGCACATGCAAAATCACTAATCAAGGATTTGGTACTCTGGCTACTGAATGCCCAAAAGCAAAAATATTGCAGGCACAGAAGTAAAACCCAATGCTGTTAACCTGTTACTTAATAACTAACAAGCAAGCATGCCGGTCAGTAACCCAGTGAATGGCTGCAAATATTCGGAATTTACAATACAACAGCGACATCTGCTGGTGAAACATGTATCAGCACCCGAGAGGAGCACGAAGTGCCTAACAGCAGAAGAAAGCAATGAGGGATTACAGAAGATCTACAGGTATTTACAGACAGTGTTCGAATTACATAATGACTTTCAGGGCAGAAGACTCTTTAACGTCTGCTATACCTAATCGCAACGGAAAGCGCTCGAGCGTAGGAACTTTTGTTATGTTCTGTCGTCTTCGACTTTATCGAACTTTTATAATTACTGACACGTTTGAAAACTCTGTTGAAACCATATTTATAAAATGAATATGTGCTTTTACCTTTTGTTTTTGATCCCTTTCTCTTCCTGCCATGACCATCAAGAAATGGACCTTTATAATTGGCTGTAGGCCTATAGCCTAGCTACTGTGTTTCTGTTTAGCTTCAGTTTTTTTTACGGACTCATAGATAAATCAAATTAGGCCCAAGTGAATCGAAGCATAAAACATAGCCTACTATACTAAATATCTATGCAAATAAATATTTTTAAAACAAAATATGTTGTTTTTTTCTGCCCATGAGACCTTATAATTTCTCAATTAAACAGTGCTGACGTTTAGTATGTCTAAAGGCAAGGTCTACAAAGGCAATAACCTTACTGATATAGCTCTTACTTTTACTGTCTATGAAATAGCCTAAGTTTTTTAAAAGAATCACACCATTCATTAATTTAAAGGGATAGTTCAATTCAAAAAAAAAAAGGGCCCATCCATCAACTGTTTGGTTATCCATTTTCTTCAAAATATCTTCTTTTTTAGTGATGTGACGTGTAGCCAAAGTATGGTGTCCCATATTCGGAATTTGTGCTCAGTATTTCATCCATCCAAGTACACACACACACACACACACACACACACACACACACACACACACACACACACACACACACACACACACACACACACACACACACACACACACACAGGAATATCTTCTTTCTTAGCAGAAGAAATAAATTCTTAAGGTTTGGAACAACAACAAGGAATTTTCATTTTCTGTTGAACTGGCCTTTTAAGATGCATCACATAACATCAATACACTACTCGGCATATCAATAAAATCATTTCTCCTTTCAAAAATGGGCCCCATCATGACAGGTTAAATATCTGAATGCTGTGTCTGTGAGGATCCTAGAGGGCGCTGTTCCCCATAACTCAACCCCTGCTGCCCCCTTTATCCCGTCTTCCACTTTGTGTCTCTGAAGCTGACAGCTCTTGAACCATTCACAAATCATGGTTATGAAC
This sequence comes from Rhinichthys klamathensis goyatoka, assembly GCF_029890125.1. Lineage (NCBI taxonomy): Eukaryota > Metazoa > Chordata > Actinopteri > Cypriniformes > Leuciscidae > Rhinichthys > Rhinichthys klamathensis. The sequence goes on from NW_026606897.1 coordinate 2,246,212, forward strand.
AGAAGCATTCCTTTGTCCTCTGGGTATATAGGGCTTCATTTGGTTCGTTCCCATGATATATGCTGAGGGCAAGAAGTCATTTAACACACAATTTATTAACTTCCTGATTTATACCCCATGCAAAAGAAATGCAGTCTCTCCACTTCCCTCTTCCACTCTTTGAAAACCCTCTAATAATTGTGTGACTGATGATGTGAATAAGGAAGAAAGTATAATCATTACAGATAAGAAAACAAATACAAGGCTTGCCTTTATCTTGACGACTATCCTGGTCATCCATAAGCACATCCATAAAATGTCTGCATTGTTTTTGAAGCTCATTTAGACATCAAGGGCTTTTTAGGTAAAGTTGGTATTTTTAACAATAGCTTTCAAGTAAGAAATAATACAGAAATTGAATAATCAAATAAAACGCTGCATATCTTCACTGTATGGGTTAAATATAGTGTGTTCTTTATTAAAGCTACTAAAGTTATTCAGTCAAGAGCAGTTAGTGGTTCTCTTTTTTATTTTGTTGTTTGATTAACATTAAGGACAGCAGTATATAAGGCTGCTGTCACTTTAAGAACTCCATATATCCAATACTGTAAAAAAAAATCTGTTCAATTTACGGTAAAATACAGGCAGCTGTGGTTGCCAGAAATTTACTGTATAAAATACAGTAGCAAGATTTTACGGTAGCAATGCTTTACAGACTAAACGTAACATTTACAGAAATAAACCGTATTTCATTATTTGATATAATGTTAATTTACCGACCTATTGAAGTATTAAAATCTGTTTTGTACCATTGTAATACACTGACAACCAACAATCACAGCAGTAATGAGAGTCACATCAATCAAAGCTCATCACATGCAGCTCTTCCACAAGAAAGTTAATATTAATATATAGAAGCTGCACAGTGTCATTCACACAAACATTAAACACCATCATGGTAACACACATGAAATTTTAAAAAGGCAATAAACATTAATTTAACAACAGTAAATGTCACATAAAACCCTAATGTACCTAACTGATTAGAAAAAGACTAAGTAAACTATGAAGAAACAGTTATTTCAACAAAAATACATCAAATGCGAAGTGTCACGCAGGGAATTGTGGGAATGTCAATTTACGTTTTTTCACTGTAAATTATACAATGAGTTGTTCATTTTCACTTTCAAAAATGTAAATTTAACAGTATTTTACAGTAAAATTACATGAAATGTACCATTAGATCTATCACAGTTATTTACCGTATATAGTAAGGAAAGGTTCCGTTAACCAATTAACAGTTTTTCACTGTAGCATTTTTACAGTCTTTTACCGTTAAAATCACGATAATTTTTTACAGTCATGCGTTTATGTTATGTTCGTTTAAGACATTTGACAGTTCGAGCACAATAAGCCGCTAAAGAGAATTGAATTTGGCATTGCATGATGTCTGAGGCAGCTTTGGCTTTGGGTGTGTGTCAGTCATCACGCGTACCACATTGAGTTTATTTTCGCTTTAATTGCGCTTAATAGCTTTTTTTTAACATCAAGCACGTCCAACAATTTATTTTCTAATTCATGCATTTCTTTATCGCTCTTAAAGTGTCAAAAACATTAAGGTTGATACTGTGATAACCTTTATTTGTCTTATTAAACCTGGTGATGAATGTTCTTGCATTATTTGTTAGACACTAACAACATGGCCACCTTGCAGAACACAATAGGCAGAAGACCCTCAGACTGATTGGACTTACGGTTTTTGTGCTTTCAGAAACTCCTCCAGCTTCCCCAGATCTATAATTCCATCGAGACCAAACATATCAACATTGTCATATCCATTATCATGCCAAACACTCCAAAAGTTGTCATGACCGAAATATAATGACCCATAGACAAAATAACTGATACAAATAGTATTTTATGCGGGAGCAATAGCTTTTTGAGCAGCACTGTGATATGCTGCAGCTCTGCACAAAGCTACCCGAGTTCAAGTCTCGGTTCGAGGTTCAGGCTTGTCAAGCCAACAACAAAGTTTGTTCACAAACTTTAGCCTCTAGTTGCAAATTGTGGCATGTTGCAAAGCATTCCCATCTCTTGTGTTTTTATTAATGACATCATCAGCGATTATTTATATAATGCAATCACACTGACTCTTGGCCTCTAGAATATATCTTCACTTGTATGGCATGAAAGGTTTGTACATTATCATTAAAAAGCAATTTCTCTATAGAGAAAATGAATGGGATTTTCCGATGATTTGACTTTGTTCCCTACATCTCACTAACATTTTAAAACTTCCCCCATTTTATCTTAGATAAACATAAACACACCCTGTTTAGATGGAAAATATTTTATGGATAGTTGTCAGAGGACGACTTGCTCAATCAGCTGGAACAATGTTTCTTTAAATCAGTCAGTTTGTTTCTCTTGCTGGTCGCTTTCCACATTCGCTCGTCTGGATGAGCGGCGACCTTGTTCCACTGACTCATACGAGCAGAGATTTGGTGACTCACAGTTGGCGGTGTCTGAGGGATGAGCTGTGTAAATCATCTCTGTTCTTCTCCCCTCCCAGAGCCACCGAGAACTTGGGGTAACCTGGACCAGTGGGACATTCTCTCCATAATTGCCTCTCTGAGCATTAAACCACACAGCAATCACAATATGACTGAGTATTTGGAGGAAACTAGTGGAGACAGGAAGTAGTCCTCTCATATCGTTTGCTGGCTCATCACTCTGGCAGAAGACGCTTGGAAAATGAAATGTCACCGTGTGGTTCATTTCAGAGGTGCCGCTGAGTTGATTTTGAGTGCAGAAAGTTCTACTGACTGAAGTTCAAAAACAACTGTTGCCCTTGGCTATCACACTCTGTTGAGCTGAACTGATACATTACCGTATATATAAGGCAATGCATAGAGCAGCTTTTGTTGTTTTGACCACTCAAACAGAGGGCTCTACCAGGTAGCGGCGTGTGTGGTGAGTGCTTTAGATGGAGAAGATGAAGGGAATTCTCTTGTGACAGATCACATTGATGCTGTAGCAGCTGAGGTCTGCCAACCCCACCTATAATGGAGAACACAGACATGGAGAAGTGCAGTGAAGGATGTGGTCAGTGGGAGACGAGGCTTACCAACTTTATTAATGACTCATTAGTTGTCTGTAAATGTTAGAGGTGATTTCCCATAGAACACCCTTTGGTACACACAGAGTGGAAATTTGATGGAGGGTTATTTATTTTCACTGATTAAGCGCGTGTTCAGGAATTTGGGAAGTTCTGGGAAACCTTATGAGGTTACCTATATCACCATTTATAAACACCATCTTTAGTGCTTTATTAAGTTTCACACTGCACAAAGAACGTTTTCCAGTAAAAAGTTAAAACTCCTGATAACATTTACTTGAGAAGCAAGTAGATATTAAACTGATTTCACAGAGAAGGCTTTAAGTAGTCCCAGACTAAAATGCACGTTGAGCTGTTTTAATTGAAAGCAACTTGCAATAAAACGTTACTGGTGTGCATCTTGAGAAAAAACAATGGCCCTGTTCAGAGAATATATCTTTAAGTGTATCTTTCTTACACAATTTGATTTTTTTTTTCTATTGATTTAGACATGTAATTAACAAAAAGGTGTAGTCTAAATCGTATTATCTCCACTATGTTGCCTCTCAAGTAAATATTAGACCTTTTAATCAGAATAATTTCCTTAATTTTTCACAATCGTCATTCGGAGATACTACAATTTCTAAATATTTGTATTCTTTCATAACTGTATATGTATGATTCAGGCTAGTTTATTGTTGTCTAAGTGAATCATGCAGCCTCTCCCTAGTTCACCATTAAACACCAGCCCCTCATGTGTGGTTTTGAGAGTCAGCCGAATCCTGAACAGACAAACAGCGACCCGCCGTCACCTCTCTAATGTCCAGCAGATGGCTGTTATTTGCGTGAACTGCAGGTGCACATTCAAATACCTGCTCTAACACACGCACACAGGCATACGTGCACACATTTTTTTGTACTTAAATCTTTTTAAGTACAAAAAAGGCTTCACACAGACCTCACTCATTCTGCTTCCAGTGGCAACTGAAAATGTTACTAAAAACTAAAAACAGATTTTTGATTTGTCCAAACTTTTAAGGTAAGTGGTTGCAAAGTTATACTCGGTTAAGTATGTTAAACAACTTCTTATTATGTTCACTGAAATTCATGCAACTGCATATTAACCCCTTAAAGTGAAAAGTTATCTCAATCAGACTTTTTTTTAAAAAAATGTTTTTTTTTTTACAAATGCATTACATTTTTCAAATCTACAGGATGCAATAACATTAGTTGCTGCAAATGCATGCATAACTAAAATAGCCAGTTAAACGATGTGCACCAAGCACGTTTTCATCAGTTAGTATGTTAGAATGGACTCTATCTTTTGATGGTGATTTCATATAAAACACCATATTACGTACTAGTTTGCCTACTTATATGCCCTAAAACTTTTGAGTAGGCTTTTAGAACAAACTACCATGTCATAAAGCCGTAATACCGTAAAACAGCCTGTCAATTAACCTGTCACAGTTAACGGTCACCGTGTTTTTGCCAAGACACGTTCCTGGATCAACATAATTTTGTTGATCCTGGAACAACATTCCTGACTTAAAATGTAATCCTAATCATACCCCTACCCCTAGACCTAACCCTACCCATAATTTATCCCTAAAATCAGAGGGAAATGTCAGGTGAATAACACTGATGTAGAAGCACCTAAAGCTGCTGTAAGCCTAAATTTCTCACAAACTGTAAACTTGCCCCTCAAATCTGACTGGTTGACTGGAATGTTGTTCCAGGTTCAACAAAGATGTTGATCCAGGAACAAGTTGTACTTGGTGAAATCACATTCACCCACAGTTAACACCCTCATATACACACTCCACATTGTAATTGGTTAAATGTAAGTTTCTCAAACAATTCTTCCTACTGTATTGGGGAAAAAGGGGCCTGTTGATCTGTCAGTTGTGGGTCTTTCGTGCTAAGAACGCTCATGGTTTTTGCATAATCATACATTAAATAATTCCCAAATGTATAGGCTACTGTGTCTGTTTTGCTGTTGTGCTATTTGTATATTTATAAAAGTTCACAATTTTGTTGCAAATGAAATATAATACAAGAAAACAGAATCAAACTATGATTCTAAAAAAAAAAAAAAAACTAACTAAAACTAAACTAAAACCCCTTTTAGGGAATCTCTACTAATGCTGCCTTTCCCGTGCTGTCGGACATATATACTGCCAACTTTTGAAGTCATGATTACGAGCTTGTCACATTTAAGTGCTTTGTTGTTGGAAGGAACAGGAATGGATTACAAAATATCCTTATAAAATTGAGTACAGTGCATCGTATAAGTGCATTGTACAACAACACGAATCATGGAGGACACCAGCTTTATTCACGCCTATTTATTAGGTAAATCATATTTAAATTCACGTGCTTATGCACTATTCTATTACATTTTGTAGTATAAATAGATTGAGTGCGTTCACACTAAAATTCCAAAAAGAAAAAGTACACTTCAAATGCCCTGATGATGCACTTAATTAACCGGAGCTATCAGGCTCTGATGTTGGATTACACAATAGCCTTATAAAATTTAGTACATAGTGCATAGTATAAGTGCATTGTGTACAACAACAGGAATCATGGAGGACACCAGCTTTATTCCTGCCTATTTATTGGTAAAATCATATTAAAACCAAAATAATATTTAACCCATTCATTGACAGCCACATAAACATTCACAGGGCTATATCAGCTTGCTGACGATTCTGGAATTACAGTCAAATACAGGCATTTTGCTGTGTATAAGACATACAATGTGCTTCAAGTGATAATTTATATATGTAAAAATGCACTACTTAAAGGGGTCATATAATGGTACATGCACTTTTACAAGTTGATTGTACTGAAATGTGTGTTGGCAGTGTCTGTACACAACCATCATATAATGATAAAAATCCATCCAGTGGTTTTGTTTTAATCTCATGTTTTCCCCTGCCTCAAATCGAGCCGTTCGAGCCTGTGACGTCACAAGCTCGCATGCCCCTCCCACGATTGTTGATTGACAGGAGCGTTTCAACTCATGAGGGAGCTGTCAATCATGGTCTGCGCGGCGCAGACCGGCGCGGCGGTCTGCTGGTCATTGCTGAAATGCTGGAGCACTGTATATGAGCAGAATGGCGTCTAAGCGATTGTGGTGTTCTGTTCTTGGGTGTAATAACGAACACAGCAGTCATTTTAATGTTCCTAAATCCGAACCGCTGAAGACGCAGTGGCTGTGTTTGTTTTCGAAGGGACTATTCCCCACGAGTAACGTCAATGCTCTCATGTTTGCGCGAATCATTTCTCACCAGACTGCTTTATAAACGAGGATCAGTATAAAGCTGGATTTGCTAAATGCTGCTCATGAAAAAAGGATCGGTACCAGATATTCGTGTTCCTGCTGAATCTCCAGAAGAACGGAAGTGAGTGTAACGTTTTATTAAACTTTATATTAATATATTAATCTTTGCAAATCGCTAGTTGCACGCTTCACAATGAATGCGTCTAAGGTTTACACTTAGGGTACATTACGGCATGTTTTCTATGTATGACGTTCTCAATATAATTCATAATCCCACGTTTATACTGAACAACGCGTTATGGTTATTGTGTTATTGAGTTACAAATGGTGTAGCACAGAACAGAGAGGCGGAGTCAGCAAAGCTCATTATCATTTAAAGTCATATGCACTGAAACGGCGTGCTGAAAACAGAGCTGTTTTTGACCAGGTAAAATAAGTGTTTTCTTACAATACTAATGAGAATTTTTAATTAAAGTATATTACAAACTTTTAATTTAGACCCTAAAGAATCATATTAGCTTGTACAAAAATGGCATTATATGACCCCTTTAACTATTAAAACATACCTGTCACAGCAGTTATCGTTCTCCCCTCCGTCATGATTAAAATGTTGGTCTGACCAACTCTGGAACTTGGGTATCAAAATAATCCCCAAGCTTCTCAATGGTAAATACGACTTGAGAGGGCATTCATTTGTAACCTGGACCCACTCCAAGCGGGACTCGAAACATTGTGGGAGGGGGACCCTCTAAAGACCGCAGCCTCTAGCTCGCCTCTTGAGGCCAAGGGAGTGAGGTTTACACGCACTGTTCTTACTAGCTTGCTTCTGTTACACTCACCCCCCTAAACCTCACTCCCATCTGGGTCACTGCACCAAATATATCAGTACTCAACCCACTCCAAGTGGGACTCAAACCGGCGTCTCTGCCATGGGAGGTGGGCGTGCTAACAAGGACGCTAAAGACGCAGCCTCTAACGCCAATCGCTGGCGTGCCTCTTGAGGCCAGGGGAGTAAGGTTTACACGCACAGCTCTAACTGGCCTACGTCCGTTATACACATATCCAATTTTTAATTAAGAAACTCATATTTACGATAATTCGGATAGCACGTGTAGGCAGAATTAACCATTGGTCTCGCACACATCCACCTTGCAGTTCTTTTTATTTGTGTTTGTAGTTCTGAACTGAATCCTCCTCTAAAGGGTAATGGGTTGTGGGTTGGATCCACACTTCAAAAATCTACCGGAAAAAGTAAATCATCAGGGGACATTTGGCACACCCTTTTCACAACATGCTTTTGGACACAAAAAACACTTATTTATTAAAATGATTTTTTTTTTTTACAATTGTTGTAAATTTGCTTAGACCTAAACATTTACAGACAATTCATGTACTTATGCACTATTCTAATGCATTTTGTAGTATTAATAGATTGAGTGCATTTCAAATGCCCTGAGGATGCACTTAATTAACCAGAGCTATCAGGCTCTGATGTTGGATTACAAAATAGCCTTATAAAATTGAGTACATAGTGCTTAGTATGAGTGCAATGTGTATTGTATATCACTTGGGACACAACTATAGACTTGTGCCTTATTTCACGTATATGTATCGTCGTGTACCAACATTCTTTTACAGTGGCTGTAGTAATCTCTCTTTTCCGTTGAGCCTCATCTCGGCAGAACCCTACATATCTCAGGAGAAAGCGTCTATAGGGCAGCGCTAAGTTCAAAGTGGCGTTTCCAGGAACCGTGGCCTGGAGATCACTCAGGAGGGGTGTAGCTTTCAGCGTCCTGCAGGGAAGGGCTGAAGGGTGGTGGAGTTCTCACTGCTCACTTTGCACCTCTTTCCTCATTTACTTTCTCTCTCACGCTGCCTGTTCCTCTCACTCACCGTCTGTATCTCTCAAGCTGTTCGTCTCACTCTCATGCTCTGCCTTCCGTGAGCTATATGACTTTCTCCAACTATTTGCAATAGTCTTGCAAAGTCTTTGCTTTTCTCCCTCTCACACTCTGTCTTCGTCGTTCTGTCCATCCGTCTGTCTCCCTTGAGCAATTCACACTGGCTGAGATGGGAATCTCATAGTCGTGCCGTTAAGTTACTTCATTAAAGTTAAACAAACAAGCCGCCAGAAGCTCTGAGAGGTAACGTGATATTCAGCCCAAAATCATGAATTCAGATTATTCTTTGGGCTAAAGTGAGTTTTCACCACACATTTCTGCCAGTGCATAATAAAGAAACTGTGGCTGTCTGCGGATCGTTCCAAGAAAAACATTGTTTAGCAGGCCAGTGATTGTGTTCTGACAGGCAGGAGTAGTTCCCTGGGAAAACTACGCTTGTAGGTGAATTCTACGGTTGGTGTGATGGAAAAATTGTGATGGTGCAGACAAGAGGAGAGATATTGTTGTTGCTCCCACACATTTTTTGAGATCTCCTGTTTCTAAAAACCTCCATAAAAAAAAAAATGTATCGCCAGTGTAACGCGAGGCCTTAAAGCTGACAAAACGAAAAATATTCAGACTTCTGTGGCTCTAAGTACCCCACTTGAACCGAAAGGGTCAGACAAATTTTAATACCTCAGACAACCAGTGCATGACCCCTAAACACAATCTCTCCCTTTCCACATCTCTCCCTCTCTTTTGCAGCTGCAGAGTTTAGTAGTGTTGGTGGGAGGACGTTGTGGCTAAGCTTCCCTCGAGTGCAGGCTGCAGAGCCAGCGGGAGCATCCGTCCCCTTTCTCTGTTGTTTTTGGCACGGGACGCCCGGTCCCTCCCCTGCTTGCACTCCCTCAGCCTACAACCCTCAACCTCTGCCTGTTACCCCAACGTCCCATATTCATCCCCACACACAGCTGTAGCACTCTATGTGACCCTGACTGACATCGCACACAACACACACAAACAGGCATGCAGTAATATAACTCAAGTTTAAATAGATAGTCAAGTATGTTGATAACTAAGTATTTCACTTTGATTCATTGCATGCTGGTACACTGCAAGGGTGCGTTTCCTGTACAACAATGTAAGTTGCTGCTTTACTTATGATGCATCATTGGAGAAATGAACTAGCTGTAACTGTAATAACATGGTTGCAACTCCATCGTTCAAACCACGTTGGTTCAACAATAAGGGCTTTCGCACCTGAGGAACGTTTTCATAATGCCTATAACTATTGGCAGAAGAACCCACTTTTTGGAATGTTCGCAACGCAGGAACTGGGAACAACTTTAGTTATAGGAACTCCTTTTGGGGGGACTAAATTAGCTCCAGAGTACTTCAGAGTAGGGTCTAACCCAGAACAATAGGAACTAGCAGTGGTCCAAGTGTATGCTGATTGGTCAAACGCATGCCATACAAAACACCAGCACCTGCCATTTTTAAAAAGACACACAGGTTACATATACTTACTCCACAAACAATGAAAAGATGGATGGACCGAGGCAAAAGTCCCGTCACTTCTCAATAGATCATGACATCCTCCATCCTCCAGTTGATGTTAAATGCTGTGCTTAAATGATGTCGCTGTCGGTCGTCTTACGCCACTTCAGAGTTACTGGCGGTGCGAATGCAACCAGGAAAATGGTCCTAGGGGAAAATTTAGTTCTTAGTGGACCGCCCAGGTGGCTAGTTCCTATAACTGAGTGCCTATAATTATCCAGTGCGAAAGCCCCTAATATAGGACTGTCGTAAATGACGTCACACGCAAGTGGTGGAGTAATAACTTCTGCTAATTAATCAACTCAAGATTGCAATTAATGTCACATTTTTATAGTTAATTTACCCAAAACAACAACAAGCACGTAATCATGTTGACGTGCACTATATAATTGTAATTGGTGTACATTTTACTACCATAGGCTATATGCGGTTGTTCCCTGTCCATTTGTTTCATCACAGGTTGCCTCTTCATTGCTGACACGCTAAAATATATTGATTGAAATGTATGTATGTGTGTGTGTATATATGGGATAAAAGATAGGTAGGCCTATACTGCATGTTACTGTAGCTTGCTTAATGTGCCCAAGAGCATGATCAATTCCTAAAGTTATACAAACAAAGGTCGAAAGCAGTTCCAACCACACAAATTTGCAATGCTGTTTACGAACGTTCATTGGAACTATGGTTTCAAGAAACGCTGAATCATTGAACTGTGTTAGTAACAGATCTGCTGAAAGATTTGTTCCTGCATTAACCTTAATCTACTTCAGGCAGAATCATATAGTGATCTGGGCAATGTATCCACAGATGCCCTGCGATTTATGGTAAGATGGGGGAAGATGCCCCCCTTAAGAACAATATGTATTTGCATTTAAATTGTAAAATATTTATATGTAAGATTATAGCATGTGCGGGATGATAATGCCATTGACATCTAGTATGGGAAAAAAATGATTATGGCAGTCAATAGCTACCGTCAACTGTTCGGTTACCAACATTCTTCAAAATATATTTTGTGTTCAACAGATGAAAGAAACTCATACAGGTTTGGAACAGGGTGAGTGAGGGTGAATAAATGATGACATAATTTTCATTTTTGGGTGAACTATCCCTTCAAGAGAAATAAAAACATTTTCTAAATTACTTGTCATAACACAAAAGGTAAAATTGTTCAAAGTAACCCACAAAAAATACCACAGTGTGTGTGTGCGTGCATGCGTGTGTGTGTCCGCGTGCGTGTGTGTGTGTGTGTGTGTGTGTGTGTGAGGTCTGCCATGACATTCTGAGTAATGATTTGGACTGGTGTGGAGCAACTCAGTGGCCCCAAGAACATTAAAACAATGGAACAGTGTCTAATCTAAAAGGATAAAGCAGATCATGGGCCTCAAACAGATTTATTGTATAAATATAAATTCAGCTAATTTACTGAAATTTGATTGAAAATGGCTCTGAATTGGAAAAATTAATGCTGTCAGAGCATACTTGTCATGCTAAACTTTATCTCTGGTAAAAAGAGGAAAAGCCAAATGTTGATTCATTAAAGGACGGAAGGACCGAATTCTGTTCATTAATGCCACACACCATGTAGCCCCGCCCCTTTTCAGCACTACGCTTGTTGTCTTCCGGTTTGTATTTCCACAACATCTTACTGAACCCTTCCTTTCAAAATCTTCCCGGTCTACTGACATGTGTTATGACTAACCCGCATCAAACATTACTATGATCATGCTAACTTTCGTTAACTCTACACTAAATAAATCCACCTCACCAGCTAATAGACAGCGATGCCATAGAAATATAGGCCAAACTGAGCTGCTCCAAACACGGAAGTTCAAACACAAAATTCTAAAGATGGCTGTGCTCTTGTTTCTCTGGCGCATAAGGTTTACAGCTACGACTTTCAAAGTCATCGGTTTGCTGTTCTTTTCTTGCTACCCAACTATCTGTCGCCAATTAGTTTTAGTCAAAACCCATTTCACAGGACTTATATCACACATCGAAGAAGACAGGTATAGATATTTAACCTGCTAAATATCTTACGGGCATTTGCGACGCATCGGCACTTCTCTCAAATTGTGTCTTCGCTATACTTCTATTCAAACATAGCAATCGTCACCCATGTGAACGAGCAAAAATTTGCCTCCGATTTCGGGCTTTTGTGGGTGATCTCCAAAAGTTTTTTCTGTGTAGGCCTACAGATGACTTTATCAAAACGATGTTTTTTTGTTTTTTTACATAGCCTATTCAGACTGCAGGTAAATGTGGCCCAAACACTCACATTGCTCACATGTGACTCAGATCTGTTTTTTTCTCACGACAGTGTGAACAGCACAAACCACATGAGATCCGATCTTTTCAATTCCGATTTGTGCCACTTCCATATGTGGTCCTAAATCTGATACAGGTCAGATGTTTTTCAATGCGACCTCAGTCTGAACGAACAGTCATATCGGAATTCATGCGACTTTTACGTCACTCCAGATCAACATTCGTCACAATTCTGCACTCATGGGAGTGACTTCAAAGATTTAACTTACCCAATGTTATCAAGACAGTTGTGAAAAGTAGTCAGTGGAAGGACAGTGGTGTGTCAGAACTTATTACAGTGACAGCTCTATACAAGCGAAACACGAGGGCTCGTGTCATAAATGTTTAAACAAATTTTTTTCACATCCATGTCTTTGCTTTTTATATTGCCTGCGCATAAATTTGCTGGCTTCTGCTGCAGATCACACTATAAATAAACACGTAATGGCTTACTTTTATGTTCTTTGTGTTTACTTCCGTATGACAGCATGCTGCGTGATATCTTTTATCGTTCTTTGTGCACGCGGGTCAGTTCAGGGCCATGATCTGTTCACACTGGAATCTGATACTGGCCACATTTAAAACAACAATGTGAACAACTATACAAACAATCAGATTGGAGCAATAAATCGGAATTGAGCACTAAGGCTCACAGTGTCAATGTTTTTCATGCCATTCTTTTACAGTACATCGTTTTTATTTCAATCACATTCACAACTCGGGTGAGGTAAAATTGTGTTTTTGTTGTGGCGCTGGTCATTCAAAAGCTGTTCTGGAAACATCCTGGTTGAGGTAAAACCCATTGGCTTCTTTTTACTCGTGGCCCTTTTTTTTCATCCTGTCATTGTAAATATGTATTGGTATGCACTATATTTTAAACTGCTCCTTCAACAAAATGTTTACTTGTTTGGCTCAGGTATCATTAGTCCATCAAGAAGAATGCAAACTGCATTTAAAATGCTCAAAATCATGTGCCACATCTTAGTCTTGCGTAGCCAGGCCTATACAGACTGGCTGCAGAATGTCTGGACTGCATAGCAGCTTTCATTGGCCTATAGGACTGCACAAGAGGCTGTGAAAATGTGAAGTCGATGTTCCTATATCATGCAAATTGAATGCAACAAGGGCACATCCGTTTCCAAAAACTGTTTTGACTTTTAGTTGATCCTGATAAGCACTCATTGTCACAGTTGGAAACACGACGGCCATGAGGAGGATCGGCTTTGTTTCCAGGCGGACTGTCTAAGAACACGACACACATCTTCTGGAAATCCTGTAGTATGCAGCCAATCAGATGACAACTTTGAAACTCCCAAAGTGTTTTCTGTTTTGTGTGCCTTGCGTATCAGACGTTCAGCCAACGGTCTGTGGGCGTGTCGTCTGAGGCTAAGACTATAGCCACAACCAGACCAGCACAGTCCTCTTCACTGAAAGCACTCATTCATAGTCCAGTCCTCAGATCCAGACAGACTAGATCTGTTTATATTCATCCTCACCTCTCTAATCTTCACCCATATCCGCTCTCTTTTTCATTCCAGACAGGTCCTATCAAGAGCCGATATGATGTCTGGAGTCTGCCTCTCATCGTGGCGTTAGTTCACTGAGGGCCTTAATATAATGAGAATAAACTGCTAACCCAAGCCCTCCAGCAAACTTCTATCTGTAAAAAGTGATCAGTTGACTTACTTAAAAAAGTGAGGAAACCCGTTGCCTTAAAATTATCAAAGTCCCCCTGTAATCAATTTTATCCCTTAAAACTAATCTTTGATCACCAAAATTACATATTTAAAAGTTTTTTTCCCTGAAAAAAATTCTTCATGCCTTAAAATAGCTTGCAGTTCTATGAATATGCAATATGAATATGAATATTGCACAAATATGTAAATTATCCCCGCCTCCACTCACTCACACCAGCTCAGAGATCCACTCGTTGACGATCACACAATGACGTGATTGGCTACAAGGTAGTTTGTGACATCAAAAACAGTCAACTGATCACCTTTTACAGTCTATCTATCTATCTATCTATCTATCTATCTATCTATCTATCTATCTATCTATCTATCTATCTATCTATCTATCTATCTATCTATCTATCTATCTATCTATCTATCTATCTATCTATCTATCTATCTATTTATCTATCTATCATATAAATGATTTGGTCGTGAGATAGCGTTGGCCAACCATATACATTGTAAGATGGAAGAACAACTTGGTTAGGAAGAAAGGGATGGATATGCTTGAGCAGAACCCCTTATGAGCCTTCAACATTTTGAAATCAAAGCTAATGCCTCCCCTTCAAGACCAGTTGCTGATGAGGTGGTGAATTCGAAACTACTCATTATATTAAAACACGCAGACATACAATGTTGATGGTTTGTTTCAGCACTTAAAGGCCCAAAGAGACAAGGATGTTCCTTTCACACTGTGGCTAATACTCAGGCTCCAGAGCAGTGCTGGATCTGGCCTGACGGGAGGAGCTGTAAAATATCAGATTCTTGGACTTCTCGATATTTGAGTCAGAGCATGAATCATCATCACATACTTAGTGCAAGTCAAAATCCTCACTCACTCAGCAGTCCTGTACAGGGAAATCGATGATATGCCACGTGTGTGGTGTTAGATGTATAATGTAAATCCAGGACCTGACTTTTAAGAGACCCAGGGTGCACAAACATTGGACTGAGCCGAACCAAAATCCCCATGTTTATCAATCCCCGCCCTAGCTGCACAAATTGTGCAACAACTTCAAATTATGCAAGAGGTGAATATTGGACATTACCAAGATAATATATGTCCCCTTGGTAAGGCTGTAACCTAAGTGTTATTAGGGTTATTATCGGCTGGTAGCTGAAAGACCTTCGGATATAGTGTTGTACTCTGTTGTCCCTGTTAAAAAATGAAGCATCACAGGGTGGAAATGTAAGACAAATTGCTGCCTTACATTTTTAAGTAGGCTACAATAACCTTGGATGTTTTAGTAATTTCAACTTAAATTGCAATTAACAGACTTTATAAAAATTAGTTGATTCTTGTATAACTTAAAGTTGAAATTTGCTTAACGTTAAAGCAATTTAAAAACACATTTTGTTGTAACTTATTGATCACATCATCCTTTTTTACAGTGAGTATTTGTTTCTACTTTCTGTCTTGAGATCGTTCTGCCTTAAAATTGGATGCTTTGACATTATTATCAGGTGAGCTGTGAAAGTGTAAACTGTAAATGTCACAAAGTTACCTCCCAGATCAGTATGTTTTTTTTCTGAATGATTTCAAGATAATTTTGTGTCTTTGATGATTGAGTCCTCTGCCAATTAAATTCAAGCACTTGTAACTCCAGTATTATGACTTTGGAATGAACAAACTACATCAACCAGAATAGCACGACCCCTGGTGGAGAACATTTATCAGTTCACTTTATATAAACAAAACTATAAACTTACAAGTCTGTGTAGTGTTACAGTGGATAGTATTTTATGTATGTGTTAAAAATAAAAAGATTCTGATAATTTACACTTAACATGTTTAGGTTTTATGTCTTGGTTTTGGGTTTCAAATTGTTCTCCCAAGTGAAAGGCTGTTACAGTCAAGATAGATTATGTAGGCTATATTTCATGGAAATTATGAGTCTGAATTCCACTGTATACTTTATATTTTCAGAAATAGTTCTAAATGTATAATTCATAATTAATTTCTAAACACAAATCAGATACACATTTGTATAATGCGTGTTTACTTCGTAAAAAAACACGTTTCTTCAGATATAGTGTTATTGAAAATTGTTGACATGATAGGCATGTAATGTTTCACTGGACTATATTATTATAAAAATAAATTTTCACAAACTAAATGTTGTCGTGGTCGTTGTGATTTTGGTTCAAATCAAATATGTTCGTGTGATGAAAGACCCAATAACCGAATTAAAGAGTAGGAGGTTATAATTTCACAGGAAATACCGAATCGGATTAAAACATGTCCTGAGTTTGCATTAATTGTTTTAAAATTGAATCAAAGCACAACGAATCATTTCGGTTATTTGAGCGTGCAATCGCTATTTTTTCTGTTCACCAAAGAACTGTCAGACTTGACAAGGAAAATATCTTGAGTTTAAAAGTTCCCCCCACCCTCCTTCTCACGTCTTAAACCTTCTTGGCCAATCATCTCTCTTCTCACAAACACTTTACCAGACTATAAGAACTCCCAAACTTTTTCCCTTTCAACCTAACTCAAAGTTGCTTGGAATCCAGGATACCTAGTTATTTCCTCCAGAATAAGAAACATACGCTTGGAATTGTATTTCACCCTCATGAGGGAATAACGTCTCTATCCGCACGCGCTTTCAGCAGACTTGAGCGAGATGCCCGAAGAGCCCGCGCGAGACTCCTCCAGCTCCCCCGTGTCTCCCGCGGACAGTCTCAGCAACAGCGACGGAGAGCCCGACAGGCCACCGAAGAGGAGCGCGAGGAAAAGACGGTCTAGCAGGAAAAACGGGGAGGATTCCGATAGTTCGACCCTTGGGAAAAGGGGGAAAAAGTCTAGCAACAGCAGCAATAGCCCTCAGTCTTTCGAGGAGCTGCAGACACAGCGCGTGATGGCGAACGTGCGCGAGCGACAGAGGACGCAGTCGCTCAACGAAGCGTTTGCGTCTTTGCGCAAAATCATCCCAACTTTACCGTCCGATAAACTGAGCAAAATACAGACGCTGAAACTCGCCGCCAGGTACATCGATTTTCTCTGTCAGGTTCTACAGAGTGACGAGCTGGACTCCAAGATGGCAAGTTGTAGTTATGTTGCTCACGAGCGCTTGAGCTACGCGTTCTCGGTTTGGAGGATGGAGGGCGCTTGGTCCATGTCTGCATCTCACTAGTGCGCAGGGAAACTTTTTTTTGTTTTTGTTTTCAGATGGTACGCTTTCACAATATCCATCGCCTTTAATGGTGTAGCTTAGTAAACAATCAAACCTTTACTAAATTCTACACGTTTAGGCACACGTTGCAGAGCTAACAACTGTTGCATGTAATCAGATCGGATTTGTTTACTAGCAGTATGGCTTTATTTTGAGACAATCTGCCTCTCTATTTAGAGATGGTAATAGCGCAAATAAATAATGAAGATTAGTCAAAATGTAGCTTGCATCTAAAAAAGTTGCTAAACAGCTATTGCATTATGTAGGCTAATGCACATGAATTTGTTTACTACCAGTACGGCCTACTGTAGCACATCATTTCCACAATCGATTATAATTTTCTCAGAACAAGGGGTTTCTGTAAATAATGTTTTATATTGTCCGGCCTAAATCATGCTATTATTCGCAGGTGAAAGCCACGAACTTGGAAAACACGAGGACCAATGCGCCAACACAATGCTAGATTTCTACATAATCTTGGGGAAAACGGAAAATGTTCCAACAGAGGTCATGGCTATTATCGAGAGAAGGCCACGGACAGAGATTTGTTGCGCGTGCGCTGGATATGGACTTCCTTGCTAGTGTTATTGACAACGAATGTCGGAAATGTGTGCATATGCATGTTTTTTTTATTTTTTTTTATTTTTTTTGAAGATTCAGTTGTGCATAGCTTTCTTTGAGAAAGTGAAATTGCATCACAAGGACTGTTGATGAGAAGACGGGGAATGAAGCCTCTAGTTCGAATCCTGTGCAAAATACAACGTTTTAGTACAATTCTATTTATTTATTGATGACACACTATTTGAAATGAAGGCAAATGTATCCTGTGTCGAAATGCATTCTATTTTTTTTTTTTACTTTTGTAAATAAATGTTTATTTCTGCAATAAAGATGAACTTTTAAGAAATATTCCACGTTATAGAATAAGAATTCAGCAGCATTAGTGTGTCCGATTCAGGAAAATTTAGGAAACATTCAGGAAGGGGGGATACAGTAAATGCTCATTGTTACCATTCGTCTTGTTATCACGGGTTGACTGACATGAAAAGCAAACCAGAGACAAAATACGTTAAAAATAGTAATATAGGGCTATATATGATCAAAACAATGAGGTAGCCTAATTTTTTTTAATCTTTAGTTTAAAAAACCGTGACAATTTTTATCAATACAATATACATTATATTGTCTCCTTATAAAATGGAGAGGAAATGGTGCATTATCACACAATAACACATCATAAATGCCTTTTTTTAATAGTCTTTAACGAATACACAAGACTGCGGTGGAATATTAACTTTTATTCCGGTAGGTCTGACTAATTCTGGCTTGTATGACTTGGTTTTTGGCTGACATTCATCTAAACTCTCTCTAAGCGTTATTGACGTAGGTTCAACAATAGGCCTACTTTCAGTTCATCTGAAAGAAGACAAAAGGGGGGAGGAGGACAAGAGAACAGGGTTGGATTCATGGCATGCCATGTACCACTAAAATTTAAGTCTAAACCTTTGTTGTTGTTGGTGGGTTGAGTTTTTTTTTTTTTTTTTTTTTACAGTTGCACTAAATATAATCGATTTCATCAAGCTAGAGCTTCACAAATACGCACGTGCGTCATAGGTCAAATCCCCAGGGACTGAAATGGATGTATAGCCAAAGGCTGCTCCAAAAATACTGTGTGGAAAAAAAGCAAGCCACTCATTAGTTTTGTCTGTGTTGTTATTGTCCGGTTTAATTAATTTGTAAGAAAAAATTAAAAGCAAAATAAGAGCATTGCAATTTATAAAAAGTACACCAAGTGTCATTCAATTCACTGAATGAAATCGAACGATCAATTAAATGCTATAACTTTTTCGTTTCGTCCGTGGTTTGTACACTGTAAAAAGTGATCAGTTGACATAACTTAAAAAAGTTAGGAAACACGTTGCCTTAAAAATATTAGGCAAAACAAACTTCGTGCGTAAATGAAATTATAGGCTATTTGGAATTGTCAAGTTCACATAACTTATTTTCTTTTTCCAATTCGCATGAAGTTTATTTTCTTGATAATTTTAAGGCAACGGTTTCCCTTTTTCTTTTTACAGTGTATTTGGCCTTAAATAACGGTATAGGCCTACGTACTGTCAGTTGACTTTGGTTTTATATGAAGTCTGGGAAAGTATTTTGGAAACATGGAATATTTGAAATAAAAGCACGTGCACGATTGAAGGTGTGTAATTGGATTTTGAGGCATGTGTGGAATTCCCAGATGTCTATGAAATTTAAGCTGCCTTCAGCAGGACGGGAAGGTGGGGTGGATGAAGCTGGCCTGTATGCTTGCTGAGCAACTGTAACGTTAAACTAAATAAAAATCCTTTGAGAGACATAAACAAATTACGTAAAGTTTTTTTTTATTATTATTATTTAGGAATAATTTATTGTGGACAACTTTTCTGAGTGCCCTAACTGGTTTAAATAGTGCACATTTCTCATTTTGACATAAACGTCATAAAGATCCCAGTGAACTTTAGGAGAAAAGTTTTGAGTTCATTTCCACTTGTAAGGCTTTTGGCAGATGGATGTTAGAGGCACACGAATGAAACTTATTTTGAACAGATGTTAGCATTTTAGAGTCACGTGAATTGAGCAGATGTTCAGATGTTGAGGTCCGCCTTTAAATAGACTATACTGACAATCTTAGAAACAAAGCGTCGGCTTTTCTTGAAGGAATAGACGCGCGTGGAGTGATGCTCGTTGTCCTCGGAGATTCGAGGTCTATACGGTGATTTCAGATTTTTGCTCTAAATCACGGCCCGTGGGATGCAGTGTCGAGAAGAACGCGAGTGAGTTTCCCAAATAAAGAAACCCGTGTAGAATTGCTGTTCCAACAGGTACTGTAGCCTATATGATGGTGCTGCTTATCCAACATTATTTTGCATTTGTTTGACTTTTGTTTGTTTGCTTGTTTGTTTGTTTGTTTTTACGTGCGGTCGAAGCACGAATGAGTTTGTGGCCTACTTGTCTAGAACGCCAGAAATAAGAATATATTTAGGCTATAAATGATACACTAATAGGCTATACTTTACACTTAACTATGCTCGGATAATTCTGATGGTGTCACGTTTAATTACTTTCATTATGACCCGATAATGATCGTTTGACGCGTAAATCTGCTCTGATGTCAGTAATCAGCTTTCCTAAACCATAGCTAAATAACAGACCAATATTATGCAGTAGGCCTATTATTATTATTTTTTTTTACTGTTATTTTTAATATTAGGTTAAACATAGGATATTATTCAGATCCATAGGTAAGTTATAAATATGGAATTTCAAGGCTATACACAAACAAAAGTTTTTCTATTAGATAGCTCAACGTTTTCGTGGGTTGCAGAGTTCTTTAAAATCTATGATCTATAGCCTATTAAAAAGTTGTTCTTTGTTCCGTGGAAACCATGATTAAAAAAAGTATTTTAAAAAAGCGAAACGAACCTTTATGTAGGGTAAAAAAGAAAGAAAGTGGAGATGGAAGTCAAAGCGAGCACTTGTTCATCTACACAGCTGGCTCGCTAAAGCTACAGCTCAACAACTGCTGGAAATTCACTTTATGAAGGAAAATCATTTTCCACTAAAACGCCAAGCAGATCTTCTGCTCCTGGAAACAGGTGCAACTTGCAGCAAGCATTTTGATATCACACGCAAAAGCGTGCGAAAACTGATGCTACAATTAATCTTTAGACCAGATGCGCTGATTTAGGCCTACTTCATCTTTCAATAAAATATTTTGTAGGGAAAAAAAGACACTTCATGCATGCGTTGTGATTTAGCGGATGTGGGCCGTGCAGCAACATTTTTTATCATTTCTTTTTTAGTTATAACAAATAAGCCCAAAATAGGCTGTTTCTTTCCCTTAAATTTCTGTATTGCAAACCATTATAGCCTATATTTTTATGTGCAAGATTTAAAACTTTTATGTTTTCAGTTGTACATTTATTTAACATGCTAACACCTGTCTGTTAGCACTATTAATGCTAACTTTTGAAACCTTATAGTTTAACTGTTAACCGTTTAAACATTTGTGGTTATTACTTGTGCTCATAAATCAATAAATAAAAGTACTTTTAAAAAAACATTTGTCATCTGACATGCTGCAATTTCTACATTAAAAGCTTGGGCTCTTTAGACAGAGAGGGACATTAGAGTGTAACAATCTGGAGATGGTGCAGGGTTACAGTTATGCTCAGGTCAAGGTTTGTTCCTATAGAGTAAGAGTTAGGGTTATATAAAACAGAAACTGTAGGCCTACACCTTAAAATCCCTTAACATCCGATTTCCTATCTGAGCAAAGTGAATTAAGTCACACAACTGAATTTCAATATAATAATTTAAAAGCAAAACATCCGATAATAAATCTTAAATATAAAATCAGTCAAATTGTATGTTGGTTGTCAAAATCCTTTAATAATTAATGTGAAAAAAGTTAAAACAAAAATTAGAACTTTTAGAAACTTAGCCTATAATACACTCTGCTGTATAAGGTCAAAAATGCTGTTTACGTCTATAAAAAGCAAACCTTACTTTAAATCGATTTTTATCAATATATATATATAGGCCTATGTCCCCTTTACTTATAGCGGTTTATTCAATACAGATTGTTTTAAAGCTTTTCAGTGATAATAGGAAAATGATGCATTTTGGCTGTTGTTCAGTTCAGTGTTGATTCAGTTCCATTGTGAAGATCATCAATTATTAAATTAGTTCATTTAATCTATAATGCTATTTTGCAATGATGTCAAAATGATTTCACCGTCCAGCTCAGTTCAGTTCTCATTCAACATCAGTTACAGTCAGATCAATAATATTGTTGAATATTTAGTATCCCCAACTAAGCAAGCCAGAGGCGACAGTGGCAAGAAACCCAAACTCCATCAGGTGAAGGAATGGAGAAAACTGTTTTGAAATCGGATGTTAAGATGTTTTAAGGTGTTTTAAGATGTAGGCCTAATACTTATATATGTATATCTTCACCCTGGAATTATAAGGTTCTATCTGATATTTTTGTCAAAATTGAGTTATTCACATATTCTTATTCTGACTTATTTACATTATGTGATTTTTTTTAAGTTGTGTACATTTTGGGACTTTTAAAAAACAAAAATGATCTATTCACAAAGGAGTATGAAATGCAAAAACTTTAAAGCTCAATATATCAAAACTGCTCATGAATGCAGATTGGCCTTATAATTCCAAGTTGGCGATATGTGTATAAACTGAATATGCTCACATTTATTGTCACTAAAGCTGTTTAATTTGATGTAATCTCTTATAGGAGGCAAAAACCTACAGGCACATTATGGGTCTTTTCATTACAAATAGTGCAGTTAAAATCCAAAAATCAGGAATGAAAAATGACTCTTCTTTCCTGGCTTTGAGAATACCACTACCACTGAGAAAGCTCTCATCCTTTTGCTTTTTGGGAATGAGAAAAACTGACAGTTTGGTTGCCTTTGGCCTAGTGCTGCAAGTGTAGCATTAAGAGTGACAGAGCATCAAAAGTCCCCTTTCAAACTCATTCAACAAAGAGAGCGCTGAACCCCGAATGTTTACGGAATGCTTAGCACACGCCACCCAGGGAGCAGACAAGACACGCATCATGCTGCCGCTAGGGGATACACAATGATGTCACACACAGGAAATGGCTGGAGAGACTTGGCACCTCGCGGTGGTTGGCCCAGCATCCACTGGCTCAGGAGGGCTGCTGCGAAAATAAACAGGCAATCAGAACACTGCACGAGAAGTACACAAATCCATTGTAATGTTTCATGGGTAATAAAGGCAGAGTTTTCATATCTAGAGAACTGTTTATTTGTGCAATCTGCTTGTCCATAAATAGACTCGTCTTTTGCGGGACGGATAAACAGAACGTGGAAGTTAAAGCAGTTTTTGGTCCTGCTTTCAAACTTCCCTGTTAATGTTTAGTGATGTTTACTGGGTGCTCAGACGGAAAAAGAATAAGAAAAATTGGATTCGTAAACGAGCTTAAGAAATACATCCTGGAAGGCTGGAAGCCGATTGGACCTAAAATATCATTTTAGCTGCAATAATTTAGCATGATCCTATAATTATATGTATTTACCCAGTACATTCACATTATGAATTAAGGAATAGTTCTCCCAAAAATGAAGATTTACTTAACCTTGTGCCTTTCCAAAATCACATCATTTTCTTCTGTGGAACACAAGAGAAGATATTTGATAAACCTCAGCTGTTTTTGTCCATATGTCAATGGGGTCCAAAGGTTTGATCAAAAACATTGATTAACTCATGTATACAGAGCCCATATCAAATATTGCAACATATTTAAATATCAATAACATCCAACAAGTTGATCGATGATTTCATTTGACCGACTTTTGGACCCCATTGACTTTCTTTGTATGGACAAAATCAGCTGAAACATTCGTCAAAATATCTTCGTTTATGTTCTGCAGAAGAAAGGAATGGAATGAGGGTGAGTAAATGATGACATAATTTTTATTTGTGGGTGAATTACTCCTTTAATAACATCAATGTATTATCCATTTATTTGTAGCATAGCCTACTGTTACTTAGCTTTTGATATTTCAGTGAATTGGTACTTTAGCTTTGTTGAATGGAAAACAAAGTATATCCTCAAGACAAAGTCATCAGATTCTGAAATTTGATCAAACAGCTCATATTGTATCACTTAACACTATATCTTCTGTTTGGCAGTAAAGCACCTCATCTGTTATGAAGGAAAATGTCTAGTGACACGGTAAAATAAAAGTTGCTACCTTATTTTTTAAAAGTCAGTTTAATGTCATTTAAGTTGAAATTACCTAAACAATACAAGTTGATTGTACTTCAAAATTTGAGTGGAATCTTGTATAACATAAAAAAGTTATACAAGATTCAACTCAAAATTTTAAGAACTGTACAATCAACTTGGATGACAACAACATATGTTGTCATAACTTATTGATCATATAATGTTTTTACAGTGTATAGTGAAAATACTGCTAAATGCATAATACAACTTGCAGCACTGGCACGAAATAATGCCATTGTCAGGCAAAAGAAAAGAGAACCGAATGTCGACTTTCATTAAGGAGACCGACTCATTACAATGGCCAACTTTCTGACAGCCCCGTTACATAAACACAAGTCTAAACATAAGTCCTTTCAGACATCTTAAAGCTTCTACAGAGCACTTTGTTAATATCCACAGATGTCAAATTAATGCACTTTTCCAGAATCATTTACTGGAGCAAAAAATGAACCTTTAGGTATGTTATGCTTGGCTCATTATTAAAGCTCTCCATCTCATGGTATTTTAGCTTGCCTTGAAATGTTCAGTACTAAGGAATCTTTGAGAGATAATGTGTGACTGATGCTCTTACCAGTCAAGTGGCCCACGTCACTTTCCCCGGCCCAGGGGCACTCTCCCTAATGACACCCCCCACTCTCCCTCCTATGGGGTCGGCTCCTGAACAGCTACTAAGCTCCATAGAGTCATTAACCTGGAGCCCACCGGAGCACTGAAACACAGGCCTATTTTCACTACTATATGAGGAAGATAAGTGATGTGTTGTTTCTTGGGCATTACAATGATTCCCCTTTTCCTTCCTCTGGATGTCAGGAAGCGTAACTGGGGCTAACAAGACAAAAACAGCCTTGAGGTTAAAACAGGAGGGTCATTATCATTTAACCTCTACATCCTATAAGCGTGATTTAGCAAACATGCTAATAATTTCACATTTCATGCTTTTATTTTGTAATTATATAGCTAGAATTTGTAATCTGGAAATCATGCATCTTAACACTATAGTACCTGTCAAAAGTTTAGACACATTACAATTGTTTTGAATGTTTTTGAAAGAAGTCAAATGCTCACCAAGGCTGCATTTATTTAATCAAAAATATTTTTTAAAATGTAATTTATTCCTGTGATGGCAAAACTGAAATTTTAGCATCAGTACTCCAGGTTTCAGTGTCACATGATCCTTCAGAAATCATAATAATATGCTGATTTGCTCAGGAAACATTTCTTCTTATTATACTAATATTACTAATGTTCAGTTGTGCTGCTTCATATTTTTGTGGAAATGGTGATACTTTTTTCAGGATTCTTTGATGAATGTAACGTTCAATGAACAGCATTTATTTGCATTTGATTTCTAAAATGTATTAAAGCATTTATTAAACATAAATCTTTTGGAACATTATAAATGTCTTCACTGTCACTGTTGATGAAATGAATGCTTCCTTGATGAATAAAAGTATAAATGTCTCTCTCTGTTTTAATATTACTGTTTGAATGGTATCATTGTTTCCAATATTAAGCAGCACAACGGTTTTCAAAATTGATAATAATAATAAATGTTTCTTGAGCACCGAATCGTCATATTAGACTGATTTCTGAAGGATCATGTGATACTGAAGACTGGAGTAATGATGCTGAAAATTCAACTTTGCCATCACAGGAATAAATCAAAATTTTAAATGTATTAAAAATCGAAAACAATTACTTTAAATTGTAGTAATATTTCACAAGATTGCGTTTTTTACTGTATTTTTGAATACATAAATGCAATCTAGGTGAGCATAAGAGAGACTTCTTTCAAAAATATAAAAACATTGTAATGTTTCCAAACTTTTGACAAGGTGGTAATAAAAATGAAATATCACATCAAAAAGTGATGATGGCTGTATTTTTTAATGAGAGCGTGTTAATCTTATCGGACCTTATAAACAGGCCATGATGTCATTTGTGTGGTTGATATGAAACATGATATGATATTTGATATTGTTTTATAAGACAATAAACTTAAAATGTATAAAAAAAATGTATAGCCTTCAAATAGTTCAACTGTGTGTTAATATGTCTTTGGCTAAATTAATAATGTATTTATATACACAACCCTCTATAAGGGTTGTGTATATAGCTAAATATTCACAGCTATTCACATGTGAAGAATGTGTCAGAATCAGACCATAATCATTGGTTCTCATGAAGGTGAGTCAATCTTTCAGTTCGTTTCCCAGCAGGATGACGGTTATTATGATTTATTGTAAAAGGTGTCACGTTTCAGTCCAGCTAATTTAAATCCATAACCTGAGATGCAATAATTAGAGAAGCACAAGCTAAATTTTGATTGCAAAAGAAGTATATAAATATAGTATTAACATTCAAAATAAATAAGATTGGGGGTAGTTGTAACACTTTTATTCCAGTGAATATTTTTAAGCCAAGTTTATATAAAAAAAAAAAAAATCTACATACTATACACACGGACATACTAGCACATAATAGCGAGCCATATTGTCACAATAAGTTGTCACTAACTGCCATTAAACAGCTTAATAAAAGGTTTTCAGCTAAATATAAACAGTAAAACAAAAATTAAGTATTGTAAAATGAAAAATTGTAATTAATCAATTGTTACAAAGCATATAAAATGCCTCTGACAACTATCTCAAATTAAAATGGGACATATTGTCCTGGCATTTATGAAAAGCTTAGTTTCAGTAATTAGACTTTTGACTCAAAACCTTATACTGTATTTATTGAACTTCATAGAGCAACTAGCCCTGTATCCCCCTATTGTTATGAATTTCCAATAGTAAAAGGGTTAAATCAGAGCACATCTGTTCGGTATAGAACAAAAATTCTGTGTGCAGGTTTGAATCTCTTTATATTATAGGCTATTAGGCCTATTATATTACATTTTAAAAATATATAAAATCTAATAAGAATGTGACGAATCTCATAGATCAGAAAGTTTTGATGTGATACGTGTACAAGGTCATTCTGTTTCTTATTCTCAGTGGACCTTTGATGTAGTTTCCCAAAAATCCCGCAATGAGATTGGAATTTTGACTGTGTATAATGCATTTTGGTAATGTTGAAAGTCTGGTTTTTATACAGTACTGCTAGTAAAGCCGGCCTTGAAGGGACTAATGATATTTCTATGTGCTATATCTGATGCCTGAGTGATCTATGCATGGCAGCTTGTTAGTTAATCTCAAGTCTCTTTGTCGTAACATGAAGGATGACATGAAGCTGGACTTATCTGTGCAAGGGACTGGCGTCCCAGGGGAACCGGCTCCAACCTGCAGAGAGGCCAACCAAGTCACTTGTGACCCGGGTACTAAATCAAGTTCAAAGCATCCCACGGCATGCTCGCAGGTTTTGTGTTACGCATACGCTGTTGGGATCTGGTCAGCCTGCCTTATGTTTGGTCAACCCCAGGGTTGCCCCTTTGACTCTTTCTCACAGCTTGAAGTGTGCGGAGTGACATTTCTACTGGCAGGAAATACAAATTTAGACCTTAAAGGAATATTTCAGATTCAATACAAGTTAAGCTCAATTGACAGCATTTGTGACAATGTTGACTACCACCAAATTGATTTCAACTTGTCGCTCCTTTTCTTTAAAAAAAAATCAAGAAGTCTCTTATGCTCACCGAGGCTGATTTGATTAGTTCAAAATACAATAAAAACAGTAATGCTGTGAAATGTTATTACAATTTAAAACGACTGTTTTCTATTTGAATATATTTTAAAAAGTCATTTATTCCTGTGATGACAAAGCTGAATTTTCAGCATCATTACTCCAGTCTTCAGTATCACATGATCCTTCAAAAATCATTCTAATATGCTGATTTGCAGCTCAATAAACATTTCTTATTATTATCAATGTTGAAAACAGTTGTGCTGCTTAATATTTTTGAAGAAACCATGATAGATTTTTTTCAGCATTCTCTGATGAATAGAAAGTTCAAAAGAACAGCTTTTATTTAAAACAGAAATGTAACATAAATGTCTTTACTGTCACTTTAATCAATTTGATACATACTTGCTGAACAATTTACTAGCTTTAAATCTTGTCTAAAAATGTACCTTTTTAGACAGGCTTTCCAGTGACTGTATCCATGTGTCTTTTATTGCTTGTGGTGTTCTTAAAGGGATAGTTCACCCAAAAATTTAAATTTTGTCATCATTTACTCGCCCTCAAGTTGTTCCAAACATGTATGAGTTTCTTTCTTTGTTTTGTTGAACACAAAAGAAGATATTTTGAAGAATGTCGGTACCATTTTTTTCCTACTATGGAAGTCAATGGCTAGCGTCAACTGTCTGGCTACAGACACACAGGTTTGGAACAACATGAGGGTGAATAAATGATGACAGAACTTTCGTTTTTGGGTGAACTATCTCTTTAAGACGGCACTGAGGCCTGTGCTTTAGGCCAAGTTCCCTTTCGAGGGAACTCTCGATGCGTCACTTGACGCTTTGGGAACGCCCCCAGCGTGCATGCGTCTGAGCATCAATGTCAACTAGTCCAATGGAAAGAATGAGCGTCACGGGTGGGTGACGTCATGACCAGGAAGGGATAAAGGCTCACCCGGTGAAACGCGGCATTAGCTTCTGTGTCTCAGCAAGCGATCTGTGTCATTTTGTCTCTGTCTATTTACTGTTGTCTGTTGCGGAAAAGGATGGAAACTAAACAAGTGTACAAACAGTGTGCTTCTCCCTGCCCGCGTTATTTAACGGGTGGGGACACACACGAGCTTTGTGTCGTTTGTTTGGGAGTGGAGCATGCGGTCTCAGCCTTCGAGGGGGCTGAGTGCCAGCATTGTGAGATGTTACCGCTTCGCATGCTCCGCTCTCGCCTGTCACTCTTTGATAAAGAGAGTGGGCAGGCTCGCGATCCGCAGGGATCAGGACCCGCGTCTGCTGAGGCAGCGCGGAGATTGCATTCCTGGGGATCGCAAAAGGAACTTTCGGAGGGGTTGGAGACGGGTCCGAGGGCTCTTTCTCCTTCCTTACCCGAGAGATCCAACGCTCTCCCCCCGGTGTCGGAAGCACGCTCTGCGGTTTCTTCCGCCCGGGGAGAGAGCCCTCCATTACTTTATTGCTCTTCCTCCGAGGAGGTTGATGCGATGAGTTTGGAGAGTGAAAGCACACACATGGGGGAAAGAGATTCACAATTTATTTCCCCAGCATATGATGAGCTGGTGGATGTTATGTCGCGGGCTGTAGAGAAATTAAATATTGAATGGCCATCTGAGAAGAAGGGCGCTCGTCCTAAAAGCAAATTAGATGAGCGCTTTTTATCTTCCACCACATTATCTCCACCACGAGGGCTTCCATTTTTTCCCGATTTGCACAATGAAATACCTAAATCGTGGAATAAACCTTACTCATCACGTCTTTTCAGCCCTCAAGTTAACACTTATTCGAGAATAAGAGGGCTGAAAGAGTATGGTTATGAGGCGATGCCCCAGGCGGAAGAGAATTTAGCCAGTTATCTTTCCCCTGGTCCCGCATCGTCTCTGAAAGCCTCGGCTTTGCCCACTAGACCGCTCAAAGCCACTTCGGTGTTAGTGGGCAAAGCTTATACGGCAGCAGGTCAAGCTGGAGCATGTCTGCATACTATGGCAGTGCTCCAGGCTTATCAAGCTGACCTGCTGGGGGATCTGGATAGTAGTGAGGGAGTCAGTCATGACGATATTCGTGAACTTCGTCGGGCTACCGATCTTTCTCTCAGGGCTACTAAGGAGACCGCCAGAGCAATTGGGCGGTCTATGGCAGCCTTGGTAGCTACTGAGAGACATTTATGGTTAAATCTGTCTGAAATTAAAGAAAAAGATCGAGCTTTTTTATTAGATGCTCCGCTTGAACCTTCTGGTCTCTTCGGCGACGCAGTCCACGCGGTCGTCGAGAGATTTCAGGAGTCAAAGAAACAAGCTGACGTTTTTAAAAAGTTTATCCCTCGCCGGGTCCAGCCCCCTGGGGCTGCTGGGCGTGAGCAGCCCCAGCCGTCGAGCTCATCATATCGTGTGCATCAGAAAGAGAGTGTTGCGTCTCGTGCACCTCCACGTAGAGACTGGAGACGGACGCAACCCTCTCAACCGAAGTCTTCTAAGTCGAAGCCGGATCTGAGGACCGTTCTTCAGGCGAAGAAGACTTCGGTTAAAAAAAAAAAAAAAGGTCCTGATGTTCATGCATCAGGCCTGTGAGGACAGCCCCGACCGAAGTGGAGCGGTGTACACCTCATTATACGGTGCCCGTTCCATTTCGGGGTCCTCATGAGACCGTTCTGCCAACCCTGCCACCCTCGGTGCTTCAGGGCGCAGCGGTCTCCAGCGAGTCGCTGATGCTATGCTGCGGCACAGCATCGGTTTCGCGCCCTCTGAGGGGGGCCTTAGAGCGGCCAGTTCAGGTAGTTCCTGCCATTATGTTTCAGGCTCCGGAATTAGCCGTCTCGATAACACCAGAGACCAGCCTCGAGAGGCTGGTTCCCTTAGTAAATTTTCTGGCAGCGTGGAAGCTTCTGCCGAATATTTCTCGTTGGGTCCTGCAGATTGTAGAGAAAGGATACAGAATCCAGTTTGGTTCTCGTCCTCCTCGTTACAACGGGGTGCTGCCCACAGTGGTGCATCCCGAGCAGGCTCTGGTAATGGAGCAAGAGGTAAAGGCCCTGTTAGCAAAGGAAGCTATAGAACAGGTGTACTCACCCGACAGAGAGTCGGGTTTTTACAGCCGTTATTTCATTGTTCCAAAAAAGGATGGAGGGTTGCGTCCCATTTTAGATCTTCGTCTGTTAAATCGTTCAGTACAGAAACTCAAGTTCAAGATGCTGACACTCAAGCAGATCGTGACTCAAATCAGATCCGAGGACTGGTTTGTCACGATAGATCTGAAGGACGCTTACTTCCATGTCTCCATCCTCCCTCAGCACAGGAAGTTCCTAAGGTTTTCTTTCGGGGGCAAAGAATACCAATATCGGGTTCTTCCTTTCGGTCTAGCTTTATCACCCCGCACGTTCACGAAATGCGTGGATGCAGCTCTAGCCCCTCTCAGGCTTCAGGGCATACGTATTCTGAACTACATCGACGACTGGCTGATTCTAGCGGAATCAGAGCAGTTGGCGGTTCGGCACCGAGGTGTCGTTCTCGCTCATATGCAGATGTTGGGGTTGAGGCTCAATGCCAAGAAAAGTGTGCTTTCTCCAGTACAGAGAACCACTTTCCTTGGTGTGGTATGGGATTCAGTGACGATGCGGGCCACTCTATCGCCCGTTCGTGTAGCTGCTATCCTGACAGCCACCAAAGAGCTAAAGCTAGGCCAGTCACGCACTGTAAAACAGTTCGAGAGACTGTTGGGTCTTTTGGCGGCAGCGTCCAACGTGATTCCTTTTGGCCTGCTGTACATGAGACCTTTGCAGTGGTGGCTCAGGACCAGAGGGTTCTCCCCGAGGGGAAACCCACTTCGTATGATCAAGATCACGCGGCGATGCCTTCGTGCCTTGGTTATATGGAGAAAACACTGGTTCTTAACCCAGGGTCCGGTGTTGGGAGCTCTCTGCCATCGAGTTACGATCTCGACAGATGCTTCCCTCACCGGCTGGGGAGCGGTAATGGAAGGCCGCTCGGTTCAGGGTCGGTGGAGGAGTCATCATCTTTCTTGGCACATAAATTGCCTGGAGATGATGGCCGTCTTCAATGCGTTGAAGCAATTCCTCCCAGACCTGAGGGGCCATCATGTGCTCGTCCGTACAGACAACACATCGGTGGTCTCTTATCTGAACCGTCAGGGGGGTCTGCGGTCGCGTCCGCTTTGCAAGCTGGCGCACCAGATCCTCCTGTGGTCTCTGGGGAAGGTACTCTCCCTGAGGGCAGTGTATATTCCTGGGGACCAGAATATTGGGGCAGACATCCTGTCGAGGCAGGAGCTGAGGCCAGGGGACTGGAGACTCCACCCCGAGGCGGTGGAGAAAATTTGGGAGTTTTACGGCCAAGCAGAGGTGGATCTGTTTGCGTCTCAGCATACGACGCACTGTCCACTTTGGTTCTCCCTTACTCACCCAGCCCCCCTGGGGCTGGATGCTATGGTGCAGACGTGGCCGAGGCTACGTCTGTACGCATTTCCCCCTGTTGCTCTGCTCCCAGGAGTTCTGGAACGAGTCCGCCAGTACGGAATAAGCCTACTGCTAGTAGCACCACGCTGGCCGAGTCGGATCTGGTTTGCGGACCTGATCCATCTCTTAGACGGTCCTCCCTTGGAGATCCCGATCAGGAGAGACCTTCTGTCTCAGGCCGGGGGCACAATATTTCACCCTCGACCAGAAATTTGGAACCTGTGGGTTTGGCCTCTGAGGGGGCCCAACTCATAGAGAGTGGTCTCTCAGCTGAGGCCGCGGAGACCATTCTAAGCTCCAGAGCTCCAGCTACTAGGAAACTATATGCGCTTAAATGGAGAGTTTTTTCTGTATGGTGTCACCGACATCAGTGGGATCCAGTTAACTGTTCTGTGAACACAGTACTCGAGTTCCTGCAGGAGCGCTTTACGTCAGGTCTATGTCCTTCCACGCTCAAGGTCTACGTGGCGGCCATTGCGGCTTACCACGCCCTGGTGGGGGGTACATCGTTGGGTCGAGACCCCCTGATTACACGTTTCCTTCGTGGCACTTTGAGGCTAAGGCCTGCAACTCGCACTAGGGTGCCAGCTTGGGATCTTGCTTTAGTACTAGAAGGCCTGTCTAGGGCTCCATTCGAGCCCTTAGATTCGGTTTCAGAGAAGTTTCTTACCTTTAAGACTATCTTTCTGCTAGCTATTTCGTCCCTTAAGAGAGTTGGAGACCTTCAGGCCCTTTCGGTTTCCCCCACTTGCCTTGAGTTTGCACCGGGGATGGTCAAGGCATTCTTATATCCAAAACAGGGATACGTCCCTAAGGTGCCGACCTTGACTCCGAGGCCTATTGTGCTGCAGGCTTTCTGTCCTCCTCCTTTTACATCTGCGGACCAGGAAAGGCTGAACCTCTTGTTTCCACTGCGAGCACTGGATACTTATGTTCATCGGACATCGTCAATGAGGAAGTCCGACCAGTTATTTATTTGCTTTGGATCACCTAAGAAGGGTCTTCCTGCTTCTAAACAGACGGTTAGTAAGTGGATAGTTGAGGCTATTTCACTTGCATACGAGTACTCTGACCTGCCGTGTCCTTTGGCGGTCAGAGCTCATTCTACGAGGGGTATGGCGGCCTCTAAAGCCTTACTATTTGGAGTTTCTCTTCAAGACGTTTGTGATGCGGCAGGCTGGTCCTCACCGCTCACATTCGTTAGGTTTTACAGCTTAGACCTGGATGCTGCCCCAGGTTCTCAGGTGCTTAGTGCTTAGTTTCAACAGACTGACACTCAGGTACTTGGAATTCTGGCGTTTTGGGTATTCTCGTTCCCAAAGCGTCAAGTGACGCATCGAGAGTTCCCTCGAAAGGGAACGTCTCAGGTTACGACTGTAACCGTAGTTCCCTGAGAAAGGGAACGAGACGATGCGTCACCCTGCCATCCTTCCTGCTTCCCTGTGATCGGCTTGCTTCGACTTTTTGAAGCTAATGCCGCGTTTCACCGGGTGAGCCTTTATCCCTTCCTGGTCATGACGTCACCCGCCCGTGACGCTCATTCTTTCCATTGGACTAGTTGACATTGATGCTCAGACGCATGCACGCTGGGGGCGTTCCCAAAGCGTCAAGTGACGCATCGTCTCGTTCCCTTTCTCAGGGAACTACGGTTACAGTCGTAACCTGAGACGTTTTTAGGCCAAGCTGAGGGCCTTTGTCATTGTTGTATTCATCTGCTTGTATTAGGTATCTTTGACTGCTAAAGGCACCTATAACAAAAAATATTATTACTAAAGTATTAATTTCTTTACCAAAAAAAAAAAAAAAATCTTACTGACCCTAAACTTTTCAAGGGGTAGTGTATTTATAACTACTTTAATGCCATGGCAGACTCGCATAGTGCCTAAAACAAGCATCACATTTATAGGAACAATTTTACAGCTCAAATAATACACTAGGTAATTCATGTAAATGCTTTATAAAATTATCAGCATCAATTTTCTACTTTTAAATCCTCCAATTACTTCTACTGTGCCTCTCTGTAACCTTGATTTTTTGCTTATTTTGAAGAAAACAAGGGACCAGTCGAAACTATTTTTGGTAACTATATTTTGCCACAAATTCTGCCAGTGTAGCTTAACTTGTATTGAACCCAAATGATTCCTATAAACTGTTCCAGTATTTACCATCTTCTGGCTTGCATATTTAAATGCATACACATAAAAACTCAAAATGCAGTCTGCGAATGTACAGTGATGAAAGCTGGTCGATCGCCGTGTTGTCAACACGTGATAAATCCTCGAAAATCATGAGAATTGCATAACTCGTTGAGAACAAAGCAGACCCATTAGGTCAACAGCAGCCCATTAGGACTTTCTGCCTGAAATCAACATGTTAAATCTGCCCGCTGGCATCACTATTTTCCGACTGCACACATACCACATGTCCGATAAGACGAAACTGTGGGGAAACTAGGTAGAAGAGGCATGGCAGAACGTAACGCTGTTTTAAAGCTCAACTGTCTGGCACCATTGATCGCGTTGATTAGCCTGCCTAAAGAATGTGGACATTCACGAAAAGTGTGGAGCGTTCTGAAATGCGCAGTGGCATGGGACAGTAATTACTGCCTTTTCCCTGCGACACACCATTAACTCTTCATGGGCTGTGGATGAGTGCAAACTACCAGCCTTGAAGGAAAACTCCATTCCATCCTCCTTCCTTGCCGTTTCACTAACATTGTAAAGCTGCATGATGAGTACAAGGATTGATTGAAGAGTTATATTTAAATCATGAGCTTAGATTGGACAGAAATAAGGAGAAAGCATTGATTTCAGAGAATAATACCAATATTGCATGTTGGGTTTGCAGGTGCCATTATATGTAATTATTTTGCTACGATGTTAAGATAAATATGTACTTCAATGCTTAGCCAAAACAAACTGGGAGTAAGATTTCATATCATTTTCAAGAACTCATCTTAATCATTATTTTCAAAGTTTCAAATATATATTTTTTTTAAATTTACAAATATCATGAATAATTCATTCATAAATATGCCTATCATTAGTCGCACCACATGATAATGACTAAACTTTTCTTGTCAAAAAAAGGATCAAAATATATTTCAAGAACCTTGACACGGCTGTGATTTATTGCCATTTCCTATTTTTTTATGTTTATGCATGTTGGTTGGACTGGACATCATGACATCATGACTTTGACATGTTTTACAGAGACGTTTTTAAAATATTAATAAGCAGTTTCTAAGAAATAACTAAAAGATTGAGCCAATCTACTGATTTTTATTTTTAAGAATGTAATTCTTTTTTAATCTGATATCAAGACAGTTGTAACACCCTAATATTTTTTATTTTATGCCCTCCAATAATATTAAAATAATTTTTCGTAAACAAATTAAAACTTAAGGTTTTTATGAATTTAATTCTTTTAATGAGGCTATTTTCATTCTGATATCAGGACAGTTGTATCACCTTGATATTATTATTATAAAATATTTAAATTAATTTTAATATACACTCTAAAAAATGCTGGGTTTGTTTCAACCCCATGTTTGGGTCGAATATGGTCAAACCATTTGGTTGGGCCGTTAGGTTTTAAAAATGAATTTCAAAATTTAAACCAATGGTTGGGTTCGTCCAAATTTGACCCAAACATGGGGTTGAAACAACCCAGTATGTCTAAAACCCAGAGTGTAGAAGTGTATTTAAGTCATTGTCTATAATTATTTTAATGTAATTTTAAATTAGTTAATAGATAGGACAAAAGAATGAGTGTCACTTCCTTGACACAAAGTGGTTAGAGTAGTGCAGTTCAGACTGCACGATCTTAGCCCCGATTTTGGCTAGCCGACAGGTTTTGAGAAATCGCCGACAAATGCGCGAAATCACAGGCAAATCGGTGCTCGTTCACGCAATTGACAATCACGCAGTGTGAATGAGCAAAACGCGATCTGAGAGAATCGCCGACGCCCGTGAGATATTTGGCATGCTCAATATCTGGACCTGTCGGCGATTCAAAATCCTGCCGTGTGAAAAGTGTTCTGACTGAAAACTACATCGGCGATGACCGACAGCCAATGAGAG
This sequence comes from Rhinichthys klamathensis goyatoka, assembly GCF_029890125.1. Classification (NCBI taxonomy): domain Eukaryota; kingdom Metazoa; phylum Chordata; class Actinopteri; order Cypriniformes; family Leuciscidae; genus Rhinichthys; species Rhinichthys klamathensis. The sequence goes on from NW_026606897.1 coordinate 2,282,229, forward strand.
AGCAAGATACAGGACAGCAGGATGTTCGGGGAGAAGTTAGACCAGAATATCAGTATTTTAATAGATATATTTACAATTATATCAAACAGAAACAAAGTAGCCTCTGTAACACATTTGCTTGACCAGCAGCACATTGCAAAATTATTTTTTTTACCCCCAACTCTCTTTGCAGAACACACAATCCTTGCTCTCGTCTCCCCAACCATTTCCTCCTGCATAAGCTGTTTTTCTTTTCTCCTTTTCACTGCAAGTCAGCGCACAGACAATTGGGATCGCAAGCTTCTTGCAGGCTATCATTTTTTATAACAATTTAGGTCTCACACACGCGTGATCTTGCGTTATTTCCTTATCACTTTTCGCACGTGTTTGGTTGTGAAACGTAGTTTGCGGACCAGGCAGAAGTTGTCGGCGATACTTTCTTTTGTAAAGTCATGCAGTGTGGAACCTCCTGTCGCCGAGCCATCGTTCAGTGTGAACACAGCAGCAACAGAATGTTACCCCAGATAGTCACGCAGTGTGAAAAGAACAGTGACCCGACTACTTTGAAAATCGTGCAGTCTGAACTCGGCTTAAAGGAACACAGAAAATGAATGTTTTGTTGCACACATTGTTCTCCAGTTTCTTCTTCCACCCACACATGCATACTTAAACTTCTACCTTATGACAGAAAGAAAGGCCTGGAAATCTTGGAGTCTTTCCACTTTATTCCCATGATTGTTTGCATCTCTTAAAAGTAGTGGCCTGATCACAATCAAGTATTTTGGTACTAGTACAGTTACTTTAGCTTCTGTGACGGATGCGATTTGGTGATCGCAGCTTTTAAAATCTCAGATTAAACCAGTTCAGGTGACCTTTGACACTGGGCCCAAAACCACACGAATGCCCCAAGGCACATATAATAGCTGTTTTCCTTCATAATAAAGTCAGCATTAAAGTGCGCAAATTAGAGTAACCACAGCAACCAAATTAGAAGGCCAACAGCTCTCCGAACACTTTTTTGCGACTTCAAAAGGTCTGCGAGCCACAGACTATGCAGGGTCTGGAAGAACTGGGCCTGGTTTAAATTAAGAAGCGACTTCCACATGCCTCACAAACGCAAACTCAAGAGAGACAGAAAAAATAATAGAAGGAAAACCAAAAAAAAAGTGAGAAAGGTCCTGGGGAAAGCCTCGCTGAACCAGCTCTCTGGATTCTATTAGGGCCAATTATCTTATCTGTTTCATTTCAAAGGCTGACCCAAGGGGCTCAATGGCATTTCAATACTGTGTTCATAAACAGACTGCAGCCTGCCGACTGGGTCATTACAACACTCAGACCCCCTGCCTGGGGTGATCAAATATTTGTGTGCTTTTGTAAATAATGCTTACTTTTTTTTTTTGTGCCTCCCGACAGGAAACAAAGGTTGGGTTTTCGTGCAATGTATTTCGCTCTGCAAAGTATTTAACATTTGACATCTGGTACTGATAGTGCGCATACATTTATTTCCATACATTATATTCTCTATATCTGTTTCGAGCACAAACAAACGTTTACTGTTTATCTTTCCCCTCATTGCACGTTTTAAATACATTGTTTCATAATTCAAGCCGTTCCGATAAGGTGAAAACTTGCAGACCCTCTTGGTTTCATTCCCAGAGTCACTGTAATGGCTCCCAGTTCATGCATCAACTGTATCAGTGTAAGGAATGCAGTCCCTATGCAAATCGATCAGTCCAATAGTATACTAGATGACAGTTCAAAGTTTCCACCCAGTAGTTACATAACACCCTTATGACTTACAGTGTGATTTTCCACCCATGCTATTCTCACTGCTCTTTTCTTAAACATGTGTCTCAGTAAGTATGCGAGTTTCTTTTTCATGATTTATATCTGATGAGATTCCTCTAATTATGGTCCCATGCATAAAATAAAGTGTTTCTTCTTAGTTTTTTAATCAGTTACATATATACGGGTTTTATGTTACATCCAATGTTGTTAAATTAATGTTTATTGCATTTTTTATGTCATGGATTACAATGATGGTGTTTTGTATTTGTGTGAATGACACGGACACTGTAAACTTTATATTAGTATTAACTCTCTCAGCTTGTGGAAAAGCTGCTTGTGATGATCTTTGATTCATCACCACCTGTTTTTGGTGGTTGTCAGTGTATTACAAAGGTACAAAAGTTGGTATATTAACATGATACCATGTGAATTTGAGTGTATGCTTTCTTACTGTGAGATGTATGTGTCATTGACATGCACCTCATTTATTTATAAAAATATTTAAATATTTAATAAAAAAATGTAGCTTGTATCATTGCTTTAAACAAAGAATCATTTCAGTATGGGTCAATGACAAATAAGTCAGTGTCTGTGATAATAAATTAATTCAATATATCCCTTTTTAATTTGTGCCATTAAGTCAAAAGTAACACAAATGATATAATAATGAGGGGGGAAATCTTTATTAAAAATCGAAATCTTTGAAAAGGAACCCCTATTAACCAGCTTGGTATGAAATACCTTTAAAATGATGATTAAGATGTGTAAGGAAATGATTCAAGGTAGAAAATGAGATACTTTTTACTTGATGTTCACAGTGCACTTTAAAAATCATTCAGTTGAAACCAAATAAATCCAACATGAATACAAAGAGTACAAAGTTGGCACAGGTGTTTTAAACTCATTTTCATTATCACTTATTCATCACTGACCCACATACTACAATGATTCTTTATTTAAACACACAGAGCAATGCAGAGCAGAGAGAAAACAACGTCAAAGGACTAGCAATAAAGTAAGTACTGAAAAAAAGAACCTATAGGCTAAGCTGTGCCAAGATATTTACCTTTAAGGGATAGTTGACCCAAAACTGAACATTTTGTCATCACTTACTCACCATCAAGTTGTTCCAAACATGAATGAGTTTCTTCTGTTGAACACAAGGTATTTTAGTTGACGACACATTGACTTCCATAGTATTTTTTCCTGCTATGGAAGTCAATGGCTACCGTCAACTGTTTGATTACCAACATTTTAAAAAGAATATCGTCTCTTGTGTTCAACAGAAGAAAGAAACTCATACAGGTTTGGAACAACTTTATGGCGAGTATAAGTAATGACAAAGTTTTCAGTTTTGGGTGAACTATCCCTTTAAGGTAACCGACCACCTGCCTAAGCACAATCTGAATTATTTAAATCTGAATGCATGCTCCCACATGATGGTTCAGGGAAACATCATCCCAGAAATAACACTGACTGGTCATGCTCTCTGGCCTGCATCATCAAACAGCACATCAAGCAGGGGCCCAATTCATGGGCCCTGACAGGGCCCCTCTCCAGCTCCAGTGTCCAGAGTGACACCCGGGTGTGGTGGGGTCCCATAGGCCAATTTAGGTAATCATACAATTAAGCAGCTCCGTCACAGAACTTAAACAATGCAGGTCTAATCAGGCAGGAGCTCCGTTGTGATTGAACAGCAATGGGGGGAAGGGGGCAGAATGAAAGGGGTTTGGGACCTGGAGCTGAAATAGAGACCCTGCCTCATCATGGAGATCCTTGCCCCTGGAAGAGCCTCCCTTCATCACGGGCACACCAGGAAATGCAAAGGACGGTGGGGTCACCGCCGATTGGCCTGCTATGTGCAGTTGTCATGGCTACCATCCCTGGGGCCAATGAAAACAGATGACAGGAACAATAATATGAGGTGTAATCACCAAGGTCAGTTGCCTTCACTCCAGTCCACCTCACCCTCCGGTCTGAGCAAACCCATCTAATATTGACATTTTTTCCAGCATGTCACAAGACATTTGGAGGAGTTTTCTGTTCCTCAAAGATTCAGTATGAGTACATACTGAGAGAACCCTGCCCTAACTTTTATATTTATACCTCCTTGTTGCATAATTTTGCTCTTGGTATTCAGCAAGCAAAGTCTGCCATCCTCACAATGACTTGCAAACTGCAGTGTCTGTTTTTAGACAATGGTGCAAGGACCTTCTTGGAATCGCTCCGTTTTTTAAGACTTAAAATGTAATAAGTTTCCATTAAAATGGATTAAGTTGACTTTAAAAGGTGTACATTTGAATACGAACTTTAAAAACTTGAGAAAAGAACATTCATAGGTTTTAAACAATTTGAAGTGGTAATGGCAATTTGCTTTGGTGTTAATTTTATACTCAGCAAAATGATGTATATTATTTATTTAAATTGTATACCTCTAGATGTTGCTTGAGGACTTTGTGTGTGCACACAAAATGGAACACAAAAGGAAATATAAAAAAAATGTCTCAGTTTTGTTTGTTTGTTTTGTCTTTGTCTATTGATCCATGATAAAGTCAATGGGGTCCAATGATGTTTGGACACTAATGTTCTTCCAAATATCTTTTATATACACCCACATTCTATGTTTTAAAATGTTTTGATATTTTTATATGACTCATGCAGATTCATTTATTACTGTAAAATCACTATTACAATCAATGTATATTCAAACATATCGTCCTCCTGACCCAACATCCCTGGTCATACAGATAGTAGTTTAATAATAGCGACTGAAAGCTTTAACCACAATTAAAACATATCGCAATCCTTTTACTTTTATTTTGTCACTCTGCCAAAGTATTTGGAATTACTGTACATCTTTTTTGAGCATTGTTTTTGTCTTGAAAAAAAATGATGTCAGAGCTGCATGGCTAAATCTTTTATCACTTGCCAAAAAGAACGAGGGCAAATAATTGCATCCAGATGTGAGGCGTTCTCATTGATAGCAGCCTCATTTCCTGCCTCTGCTTTTTCAGACAACCTATTACACCTCAGAGGGAACTGCTGTTAAAATATACCGTCATCTTGTAAATCAACACTAACTTTAGGCAAGTGTCATTTAAGAACATCTAAACACATCTCCAGGTCTGTTATGTTTCACAGCGAGTTTTTCAAGAGTGTGCTGTTTACTATCAGTCATGATTGTGATCGGTCTGTCATATCATCAGGATGTGCTAATCAGAGCTCATTAACGAGAGCTGAGTAATTAGTGGGTTCGCTGTACAAAGCTCATCATGCCCCATTGCCATCATTATCAGCTGATGTGTGAAGTGAAGGATGTAGCCTACTTTTCCTTTGCATCACCTTTTCGATGTTTTATACTCCTTTTGTCCTGGTGATTTGAAAATATGCATATGAATGCAAAATAAATACACGGCGAATTTTTTTTCTAAAATTAAACTAAATCGCTTAACTTTTTATTTGCCATCTGTTTTTAAAGGTAGGGTAGGCAATTTTCGGAGAGGCTAGCAATAGCGAGCTAGCTTTGAACATCTCCAAAGCCACGCCTTCAAAACACATGAACGCTTACAGCGAGCAAACAAAAGCGTCACGAGAGATGACGTTAAACTACCTCATGTCTCAAAGCACATAACATTACAATTAAAAATGAACAAATAACTTAAAGGACAATTCCGGCGCAAAATGAACCAAAGGGTTAATAACACATGGGTACCGAGTCAACCGTTCTCTGAGATGTGTTTTCATGATAATCGAATGTACCCAGTTTTAGCTCGAACCACTGATTAGCTTATAACGCTAGTATAGAGTAAGTAAAAATAAATCGCTAGTTAATACCACTAACAAGGCTCAAAATAGCCCCACACTAACACGGTAGCATAATGAGGGTCCCTACATGCAAACCGAAGCATTGAGAACTTTGTAAGTGTACAGACAGTTTAATAAGAAGATACTTTATAAAGACAGTACACTTCGTGTATACAGGCAGGAGCCATCTTTGGAAAACAGTCTCGACCAGTTGAACCACGAAAACCGTGCTAAGTGAGCTGGTCGATAGGAATTACGTTTGTGAAATCCTATCGACCAGCTGACTTAGCACGGCGTTCGTGGTGTTGTTGTTTGTGCTTTTTCAGTGGTTGTATATCAAGCAGGGACACGTTTGTTTGCATTTTGTTTTGTGATTTCACCGGAACGAATAGAGAGTCTCCGGAACGGATTGAAGCGGGCGTCCGAGTGAAGACTGTGCTCCGCGCCACTGATCGCAGCGGCAACGAGCACTTTGATCACTTGATTTCAAAAACAACACATTTTAGCGCTAGACCGCCTCTTATTTAACAAACGAATGACATGAATGCTCTGCTAGAGTTAACTGGAGATGTTTTATTTATTTGTATTGGTACATCCGTGCCGCGAGATGTTTCAAAAGTGGTGGGGACACAATCGACTCTCCAAAAAGTGCCACTCGCAAATTACGCCTATGCGCACACGAAAATTGGCCAAAAAGCTCATAAGATTTTATTGTCCAGAGGACACAAATAAAGTGCAAGGTGTGCAAAACGTTTTCGGGTTCAACCCTTCATCAGTGCCATGTCATAATGAAAGTACTTTTGTTCATCATTAAATGAATCTTTTTTGTATAATATATATAAAAAAATTGTAGATGGCTTTGTTTTGAGTGTATCTGAAAATGTACAACATAAAAGTGCGGCCTGTGTGCTATATTTAGAAATTTTGGTTGCTAAAACGGCTTAAATTACTTAATTTTCAGCCTGTTCTTCACACAGAGCTATTGTAGCGCACAAACTATGGACCACTTTTGGTTGGCGCATTCCATTGGTATCTATTGTTTGGCAAGAGCTGCACAATGATTCTATATTTGTGTTTCCCAAGAAAAAGGGTTAAGGATATAGTGGCAAAGTTGTGGTGAACTATTCCTTTAATATAACATTAACATAACACAATCTTAAAACTGTATTCAAAAGTATCAATGTTTGATTTCCATTTTTTTTTTCCATTTCCATTATTTTCTCAAAAATAAACAGCCTAGAGGCAAAATTCCATCTCAGACTGATGTCGGGATTGTTTGGAAGCAAAAGTAAACAATACAGTGGGGTTGCCTATTGACTCAGATGTCGTGTTTAGACTGTGATTAGTCTTCACAAAATGAGAATTCCTGACAGAGGTTCTGAGACGGCATGGCATGATAAAATAAACGGAGAACCGCGCTGTTTCAAGGCGAGTTCCACAGACCATAAACTTTCAAATCCATAACCGGGCCCCAGCGCTCATTGTCTAAACGGGTGGTCGCCCACCTCTCGATTTTAATCTCCTTCATTTTCGTCTTTTTAGCGTGTATACATACTCTCCATCTTTTCACCTCCTTTGCTTATTTCCTCCTCTTTCCTCACTCTCTTTCTCCCTTTGCACCCCGTCTCTCCCTCATCTTTCACCATCTATCTGGCCTGTATTTGTGTTGCAGCTTCCTGCTTCTCTCCCACCCACTGTGTGGAGGGGCTGGGAGCTTACCTTCCCTGCGTGACACAACTTTTGGCCGCGCACGGGGAGATGGTGGAGCATGCTTCACTTCTAACTGTGTCACCATCCACCTGAGCAAACACTTTCTGGCGTTACAAGGGAGAGAGCAAGAGGAATGAAAGCGAGAGAGCGACCTGTCGGGGGACTATCAGTGGAGGCCTGGCATTGGTGCAGCCAATATATCAAAACATTAGTCTTGCGCCGGGCCCAGCTGAGATCTCCTTCTGGACATGGTTCTGCCTAGACTTCTTTTTTTCTTCTTTCCTTTGTATTTTCTTGTGAGGGGCTCCCTCCAACAGAAACACATACTTGTCATGCCTCACTGCTGTCCCTTGTTTGTATTTCTCATTACAAACAGCATTACGTTTGCAGGGCTTAGGCTAAGGCTGGCCAACACACACCAGCCAGATTGTCAGGTCCAATTGTATGCTGAGTTGGATCCAGACTAGAGAATCCCAGTTTCCACTTAGTGCATAAGGGTAAGATAAAAGACGTTGGCAAAAATGTATTGGACATAGGAGCAATGTTGGGAAGGCTATATTTGGAACTGTAGCTTTGCGATTTTTGCTATTTTTCAATTAGCTGTCATGTAGTTCTTGACTAATAAGTATCTAACTCAGGGGTGTTCAATCCTGCTCCTGCAGGGTTTAGCCACAACACACCTGCCTGGAAGTTTCTAGTGATCCTAAAGACCTGGATTAGCTGATTCAGGTGTGTGTAATTAGAGCTAGAGCTAAACTCTGCTGGATAGTTGCCCTCCAGGAGCAGGACTGAACACCCCTTGAAGTGCCTGATCAATAGAGGGTATGCGCATGACGTCACCGTCGGCCGGAGTGAATGCGGTCACGCCCACAAGTGGCAAAAAGACTGAGCGGCAGCATTTGTTTTCAGCGTGAATGCCGTGAAAATCACACAAAACACATCTAAAACGGGAAAGAGCTTTGCGATTGACTGTACAACTAGATTTGACCAGAAATCTGAGGTACTGTATATTTTTACAGACTGCAAAAAGCTACAGAACAGACTATATTCTGCATAATTGGATGTTTTTAAATAAACACTGACAAAAAACTATACAAGTTTTAGGGCTGGACGATATGATGATATACAGTATAACATTAATGTAAGTGATCACTCGGATTTAGACCTATCTATATTGTATTTATATAAAACGTTTACAGGCAAATTTTCTTCATTTATTTCCCCGGCGTCGAAATCAGGCACATATAAATGTCAGGAAACACGATTCCTGGCTGCATGTCAATATCCATGGATCACTGGATCTTTGATAAGTTGTAAGGAACACTATATCGAGTCCAACTTTTAGTTTAAACTGATAATAGTTTGTTTTACTCGCGTTAACGCAGTTTCCCCTATTAACTCCAGTCACGCAGCAGCTCTTCTGCCACTCAGTCCCGCTGAGGGGGGCGTGTTCCGGCGGGGAAGTGACGTTAATGCATTCCCTCTATAACTGAACTAATTGGCTTTATGCCACAGCTTCACTACTTCCTGAACTTCAGCCAGCCCTTTGTTTCCTGTCTGTCATTATTGGACAAACTGATTAATCCAGGTGTGCCTGATTATTGTTACTGAGGCCAGGCACACCTGGATTAATCAGTTTGTCCAATAATGACAGACAGGAAACAAAGGGCTGGCTGGAGTTCAGGAAGTAGTGAAGCTGTGCATAAAGCCTATTGGTTGACCTTAACCTAACACTCACAGCTGAGTCGTTGCTTTTAAGATCTGTTCAAAGAAGAAACCACAACAGTTTATACATAGTTTCCATGACAGAGATCAAGTTAAATCTTTTCATACTGGAGCAGCCAGTTTGCTAAATTTTAAATAATTATTAAACAGCAAGCAAAAACTATGCAAAAGTAGCAGCCCATTCGGCACACTCCGTTTGGTTATGACGCGTGTTATTCGCCAGCTTAGCCGCATCGAACTTCCACTGTAAACACATGTATGATACGAAAACGAAACCATCGAGCGAAATACCGGAGTGAACATGGCTGAGTTTTGCTGCCTCCTTAACCTGATCCTCCATGAGTGCAACCAAGGGGGACACAATCACAACTATCGCCTTGCCGGCCTTTGGCCTCCCCAGTTTCTCGCTGACGATCGGTAATATTTGATAAATTAAACTTTTACCAAAACCTGTCGGGAGTAGGGCCACGACATCACCTCCATTCAAAATGTTTAACAAACACTCTTCTTGTTCGGGCTTCAGTTTGGAAATGCCAGGAATATTCTCCACAACAGAGCGAATTGCATCCCGTGTCTCCATATCTGCGGTCGTTTTCGATTTCCCCAATCTTAAACTCTGCGTTTAGCGTCTACGTCACGGCTCTCAGCCCGCCCTCTGTTCGTTGATTGGCCGGCTGTTTTCAGGCCGGAGGAAAACTGAGAGACATGTCGATGTCTCAGACTGAGTACAGAAGCGAAATGAAATTGAGCGGAAGTACGAAGTCTGACGTAGTCAGACTAGGTCAGAATAATGTGCCCTTCAAATGAAAATATCGTAATTAGTATTTACGAGTAGGAAACTCAGAATTTTCAGAAACACTAATCTGTAATAGACGTCATATATCTATAATAAAGTATAACATAAAGTCTGTAGTGAATTAAAATGCTATTTTAATTTTACATGTTGTATTTAAATCATTTTAAAGGTGCGATGTGTATAAAGTGTATAATCACTCAAATTTGTAGTGTAACAAACATTAAGTTTTCAAACCATGTATAAATAAGTGAAAGAAATTAATAATTTTCCTAAATTTAAATTCAGATGTAGTTATTTGGGTTTATTGTTCACAATATATTTATTTTGTGTGTTAGGCCTCTGTGTTATTTATCAGACTTTAATGCATGATGTTAAAAATAAATATATACAGTATATTAAAAAAAGGGTGTAATGCCCGACTCGGAGGTAGCTATAATAGCATTGCTGCTTTTAGTTAGTTATTCCTCAACATTGAGACATTCAAGCATTGTTCAATCTCCAAACATTCATCTTTTATCAAATAAATAAATAAAATAGATAAGTATAGGCTACATGTGTGAATGTCTTCAAGCACATAACAAAATTAAATCTTCCACCAAATTCCTTACAAGCCAATGTTGTTAAAGGTCCCGTTCTTCATGTTTTTTTGAAGCTTTGATTGTGTTTACAGTGTGCAATATAACATGTGTTCATGTTTCGCGTGTAAAAAAACAGTATTTTTCACACAATTTACTTATCTGTATACCGCTGTTTTCACTATCCAAAAAACGGGCCGATGACTTCCTTGTTCTATGAAGTCCCTCCTTCAGAAATACGTAACGAGTTCTGATTGTGCCAGCGGTTCCTGTGTTGTGATTCGACAGCAGCTTATTGCACGCTCTGGGCTGCGCTCCAGTCCACTTAGACACGCACTTGCGAACTTCCATAAGCACTTCCCCTCGGGGAATCCCTGCCGCCATTTTGAAGTGCGTTCCACTTCGTGAAGTGGACAAGGGAAGTTTATATGGACAACAGACACTTGTTCCCTCAATTTTGTCCGAGGGAGCGAGTCAACTTCATATGTACACTTCAGGCAGCTCCATATACCACAATGCAACACAATTGTGACGTCACCGCAGATCTCGTCTAATCACCACAACCACAAACAACTCTGATATATAAATTATATATATATTTAATTTAAAACAACCCAAACACACCTATATACATTTTGATGCTGCATTAAACAAATTCTTAAAGGAAAAAAAAATGTAAATGATAAACGACTCGGTTACTAACGTAACCTCGGTTCCCTGAGACGAGGGAACGAGTATTGCGTAAATAGCTTACGCTATGGGAAAACTCCTTTTCTCGAGAAATATTGAAGTCTTTATGTAAAACGCATTGCAGCTGCACAGCATACAGCAATGTGCGAGGCAGCTCGGTCATTGGCTGTGCTGCGGCAACTGCACAAACCTATGACGGGGCGACTCTGAACCCGCTTCCAATGAGCGTGCTTCGAGCCCGCCAAGATGGGCGTGGCCCAGGGCTATATATTGGGCGCCCCGTCATTGAGTTCTTTAGGTTCAATCGACTGAAGCGAACTGACCAAGCACAAGCACCGCAGCTTACGCAATACTCGTTCCCTCCTCTCAGGGAACCGAGGTTACGTTAGTAAACGAGTCGTTCCCTTTCGAGAGGTTCCTCCTATTGCATAAGTAGCTTACGCTATGGGAACACCATGTAAAACGCCGTGCGTGCTGACTTCGCTCTATTAAGCCGGAGGCAGATGCCTGAGCCTTTAAGCAAAGTAATTATCCAACGAGCCGGCCGAAGGCGGGCTTTATAAGGGACAATGTGGAACGGCCCAATGGGCGTCCAGAGAAACACACAAGCACATTTTTATGTACTGACATGCATGAAAAATCCTCTAAGTCAGTCAGAGACGGATCCTATAAGGGAGGAGACAATGCTCAGCATGTACACACTCCAGCCTATGCATAGTTAGACCGACAGTATGTTGGAGTGCAATGAGGGAACCTGTAGGTTATAAAACCTGATAAATGTTGACGGTGAGGCCCAGCCTGCTGCCGCAAAAATATCTTGAATGGGTATCCCACTCGACCACGCCCACAAGGAGGCCATGCCTCTCGTAGAGTGAGCTCTGATGCCCAAGGGGCACTGAAGGCCCTTGGCTTCATAAGCCAGCGCTATAGCATCAACTATCCAGCGCGATATTCTCTGCTTTGAAACAGCGAGACCTTTGGTGCGGCCGCCAAAGCATACGAACAATTGCTCTGTCTGTCTGAACAGGACAGAACGTTCCAAATATACTCTGAGCGCCCTGACCGGGCAGAGTAAATTAGCGTCGCTTTCGTCTGCTGGAGACGATAGCGCGGCCAAAGATATCACCTGTGCTCTGAAGGGTGTAGAGAGCACCTTAGGAATATACCCGTGTTTTGGCCAGAGGACAACTCTGCTGTCGTTAGGTCTAAACTCCAGGCAGGCAGCGCTTGATGACAGCGCGTGCAGGTCGCCCACTCTCTTGACCGAGGCGAGAGCCAGCAAGAGAGCAGTTTTGAGCGAGAGCTGTTTAAGGTGCACAGTTCGGAGGGGTTCGAACGGGGCACTTTTGAGTGCGTCCAGGACCGTGGCCAGGTCCCAGATCGGCACTGAGGGGGGGCGTGGGGGATTTATCCTCCTGGCGCCCCTCAGGAAACGAACAACTAGGTAGTTTTTCCCTAGTGTGCGTCCTTCTACAGGGTCGTGTGATGCCGCTATGGCAGCCACATATACTTTGAGTGTGGAGGGGGTGCGGCCTGCCTCCAACAGCTCTTGTAAGAAAACGAGCACACTCGGTACTTCGCATGTCTCAGGTTTCAGGTTCCCGGATTTACACCAGTCACTGAACACCTTCCATTTCTGGGCATATAAGCTCCTCGTAGAGGGCGCTCGCGCCTCAGTGATGGTTCTCAACACTCCACTGGGGAGGTTCCCGGGAACCCGTTGAGGGGCCATGCATGGAGGGCCCACAGATCGGGGCGGGGATGGAGGATCATCCCGTTGGCCTGCCTGAGGAGGTCCAGCCTCAGCGGAATCGGCCATGGAGCAGATTGCATCATCTGCATCAGTTCTGGAAACCACGTCTGGTTCTTCCAGAGTGGGGCTACCAGGAGCACTGCACATTTCTCCTCCCTGATCCGACTGATGACCTGAGGTAGCATCGCGACCGGAGGGAAGGCATACAGCGGGCGGCTCGGCTAGATTTGGGCGAGCGCGTCTGTGCTCTTTGAAAAGAAGAGAGGGCAGTGCGCATTTTCCTTGGAGGCAAAGAGGTCGACCTCTGCTCTGCCAAAGGTTTGCCATAACCACTGAATCGTCAGGGGGTGGAGAGACCATTCTCCTGGGAGAACTTTGTCTCTGGACAGCATGTCCGCTCCCTGGTTCAGAACACCTGGCACATGCGCTGCTCTCAGCGAGCGCAGGTTGCGCTGGGACCATAGGAGGAGCTCCCTGGCCATCGAGTGCAGGGAGCTCGATCTGAGTCCGCCCTGACGATTTATATACGAGACTACCGTCATGTTGTCCATTCGGACTAGGACGTGCTCGTCCTTCAGGTACGGTAGCAGGGCTCTGAGAGCCAAAGCGACCGCTTTCAATTCCAGACAGTTTATATGTAGGCGCTTCTCCGGGTTCGACCACAAGCCGGAGACAGGCCTGCCCTCGTAAAGGGCCCCCCAACCTATTTTGGAGGCATCTGTCGTGATCATTTTTCTCCTTGTGTTCACGCCCAAACTCACACCGGACTGATACCAGTCGACAGCTTTCCAGGGCGTCAGGGCTTTTATGCAGCCGTGATTTGCTCTGATTAAAAAGTGGCCCGAGCGCCACGCGTGAGTGGGGACACGGCTTTTGAGCCAGCGTTGGAGAGGACGCATGTGCAACAAACCTAGCTGGAGTACAGCTGATGCCGAGGCCATGAGACCGAGCATCCTTTGAAATCGCTTGACGGGGGCGCGCGCGCCCGCTCTGAACGATGTTGCAAGGCGCCGGATAGTGAGCGCGCGCTCTGACAAGAGGTGCGCCGTCATCTGCACTGAGTCTAGCACTATTCCCAGAAAAGAAATATTCTGGCTGGGGGATAGCATGCTCTTTGCAAAATTGACTCTTAGACCCAGGCATTCTAGATGACTGATAATCCAAGACCTGTGTGTCACTAACTGGCTCTCTGATTGTGCTAGGACTAGCCAATCGTCGAGATCATTTAGTATTCGCACTCCCCGCTGCCTCAGGGGGGAAAGTGCTGCATCCATACATTTCGTGAATGTACGGGGTGCCAGTGACAGGCCGAATGGTAGTACTGTGTACTGGTATGACTGTCCCTCGAAAGCGAATCTCAGAATCTCGGAATGTGAAAGTAAGCGTCTTTCAGATCCACTGATAGAAACCAATCCCCCGGGCGAACTTGCGCGAGGATATGCTTGGTTGTTAACATTCTGAACGAGCGAATCATTAAAGCTTTGTTCAGATGTCTGAGAACTAGAATGGGGCGGAGACCACCATCCTTCTTCGGGACGAGAAAATAGCGACTGTAAAAACCTGCCTCGCTCATAGAGGGAGGGACTGTTTCTATAGCGCCTTTCTCTATCAGTTTGAGCACCTCGGTGCGTGGAACATGTGAAAACTCTTTTCTCACTTTCGTCTCGACCACCGCTGTGAAGCGGGGCGGTCTGCGAGCGAATTGAAGCGAGTAACCGTGTTTTATTATGTTCAAAACCCATTTCGGCATGCCTGGGATATTTTCCCAAGCTTTCGCTCGCACAGATATGGGCTGAATGCTGGCTGGGGGCGTGTCGCAGTGACGTATGGCTCCCGCCGGCAAATCGCCTTGAGCTAATACCGAGCATACAGCTCTCAGAGGCGCGGGCGCGCGCTGAGCAGCTTTGTTGAATGCCGATTGCAGTCGTGCTTGTGAGACTACAGGCACGCTCGCCGTAATGCTCACAGTGTGAGATTGGGAAATGTTTAAGACTGTATGGACAGTGCTTATGGGTGGGGGTGCATAGACTGTGGTAGGCACGCGCGCCACTTTCATAAAAACTTCCCGCTCGTGGCGGGAGGTTTTTGGCCATATAAACAGTGTTTGTGAGTTGGGGTGCGTGCATAACAGCGGGCACACGCGCTACTCTTATAGAATTTCCCGCTTTTACTGGGGAAGTGTTTATAACTGTGGGAACAGTGCTTATGTGTAGTGGTGCATACGTGACAGTTGGCACACAATCTACATTTATGGGGCGTCCAGCCTGAGCTGGGAAAGCATTTGGCACTGCTTTGACAGTTTTGATATGTGGTGTGGACACGTGACCCTTTAATGACACAGGCAGAAAATGGCTCTTTTTGTGATTTCTGTGTGTCGCCGTAAAAACGGCGTTTGTTTGCAGGTGAGCGAGCTGTGTGGCTGGCACATTGGCTGCTATACAGACATTTCCAGCCGCCTGTAAGGGGACAGGGTAATGTTTTAAACGTTTTGGAGAGAACGGTCCGGCTTTTGCGAGACACGCGCTCTCCCTTTTTCTCCCTGTAGCTAGGAGGACTTACGAGGCTCTGGGTTCAGCACAATCTTGGGCCGAGGTCCCCGTCGCTCGGGCGGTTGCTTCCTGTTGGCAGAGCGCGAGCGGCATCGAAAATCCGTTTCAGGTCTGGGCTGAGAGACGGGAGGCGCCATCTTTGCTCCCTGCTGCTGAGGCGGCCTTTGGCGGCTCTGTGATGAGCTAGATCGCTTGGGCAGGAAGTGACGCATAGCCTGCGAATCCTTACGGGCTTCGGGTGAAGCGCTCAGCGAACTCCTTCACCGCTGGTCCGAACAGGCCGCTTTGGGAGATAGGCGCGTCGAGGAATGACGCCTTATCTGCATCCTTCATCTCTGTTAGCGTCAGCCACAGATGGCGCTCAAGGACAGTTAGGTTAGCCATAGCACGGCCGATGGATTGGGCGGTGGCTTTTGTGGCTCGCAGTGCTATGTCGGTGGCGCTGCGCAGGTCCTTGAATGCCTCAGGATCAGGTCCAGACTCGTCCATACTGCGGAGAAGTTTAGCTTGAAACACCTGGAGTACAGTCATAGAGTGAAGCGCTGATGCAGCTTGGCCGGCGGCGGCGTATGCACGACCGGCGAGAGCTGAAGTAGACCGGCAAGGCTTCGAGGGATGAGAAGCTTTGGCTTTCCATCCAGCGTTGGAGGGTGGACACAGGTGATTGGCCACAGCCTCCTCGAGGGGCGGAGTCCCCTCATAGCCTCTTTCTTTCGCGCCTTCCACAGAGGAGAGCGACAAAGAAAAAGAAGGCTTCAGGCGAGCGGAGTGTGGGGCTTTCCACGACTTCGTGAGTTCGTCGTGAACTTCCGGGAAGAAAGGGGAGGGCCTTTGCCGAGTGGCCTGTCGGCGCCCCTGCAGGAACCACTCGTCCAGTCGGCTGCGGGCGGGTTCTTCCGGGGAAGACCAATCGAGCCCGAGGTTAGACAGGATGCGTACGATTTCCGAATCCATGCTGGAGCCCACGCTTGTGCCCGCTAATGTCGATGGCGCGGGGTCGAAGGACGAGCTCGGCCAGTCGTCGGATGCAGCATCAAAGGAAAGGCTGTCATCCTTTTCGTCGTCATCCCCTGACGCGCCAAACGAGACGAGACCCATCGCTCCGCTGGAGGGGTGCTTGTCCGCCTGTGTGAACTGGACTGGCGGCGGGGAGTCTTCGGGTGGTGGTGAAGCACGCGGGGATTGGCCCGGCGTGACGTCACTGCAAACCGCGTGCTCTGGCGGCCTCTGTGAGCGGCGCTTTTTCTTGCGCGGCTCGACCAGAGGGGATGGTAGCATGGTGGAAGTGGGCTCTTTCGCGGTGAAAACGGCGAAGCGAGCGCGCAGCTCGGTGAGGCCCAGGGTGTCACACTCGGGACATCCGCCTCGAGTAAGGGCAGCCTCTGCGTGGTCCGGTCCCAAGCAGCGGGTGCAAATGATGTGACGATCCCCGTCCTGAAGAGGGCCTCGACACGAGGCGCAGGAAGGCATTTGAAACAACGCCCAGTTAATTTGCTCTTTTAGAAGTGTCGCAGAGGCGAACACTGGCTAGCTTTGTAAAAGGATATGAGGTGATGCGCGCCGGATGGCTTAGCAGAAGGCGATCGAAGGCGGCTGAAGGCGCCGGCGTCCTCGAAGCAGTCCTGCTGTAGGCTTGTCGACGGCGGCGGCGAAAAGACTCCAAGAAATCCGGAGGATCCAGCGAAGAGAAGGTCTTTACTGAAGGAGATTAAATCTAAAGAACTCAGACGATGGGGCGCCCAATATATAGCCCTTGGCCACGCCCATCTTGGCGGGCTCTGACGCGCGCGGGCGCGAAGCACGCTCATTGGAAGCGGGTTCAGAGTCGCCCCGTTATAGGTTCGTGCAGTTGCCGCAGCACAGCCAATGACCGAGCTGCCTCGCTCATTGCTGTATGCTGTGCAGCTGCAATGCGTTTTACATAAAGACTTCAATATTTCTCGAGAAAAGGAGTTTTCCCTTAGCGTAAGCTACTTACGCAATAGGAGGAACCTCTCGAAAGAGAATCAACTCCATGGCTTTCCAAGTGATCAAGGGCTTAGGACGTTCCAATAGAGAGCCTAAGTCCCTCCCCTCCGCTTCCGGCTCATGGGACCTTATTTCGGAAAAAATATGAATGGTAGTCAATGGCGAGAGACAACTTATCTTTTTATTCCGTCTGAACTGTGCCCTGAATTACACATATGATGTTTGTCAATTTAAAAGATAATTATGAAAGTAAAGAAAGTCGCAGTTTGTCATAAAACAGAAGAGTAACATTTAGTTTTATGTGGAAATCGCTCAATGAACTACATCTCCCGGGAAGCGAAACACCGAGCGAGATCCGCTGCTCGTGTGTGTGCAGTCTGGTACAAAACACTCAGGCATGACGGCGTAACGTTACGATTATAACGTAAGACTATAGAAGAAATGACAGACAGCTTCAGTAAAGTTAGCTTCATTCACTGAGAGAAAATGTGCGCCTTTGGGGTTTGTAGTCTTTGTAATTACGTATTTTCACAGTCTTATACCTCAACAGTTTTACATCAAACTGCGACTTTCTTGACTTCAAAATGTATCTTTTAAATTGACAAACATCATATGTGTAATTCAGGGCACAATTCAAACGAGATAAAAATATTTGTTGTCTTTCGCCATTGACTACCATACAATATTTTTCCGAAATAAGGTCCCATGGTGGTCGACCGGAAGGGGAGGGACTTAGGCTCTCTATAGAGTGCCGAAGTTACGACGTCACTCTGTAGGCCAAAACGCGGAAGTGAGTTAGCATTTTAGCACTCCCGGTTCCCTCGCTCTAAAGTCTATGGGTTTTCTTAATGGGTTTTTGCTAAATCGCCTGAAATAAGGTCTGTGGTGAACGAAGCCTCTAAATATTTTCACGTTTTGATCTATGACATAGAACACACAGTTATAACCCGCTTGTGGTTTTTTAAACTTTATTGTGTCTGCTTGTGTTTTTTAAAAACTTTATATAGGCTTCAAAATGTATAAATTTTGGATTAACTTGTAAAGATTATCTTGATAGACAAAACGTGTAAGGGTCACAACTCTTTGTTAAAAACAGATCTTATTTTTTGCGATTTTCCAAAAGTCTATGGGGAAAATGCATAGCTTTTCGATCGAGGGAACCCATGCGCCGCTAGCTTCCGAGTTGTCCCACAAAGTGACGTCATCACTTCGGCACTCTATTCAGCCAATTGCAGTTTCCGCCAGTAGTGGGCACTCGTGCAACGTAAGCAATGACGTACATCCGAGTGAACAAGACGGAGGGAAGTTAGCAAGTGAAGGGCATGACAATTTTGGACTGGAACGCAGCCAAGATCGCACCTTGCCCGGAAAGGTCACGGCTCTTACCATAAATTGGAGATGCATGCGCTGCTGAAGTGTGCTGAAGTGCTTCTTCTCTGTGGGAGCGCAACAAGACCACGCCCCCCTTTTTTTGAGTATTGCTGTGGGCGGAGATTAGTAAAAAAACTGTTCTAGTTACGTCATTAAAAAAGGAAGTAGAGGGATGTAGTCCAAACCGGCCGTTCGCTGTAGGCTTTGAAAGGGGACTTCTGTTAAATAAAGTATCTCGCTAGGCATTGAACTTTGAGCTTTATAATTTTACAGGTATTATTTATGCTCTAACAGCAACATTACACACTAACTAAAGTTTGAAAAATGGAATCGCGAAGAACGGGACCTTTAAAGTTAGATATGCCTCTTAAAGGCATTTCACTCAAGACCTTGGCAGTGGGGCTATAAAAAGTATTTTGCTGACAGCCATCAAACAAGCGATATATGATTGCACCGTCAGTCTTTCTTAGCCAATACCAGCATTTTATTATTAAAACCAGCATGTTGTCTTTCTCTTGATCCTTTTTTTCATCTTTTGCCAATCCCTGCTATAGAGGCTATGTCACTGTGCCATACCTCAAGAAGACCGGAGCCCGTCTTTCAAAACAGTCCCGAAAAGCCTCATCTCTAGGAGCTGTGGAACATTATGTATTATGGAAAAGAACTCATAACGCAAAATAATGCCAGTCAAAATATGTCAGAAAAACAGTCAAAAATGACAATTCAATTTCTTTTTCAATACAAACGGAGATGTTTATGTTCATGCTGCTCTTATCCATTCAATAAAAGTGAATGGTGACCAGGAGCTGGACCCCCTGCAGTCAATCATTTCATCCCTTAAAAATATTTTTTTTTCCTGTGAAAATAAATTTATTCATGCCTTCAAATAGCTTGAATGTAACTCTACACCCTTGCTTCATTTAGTATACGGATACGCAGACTCATAAATACAAATTAGTCCCTGCCTCCACTCACTCGCACCAGCTCAGACTACCTGATCCACTCGGTCAACTGTAGTAAACGCTACACAATAGCAAGTGGAAA
Source organism: Rhinichthys klamathensis goyatoka (assembly GCF_029890125.1). Lineage (NCBI taxonomy): Eukaryota > Metazoa > Chordata > Actinopteri > Cypriniformes > Leuciscidae > Rhinichthys > Rhinichthys klamathensis. Next base: position 2,301,981 of record NW_026606897.1, read on the forward strand.
TATTGGTTTAATTCAGCCATGTTTGAACCAGAAACTGATTCAAGAGAAGAAGAGGAAGAACGAATTATACAGGGTCGTCTACAAGGCGATGTATCAGAATGGTAATGCATTTTATGTACTGCTCTCTACAATGTCGGACACATAGCGGTAATTCATTTGACTAGCCTTTGGCTTGACTACAATATCAAATAGCTAATGTGTTGCTAATGTTACACAAACCTAGTTCCCATTCGCCATTTAGAGTCAGTCAGTAGCCTTCTAAAAGTCAGCAAGAAACGCTTTGAACATCATAGAAAGTCAGTGGAGAAAAGCTGCACAACACATTGACGGGATTGGTTACATGTCTGTGACGGTAGGAAATGGAGGAGACTGTCTTATATTGTTTGAAGATAGATAGATAGATAGATAGATAGATAGATAGATAGATAGATAGATAGATAGATAGATAGATAGATAGATAGATAGATAGATAGATAGATAGATAGATAGATAGATAGATAGATCTATCACAATGCGCCAAGTTAAAATATGCATATATTTAGTTTGCATGAATACTATTTCAGAGCTTGTGAATAAATTAAATTTCAATCTTTTATAGTGTTTGACAGCCCCTGGTCATCTTCCTCTTTTTATCGTATGGCAAAAAGCAACATGAAGATTCTACTTAAAATGTCCTTGTGTGCTCTACTAAAGATTGAACATCAAACAGGTTTTGAATGATCTGTTGGCGAGTATAATAGAATTTTCATTTTTGGGTAAATTATTCCTTTAATCATGTTGCACCAACTATTTATATGGTGCAAAGTTGCAATCCCATTTCATTCTCAGGCTTTTGACTCTTGTCCCAGTGCAGAGGTCCATTCCTCATTCAAACAAAAATTACAGTGTCTCAAGCATTTACTACCCCCCTTCAAAAAAAAAAAAAAGAAAACAAAGTGCCTTCCCTCAGCACAGAACAGGATCCCAAGCAATCTGTTATCAATTTGAGGCTGTGTATCCAGGGAAAAGCACATGATTCCATCCAAGATATAAACGATAACAAACGTGCTTGAGGTCTTTTGAAGTTACGATGACAACATTCTCTGAGAAAAAAAATAGTGGTCGAATTTTCTAGAGTTAACAGATATAAACGGATGGAAAAAAAGTCCAAGATTTCCAGCCTTTTGTTTTTTCCTTAGGTGAGAGTTTAAGCATGTGGGTGGAGGTGATTGAGAGACTATTTTTAGTTTGTGGCTGCCATTTCTTTGCATTTTCTGCAGAGATTACATACAGTAAATGGAGAAAACATCTGCCACTCAGTAAATCAGTAAATCCTCCTGGAGGACTTCAACTAATCTTAACACCTCCTTTATTTTCTTTGGCAAGTCAAGTCAAAGTCTCTCTCTCTCTTTTTTTTTTTTTGCAAAGCTGTGGACTTCCAAAAATGTTACAATTTAAATAATTAATATTTTGAGGCCTGTGGATAATATATATATATGTATATATATATACGTGCATCATACCCTTTCTGCCAAAGTACCAGAAAACAACACATCCAGCGACGCAGGCATGTGTTGGCAGTGTCATGTGTGACACTTCAGGGATTCAGTCAACATGCCTATGAGGCCTAAGCAAAATTCCAATCATAAGAATGTCAGTGTCTCCATTCATATGAATGAGACCCACACTAGAGCTCTGATTATACAGAGGGCAGCTGTGGAAGAAAGCACCTGTTCCATCGCCAATTCCCAGAGTTCTTGGCATTAGGTAAAATTTTTCATGGCAGAGTACCCTTAGGCCATATGAGTTGGCGGTGCCAGCTGAGTTTCAAAATGTAAATAAGGGCTAGTGTTAACTGCAGTACATTGAGAGCTGTGGCATCCAAGGATTTAAATCAGTTGATCCCCGTTAATAAAGAGTGATTTCCCAGCATGTTATGACTGGCATGCCATCACCAGTCTCACCAGAGATTCTGTTCCTGTTAGGACGGATGTGTTAGCTTTTAGCTTCATAGCACCCCAGCTGATGTTTAACTATTTACCATACAAAGTGACAAGACACAATACTGTTCAAAAGTTTGCGGTAAGTACGATTTTTTTTTTTTTTTTAGAACTTAATATAGCAGCCCAGACAGCAACATAGTGTTGGCCCAGATCTGGCCCACATATGGGGCCTCATTTATAAAACTATGTGTAGGATCCTTACGAAAAGTGTACGTGCGCCCGAAAGCCAAAAATGGCGTAGGCAAAAAAAATATTCAGACTTATAAAACCGTTCGTACGCCAGAACCTGCGCAGAATTCACTTTATAAATCCCAGTCAGTGGAAGAATGTGCGTCTCCTCCCCGAAATAACCATATATGGAGCTTACAAGCCTAGTTTTACTATGCATATCCTCATCTGCATGTCATTTGCATATGATTATTCATCCACGTGATACCATGTTTAACGGTACAAGACGTTAGGGAAATATGAAATACGGATGTGCCGTCACATTACATTAATAAATTTTTTTTAGTAGGCTAGCCTATATCCTTGTCTTGTTTTTGAATAAATAAATCAAATAGTGTAAAATACATTTCAGAGAAAGTTGTTCTCAATCTTTTCCACTGGCCAAATAGTATTTTTAATTGGTTTATATTTTTAATGGAAACAGATAGACATTGTTGTGCATTATTTGCACGAAACAATTTTCTCAGTCAATCTGCTATTATCATGATAGCTATCAGTTAAACCATTAAAACACAACATGCCAGAGGAAAAGTGTTCAAAAGCATTGCATCCACAACAAATATTTATATTTATTGAATATACATTTTTTTTGTAACTTCTCAATGATTTCATGTAGGTTAAGTGTTAGCTACTCCATTAATGAGAATGGCATATTTAATCCAAATGTTTATATCAGAAGTAAAACACAGTTTAAATCATTCTTTAATTTATTTAAACTGTTATTGTGAACATGCACTGTATTTATGATTAGGACACATAGTGAAGATTTACGGTTTTACTTCATCTGCCTTTAGATAGGCTATATGCGTCAGTTTCACTAAACGGGCCAACGCGCTCACTGGCGCGTTTTGCTTCAAGTGATAGGCTTGGTGAGTGAAATTATATTTGTAGGCTATTATCTTTCTGTATAGCCTATGTATAATTTTCTTTAGATTTTCGGTCTAAAAGTGACCAAAAAGACATTTAACTACTACAGCTCACCATCGGTGTCGCCAAACTGCTCCATCTCCAAAACGTTCGTACGCATGGGTCAGAGTTTGCGTGCAGGTGTGGAAATTTTCCCGTCAAGTTTGATTTTGTAAATTACAATTTATGCGTCGGAAGTGGCGTAGGCCTCTTTAAGGGCCTGTTTTGTGCGTACGCAACGATTATAAATGAGGCCCCTGGTACGTGTGAAATCCACGTGTACCAGATGTGGGCTGGATCTGGGCCAACACTATGTTGCTGACTGGGAAGGATGCATTAATATAATTTTTTTTTTAAAAAGCAATTTGCATTGTTACAAAATCTATTTCAAATAAATGGTGTTCTTTCTATTCATCAAAAAATCCTGAACTAAAATGCATCACAGTTTCTACAAACACATCAAGCAGCACAACCTTTTTTTTATTTGTGATAATAAGAAATGTTACTTGAGCAACAAATCAGCATATTAGAATGATTTATGAAGGATTATGTGTATAAAATAGATTATAATTGTAATAATGTGTTTACTATAAACCTATGAATTCTGACATAATGTTTCTAGTCCTTTAAAACTGTTGTTTGGTGTGTGACTGTATTTTGTGCTTGCGGCCAAAAACACCAGGAGACAGCCTTTTAAAAACGTTTTCAGCTCATTTAACCAAGGGTGTTGGGCAGATGGTGGGGGCAGCGGTGCTTAGTCAGCTCTGTTAATTCATGCAACAGATGTGAACACTCTTTACTCACACTGTTTATTTCTAAATGGGCCCGACTTTCACTTCCACAACAGAAGACTGATTATGATTCTCTTTGTTATTCATCAATGGAAAACCAGTGAGTAAAAAGCATCTATGGTTCTGACTGTGAGTAAAAGCATCTATAGGGTACAAACCTTTGGCAGGCCTCTTCACGCTGTAATAGAGGCCTGCAAATTTGAATGTTACAAAATCTAACCAGGTAAATCTCCAAAAATCTCTTATCTAAGATATTCATTGGCTATACAATCACATTTACTTGGAGGGAATAACAAAAACAAAATAGAGCAGAGTAAAAGCTGGCTGTCACAAAGAGGCCCGGTTTCTCAGACAGGGCTTAGATTAAGCCAGGATTAAGCCTAAGTTTAATTAGGACATTTAAGTAGCTTTTATAAATGTGCCTTAGAAAAAAAAAACATCACTGGTGTGCATCTTGAAACAAAACAAATTGCTTTCAGTTAAAGGAATAGTTACCCCAAAATGAAAATGATCCCATAATTTACTCGCCCTCAAGCCATCCTAGGTATGACTTTCTTCTTTCAGTCAAACACAATCAGAGTTATATTAAATAATATCCGTGCTCTTCCCAGCTTTGTAATAAAATTAAACAGTGTTCGAGTTTTTGAATCCATACGACTCCAGGGGGCTAATACAGGCCTTCTGAAGCTAAGCTATGGATTTTTGTAAGAAAAATATCCACATTTAAAACTTTATAAACTATAAACACTGGCTTCTTGCAACGGCTGTACGCGCGTTCACGAGAGAGAAGTTGAAGTTTTAAAGAAAAATGTTGGAGGATTTCAATATGAGAGAAGAGAAACTATGTCATACATCAGGTCAGAGGTCACCCTTCTGCCGGAAACTCTCTCGTGAACACGCCAGTGATTATAGTTTATAAAGTTTTAAATATGGATATTTTTCTTACAAAAACCCATCGCTTTGCTTCAAAACGTCTGTATTAACCCAATGGAGTCATATGGATTACTTATCTGATGGCTGGATGCGCTTTTTGGAGCATCAAAAACTCTAACACTATTCAATGCCATTACAAAACTGGGTCATATACACCTAGGATGGCTTGAGGGTGAGTAAATTATGAGAATTTTCATTCTTGGGTGAACTATTCCTTTAAAGGGTTAGTTCACCTAAAATGAAAATTCTGTCAGTAATACACTGCTCCAAGAACTGAGCAACTCTTATCTTAACATGAATGTTAATACTTACCTCACCTTATCACTTACCTGATAGTTATACTGTCATTACACTATCATTGTCAACAAGCAATAGCAACATGCACCTAGCCCTGTCTGGCTTTGCTAATTTGAAACAAGATCATATTTGAGTAGATATCAATGAGGCTTATGTGATATATTACATCAACTACATATAACATGTTAATGAGATAAAATCAACATGTTATTTTCAGTCAGACAGGGAAAGGTACATTGTTGATATGAACATTTAGCAAGCTGGTTTAACTGTGGCACTGCTCTGCGAACTGAGCAGTTTGTCCACTTAGCACCTGTAAGGTGCCTCATTTTTCCGCACCGAGGGAAAAGACCTAGCCCTCACAAATATGTGTGATGGGCTCCTATTAACTGTCGATAGACATGTTAAGTGTTAAATAAAATCTAACATAGTACACAGTCAACAACTCCATATCACAGCTAAGCTTAGCTACCCCTAGCTGCTACAACTTACAAGCTAGCAGAAACTGAGGTAAATTGGCGTCCATTCATACCTTCAAGTTCAATGTCGTGGATAAAACCTTCGATCCAGTTACTGTATCCCTTAATTAACACAGCCCGGGGGATGTTGCAGTCGGTACTGGCCCAGTGCTCCACATTTTGCATCGTTAATTCGGGCAGACAGGAAAGATTGGTGGTCCACACTGGAGTTTCCATTGCTGGTGCTGCTGTGTTGGAGTCAAACTTCCGGGTTTGTGTACCCCTGAACACGTTCGAGTTTTCAAAATGGCCGCCAGGTGAATCGGTCTTTGTCAGACACGTGGGTTTGTTGTGTGTGACGTCACCGCAGGCGCCATTTTTGAGGTATCGCTACTGACTGTGAGCATTGAAGAGATTACAAGAGTAGAGATAACAAGTAAATAACTCGCAAAACTGGAGAAGCACAAGAAAACCGAGGAAATGCCGTACTACAATAAACTCGATAAATATGGCAGGTACCGTTATTTGGAGAAATTGTCATCCATTCAGAACATAGATCCATATATGAGCTGACTGCAGTAAATTGGAGTGCTGATCCCACATTGCTTTCTCATCCTCATACTGGGACATTGTCAACTATCTTGTTTATGGTATAAGCGCATATACCAGTGAACAATTTAAAAACTATAAATCTCTTAAAACCCACGGACATTTTACCAACGGCTGAGTACAGGATTTATTTACATTCCCACCGAAGGACACAGTAGTAACAGCAAAGATAGGTTTGCTGTATTGATGATGATGATAATGTCATGTTAAGGATGGTTTAGTTTTAAAAAATAATAAAAAACACAATTCTCCAACAACAGAATACCCCTGCATCGATACCTTACAAATGGCGGCTACGCCCCATAATGCACTTCGTGTATCACGAGTGTGACGTCACCTGACAAAGACCGATAAGGCGAATGACTGTGATTCATTTCATCTAATGAAAAATAGATTTTTCACTGGTATTAATATCAAGGTCAGGAACATAACCTCACACCCTCAGTGGAAACAGCATTACAGTTGTAACAAAGGCTGCGCAGATGACTGTATAATCGTGTATGCGCACCTCTGGCGCATATTGACGCGCTCTAACACACCATGAGGGTACGCAACGAGCAGCGCTCTGCTCTGTGCAGATTCACGGATGATGGTGAAGCAAGTGTGTGATGGGACGACGCTGCTGAGATTATTCACTGTTTGGAGAGTGTTTAGATTCATATTGTGTGCGTCACTGCTGAATAGTAAGTGTTTCTGTATTCATTTGCTATTTAGTGCAGATGATCGTGTTTGTGTGTTATAATTTCATATTTATCACTAATGTCTGACTGACGCGATGCTAGAGTTATTGTGCTAATCACCTCGTTTATTTTCATTACTCTCCGTGTATATTTACGTTATGCGTCCAGTGCAGATATTATTTATCTATATTGTGGATTATGTAGTTCGATACTTTGAATCCTTTAAGTAGTTATATTCAATATAATCTGTTACTCGTGTATTATTGCCACTCACGTTTCTGTACACGTGACACCACCTAACGGCAGTTCGTATGCATCTGACTGTTAATAGTTATTGCATCGGTTACGGTTTAGTAATGTATGTATATTTAATTCATAATGCTGTTATTCTTATTTATTTGTTTTCATTTAGAACCACACATCTGAATACATATTGGAAGATTGTATGCCCATGCCTACTGCAACAGTTTATTAAACACCATCTAATCAGTTATTGGTCTGGTTGTGTTCTGACCGACACTCGAGAGTGATTACCACACAAAAGTAGTTCCAGCAATAGAAGTATAATACAGTCCTTTTAAGTCTCCCCAACAAATGGTCATTCGAGCCGGTTACGTGGTAATTTCTCTCTAGAAGATGGATGATAGAGTTTCAACCAGACCTAAGCGTCAGACTTACCCGCCACGCCATTATGATGAGTATGAGATGGGGTATGTGCTGCCGCCCAGACATTCTTCTGAATCAAGAATCAGTAGGCATGGGCAAGAAGAGGAGTTATATTCATATGAGGAGGGAGCAGCCAAGATGACACCCTCTCCTTTCAGCGATCATCAGACATTGAGGGATGCTGGCTATACAGAAGAAGACCCATATGTTGAATCGAGACTGCGCAGTTACAGACATGGTCCTGAGAGTCAACTAGCTGAACCGTACCCAAAAGGAACACATCCTGACAGAAGTAGAGAATCAGTTCCACGCGTCTGGTCTACGACACTGCGAAATCTGCCTCCAGCCTCCCAGGCAGACCCTTCGCATATCAGCGAAGAGCATTTTAGTGCCACCTTAGCAGAGATCCGACAGACTACATCGGAGTTGAAGTTACTCGCCGAGATGGTGCACAGTCTTCAGCAGACCCCTCAACTAGCTATAACACGCTCTCGTTCCAGTACATCTGAGCCACTTATGTCTGCTCAATTCCCCATATTCCCACTAGACCACAGATTTGTGCCTCCTCCTTATACAGAGCTGGTCAGCGATGAAGTCAGCGAATGCGACGAAGTAGACTGGCCTGACCCTCCCCCCTGGCCAGAGCCAGAGGAGCCATGGCCTATTGGCGATGCTCCCATCGTGGGCCTTTTGGAGAAGATGATGAGTGAATTGCAAGTATTAAAGCAAGCTGCCATCCATCCAAGTAGACCTCTTGCAGTACCATCAGCGAGTATTCCTGTCAGAGACTTCAGACTTTCAGACCCTCAGACAAGCAGGATACTTCTGGGCCATTCAAGTCAACGACAAAGCCGTCATCCTCAGCCACCTCCCAGAGCCGGTCCAGCTTATAAGTCAGAGCAGTACGAGTGTTACCCTCAAGATGAGCATGCAGTGATCTCCCAGCCATACCTGCAGAGGAGGGCCCAGCCGAGAAACCCACTTGATCTTCGGCATCGGACTGTCCCACCCTCTGAGCCGACATACCGAGGTCCAATGCCAACGATCCCCCATTTCAGTCACAGAGACCCCAGCGAGTTTGCTAGATTGAAGATAGCTTTGGAGAATCTACTGCCCCCAGATGGAACGGAGCTGTTCAAATATCAAATTATAGTGGATCACTTGAAGCTAGAAGAGGCAAAGCTGATAGCAGATTCGTATCTGAACTCTCCCACACCTTACAGCAATACCATGGCTGCTCTTAATCAGAAGTTCGGCCAACCCCATCAAATGGCGTTGAACAAAATAGCCAGTGTTATGGACTCGCCTGATATTCGACGCGGTGATCAAGCTGCCTTTGAGAAGTTTGCCCTTCAGATCCAGGCACTCGTGGGCATGCTTAAATCCCTTGGCCCCCCAGGAGAGATAGAGTTACAGTGTGGATCCCACGTAGCACGCCTGTTGAGTAAGTTACCGCCAGAGATGAGAGCTGAATTCAGGCGCAGCAAGGTCCATTATCCAGGAATAACCTATAACCTGAATGACCTCTCTGAGTGGCTGCAATATGAGTCCTGGTGCCAGGAATATGATGGTTCGTCACAGGTGAAGATCACCAAGGAGAGACAAGGGCCTAGACAGAAACCTCGCCAAAGGAGGTGGACCACCACTGTGTTGCATGGAGCCAGAGAAGCGACGGAGAAATTTCAACAGTGCCTGTGAATCTCCCTGCCAAAAGCAGAATTAAGCCATATTGCCCATTCTGTAACAACTCAGATCACTTCTTGAGCCAATGCACAGAGGTTGTAAAACTGACAAAGAACCAATTATCAGAATGGATCCGTACCAATAAAAGGTGCTGGCGATGTGCTAGAACCCACCAAGCTGCGCAGTGCAACCTGCGGAAACCCTGTAGCATTTGTCAAGGTAAACACTTACCAGTACTGCACGAAATTAATTCCATGACACCCAAGACTGTGATCAAGCCAACCAAAGAGGAGAGCTGTCTGGTGAATACACCGTCGGAAGTGCTGTATGTAGACAGACCAGTAGATGGTAGTCGTGTGCGATTAAAGGTTATTAAAGTATTACTCCAACATGGCAAACACACCCTGAGCACATATGCCATCCTGGACGATGGCTCAGAACGGACTATGCTCTTACCAGCTGCAGCACGCCATCTGGGCCGCCGAGGGGAGCCAGAAGACCTTGCCCTGCGGACTATACGACATGACATTCAAATCCTTCACGGGTCCATGGTGTCATTCCGTATTTCACCTGCCGATAAGCCTCAGCACAGCTTCCTCATCACTGGTGCCTTCACCGCAGAACAACTGGGTCTTGCACTTCACTCTTACCCCATGGACAAATTGCAGAAGAGGTACAAGCACCTTGTGGACCTCCCAATACAGGCATTCGAGCAGGTGCAGCCCTTGCTGCTAATTGGAGCTGACCACCCTCACTTAATTACTCCCATTGAGCCAGTAAGGTTAGGACTCCCAGGAGGACCTGCAGCTCTTAAGACACGTTTAGGATGGACATTGCAGGGTCCCACTAGACTTGTCGAGCAGTACACTCACCCGCAGCAGTGTTTGTTGACGTCCACAATTCCCCACATGGCAGAGCTCTTCAGGAACGTCGAGAAACTGTGGCAAGTTGACGTACTTCCCTTCAGAAACGAGAAGGAGGTCACCAGATCTCGACAAGACCAATATGCTGTTCATATGCTTGAATCAAAGACTACCTGAGTTGAAGTGGACGGAGTCTTACGTTATGGCACCCCTCTGCTTAGGCGTAAAGAGATGCCGCATTTCCAAGCCCCAAAGAAAATGGTAATTCCCAGCCTCCGGAACACTGAACGGTGCCTCGCTAAACATCCAGATCGAGCCAAGGCATACAATGAGGAAATTCAGAAACTGACCCAGGCAGGAACTGTCAAGAAGTTGAGTTCCGATGAGTTGACACAGTCAGGGGAATCATGGTATATCCCACATCACATGGTGACCCATAACAATAAGAACCGCATTGTGTTCAACTGTTCTTATCAGTATCGAGGTCTGAACCTAAATGAGTGGCTGTTACCTGGCCCCGCCTTAGGACCTTCACTCCTAGGAGTGCTGTTACGGTTCCGGGAACACACCGTAGCTATAAGTGGTGATGTGAAAGCCATGTTTCACCAGGTACGCCTGCTCCCTGAAGATCGTCCCCTTCTGAGATTTGTCTGGCGTGACATGGAAGGAGACCGAAGTCCATCAGTGTTTGAGTGGCAAGTCCTGCCCTTCGGTACCACATGTAGCCCATGCTGTGCCACTTACGCCATGCAGCACCACGTTATCAGTCATAGCCAGCCAGAGGATGATGTGAGGTTTTCCATTGAGAGATGCTTCTATGTTGATAATTGTCTGCAAAGCCTCTCCTCCCCTGACCAAGCCCGAACACTGGTAGATAAGCTAAGGGAGATTCTAGCCTCTGGTGGATTTGAACTCCGACAATGGGCCAGCAATAAGCCAGAGGTTATCAGCCATCTACCTAAAGAAGCCCGATCAGACAGTCTAGAACTCTGGTTCGCTCATGACCGAATGGATAATCCAGAATCCGCCCTGGGCCTCAGCTGGCACTGTTCCACAGACACACTGAGGTACAAACATCGACCAGTCAATTATGATGCTCCTACCATGCGGAACATCTACAAGGTCTTAGCCAGTCAGTACGACCCCCTCGGGTTTATCCTCCCGTACACCACCCGTGCTAAAATACTAGTGAGACAGCTTTGGGACAAACACAGGGACTGGGATGATTCCCTACTGCCCCATGATTTGCTACAAGCTTGGAGAGACTGGGAGGGAGAGTTACAAGTCCTGCCGAAAATCACCTTTCCCCGAGCGTACGGACCTCCTGCCATGAATGAGAGAAGCATTACTCATGAGATACATGTGTTCTGCGATGCTTCGGAGCAAGCATATGGAGCTGTCGCTTACCTGAGGACAGTAGACAGTCAAAATCAGCCTTATCTCTCCTTTGTTGTGGCCCATTCAAGAATTGCACCTAAACGACTGCATTCTATGCCCAGATTGGAGCTTTGTGCTGCCCTCACAGGAGCCCAACTCAGTAGGTTGATGGAGCAAGAACTTACCCTTCAAATCAGCCAGATTACCCTCTGGACCGACTCAACCACGGTCTTGTCTTGGCTACAATCTGAGTCGTGCCGATTTAAGGTATTGGTTGGCACCCGAGTGGCGGAAATTCAGGAGCTCACCGATCGACATTCATGGCGATATGTTGACTCGGCGAATAATCCTGCGGATGATCTCACTCGAGGAAAGAGGCTAGAGGATCTGGCTAAGCCTAACCGTTGGAGCCATGGACCACCATTTCTCCTCCAAAGCTCAGATAAATGGCCAACCCTACCAGCAACAGTAGTGGTAGAGTGCTATTCAGAAATTCGCAAGTCTGTATTCTGTGGAGTTGCGACCATACCTGATGAAGAGCCTCACATACCCGATGCGCATCAGTACACCATTTGGAAGGAACTTCTAGAGACCACAGTGCAGATGCTTCACGGGGCAGCAGGTCAGAGCGAGAACCCTAATGCTGACAACTACCGTACAGCCGAGATTCTTATCCTGAGAGGGGCACAACAGGATAGCTTTGCAGAGGAGTTCAGACTACTGCGAAATGGGAAACCAGTCCAACGAAGTAGCCGTTTACTTACCCTGTCTCCAGAGCTGGACAAGACAGAGGATCTCATTAGGGTCGGGGGCCGACTGCGCCGATCTGAAGACTTAGACCTGGTTGCTGTGCATCCCATCATCTTGGATAATTGCCATCCTACCACTAAGCTTCTGATTCAAGACTATGAGACCCGACTCTGCCACCCAGGCCCTGAGAGAGTGTTTGCAGAGATCCGCCGTAAGTTTTGGTTCTTACGAGGCAGAGAAGCAGTTCGAAGGTATCAACATGCTTGTACAGAGTGTCGTAGATGGAAAGCAAGACCACAAGTTCCTAAGATGTCAGACCTACCTGTAGCACGCCTACGCCTGTATAAGCCCGCATTCTACTCGACAGGCATGGACTGCTTCGGACCCTTTATAGTGAAGGTGGGCAGGCACACCGAGAAGAGGTGGGGAATTATCTTCAAGTGCCTCACAACAAGATGTGTACATCTAGAGATCCTCACCAATCTGGATACCGACTCCTTCTTGATGGCCTTGAGGAGGTTCATTGCCAGGCGAGGGACACCAGCCGAGTTGTTCTCTGACCAGGGGACAAACTTCCGTGGAGGAGAAAGAGAGATGCGGGAAGCCCTTGCAGAATTATCTCCAGAACTCCGACTCCAGCTTGCCAAACACAAGATAAAGTTTCACTTAAACCCACCTGGTGCACCCCACTTCGGCGGAGCTTGGGCGAGGGAAATCCGCTCAGTGAAAACTGCAATGCATCGGGTAGTAGGCAGTCAATCAGTTACGGAGGAAGCGCTACATACTGTTCTTCTGGAAGTAGAAGGTATGTTGAATGCTAAACCATTGGGATATGTGTCTTCCAACCCTAAGGACCTTGATCCAGTGACGCCAAATGTTCTCCTGATGGGGTGGCGGGACGGGTCCCTGCCCCAAGTGGTCTATCCTAAATCTGAACTCCTGAGCAGAAGACGCTGGAGACATTCCCAAATTCTGGCTGGCCAGTTTTGGTCTAGTTTTGTTAAAAACTATCTCCCGAACCTGCAAACCCGCCAGAAATGGAATGCCAACCCTACAGATATGACCTTAGGATCAGTGGTACTGATGATGTACCCTCAACTGCCCAGAGCATGCTGGCCGGTTGGTCTTGTCACTAAATTTTACCCCAGTGCAGACGGACACATAAGGACAGTGGATGTAAGGATAAACAATAGAACTTACACTAGACCTGTAGCCAGACTGATTGTTCTACCAGAGGTTCCAGATGAGGTTCCCTTTATGCCTGTCCCCGGATATTGAACTGATCACCTATACAGTAACAAATGTGCTGCACACATTTGGGGGCGGCTGTAAGAAAGGCTGCGCAGATGACTGTATGATCGTGTATGCGCACCTCTGGCGCATATTGACGCGCTCTAACACACCATGAGGGTACGCAACGAGCAGCGCTCTGCTCTGTGCAGATTCACGGATGATGGTGAAGCAAGTGTGTGACGGGATAACGCTGCTGAGATTATTCACTGTTTGGAGAGTGTTTAGATTCATATTGTGTGCGTCACTGAATAGTAAATGTTTCTGGAAGATTGGAAGATTGTATGCCCATGCCTACTGCAACAGTTTATTAAACACCATCTAATCAGTTATTGGTCTGGTTCCTGTGTTCTGACCGACACTCGAGAGTGATTACCACACAAAAGTAGTTCCAGCAATAGAAGTATAATACAGTCCTTTTAAGTCTCCCCAACAAATGTACATATGCTTGGCTTTATGTAAAAGCAATGTCTGCACCATAAGTTTAAGAAAAAAAAATGTTCACCGGAAATTTGGCTCTAATAGATTTATAATGCATCCTTGATTTGAAATCCAGCCATTTCAGAAGTGCACTAAAAAGTTAATCTTTGCCAACTTTGCCCCACTAAGCGAGACAAACCTGCTACATTTAATATAAGCTTCAGCCCGAGGCATGCGAACATGAACTTTACAGTGACTTTTATGGTACCCCAGACTCAGCAGTGACTTGAAACTGCAAGAGCGACGTAAAAAACTGGCCCCACTGGTTATTCCTGCCAAATGTGTGATGACGTTATTTACACACTTCGAGGGAGAATTGGGGTAGTACTGACAGTTATAGTGTCTTGGGCCTGTGTTTTATGTTTAAAGTGCAAGGTTGCTGCACTGCATGCCTGTGTTATCTGCCTTATCTTCCAAATGTTCTCCTCAGAGAGCAGTCACTGACATATTGTGGATAATGAACACTTTTCTCTCTTCAGCAGTTGAAGAGAGTAATATAGGAACATGTAATTTCTTCCTGTTATACAAAATTGCACAGGAAAAGGTTTGTGCAATTGTGCTACAAGAATATTTACGTGAACAAGCTTGTTTTTTAGTCTTCTTGTTTACATTATCTCCGGCGTAATGTTGGCCTATATGGCTGGAGACTGGCCGTGACACTCCAGTTCTCACGACTGCTAATAAATGTTCATAATTACGAAAAACATAAAAAAAAAGCATTTGACACAATGATTTTAAAAAAGCGAGAAAACTGTGCATAAACATGTAGTTTCGTCAACTATTATCACATAAGGTGGTGTTATCAACTTACATATTTACAGTGCGCGACATCCTCCACTCAGCAATGAACAGATTTACGCCCTTCCCTGGCAAACTTCCCTCGGTCTCGTGCGTCTCGTGCACTCGGATGTACGTCATTGCTTACGTTGCACAAGTGCCCACTACTGGCAGAACCCTTGAAATTGAAATGTGTTTAAATGGAACCCTAAGTCCTTGATCACTTTAAATCTGCTATGGAGCAGATTTATTATTGCACATTTTTTCCCCTTATGAATTTGTTTTATGCACCAAATAGGCCTGTATGCTTGGGCTGTTAAAAAAATAAATATAAACAAATATTAATATATTAATATATAGAGTATTTATATTAAATATAAAATCTAAATATAAGATAGTTAAATGTAGCCAGGATTGCGTGCTCTTTGTCGGATTTGTGAACAAATGACGAATGAGTCGCTCTTTTTTTAATAAATCAGTCAATAAGATTAACGAAACAATCTTGAACTCGCATGAGAGTTAGAGGTTTGAATCAGATTCACTCAGAAAGTCAATCGTTCAGAGCAGCTTCTGGCCCTGTCCCAAATGGCACACTTCATATGCACTTTTGGTCTTGTGAACTTACAATGGCTGCCGCGTGCACGTGTCCGTTAAGTCCATGAGACCATAGGGTGTCCCATTTGTCATCATAGGTTTTAGAAGGGTGCACGTGAGTCCGCACTGAAGCGAGTTAAGCAACAGACTTCTTCCCGAGAGTCAAAGCGGCGTTACGTCACAAAAGTGCTGACTCAGAGCAAGACTGCGAATGTTTAGAGTGCCATTTAGGGACAGACAACTGTGGTTACAGTTCCCTCACTGAACTGCAAATAATTTTTCGATTTAGTCTGATTCGAAATGAACTGGAAAACGTTATGTAGCCTATTTTTTAAGTTTGTGAGACTCACATTAGTCTATGTGTAATTAAGGGTACGTTTGACAACGATATGCTTAAAATGGAGAAGTTTTTCCTTTGAGTTTTCCGCAAACAAACGACACCATTGTCAAAACGATAATCATTCTCATGGATTCGCGAAAACGACTAAAAAAGCTGTATTCTGCTGAACGTAATACGCATGTGCATGACGTCATCGTCTTCAGAGATTTGTGTTTTTGTTATTTACACGGAGACCGTTTTCAAAAACTTGCACTTTGAAACCCGTTTTCAAAAGTTTGCGTTTTCAGCCACCCAAAATGCCGTTGTCGTGTAAATGAACGGCCAAAACGCATACATTTTTTTAACGTTTAAACAGTCGTTGTCTAAACAGCCCCTAAAGATCCCTGATCCAACACACCTTATCAAGTGCTCCTGAAGATATTAATTATCTGGTTCAGTTGTGTTTGATCAGGGGTTGAAGAAGCCATAGGCACCAATTTATGTTTCTGCAGATTGTGTCACCGCGGAGTAACGAAGGCTGTCACAATTTGAAGGCTCCTTCAAATGCGGCCTCCAAATGCGGCCTTTGTTTCTCGTGAAATGAAGGATACATCAGATGGATCCTTCGTGGCCTTGCCTACCCCAGAATTCATTGCGCGCCAGTGACGACAGTCACTGAACAGTCCTCCGGTATAGACCGTCCCATTTAAAAACGCTCAGTCTGACCTTCGTGGCCTTCGAAGGATTCAGTTGGGACTTATGGTTGCTTACTAAATGTTTTATTTTTGGAGCTGATGACTCCTTTCTTCAGTCTGAAGCCCTATGCTGTTTCTCTGTTCGTCTAGAGAAACTACAACACACCTGACAGGCTTGCGCATGAGTATCATATTCTATTATTACATGTATGCAAAAACAACAACGAGACGGATCCCTCAAACAGAATTATAGTAGTACGATGATAAGTTCTGAAGTCAAATGGAATGATTTCCATTTTTAACAGGCCGCTCTGTCTGCAGCCCCTCTGCTCCATGATCACACAGGCTGCGAATGACACTTATAGGATTGAACTGGAAGCAGGATAAAGCTCAAGTCGCCAGCAGCAAGCAGAAATCACAGTCTTAAGAGTCCTCTGGGTGCTGTTCCGCCTGGCGGTGCATTCAAGCAACACTTTCAAACATGTCCTGCCCAACTAACTCTAGAGGTCCCCAGCCAAAGGTCTGCTTTATGAGCCCTGGAGCTCACACAGTCGGACTGGGAAGGCAGGCACATAAAAAAAAACGCCTGGCCATGGATATCAAAGCCTAGTTTTTTTCCTTCTCGCCCGCTCTTTCTCATTGTCTTTCAGTTTTACTTTTTCTGTTTAACCAGGGATCGTCTCTGAAAGCTGGCAAACGTTCTGTAAAAGTTCTCTTAAAATTACAAACAAAATGTTCTTGTAGTAACATTAATAGAACGTTCTCTCAAAGTGTTCTTTAAATGTCTGAGAGTTAATAAATCAAACGTTTAGTTTAATAGTTAGCAGTGTTTCATTAGTTATAGGTGCTTTATTGGCCTCATTTATTTCATTATTTTACTTTCAATTTTATTGTTGTTAGATTGTAGTTTTTTCTTAACATGTTTTTAGTCTAAATGAAGTTTGTTATTCATTTTCAGTTTGAAAACGACAATTTTGTGGTGCATTTGGACAATGAGAAAACGAATGTTGGCTAATGCTCTGTGAAGGTTCTCTTAGGGCGTTTTCACACCTGAAAGTCCGCACCAAAGTCCGAACCAAAGTTCACGTTTTGATACATTTTATACTTTCAGAAAGTTCTGGTTTGGTTTCACACTGCAATTATGCGAGCGCAGTAAAGAACTTTACGTGACATACTTGCGTCCTGTCGTCATCATCTATGTGGGCTGCATCTTGACATTGATTGGTTTGTAAATGGACGTGCGTCTGACGTCAGCGTGTTGTCAGTTCGGCGGGTAACTTTGACAACATGAATGAACAGACGCATATCGTTGCAAATATTGTTATTTTTATAGCATAATTACCTGAAGCACCAACTATACACAAGGCCAGTTCAAATTCGCCAAATGAACGTCCTCATCGTGCGAACATTTTATCGAGTTGACTTCTTATTATGTCATCAGACCATACTTCAATTAAAAAACCTCGTCTACTCCTCTCCCCATGTGCTACCACCGTACCACGGCTCATTTTTCCTGCCACCTTCTGTTTTTTCGGCTATGCGGGAACCACCAGAACTTCCTGTAAAAGGTCTGAAAGTCCGAACCATACAGAAATGCTTTCACACTAGAAACGAACCAAACCTTTGTTCAGTTTGATCCGGACCGAGACTACCTCTTTTCGTCGGACCAAATTTCATCTGTTTGGTCCGGACCGTGGTCCAGGGTAGGTTTCACACCTGTAATTTTGATTCGGACCAAACTGAAAAGTCCGAAAGTCCGGACCAAACAAGGTAGGTGTGAAAGGGCCCTTAATATGTTAACCTAATTTCACCAAGTGCACCATGTTCCTGGATCAACATCTTTGTTGCTCCTGGAAACACTTTCCAATTAACCAATCAGATTTGAGGGACAGGTTTACACTTTATGTGAAGTTTAGGCTTACAAACAGCATTAGGTGCTTCACCTGTCATTTCACTCATATATTGGGGTAACTTATGGGTAGGGTTAGGTTTAGGGGTAGGGATAGGGTTAGGACAAAATTTTCGGCAAAATCACAGTACATTTTTAGTGTAACATTCTTTACATGTCCGTGAGTTAATGAATCAGCTAGTTTGGTTTAATAGTCAGCAGTGTTTCATAGTTATGTGCTTTATTGGGCTCTGTTTTATTGTTGTTAGATTGTATATTAGTCCAATCTTGTTTAACATGTTTTGAATTTAAGTTTGTTTGGTCTAAACATTTCAGTTTGAAAACAACACTTTGTGGTTCAATTACATAATGAGGAAATTAAACGTTCTAATAACATCGGAAACGTAATGGCAACATTACAAAATGTTCTTAAAAACATAAAATTGTTTGTCTTTTTTCTGAAAACCTTCTTTGGCCCTAACAGACTGAAGTGCAGTCAGCTCTTCCCATGGGAACCCTTATCCCGGGCCACTGCTCTTCCTCACCCTCACCTATCAGCCCGACCAATCTGACTGTGATATACAGCAGGTCCTGCACGCTGCCTGCTCTTTGAACATCCCCTTCTCCATTCACTTACCTCGTTAAACATGAAAAGGAAGATCAATGCTGTTGGAGTCACGATAACGGGCTGGATGACGCTGGCCAGTGAGACCGACAACAATTCTGTGGGTCAATGTTATGGCAACATTTCTTCCTTTTCAATCATTGAGGGTGGAGGACTGCAGTTCTCCTAACAGCAAAGGGCGAGACGAAAACTGGCTGTCCCAATGTCTCACTCTCCCATTTTGGCTGCTTGTAATACACTGACGTCTCCTGGATGAGGTCTTGACCGTACAACGTGAAACGTTGCAAAACCACCAAATAGCTTTACATAATGGGTAATGATAACCCAGCATGAGCCACAACGTCCCCATCAAGCAGTTACCACTCTTATATTTTGCTTTGCAGATATATTATATGTCTCACGATGAATCCAATGACAGAATTTCTCCATTGATGTAATGCCCATGATCTGTCAGTTAAGCAAAGCATAGTTTATTGCCAGTCAATCACAGTCGGCCAACTTGGAAGCAGCCGAACAATTGAACGGCACACCATGTACATTTGGTTTGACAGGCAGCAAAAAATAACACCAACACCAGGCCCTAGAGAACTGGGCATGGACGTGTCTCCAAAATAAATGATTCCACACCAGAGAGGAGCCTTTACAGTTCACACTCCTTTTTTATTCGATATAAATTTGGATCCCGGGTGGGCGTTTTATAACTCTTTCTTGAAAAGAAACGCTGTTTCCTTTACTGGCTGCCAGGATAGTCTCAGCAGTCTTGTATCACACCTTGAGTTTGGTCAAGGCAAATGGAAAGGACCACAAAAAACACACACACACACACACACACACTGATTTCATCATCTCACGTCTCCATGCCAGTCCATTGAAAAAAAAAAAGTACTTTTCAGGATTGTGGAGTTGTTAGATACTATAAATACTAGACGTGGCATTTTCTGTCCATCGCACTGTAAAAGTGGCTTTTTAACATCCTATTACAGTCAATCATTGCTACATTCATTCAGTTAGATTATACATTAACACTCATGTTGACGCTTGTTGACTATTATCATTCATTAAAATTTATAGTGACATGTAAAAAAGTTACATTTTTGAAGTGAATAATTAAATACTTTCACCTACCCCGGATTAATATGCAGGCAATTATGATGTTGAACAAAAGTCAAATAATTTATATATATAATTTTTTCTTGTCTTCAAAAAACATTGCTATTTGTTAGGGGTGGGACTATCTCTTTGTCAACCAATGACAGATGAGATGAGAGGCGTGGCCATGAAACCAGTTTGAAGACTGCTATTTTCTTTGCAAATCCGATTGGTCACGTCATTGGCTCAGAAATTACACACTTCGTTTATAATATAGGTCATATCTAGTCAGAGAGCAAGACAGAAAGTGTTTTAAACAGAATTATATTTGATAGTTTTATAGTGAATTATATTTAGGTGAATGTTCTGAAACAGTCACAAAAATATAATCAAACTTTTAGAATTTCAGACATAAAACTGACAATCAGTCACTAACACTGAATATTTAAGATGAGACCTGCCGGACAAGTTTAAAAAATGTGCAATTTATTGTGTTTTTTTTAGATATCAGATATTATATCTAAATATATAGATATCAAAATATTTGAATCAGACATTTGAGACATAAGCTGCTCAAACTGAAATTCTCCAAAAATGGACTATTTACAGGTGGCACACTGCAGTTGGATCACCAGTTCAGACTGGGAATTGTCCGAGCTCCGGCTAAGCCTACCTTGCATAATTGGTTAAACTTGACCTGGTCGCTTTAGCCCAGGTTATATATCATCGTCTTGAGGTTCACTTTATCTTAACATCTTTAATGCAGACTTAGGGAACCTCTCATGTTCACTTCAAAGCCTCGTTCCGAAAGCCTTCAAAGTCAGAGACTAAAACCTCTGGATTGCCCTTAGAATCAGAAGCCGGACTCTGGCTGAGTGTGGGAAAGTTTGTTAGGGAGCGACTCCATTTTACACTCCAATTCTGTTTATTTTTTTAAATTCACTCATCAAAATCTTCATTGAAAAGATTGTCCAGAGAAGTACAGGATGGAAAAGAACTTTATTTATAAAAGGTGATCTGTGACAGAAGGGAAACACGTACGGTTACAAACTGTATGTGGCATTCTATCGTTAGCGGACAGTTCTTATTAACATCCAGTGGAAAAGACAACAGGAATGAAACAGGCCAGCTCAGGTTGACTCACGGGCTATTTGTAGACATAGTGATGGCTCACATCAATTAAACATGGTTTCCTCTTTAAGTTTTTTTTGTTTTTTTTTGCTGATGTTTTTCATTCACAAAACATAATTTCACACCAAAAGCTTGAAATAAAAAAAGAGGAATACAGGAAAGATGGCTCGCTAACAAAAAATGACAATAGTTTCTTGATCACGCAAGTTGATCTGAGCACTTTATGAAAAAAGACGGCCAACGAATGGCAACACCGCCTCAGGAAAGAACAGAACGATTACCTTTTTTTTTCTACCAAAGAAACATCAAGCCTGCGTGTCGTGGTAAACACATCACGTGGGAATACAGAGGAAATGATTGGTTTTAAAAGGGGGCTCCCCCCGCCGTCTCCTCACTCACTTTGTAATTTGCCTCAACAGTAAATCAGAGCTCACTGCTGGGCCCTCTGACTTCAGCATGGAGTTGTCCTCTCCCAGCATTCCTGCACTCATGAATCATTCTGATTCCTGGCTTCCACCAGGCATTTCCTCTACAACTCTCTCCCTCTGAAAATTCAGCATGGAGCAGAGTGCCTTCGGTTCGGGCCACAGGAGAACAAGGAACACAGAATGTCATTCTAGAGCTTTCCGGATCGCGTTCCAACGGTTAAAGGAATATTCCAGGTTCAATGCAAGTTAAGTTCAGTTCAATACAAGTTATTGGCAAAGTATTGATTACAAAAAAAAAGAAAGAAAAAAAAAATGGGGCCTCTAATAAAATGCTCAGTTTTATTAGTATAACCACAAGATGTAAACAATATACTTGTTAACATGGTAATGACCATAAAAATGAACTTTACAGCTCAAATAATACACTAGTTTCAATAGAAGAATATCTACCATTTACATAAAATTATTATATTATATTATTATTGACACTTTAATTAAAAGTGTTATTGACACTAAAAATTGGCCATTAACTTTTAACCTTTTATTTATTAATATATATTAATAAATATATATATTTTTGTGGCAATCAAAATTATACCACAAGTGCTGTCAATTAATCATAATTTGTACTGATTCCTGAATATTCCTTTATTCCTTTAATTTATTTGTTGTTGTTGTTGTTGTGTGCATTTACCGACTTTGTCCCCAGACGATCTGTAAGTCTTTCAGCAAACAATAAGCTTACTCTTACGTACTGTAACATATCTTTATAATAACATTCATTTAAAGCAAATTAAGATCTATAAGAAATCCATAGTGCCATGGGAAAATCACAGAAATATCCTACAAGAGCTTTGAGTTGCAGTTTCTCAAAGAGCGGATAGAAAGTAGAAATGATTTGTTAAATTATTATTTCAACAAACAATCAAGAATTGCTTCTTAGCATTTAAAAGACCAAGTGGGCTAAAATTCTCATCTTATTCAATTATATACAAAACATACAACGTACAATACACAGATCACTTCACAAGTTCACGAATGCGACCGGTTCCGAAGCTCCAAAAGCAATGGCTCTGTGTCGTGTAAGCATGTCGTGTGTGTGTCAGCCTGTGCCTTCGTGTGCAAGTGTGAAGATGTATCTGTCGTTTCATATCATGGCCTGTATCACCATCCTCCCGTTCACCTGGTGAATGTAGGAGCTCTGCCTGTCAGCCAGGCTCTGAGTGGCCATTGTCTCATCATCGCTGGCATCGGGCTCCTCTTTGACCCGGATGACCCCAGGGTGAGTGTCCAGTGGCTCGATGGGTGATCCGGAGCTGCGGTTGCTGTCGGGACTGTGCCTCCTGATGACACCACCAGAGGGCGAGCTGTCCTCCTGCATGGGATGGTCATGAAAATCCTCTCCCTCTTCCTCCTCTGACTCCTGCAGGTGGACGTTCGGCTGACGGAGCTGCTCGATGGATTTCGACAGCATCTAAGGGAGAGAGAAACACGGTTTATTGTTATTGGAGGTTCCGTCAACGTACATAATCGTTTCAGTCGATGAGTGATTTACACAAACAGTGTCATTTACCAGAATTGGAACTCATACACAACAGCTAAATAGTGAGGAGGAATCTAAACCTCATGTAAATATAGCCTACGCCAAGTAAATATAGTCATTGTGTCCGGGAATTAGTAACATACTTTTTATATCTCCTACTAAAGCTGGATGTAAAATTACACAGGTGCCCTATTTAGCACATGTAAAAAACATTCAGTTATTAAGCCAGAGAGCTAATCCCTGATTTCACAGCATTCATGACCTCATTTCCCTCAGAAATCATTTACTTCTAGGTACATCTGTTTTAGGCTTACAGACAATCCAAAGACAGATTATTTACTCTTCAGTTGCTGAAAATAGCAGGATCAATTAAATGAGACTGATTTTCTTTTTTTTAAAGGATCTATTAATTACTTCGAAATACATTAAAGTTAAATTCATATACTGTATGACTTATATACACCTCTTCTATGATAAGCATGTTTTTAATTTCTGAATTAATTTATTTTGATATTTTTGGGGGCATCAAGTTAAAAATGTCAAGGTGATACAACTGTCCTGATATATCATAATCATAATAAAAAATAAAATACAAATGTGAAAATGAATTAATGTAGCTTGGCATAATCTTTTATACCTTTGAAAATATAATCGAAATAATATTTGGAAGAAAAAAAAAACGTTTGCCAAATCAACAAGTCATGTGGTGCAACCAAACCCAAACATTATATTATATATATGTCTCCTACAATATCAAATTGAACTTTTTGTGGCAAGGCAAATTTAGTTTAGGCTGTAAAATATCAGGCGGCCAACAGCCTCAAAAAATGTATGACATGTATGAGGGATTATTAATTCATGATATTTGTCAAATAAACTATTTACCTTAAAAAACACATTTCAAAACCCTTTTGAAAATACTTTTCCCCCCTCTAAGCATTTTTTGTATCATATCTGTGATTTGCTTGTCTGCTATAAATGAAAAAAGCTGGGTGAACATCCTCTAAGTGTGGCGATTCCATAATTGTGCACATATATTCAATGTGCAGGGAAAATATGTTTCAAGTTTTTACTTGATGGTTAAGACCTCATTGCATTTTTTAGAATCATTAAACAAAGTTTTCTTGAAAATGGTATAAAAGTTTTTCAAATTCATATGATACCAACATGACTCGAAATAGCCCTAAATACATTTCTAAGAACACGTTTTAAACTATATTTAAAAAAACAGCTGCACTCTGCACTTAACTCGTTTTCTATTTAAACATGATTTGCTAGTTTCACATCATTTAAACATGAAAAACAAATCAGTTAGCAACTTTCAAACTACATTCATGCAACTATTCCAGTCATGTGTGACCCAGACCAGACTTCTTCTTTTTTTTTTTTTTTACATGCCCCTGGTGACTGAGGCCATAACAATAAATAGGCAAAACAAGTGCTCTCTGGGTACTTTTGATCTTCATGTTTGAAAATTGCACATGTAACCTTGAATTTCCCATAGCACTCTCAGCAATAATAAGGCAGATCAATCTGCAAGCTCCCGTTAACAATGGAGTCTTTCACAGCGCGAGCCTCCCGTGTCGCTAACCTTGCATGCGCGGCAGAATAATTGCACTTAAACGGATGGCCAGGTCACGGCTGCTGGTGCACAGAAACACAAATATTTCCACAAGGGAACAAAAGTATGTATTCTATCCACTTTGGTGCACATTTGAACTTGTCCCTATGCAATTTTGTGGTGTTAGCATGCAGCTGATGCCTTAAGCTATGCTAATTCATATGCCGCTTCTGAACCCAGTACATGTTTTTCCCCTCACATAATGGAGATGGGCTGTCCAACTTTAGTTCCCATGTGAACCGAATGGTATTTCAAGGTAAATGTGTTTTATGATGACAATATAATCATTCAGCTTCATCCTCATCTTCCCATGACAGTACTAAGAGTGTTTTTAGACATTTAGATCATTTGCTTTGTTCCGAAACAGAGACTTAAATTGTTCAAATGTTGCATTTTCTTCTTGGTTCGGTTCGCTTTCACAAGCCAACATATGTTTTGATGTGGATCCAAGTGCGATTGCCATGATCAAATTTGCCTAAACGAACCAAACTAAGGGAGAAAACGTGCCAGGTTTTAAAAAACAAATTCTCCAAACGAGCCAGGTGTAAAAACACCTTAAAATCATTGCCGCACTGACAGTTGGCTAAATGATTGTACCTTGTTGATGTGGATCTGTTGCTGGTACTGTTTCTGCTTCTCCAGGAAGTTCTGATGTTGCTGCTGAATCACAAGTTGAGCTAGTGTGCTCTGGGGCAGCGGAGCAGATTGGGTGCGGTTTAAGGGCCGGTGACGAGGCAGTTTGGGTCGGGTGCTGCTTGGAGAGCTTTCCATCATGGCCAGCGGAGAGGGAGGATGCACAGGACTTTGACCTATGTAACAAAATGTATGTATCTGATAAATATAAATGTATATAGACAATGTTATATTGTTTATGATGTGTTTATAATGAATAGATTAAGGAATACTAAGAAGGTTGATGTATAACTTTAAAAAATGAATGAGGGGAACTTGAAGGGTAGTGAAAGATATCCTAGGTCGACAAAGACCTAAAGAATGCGTGTAAGGGTTAATGACACGATCATAATCTTTGGGTGAACTATTCCTTTAAAAAAAAAAAACTTTAGGCCACAAGATGAAAGGTTACAGGTTCACACCCCACAAGGGACAATCTTGAGCACCAATGTTGTGCTGCTGATCAAGGCACTTAACCCCATGTTGCTCCAGGGGGGCTGTACCTGTAACTTAACATTGCCATGTGAAAGCCATTGAAATAAAATGTATTATATTCTATTGACCTAGAATAGAGAGTTCTGAAGTATTTGGTAATCTCGTATATGTTCTCACCAGTAGAGAGGATCTTTTGGTGGCGAAGTTGTTCCTTCTGGAGGAGGTGCTGCAGGAGAGCTTGGTGGCTGCTGCTCACTTTGGTCTCCATCGCAACAGACAGGGGAACTGGACCCAGAAGGTGCGTGGGCAAACCCTGAATGACCGCTGATACACCACCAGCCTCAACATGCTTCTCCTGAAGTCCTAAAGCAGCCTGACAGGTGATAGAGAGAGAGGACATTGTCTATTTTTCCCCCTCTTGGTTCACTTGCAAAAATTTTGAATATACTGATTCAAACCTCAATGTGTGCTATGATAAACAAGAGATTACGTGGAAGGGTCCTGAATATAGCATTAGCCAAATACAGACTAATGTATTCAGGTTTATTTAATTTTCTTGGGTAAAGAGCAATAAGATATTTAAACTGCAAATTAACTGAAGATTAAACATTATTTGGAGCTACATTTAATTATCCTGGTTTGGCTGGACTTTAAACAGCAGTAATGGATGAGGTGCATGGGGAGGGCTGGAGTGCAACTGACACCAGACACTTAAGCACAATATTTATCTAAGGCCTATAAAATCCCCCAAGGTCAAAGGTCAGTACCCTGAGGCTACACATATCATCCAGCCAGCCAGTGATGGCTAG
Source organism: Rhinichthys klamathensis goyatoka (assembly GCF_029890125.1). NCBI lineage: Eukaryota > Metazoa > Chordata > Actinopteri > Cypriniformes > Leuciscidae > Rhinichthys > Rhinichthys klamathensis. The sequence goes on from NW_026606897.1 coordinate 2,328,600, forward strand.
TCTTTCAACAGTCAAAGCAATATGCAGCTGAGCCAAGGCCATAAACTAGATTTCCCCTCATTTATCAGCGTAAACATCCACATAAAATTAATTAGAAGTTAATCAGTTTTGGACGACAAGAGTTTGAAAGAGACATTCAAATTAAAAATGTGATTTATTATTTATTATTTTATTTTGTATTTCATAAAATATTAGAAAATATGTAGTTTTGCACATAATCTTCATAGTTATTTTGAATAGGCTTGATCAAGTGATATATATAGACTCATACTATATCTTCACTTGATCTCATGTATGCATGTATATACACTACCGTTCAAAAGTTTGGGGTCAGTGAGAATTTTATTTTTATTTTTTGGAGGAAAGAAATCAATACATTTATTTATCAAGGACAGTAAAGACATTTATAATGTTACAAAAGATTCTATTTCAAACAAATGCTGTTCTTTTGAACTTCCTATTCATCAAAGAATCCCAAAAAAAAAAAAAACTGTACAACTGACAGACCAACAACTGTTTCAACATTGATAATAATAATAAATGTTTCTTGAGCATCAATTCCTCATATTATACTGATTTGTGAAGGATCATTTGACACTGAAGACACTGACACTGGTGATGCTGAAAATTCAGCTTTGATCACAGGAATAAATTACACTTTACTATATATTCACACAGAAAACAGCTGATTTACACTGGAAAAATATTTAATACTATAACTGATTTTTGTTGTATTTTTAATCAAACAAGCGCAGCCATGGTTAGCAGAAGAGAATTCTTTTAAAAGTATTTAAAATCGTACCGACCCCAAACTTTTGAACGGTAGTGTATATATATATATACAGTATATACTGTATATATATATGCACACACATGCACTTCCTCTATACTCATTGCAGTCTAATTCAGTGTGTTATGTTATTCATGCCGAAAATCTAGACTTAGTGTGAACAGGCCTTAACGGGGGAACTTATGAATGAGGATGTCATTATTTCACTTGCTTTATAGATGAAATGAACTAATTTAACAATTGATGATCTTTACAATTGAACTGTATCAACACTGAACTGACTTCAGCTGAACAACAGACACAATGCATCATTTTCCTATTATCACTGTAAAGCTGCTTTGAAACAATCTGTATTGTATAAAGTGCTATATAAAAAAAGGTTACTTGACTTACACTGATGGGAGAGGAGGCAGCCGGGAGACCCAGGGAGATATTGGGCAGTGATGGAGACGTATAGAGATTTAACATAGACATTGAGCTTTCAGGCCCTAATAACCTGGACTGTGACGGCCACCGCTGTGATGGAAAAAGAGAGAGAGAGAGGGGAATGGAGGAAGGGGAGAGAGAAAAAGAGATATTTTGAAATCCCACTACGGACCATTGGAAAGAGCAACAGCAACAGAACAATAAACTTTAATGTATTAAAACGAATGACGGTTTTGTTCCTGCCACAGCGGAGCTGTATGAGCTCAACGTGGAGGACGTAAAACCAAGGCAACAGAGAAACCCACAAATGCAGAATCGTATCCCAGTCGAGATCATTTCACAAACTGTATCGGAGAATAAAAACTGATCAGTTTTCTACTGTACTTCCTCCACCCAGTGGTGCGGCCCATCAGCATGTGGCAGAGAGGCTGTACTGTTTACCCTTCAATCCCTCCTGCTTATTCACTGACCTGTATGTGGATATCCGGCCTTATTTGACCCAGGGGACCAGTTCCCTCTGAAAGAAGATACCCAATGTAACGGATCACAAACACGGCTCGCTTTCGAAACTGGCGCGCTGTCTGCGGGTAGCAACTCGACCCAGCGGTCCGATCCATGAGACGTCAAGCTTATGTCAATACAATAGCGATCGGGCGTGTTTGTGTTGTTAGCGTGTCTTTGGCTACCAGCGGCTGGTGGATCAATTAAGCTCAACCACCCACCACCTCGACCCTGGATCACAGCGCAATAAGCATTCCTTCTCGGCTATTGCATTGGAGGTCCATGGGAGTGTAAACAGTGGTGTTGAAGAATAACACAGCTGCTAAGCTGAGGCTTCACAGAGACATGTCACATTTGCCCAGAATACACCTCTTTGTGAGCAAAGTCCACAGGGACCTGGAGGAACCGAGCTGTGAAGCCACCAGGAAGTGAGTCAGAGGGAGCTAATGAACATTTTGGATTCAATGCGTTACGCTCAATCGGCAGTAGGAATTCAAGATTTGGAGAAAAATATATATATATAATCGCGATTTTTTTTATTTAGAAAAATCTCTAATAAGAGCTTGTGTAATTTTTCCCAAAATTCTGTGATTATAAATCAATATGACTATGAGATTATTATCGTTATTATTAGCTGCTGACATCTAAAAGAACACAGTGTTGCGCTTCACCTTTAAACACGCAGCGCATATATTTATTTAATTAAATAGCAGCCAATTTAAAATCTGACATGTATTATTTTATAAAAGCACTTCATAAAAAAATAAAAAAAAATAAAAACTCATGTTAACATATATTTTTTATATATATCTTGTGCTCATACTTTTGAGACAGTGAGTTTTTTAACATTTACAAATTCCCCCCCTCCACTTCCATTGCAAATGCCTCAATGTAAACCAGAATTTAGATTTTTTTTTAAAGAAATGGATGGTCAAAATTCATTTTGTGGTGATCAACATTATTAACAACAACAGTGCTGTCGATTGAGCATAACTTGTACTGAACCTGGAATATTCCTTTAAAATGCAGGCTATATTGAAGGTGTAAATGTCTGGCTCAGATGTAATGTCTGTAACTTTGTTTCAACCAGTATCTGATCTACTCTTTCTTGCCCTGAGCTTTACGAGAGCCGCAGGCAAAGAAAACCACATAGCTGTGCCAGTAAATGTTAGCGGTTATAGAGCAGGAGTTTGTGGGAGGAAGTGAACTGACTCTTTATTGTCCGTGCTGGGAGCCGTTTTCATTGGACTGCGACGGACAAGCAGGTCACATGCTGTAGAGACAGAGTTCTGTTTTCATAGCTGCACAAGGACAGGCTGGGTTTGTGTCGAGGAAATGTATGGGTGTGGCCTGGTGGCCATCAACTTTTCTTTAAGTCGTACAGGTTCTAATCTTTCAGGAAAGCTTTGATGAAACTGCTGTGAGAAAGCTAAACTGTTAATAGACTTTTGTACCTGTTATAAAACATGTTTAATGTAAGTACCTCAGTGCGTGTGGTGACTGGTAGTGAAGAGGGTCCGTTTTCAGCCCCTAAGGCACTGCAGGCCCCGTTGGGTGAACTGGGCCCCGATCCTGGTGCACTGCTGCTGGCTGTGGATTCTGGGGAAGATTCAATTAAACAGACATAAGTTCAAGTGTATACATCATTGACATTATCATTTATAAGCTGTACAGATCTATATATCAACAAAAGTTTTCAACTAAGTATATTTTACCTGCAATTTTCAAGGTAAAAGAATAACATATATATATATATATAATATATACACATACACACACAATTATGTAATCAGATTCCAAAAATTTAGTTTTAAAAATTAAACTTGTAATTACAAGAAGTACTTAAGTACTTGTAATTGAGATTACAGTTACTTTTTATGGATTACATTATTATATATTATTCCCACAATGGCGAATCCCCAAAAATATCAAAATGAATTTTAATTTGTTTATAAAAAAAGATTTATTTAAGTCATTCTATATATATTGCGATTTTTTATGTATTTTAAAATAAATGAATAAATCCAGGCAAAAAAGTGCTGTCAAATCGATTAATCACATCTACCATAAAAGTTTGTGTTTATATAATGTGTGTGTGTATATATTATTAAATTTATATATATCATATATGTGTCTGTGTGTGTGCGTTTCTTTGTATATGTATACACATACATACAGTATATATGTGTATAAATATATGTGTGTATATACAGTATACACACACAGACATATATACAATGTATATACATTTAATAATAATTATACACACACATTTATTATGTAAACACACACTTTTAAGTTAGATGCGATTAACCACGATTAATCGATTTGACAGCACAAAAAAATGCATGTCATGTCATTGATCCATCTCTCTATGGATTTTATGATAAATTGACTGGCAACTGGCGAACAGCAATAGAATGATATCATATTTCGCATCTTTACATAAGATTTACTGGATGACAATCTTGCCACTGTGTTTTTCCAAACCCAACCACCAACTGCTGCCACAGATACATTATAAATATACATAAGCGACTGAAATACCATGGAAAAATCATTCAACCGGCCAAGGCTCCAAACCACATTGGATGGCACTCCGGATTACACCTGCCAGAGCGGCCATTACGTAATAACACTGAGCTTCACAGACAGTGGATGCCAACCAGTAGGATGTCTTATTGTTTATGCCCCAGGTATATTGTCTAATGTGAGATGCATTATGGGACGGCACTCCTACCCAGAAGCTCCAGGGCTCTCTTTTTGAAGGGTGTCATGATGCTCCCCTCCTTCCTCCTGAGAAGTGGGCTGCTCCTCCTCTCTGCAACCTTCTGCTTTAACCTGGACCGCACCTTTAGATTGGGCTCTGAGACTGAAGAGAAAACAGTGACACATTTAAATCAAATATTCCCAATCTAAAATCGACTTTAGATTCTAAGCTTCATTTAGCTAAGTGTTGTCACGGAAATGTTTTGATGTATTTGTAGCTGTGCCTGTTAGTAAGCAGGAGAGGGGAATCCACAGTGTTGTGTAGTAGCATTCCTGTGCTGTGATGTTATCGGTCTGAGATTAGATCTGTGGGCATTTGCAGGCTGTTTTCAAAGATAAGAGTTCCCTCATCACCTGGAGTAAATTAGGCTGAGTAGCACAAAGGTTTGACATACACTGACCATAAAAAAAAAATTGTGAAAAAAATAAAATAAAATAAGAAAGAAAAAAATGTTGGCATGGTGTAATGTTTGAACATAGTAAAATAGTAATATATAATAATAGTTTTTTGGCTCAGTGAGATTTTTTTTATTTTATTTAAAGAAATTAATGCTTTTATACAGCAAGGACATATTAAATTTATTAAAAGTGAAGAGATTTATAATGTTTAAAAACATTACTATTTCAAGTAAGCACTGTTCTTTTTTCAATCTTTATTCTTCAGAGAATCCTAAAAAAAAATGTATCATGGTTTCCACAAAAATTAGTTTTTAACATAACAAATCAAAACAACGTTTTACTGTATTTTAGTAGAACAATTTGTTATTATTAATGCAAATTTGTACAAATCCTTAATTCAGGATTTGAATAATATAACATTTTTAAAAATACTACAATAATAGTCATGGCAACTTCAATTTAGATTATTAAGCCAATTATTAAGATTATTATTAAGCCAATTTTATGGTTTTTAGTTTTTTTTTTTTATAGTGAGTCTCTGTACAGTAGTAATTAAATTAACAGACAACGTTGGCAGATGTTTTGGCAAGTAAAAGTAACATGTCTTCTATGCAAAATCATATTAATTCAAAACATAAAAAAATCGACAATGACTACAATAGAAAAAATATATATATTTACATCATTATATTCAAATTACACCCTATGGAGCATTTTGCCATCATTTAAATACTGTTGAATTATGGAGAAGTGTCTGTTTTGCATGACTGTAATCTACAGGCAAGTGTTTCTAAACATCTCCCTGATGGGAAGTGAGTGAGTAAGTCAGCCACACACATTCAGTGCCTCCCTTTGGAAAACACCCATATCACAACTAGCAGCCAGAAATACCGAAATTTGGTCTCATTATTATGAATGCTGTTTTATTTTTTCCCCCATCAGTTCCCCATTGTGCAGTAGTACCACCCAGTGAGCAAGTTATTATGTTGATCAGTGGTTCTCAACTGGTTTTGTGTCACATTCCCTATATATATATATATATATATATATATATATATAGTCAAACCAAAATGTATTCAGACACTATCAACATTTCTCACATTATCACAGTTTATTTGCTATAGTTTAGAAAATGGTAATAGACAAGAACTCTATCAAATCAGTTTATATTTCACTGGCTTTGGCCATCCTTCTGTAAGACTGTCTCACAAATGAATTAGGTTGAATAGCTGTCAGCTGTTAAATTTAAGTACACAATTAGATAATACCAATGTATGTCAACCAATTACCATGCAATGCTTAATTTTGTTCAGTCTGTGGTGTAAAAAGCAATTAAAGAAAAAACACTCGGTCAGGTCAAAGTGTCTGAATACAATTTTTGGTTCCAAATTTTTATACATTTTACTGGTAGTCCACTGTATGAAGAATTTTTGGGTATAATATGTCATAGTTTACTTTATTTTGCTATCCTCACTTACATAAATGAACTATAGCGTCCTGTACCCACTAGTAAAAAAAATATAAAAAATTATATCTGGTCTCTGAATAATTTTTGGTTTGACTGTATATATATATATATATATATATATATATATATATATATATATATGTGTTGTGTATATATATGTTGTATATATATATATATATATATATATATATATATACAGTCAAACCAAAAATTATTCAGAGACCAGATATAATTTTTTATATTTTTTTCTCATACAAGTCTCATACAAGTCATCCTGTATGGTCATTTACATTTGGTCAACTGTCTTTTTAGGATGGCAACAATACGTTTCTAAAATAAATCAAGATCATAAGACCTTAACTGGAGGGCCGAATGACATAAAGTGGCAAACAAACAATAATACAAAATTTTTTTATCTTGCATAACTGTGATATATATATATATATGTTGTGTATATATATGTTGTATATATATATATATATATATATATATATATCACAGTTATGCAAGATAAACAATTTTTGTATTATTGTTTGTTTGCCACTTTATGTCATTCGGCCCTCCAGTTAAGGTCTTATGATCTTGATTTATTTTAGAAACGTATTGTTGCCATCCTAAAAAGACAGTTGACCAAATGTAAATGACCATACAGGATGACTTGTATGAGCAGTGGGAGTCATGGGAAGACGCAGCTGTAAGTAGTAATCTCAAGGGAAAGAACTGGACCGCAGGCTGGGCTGCTATTTCAGGCCTCTTCAGAAGCAGAGGCAGGACTGTCTGCTCCCATCCAGCAGTGCACTAATGGGATGTAAATCCCGCAAGCGGAGTGGGCTGAGAGCGAACTGCAGGGAGCCCTCTCCAATCCGCCTTGCACCCCACACTGTCCTGATTGCCTTCTATTTTTATTCCGGCGCTACAGCCTGTCACCACGGGAACGCTACCCTATTGCTGTGGAGGTGGAAGAGCGATTGTTGGTGGGTTTAGTAGGAGGCTGTGATCGTGATGCCATGGGAGAACTCATCACTCTACTCCACAGCTTCGCTAAAAACAGTGGTCATCACTCTGTCGGAGAGACAGGCCCGACACCTGCTTGATTTTTCCCCGTGCTGACGTATACGGCCTGGAACTAGATGCCAAGCCAAACAGGAATATGTATGAGGCAAAGACTTAACAGGCCTATAAATCAATCATATTATTACCCTTGAAAGCAGCACTGGAGGGTACACACTGCTGAGTTCTATTTATTGTGTTGTCTCAACTCGAAGATGAGGTTCCCCTCAAAGTTGTGTGGCTTAGCATGTGTCGGACAAGTGTGAGGAGTGTAGCCAATGTGTATGTGTAAAGAGACAAAAAAGATCATCTCTACTAAGATGTGGTAACTAGGATCAATAATTAACAAACACCAAGTGCAAGTGTGAGTAAAAATGTGCGTGAAAATTGGATTCAATAGGTGTGAATAAATTCTAGCCATTTCATTCTTAACCAACGAACAATTGGAAAACGGAATAAAACTCTAGCGTTTGAGCAACCGAACACACATTTTCAACCCATATTGCTCCGTGACGTGTCAACGGTCGCTTTGGCCAGGTGGGATTTATAGCATAGGAGGCGGGACGCTTTAGATTCTAGAGAGCATTTGATTGGACAGAAGATGTGATGAGAAGCTGAAGTCCTCGGTTATGTCATAAAAATCGTTTTGAATGCTTATATCTCCTAAATGGGAATTTTGTCATTGTTTTGGAACACACCAGCTTATTCATAACCTTAAGGCTAACATATTCATACCAAAAGCTAAATAACTTAAATTTTGATTTCAGGGGGCCTTTAAAAGAAGAGCAGAGTCAGACCTTCTAAAGATAACCCATCTGTGCACACACATTATCCTGTCTATGGCCTCTCTGATACTTGTTTCTCTCATTAGTAAAAATACAAACACCTGTTTACCCAGGAGATGAAGGCTTTGTGATGCAACAACACTGCCCTTGCAAACCATATTACTTCATCATTGGATCATTATAAATCATCCCTGGTCTGATGGCCCAAAATATCCACATTTAAGACACACAAACTCCAATCCCTTTCATCTCAGTTGCACCTGCTCTACATGTTTGGTATGTGGGTCATAAGAAGGAGTTTTTTTTTCCCCGTCTTCAATAAGCTGGGCTATTCTTGCCCGCAGCAGTGTCAAGTGCCCCCACACCACACGGATCTTTTCTAGTCCAGAACTTGGCACAAAGAAGATAGGTGGCGGGTAAACAAGCTAATCATGTGATCCTTTTGAGATAAACAGCTTGTTTTTCTTTGACAAGTTTAATCAAGGGTTTTTTTCACAACAGTGAGATCAAACCAAAGCCACATTGAGTTATGTAGATGATACAGCATTGAGGACCCCGGGGAAATTAAGGTTAAAATTACCTCTTGAAAAAGTGTCAGTTATTGTAGCACTCACAAAACAGCCTTGTTTTGGTTCTCTCTACAGCGCTAACCTAAACGTTTGACATATGCCAGTCAAGCATCTCCCATGAAATCCAGGATGTGGAACAACCAGCATCTTTGTGTGGCTCCTGTTGTGTGCATCTACATCTAATTGAGACAGACAGGAAGAGGGGGAGGGGTCCTTACACGGGTGTGACCACATATAGAGTTTGGAATCCAACTAGCAGGAAATACGTTTTAAAAGGTTTAGGCAATGGATAAGATTAACACACATAAAGGACGGGTTATTCCTGACACTTATTTGGCTTTCGGTAGCATATATTAATATGATTTGACAAACATTAAAAGTTAATTCTCTATGAAACGGTTTATTTCCGAAATTTTGTCACTTCAATAAGTTATATTGAAAAATATATAATAACGCATTAAGAAAAACGCCGAATTTGTATTAGAATTTTGTATTTTCGTATTTAAAAAGTCATGTCGTGCAACCAACACGCTGAAACACAGAGACAAAAAACATAAAACAGGCAATTATATCATCGAGTGTCTGTCAAGGTCAAAAAGTCTCTGTGCAAAAATAGTAAAATATTGTTATTGTTAAAAATATATTTTAAAATTAAGATGTGTACACAAAAATACAAGAATATTACTTGATGGTTACACCACATGACATTTTTAGAGTCATTGGGTCTCATTCATGAAACATTCGTAAATATACGAGTAAATATGAGAGTGATTTGCGCGTAAAGAGACCTTCCCGAAAACAAATACTTCGTAAACGTCAGATGTGGTAGTGAAATGTGTGTGTGTGTGTGTGTGTTAATGAATTCCAATCAGTCGTATATGGGACGCGCGTGCACGCTCATTCTCAATTACCATAAATCCCGCCCATTAAATCCGACTGACAACTATATATGGGCATCAAACAAAGGATTTCAACATGTCTTCTCAAAAACGAATGAAAAAGAAAATTTTCTCAGATGCAGAAATCAAAGTTTTATTATCAGAAGTTCATTCAAAACACCACATTTTATTTTCAAGCATAGGCTACATAGTGGCGTATCAGGTCCTAAAAAAAGGAAGCTTGGCAGCATATTACAGATGCAGTTAATGGAGTTTCATCTGTTAATCAAACAGTCCCAGAAGTGAAAAGAAAAACCATATGTAATTACTATATATAATAAAATGCTGTGTAAATATGTACCCGATTAAGGTGAATTAAAATGCAGCCTTAGTTATTAATGAGCAAAACGTTCGGATGTTAATCTCACTACTTACGCGTGGCTGGGAGCAGGTGTAGATTTCTTTCGTACCAGCTAACATTTGGAAAATACGAACATTTTAATGAATCCGAAAATTTACGCCAGAACCACTTTACACACGATTTACACAAAAATTCGTTCTGCTCGTGTTTCATGAATGAGACCCATTAAATTTAAACATTTCGTAAAATGTGTAAAACGTTTTTTTTTTCAAAACCGCACAAACCCAATAAGAGACATTTCTAAAAAAAAAAAAAATTGGCATGTGTTTTAACAAGATTTTCCCTTTCCTTTATCATGGTCTATCAATAATCAATCAATAATATGTTATTGATCTTAATATGTAATAGGGACCAAAGCAGTTCATATTTGTAAGTTTTCCTAACAGCAACAGCTCAGGCCTTTTTTTTCTTTTCTTTTTTTCTTTTTTTGGGACTGCTTTCTCAGCAGGCTGTTTGGATTCCAGAACCTTCCGCTCCTTTTAGTTCTCAGGATATTGGCTGGTTTCAGTGGAGCGAAGCAGAAATTGATGCTGAAACTGGGAGGTTACTGTTGAAAAGCTAAGACAATAAACATGTCTCTTTCATGTGTCCATAAAGAGCTTATTTGAACAGAACAACCTACATAATTACCTTAGATTAGTTTACATTTGGCACACACAGTCTGCATAATTTGGGATTAAACCTCCATTGCCTGATCCCTAAATTACGTAAATACACAACATGCCAACCCATATGGTGAAGCATTTAAGCAGGTATAATTGTTTACCATCATAATTCAAAGGGACACAAAGGGGAAGGAATGTAATGTCATTTCCGTGACTTAACAGCACAGTTATGAACAGTTCGCCCTTTGCAAGAACTCGTGACTGGCCGGCCAAGTGGGAGTCATAACTCACACTAATACTGACTTCCTACGAGACTCCCTCCAACACTGAGTCAACAAACCTGTGGTGTTTTCTTGTGAAAAGTCAAGGATTTTCTAAATTATTAAAGCCTCTTATATAGCTGAAAATTATACACCTTTTAGTGTTTTAGGAAATTTGTGGTTCAGTCGCATGCTATGAGGGAAAGAAATCCTACTGTGGAAATCTATACTCTTCATTTACTGTACTTAAACTATCCATGAAATAATGCAAATACGGGTATTATCTCTCTCAAGGGATCCTGTAATTCTGGGGAAAACACTCTAATCAGAACCCCTCCTTAGTGCAAGAAGCAATGAATTGTGAGCAAAGCTACAAATTAAATATTGTATGTGCAACACACATTTTGGCAATATCACAAAATGATAGTGGGAACGGATTGTGTGACTCCTTTTTTGAGACAGTACAGCTAAATTTTAAAAAATGGATTTTGAGAGGCCAACTTTTAGAAACCTACCTGTCTTCCTCAGAGGAAAGTCGTCCCGGCAGTCCTGTGGGGAGGGCAGGGAGATCTTGTAGGAGGAGGACGCGCCTCCCAAAGGAGGTGAACTTTGCTCCAGAGAGGTGTGATGGGAGGCCCTGAACAGAAAGGAGATGCAAACTGAACTCCTGAACTTACCTCACAGTCATAAATACAGCTGACAGCCCTTATGTGCTCTAGTACCATCCACCTTAGTATCACTTTACTGATTATTAGCTAAAATCAGAATTGTATTACTTTGAAAAATCTGAAAAGTGTTTCCAGTCTTGCTTTATTTATTTTATAAACAATAAGTAGCCTACATTTAACTTTATTTGTATTTAATATTTTAAAACACTACACTTTAAAGTTGGGGGTTTTCCCTAAAAAAACTCTTACTCCTTATTGATAGTAATAAGGTACAGTAGTTGCTGTAGTAGTTATTTTTAGGTATTAGTATGTTAGTAAAATGCATGCTAATAAGCAACTAGTTAATAGTGAATATGTGTGAATAGTGAATCTAAAGTGCTAAATTTTTTAAATATCTATTAATATATCACATGCTTAGACAGTATTTAAATGTTTGTGGTATTTCTGTGCTACATCCATTTAAATTGAAAAGTCTGAAATAACACATTTCAGCTTATTTAAAAAAGCAAATGGTTTGAGGCTTGTGCGGGTTACTTACGTGTACCACATTTTGGAGCCCTGTGTGATTTTCTGGGGGACCCCATTTGACATGCCGTCTTTGGTGGATTTACTCAACAGAAACTCTTGTAGTTTCTGCTTGACCTCAGTGCTGGCCGCTGCACCTGTCAGACCAGGAGACGCACACAGAGAAATCATAAACATCTTGGGGTTTGATCAAATTAATACAATAAAACTGAGACATTCCTGACAGAGCTCAGCTAGGTCTCTGGTTAGAGTCACTGTAAACAGAAAGAATGCTTGCAGAGTTTTGGCTTCATTTCAAGGTCAGAGAAATGATTGTATTACTGCCACTCCCAGACACAGCAGGATCAGCCTCAACTCAAACAATAGCATCTCTCCTACACATTCACCCACACGCTCTTCTCAAAAGCTACAGTTCAGATGCCTATATAGCATTATTGCCTAAATATGTTTGAGCACATTTAAACAAATGAAGGAATATCTCCCTCTTCTGGACAGCAGGAGTGAGGCACCATTCAAGGATGTCATATATCGAACTTCATGAGCAAAAATGAAGTTCTAATTGATCCGTTTATGGGTAAATCTTATGAAACCTGTCCAGAACATTCATATTCAGTCATATTTCCCATTAAAAGTGATTATGTCATGCGTATAGAAAAGGGAGCCTATAGAAATGAAGTCTATTGAAATAACTATCTAATGGTCCAATCCAATTGTATTTTAGTTTTTTACACTATGAGATGACAATTTCACATTTCCCCCCAAAATTTTAATTAATCTGTAATGAAGTAATGATATATTCACTCCTCCCAAATTCTATATATTATTTATGCATATGTATACATATTTGTTGTAAACCCTATATATATATATATATATATATATATATATATACATACATATTAAAGGGTTTACAAATATATAAATATGTATAAACAATATATGTACATAACAATATACTGTCTGTATTCTTTTAGGGAAAATGTAACCTTCATATTCACCCATATCAGTTTGTGCATTTGTTTTATAATATAAACATATTGTTAAAGGTTTAACTAATATTTAAATATATATAAAGTCGCATTGGTCACATTTACCCACATTTTACCCAATTACACACAGACATGTACTTTACCTTTTCCTCTGTTATTTTTGATGTTCAATAACTTTTACCCTCTATTATATGTACTTTTTAATGTCATTTTGTTACATTTTCCTTTTTTTTTTAAACAAATCTAAACTGGCGTACAGTTCAGATCTAGCCGACAAGATATAGTCGTTTTTTGTTGTCAGTTTCATCCTGTGTTGATCAACACCTTGAACATGTAAAAGACCCAGACGTCATTTGACTGATGCCATTTTGATGTCATTAGATACAGACAGGTTGTGGAGTGTTTGAGTGTTGTGTGGGTGATCGTGATGATGAGCTCTTACTCTCTCTGCTCCGCTCTCTGTTGCGGAGGACCAGGACTTGTTGTTCACGCCGATGCCTCTCCAGTTCTCTCTCCTGACTCTGTAGCTCTAGTTTCCTCTCTTTCTCCAGCTGCTCCTGTTGTTGCTTCATGACATGTAGTTCCTGCTGCAACTGAGAGGCAGATGTTTATTACACATTTATTTATCTAGTCAGACTGTATGGTTGTATTGCACTTCTTGCTTTTTGCGTTGTATCAACTTAGTATGTCAATAGGGTTGTGTTGTTACCTTCAAATGCTCCTGTATCTGTGCCTGGTGCTGGCGAACCAGGTTCTCGTGCTGTTTCTGGAACTCACTGATGAGTAACTGTTTCTGAATCTGCTGCTGCTTCTGAATAAGGAGCAGCTCTTGTTGAAGTTGTCTTTCCCACACAATGGGGTCCGAAGCAGAACCCTGCATCCTAACGTCTGTACGCAAGTCCAACGGGGAGCCTGGATCAAGAGCCAGTGGAACCTCTGGCTTAATGTCCACTGAGAAAAAAAAGGGGTGAGAATGCAAGGATTTAGTACAGATGTCTTTATATGTTTTGAAGGGTTATTATTATTAATCATTCAGAGATATTGTAATGATCAGGTATGACATTCTTTAGACATATTACAAACTTTTTTTGACATGTGGTGCAACCAAAAAAGTCATGTGGTCCAAACAACATGCATTAAAATATCAGAAAATTTGGCATTTTTTAATGGCAAGGCAAGAATGCAAAATGCCATGTGGTGTAACTTTTTTTCAAGGTAACTTTTAACCTTGACAAATATATTTTAAAAATATATAAAATATAATAATGTGAATATATATATAAAATATGAAAATAGTGATTAAAATGTGTACACTCACAAGTATTCAAGATATTAGGAAAATATGCTACTACTTTTTCACTTGATAGTTACACCACATGACATTTTTAGAGACATTACAATGTAAAATTGAAAAAAATCTAAAACGTATGAACAACATGCATTCAAGGAGTACATTTCTAAACACTTTGCAGAATTGCGAGATATAAAGTCAGAATTGCGTGATATAAAGTTGCACTTGTGTGTAATAAAATCAGAACATTTTTGTTTTTTGCGAGTTTTTTTATTTTGATTTTTGCGAGTTTATATCTCGCAATTCTGAGATAAAAAGTCAGAATTGCGAGATGTAAACTCGCAATTGTGAGAGAAAAAAAGTCAGAATTGTGAGATAAAGTCGCAATTACCTTTTTTATTTTTTATTCTGTGGAGGAAACAAGCTTCCATAAAAAATTCGCTTTAGTTATGTTCAGTAAAAAATTAAGTCAAGTTGGGAAAATTGCTCTAACAATATTATTTGTCATTATATTAATGTAATTATGGTTACAGTTGTGGTGTAGAGTGATTTTTAAAACTTATGATTGTAGTTATAACTTTTTATATAATTGGCCTTAAGCAACCAACTACATCTCAAAGTCATCAAGAATGTATGGCCCCATAGGAGCTTCTCTGATACAGCATGCAGAGATACAGTAGAGAGAGTGAAGGAACTCTATTTTTATTTTTATTTTTTGCAGTAGTGTGTATATAAGAATCCCATCACGTATAATTCCAAAGGTTATTACTAGCCATGATTTGGTCCAATGTGTACTGACTCCTCTGGTTTGAAAGGAGACTGCAGTGCCACAGTTTGTTATGTATGTCACAACATAGTTGTGATGTTTGTGTTCCTGCCTTTTATTCCCCCGCCGTTCTCCCCCCTTAGAGCCATCATCACACCTTCACCATTATGGAAAATTGCTGCTGTAGTCTTCAAGCTGCGCCTCATTACAAGTAATACACCGGGTACAAAAAGCAGAGGACACCCCTAAGGCCCCAAGAACTATATCCAACAGAGTGAAAATCAATAGCAAGCCTGAAACACAGAGGAGATGTTTATCATAAGAGAATGTGTCTCTTCTGAAAGACGAAAAGCAATTACTTAGAGATGGGGTTTGGAAAGTGCACGTACGGACAGAATGTTCTATGGGTGTGGAGAAGAAAGACAAAGAAGTTTACAGAGAGGCTTGTCAAGATGTACTTATGATTCAGTGAATCTAGGTTCCACATTTAGGAAAAGTACTCGCTGAAGTGGTTGTTACACAATTGGGAATGATGTAACATCAGGAAGCCCCGCACAGAAAACAATTCACTTTAAGATCATCTGAGTAAGCAAGTGTCTGGAAACATGATTAAGTCAAATAGGTTTTCCTCTTAGTCAACATGATGGATTAGTTGGCTAGTTTTTAATGAGAGTTTTAGTACACAATGTCAATGGCTGATAAACTGCACAGAATCGATAACTGAGAATATGGTTTCAGGTTAAAAAAAAATTGATCACTCTCTTTCTTCTGTATAGAACACAAAAGAAGATATTTTGAAAAATGTCTGATTTATTTTTTGTCTGTGCTGTGTCAATGTTGTTGGTCCCGTCTTTGATTATGTAAATTGAACACTTGAAATATTATTTAAAATATCTTCTTTTGTGATAGACAGATAAACTGAACAGATCGTTTTTTTTATTCAAATAAACTTAATTTACTGTGTTAATCCAATTGATTTGTCCAAAGTATTTGAATTGACTAAATAAATAAATAAATAAAGTTACTGAAAAGTTATTGAAGTTAAGTTTTGGGAGTAAGTAAAACTCAAAGTAGTCAGTGCAGAAAAAAAAAGCAACATGGCATCATGACTTTGCGTAAACATACACGCCACTTTCAAGTCAAGTGGCGTGTTATCTATACGCATTTTGAGCTATCCGCGTGTATGTCCACGCCGAAACGAACCGTCATCTTTTGCGTGTATGTGTACGCCGTTAAATGTCCGAGTGATTCCGCGTGTAAATGTCCGAGTGAAACGAAGCAAAATGTAGATCTACATCTGGGGAGCGATATTTTTTTTCCTATAGGATGGTAGGGGAACACTCATAAATGGTATTAACCCCAGTGACGGGTAGGTTTAGGGACGGGGTTGGGGTAGGTCAAATATTTATATACAGTAATGTAACGTTAAGTCAACGGCGTTGATAAACACGCTGTAAAGCGATTATGCGTGTTGATAGCACGCCAAAAATGGAAATACGAATTGGCGTGTCATACATACGCCATTTCATGAGATCAGTCTGAAAAAAAGATACAAAATATAGGCCTACATGTAATGATTTGAGGACATTTACAGTGCAGACAGACATAAATAGAACAAATGATAGAATGATGAGATAGATTGATAGATTGATAGATAGATAGATAGATAGATAGATAGATAGATAGATAGATAGATAGATAGATAGATAGATAGATAGATAGATAGACAGATAGACAGACAGATAGTATTTTAGTAAACACACTAGATGCAAGAGACTAGATTAATTAGCTATGTATCTTTAATCCTCAGAAAGCTTGTTATTGGCATAACACACTCCCACCTGTTCAGTGCTCACACACGCACACACACAAAGAGGAAAAGCCTTTAAAGCATGAATTCTATCCATGAACCAGTGTCTCTTAAGCCTAGAATATTCCCCTAATGAGTTGCCATAGCAAGGCAATTATTGTGACACACGCAGCAATTCACACCTTAATGGTGAAGCATTTCTGTGCTTGTTTGATTGAACATAATGTTCTTCACCATCATCAAAAATGTCTGCATGCGCAACCGCTGATTATAAATAGCAACATAAAAGCAAGTGGTGCAATCTTAGACTATGACAAAACGCACACCCAATCCACCACCCAAACCGGCTGCCATGGCAACACTGGCGACATCATAACGACTCCTCTTCCTGCAGATATTGAGCTGCGCTGTATGGTGTCTCCTCCCCGAGAGCACCCATGGATATTATATCATCCCTTATATAAGACAGAAACATACACACACACACACACACACACACACATGCTCCCTCTTTCTGTCGACACTCATACACGTCAGCTATGCCTGTCAGCTCCAGTAGAGCTCGAAGCAAGCGTTTGAAGCCAACTTCTGGGTGTTTAGCAAAAATTCACCTTGGTTTGTTGTCGTGACGGCACTTCTTGGAAAAGAGTTTGAAGAGACATTTGCGGCTCTCTGTAGTGAGGACCCTAAGCATCCTGGAATGATGGGGGGAATATTAATTCTGACTTGAGAGAGCTCTTCACAAAGAGCAGCCTGTTACAGCACTCATGGAGTCAGCCAATGAGCTTCAACAATGAGTCACAGGCATTGGGCTCGCTGCCCTAATTGAGCTAAAAATAGCCTCAAAAACACCTGCTGGCTTGGAGCACTTGCCACGGTGATATCTCATTTATCTCATGTTTCCCTGCTTGCCCTCCCCGCCACCGTCGTTAAAAAGATACACTTTGATCGACCATCCAACCAAGCTCTCGGTGAAGAAACCTCAGGTCAACTCAGCAGGTAGCAGGCGGTTTAGAGATTAAGAATGGCCAGGTTAGACCAAATGGCCCTCTGGATAACACAACTTAACCCTGTTCCAGGCAGCGCGACATCATTGTGACACATTGTTGGAAAGAGAAGCTTTGACGTCATCGAAGGTCAAAAGACTTCTTCTAATGTGAACTATTAGGTCTAGGGATGGAAACTGTATTGAAATGAATGATTCCAGTTTTGATTCCTCATCATGGTTCTGGTTCCTCAACAGTTACATATACCATTCTTTTAATACTTTTTAGGAATAAATATTTAGGGGGGGGGGGGAATGAAATAAATTAATTAATAAATGTCAAACAATTCTTGCAAAAGGTGATTGGACTTTTTACACTGTAAAACTGTACATTTTTAAGTACAATCAACTTGGATGTTTAAGTCATTTCAACTTAGATTACATTAAACTGACCTAAAAAATGAGTTGAATCTTGTATAACGGTATAATAAAAAGTAAATTGATGAGACACACACAACTTATTTTGATGAGTTAAAGCAATGTAAAAACAAATGTTGTCATAACTTATTGATATATATTTTTACAGTGTTTTTTTCTTGAGAAAACACAAAAACTATGCAATAATACATCATAATTGTGCATTAAACAGCAATAGTAAACCAATAAAAAAATGTGGTAAACATATTTTATTATTTTTTTCTGTTTTTCTTTTTTTATTACTGACAAAACACAAAATGTGTAGGCTATCTAAACACATTGTCATATGAACAACCAGCCAGTTACTACACTGGGTTACACTTTATATTAAGGAGACGTTGTTACAGTGTAATTACATAATTAAGTACTAAGTAATATTAATTAATTACATGTACTTACTGTAGGGTTGAGGTTAGGGTTAAGGTTTGGTTTAGGGTTAGTTGCATGTAATTATCCATAATTTACTGTTATTACTATAGTAAATAAAGTGTTTTAATTAACTCATAAGAACCGACTCATGATACTCATTTGTTTGGGAATCATACTTCACTGTTTGCACTGAATGTTACTGAGGGTAACATTTCCTTTGCGTTTTTCGCGTACAGATGACAACGTTGTTAAAACAATCCCAGATCTGCAAAAATGACTAAAAACGCTGTAGGCCTATTATGCTGCCAGGCCAGTAGTTGGCAATGTCACTTGTCACGCTAAAAAAACACTACGCGCCAATAGACTGAACACGTAATACACATGCAAAAAATTGTGCATGACGTCACCGTTTTCACAAATTCGCATTTTTGTACAGTATCGTTTTCAGAAACTTGCACTTTGAAACCCGTTTTTAAAAGTTTGTTTTCAGGCCCCCAAAATGCTGTTGTCGTGTGAATGAACTGCCAAAACGCATAAAACTGACTCACTACGAGTCATTCGTTTGTGAATCAGACTACACTGGTTGCCCTGATTGTTTTGATTCGCTATTCACTTCGTTCAGGAGTCGCACTACACTGGTCGCGCTGGTTGTTTCATGCTGTAGATTTTCATGCACTGTTCAGGAAACTTCGGCTGTGTTTTAGTACAGTATCGCCATGTTAATTTTTAGTACAGAAAGCATGTTTTAGACCATTTAGCGAACCGAATATCAACCGTTTCTGTCATTGGATTAGGTCGATTGATTGAATCCACTGTGCTTTCATAATTTATTTTTAAATAAACGTAGTAAATGAAGCAACAGGTTGGATGCTGTAGAACCGCAATGACGTGCATGTTTTTCATTCTATTTTATTTGTCAACAAGGCACTTGTAGAGAGTACAGTGGGAAGCGGTCCATTATTGCATCACCTGACATCATCACTAAATCAATGTTATGAGACAAAACATGCTCACACCTTGTATTTTGGCCTCGAGCCTTCGAGAGAACATGCAATGAAGCCAAGAAGAGCTGTTGATGTATTAACGCCAGTTGAGCTGAAAAGAGACGCAAACCAGCAGTAACTGGGCTAAATATAACTGCATTTCTGAGCACACTCTTAATATAGGGAATGTGTGAAAGACTGTCAAACGTGTGGAGCCATCTGGTAATTTTAACTCGGGCAAAAATAAAAGCACCCCGTCAAATTTATGTAAGCTATTGGGCGGCCCGCTCCCACCCTTAACCCCCCACCACAAACATTTCAAGCACCTTAGCTTTCATGAACTGTTTCCTTTAGTTGTGGTTTCACTTATGAATTCTCAACTGAACGGTATGACATGAGAGGAGAATTGTGGTGCAGATGTGGCACTGAATCAGTAAACACAAGTTCGAAGACCGTAAAAGCACCCTGTTTTATTTTTTAGCAGGAAGGGATGACAAGCATCCTGGCCTGTGTCCAAACGGTTCCCTTTCCCCCAGAGGGCCAGACTCAAGGGATATGGTGACACATCTGCTCTACTACATTTCCCATAATCCCTTGAGCAATGCATTTCTCATAGACTCATGTTTCTCATTACTGTTGATTACAGAGATAATAAAAGCGTCGAGTTTGTAGTGCTGCATCCAGCTACAAAACCAAACCACCCACACACCGTTAAGTAAAAACGTACTAAATTAGACTCTTAATGAACCATCTATACATGACACTTTTTATTGGGAGAAATGTGTCACACAATGATTTGCTACCTTATAATTTGAAAGGAAATATACTTAAGTTTAATTTGGCTTGACAGAGTCAGTGGTAATGTTGAATACGAATACCTAAATTAAATTACATGGTTCATGACATTTAAGAAAAAATAATAATGCATAAATGCTCATATTTTAGTATGCTTCAAATGCTGCCTATGTTAACCTTTCTTGTAGTGAGGCACAGTTAAATGTAAATCTATTTTTTAACCTCTGTTGTCAGTAACAGTTTTTTTTTGTGTTGGGGGGGGGGTGGAGATACGGTATGTTTCTTAGCAAAAACAGGGTGATGCTTTTTTGGCTGTATATGCTGCGGTGACTGAGTGCTCATTACGGCTGATGTTATTCTGAGCTGCAGGCGTGTCTAAAGCAGGAAACGCTGCTGTATTTTTAAGTAGAAGCTTATTCCTCACAGCAAAAACAGGACAGGGGGAATCCAGATCATCCCATTCAGCGAAAAAGATGTTTTCGGGTATATTTTTGGATGCATTATAAAATATGGGGGGGGAGGAAATTCCACAAAAAAAGATCAGAAAAATATACTGGTAAAATATAAGTGTATAAAATATAAATTACTTTTCCTGGTGTATTTAAAAATAGCCTTCCCCCGACATGCATTGTACATTTTAATTCGATATTTGAGGGTTTAAATAAAATATATTTCAACAAAACATATTTTCATTACATATACATACATATATACATACACACACACACACACACAAATGTTGGGTTTCCATGTTTTATGGGGAAATTCAGACATAATGTTTTTTTTTTTTTTACAGTACAAACTGTAAAACAAAAAAATCTGGGATTACTATCCTTGTGGGGACATTTTAGGAAATACCTAAATCACACACACACACACACAAATATATTTTCCTAGAAACTCTGAGAAAAATTGGTAAACCAATCAAAACCACTTATTGCAATAATCTAAATCTTAAAAACATAAAAAGGCACATAGCACATAAAGCTCACGTTTAAGAAATGTGATCACATCCATAACATTAAGCATCAGTGAGAGAGTCATTCCACTCATAATGTTGCATATTACATTCATAATAACAGCCCAACAAAATGTTTAATTTTCCACTGTATAGTTCTCCATAGACCACATGATCACATCACTTGCTTATCACTGTCATTAGCATAATCCAAAACTCATTTTTTAAAGTAAAATAACCTGGGGTCATAGATGGCTACAGATAAAAACAACAAGATGATGCATGAACAGCCATTCATTTTATTCAGAAATATATTAAAAACCACAAGGATGGCAAACTGCACAAATCATTTAATTTTCACTAATTATCACCTACATTAAGGGACTTCTTGCTCTGTGAGCATAAAATTGCTGCAAGTGTATTAGAACAGATTTATGAGTTCTTTACACTTGAGACACTGTGTTTTGTTTGCGCTGAAATAGACAAGTCAAATAAACTCCAAAATATTTTCCTCCAACGCTGGCTGACACAAGATGATTTTCACCTGTTCATTCAATATATTTTGTTGATTCAACGCAATATTTAGCCCTCTGAAGTGTTTGCTTTAATCCACATAATCAGAATGACTGTAACATTTGTTCGAAGACTAGCTTCAATGGTTTAAAACTGACAGTGAGCGTACATTAGCATTACAATAAACATCTTCCGACAGCAGCATTGCTCCCATAGATTTCTGCCTCGACTCTTGATCACATATATTCAAAAAGCTTGAGTTAGTGTTACAGAATAAATCCTTAAGTCTGCACTCTTAAGAAATACGTAACTTGCAACCAATTTGCCTCAGTTACCAAAACACAGTTCATCTGACCGTTGATCACACAGTGAAAAGATCACAATGTTATGAGAACTACTTCAGATAGGCTACTCTGCACTCTTTGAATTTTGCAGCGATGCTATTTGCATCGAGCAGAACGACAGAAATGAAACACAAAAAGAAGAAACAGTCTTTTTTTAAAACAAGTAGACCCTCGTTAACAATAACAGATTTAAACCCGACTGCATATCACATGACGGTGAAAAACTCTCTGTTAATAACTGTTCCACTGTTAGGTTATATTAAGAGTATGTGGAGATGGTATGATGGCGAAGCGCCACGGTGGCTAATCTTAGCACGCTAATGCTATAAGCTGAAAATAACATACTAATAATAGCTGACCCATAGAGCGTGCAACAGGCCTGCCTGCCTCACTCGGGTGGCTGTTGTTTAACCACATTCTTCTGTATAATGCCTCGCATGCCTGTAAAGGGCTTTCACTAGACAGATGAGCATTAATTGAATTGTTTGGTATCAGAGTTTTGATGGGTGGAACGGGACGCCCTACTGACCTGGTTGGTTGGATTTAGCCTCCTAACAGGTTGCTCCGCTGAGCCTTATTGAAGACGTCAGCTCAGTCTTTCTCGTCTTTGTGCACAGTACACGAAAATGAGGTTTTGAATAAAAAGGGCTCTATATAGAACCCTAGGTTTCTTGACTCATTTTGTGAAAAGAAAGTTTCTATATAAGGAGAAATGTCTGTGTATTACTTTCATGTTTAATGGGGTATTTCATTTTTTTTTCTAGTCATAAAGTATGCTTCATTCATAATATTTAATTAAAATGGATAATTAATGAAAACCAAATTAATTAAATCCATAAAGTGATGGGAACCCCTAAAAGGTTCTATCTATGAAGTGCCTGACAGAACCCTTTAAGGTTCTATATAAAACCTTTTTTTTTCTAACAGTGTATATTTAGAACGCCGGGATTGCAACTACGCTTGTGCTGACTGCTGATTAAAAAATTCAGTGAAATTTCAGCCATGTTGCAACAAAGCTGAAATAGGCAGACGATCTCCTGCGGTTCTCCAATGATACGTGCAAGAGAGAAAAATCAGAGGTGAAGCAATCCCCTCCACCCTTCTTTCAGGAACTGACATGACTCCATCTGTCTTCTTATTATACAATACATGCACACACCCCCCACCCCCAATTCACCCCAACTTTCATATCATGGATTTCCCAGAACACCACATTCTGAACCGGTCAGAGGTTGTGAGAGCAGATTTCTGGCAGCAACCGCAAGTCAGAAACAACAGCAAAGAGCAAAAATGAGTCACGCTCAAATTTTAGACAATAAAGCAAACACACACTCGCTCAGTGATGTCAGACCCGAGCTCTCGGCAAACAGTGTCAGGTCACAAATAGAACGGGTTGATTGTCTTTGGCAAATGCAAAAAGTAACGTGCCTTTCATGTTGACAGCGTATTTCTCAGGAAGTTTCCTCTCTCCTGAATTAAAGGCTAAAGTCGCATAACATCCTGTATGCGTTCTGTTTTCATGCCCATTATAACCTACGCTTTCTGCCGAAATGACGTCTGACGGGATAATTACACATACCTCAAGCCGCCTCCCTGTTATTTTAGTGATTTAAGGTTAAACCAACTAATATGCATCCACAGAACGCTGCTCTCCTGAAAACTTTCCCCTCAGATATCATAACAGCATCAAAAACACAATCTTACAGTCCTCAAAATCTTGCAACCCAGCAGAATGAAACTCTCTTGATGATGCTGCCACAAGTTTAGGATGTGATCCTTGTCATCTCAATACAGAAAATACTGACAGAGATCTAAAAACCAGTCACCTGAGTTGTTGACGTTGTGCATATCAGCGTTGTGAGGGGTCAGAGGCAGCCGGTGTTTCCCGATGCCGTCTGCAGAGAAACAAGAGTCGGCCTCGTAAATGGTCTGGAGCATTAGTACTTCAGTTAGCAGCACATCGTCTGCCAGCCCTGCTCTTCCTGTGTTGCTGTCAGCTTGTCCCCTCCTCTTCTCTCGGTCTCTCTCTGTGTGTTTGTCTCTCTCTCTCTCTCTCTCTCTCTCAAAAGATACCAAGGAACATTCGCCCCTGCCTCCTCCTCCTCCTCCTCTTAAGCGACACCCGAAGAGTGACAGAGCTCTCCCTCACTAACACTAAAAAGCTTCACTCCTCCTCTGCTCTGCTCATCTCCTCTCTTCGATCCTTCTCCAGTCGACACCTAAGTGGCTCTGAGAATCAGCAGGAGAGTCTCTCACACTCTCTGCGCTCTGCCTTCCTCTTGCCCCGACAAAACCGCTTGTTATTTTCTCTCCGATGTGTCAGATTCACTGTTTTCGGTCCTCCCTCCCTCTCAAACAGTTTTTTTTTTTTTTTTTTTTGTCCTCCAAGGTGGCTCTCCGCTTCTTCAGAGTTGCAGCTCCTGTTTCTATCTCTCTCCCTCTCGTTTTCCGTCAAGTTGCTTGCTGCAGAGAGGAGGAGGCTGATTTGCATGTGAATCAACAAGAGCATGGCCCACAGGTGACAGAAATAGAACAATGGCCGGCTCGGGCTATAAATAGGTCAGGCGCGGTGCGGGGATTGGAGCAGCATTGATGCGTTTAAAAATACCACACCAAACACAGCTGTGGCCCTCATCTACAGCCAGAAGGCATGTCTCTGTGTCTATCTCTCTTTCCGTTTTAGTATGCTGTCACTCTTTATCTCTTTTCTCATTTTCTTTCTCGCTCCATCTCTCTTCTATTATCGTGCTTCTGGCCTCCATAAAAAGACACACTACCAGTTTTTTCCTGCAGATATAAATATAACCTCCCTGCATTTTGCTTGACATGTTGCTGCTGCTCTGAGCCGCAGCGCTGACACTCTCGCAGGGGTTCTGTGCTTGAGAACAATATATAGTACATTTCAGATCTTGCATTCAATGCCATGCTTGGTGTTGATTAAAATATGAATGTGCATGTTGCATAAGGAACTGCAAAGGCACAACATGGCAATACATATCCACTCTATTTATAACAAAACATATTTTATAGCCTGATACTAGTGGTTTTCAAACTGTTCTGGACCCGCTTGGGTTCCCTTCCTAAAATATAAAGGCAGCTGTATATTTTCATGTATAAGATTTGTGAAAACAGATGTTAAATAATTGAAATTAAATATGAAATCATATTTTTAAAATATTAAATAAAATTGCATCACTGTTTTCAAAATTAAATAATCAGCTTTAATACTATTATTATACTTTTTATTGTATTGTACTTTTAAAAATATTCTCTTCACATTTTATTATTATCATAATTGTTAACATCTTAACTTTGACAGCCATGAAAATATTTTATATATGATATATTTTTTTTTTATTGAAACATATATATAAAATAGGGATAAGTGATGAGGGGAAAAGATTAAAATGGGAAGAAAAATTATATTTAGATGGTTTCGCATTCTCCTCTACAAATGTTTAATGTTCCCAAACTTTATGTTCGCTCACAAAATTGCTGTGCTCCCCAGAAAACCTTGCCTTTTGAGATAGAAATATGAGGTGGGAAGAACAATATTTTAGCGAACAAATGCAAAAGATTTGCAAGCGAATGCTGTTTCTCTGCGAAATGAGAATGCAAAAGTCTTGCGAACAAACGCAAAAGCATTGAAAGATTTTTCAACCCATCTTATATTTTTCATCACCTTCCCCTTAAAGCAGAAGTGGGGAATGTTGATCCTGGAGGGCCACTGTCCTGCAGAGTTTAGCTCCAACCCTGAAAAAAACATTCAGCTGCCTGTAACTTTAGTAATCCTGAAGACCTTGATTAGCTTCAGGTGTGTTTGATTAGGGTTGGAGCTAAACTCTGCAGGACAGTGGCCCTCCAGGATCAATGTTCCCCACCCCTGCCTTAGAGGCTTCGTAGAACCTTTAGTTTTGACTTCCACAAAGTTCTTTAAAAACACATCAACACACTGACCTGAAGAACCATTAATGAAACACCAAGAACTTTAACCACTAAAGAACCATATATGAACTCAAGAACCCAATACAGCCAAAAATGGATCTTGATAAGAGAGGGTTTCTTGAACCTGAGGTTCTGCACTGTATGCAATATTTCATTGCTAAGAGAGAACTACTTTTATTGCCAAGTACAGTTCTCAGGAGAACACATTCTTTCCTAGCTTGTGTAAACACTAACGCACATCGGTCTAAGCTGAATTTGTTTAGCTTGTGTTTGTGGTCATTTGTGGAGCAGGTAGGGTGTATATTGAGGCCAGTGTTGCTCTTCAGGAGGGATTTCCCAGCTGGCCAAATGTGTTTAAGATGAACTGGTAGCTCAGAGCACACAGGGAGAGCCATCTGTGTGACAGTCAAACTTTATTTAAAACTCTCACTCCAATCCCTTCTGTTGTCACACTGCTCTGAACTCTAAACCATATTTTGCTTTATTGTAATAATAACTTTTCCTAATATTTTTTTTTTTAGACAAAACTGATTCTCCTGACATTAACAATTTAGAAAATCCAGTTTTGCATATTTCACTTCCTCATTAGATATGCAATCTTTTTATATTGATGCTATTGTTCACTTATTAAAAATATTTCCAGCACTGCCAATAACTCCACCAACATGAAATTTGATGCTGTGTTGGAATTTCTTATCACTTTCATCTTCCATTTCATTTTGTCTCAAGATTTAGGATGCATCCCCATGCACCAGCCTACTACACGCGACGCGCGATAAAATGTATCTTTTCCATGTTAATCAGAGTTTTTGTCCTAACCAGCCGCGACGGCGACACGCGACGATTCTATTTTAGAAACAGTTTCTATTTTTCTGCGACGTCGCACTGGAACAACAAACACAAAGTGTGCCAATGATAATCTCTCAGGTACTGTTTATGCTCTTTATTTAATGTTAAAAGCGTGTAATGTGACTTTGAATAGATCCCAGCTTTGTAGCTGTAAAAGCAACAATGGATAATTGACCTCAGATCTTGAAATTAAAGGTGCCCTAGAATGTGAAATTGAATTTATGTTAGCATAGTTAAATAACAAGAGTTCAGTACATGGACATGACATACAGTGAGTCTCAAACACCATTGTTTTCTCCTTCTTAGTTAAATCTCGTTTTTGAAAAACACCCCTGAAAAACAGGCGAATCTCAGCCTACCCGACTGTGACGCAACAGTCGGGATCATTAATATGTACGCCTCCAAATATTTGCATATGCCAGCCCTCAATGCCAGGCGGAACTGCGCAGCCGAAGCATGGCAGTTGCTCAGTGTGGATGTACACATGAACACAAAAGTATTTTTTAGTTCCTTCATCTGAGCCTCTGGAGAAACAATGGGTTAATTTTATTTTCTCTGGAAATTTCCAAACATTTCACCGACTGTTTCCTCAACTTGGGCCAATACAGAGCTGGCCTCGGATCGAGCTACCAAGCAACACTTTCTGATGTGTAATTGTTCAAGTTCAGTAATCTTTCTCTCAAAATCGTTCAATACTGTTTATGCATCAGTAAGTCAAGCCAGTGACTAAAATATCAACTTCACATCGTTTCTTTTAGTAGGATGAAAATAATCGTATTTAAATTGTGAACAAATTATATACAGAAAGCGATCAAAGAACAATCTTTCCACACAGCGCGAGTTTATCTGGACACTTGCCAAACTCGTAATGAAATCAATGGCTACTCTCTGGTGCTGTGCACTACTGTGCACTACTCTCTGGTGCTGTGCACGTTACTGCACAACGAAGCTCTTACTGTAAATAATCGTATTTAAATTGTGAACAAATTATATACAGAAAGCGATCAAAGAACAATCTTTCCACACAGCGCGAGTTTATCTGGACACTTGCCAAACTCGTAATGAAATCAATCGGCTACTCTCTGGTGCTGTGCACTACTGTGCACTACTCTCTGGTGCTGTGCACGTTACTGCACAACGAAGCTCTTACTGTATTTACATCATCGTGTTTGCATTGGTGAAAGCATTAGAGAGAGTGCAGAAACTGCTTTGCAATGATAAGATCTTCATTCTCGCGATCAACACACTGTCATCTGCTCAATGCTCATCACGGCAACATTTTATGGGATGGGAATAGATCTAAATACTTTAAAAACATCTCACGATTCGTTAATCTCGATAGCTGTTATAGTAAAAACGTATAATAGCAGTAGTAAAAGTATTCGAGAGAGTTTCACATGTAATGCGTAGCAATTTCATATGCAAGCATGTCAGCCAATCACAGCAGTGGCCGCGGTTACACTGAATCCCACAGCAGACACGCCCCTTCAAACAGAGTGTTCAAATCAGAGGCTAAAAGCAGGCTAGGAAAAATGCCATTTATTTCTAAATTATGATTGTTTTTGATCTAAAAAACATACTAACATTATAAGGGCAACCCAGGAAACATTATAAAATAATTTAAAAAAACATTCTAGGGCACCTTTAAACAAATGGAAACAAGAAACGTTCATACTGTGAACAAACAAGTGTATTATTTGACAAAGATTGTTTTAGTAACTCAGTAGCCTATGTATTTGAATAATGTTTAAATGGTGTAATATTTGTGAATTTGAGTAGCCTACTTATCCATTTTCTTGCGATTTCCGTCAAGATTCGGCTACTCTCTGGTGCTGTGCACTTGCCGCGAGACTCCGCCCACACGCTGTTCTGATTGGCTGTGGGTTATGATTGATTTTTACGCATCTCGCAGTCGCCTCTAGTGTGAACATACAAATTATTTGTCGCTGGAATCGTATCGCATCGCGTCTGGTTAGGACACGGTGTTAGGCTTCTTGAGGTTTTTTTTTTTTTTTTTTTACACAAAACTTACTTACAGCGAGAAAAATAAAGTAATAATGATGGAAATCTTTTTATAGTAGAAATCCTACTAGAAATCACAGCTAAAAAGTTCAGTAGACTTTAATTGCATTAAAGCAGATAATATAGCCAAAGCATTTACAATTTGGGCCAAACCAGCACCACAAAAATATTTGAATTGTCTGATACAGTAAAACAAACTGACTCATAGATGAACCATATTAAAAGCTTCCTCTTCATGAAGGTCATATTTGTTATTTTTGCACCATCATCAGACTTCAGAGGCAAATGTCTTATTACTTTCGTAGGGTACATTTTATTGTCCTTCCAAGTTCCAATGCAAAACACACTTGTGAAACTACAAATTTTGTCAAAATTAAGTTATGACTGAAAGGAGGTTAAGGCTTGGTCACATTAGTGAAACTTTGGCAAAATGGACTATGTTATAGTTAATGAAACGCAAGGATGTGCCTCCTTAATGGGGGGATATGTCACAGGGGATGTGGGTTCTTTTTTTGTTTGTGTGATTTTGCACTAGTTTAGAACAGTTTTCTTGTGTTTTCAGTTAAGTTACCTTGGTTATTCCTTGTTTGATTATCGTTTGCACCTGATGTAATTCGTTTGGTCTGTGTATTTAAGCTGTTTCTTTAAGTTAGTTCACTGTCAGTACTTGTCACGTTTACCTTGTTCTGTTGTCGTTTTCTAGTTCTGAGTTCGTCCTGAGTTCAATGTTGAATCTTTAAAATGCTGCATTTAGATCCTGCACTCACTCATCTTTATTGCAACCATTGGTGAAAGAGAGGAAAGAAAGCTGTACCCTAGCAAGTTGATTTGCTGATAAACATCTTTCAGCAAATCAGCTGCAATGTATTGACAATAACTTCCACACTCAGTGGTGCTCTCGGGTTATCTTTATATATTTGTATATACTATATGTAGGCCCACCAAATAACTCCTTTCCCAGTCTGAAGCTTAAAAGCATCTGGTCACCCAAACGCTAAGTGCTAATCATGCTAAAAGCAATGATGACCATCTCATAACACCGAGCATTTAAAGAGGTGGGTTTCACTTCCTCAAGCATAATGGCTAATGATTTTTTTTAGGATGAGCTCAAGGGGAGTTTGAAACAAGCATGCTTGGAAAAGGTTACTGATATAAGTAAATATTATAGCAAGAGCTTAAGTACCTGTAACTCAAGTAATTAATGGCATAAGCATGTATCTATAAATAGCGCAAAAAATATATATACAGCAGTCTGACCTCTTTATGAACTCACTGAGCTAGTCAGTTAATGGCACTTTCTACTACAGACATACACATTTAATCAACTGCACTATACAGGAAGGTTACTATCCAAGACAACCAATTGATTAATCTATGCTCTGACTGGGTATCAAGAACTGGTTCCACTTTAAAACCAGTTCTAAATTTCCAAGAACCATGGATTCGATAAGACACGCATTTCGATTCTGCTTATCGTTTCAGTATGTGTACATTTTAATGTAATTTTAAACCATTCAAGTGCAAGAAGACGCAAAAGAACTCATCTATAGTCTTTGGCTCAATAAGGGTTAAGCACAACAAACTTTAATATTCTATAAAACGGTTCGCATCGCTTCTGGTTCAGGTATGTGCTTTGATAAATACCAAAAATAACATTTTATTTAAGATCCTTTCAAAAGAGCTACCAAAGATGAGCAAAATGGATGTCCATCGCATATGCAGATTGATATCTGAAAGTGTTTTTATTTTATTTTTATTCTTCTCACTAACATTTAGATATTAAAATAGGATAAAACACCAACAATAAAAATAATTATCTAGGTTACCGGACCGCTAGTCCGGTTATCTAAGTCCATAGATATCACCGTCAGTTCGTACTTCTGTTAACACTTTATCCGACAAGTGGATGCAATGAGACCTATATTCCTGTTTGCTCATGTGACGTTCGGCGTAAAGCCGATTCGCCATTTTTGTTTGTGGTATTCAGCTGCAAAAGAAAGTTTTGCAAATTGACACAGAATGAATAAGTTTGATATCTAAATGTTTGATTTCATTTTGTTTTCATTTTTTTACGTTATTGATATCAAAACAGAGAATAGATAGATATGCTTCGGAATCGATAAGCAGAACCGGAATCGCTAAAATTCAAAAGATACGCAACCCTAATAATTATGCCATAAGAAGTCATAATTATGACATAAAAAATTGACTTATAATGTCTGTAATAATTGTTTTTTAGTGTCATAATTTCGATCTGTAATAAATTTGTTCAGCAGAAGAATGTCATACAGGTTTGTACGACATGAAGGTCAGTAAATGGTGACTTCTGGGTGAACTATCATTTGAAGTGTGCATCTTCATAGTATTTCATAGTGTTCAAGAGATTTAGATCACCTCTGACCCCACATCTCCTCTGCATCTAAAATACTCTTCGCCATTTACCTAGATACCCTATACACTGATATTTGTAATTGTACATTACTTCCCCTGCTGGTTTTTGAAAGGAAAGGGTATGTATTTTTGTGTCCATAAAGAGCAAGTAGCCCTGATCAATGGACAGAAAAAAGCTAAGTGGCTGGGGGCCAGTTATAGCTCATCCACGTCAGCACTGGCCTTTATTCGTTCTAGTCTTATTAAAGCATTTAAGTGTAGCGTCAATGTAAGCTGGAGTTACACACATACACACACACACACAAACACAAATATCCCTGGCCACTGCTGTCACCTCCAGGACATGAGCTGGATCAGACAAAAGCTCCTGCGTTTTCTGAATTTAAATGTGAGCTAAATGGAGAGCTCTCAACAAAACAGGGTAATAGAGAGAAAAGGAGAACAAGAGAGCACATCAAAAGGAAAGGTCGCCACAATGGGCTTTGTGTCGCATCACAGACGGCATTACATCATGCTCTGCATTTACACAGGCAAAAGGTGATGTTCAGTTTTTATATAGATTTATGTGTTACAGCTTTTGCATCAGAAATGCATTTGACTACGTGAAGTAACTCACATACACAACAAGACTCAATTGCATTATGTCCATACATTTCCGTCCAAGCACATTATATATATTTTTTTTTTCAAGGGCACCAAATGTGTTTACTCTGAAAGCTCTGCACTCTTTCTTTGGTTCCTTGCTCTCGCCTCGTTCCATATAAAGGCAGCGCTGCATTAGCTGTCCTCCGGGTGAGCAAATATTGCTCTTTAGTTAATTAGATCAGACTGCAGCGTGTTTTTGTTCCATACTGGATGATGACCACTTTGTGTGGGAGAGGAGGTGTCAGTTCCAGAGTGTCTGCTCACTTGTTTTTCTTTGCTTCAAAGATCTGTCTCTTTTTTTTTTTTTTTTGGGTCCGTCTATCTCTTTCTCTCTGCAACTCTTAGATCCAATAAATGGATTAGGTGCACTGTCTGAACAAGAAATTATACTTTTTCATTAATGGCTTGGGTGTATGTGTGAGAGAGACAGTAGCTATAGGCTACTTTTGAACACAAAAAAATATCAAAAGAAATTAGCTACACCTGAAAAACAACTCTTTTATGAATGTCAAATGAGTAACGTTAGCCTTAAAGATTCATAAAGAGAATTAATGTAGTCTATTCTCCTCGGAATATGACAGTACTATTAGACTAAAGGTAACGTTATGATGTAGGCTAATAATGATAACAGTCTATTCAATAAGATGTAGCATCAAAGTTATTATATTTGTTGACCTGCTTTTCTTAAAACTTTAATAGTATTTTCCAATTAAGCAACATGACACAAGCATAAAGGATTAGTTCACTTTTTAAAAAACTTTTGCTGATAATTTACTCACCCCCATGTCATCCAAGATGTCCATGTCTTTCTTTCTTCAGTCGAAAAGAAATTAATGTTTTTGATGAAAACATTCCAGGATTTTTCTCCATAAAATGGACTTCAATGGTAGCCAAACGGTTCAAGGTCTAAATGACCGTTTCAGTTCAGCTTCAAAGGGCTTTAAACGATACCAGACGATGAATAAGGGTCTTATCTAGAGAAACGATCTGTCATTTCAAAAATAAATAAAAAAGTTAAAGTGTTATAGGCACAAATGCTCGCCTTGCGAACTCTCCTGTTCGAACTCGTTCATCAAAATGAACAAATCTTTTTTCGACTCGGTGCCCAGCAAAGTGCATTATATGGAGAAAAATCCTGGAATGTTTTCATCAAAAACATTAATTTCTTTTCGACTGAAGAAAGAAAGACATGGACATCTTGGATGACATGGGGGTGAGTAAATTATCAGCAAAAGTTTTTTTTAAAGTGAACAAATCCTTAAGTGCTTGAGTGAATATTATTCGGAACATGAATCGAGTTTAATGTGTTAGTTTGAGTTGCACGGGCACACTGATATTCAAACAAAAGCACATTTTCAAGGAGGATGCTTTTATAACTTACAACTGTTCCGACAACTAATAGGGTAATAATGAGTAACTTACATTTTAGACACGATGTTGCCAGTTCATTTCTCTCATTTTGCTCCACCAACAGAAAAGGATATAAAACCGAAGCGAGATAAACCGTCTCGTATCCCAGAGTAACACACTGAACGGTTTCTTTTGAATGAATCAATGTTTTCAATCAGTGACTGATTCAATGAGTTAAAAAGTCGCTTGTCGCCACCTACTGGCGTAACGATGTAACATGCAGAAAGATCGAGCCACAAATAATAAAGGCCTGTTCACACCAAGGACGATAGGCTATCTATAAAGTTTTCTAATTCTACAAGAACAGCTAAGTTCATACCACAGCTATAATGATAACAAGTTCAACACAGAAAAATAATGGCATTAGAATCACAGAACGATTCAGAAAGTTTTTCCATAAAGGGATACGATAAAGGCAGCCAATCAGACACGAGCCTATACTTGCTCACACATTTAAAGCGGCAAAAAGCTGCAGTGCGCCTACTTAATAAACAAAACATTACTGTTTGGCGTCCAACTGTTGGACGATAATGTTCTGTATAGCCTAAATAAACAATCCCTTGTTGTGGAGACACCAATAATTATTATAGCCAAGCCAAGGTACTGTCACTGTTGTTCCGAAAATGCAATAGCCCATCAATGTCAATACTCAGAGTTGGGAATTTCATGTGAGATTCGCGGGGATTGGACATGGGGATTCACCGTGTTGACTGACAGAAACCTGTTTACTTTGAAATTGACTTCTGTGTGAGCTGTGCTTAATACATTGCTACTGCAAATAGATGATGGACCTTTTTTGCCCACAAAATGTTTTGCATATGACCACACATAGGCTAGGCTATGATGCATTCACATGCTCTTGAAAATGTCCTATCCATTTCTGAAGTCGTGATTACAAGCTGGTAGCGTTCAAGCTTTTG
Organism: Rhinichthys klamathensis goyatoka; assembly: GCF_029890125.1. NCBI lineage: Eukaryota > Metazoa > Chordata > Actinopteri > Cypriniformes > Leuciscidae > Rhinichthys > Rhinichthys klamathensis. The sequence goes on from NW_026606897.1 coordinate 2,363,176, forward strand.
TTGTCGAAAAGAACAGGAATCATGAAGGACACCAGGTTTATTCTTTGCTTAATTTTTGGTAAAAAAAATATATATAGCGTCTCATTCATTGTCAAACATTCACCACACTATATCAGCTTGCTGACAATTCTGGAATTTTAATTCCAAATGGCTACAGGTTATTTTCGCTGTGTATAAAACAGGCTTCAAATAATTATTCATATATGTAAATATGCACTACTTTAACAACAAGACAAGGCGATGCAGATGTTGTGGAGAAAACTAATGAAGAATACCAGTCACAGCAGCAATCGTGGTTACACTTTATTTAGATGGTCCACTTTAGACATTCAACTATGAGTAACTTTGCAACTACATTCGTTAAAGTATTAGTAGACTGTTAGGTTAGGGTTAGGTGTTAGGGTTCGGATTAGTTGACAAAGTTACTTAGTCAGTAGAATGTCTGTTGGTGCAGCATCAAAATAAAGGGTTATCAAATATTAAGCAGACAGTCAACAAATATTTCAATGAGAGTTAGTTGTAGTTGCAAAGTTATTTATAGTTAGTAGAATGTCTAAAGTGGACCATCAAAATAAAGTTACCTCAATTGTTCTCCCCTCCGCCATGTTTAAAGTTGGGTATAAATTTATCACCAAGGTTCTCAATTTTTAACTAACTTGTATTGATAATTGATTGATTATTGATTCCAATGAAGGCAGCATTAGACAGTCTGTCTGGAACACGCAAACACAGACAAGCTGCTGTAATACTGGACAACCTTCTGGACAAGAAATGAAAGCTTTAGCGCAAATTCTCCCGAGAAGACTCAATTGTTACGTCACTTATAAGTTATTACCTTCTCATCTATCCAATCGTGTTCTAATTCGTTAAAAGATCGGTACTTACACATGTCTGAGTTCGCAGATGCTGACGCTTTCATTCACCTCCATCCTCCAAACCACCACCAGGATGGTCCCTTCCCCTCCATCCTCCCCACCAGCACAAGATTGGTCCCTTCCCATACCTCCCAGGGGTCAGCTGCGCCCCTGCCTTCGTCTTCAGGCAGGAAATGCAGATTCCGTACCCTCGGATTGCGAGCTACAGACGGGGCCTACGCCAAAGAACTTTATATCACAATACTTGCTTGTTGGGCTGTTAATAAATGTATGTTACGTTATTTTGCCTCCTGAGTCTTTCTGGTAGAACTAGCTGTTATAAAATCTACTTTACATTTTTTATTTAGTTTTAGTTAGATACAGCAGTGGGATTTCCGTTTCAGTTTGGTTGGTGGGATGTCCCAAACCGATCTAAAGGAATACCAAGGTGGCTATTTTTTATGAATTTGTATAATGTGACTTGTATGAGAATGTACATTTTTGCTGCCTGGGGCGTAAACATAAAAGTGGAAATGAAAATAAAAAAATATCTATTTTACAAATTCATAATAAGTCACCAATTCACCAATGCGATGAGATAGTGTTAGATGTCTTATCTGACATGCGAAGATGGTTTGAATCGTGTGAAAATGCTTCGATAACAGAAACTACTTTTTTCACCTTGGTTTTATTTTTAGTTTATGGGAATTACCTAAGGGGAAAATATTGTGAGTTACAACAAAAAGAAGAACAGTGTGAAATATTCCATGTGCAAATATGTTTGTTTACATATGTGCTGTTTGTGCATGGCTACGTATTTGCTCCCCTCAGAGTTTCATCATAATTGTTTGTGGCATTATAAGCGGGATGTACTCGTTTCAGGTTGCCGTTGGCAGAGGAGCCCGGTGCTGTAGGTGTACCTGGAAACAAACGAGAAATATCAGTTCTCCCCTGGGTCCTGGCTCATCTGGGGCAATACACCTCACAGACACACTGGCAACATTTCAGGTTCACGCTCACACACTTGCATCAGCTCTCCTTCCCTGGCCTCCTCCCACCCTATCCTGAGGTTTTCCCTCCTCTGCTCACATGCCGTCCTTCACTAAGACCTGCTCAATCTCTCTCCATGTGAATTAGTCACCTCAGCCCACCTCTATCCTGATGCAGCCACCAGGTCCAGCACGTAGAAGCCCAAAGGCATCAGGGTTGTTGACTGGAGGTCCAAACCCAATTAGCATCTCCATCTGGCTGTATTAAAGGGGCATGTTTCCGCTCTGTCTGATGATTTAGGCGCTGTGGCTTTATTAGGTTACTCAGTCTAGCCCCCGCTGGTTTTTCCTGCAGGACATTTAGGTTGAGAGTGAGAGCACTTTGCGGCTCGGATCAGATAATGTGCAGAAAGTGCTTCTTCTGTTTACTTCATAAATTTCAGTGGAAGTGTCTAATAATGAGGCAAGAAAGAAACCTTACTAACACACATAGGTCATTGTCAAGGGACTAAATGTAAAAATAAATGTAAAGGGATATTTAAAAAAATAAAAATAAATCTGTCATCCATCCTGACTTTTTTTCTTCTGCAGAACACAAAATACGATATTTTGAAGGTTGTTTCAAGGTATATTTTGAAGGATGTTTTCCATATACAATGAAAGTCAATGGGGTTCAAAACAACTACCCCACTGACTTTCTTTTTATAGACAAAAAAATAATAATAATACTCAAAATGCCCTCTTTTAGTTCCACATAAAAGAAAAAAAGTAATACATGTTTGGAACAACATGTTTGACAGAATTTTCTGTTTTAAAGGAAAATATATGTGGAAGGTGTGACTTAGTTGAACCTTTTTACCAACAATAATCATGCAACTTAATGATTGAAGATATGAATAGGTTTTTCGGATGTAGCATTTAAAATCCACATGGTGATGTTGGCCATTGTCAAATGCGTTTTGGTTTGTGAGAAGACTGGATCATTATACGGGTAAAAAGGCTGTTTCAATGGCCATTCAAAAGTTACAGTGCATTATAATAAAATATATATATTTGAAAGCAACCTATAAATGAGAAAAAAAATCATGCAATTTTTGGAGGGCCCTTCCAAGGCTGTTCGTGCATTTTTGATCAACTCCCGTTTAGATGAATGGGGATGTTATCAGGTTCTCCGGGTATTACCTCCTGGAGAAAACATATATTGCATCAGTTTTGTTTTGCATAAATGATGTGTTCAGGATGGTTTCAGATCGTAAAATAATATTTCTACCACTTGGATATTTTATTTCCTGCAGGTTTGAATAATATTCTACGTAGATTATTTTCGATCACCATTATAGATTCTTTCCCTCCATTTGCAACAGAGATGACATCAGAAATTTCTCCTCATCCCATTTCTATTGGTATTCTCTGTGCATTGCCTGTCTCTGAAGAGGCTTTGCTGTCTGTCCTTTCGGTGCTGTATTGATAAAGTTCTATAAATAGACATGTTGCTGTGCATGTCGCTGGGAGGGAAGGGATAGTTCACTGAAATCCCCCTGATCAATCAGACCACGACTGCTGGAGCATATTGATATACCTCAAAATAACAGATAGAGTTTAGCTCAACCGCACAGTCTCTCTCTCTCTCTCTCTCTCTGACCTTTAACCTGCAGCCTACATCCTGAACACGCCTCAGCCCTCACATTGGAAATATTTGACTATACCACCAACTTTATAAACCATGTGGTCATCACCTGTCATAAATGCATACATTAGTATTGAAATGACACTTTAAATTCCATGAGGAGGATTTTTTTTTTTTATTTGTTATTGACAGTATCGGGCTCACATCAGGAAAATCATGTTTTATTAGTTAATTAAGTAAAAAATGTAAATAAATATGTGATAAAATATGTATTAATATAAAATAATTATATTATATTATATTATATTATATTATATCACCTCAGGTGTGCACTATTTTACTATTTCAACAGCCCGGAGTCAATTATTCCTTACATGTAGACTAGAGTATCGTGTGAGAGAGATCAACAAAACGAGCGCATTACCTGCATCCATATAGCTGATATTCTTCAGGTCCATCTTATATTCAAATTCACAAAAACAGTTTAGACTGTCCATTGAGGAAAGTGAAATCTTCGTCTTTGTCCGTTTAACTGTTAATGGGATTTTCTATGACATCCCTATGTCTAGTCTATGTCAATGCATTTGTAACTTGCGTCTTATTGTCTTGTTTCAGTCCATTTCAATAAAAGTCTTTACTTCTGACTTACTCATAAAGACAGTCTTTGCTGCCATCTAATGGTGCAATGCAATAATGTTACTTTCACTGAAGTCGAAATCACAATCACTAAAGGACCCTCCAAATATGGCATGTTAGTTAGGGTGACCAGACGTCCCGTTTTTCCCGGGACAGTCCCGTATTTTAACTCTAATTTTAGTGTCCCGACTTATTATGAAAAAATCATGTTTTGTCCCGTATTTCATCGTTAATATATATTTTTATATATTATAGGTTTCGTTTTCGAAAGGCTACGTGAATATGTATGTATGTTATGTTCAAAACCGTGTAGCGCGCGAACGATAGAGAGGGAGAGAGCGAGAGACCTTGCGTGTGTATGCTATAGTACGCATTAATACGCATGCGTCCCCCCCACATGCGGAGTGATACCACTGATCTATATAATGTCATTATATAGCCTATCAGTGAGTGAAACATACAAACACTGAAACTGTTCCCGTGGTGATACTGGTAGAATATCGCATGGCTGGAAAAGGCTCTCTCAGCCAAGCAGAATCGAGAACCAGAACAAACTGTTGTATATAATATAATATAATATAATATAATATAATATAATATAATATAATATAATATAATACTGTATATAGCCTGAACTGAGAACAAATCTGTGAACTGGATGCCACATGCCTCAGTGTTTAGAGATCAGAGATCACAACACAATAGTGGAATGCTGAGCCTCCTCGCTGAGTTAATCTGAGGTTTTATCTCACAATAATCTCTACATCTCAATCCATCTCTCTGGAAACATTCCATGTCCTCACAAGCACAAATATACACTATAACCTGCACACAAGGACTCTCTCGCTCACACACACACACACACACACACAAACACACACACACACACACACACACACACACACACACACACACACACACACTTCATGGTCCTTATACCCTGCCATTGACAGTCAGTAATGCTAATCCATTACCTATTTAGGTATGTTACTATTTTGGGGATATTCATGCTTTACAACCAAATTGCTCAATCTCACAATTTTGTTTAATGATCATACTTGGCTCGAGTCTCCCTGTGTTATGCAATATTAAATTGAAATCTCTTTAATGAAAACAATGGCGGGGGGGGGGGGGGGGGGGGGGGGGGGGCATTAACAATGAAGACGTCAAAGTAACTCCAAACTGACCATATACAGTAGCAAGAGTCCAATAAATGTCCAATAAAAGTAACTGATCTGAGGATGTTTCTTACATAATAGCTTAAGCTTCATTTGACTCAGTAAATCAGATCCGTCCTCTGCATTTACGGAAAAGCTCGCAGGAAAGCTCAGTTCAGCACTGATCAGGACTAGTATATGCGTAAAAAGGTAGGGGAAAACAGGAAATTATACATTACAGGAAAGGAAAAGGCAGGTTTCCTTGACTGCTATTGTCTTGGATGTTACCACCTACGCCATTGTGGCTTTCCATGACCAGGGTGAATCTGGTTTCCTAAAGGTCCCTGAGAGAAGTACAGCACAATGAACAAAACAGATGACACATTTTTCCTTTTTTTATTTGCAGAGAAGAATAAATGACATTCTCAAAGGAGGGTGACTCAAGCTTGACAGCAGTATGAAAATTGAGCTTTTTTTTTAAGAATGGAAGAGTATTTTTAAATAAACCAAAATAAGCCAACTATCTCTTTTCACACTATCTCTGGCCTTAAAACTGAGCTCAGACCTCTTTTTGGTCCATTTTACTAAGATAACTTTTAACTCACACTGTTGTTATTACTGTTGTTATCACTGTTGTTATTGTTTAAAGCTGCAGTCCGTATCTTTTCCTCTGTGTCGCCATCTCTCTGTTCGAAATCTGTAACTGCAGTGATTCGCGGAATTATCATCTTTACGTGGGTTGTAAATCGGCATGAAACAGCGCGGATGAACACAGTGTTTTGAGGCGAGTGCTGCTGTCAGTCACCGCGCCGGTGTGGATACTGTCATACAGAATCACAGATTCATTTTTTGAAAGTTTGACCAACATAAGAATTTTCATAAGAAAATGTCTTCTGAACAAGTAAGTAACATCCATTTTTGTTCTGACCAACTAAGGGGGAAAAAGCATTCGACATGATAAGCTTCGTTAGATTTAATCAACGCGATTTACAGCAACCGTGCAAATTATAGCCTACTTTGTTCTCAAATTGTTCATGTTAACAACATCACATCAGCATTGCGTGACTAATGTTAAATTTAATGTGTTTTATGGTTACCTGTGTAGTTCAGAATTCATATTCTCCATAATAGCAAAACGAGAAAGGCACAACAAAGGAAACTCCATAACTGTGTGAATTAAGAAAACGTACTGTTACACGATTGAACTATTGAAATGTCTTAACTTACTTGTTCAGCAGAAAAAAGCCGTCTCTTCTTCCGTTTTGAACCCCTTCAAAACACGGAGCTCACGCACTTTTCAAAAGCCCCGCCGATGTTTAAATCCTTGTGTTCGCATGAGACGGTTTCTTTCTCTTTCTCTAGCCACCTTAAATCTGAAGTACGAAGTCTTTTGGTTTTTATAACTGCTGAATCTCCAGTTGACACTGATGATTGTTGTTTGGATCTTTCTGGATGCCATAAGTTTAATTATGTAAAGTGCTGCGAGAAAAGCCTATACATCTAAACATCTCGTCACGCGCAGTATAGCCGGCTAGCCGAAACTCCTTCTTTATGTGTACGGGTGTGACGTAATGACGCAAAGACATGCTCGAATTTCCCGCGGAAACCCACCAGTACCACTGGAATTAAAATCATTATTACAAGCTAACCGTTTTGAATCTAGCTATGGCAAGCAGATAGTTTTGACCACTGGCAGAATAAGTTTTTTTTAATATAATTATTTTGGATTATTTTTAACTTAAAAAAGTTACGGACTGGAGCTTTAATTCACACTTTATTGTTTTAACATTATTTTGTTTTATTGTATTAATTATAATATTAATTTGTATTTTGTATTAAACAACAACAACAACAATAATAAGAATTGTAGCATCTTAATTTACAATGTTCATTTGATTTCAGAGGGGTTCAAGTCACTTCCGGTCACTTTGTGTGTGTGTGTGTGTGTGTGTGTGTGTGTGTGTGTGTGTGTGTGTGTGTGTGTGTGTGTGTGTGTGTGTGTGTGTGTGTGTGTGTGTGTGTGTGTGTGTGTGTGTGTGTGTGTTATATAAGGCAAAATTATTATCAAACTGCTCTCCACCCAAAGTTTGTTTGGAATAGAGACCACTTGAATTTATTGTAGTCATTGTATTAATATAATATAATATAATATAATATAATATAATATAATATAATATAATATAATATAATATAATATAATATAATATAATATAATATAATATAATATAATATAATAAAAGTTCTAATTTGTATTTGTATTAACAATGCATGTAATAAAAACAGTAATACTATATTGTATAATAATATTTTGCCATTCAATTTAGTATTATTATTACTATTATTATTAACAATAATAATTGAACTGTAGAATACTGTTGTACAATATTAATATAATTAATATCTAAAAATATTATCAATTATAACTGTATTTACAATTACAACTGTATTAACAATAATGCATGTTGTAATAATAATAATAAAAGTATGCTATTATACACTGTTTTACCATTTAATTTATTACTATTAATAATAATTAATAATATTTATAATAATAATAATAATACAGTAGAATATTGTTTAACAATATCAATATAATTAATATCTAAAAACATTAATATAAGTCTCTTCTCGTTATCCCCGTGATGTTGTGTGGGAGCAGCGGGTCTTCATTATTAATTGTCAGAGGAGCTCCCAGAAGCCTGTTATGAGGAGTGGGACACAGATCAGAGGGCACATCAGGTCAGCCCACTCATTTGGCCAGAAGCTCACAGTGCCGTAACCTCCCACAGAATGTTTCTAGAGAGCACATTTACCCCATCCATCCTTTGCGTCATTTATCCTTCTTGATCCCTCCTTTCTCTCCCTTCCCAAAAGGCTCAACACAAATAAAGAATGTCTTAAGTACTGTTATAAAGCACACAATTGTGCAGCACAATAAAAACTGCTACCTAATCCTAAAATAAGATTCCAAATATGGAATATACACTTAAAGGTAGAGTTTTCTCAGAGATAACTTCACTTTTCTGAGCAATCGGTGTCAAGGTTATCCTTCAACTGTGATAGGTTTTATATTGTATTATTCAATGGGGAAAAAAAAGACATTTATACATTTTAAGTGTGAAGTAGACTTCCAATTCTACTCCAAAGAGAGTTATTTTCAGTTAAAGGGGTGGTAAAGTATGATTTCACTTTTCTAACTTTAGTTAGTGTGAAATGTTGCTGTTTGAGCATAAACAACATCTGCAAAGTTACAACGCTCAAAGTTGAAAGCAAAGGAAGATATTTGCTTTTAAAGAAAAGGACTACAACAAACGGGTGGTAGGGACTACACGACATTCCTCCTGGGTTAGTGACATCAGCAACCCCAAAATGTACATAAACCCCGCCCCCGGGAACACGCAGTCCATGTTGAGAAGAGGAAGAGTTGTTGTATAAGAGTACATTTGTGAGTCAGCTCAAACTTTAGCATCCATCTTTTCACATGCAATAGAAAGTCACTATGACAGAATATCCTAATTGAAGATAGTTAACTTCACATCAGCAACATAAATTCATCAACGAACCATTCAGGGACAGCCTGTTGCATTCTACATGTTGTCACTTCTTCTTGAGTCTCTCCATCTTTGTCTGACTCCGTTTTAACCACAGACATAATAAATACATAGACGCCCTATTGGCCGCTTTGGAACGTTGCTGCGATACGTCAACGGGTCCGCCATTTTGCGGAGGGCAAGACTGCGCTGTGAACAAATGTAAGTAAACGGGGGAGCTGCGTTTTTTCTGGATAAAAACAAACTGTTTTTACATTTATCAACCGATTTCAGTGGTTTGTATGTGGTGTACAAAAAGTTCCATCTCTAGTTATTTAAACTCTCGATAGTTAGACTTGTAAAATATTTTTTTTAATAAAGAATGGTCAATTAAGCTCAGGCTTGTCATGTATCTGGCTTTTTATTCTTGGATAAGAATGGTGAAGACCCCCATAATGAGATATAATTTAAGTTTTCTTATTGTGGAAAAAGCATTTTCTGTGATTGACCAGATTTTAGCAATAACAAAGATAACTGATGGATCCTTTATAATAATACGTTATGGTACAACTACAGTGCAATGCAAATAGTAAATATAGCATAAAGTGAGAAGTAATAGTAAATAGTTTAGTCAATAAAATAAACAAATAGTATACAGCAAATAAAATAGTAATGATTAGTATAATTATATAATATCATAAGTACAATAATACAATCATAAAAATATTGATAATAGCATAGTTTATTAATACTATAATAATAGCAATAGAATAAGAAATATCAATTACAGAATATACACAATAAAAAATAAGTTAAATAGTGACTTTAATATTTAACTCTTTTTGTTAAATTTCAGTTTTATTGATCAGTATAACAGAAGTAGCTTCAGTCAAACATACAGCAGGATACAACCCCAGATAGCACAAGTCTATTTGATGTTATATTTACATCTGGAAGACGTATTTTTAAGAGTGTTTGCTCATCTGCAAGACGTCTATAGGACGTTTCCTGTCAGATGTCAAATAGACGTTTAGAAGATGTCAGTTTAACATGCATTCTAAATCATTACATCTTAAAGACATCTTCTAAACGTCTATTTGACATCTGACAGGAAACGTCCTATAGACGTCTTGCAGATGAGCAAACACTCTTAAAAATACGTCTTCCAGATGTAAATATAACATCAAAAAGACTTGTGCTATCTGGGACGTTAAAATAGCCTAAATATAAAGTTATGAAACTTCACTTTGCCCTCAGCCAAAACGATTTACCAGGGAACCATTTATAGATTAATGAGACCAAAGATCGCCCGTTAGATATACACAAGACGAATTATATCTCATGTTTAACCACTAGACTACAGACATCCGAGTCAGCGGCAAAACTTCCAATGCACTGGCCGAGGGACGGCTGTTCCAGGCGGGGTAGACGAGCGCTGAGCGCATCTTACAACTCCGAAAACGTCAGATCAAATTTTTAAATAGGCGCTCTCTTTATAAACAAACCACAGATTTGAGCTTTAAACAACTACATTGTCGACTGAAAAACTATTTAAACTACATTTCGTGACACAATAACAGTAGTATTTTTAAATTTATCCTCTGAACGTTACTATTAGGCTACTAATTAAATCATGACCAAATACAACCAAAAACAAACGTTCAGTCTTGCTTGTGAAAGCTAATTCCTCGAAAGCTGTTTTCAATTGTGTGGCGATTTGTACAGCCCCAAACAGCGCACAAAACATGCATTTTTCTCAATTCCCGGTATGAGAGGTATGGGAAAGTTGCCATCCCCAACATGGCGGCGCCGTTGACGTACGCTCCAGCGGCCAATAGGGCGTCTATGTATTTATTATGTCTATGGTTTTAACATCAAAGGCAGAACAGTTTCTGTAATTTTAGTGTGTCTGCGTGAGGTAATCGCAGCTGCTAACACAGGCGAGCTCTTGGAACCCCGCCCTCTGCAGCAGCTCATTTGCATTTAAAGGGCCAGGCACAAAACGGTGCGTTTTTGCAAACCCTCAAAAAGTGACAACTTTTACATGCTATATAAAAATATCTGTGTTGTATTTTGTGCTAAAACTTCACACACACACTCTGGGGACATCAGAGATTTATTTTACATCTTATGAAAATGGCATTTTACCACCCCTTTAAGCACTGTTTCTGAACATCCTTCCCTGAAACACCTCGATTGTAGTCTTGAGTTTACTGCCAGGAAAGTACACATCACAGTATTCCCCATTTAAATAATTCCTGCCCAAAGCATATACGTAAAAAAATGGGCGAAGCCTGGGTGAGTTGTGTGTTAAAACTCAGTTATGGTAAGGAGCGTGACATTTCCAAAACACGCTTGCAAAGGTTAACCAATCACAACACACTTAGCTGACCAATCAGAGCACATTGTGCTTTTCGGAAGGAGGGGCTTCATAGAGACTGGAACTAAACAGAGCATTACTGATAGACTGGGGAAGAGAGGTGCAGTAATAATATAAAATATGTGTAAAAATATTTATTTATTTTAAACATGAAAAATCAATTTTGGGGCCATTGTATATTTAGATTTTTGGTCTGAAAAAGTCATATGAATATCCTTTTTTAATTATTGAATCTTTCCTTGCTCTTTTTTTTTTACCATCTCAAGTCACCATTTACAAAGGGAAGTGAAAGTTTATGTATAGACACGCAGTCAGTCACATGCATATACACCACATGCTGTGTTTAGGAGTGGTTTCAGAGAGCCTAACCGCTCCTTTCATCCCAGATCTAGTTCCGCCCTGGTCTTTCCAACGAAACCACTGCGATGTCAGCCACACTAACAAGCTGTAAACCTCTCATCTTTGTTCTCTCTCTCTCTCACTCTCTTTTAGACAGTAGGGCTAAGAAAGGCAACAACCTCTCATCTGAGGTAACTATGAGATTTGTTGGCTTTCCACTACAAACAGAATCAAACAGATGCAGTTGCAGAAGCTAACATGACATCAGAGCCACTAGCTGCATCCCTGGCCAGGCCAGAAGGACTGTGGCAAGGCTTAAAATAGAAACTTCATCGCCTTTCATCAGCCTTATCATCAAGCTGCAGATGACAAGAGAAAAAGAAAAACAGAAGACAAAGAGAGATGGAAAAACTGTAGTATTGCCTACCTGTTGCAAAGATTTACTGTAAGATGCATGCACACCACTAGTATAAAGTTTCCTAAAATAAAAAATACAAATACTATAAAGATCAGACAACATTTATAACAATTAAGATTAACTAAATATAAGACAAAGCAAGTTAACCGAGACAAGTTTCAAGCAAGAAGCACCTACACCAGTAGGTGGCAACAAGTGACTGCGTGCGTTTATAAGCAAGTCACTGAATCATTAATTTAACTAATTCATCCAAAAACATGGATTCATTTAGGACTGAAACAAGTAACTGCTATTTTAAGAGCTATTCACTGAATCATCTACTTAACCGATTCATTCCAAAAATGATAGCTGCACCTGAAATTACATACTGTCTTTGAAGGTACTATATTTTAGTAGTAGTAGTAGTTTAGTAATAGTCTTTTATTGTCATTACAAAACATGCTGTACATTAAAAGGAACAAACTTTTGTAGTCAGGTCCCGACAATATGCTGACACTGAAGAAATGATGGACAAATTGCGTGTCACTGGAATTGTATCAGACCATATCGTGCTAGAACAATATTCAGAAGCCTCCTGTCAATCACACACATCTGGGGTATATTGCTTCCCTGTTTTAGACACCAAACAGGGGCACCACTTAGTGTGACTAAAGCATGTGGAAACTTAAAGCAACTTCACATTTCTCATTTCACGCCTTTCTATGCAGCGCTACCCCATAACTCACCAGGACGGCCCAAGGGAGGGGCAGAGCAGGTGCACTGCACATGAAAGGCCAGAACAAAGGGCCGTCCAATCACAGAGCGTGGTGACCTGGGCCCCGAGGATGATGGGACCTGGTCAATGTCACCCTGAAATGTCTGTTACTGCTATCAGGGTCAAAACTAGTATGTGTGGTAATGGGAATCACAGATCTCACGCTGAGATGGAATGCAGTCGTTCGCACCTGTCTTGTTGATAACCGCTAACATTCCACAACATTCTACAACTTGCTATAAGACAAATTACAAAGGGCTCAGCAAAGACTTTTTTGTTGATTTTAGTCAAATTATTTTGCAGTTAATTCCAATATTTCGAGTCTTTTTGGAGAGAGGTTCAGATTATTAGCTGGAGATGAGAGAAGGCGTAGTAAATTAGGCCTGCCCTAAAATAACTCAACCTTCAATGTCGGAGGCATTTTATGACCCTCCAGAGAGTGAAAGAATTAGTTCTCTTTCCTTTAGACTTCTCTTGCCCTCAGCTTAACAGACAGTCCTGCAATAATTAATTACACTAATTATTACTCAATGTGTCCGTCCTCACTGTAAACTGAGATATTCCCCCAAAGTCAAGAGTTTTAGAACGTTATAAGCTATCATCTGTCTACGTTTACTTTGAATTTCTGTGCCCTCAGTGAGTCACAACAGAAAATCAATGCACATGTGCATACATTACAACATTTGTTCAGTATTACCCAGATTATTTGTGATAAAAGCTTTAAAAAGTCTATAAATAATTTTTTTTCATGTTTATTTTTTTCTTGCTTTTGAAATTAAACTCCATTGAAACCCTTTTCAAATTCGCTAGTTTAATGTGTCTGCTAATAATTTCTAACAGTGGAAATACATGCAAGAAGGATAATGCTGTTTTATTTGTTTTTCCCAGAACAGTCATTCTGCGGTGGAAATTACGTTTGAAACATTTTTTAAATAAAATGCTGACTCCCTCATCTTGCTAAAGCTTATTTAATAACTAGCTTAATGCTGAGTTGTTTCAACCCATGTTTGGGTCAAATATGGACAAACTCAACTGTTGGGTTTAAAATGTAATTTAAAAATTCAAACCAACGGTTAGGTTTGTCCATATTTGACCCAAAAATGCGTTGAAACAACCCAGCATTGTTTTAGAGACCAAATACACATATTACAGTATTTTCACACTTTCACCACTATTTCTTTAAATTGCAGCTTGACTGGAATTGGCACAATCAAAATATTACAGTTTGAAGTATTATGATATTTGCCTTGAATGTTCTTTGTTTTCTTTACACATTATGTCTCATATTTCAAATCAAGAATGCACTTCACTGACACTGTTGTCTCCATGGTAACTAAGTACACTAGGCTTTTGGTTTGTGGTGGAAAGGATTACACAACCAGTGGGTTAAAATGTACATCAATTATTTTCACACAATAAATATTGAAATAGTTAAAAGTGTATTTCACTTTCACTTTGTAAAATGTGATTATAGGTCACACATTATATTAGGTGTCTCTATGTACATAAAATGTACTCATTGTTCATGTTGTATTGCAAAACACTTTGGCTGCCATACGGGAAAGTGTAATGGTGGGTTAAGGTGTAAAGGAAGGTTCAACAGATGTAATTATAGAAATGAATTACGGAGATAATTACATGCAGGTACACTGTAAAAAAAATTAATCAATAAGTTATGACAACATGTTTTTACATTGCTTTAACTCTTCAAAATAAGTTAAGCAATTTTCAACTTTTTACTTTAGAGACAAAGCACAACCAAAACAATGTTCTTCTGCAAAATGCATGCAGTTCTTTTAAACCACTAGAGGGCCAGAAGTTACATAGTATCCTTTAATGTGAGCTTCATTTAATAAAAATAAAAAATGAAATCGGTTGTATTTAATACAAAACAACCCCTAAGAGACAGAAGTGCCAGAGTTGAAGAAACGTCCATAAAGGTTTGAGTAAGCAGTTCAAAAAGCCGTGTGACTGTCAGCTGGTCACATCTCCATTCTGCCAGCAGTAGAAGGATGAGTATGACATGTGTGAAGGGCCACTGCTGCTGAGAGATGGAGCAAACCACAGATGCATTTGCACAGAATTATCACACTTTTCCGCACACGTTTTCTCTCTCAAGGAGAAAAACAGGCACAAAATCTGTCGAATTTTTCATATTTTTACATCCACTTGCCTTAAAAACAGTACAGAAAAACGAATGATGCAGTACATTGTGCATTGCTTCTTTTATCTTTTACCAGCAGGTGGCAAAACTTGAAAGCCACAGTTTAATTTATCGATCCGTTGACTCAAAATGCAATTCTGGACTGAGGTTGCACAAATCATCAACAAGTTTCTGAGGATAAGGGCTTCTTTTAATCCCAAGTGCATATTTAACCATACAACCAAAGAGGGTCTAATGCAAAATACTCCCCAAAAAGCTATTCAGTGTATTGTGTTTTCAGATATATGTGCTGGTGAGTGCAGGTAAGTTGTTTGCCTACCGCTATGGAAATGAAGACAGCTTTGTTACTTTAAAATCTGATGCTGTTGCTTAGAGACCATGTTCTGCGTCAAGCCTGAAATGGCTCCCAATATAGAGCACAATAGCTCTCGTTCTGTTCGGCTCCACCCCTGTCTGCACTCTTATTGATTGATCTCCAAATGGATTAAATCTAAGATTAGATCACTGGTACGTATGTAAGCTCATCATTACGAGGGTACCATGATGCATGGCGTACTCTGATTCTGATCCATACCGGGCCACAAGTGTGAAATCGACCCATGCTGCTCTCATTGTTAGGGTTCATAATCCTCCTAACACTGTTTGACAAGGAAATATTTACTCTGAACTACACGTTTCAGATCAAAAGGTCTGATGAGGTGAACGTGTCTTTCATATGATCTCACATCATTAAAATGTCTTAATCACCCATTTGGTAAAAGCAGGCCTACTCATTGTGTCTCCCTTCCGTTTCTGAGAAACCCACAAATTACAAAAGAAGCCTTTCAGTTTTTAGAGTCAAACAGGAAGCTTGTGAAAGGACATCTCATGAATGTACTATCCTATTTGCGCAAGGATGTGTGAAGCTTTCAGCGTTTCCTCTTTCAGGCACATTACACTTCCCCATCCAAGTTTCTCTCTCACAATAACAGCTACCAAATCCCTGCCCACACTCCAGTTTTTTTTACAATGAAGAATCAACAGGGATATACAAGTTAGGGAAAAAGCGCATTATATATGCAACTTTTCAAAAGTTTGCAGTTGGTAAGTTTCTTGCACCAAGGCTGCATTTCTTTCATCAAAAATCCAGTAAAAAAACAGTACTCTTGAGAAAAAAAAAATTTAATTAGGACCTGATTTCAATTTTAATATATTTTGCAATGTAATGTATTCCTCTGATAGCAAATCAGCCATTACTCCAGTCTTTGTCACATCAGTGTTGAAAGCAGTTCTGTCATGACAACTCTCTGGGTGTTTGGCATGGTAATGGATATGAGAATGTTGATATGTTTGATCTTGACGGAATAGATCGCGAGTAATAGCGAGTACGGGACTTGCTACTGCCAATACATACACGACATGCTGCTGTGAGCAAGTAAGACATGCTGCTGCTGTACAATATAGCGCACATGAATTACCCATAGCAGATCTATACAGGTGGAGCTGGGGAAGGTGGAGGGTTTCTGAAAAAGCGCTGCAACTGCTAAAACAAATGCTGACCGAGTATTTGAAAGTTGAGCAGCGAGCTCATTGGCTACTGATACGGCAGGAACCAATCAACTGTGCCCTATAGAGAATGATGTGATTGCCAGCAGATTGAGTTAAGTACTTTGAGAATCAGCCTTCACCATCTAGAGTTTCATGACAGAATTGTGTATTTGTGCTGCAGCATTTATTTGAAACAGAAATTACTATTTCCGTTTTTTACTTCAAAATTTGATGTTCAATTCAAAGTGTTATTAATGGATTAATTAATCTATCAAAGGGAATAGCTACAGTTACATCTTCAGCTAGTCAGCTTGAGATCCTTTCCATCTAAACTAGATATCTCTCAAGCCTAGAAGTGAGTGTTTTATGAGCAGTCGGATAACCAAATGCATCCGTACAGTCACGCAGAGCCAAAGCACAACCAAAACAATGTTCTTCTGCAAAATACATTCAGTTTTGTATACAAAGTTACATCGTATCCTTTAATGTGAGTTTCATTTAATATAAATAAAACATTAAATATGTTGTATTTAATACAAATAAACCCCAAATAAAGGGGTTATTTGTTATTCCCTTGTCATTATTTACTAGCAATTTCTGAGGGAAAATTGTTTCTGGACATTGTATTTTTCTTTACTTCTACACTTTAAAGTATACATATTCTACAAAACTTGCCTCTGATGCACTAACCTCATACTAAACCCATAAGTCTATAAGAATTCCAAAATATATCAAATATTAGATTATGTTATCAAATGTTAGATAAAACAGTAATTCATTATTTTTGCATTTTTCATGACTTTTTGGCACATTTTAAATGAAGCATTTTTGTCATATTCAGTGCTATTTTTGCCCGAGCCCTGTTAATTTTTGGCCGTTGAACACAAAAAGCGAGAAAGTATTGTCTAGTTTTGCTAAATAGTGGTTTGGTCTGTCACAAATTCTTGTTTTGTAAGTCCACTTGCACAATAACACCATCCAGTACTTGTTACAGAGACAAACACATACTGTATGATGCCACTCACCGTAGCCCCAGACTGAGTGCTCTGGCCTGATTAGAGTGTTAAAGGGAAAGAGCTGAGCTCTCCTGTCCCATCCTAATGGCCCATAGGATCCGTGTGTCATATAGTTGTCACAGCCTTCACCTAAAGCTGTTATTACAAAAACAAAAAACATTTACTATATGGAACAGAGAAAAAAAAAACAGTGATACATTTCTCAATGTTATATTAAAACATACCATAACACTATGATACATAATCTAGACTGTATCTTTAATGTTAGGATTGGCCATAGACTTTCATATATTAGTTATCGACAGTTTATTGTGCACTTACCTTTCTTGATCTTCATAATGTAGTCACTCCTCTGTTGCAATCTGAGATCAGTCTAGCACACGCACCTCATTCATACACTCTTACACTGTAGATTCCTGTCAGAAAGTCAGCAGCAGAGGAAGTGGTGTCTGATGGCCATCTGAAGTTTAAAGGGCTCTGAACATTGTCTGAGGATATGAAAAAGTCGTGCTCTCACAATTCCTCTTTCCCCATCTCACCGGTTTGAAAGGATTGAAACACAGCAGTTATGTGGGGACTGAGTCATTGGCTGCGTCTCACTTACTGTCACACATTATTACAGCACGTTCTAAGTCCTACGCTACTGTCAGAAAACTCACGCTTGAACGCTACAACATATTTCGGTAGCACCTCATGAAACCTGTGTAATAAAAAGCAAAATACAACAGTTAGTTGTATGAAGTCCTTGAATTTGATTGGCTGGGTGGCTTCCAAGATAACTGATATTGATCACAAAATTTCCCACCAACTTTTTTCAGCAGCTTTGGTTCTGGAAGGTTTTTTTTTTTTGCCATATGGATTTTAAAAAGTCTTTGTTAAAGTGGTATAAGCTATGAACTAAGATAACCATCTACAATGTGATTTGCAACAAAAAAAGTATTTGAAAATCAGACAAAAGCCAAAGATGCAAGTGTCACGGTAGACGTTTTCTCTGTTTCCTTCTAGTCTCGTGTTTATGTTGTTGTATGAATGCACGTGTGTGAGGGGTGTGTCTGTATGACATCACTTGATCCGCTCCAGCTGCTCATCATCACATCACCAGCTGCAGTTGATCATCACCACACTATTTATACTCACCGTCATTCTCTCATCTTTGTCAGATCGTTGTTTCATCTGGTTCGTGTTGGTGTTCCGGTGTCTAGTTCCTGCGTCCAGTTCCTGCCTTGTGTTCCTGTTCTTCGTCTGGATTCGAGTTCTACGTTTGTCTCACCATCGTCTCTTCACCGCACCACTTCACGCATCCTGACCATCTAGTCCCTGCGCCACCAGCCCACCCGTATCTCTGAACTGTCGTCTGTCCTCAAAATAAACAAAGTGTTACTTGCATCTTTGCTTCCGCCTTTTGGTTGTGACAGAACGATCTGACCCGATATGGAAGCAGCAAGCGAAACCGCCTCATCCCTGGAGGATTTCATCAAGTCCAGTATCTCACGGATGGATTCCCAGGAGAGGAACATGAACGAGTCGGGTCGGGCTATTCAAGCTCTTGTGGCGCAGGTGTCCGAGCTCACCCAGCAATTCCAACTTATGCGAGCTCCCACTGCGCCACCCACGCCGCCTGTTCCCCCGGTACCATCAGAGAACGTCTCCCAGTCAGAGCCCCGCCTACCAGTGCCTGAGAGCTACAACGGTGAGCCGAACTTTTGCAGGGCATTCCTAACACGTTGTTCGATGCACTTTTCTCTGCAGCCCAGGACCTTTGCGAACAAACGTAGCAAGGTCGCGTTCGTGCTTACGCTACTGACTGGGAGGGCAGCGTTATGGGGGACGGCGGTGTGGGAGAACCAGGATCCATGCTGTGCCTCGTTCCTGACACTCTCCGCCGAGATGAGAAGAGTGTTTGACCGCGCAGTCGCGGGAAGAGAAGCGGCACGGATTCTCGCAGACCTCAAGCAAGACGAAGGATCTGTATCTGATTACTCTATCGAGTTCCGGACCTTGGCGGCAGAGTGTCAGTGGAACGAGGAGGCGCAGTGGGACATGTTCCTGCATGGGCTGGCTGACCGCGTCCAGCGAGAGATTTACGCCATGGACTTACCTACTACTCTCAATGGACTGATCGAATTGGCGCTCCGTGTGGATTCTCGACTCTCCCGAGTCGAGCGTCGGAGATTACCCGCTCGGGTGTCTGGAGCGGTGGAGACTCTGCGAGCCAGCGGCGGGGACGCGGTCAGCCCCGTCTACGATCACGAGCCCATGCAGGTCGGGCGAGCTCGGCTTTCCCGGGAGGAGAGGGAGAGGCGGAGATCCCAGGGCCTTTGCCTGTACTGTGGTGGAGCGGGACATTATGCTTACAACTGCCCGGTAAAAGGCCAAGCCCGATAGTAAACGTGAGGCTACTATCGGGTGGGATCTCCGCCAGGAAGACCTCATCGACTACATCTACCTCCACGCTCCTCCCGGTAAGACTAAGATGGTCAGTCCACCAGCACGATTGTCTTGCACTGTTGGACTCCGGGGCGGAAGGTAATTTTATGGACTATAATTTCGCACTTTCATCCCAGATTTCCCTCCGACCCCTCACTCACCAGATTTCAGTTCACGCATTAAATGGTCAAGAGCTTCCCATCATTTCTCACACCACTGAAGACATCACACTTATTACCTCTGGCAACCACACCGAGACTATTTCTTTTCTTATTTTGGACTCACCTCTGGCACCCGTTGTTCTCGGACATCCCTGGCTGATCAAACACAACCCTCGTGTGGACTGGATTAATAAAGCTGTGCTGGAGTGGAACAAGGAATGTCATAAGTCTTGTCTTGTGTCTGCTTGTTCGTCTGTACCTGTTTCTGTGTTTCAGGAGGAAGCAGGGGATTTGTCTAACGTGCCCGTGGAGTATCTGGACCTGAAGGAAGTGTTCAGAAAGTCTCGCGCTGCTTCTCTCCCTCCGCATCGTCCCTATGACTGTGCTATAGATTTACTGCCAGGTAAGTCTCCGCCTAAGGGCAAGTTATATTCACTTTCGATTCCTGAAAGAGAGGCTATGGAGAAATATATTTCTGATTCTCTGGCAACCAAGTTCATTCGCCCTTCCTCTTCTCCAGCGGGGGCGGGGTTCTTTTTTGTGGGGAAGAAGGATGGATCGTTGCGACCTTGTATTGATTACCGAGGGTTGAATAACATCACGGTGAAGAATACTTATCCTTTGCCGTTGATGTCTTCAGCCTTCGAGAGGTTGCAGGGAGCATCTATCTTCACAAAATTGGACTTACGTAACGCTTATCATTTGGTTCGCATTAGGGAGGGTGATGAGTGGAAAACTGCTTTTAACACCCCTAGGGGGCACTTTGAATATTTGGTTATGCCGTTCGGGCTGTCCAACTCCCCAGCAGTTTTCCAGGCACTGATCAATGACGTGTTGCGAGACATGATCGATCAGTTCATATATGTTTACCTGGATGACATATTGATTTTTTCCTCATCTCTCCAGGAACGTGCAACACGTCCGACGAGTGCTTCAGAGGTTGCTAGAGAATGGGCTTTTTGTCAAGGCGGAGAAATGCGATTTTCATGCACAGTCTGTTCCTTTTCTAGGGTACATCGTGTCGTCCGAGGGAATGCGGATGGACCCTGAGAAGATCAAGGCTGTGGTTGATTGGCCAAGTCCAGATTCACGCAAGGCCCTGTTGAGGTTTCTGGGGTTCGCCAATTTTTACCGGCGTTTCATTCGCAATTTCAGCCAGCTAGTCGCGCCTCTGACTGCCTTGACCTCCCCCCGAACTGCGTTCAGGTGGTCTGACTCAGCCGAGGCTGTGTTCTCTAAACTGAAAAGCCGCTTTGTTTCAGCTCCGATTCTCATAGCCCCTGATTCATCACGTCAGTTCGTGGTGGAGGTCGACGCGTCAGAGGTGGGAGTAGGAGCAGTGTTATCCCAGCGTTCACCTGTGGACGACAGGGTGCACCCTTGCGCGTTTTTTTCACATCGATTATCCCCAGCCGAACGTAATTATGACATTGGTAACAGAGAGTTGTTGGCAGTCAAGTTGGCGTTGGAGGAGTGGCGTCACTGGTTAGAAGGGTCAGGGGTACCTTTTATTGTCTGGACTGATCATAAGAATCTCGAATACATCAGAACTGCTAAAAGATTGAACTCCAGGCAGGCTCGGTGGGCACTTTTTTTCGGTCGTTTTGATTTTACTCTCTCTTACCGTCCGGGTTCCAAGAACATCAAACCCGACTCATTATCTCGCATATTTGATTTTTCCGAACGCCCGTCTACTCCCGAGTGTATTTTACCTGAAACCATATTTGTTTCAACACTCACATGGGAGATCGAAGCGAAGGTCAAGAGAGCCTTAGAAGGGGTAACGCCTCCGCCCGGGTGCCCACCGAACCGTTTGTTTGTACCGGAGGGATTACGGTCAGACGTCATCCAGTGGGGTCACAGTTCCAACGTAGCTTGTCATCCAGGAGTTAATCGCACTGGGTTTTCAGTCAAGCAACGATTTTGGTGGCCACGTATGGCTCGCGACATTCACGATTTTGTTTTGGCTTGCTCAGTTTGTGCCATTGGTAAGTCTTCCAATCAACCTCCAGATGGGTTACTTCAGCCGCTGCCGGTGCCTTCAAGACCCTGGTCCCATATCGCTCTAGATTTCATTACCGCCCTCCCACCCTCTCAGGGTAACACAGTGGTTTTAACTGTGGTGGACCGATTCTCGAAGGCAGCACATTTCATTCCCTTACCCAAATTACCTTCAGCTAAGGAGACAGCGGCAACGATCGTAGATCACGTCTTTCGGTTACATGGCCTCCCGATAGACGTGGTTTCCGACAGGGGTCCCCAATTTGTGTCCAAATTTTGGCGAGAATTTTGTAGATTACTGGGGGCGACTGTTAGTCTGTCCTCTGGGTTTCATCCCCAGAGCAATGGTCAAACTGAGAGAGCCAACCAAGGATTTGGAAAGAACGTTGCGATGTTTGGTTTCCAAGAATCCTTCCTCATGGAGTCAGCAACTGTCTATGGTGGAGTACGCCCACAATTCGTTACCAGTGTCATCTACGGGCCTATCTCCGTTTGAGTGTAGTGTAGGTTACCAACCACCAATTTTTCCTAGTCTGGAGTCCGAAGTCGCGGTCCCCTCTGCCCACGCCTTCATCCAGAGGTGTCATCGCACTTGGACTAGAGCCCGCGAGACTCTACTCCAAGTGGGAGCACGCACCAAGGTCAAAGCCGATCGCCACCGGCGGAGACCTCCCGTATACGTCGTCGGTTCTAAAGTGTGGCTTTCTACCAAGAACATTCCTCTCCGATCCGTCTCGAATAAACTTGCTCCCAAATTTATTGGCCCATTTGCTGTCACCAAGATCGTTAGTCCGGTGGCAGTCCGCCTCAAACTTCCTCCTGCGTACAGGAGAATTCATCCCGTGTTCCATGTTTCCAAAGTCAAGCCCGTGTTTTATGCTCGCATTAATCCGCCAGTCCCGGTTCCCCCACCGCCGCGACTCGTAGATGGGGAACCGTCCTATTCGGTCAATCGTATTCTGGATTCTAGACGGAGGGGACGCGGATTTCAGTACTTGGTGGATTGGGAAGGTTACGGTCCGGAGGAGAGAAGTTGGGTTCCAGCTAGAGACATTCTGGATCACTCTCTTATCGATGATTACAATCGACAGGTAAGGGAGTCTGAGAACGCCAGGAGGCGTTCTTAGGAGGAGGGGTACTGTCACGGTAGACGTTTTCTCTGTTTCCTTCTAGTCTCGTGTTTATGTTGTTGTATGAATGCACGTGTGTGAGGGGTGTGTCTGTATGACATCACTTGATCCGCTCCAGCTGCTCATCATCACATCACCAGCTGCAGTTGATCATCACCACACTATTTATACTCACCGTCATTCTCTCATCTTTGTCAGATCGTTGTTTCATGTGGTTCGTGTTGGTGTTCCGGTGTCTAGTTCCTGCGTCCAGTTCCTGCCTTGTGTTCCTGTTCTTCGTCTGGATTCGAGTTCTACGTTTGTCTCACCATCGTCTCTTCACCGCACCACTTCACGCATCCTGACCATCTAGTCCCTGCGCAACCAGCCCACCCGTATCTCTGAACTGTCGTCTGTCCTCAAAATAAACAAAGTGTTACTTGCATCTTTGCTTCCGCCTTTTGGTTGTGACAGCAAGACTCAGTGAGAGAACTACAATAATGCATATAGAAACAATATATTTTATGTTTATTGCAAAATATGCATACATTTATATACACTAAAATATACACAAAAGTGTTATTTTGGCACAATTTGTTTTCAATTCTCTGATTGGAGGAGAGTTCATACAGAATCATGGGTAATATAGTTTTTCAGCAGGAATTCCACTACTGAACACGATTATAAAAAAAAGAATAACTTGAAATAATGTGAACTGATGGCTTCCAACTTGTAGCTGTCACGAAACTGCTCTGAGACAGGCAAGTAAAGATCCAAACGCAGCTTTATTTGTGGGCAATCCAAAGTTCAGGCAATGGGTCAAAAGACAGTTAGGCAGTCCAAACAAAGAAACAAACAAAACAGGGAGGGATCAGAGGCAAAAGAGTAATCCAGGAAACAGGGCAAGAAATCCAAAAACCAAAATACATGAAACCAGGTAAACGCTCAGAGATGCAGTGGGACACAAACAAAACTTCACCATGAGTGAGTGAATGAACATGGAATAAATAGGCAGGGACTAACAGGGTGATGAGAAACAGGTGAATGAGATGATGAATGCTGATGAATCCGGGCAGTGAGTGATGGGAAATGTAGTTATTGAGGAAGTGATCAAAGTCTATTGTGGAGCGCCCTCTGGTGGCTCTCGAGGGCACTCCAGCTGGTGATCGTTACATAGCCCCCCCCCCCCCAGAGCAGACAGTCCATCGGGCGCCCAGGGCGGAGCAGACAGTCCATCGGGCGGCCAGGGCGGTGAAGACCCTTCGGGCGGCCACGGCGGTGAAGACCCTTCGGGCGGCCACGGCGGTGAAGACCCTTCGGGCGGCCACGGCGGTGAAGACCCCTCGGGTGGCCACGGCGCAGGAACAGGAACAGACTCTGGCTCTGGAACAGGAACAGACTCTGGCTCTGGAACAGGAACAGACTCTGGCTCTGGAACAGGAACAGACTCTGGCTCTGGCTCTGGAACAGGAACAGGAACAGACTCTGGCTCTGGAACAGGAACAGGAACAGACTCTGGAACAGGAACAGGAACAGACTCTGGCTCTGGAACAGGAACAGACTCTGGCTCTGGAACAGGAACAGGAACAGACTCTGGCTCTGGAACAGGAACAGACTCTGGCTCTGGAACAGGAACAGGAACAGACTCTGGCTCTGGAACAGGAACAGGAACAGACTCTGGCTCTGGAACAGGAACAGACTCTGGCTCTGGTTTAGGAACAGGAACAGACTCTGGCTCTGGTTCAGGAACAGACTCTGGCTCTGGTTCAGGAACAGACTCTGGCTCTGGCTCAGGAACAGACTCTGGCTCTGGCTCAGGAACAGACTCTGGCTCTGGCTCAGGAACAGACTCTGGCTCTGGCTCAGGAACAGACTCTGGCTCTGGCTCAGGAACAGACTCTGGCTCTGGCTCAGGAACAGACTCTGGCTCTGGCTCAGGAACAGACTCTGGCTCTGGCTCAGGAACAGACTCTGGCTCTGGCTCAGGAACAGACTCTGGCTCTGGCTCAGGAACAGACTCTGGCTCTGGCTCAGGAACAGACTCTGGCTCTGGCTCAGGAACAGACTCTGGCTCTGGCTCAGGAACAGGCTCTGGCTCAGGAACAGACTTTGGCTCGGCTCAGGAACAGACTCTGGCTCTGGCTCAGGAACAGACTCTGGCTCTGGCTCAGGAACAGACTCTGGCTCTGGCTCAGGAACAGACTCTGGCTCTGGCTCAGGAACAGACTCTGGCTCTGGCTCAGGAACAGACTCTGGCTCTGGCTCAGGAACAGACTCTGGCTCTGGCTCAGGAACAGACTCTGGCTCTGGCTCAGGAACAGACTCTGGCTCTGGCTCAGGAACAGACTCTGGCTCTGGCTCAGGAACAGACTCTGGCTCTGGCTCAGGAACAGACTCTGGCTCTGGCTCAGGAACAGACTCTGGCTCTGGCTCAGGAACAGACTCTGGCTCTGGCTCAGGAACAGGCTCTGGCTCAGGAACAGACTTTGGCTCGGCTCAGGAACAGACTCTGGCTCTGGCTCAGGAACAGACTCTGGCTCTGGCTCAGGAACCGACTCTGGCTCTGGCTCAGGAACAGACTCTGGCTCTGGCTCAGGAACAGACTCTGGCTCTGGCTCAGGAACAGACTTTGTGACGACGGCCATCTTGTCCGTAGACACTGGCTCGGAGGTGGCCATCTTGTCCGTAGACACTGGCTCGGAGGCGGCCATCTTGTCCGTAGACACTGGCTCGGAGGCGGCTATCTTGTCCGTAGACACTGGCTCGGAGGCGGCCATCTTGTCCGTAGACACTGGCGTGGAGTCGGCCATCTTGTCCGAAGACACAGGCTCAGAAAGAGGAAGAGGCTCAGGATCAGGCTCAGGATCAGGCTCAGGATCAGGATCAGGATCAGGATCAGGATCAGGATCAGGATCAGGATCAGGATCAGGCTCAGGCTCAGGCTCAGGATCAGGATCAGGCTCAGGATCAGGCTCAGGATCAGGATCAGGCTCAGGATCAGGATCAGGATCAGGATCAGGCTCAGGATCGGCAGAAGTGTTGTGAAGCTCAGTCTCTGGATCTGCAGAAGTGACGTGAAGCTCAGTCTCTGGATCGGCAGCCGTGACGTGAAGCTCAGTCTCTGGATCGGCAGCCGTGACGTGAACAGCAGCCTCTTGCTCGGCAGGCGTGACGTGAACAGCAGCCTCTTGCTCGGCGGTCTCTGGCTGGACGGTCTCTGGCTGGACGGTCTCTGGCTGGACGGTCTCTGGCTGGACGGTCTCTGGCTGGACGGTCTCTGGCGGGGCTGCCATCTTGGCAGATCGCACTGACATCATCGGAGGATCTGCCAGGCTCGATAGCAGTCTGTGATATACCGATCTGGTGGCAGGCCTGATGTGAAGAGACCCAGACCTGGCAGGCATGACGTGAAGTGGCTCAGGCTTGGCAGGTACTGTGGGGTTGCAGGGTTACGTGTCTGCCAAACCCACAGTAATGGTTGAGCCACATAGTAACAAGGCCAAATCAATATAGAACTCTAACGTCCATTGGGGATCATGCAGTGGCATGACTGACCTGAATGGCTCCGAAAGTCCACCTCTAAAGAATATCATAAGGCACAAAGAGTCCATTGAAGTTTCATTTGCCAGTTCAACAAAGTCTCTTACGTACTCCTCTATTGGCCGGTCTCCCTGACGAAGACACATAATCCGTGCTGCTGGATTCATCGGGGCGAAGTTTTCTGTCACGAAACTGCTCTGAGACAGGCAAGTAAAGATCCAAACGCAGCTTTATTTGTGGGCAATCCAAAGGCGTAATCCAAAGTTCAGGCAATGGGTCAAAACACAGGTAGGCAGTCCAAACAAAGAAACAAACAAACAAACAAACAAAACAGGGAGGGACCAGAGGCAAAAGAGTAATCCAGGAAACAGGGCAAGAAATCCAAAAACCAAAATACATGAAACCAGGTAAACGCTCAGAGATGCAGTGGGACACAAACAAAACTTCGCCATGAGTGAGTGAATGAACATGGAATAAATAGACAGGGACTAACAGGGTGATGAGAAACAGGTGAATGAGATGATGAATGCTGATGAATCCGGGCAGTGAGTGATGGGAAATGTAGTTATTGAGGAAGTGATCAAAGTCTATTGTGGAGCGCCCTCTGGTGGCTCTCGAGGGCACTCCAGCTGGTGATCGTTACAGTAGCTCACAGAAGGTCTGTTTTTTAAAGGTTTTTAAGTTATCATTATAATCAATTCCCCAATGGATAAAACTTTTACTTCCAGAACCCGACTGTTGCAGACTTTTCACACTTTCAAACTATTTCTGCAAGTTAAATTGTTCAGCCAGGTGGCAAATTACCTTTTGATTGAGGCATTGAATTATTTACTCAAGCAATTCGTTCCAAACACTGGTGGTTCATTCAGTAACGGAATGAAAATGTTGCTTAGAAGTAGGGATGCACGATATATCGGCCACCATATCGGTATCAGCCGATATATGTACATTTTTAATGTTATCGTTATCGGCCAGATAGGAAAATTTGGCCGATATATTAAAGCCGATAAATAATGGATTATTTCCTTCAGCTGAGACACACTTAAGCTGATGCGCACTGTTCGCCATGATGTTTTTGAATTGCTTGAAATATGATTGGAATGACTTCAAAGGGGAAAATACAGTTAAGACCAGCTACATACAATTATAATTAGAACATCATTATAATTGTGTGCTTGGGACATGGCTTTTTATGGTGACTTGCTTTTGTAATCAGGATCAAAATGATTAAAAAAAATGGATTTAAATTTATCGGTTATCGGCTTTCAAATATAAAGAATTATCAATTATCGGTATCGTATCGACAAAAACTTTCATATGGTTGCATCTCTACTTAGCAGTGTGCGACGGGAGATTTTGTAAGCTGTAAGCTACAAGTGATGAACCAGTAATGTGAATCTCAGCATTCTCATGAAATGGAAAAGTACATTGTTGCTACTCTGAAAGCTTTCAGTTCTCACTTTTTCACAGAGAAATACCTTCAAGTAATAGTAAGGAATACTTTAAAAATGAAAATGAATCCAAATGTACTCCCCCCTGTGTCATTTACAAATCTTTTTTTTCTTCTGTGGAACACAAAACATTTTTTAAAGAATCCCATTGCACCTCTTTTACATAAAACAATAGTTCCCTGTCCACATTTACCACATCAAATGTTGATTTAAATAGCGCTTCTGTTCTGACATTCTGACACAATTGTAAGAATGAGTCATTTTGAATAGCCATTGTATATCCAAAGAAAATTCTAGACTTGCTGGAATATGTTGTTCTTACATTTCCAACTCACACAAATCTGTGGCGAGAATGATCCTGGGTTCACGAGGACTTTAGTTGGCAGTATGGCGATGACACTGCCCCCTCAAGCCATCTGACTGGAGAATCGTACACCTGCTGGGCTTCATCAGGCAAAAGCTGCTCTGTGCCAGGCACGCTACACATTGTACAGAAAATGTTACATATAATGAGAGTCAACAGAACCACAGACCTTCTGACTATTCATTAGCGATATTAAAATACACTGCCCGGGTAAATTTTTAACCATGTCTCACCTTTTTTAGTGATTCGTCCCACTAAGTTGTCCTTGTGATTTTTTTTTTTTTTTCAGTTACCAGTAATTTCTTGACTTTCATCACACATTCTGTCAGAACTGCTGAACCATGATTAATTATCATCCAAACACTATGAGTGTGACTATGTTGATCTGGGGACATATAGTGCGAGAAGTTTTTTTAGTTTTTTTTTAACCAAAAAAAATGGACTGCTTACTCATCTCCTAAAAAATAGCTTTAAAGGGGTCATATAATGGCATGCACTTTTACAAGCTGATTGTACTGAAATGTGTGTTGGCAGTGCCTGTACACAACCATCATATAATGATAAAAATCCATCCAGTGTTTTTGTTTTAATCTCCTTATATGTTTTCCCCTGCCTCAAATTGAGCTGTTCGTTTTTGTGACGTCAATAAAACGGACGCCCCTCCCACGATTGTTGATTGACTGCAGCGTTTCCACACAGACCCGCCCTGAGCGAGCTGTCATCATTGTAATGTTGATACACTGAAGCAGAATGGCGTCTAAGCGGTTGTGGTGTTCTGTTCTTGGGTGTAATAACGAACACAGTCATTTTGATGTTCCTAAATCCGAACCGCTGAAGACACAGTGGCTGAGTTTTGTTTTCGAAGGGAATATTCCCCACGATCAACGTCAATGCTTTCATGTTTGCGCATTTCTCACCAGACTGTTTTATGAACGAGAATCAGTATAGCTAAAGCTGGTTTTGCTAAGAAGCTGCTCCTGAACAAAGAATCGGTACCAACTATTCATGTTCCTGCTGCACCTCCAGAAGAAGTGAGTGTAAAGTTTTATTAACCTTTATATTAATCTTTGCAAATCGTGGAAAAAAGTTTTTCATGACCATTAGATGTAACGTCAATCTGTCATTGAACTAACGTATACATCAGTAAACACATAGCGTTCGTATCTCACTTCTCTACCCTGCCAGGGCATACAAAAATAGATCAAAGTGACATTACGTTAACCAACCATTCAGAAACGTCCAGCTCGAGCCTTAATTGTCGAACTTTTTTGCGGCCGTCATCCTCAGACACTCCCGCTGCCATTCTCTCTCCAAAATATACCCCTCAACTGTTGTCAAGGCAATACTTCACGTGTGTTGTGTCTAAACACCCGCAGAACAGAGGGGCGGGGGTGAGCCAA
Source organism: Rhinichthys klamathensis goyatoka (assembly GCF_029890125.1). Taxonomy (NCBI): domain Eukaryota; kingdom Metazoa; phylum Chordata; class Actinopteri; order Cypriniformes; family Leuciscidae; genus Rhinichthys; species Rhinichthys klamathensis. Next base: position 2,393,020 of record NW_026606897.1, read on the forward strand.
GCTCATTATCATTTAAAGGCATATGCACTGAAACGGCGTGCTGAAAACAGTCCTGTTTTTGACCAGGTAAAATTAGTGTTTTCTTAAAATACTAATGAGAATTTTTAATAAAAGTATATTACAAAGTTTTCATTTAGACCCTAAACATTCATATTAACTTGTACACAAATGGCATTATATGACCCCTTTAATGCATTTCATTTAAATATGCTTTTTTTATTGTAATGTCCCCAGATCCAACATAAATATTTCTCTTCTACTTTATTCATCGATGTGAATATACATTTACATGTATATACTGTATATATACATACAAAATATAGTTAATCACAGGACAAGCTTCAACCAAAAAGTAGCTATCTACATTGGAGTACTTAAAAGGGACCTTTAATGTCCCTTTTACAAGATGTAATATAGTCTCAAGTGTCCCCAGAATGTGTCTGTGAAGTTTCAGCTCAAAATAACCCACATATCATTTATTATACCATGTTGTACATTTTTGAGTGGATGGAAAAACATGCTGCTTTTGTGCATGTATCTTTAAATGCAAATGAGCTGCTGCTCCCCACCCTGCTTTCCAGAAGAGGGCGGAGCCTTTACAGCTCGTGCCTTGGATATTCTGCCAAAAATGAACAAAACATCTGTTTGGTTTTGATTATCATCTCTATAGCAGTCATGCACACGTGACAGTTCATCATCATGAAAGTTTATTATCTGCATGCGATTTAAAGCCATATCTATGGAAGTTTGTTTCCGCCACAGAATGAAAAATGAAAAAGGTAATTGTGACTTTATCTCACAATTCTGACTTTTTTTCTCACAATTGCGAGTTTACATCTCGCAATTCTGACTTTATTTCTCAGAATTGCGTGTTATAAAGTCAGAATTGCGTGATATAAAGTCGAAATTGCGTGTTATAAAGTCAAAATTGCGAGATATAAAGTCGAAATTGCGTGTTGTAAAGTCAGTATTGTGAGATATAAACTATTCTGAGGGGAAAAAAGTTAGTCTTTTTGTTTCCTTAGAATTGGCCTGATAACTCGCAATTGCGAGTTTATATCTCACAATTCTGAGAAAAGATGTCAGAATTTCGAGATATAAACTCGCAATTATGTGTTATAAAGTCAGAATTGTGAGATAAAAAGTCTCAATTCTGTCTTTTTTTCTCTCAATTGCTACTTTATTTCTCATAATTGCGACTTTCTATCTCGCAATTGCGACTTTATTTCTCACAATTCTGATTTCATATCTTGCAATTGTGAGATAAAAAGTCGCAATTATTTTTTTTATTTTTTTATTCAGTCTAAACGTCTGATATATGGTTTTCTGAGTGCACACACCCTAAGCATGCGCACAGAGAGCTGGATGTCCGACGGCGCGTCCCATGCATATTAAAGGAGTGATTGATTATGATTTAACTTTTTAAACTTTAGTTAGTGTGTAATGTTGCTGTTTGAACATAAACAACATCTGCAAAGTCACAACGCTCAAAGTTCAAAGCAAAGAGTGATATTTTCTTTTAAAGAAATTGCTTTTTAAGGACTACAACAAACGGCTGGTAAGGATTACGCAACATTCCTCCCGGGTTAGTGACATCACTAACCCTAAAATTTACATAAACCCGCCCCTGGGAACTTGATTTATAGATTATCATGAAAGAATATGCTAATCAATGACTAAAAGATAACTACACATAAGCTTTACATAAATTCACCAACTAACCATTCAGAAATGTTGTCTACATGTTGTCACTTCTTGAGTCTCTCCATCTTTGTCTGACTCCTGTTTGAACATAAAAGGCTAAACGTTTTTGAAATTTTCAGGACACACAAGCTGTTGTAGCTCCACCCTCTGTGCTGGGAGCAGCAGCTCATTTGCATTTAAAGGGACAGACACAAAAAAACGGTGTGTTTTTGCTCACCCTCAAAAAAAATATATCTGTGGGGTATTTTGAGCTAAAACTTCACATACACACTCTGGGGACATCAGAGACTTATTTTACATCTTGTGAAAAGGGCATTATACTACCCCTTTAAGCTAAGTTCTCTTCACGTCTTACTGCGCTTAAATTGTCAAAAACACACAAAGTTGACATAAACACAGTCAGTTATTTCTGTGAACATAAACAGTAAAGAAATCGCATGTGTAGATCTGTGTATTAAAGTGAAAGCAGCGTAATATACAGTACCTACTGCTATATATGCTGTTAAAATGAATCAAACAACAAAAGAACAGAAAAACACACTGCTCTTGATTGAATAACTTTAGTAGCTTTATTAAGAATACATTTCTTACTTGAATGCTGCTGTTAAATGCTCTGGCGAGGAGATAAACATGGCGGACTGTGTGTACAGCTCATTCAGGGCGGGGTTTATGCTAATAGGGCAGAGTCCATCAGACTCAGCAGTCGTGGGCGGGGCCTGTGCAATGTGATGTCACATTGCATAGAAACTGCAAACGGCTTATTCTGAGACACTGCTTATGATTTATGGGGATTAAAAAAAAGGAGTGGGTGGCACACATTTATGTTGTACCATGTAAAAATTAATTTTGCATAATAGGTCCCCTTTAAGGCTTACAAAGCAAATTAATAATTTATTCAGAGCAGTAGCTATTTTTGATATAAAAAACAATGAAGGGTTTTGAATAAATGAACCAACTCTGACAATAGGCCTTTCTATGGAAGCTTGTTTCTGCCACAGGATAAAATAATAATAAATAAGGTAACTGCGACTTTTATATATCACAAATCTTTTCTCACAATTCTGAGAAACAAAAACAAAGTCAGAATAAAAGGTTTCACTTTATTTTGATGGTCCCTTTAACACATTCTGTTGACTAAGTAACATTTCACCCACATGTCTACTAACTCTCGTTAGGTTTAGTAGAGTATTATTAGACTGGTAGGGTTAGGGTTAGAATAAGTTGACATATAGTTGGAAAGTAGTCAGTAGAATGTTTGTTGGAAGAGCATCACAAAAGAGTTAGCCGATATTATGTAACCAGACAGTCTACTAGTCAAATGAGAGTTAGCTGACATGTAGTTACTTATAGTCAACAGAATTTTCAAAAGGGACCATCAAAATAAAGTGTTACTGAATAAAACAAATAAAATCAGAATTGCGAGTTTATATCTCACAGTTACAAGAAATAGTTGTGAGATATAAACTCTGAATTCTGACTTTGTTTCTAATAAGTAGAACAACTACACCATTTACATATCCAAGTCAAAAATACAACATATTTTTAATCTGTTCACTGTTTAATCTGTTTGGGCCACTGTCCTGAAGAGTTCAGCTCCAACCTTTATTAAACTCACCTGAACCAGCTAATAATGATTTACAATAATGAACTGGATTTCCCAATACTAGACGTTGATTTACTAGAATAAATCAGATGTTCCAAAGCTACATGTGAGAGAGAGCAGTTTAGAACAAACTGATTCACTGGAATGACCTTCAAACGCTGCATGACTGAGAGAACCGTTGAGGACGAACTGATTTACTAGAATGAATCGAAAGTTAGAACACAACAAATGAGAGAGTGAGACTTCAGTTTAGGACGAACCGATTCACTAGATCAGACATTCCAAAGCCACATGAGAGAGAACAGTTCGAAAATAATTCTCTAAAATGAATCAGACTTTTCAGTGCTATACCTACATATGAATGAGAGAGAGCTGTTTATGTGAGCGTTTGCTTGTTCTATCAGCTTAGAAATTAAAGTCAGCATGAAACAGAAGTCGCAATAGTCTTTTTCCCCAATTGTGATGTATATCCGAGTGAAATGGCTTCTCAAACGAGAAAAAAATGTGACTTGGATTTGTCCATCAGCAATTGATTGGATCGCAGTCATTTGCTATTGCTGATGTCATGTGAGATCTCGTACCAGGAAACGGGTCATTAGAATAAACACTGCAATGCACCATAAAAAAGAATTGTCAAATTTTGAATTTTGTTTGTTACTGAAAAAAAAATGTTACTGAAAATGGTGTTAAATTAGAAGAGTCACTCTTCATAGTTACTCTCCAACACTGATGATAAGCAAGTTAATGTATTTAAATATATAACAGATGCATGCTCTGATCATCACTGTGTCCAGGGTTTATTGCATGCAATGACCTCAAAATAACAGCTTATGGTAGAGTTATTTTCATACAGGAGCATCTTGTAAAATTATAGAGCAGTTTTTTTAGCTTGCTTCTCCATTTGCACTCTTCTCTGTTCTTCTTTCAAAAACATGTTTAATGTTCTTATGGCCTTGTTTGACTGAATTACTGTATCTACAGGTGTCGAATTAATACCTGAGTTAAATTTATTAACCTCAAGCGTTGGTCTCCAGCCAGTAGCGCTGCGCTCATTCGCATGTCAACATGATTACAAATTCTCAAGCTGAGAGTTTTTCCCCTGCTACCACAGTAAATACATCATCACGTTTGTTTGCAGGTCTTGCGCATCAACAAAAATCCCTTAGGATCCATCTACACATTTCCCAACCATCTTCTCTCCCTACTTTTTGTGTGATGATGAAGAGATGGGGAGCTCCTCTGTGATGGATGACGTAGTTTATTGTGCAGAAGACGAGTGTCTGCGGTATGAGGGAGAGAGCGCCAGTTTGTGCAGGTGTACCAGCCACAGTAGTGTTTATCCTGGCTCGGTATTGTGTCTGGAAACGGGGGCTCTGACGGAGGTTAAACGTCCCCTGCGGCCTCAAAAACACTCTAGAACATCAGCCAAAGGAGGAGTCCAAGAAAAGGGACGCTTAGCTGGTCCTCTTTTAGAGTGTTTCCTGAGAATATGTGCAGGTCTTTTTTTTAAGGAACTCTGCTTTTAAAAATGTTTTATATCAGGTAAATGACATACGCTTGTCTTTTTGAGATGAGATCGTTCTCCTACGATGAAGGTGAAGTGTTACTTAGTCTTGAAAATAAAGTTCTGTATTGGCATTGATGGGTCCACGAAGAACATTTAACATCCATGGAACCTTTCCATTGCACAAAAAGTACTTTGTACTGTTCACTGAAAGGTTCTTATTTAGGGAACCAAGGGTGGTTCTTCTATGGCATCGCTGCTAAACCACCTTTTGGAACCTTTATTTATAAGAATAAAATTTGCCCACTTATATTACATTGATTCAAGGCATACATTTTTATAATTCAACCCATGATCCTGCTGTTTCTACTGCCACACACCACATCATGTACATGTATAGTCAAACAGTGTGCATTTACTAATAAAATTAAACATATTTTTACAGTTTATGAGTTTAGCATGTACAAGATAATGATCATGTCAGCTAACAGGAAATGTTTTCCCCATGCAGGCAGCAACATACAGTAGTGTCTGTCCAGATCCGGGCCACATCTGGTACATGTGGATCAAACGCAACTTATGAACAATGTTATGAACAAACGTTATTGAGAAGAACAGAATGTTTGTTCAAAGTTGTCTGGTCTTTAAAAACGTTCTCAAGACTTTAGCACAAAAACATTACTTATGCATTGTTCATGGAACGTTTTTCTGGATTTTTTTCTCGTTTTGGTGCATTTTTCTGAATCATTTTAGTTAGATGTTTCGTCTAACTTTTTGTTATTGTTACTACTTACTAGTTTCAGATGTTTCGGAGAACAAATGGAACATTCCATTAATGTTCACATAGCCAAAAAAATAACGTTTTTTAAACTTTTTTTTTTTTTTAAACCTGGACGTTTTGAACGTTCAGAGAACATTCAGAAACACCGTTTTCATAGCTTGATGGGAATGTTAGCTAAATGTTCTTGGAAAATATTTTTTGTTAGCTGGGATCCAATTTATTGTTTATGGAAATTACTGGGATCTTTAACTAATTTACAGTAGTTGTTCTTGCACAAAATTATGAAAAGGGGCGATCTTGCCCCACTATTGAGGTATGATGACCCACTACCTGAAAAAAGAAACACTCTGGTGTAAACTTAGACCAACTGTCAATATGAATATTACAGAATATCTAAATTACATCTGAAATTAATTATATTTTATTTATTTTTTGTTCAAAGAAAGGTGTCATTAATGTAAAATGCTAAATGGAATTCTGTGTAAATATATGTTGACAAATAATACATTTGAATAATTAAATGATGACAGTTCAATAAAATAACAGAATCCCACTCAACGAGATACATGTGAATAAGTGTAATTCTATGAATTATGCACAGTCCTATACTTTTAACTGAAGTGATATAATAAATAACAGCTCAACTAACAGCTCAATAAATTATAATAATAATTTATAAGATAAATCATATAACAACCGCAACTACAGGCCTTCTGTCCCAATTCTGAGGGAGGAAAGTCTAAGCATAATTTTTCACTTTTCACTGAATGAATGAATAATGAATAGTTATTAGGTAATCTATATAAAGTACTGTGCCCTTGAATTTCATTCGAATTAATTCCATGGCTTGATATTTTCTTATTTAATACAGTGACATCCATCCATTTTTTTTAGTGTGGCTTGGGAGTTCAAATAATTTTGGAGCCCCTGCATTTTGTCTGAATTGCATTGTTGTTAAGTATGAGTTAGTGGGAAATTCATTCTGCACAGAAGTACTTATGCGCACCTGCTATATTTCTCTACAATTTAAGGAAGAGGAAGACTGCCACCTACTGTTCAAATGACAATAACTGAACATTATCCTCCACAAAAAAACTTTTGTATGAGTCTGCAGCCATCCAGCCTGACTTTAAAGACATGAATGATCAGTTATGCCTCATAACACGAAGGTCTTTCCCACTCCTACCGTCTGTCACTGATGACTGTTGGGAACGCAGTAGGACAGGGACTCTTTCATCCCTCCTGAGGGCTGGTGGAGGATGCGATTAGCACCGATTATGTACAGATTTGTCATCGTCATAAATCCACAGCTGTCGGAGGTTTCACATTTTTACACGTCACTTCAAACGCATTCCAGTCTGTCTCCGCCTGCTTTACAGCTTCTGTCCAACTCTACTGACGGCAGCCGAAGAGGGTCACTCTTCTCCAGCACTTCTCCACCGAGATGTCACGTTTCACGTCATGCTGCCTGAATGCTTGTTAGGAGCAAATTGGAAGCCCAGTAGTCATCCGCAAGGTGTTGTCTGACTCTGAACCCTGGATCATTTTTCATCCTGACTTTCCTTCCTCTTCTTATTCTTCATACCCTTTCTTCTCCTCTCACCTCCTTTCTTCTATGTCAAGCATCTGGGTGTGTGTGTGTGTGTGTGTGTGTGTGTGTGTGTGTGTGTGAGAGAGAGAGAGAGAGAGAGAGAGAGAGAGAGAGAGAGAGAGAGAGAGAGAGAGAGAGAGAGAGAGAGAGAGAGAGAGAGAGAGAGAGAGAGAGAGAGAGAGAGAGAGAGAGAGAGAGAGAGAGAGTGTGTGTGTGTGTGTGTGTGTGTGTGTGTGTGTGTGTGTGTGTGCCTACTTAACTATATTATATTTGTACCCAGAAGTGACCAGAACCTGACAAAATCTAAAAAAAAAAAAAAAAAAAACGTCTGAAGGACGTCCTCATTTGTAAACCGTTATAAAAATACAGTAATTACAGTTTTTTTTTTATGTAAAAATGCAGAAAGGTTTGTGTGATGGGTAGATTTAGGGGTAGGGTTAGTGTAAGGAGATAAAATATACAGTTTATACAGTATAAAAACCATTACGTCTATGGAATGTCCCCATTTAGATGGCTAAGTAAACGTGTGTGTGTGTGTGTGTGTGTGTGTGTGTGTGTGTGTGTGTGTGTGTGTGTGTGTGTGTGTGTGTGTGTGTGTGTGTGTGTGTGTGTGTTGCCAGCTGTTAGCTATTCCTCATGCTGACTGCCTGGGAGTCTCCCTTGACCCAGTGTCCCCATCCTTTCGCAGATCTGCCTTGAGCTGCACTGCATGGCATGGGACAATATTAATTGCTTCACAATTGATACATTTACAGCTGTTTTTATTGTGCACATATTGATTGTAAAAATTATTGTAATTTTACCTTTAAAAGGCTAAAAAAAAACATTTTTAGAAGTAAAAAACAAAACAAATCTAGAGTGAAAAAATTTAAACGGATATTCCCAGAATTCCCTGTGTGACACTTCACATTTGACGGTATTTCATGTTTCGTTATCAGGTACATTAGGGTTTTATGGTACAACCTGTTGTTAAATTAATGTGCGTTATTTTGTCATGTGTGTTATATTTTGTATGTGTGTGTTACAGGTTGTTCTGTAAATATGTTTACATTTGTTGTCACTGTATTTTTACAGTATTATTTTGGCAACCACAGCTGCCAGTTTTTTTCAGTAAAAACAACAGGATACTTTTTTTTCTCACATTGCTCCATTCGGGCACACCTATTAATTATTTATTACTATTTTCAAAATTTAAAGCGATAGTAAAATTCTAAAATGAAAAACTAACACAAATGTAAGTATTATAATTACGTATGCAAATTATTTTTGAGCTTCTTCACCCTTTGAATGTTGTACATAGTCAAAGTGAGACCCTTTTGTTTTAGACAGAGAAAGACGGTGATGATGATCACATATGTTCATTGCCACAATGAACCATAAACCTCACAGGAAGTGTAAGTTCAAAGGTCAGCAGGTCTCAGACAGGACTGGAATACAGTGGCAGAGCATGGGGCAGAGTGGGCTTGACCTGCCTTGTGCTCTCCCTTCACTGACAGTCTACTAATTCAATTTGTGGGAACATTCAGCCATGGCGAAGGCAAATTCCTACTGGTGTTAGTGGGGTTTCATGGGGCTTATGGAGCCCAATCCATTGGGATTATCCTGCTATGAGTGGGTTTGCCCCAGAAGCTATGACACTATTAGCTGTAAAACTAAACATCACCCCATCTGACAAAATAAATACGGCCACTTTCATCATCATCATCAAAACTTTATTAAGGACACACATGGTCCAATCACACACAGTAACAGACAAAAAAAAAAAAAAAAAAAAAAAAAAAAAAAAAAAAAAAATATCACAGGTTTACATATAGGCTAAAACGCCAATGGTTCCACATACCAGAGGAGAACCTGACTGAACTTAGGGTCGGGTTTGTCAATGTTGAAATTATGCTGTTTGCAGAGTCTAACAACCTACACATACATCTGTACATGAGATTGCGCAGAACAGCAGAACAGGTGGGCACGCCAACACTGACAAACAATTGACTTGCACTACTCCATCGCGGCACCCCAAGCAACAGCCTCTTTCCGTCATTATATGCTACATTGAGTTTCTGCATGCTGCTCTTTCTGTAGCGCCGCCACAAATGGGCAGTATACATCGGGGTGCAATATGCTCTAAAAAGTGCAATCTTTACAGATCCAGAGCACATACAAAATTTGCGAATCAACGTATTCGCCTGTGCATATATCATACGACACTGTCTATAAATATCCCTATCATCAGACAGGTCCTCAGTTATATAGTGTCCCAAATATTTAGCCTCATCGCATACCATAAGGTCAATACCAGACAGAGAAAATACAGGAAATAATAGTTTCCTGTCCTCCCTACTCCTGACAATCATAACATTACTCTTCTTTGCATTGTATTTAATGTCAAAATCTGAGCCATATTGAGAACAGACCCTCAGTAACTGTTGAAGGCCAGCACTATATGGACAGAAGATAACCAAATCATCTGCGTACATTAAGTGGTTGATGATAGTATTACCAACCATACAACCAGTTCCACAGCTGTTTAGCAATTTTGATAACTCATCCATATAAACATTAAAAAGAAAAAACTTTATTAGGTACACTTTGCTAGTACCGGGTTTGGACCCCATTTTGCCTTAATTCTTTGTGCTGCACAAAGGTGCTGCAAACATTCCTCAGATATATAAGCATTTTATGTATAATAAGCATTTCTATGGAATATTCTGTCATATATACACACACATTACATTATTACATGATATATTACAGTTTGTATACACTACAAATAGACTTTAGATTTTCATTTAATATAAACATGTATTTAATGTAATATAGAAAGGCATTAAAATAAGCATTATTATGTATAATAAGTATTTATATGGAATATATATTCTATTATATGTCAATATAAATATAATTGGTTTTAAAGAAAAATAAAATGTAAAACATTTTTATTATCATTTTAATTTTCATTAATCACCAACCAAATCACAAAGTTGCCAATGCTGTTGCAAACAACAGAGGGCGGTATTACACAATCAAAGAAGAGAAAAACAACGGGAGAGGTACTCAAATACAGGAAATGTTTCAAACATCTTAAAAATGATGAAATAGTCATAATTCATGTATCGCAAAATCCCACCAGGATGCCACATTCATACTCGATCAGCTACACATGCTTTGTAAAAGCTTTATTGATCTGTTCATTAGAGAAGGACGATGAACTTTTAGTGTTCTTTCAGAACGTGTTACCCGTGTTGCTCTAAATGAGTAGAAGGAATCCATTCATTTACAAGTTCTGAGTTCAAGCTGTTATTTCATTTGATTGTGGTCTAGTGAATAGTGGTGAATATCTCCAGTAAATATATTTTTATATATATCCATTTACACTAATGAGCTAAAGCATTGTGACCAGTCACACTCACAGGTAAAGGGAATATCATTGATCATCTCCTAACAAGGCCAGATATTAAGAGATGAGATGGTAAGCAAACAATCAGCTCTTATAATTCTTGTAACGTGTTGGAAGCAGGAAAAATGGGCAGGAATAAAGATCTGAGTGACTTTGACAAAGGCCAAATTGTAATTGCAAACAAACTGTCAGAGTATCTCTGAAATGGGTTGCTCCCGGTCCGGTCAGCAGTGGTGAGTATTTTACCAACAGCAGTCCGAGGAGGGACAAACCACAAACCGGTGATAGGGTGTTGGACACCCAAGGCTAATCTGCACAAGGGCAACGATGGCTATCCCGTCTGGTTCGAGCCACCAGAAGGTCTACTGTGGCACAAGTCACACAAAATTTTAATGATGGCTTTGGGAGGAATGTGTCACAACAGACAGTCTAAAGCCACTGTCTAAAAGCCCCTTCAATGGGCAGAGTTTCATAACTGGACCTTAAAGCAGAGGAAGGTTTCCTGGTCCGATGAGTCACGTTTTCTTTTGCATTACGTGGACCGCCCTGTACATGTTGGCCATTTACCTGGGGAAGTGATGGCATCAGGATGCACTGTGGGACGATGACAAGTCAGTGGAGGGAGTTTTATGCTATGGGCACTGTTCTGCTGGGCAACCCTGGCCATTCATGTGGGTGTAGATTTGACACATGTCACCTACCTAAACATTATTGCAGACCAAGTACACCCCTTCATGACAATGGTGTTCCCATGGTGGAAGTGGCCTCTTTCAACAGGATAATGCACCCTGCCACACTGCACACATAACATTGTTCAGGAATGGTTTGAGGAACAAGATTAAGAGTTCAAGGTGTTGCCCTGGCCTCCAAATTCCCCAATTTCAATTCAGTTGAGCATCTGTGGGATATGCTGGACCAACAAATTCAATCCGTGGCTCCACCTCATAAGCTACAGGACTTGAAGGATCTGCTGGTAACGTGTTGGTGCCAGATACCACAGGACACCTTCAGGGTCCTATAGAGTCCATGGCTCGGTGGGTCGACGCTGTTTAGGCGGGTGGACATAATGTTTTGGCTCAACGGTGTAGATTGAAGTTGAACAAACTTAAAAGGATTGTAGGACTCCTCAACTTTAGAAAAAACAGATCCACAGACATCTAACTTTACCATCACAGGAATGTTACATTTGAAAATATATTGAAAAAGCATTTTACAATACTACTGTTTTTATTGTATTTTGTATCAAATAAATGCAGCCTTGGTGAGCACAAGATACATCTTTCAAAAACATTAAAAGAAATCCATCTCAACCCAATTTTTTCAGAAGCATTAAGAAACTGCTTTGGTCATCTCATCTGTCATATTATCTTGCTTAATCGTTTAACAATAGTGCTTTATTGATACAACATTCCTGCAGAAAAATAAACATTGCTTGATTTACAGTTTGGTCAATGTTTATGTCTCCTGTGAAGTTAAGGAGCTGAATTATTCTATTCATAAGTGCTCCACATGTCTGATTATCTTTAACAGCTTTCCCCAAAGAATAAATGATTAAAAAAAAGATAAATTACAATACAAATGGTAGTCCAGAGAGGTACCCTGAGTACCCATCAATACTCCAGAACATTACAAAACACTTAAAATCTCTCTCTAAAAGTTTTTTTAATATGGAAATATCTTCCATTTAATGAATTTAATTATTCAAAAAAGAAACATACCAACAAAAATGTTGAAAAATTCTCAGCTTAATTGAAAATATCCCTGACACGAAGTCAATGTAGAGTAAATCACCCAAATAAATCATATACTGTACAATATTTGTCTTTTGACTTTAATCTAAAGAGAAAACAAGCAGCAAGCATGTAAAGAACTGGAAATTAGATATTATAAACGTCAATACATATTTGAAAAACCAAGGCTTGTTTGGCATCTGGAGTTGGTCCACACTGTATATATATATTGCTTTAGGACACATTTTTGACAGGCCAATAGATTTGCAACATCTCATGAGAGACATTTAAAGAGACATTTATCAAAGCACAGTGACAGCACTGTTCATTTAACAGGGAAGCCACAGATTCTTATATCTAGCTGATCCAAGCGCGCTGGTTCTTCATTCATCTTAGACTTCATGCTGAGCCACAAGACAGTTGTGCCTTTCTTTGTCCATTTTCAGCCTTTCACCCCAATTTCTGCTTCTTCCCCCTCATCCTGCATTCTAATGGTGATCTTTTCTGGCCTAGGCATTATGGGTTCGTATGACCACACCTGCCATATCTAAACAGCCAATGATCATCACAGCTCAGAGCATGGTGACCTCTAATAAACAGGAACAAAGCTCCACCTTTTTTATTATTATTATTTTTCATGATTGTAAGCAAGTATCCTCCAAAAGACAGGTTTGGATGGGGTCTGTTCTAGTTCTGCCGCTGGCCGAAATGTTGTGCGAGATGTGCCGTGTTACTCTCCATTGTATAGTTTGTGTGGCCTCCATTCTGAAACTGATTAGAGAGATGATTTTAGTATGATTAATTATCTTAATGTCAATTCTAAAATCCCAAAGTCAATCTTTTCCAGTACCGATTTTACAGGCCTCACAATCAGTCCCTCACTAAATCTGCCAGATTTGTGACTGAATTATCAGTTATCAATATTTACAGTGATTTTACTTATACAGTAAAGTATAATTCAGTAAAGTACCATACAGTGGAATTCAGATATGGTAATGAATGTTTCGTTTCTGAACACACGCTGTGAGTAGTAGACCAATCACAACAGTCTAGGCCATCTGACCAAATTAGAGCAGAGTAGGCTCTCGGAAAGGAAGGGTTTACAGAAACCAAATCCTTCATCAAACCGTTTCAGGCATTGTGAGAAAAAGGGTGATGCTGCAATGTATTATGCAAAAATTAAAGTCCATTATAAAGAACCTTTTGTGCAATTGAAAGGATCCATGGATGTAAAAGTTTCCTTATGGAACCATAGAATTTTTAAGAGAGAAGGTAGGTAAACCACACGAGTGGTTTGGTTCTAACCTGGCCTATGTAAGCTTGTTGATCCAGGCTTGGTCGGAAACCTAGTCCTTCGTGCTGTCCTGAGTACCTCTTCCTCTCCATATCACCATCTAGGCCATTGAGCAGCTCCTCGATATCCTGAGCCGTGAACTCGCTTAAGCCTGCGTCACCAGCAGTGATATAAGGTGAAGAGAGCTGCTGGGAGTAGCTGATTGACACAGTGCTTAGATGGTTTCTGTAAGGGTGTTTCAGATCCACATGAGGTGTCTCCAGGTAAAAGCATCCAGGCTGCTGGAGCTCTGGCTGGAGGAGGGGAGGAACCTGCTGTGTGTCACTGGCTTGAACTTCAGTGAGGTTCCCACAAACCTGAGCATTTTTGAGTGTTTTACACACCTGCTGATCCAGCGGTGGAAGGTGTGAGCACTGTGACTGTTGACTCGTCGTCTGAACCTGGTGTTTTTGGATTGCAATGTGTGAAAGTTTGCATTGTGAGATTCCAGTCTCTTTGTTTAAGTGAGACATTGAGTGTTGCTGTCCTTGAGGATTGTTTTGGAGATCTGCAGCAGCCTTCAGTTCCGTTTGAGGTTGTATCCGTGTGAAGTGTTGTGTCTTCTGTTGTTCCTGAGGAACTAATGTGAGAGGATCACATGAATCTTCTGGGATTAACACAGGAGCTTGCTGTGGAGGTGTGAAGGTCTGAGTAGGCTTCCCGACAAGACACTTCTCCTTCACATCGTCCTGGACATCACCTATACTGTCCGTCTTCGTCCCGAGAGACTGTTGCACATAGGACAAGATGCCATCTGTGAGGTCTGCCACGTCATTTCGACCATCAAGGTCAATCCTGAGGAACAGTTCGTCTTGTTGTAGGGACTTCAGATCTTCTGGGCTGATACCTAAACTCTGCATGAAGTCCAGTATCTCACAGTTGTCATCTCCTCCAGAGCCAACGATTGGTTCTTGTTTGAACACAGAGCTTTCAGAGAGTGAAAGAACATTTTCTTGCCAGTTACTGGAAAAGATCCCACCAAGATCCTCATTCCCTAATCCCTGTACCGACACTGAGCGCTTATCTGCAGAACACACATATATTGACTCGTCCTGCTTCAGCATGGAGCCCAGCAGGGAGTCAGGGTCTACAGTTCCAGTGGTTCCGAGTTGGTTATTGTTGTCTTGAGCAGTGGGATCAGAAGGTGTGGTGTTACCCAGAGATCTGGGCAGGTTCATGTCATAGAGAACAGCCTCTCCAGTAGTAAAGCTGAAGGGAAGCATCATAGCACGCTTTCTCAGGTTCTCCTCGCCCTCCTCATCCCTACAGAAGACAGAATGACTCATTCTCAAGCAAGACACTTACAGAAACGATATTAAATGCAATTACCAAATAACAATATTAATACTAGATCTGAAAGAAATAAAAGTGCTTGTAACACAGCAAAAGTAAGCGTAGGGTTTAGGTTTCTGTTTTGCCACTTTGCTGACTATAGATACACATCCCCCAATACAGAAGAAAAAATCTGTTGCTACTTCTATTTCATCACGACTAAAAATTATGGATAAAAAAAATGCATGGATGAATCGGTCATAATAAGATTAATAACTAAAAATGTATTAAGCTATTAATGTTGTTTATATGTCTATGTGGTGTTTTTAATATGCTTTAAGACAAAACATGTGAAAAGTCATAAGTCAGCATAAGACACCATTGTTGAGTATTTTCTCCTTAAAACTGTAGTGAACCAAAGACAGTCTCAAAAACGCAGTTTGAAATCGCTGGTGTTTCTGATGTCACAAACTAACTTGTAACCAATCACGTCAATGTGTGATCATCAATGAGTGGATCTCTGAGCTGGTGGTGTGAGTGAGTGGAGGCGGGGCTCATTTGCATTTTCAAAGAACCGTGCATGCAAAATGAAGCACGGGTGTAGAGCTACATTCAAGCTATTTTAAGGCGTGGATATTTTTTTTAGGGATACAATTATTGACTACAGGGTTGACTACTGTTATTGATACAGTTTTATCTACAATTATTACAACTACGATTAAATTATCTGCGGTTACCTTTTGCTATGAATACTGCTTAATAATAAAACAACATAGGAAAACATATACAGAATATTCAATATCAAAAAGAGACAACTTCACAAAGACACAAATAAAGGCATACGTGATGACTCTCTGAGAGGCAATGATGTAATCTGGTTGCCCGTTTTTGTAGACAAGTCTAGCGTTGGACTGTACCCAAATCCAGAGGTTCTGTTTAGTCAACAGTCTGAAAACAGTTAACCCGCTTTCACCCGTCCTGATCGCTGCAGGGGAGAGAAATTATTAATTAATTTAAATAACCAGCAACTATGTTGCTACCATTAATAATAATAAAAAAATATGCTTTTAGCAGTCCCCTTTTAAAAGATTAATTTCAGATTTATGTATATGGTATATGTAGATTTGTCATTGGTTCTTGCACGTCAAACAAACACATTTGAGCTTCTATTTGCCATATTTGTTGTGCTCTATCTACGTATGTGCGCTGATCAATGCTTATATGTGAATAGAAGCCTAAATTAAATCTGTTCATAATATAAAGTGATCGTGTCTCTTCAGAAGACTTGGATTAAACCGCAATTCATGTGGATTACGATGTCTTTTTGTACTTTTGTGGAAATTTTGGTTGAATTTTGGTTGGCCTTATGGGATTTTTTATTTTTATTTTTTGAGTGAACTATTCTTTTAGAAAGCAATACAACTATTTCAACACCAGTTAGATCTCCACAGCGTGAGTGAGGTGAGTGTGTTTTCTTTATCCATTTGTGATAAAAGGAGGCTTACCCCGCATGTGGTTCTCGGCACAATACAGCATGTCTGCTGCATGGATGAACTGATAGCCTGAGCCGCGGTAAAACAGTTCTGCCTCTGTGTAGCCCAGAACAATCTTTCCTCTGTGGAGGAGGGGAAAAAAAAACATGGCTTTGAAAGTGAGAGATACTGATGGTATAAGAGCACCAAATTAAGGGTCAATTATTGTTTACAACAAAAATAAATATTTTTTTAAGTGGTACTGTATGTAATTTTTAAAACTTGCCACTACAAGTCAACTGAAACAAACTGAAGTGAACAGAGAATAAATCCACAAGCTTTTTCACACTTGATAGGAGCTAATATGTCTTACTTTGGGTCACATGCGGTGGGCGTGAAATCCAGTTTATGCTTGGTTTTAAACATGAAGCTCTTGGTGTGGATCTCCAGTATGTAAGGCGGCTGCAGAGGGCTGACCAGGGCAAACAGGGCCAGCTGAGGAGGGATGGGTTTGCCATCTGCTGTCCTCTCATTCTGCCCATGCAGGAACTTCAAACGCCCCTGAAAGTTCATGGCCTATAAAAGTACAAGCCATCTATTTAACACATTCGACCATATGTTAATACATTCCACAGCATTCAGCTAATTTTCCCCAACCCCTCTTTGAAACCAATATGAAGAGATGATGCATTTTTTTGAGAATTGTCATTTGAGCTATGTGATGTAATGGAAATAGCGACAGATCTATTTCGTCCATATTGTGATGTACATCCGAATTATCACCTTGTGAGTCTTGAAGCTGACTTCTGCTGATGAAACTGCAAACTATCTTCAGTAAAACTTTTCTTTCATTTATTATAATTCTGACTCTTGTCTTAATTAATCATTTCTGGTTCTGGGTGATTTTAACTGCTATGTACTAAAATTTTAATTAATCATTTGATACAATGCACTGACTGTATACATGTTTTTACATGTGCATACATGACCCTTCCCTAACACCTTAAACCTACCCTAAACCTTTCTCTAACCTTACCCGTATCCCACCTCAATAGCAGCAAAAAATACAACATGAACCCAATACAACATGAACACAATAAGTACATTGTACCTAACAATTATTTTTTTAAATGTAAATACATAGTAGTTAAAGACACCTAATATAATAGTTTTTTATTCATTATTATTTCAACTTACAAGAAAGCCAGATGAGTTGTCCAAGAGACATCTTAACCGGCAAACAAAACTTCGTTCCAGAAAGGTGGAGTTCTCTGGCGGCAACTCCTCTGGACTGTAGTGTGTCTGAAGCAGTGGTGAATCATGGGAATCTGACAAAAGCAAAGCAAGTGCATTTAAACTTGGTTATAGAGAAAAGAGAAAAGCATACTTAAATACAAAACTCTCTAAGATTATATAACATAGAAAAGGATAATAATGCATTGGTGGCAGTGTAAGTGTTTATATAACTCATTGTAGGTAGTGTCATTGCTGACAGCTGGATGTGCTGTGTGTGTGTGTGTGTGTGTGTGTGTGTGTGTGTGTGTGTGTGTGTGTGTGTGTGTGTGTGTGTGTGTGTGTGTGTGTGTGTGTGTGTGTGTGTGTGTGTGTGTGTGTGTGTGTGTGTGTGTGTGTGTGTGTGTGTGTGTGTGTGTGTGTGTGTCTGTGTGTGTGTGTGTGTGTGTGTTGTCTGACACAGCTGTCATGTGTATAACAATGACAGGCCTTCCAAATTGCCAACGTTAGATCTGATGCAAACCGATCCAGCTTGGTTGAGAATAAAAAGCCCAATTTGAAACCAGAGCAAACTGGCACAGCCTTTGAACACCATCTATAAGAGGCGGTGACACATATGAACCTGAATCCTCAGAGCATATACTGTATGTATCAAGTGAGCTGTTGGTTAAAAACATGGTCCATAACAAACACATTATTAGTTATTCTAAGAAAAAAACAAAAACATTTGGATACCTTAACCAAATGTTAGCCATCTGAATAATGACAACGTTTCAGATCCATTGTGAAGAAGTTAATTGAAAGGTATTGCTTTTATTGTTTTAAAATCATGTTATTCGAGGATTTATTTCATGAAGATTGTTAACTAGGATGTCTGTCACAATGGAACTTTGCCAAACTTTGTTTGCAGACAAATGCAATCCATCTTCATTGACTCTGTGTTGATGGAGTGGGGACAGAATGTTTCAGTTGTCCAGGCACAATGCTCAGGTCTGCTCATGGTCTGTCTGGAGAGATGTTTAGTTAACTTATTTTCTACCTTGCACTATCTGTACGGCGTCTAGAGTGCAGCTGGGGTTGAGCGCCCAGTGGAGCTGCTTCTGAAACTTAACCCGGTCTTCAGTGTGAATGAGCTCGTACACACACTGATGGATGAGATCCGACTGCAAACAAAACACATCGGTTTTACTGCAAGTAGTTTCACAGCTACTCATTACAGCTGGTACCAAATTTAGGAAGAAATCTGAATCTAAATGCTGAAGAAAAAAGAAAAAAAAATGGTAAATGTCTTAGCAATCAACCCGTTTTTATCTAATTTGTTCACAGCCTGCTTTGTCTGGCAAAACAATCCAATTCAAGTTGGTATTTGTTTACAGTTTGATTTCTGATTGCGGTGAGGAAGTGCTTTTAGAATCACATTTGTGGGAAGAAGCTGGAATTTCACACACAATAAATTAGAAAGCTGCTATGAGGGATTTAAAAAGACTGGTGACATAAATCTCTTTCCAGTAGCGTTTCACAACAACAACTGAAAAACTGGCTTAAATTTGGATAAAATCAGGTCAATAATGTTTAATGTATTGAACCTTGAAATGTTTTTGAGTGAGTAGATTCACTAAACTGATGAGGGATGTGTGCAGTGGATCGAACAAAAACTTGGATTGGTGAAATTTGAACAAACTGGACTGACAAACAAATTGCCAATATTCTTGTTTGTTCTTTTGTATTTTTGTTCTTGGGATGGGCATTGACACAAATTTTGATTCACAATCTTGCGATTCAATTAAATGCCATTCAATGTTAATCAATTTGAATGTGTTCTTGTTTCCTAGTTCCTGAGTTATTTGTAAAATATACGTAAAACTGCTGCATTTAGATCCTATACTCATCTCTATTTTCAACCCAACTGTGACAGATACCGATTAATATCAAGTACAGTACATGTCAATTTATCTCAAGGAAAAAAATACACTTGTTAAAATTAACAACTGATTTGTACACAAACATTTAAATTGAACATAAGGCCATTTTTATAATAACTCAGTTTTCTCCAGTTTCAACTCCAATTCAGTTTTTTATATATATAAACATTTAAATGATGGCTTTCCTAAACTTGTTTTTATGACAGATTTATTCAAGAGATGACCGGTTCACATGCCGTTTGAACTGAGGCGGCTACAGCGACCTGTCACACCACATTCAAGGCCATCCAAACGGTATTTATTGTTTGAATTTTATTATAACTGACAAAATTTGAAAGCTTCAAAAGTCTGATAACTGAAGACAGCATAGAATAAAAGATTGATTTCTGGGATTTAAGGATTAATATTGGTTGATCAAAATGAGAATTGATTAAAATCGAAAAACTTTTTTAACCCAGCCCTATTCTTTTTTAAACAGAAGGTGCTATAATGTAAATCCAGATCATTTCGGTCCAATTTAGCCCCTACAAATAAACCCTTTATTTGGGTTTCAGTTTCTTCCACCCCCACAATACATATGCAAACCAATACGAACCTGATGGTACCCCAAGTAGTCCTTAATGGTGGAGGAAGCATAGAAGATTGTGCCACTGGAGGTTACCACCAACACAAAGCCATTTATAAGCTATAAAAAAACGTAGGTAGATTAAGTTGTGCAGCTAATAAATCGAATTCTAAATCAGTTTTTTTGTGTTTTTGTCTAGATCTATGTGCTTGAATTAAAATACTAATGTTTCACAGCAGTGAATTCACCTGTAGTAAAAGTTCTCCCTCTGGAAGCTCCTGAATTTGTGGTTTAGTGTTATTTGCTAGTTGGCTGGAGTTCTTTGAGTTCAGGGTCACTGCAACAGCAAACAAGCATTAAAGCAAGAAGCTCTGCACAATAGATAAAACAGATAATACCAATTCTTCAACAAAGACATGATGAGAAAATTATGGGTAACCTTTCACAATATTTAATGTCATGTGAGGGCAGTTGATCAGGCATAATCAAACAACAGCACAACTTCATGCATTAGAAAGAATTCCCTGCATTAATAATGATAGTGAGAGGGAAACATGAAAAAATGTATAACAATGGCAACTTATATCACAGAGCTGTTGGCATCTGAACAACCAAAAAGTGAAAGCAAATCATAATGCCCAGTGGTTTAACAATACACAGTAATGGTTGAAAAATACTTGTGCTTGGCACACATGAGTCATGAAAGGTTTACTCACAGAATGGTTTATGACATGCAAGGGCAATGAGACGTATCTTAACAAACAGACATTGGGTCAATAACAAATAAGAGAGCCCATGTTAAAGAAAAGAAAAAATCTAGTTTAAAAAGCATGTGCCAAGTTCTATTGTTCTCTATTCATATTGGTTTTATATGATTTTGAAAAACTTTTTAATAATAACATAATAACGTATGTTATTTACATTATAAAATCTTGAAGAATTGATCTTCCCAACAGATACATTTTCAAAACAATTAATTAGTTAATTACATGACTGTAACAGTGACACAACGCATTTTCTATTGATTTATTTTAATTTGTTCAAAAATATATTTAAAATGAAATTGATTCATACAGTGGCTTCAATACAGCTATTCTACACTCACCGGCCACTTTATTAGGTACACCTGTCCAACTGCTCGTTAACACTTAATTTCTAAGCAGCCAATCACATGGCGGCAACTCAGTGCATTTAGGCATGTAGACATGGTCAAGACAATCTCCTGCAGTTCAAACCGAGCATCAGTATGGGGAAGAAAGGTGATTTGAGTGACTTTGAACGTGGCATGATTGTTGGTGCCAGAAGGGCTGGTCTGAGTATTTCAGAAACTGCTAATCTACTGGGATTTTCACGCACAACCATCTCTAGGGTTTACAGAGAATGGTCCGAAAAAGAAAAAACATCCAGTGAGCGGCAGTTCTGTGGGCGGAAATGCCTTGTTGATGCCAGAGGTCAGAGGAGAATGGCCAGACTGGTTCGAGCTGATAGAAGGGCAACAGTGACTGAAATAACCACTCGTTACAACCGAGGTATGCAGCAAAGCATTTGTGAAGCCACAACACGCACAACCTTGAGGCGGATGGGCTACAACAGCAGAAGACTCCACCGGGTACCACTCATCTCCACTACAAATAGGAAAAAGAGGCTACAATTTGCAAGAGCTCACCAAAATTGAACAGTTGAAGACTGGAAAAATGTTGCCTGGTCTGATGAGTCTCGATTTCTGTTGAGACATTCAGATGTTAGAGTCAGAATTTGGCGTAAACAGAATGAGAACATGGAACCATCATGCCTTGTTACCACTGTGCAGGCTGGTGGTGGTGGTGTAATGGTGTGGGGGATGTTTTCCTGGCACACTTTAGGCCCCTTAGTGCCAATTGGGCATCGTTTAAATGCCACGGCCTACCTGAGCATTGTTTCTGACCATGTCCATCCCTTTATGGCCACCATGTACCCATCCTCTGATGGCTACTTCCACCATGTCACAAAGCTCTAATCATTTCAAATTGGTTTCTTGAACATGACAATGAGTTCACTGTACTAAAATGGCCTCCACAGTCACCAGATCTCAACCCAATAGAGCATCTTTGGGATGTGGTGGAACGGGAGATTCGCATCATGGATGTGCAGCCGACAAATCTGCGGCAACTGTGTGATGCCATCATGTCAATATGGACCAAACTCCCTGAGGAATGCTTCCAGCACCTTGTTGAATCTATGCCACGAAGAATTGAGGCAGTTCTGAAGGCAAAAGGGGGTCCAACCCGTTACTAGCATGGGGTACCTAATAAAGTGGCCGGTGAGTGTGTGATAAGCATGGTTTCCATTTCAATTAATTTAGATATTAATTTTAATTGAAAATGAAACCATGCTCATCATAGAATAGCTGTTTTAAAGCCATTGTAGGAATCAATTGCATTTTAAATATAGTTTTGAATAAATTAAAATAAATCAATACAAATGCGTTGTGCAGTCATGTAATGAACTAATTAATTGTTTTGAAAATGTATCTGTTGGGAACATCAATTATTCAAGATGTTATACTGTACATAACTCCACAATACCAAAACACTGGCAAGAAGATACTCTTGTGCCAGGCAAACTCTTTTCTATTGAGAACAATGATCTATCTACAGTCTTCACGTAGATGCCATTACTTAGTCACTGTGTCAACAAACCCCTGAATTTTGGAAGTATGTGCCAGCAAAACATTGAGTTAATATCTCAACTGGTGTTCCTGCACTCTTCTCATGCAATGTCTGACCCTAAAGATCCCCACACACTGGTTCAAATGATCAAAACTTGGCAGGGTCTTTGATGCTACACAGCACCTCAGGTCAAAGTTTGCTGCTAGAGCCAATGACTATCAAACATTTCGTAACTCTTTTTCACCTAAGTCAAAATGTCAACGAGTCGGTTTCAATTACTCACGCAAATCCAGATCCTCCCCTCAATGGCCTCCAGAAAGTCGGAGTAATTACACGCAACAATCAGCACACCTGTTTAGCTTGTTTCTCATGGAATCCCTTCAATGCTGACCACCTGACTACACCTCTGAACTGGTCAGGATAATTGGAAGAATATAAGGTGGGAACTGGAAAACGGCTCTGGGTATTTTTTTACATGACAGGTTCTTGCTTAACAAAACTTGGACTGTTGCCTTTATAAATCTCGAAAAAGATGTACAACTGCATCTTTGAGAGCATAATTGTGTAAGGCTCGCCTGAAACCCATGCATACACTACATGAACTGTGATATTAAACTCTCTAAAAGTCTATTCTCTGGCTGACTTTAAACGGGCTAATTATTAACACTTGAAATATATGTTTGATCAGGGCAGTAGTTCAGATATGTGTACTTTCCCTGCCAACATTTTACATTTTCAATGCTAAATGTTTTCTATTAGTCAAATAATATGTAAATATATATACTTTAAAAGTTTGGGGTCGGTAAGCTTTTTATTATTATTTTGATGAAATTAATATTTTTATTGAGCAAGGGTGCTTTATTGATCAAAAGTGACTATGATTTTGAAATGATACTATAGACCAATTTTCAGTTGGTAAACATGGTGACGTTTTTCTGTGGGCGGAGCTTAGGTGGTGGCAGAACGATCCCTCTGGCCGCTTCACTAACGTAAAGTCTGCAAGTTTTGTTAGCTTGTTTTTAACAATGGCTGGAGAAAATCCGATTTTATCTTAATGTGCAAGGTCGCTCACTGTCCAGGACCACGATTGTTTTTTGCAAAAGTTAATTTTAACGGACGGAACCAGATTGGCCGACCCTTACACTCATTGATTGAGGATCTGACAGTATTATCGTTAACGCTACCTCCGGTTGAGTGGCCTGACTTCTAAACCTACCTGATAGAGAAACAGAGGGCACATACATTTTTAGATGCCTATAACTATGTGCTGAATGGTCAAGTACAAGACTTGTGTGGTACGATCCGCAGTTCTGCCGAGCCAGCGCGATGAAGACGACAATGTAAAGAGTGACATTACGGTGCAATTTTAATGAGGTGAATATTTTCTAGAAATAAAAAAAATGCAGATAAAGCATATTCATTTTTCATTGATTCTTGCACCCAACAACACAACAAGATGACATTTAATAATAAGAAGAATAATTTAAGATCCTTATTTTGTAGCCGAATCTGTGCTGGTTTGTATTTGCCGCCTCCAGTTTTCCCTTTGTTCTGCCACCAGCTAGCGCCGTGACGTAACTGTGACGTCGGCTGGAAATTGGTCTATATATAATGCAATAATTATACTATATATTATTACAAAAAATTTGTTATTTTAAATTTTTTTTTTTTTACATTTCTATTCATCAAAGTATCCTGAAAAATGTATCATGCATGGTTTTCAGAAAAATATCAAATAAATTACATTAAATATCAAATAAATTACATTAAATATAAAATGTTTATTTTAAATTGGAACAACATTTTACAATATTACTGTTTATATTGTATTTTTTATCATATAAATGCAGTAAGCTATAGAAACTTCTTTCAAATACATTAAAACAGTATCTTAGCGACCTCAAACTTATTTAGTTAATATATATTCATTTAACATTTACTTTGTAAAAACAAAGTATTGCTAAGACTTTGATTTGTAGTAATGATTTGTAGTAAATTTGACAGATATAATGTAACCAAAAGCTATGAATTCATATACACACTCCATTCACACAATGACATGATCTGTTAAAAGCTTTTGAACCCATTGTAAGCTATTTTTGCAATTTCAACTAAATTTTCTTATCTATGTTAATCGGCTAGATTAAATCAATGGAATTCAACAACAATGTTCAGGGCTGTTCCCGGGCCATCGGTTCATTCTTACAGTTGAGCATGCATTATATACTGCAACTATATGGCGCTATATTATCTATTTTCAAGTACCAACATTGCACAATATGTGCCTTGAATTTTGTGAATCCATACACACATTAAAACTTTTGGACAGCGGTAAGAAAAAAGTATCTGTCACCACAGAGGAAAGAACCTCCAGACCATTATTAGAATATTTTCAAAGCATATTTCTTTTGCATATTCCTTATGTTACCCAAATATGGGTCATCCTGAAATAAAACTGCCGAGAGACCGGGATGTCCTGTGATAAGCACTCAATCTATTACAAACAAAAGGAGGAACTCCATGCACTGCTCTGTCCAACTTCCAAATCTTAATGCTGAGGGCAAAAGCCTCTTGCCTAATGCCAGGTAAACTTCTTTGGCCAATTTCACAGACAAGGCTTAAGTCCGAGACTAAAATGCATGTTTGAGCTGTTTTGACTGAAAGAAACTTGCACTGATATATCTTAAAATATGTTAGTGAGTGCCATTGTTTTGTCTCAAGATGCACATCAGTAATATTTATTCTAAGGCATGTTTTAAAAAAGCTACTTAAATGTCCTAACTAAGGACTAATCCTGGCTTAATCTAAACCCTGTCTGTGAAACCAGGCCCTTCTGTTAATGTTTTCAACAACATATTCTGGTATTACAAAAACAACCAACTTTGGGTGATCATTAAGATAATTTACTTGTCAGAACAACTGCATTTTCTGCTCTTTGAAAGGAAAATAATATTGTTGCAGATCTCACCAGACTTCTGCTGCAAGGGTAAGCATTTGATTACAAATTTATATTTTACTTTCCGCAGGATCTCACACACCCCAGTGGCATCCTTTTATTTAAAAGAGCTCCCCCTACTTTCCCTCTGAGGATTGCAATGGCAGGCCCTCATAGGAGGAAACAAACGTATAAATATTGAGGTTCTCTTACGAGAGGTTCTCTCGTATTGCGTAAGTTGCTTGCGCTACGGGTAAAGTCATCTTTTCTCGAGATATTGAAGCCAAAAATTATCCTTAATTTTTCATATATTGTCAACGCAGTGCAGCAGCCAGCAGACCTAGAGCAGGCTATCTTGCATGCCCATTGGCTGCCATGCGGCAACTGCTGCAGCCTACCACTGAGCCTCGCGCGTGACGTCATACCCAATGAGGGCGCTTCGCGCCCACTACGCGTCACAGCCCGCCAGAAAAGGGGGGTTTGCTTAGCGTATAAAAGACTGGCTCGGGGGCTGCATCACTGATTTCAACATCTTCAGCGAAGCTCTTCGCATCGCTGGACTCGGAGAGAAGCCATCCACCGTTGAATCTAGCGACCAGCACACAGAGGACAGCGCTGAAGAAGCCGGCCGTCTTCGCCACCTTCAGGCTTCCGTGCCTGCTACGCCATCCGGCGTCGAGTATCCTTTTCATTTACTGCTTTTCTGCCTGTGAGTGTTTGCCGCCGCGACGCTCACTCTTCTCTAAAAGAGCGCGAGCGTTTTTATAAAAATGCCTCGCCTTTCCTGTGGCTCGTGCAGAGCCCCGCTCAGCGCCGGAGACCACCACATGATTTGCGCTCTCTGCCTGGGCCCAGACCACGCAGCCCTCGCCCTGGATTCGGGAGGCTGCGTGCATTGTGAAGCGCTTCCGCTGTCGACCCTACGGGCTCGACTCAAAGCCTTCACCACGGCCGCTGTCTCTCCGCCCTCCGGACCGCGCAAGAAGAAGCGCCGTTTGCAGAGGATACCTGAACCTGAGGTCACCGTGAAAGGCTCGCCGGACTTCATCCTGCCAGCCTCTCTCTCTCCTTCTCCGCCCCTCCCGGACGCGCAGCTGTCGGCTTCGGCCCGCACTGCCGCCGCCTCAGGGGACAAAGCTGAAGGAATTGACCTCGGTGACAGCTGTTCTATCCTGGCATCGGACAGTGAGGAGTGGTCGAGTTCCCATCACTCCGCCTCCTCGATCCAGGAATCCAGCAGGACTCGGGCTGGCGTGGACGCCGAGCTTTTGCGCCTCCTTTCTAAGGCCGTCGACCAACTCGGCCTGGATTGGTCAACTAAGCCTGCGCCCAATAGGCTTGACGGCTGTTTCCTCCACAGCTGCCGCCCACCGCCCGTTTCCAGATGTGCGCCTTTCCTGCCGGAGCTGCACACTGAGCTCTCGAAGTCGTGGAACGCTCCATTCTCCGCAAGGCTCCACTCACATGTCTCCTCGGCGCTCTCCCAAGTGGACGGCGCCGCCGAGAAGGGGTTCAAAGCTATCCCGCCAGTGGAGGAGGCGGTCGCAGCGCACCTTTGTCCGCCCTCTGCGAGATGGCGCTCAAAGTCTGCCCTCCCGTCCAAAGCCTGCAGGACCACCTCAGCCCTTGTCGGCCGCGCGTTTTCTGCCACCGGACAAGCTGCTTCCGCCCTGCACTCGATGGCTGTGCTGCAGATCCTCCAAGCTGATCTCCTCCGCGAATGGGATGAGAGATGCAAGGACCCAGCCGCCATCACGGATTTAAGGACCGCGACGGACCTCTCCCTTCGTGCTACTAAATCCGCAGCTCAGGCGATCGGCAGATGCATGGCCTCGCTCACCGTCACAGAGAGGCACTTATGGTTGACGCTTGCGGATATGAGGGACTCTGAGCGTTCCGCGTTTCTCGACGCGCCGCTCTCCCCTACTGGTCTCTTCGGCCCAGCGGTAAACGGGATCGTCGACCGCTTCTCCGAAGTGCAGAAGACCTCGCAGGCCATGAACCTCTTTCTGCCTCGACGCTCGAGCTCCGCTGCAAGCCGCCCACGTGAGCCGCCTGCACGGAATGTTAGCCAGCCTCCAGTTCAGCCCCAGCCTTCGCAGCGACGACAGGGCGGCCGCCCTAGATCGTGCTCGTCCAGCTGCCCCAGGCCGCCTCCCCCCGGGGACCCCGGCCCAGGATCGCGCTGAAGCCCGAGCACACGAAGTCCTCCTAGCCACGGCAGAGAGGAAAAGACGGCTGGGTCTCGCCGCGGCCGGACCACCGTCAAAATATCTCGTCCTGTCAGTCCCCTCAGAGAAGGCTACTGCAGATGTAGTTTTAGCAGCCAACGAGTCGGCAACACAGCCCGCTCGCCTGCACACAACCGCCGTTTTCTCGCCGACCCACAGAAATCTCAAAAAGAGTATAATTTCTGGCAAACCGGCTCACGCCGATGGTGTTTTAAGTGTAGAAAAAGTGCCCACAAAGCAGTGCTCACCCCTACACATAAACACGGAGCCCCACGTGTCTCACACACCCACAGAGCCCACTCTCATAAAGCTGGTAGAAGCCGCTCGAGTGATAGATGTAGAGAATGTGCCCACAGATTTGTGCACACATCTACTCACTGCCCGCTCTGTCACACGGCAACAGCCTCACAGCGGCCGAGTTATGAATGTAAGTCACGTGCCCGCCCGTGAGCGCTCACGCTTACTGACAAACGCTTCGCCCCAGGCTCCGCTCGCACAAAATATTTTCACAAAATGTTCCCCACTCCCAGTAGATGGGTCATTACAAGTGATACAGACAGTCTCCGCTGTCAGCGAGCCGCCGTTCCTGAGATCCGAGGGCGCGCGCGCCTCGCACACACCTCCGGTTCAGCTTCCCGAGCCCGCGATGAGTGACGATCGGAACCCGGAGTCCATTCTGCCCCTAGCTATACATGTAAAAGCATGGGAGGCTATTCCAGGAGTGTCAGAATGGGTGCTGAGCACTATAAGTCAGGGCTATTCACTTGAGTTCGCTCGCTGTCCCCCTCGCTTACGAGGACAGACCAAGAGATGAAAGTGAAAGCGGATGTAGCGCATCCACTGCTGTGCAAAGGGGCCATAGAACCAGTACCTCCTTCTCTGAGCGAGTCAGGCTTTTACAGCCGTTATTTTCTTGTACCCAAGAAGGACAGAGCTCTAAGACCTATCTTAGATCTGAGATATTTGAACAAAGCTCTCATGAGACGGCCGTTCAAAATGCTCACGACCAGACAAATTCTCGCGCAAGTTCGCCCGAGAGACTGGTTTATCTCTCTCGATCTGAAAGATGCATACTTTCAGATTCCGATAGTCCCCCGTCACAGGCCACCGCCCTAGCGTTCGGCCTGTCTTTAGCACCCCGTACATTTACGAAGTGCATGCACGCGGCTCTCGCCCCCTTGAGAGGAAAAGGGCTGCGAATCCTGAACTATTTGGATGACTGGCTGATTCTAGCGCAGTAAGAGATGGAACTGTTATCTCACAGAACTGTGCTTCTCAGTCATCTGGAAAGCCTGGGTCTCTCGGTCAACAGGACCAAGAGCTCATTACTGCCCAGTCAGTCAGTTTCCTTTCTAGGAATAGAACTGGACTCTGTGGCTATGACGGCCCGTTTATCGACACGCGCGCACGCCGTGTTCAACACCTGGCCGCATCTTTCCAGGAGGGCAGCAGTGCTTCTCTGAAGACATTCCAGAGAATGCTGGGCTATATGGCATCGGCCTCGGCTGTACTTCAGCTGATCAGAGTGACTCAGAGCTGCGTTTCGGCTCTGCAGCCCTGGTTAGCGGCCGACTGGTACCAGCGGGGTGTGACAATGGGAGCCGTCTCGTACCGAAAGTTCATCTCGACGGACGCCTCCATCCTAGGTTGGGGCGCCCTCTTCGAGGGCAGACCGGTCTTTGGCCTCTGGTCAGACCAGGAGAGATGTTTCCATATAAACTGTCTGGAAATGATAGCGGTCAAGAACACGCTCAGGCGCTTTCTCCCGTTCATACGGGACCACCATGTGTTAGTCCGCTCGGACAACACGTCTGTGGTGTCCTACATAAACCGTCAGGGCGGTGTCAGATCCAGAAGTCTCTGCCATCTGACAGAACGCCTTCTCGTTTGGTCTCAGCACCTCCTGCGCTCGCTGAGAGCTGCGCACGTGCCAGGCCACCTGAACGACGGCCCAGACAAGCTATCCAGGGACCATGTTCCCCCAGGGGAATGGTGACTGTGACTCCAGTTACTGTGGCGCCTTTTTGGCAAAGCGAAAGTCGACCTGTTTGCGTCAAAAGACAATGCTCATTGCCCGCTGTTCTTTTCAAAGAACGAGGATGCGCTGGCCCAAACCTGGCCCAGCCTCCCCCTTTATGCTTTCCCTCCGGTCTCTCTGTTACCACAGGTAATCAAGAGGATCAGGGAAACGCGCCACATGGTGCTCCTTATAGCCCCGCGATGGGAGAACCAAATCTGGTTCCCGGAGCTGATGCGGCTGTCACATACAGCCCCTTGGCCGATTCCGGTGAGGAGGGACCTCCTCTCTCAAGCCCGCTGCTCAATCTGGCATCCCCATCCAGAGCGCTGGTCTCTGCACGCATGGGTAATCAATGGATACCCGTTGTCTTGCCAGAAGGAGTGATGAACACGATTACGCAATCCAGAGCCCCCTCTACAAGGCGGCTTTACGCGTCTAAATGGTCTGTGTTCTCCAAATGGTGTGCCGATAGAGATCTAGACCCACGAACCTGTGGGGTCCTGTGTTTGCTTGGCTTCCTTCAAGAGCTGTTGGATAAGGGCAGGTCCCCATCCACGCTTAAAGTATATGTGGCGGCAGTCTCAGCGTTCACTGAGTCGGCGCGAGGTCAGTCAATAGGAAGAAATGAGCTTGTCATCCGCTTCCTTAGAGGAGCCAGAAGGATGAACCCCCCGCGACCCCCATCGGTTCCCATGTGGGATCTTTCATTGGTCCTAGAGGCCCTGAAAGCTTTCCCCTTTGAACCGTTAGACTCCGTTGACCTAAAGTACCTCTCGCTCAAAGCCGTTTTTCTGACAGCTCTGTCATCAGTTAAACGTGTAGGGGATTTGCACGCGCTATCTGTTAGCGCTGCGTGTCTTGAGTTTGGGCCAAATGACTCCAAAGTCATCCTCAAGCCAAGGCACGGTTATGTCCCAAAAGTGTTGGGCACTCCCTTTAGAGCACAGGTCATTTCTCTCTCGGCTCTGCCAGTATCCGATAGTGAGGACGATGCTAATCTCCTCTGCCCTGTCAGGGCGCTGAGGGCTTACATTACGCGCTCCGCCCCTTTCAGGCGTTCGGAACAGCTTTTCGTTTCGTTTGGTGGGCGCAACAGGGGTCTCGCCGCCTCGAAACAGAGCCTGTCCAGATGGATAGTGGAAGCTATCGCATCCGCCTATGGGTGTAAAGGCCTGCAATGCCCCCTGGGCATCAGGGCACTCCACTAGAGGCGTGGCCTCGTCGTGGCCTTGGTCCAGCGGAATTTCCATTCACGACATTTGTGAGGCGGCAGGCTGGGCCTCTCCGTCTAATTTTGTCAGGTTTTATAACCTGGAAGTTCCAGCCCTGCAGGCTAGACTTTTGTCAGTATGAGATGTGTGTATGTCTTGCCCAGATTTATCATGCGCAGACTACTCTCACGCGATTCTGGCTCTCCTGGTTGAGCCGCACTGTACGGTGAATATTATATGGACCGGCATCGCCACTCTGTATACCCTATATGTGCTTTAACATGTGCTGCCCCACACTGCTGGCCACCTGTTTCCCACTTATCTATGTTCCCCGGGAATCGCTGGGACTCATGAAGTGGATGCTGGGCGCGCACGGCGTTGACAATGGGTTGCCGTAGCGTAAGCAACTTACGCAATACGAGAGAACCTCTCGTAAGAAAACGTACTCGGTTACGTACGTAACCTCGGTTCTCTCTAGTAGAGGGAACGAGTATTGCGTAACCCGACCGTGCAGGCGCCAAGAGCGAATTTTCGCTTCAGCTGATGAAACCAGTGATGCAGCCCCGGAGCCCATCTTTTATACGCTAAGCCACCCCCCCCCCCCCCCCCCCCTTTTTATACGCTAAGCCACCCCCCCTTTTCACTTGCGTTTACTGTATGTGCTTTGCATGAAGGCTTGCAAATGGACTCTTTTGAGGAGCGATTACACTGCACACTCACCCCTCGCTCGAATCCAGAGTAAATCATCAAACTGTCATCTCCTACGTGTGTTTTGTTGATGAAACACATGCGCAGGTTACTTTCCTTCCTGAACAAGTGCGTCCGAGGCAGCATCCTAAATCGCATACTCTCTTGAGTAGGTACTTATTTTAAATAAGTAATTACTTCACGAGCGCTAAAAAGTATGTTCTATAGGCCTATAGTATGATTGTGTAGTATGAATGTAATCTGGACATACTACATTAGCCATGTAGTCATTATCATGTGATCTAGTCGCTCCACTGTCATTCATAAATCCTCTCCCGTGGCCTCATGGGATAGTAAAGTGTCCATCGTATACACACTTCAGAATCTCGCCGAAAGATGTAGGTCATCTCGGTACATGTGCGCAAAAAGTGTTGCTTTTGGATGCAGTCCACAATCCTAAACTATGACAGAATTTTATAGAAATTACATAAAATTATAAACAATAATCTTTCAAATTTGCATAAACTGGATGGGACTATTGCAGGGGTATCCAGTCCTTCTCCTGGAGAATTTGGCTCTAATCCCAATTAAACACACCTGAACCAAGGTAATCAAGGTCTCCAGGATTACTTGGATTTTTGGAGAATTTGGGGCTAAACTCTGCAGGACATTGGTCCTCTGGCATCAGGATTGGACCCCCTGGGACTATTCCATCCATAAATTTAAATACAGTCAGCACTTGTACAACTAGTATACAACTCCAGCTTCCGTTTACATGTATTACCATTGAAGTGACTTTTGGCCCTCAGGTAGCTCACACTTAGCCTCAGTATGGTGAGTTTGTCCATCTTGGATATGACCTCTTGTGGGAAGGGGAGCTGGCTGGCCAACCTGTCTAACTCTCCATTCAGCCGGTCCCGATGTCGTTTGGATGGATTCGATTTGATGCATTCAGGAGGAGACTTCTTTTCACTAAAAAAAGAGAGAAAACATTCGGCTTTACTGTAACTTTCAGATTAGTACATGACAGGATAGCCAGATATTCATAATTTCATATTTTGTAAAGTTTGCTCTATTAGACGTAATTAATCACAAACTTTTAGACTGTTTTTAGACATGGCCCACATTTTGGTAAGAAAAAAGCAAAAAAATATGAAATATGAGTAGAAAATAACGTGAAACACCTAAATTCAATGACCATGTTGAAAATAATATTTGTTGTTGTTACAGTTTTTTTACGATTGCTTTCACACTAAAATTAAACTTTTCCCACAATTAGCAAAACCTTACACTCATGGAGCAAAACAAAACACAAGGCTAGATTTGCACAACTGTAAGCACATTGTCAGCTTCACACTATTTGCAAAACATTACACACAGTGATTTACAAAACACTAAACACACTTGTATACATCAGACACAGAAGTATATCATGATGTCACTTCCTTGCAATTCCAAAGCACTGAAGCTGCGTCCCAATGTGCATACTATCCATCCTAAATAGTATGTGACATTAGGAATTGTCAATACTATTTAGGGCATAGTATGCACATTGGGACGCAGCTTGACTGTCAAATTACCACACCTATGAGCCAATCTGTTAAACACAGCCATCAGGTGCACACACACATGATTGCTAAATTGTAGACACACCAATCAGGTTTAAGCACTATAAAAATGCAGCAGGTAGGTTCACCTGCCTTTTTTCAGATTATTTTTTATGTTTGTTGTTGTTATTTACTGTAATTGTAACCTGTACTGGATACAGTATTTTACGTTTGTCTGTTGTTTGCTGAGCTAACAGTGTTATGCACACTAATGTTTTGTTGTGATTCTCCGGATTTGGGTATATGGAGAGAAATCAATGATATTTTCCTCAGTCTGCAGCATTGGTCTTGTGTAGTGTTTGGTGAACTATTGTGTAGTTGCACTTTCTCTGTGTACTTCATTTACAGTAGCTACTCTAATCACTGAGAATTAGACTTGCTAAAAGTGTTTTAGGTTAGCAACAGCAGTGTGTAACTGGTTCAAAAAGATTTAAGTCATATGAAATGTGTGTGTTTCGTATGGTAACAAAATATTGTTTTGTTATAGTCGTGTAGGGTGATATCAGGTAAAATGGGCCATTTAAGGTTTGAGGGTCCCAGCCCCTCTGGAATTTACAGCCAATGACTGCAAAGGATTTCAAACTGTTGTCATAACTGTGCTTGACAAGTAACAGGTGATTTGATTGGTTTATGGTTGCTATGGTGGGCGGGGGAATAATTCAAATCAAGACTACACCAGAAAGCTGCATGGTAAGTAGCCTGGCATACCAAATCTAAACTATTATAAGGATGATAAGTCTATAAAAAAAAAAAACATGCACATAAAAAACTATGCATAATATCTGTCTTGATGGCATTAATCAGAAATAATGTTGTTAGTTTGGTATATGAACATATTTTTTGTAAAAGTGATGTTTTTCTTGGCGGCCCAATTTACCTTAACCCACTGAGGTAAAATGGGCAGCATGGTTTCAGCTAAAATGGGCCATCATCTGTGTCACTTACAAACACACACAGACACACACACACACACACACACACACACACACACACAGAGAGAGACACACACACACACACACACACACACACAGAGAGACACACACACACAGAGACACACACACACACAGACAGACAGACAGACAGACACACACACACACAGACAGACACACACACACACACACACACACATACAGACAGACACACACACAGAGACACACACACACACAGAGAGACACACACACACACACACAGACAGACAGACACACACACACACACACCATGCCCCCCACCCCAACAGTAATAATGGTAGTAGATATTTTATTTACAGTGAGTATGGCAAACGAGAAGGAAGCGAGAGGAGAGGAGAGAGGGAGAAGGAGAGAGAGAGGAAGTGAGAGGAGGAGGAAGGATGAGAGAGGAGACAAGCAGAGACAGGAAGTGAGAGAACAGGTGAGGAGAAAGGAATGCAGAGGAAATGAGAGGAGACAGAAAGAGAGAAAAGAGAGGAGGAGCAAGGACCAGAGAGGAAAGGATGCAAAGATAAAACAGGGAGGGAAAGGAAGGCCAAACAACTACAATCTGTGGAAAGTTGAGAGGATGAAGGAGGCCTTAGATGAATACAGGGAGGGAGTGAAGAAAGGAATTACAGTGAGTGTGCACCTCTTGTCACGAGCATGGGGTGTGCCGCGATCCACACTGCAAAGACGCATCAGTGGAAAGGTGACTGCCATTGAACATGCGTCAGGGCGGAAGCCCTACCTTCCAGAGGAGGCGGAAAGGGAGCTTGCTGCCACCCTCAAGACCTTGGCTCAGAGGGGGTTTCCCTTCACAAAACGTGATGTCCAAAAAGTGGCCTTTGATTTTGCAGCCAAGAACAACATATCTGGTTTCTCCAAGACAGCAGGGAGGGCCGGATATTACTGGTTTCAGAACTTTCTAAAGCGCAACCCAGAGCTTGGGATGCGCAAGCCAGAGGTCCTGTCTGCAGCACGGGCTGCTGGACTCAACAAAGAGGTGGTTAGCCAGTGGTTTAACCAGTATGAGAGCCTTTTGGTAGAGCTGGGTATTGAGGGCACACCGTCACATATATGGAACTGTGACGAGTCTGGGCTTCAGGAC
The DNA here is from genome assembly GCF_029890125.1 of Rhinichthys klamathensis goyatoka. NCBI lineage: Eukaryota > Metazoa > Chordata > Actinopteri > Cypriniformes > Leuciscidae > Rhinichthys > Rhinichthys klamathensis. Next base: position 2,428,521 of record NW_026606897.1, read on the forward strand.
CAGTTCAGTTCGACAAAGGTCGTTGGACAGGTTGGCCAGCCATGTGTGGAGGTGTGTGCCGGAGAGAAGGGGGAGACAACGACTTGTCTGGCAGCGTTCAATGCAGAAGGGACATACAGTCGAACGATAATTATTTTTAAAGGGAAGCGTGTTCGTTCTGAGTGGCTACAGGGATGCCCGGAGAACACCAGCGTAAGGTGTTCGGACAATGGCTGGATTACCTCTGACCTTTTTCTGGAGTGGGGTCAAATGTTCATTCAGTCCCTCCCCAGGGATGACCCCAGGCCCCACCTTCTCCTCCTTGACGGCCACAGTAGCCACGTCTATAACCTGGAGTTTATTAAGCTACTGAAGAATGTGCACATCATGTGCTACCCTGCCCACACAACCCATGCGCTGCAACCGGCGGACAAGGCCCTCTTCAAGAGTCTAAAACACCACTGGGACCAGGAAGGGAGGAAGTGGACGAGGATGATGGCTGGGCAGAAGCTGTCAAGGATGGAGTTCTTTGCGGTGTTCACCAGGGCTTGGGCAAAGGCTGCCACTATTGAAAATGCTCAGGCAGGGTTCCGGGGGACAGGGATGTTCCCTCTAAATAAAGATATTCTCCCTGAGACTGCTTTTGCCCCCAGCAAGACCACCGAAAGAGTGCTACCATCCACTCTACCATCTCCGCCCACAAGGCCGCAGTGTCTCTTACCCCCGCCCACAAGACCACAGTCTCTCCCATCCCTGCTGACCTTGACCCACTCTGCCCGCCAGCCGTCAGCCCTGCTCTCTGGACATCAGCCCTCCCACCCGCCAGCCAGACCTCAGTCGCCTGCCGATCCGCCAGCCAGACCTCAGTCCTCTGCTTCCCTGACACCCCTGCTACCTGTGGAACCACTGTACTTTTTCCCAGAAGATGAGAAGGTGGTGTTTCAAGAGGTTGGGTTGGAGGATGTACCGGAAGAAGATAATAGCCGCTTTCCGACCGGAGGGACTTTTGCAGTTCCTAGAACCTAACGTTCCTATAACCTTTTTTTTCGCGTGTTCCGACCGGACTAAGTTGGGGATTTTTTAGTTCCTCAGACCGTAGTTCCTATAACTCTTTCAGTACCTAGTCTAGAGCGAGGACTTTTTTAGTTCCCTTTCCCTAGGTCTACGTTGATTGGTTCAACTTATAAGTCACGCCCAGTGTCAACACATTTTATTCACTGTCTGTTGCAATTCGCCTATCTATGTATGCTATGCTAACTCATAACATAACGCATTCAACCAGCTAATTGCTATGCTTGCTAAACTTACCCGTCGTTTTGTTTGTCTCCTGCGCTCTGCTCTTCTATCTTCTTCCATTATATTACTTAAGATCATATTACGCTGGAGCCTTCGTCTTCTTTGTTTCTCTGTACAGAACTCAAGCATAGTCTTTAAACGCCGCCGTTCGTACTCGTTATTAAGCTCCCGGCAAGGCAGAACAGGAACATTCCGATAGCCTCCTCCATGCTGGTTTGTTGTTGTTGTATGTGGCGCCGCCGCCGCCGCCGTGCTTGCGTCACTCCCTTACCCCTCCTACCAGTTCCTATGGCCACTTGGCCAGTGCGAACGCAAACAGCAAAACCGAGTTTGGGGGAGAGTAGTTCTTAGAACTGTTTAGAAGTGGACAGTTCCTATAACTAAGTTCCTGTAACTACTTGGTCGGAAAGCGGCTAATGACCTCTTCAATCAGTTCACACCACAGAAAGAAACCCACTCCCAGGATGAAGGACCTTCCACCTCCACAGTAAGTGATATAATTTATACTACTTTAAAATTTAGGCTACATGACATGTTACACATGCATGCTCACGCAAACATACACATGCACATTCATGCACGCACGCGCACACACACACACACAATTTAGTCCCTAATATAAAATGTACACCAAATAATTATTCTATTTCTTGCAATAACATAGGCTCTTTTTTTTTCTTTCTGTTCAGTCTGTGAGATCGGTCTCATTCACTGACTTGATCTCAGTGCCGCAAAGGGAGAGGGCCATCAGAAAGAGAGTGAAGCCACCCTCATATAACCTAACAAGTGAACAACACATTGAATACATTAAAACAAAAAAGTCATGCAAGCAACCAGCCAAGCAAGGCAGCAAGTACCCGGGCAGCAAGCAACCAAAAGGGGAAAAAAAGCAGGGCAAGATAAGCAAATCACCTTGCAAAGTCTGCAACACCCACTATGGCGACCCAAATGACCCTAAGGCTACTGAGGAATGGGTAAAATGTGATCCATGTTCTGCTTGGTTTCATGAGAGCTGTGGCGAAGAGAATGGTATCTGTGATGACGATGGTTTCATTTGCAAAGACTGTGTTTGAAAAATGTTTTCATCACACACAGTTATCAATTCTGAAGTGATTTTTTGTAATTTGCTCATTTCGTTCTAAATGTTGTTCACACACACACACACACGCGCGTTTTTAAATGGCACATATGAAATATGTTTGTTTAATGCAGTTTAAATGTTATGTGGCTGTATAAGAAATTGTGTTTTAAAATTAAAATTGATGATAAATTGCTATTTCCCTTTGCAGTTTGACTGGCCCATTTTACCTGAACAGCTGGCCCATTTTACCTGAAACGGCTCATGCAAAAAAAGTTGCCACAGCTGATGTTTCAAGAACTGTAGGGCCTAAATAATTATATTTTATTACATAATTTCAACACAAAATTATCAAAAACAGTCATTATTAATCATAAAACCTCATGGAAAAGGCATTTATGGTATTGTATTATTGTCACAAACGATTTACCAAAAAGTGGCCCAATTTAGCTGATATAGTTTTGACAAAAGTGTTCCATTTTGCAAATGATCTTAAGTGTTGTGTTATTGGTTGTGCTACTTTTTGTGTAGTGTTTTGACAAACCTGTTTTCAAAATTGTGCTTAAGCAATTGAAAAAAACGATGTGTGTGTGTTATGTGCCCTTTTTTACTGACTTGAACGTTTCGTTCAGCAAAATGAACAAATCTCTTCTTTTTTTTAAGTCAGGAGATCAATTTTATATTTTCAATGGTAATAACACGTTCATATGCGCAATTTTTTATAAATTTCTTTTAATATTCCGATTTAGGAACTCATAACGCATGCAGCCAAATATGAATTATGGAAGCACACATTATTAGTTCACCTCCTGGTCCTGGGTCGCTTATTTGCCATGTGACGCGCAAAGAACGAATCGTTCAATGAAAACGCTCAAGCACAAAACACGGTCGAACGCGTTTATACGTCCAAAGTTTCGCAAACACAGTCTGGTTAGATTTTGGAGAGAGTGCATCGACACCACTCAAAGTTGAGTCAAATTGAATTCAGATAACTATATAAAGAAATACTAAAACAAAAACTATATCAAAAATATGAACTATGCCACGATAGTCAGGAGTCTGGTGAATAAACAGGCTGACGCCGTGCTGTAAGCTGAGTAACGTTATGTTTAACTATTAAGCAGCCTTAGTAAAACAATGATTTATTACCTTTTCTGAGCAGGTTTCCTCCGTTTGCGACTTGCATAAACATTACAGGAGCTCATCATAATTCCCACAGAAGATTCGTGGTTATCTGGGTGGTGCTAGCAGGCTAAACTTAATCTGCTGTTAGCTTTCTGCCCAAATAAACAAACCTTACAAAACTAACAATTACCCGGTAGTGGTCTTTAAATCTGAAGCATTCACCTGTGTTAGTAAACAGTTAAAGCCCATGGTTGACACGAGGGCAGAATATAAACACATCCCTGTCATTGCTAAGCTAAAATGACAAGCTGTCTGTCAATCTAACTAACATTATCTAAGTTTCGTCTAACTTTCTAAAACTCTACTACTGACTCAAACGCACCCTTTGCTCTCTAAAAAAAATTGTATTCAGCTATACTAACTAACATAATAGTCCAGGGCTGGCTAACTTGTAGTTAGTTTGACAGTTCTGCTGTAACTCAGTGACAGACCAATGTTTGGTTTTGACAGTCTGATCAGAGGCAGGGCTTCTCCCTCACCCATAACCTGCTAACCACTTCCTGCAATTCCTTTTCAGTCATGGGGTGAACCAGTATGCAACTTCGTCCAAGTACCCCAAAACCCACAAAACTGCAGGCAACAAAATATCACAGTTATTGTTAAGCCATTATAAATATAATACTGTAATATGAACTGTATGAACTGTAAAACCAATAAATATCTTTAAAGAAGCATTCTGCAATTTATTTATGTTTAGTTTTTATGACAGTGTGTGACTAATACTAAGTTACCAGTTTTAGCATGGTAATAAAAACAAAATGTTTAAGCAAAATTAAAGCTGTTCAACATAGCATGAGTTAATTGCACTTTTTTGACCACTTTGAATGACTTTACTGATGAAGAAAGTTGAGACGAAACTCTGAATACTAATAAAATTTATTAGAATATGATATAAATTAGAACTAATTACATGGATGTAACAAAGGTATATGCCACCTTAGCAGAATTTCATATTTAAAATAAATGTGTATAGACATCACATTTTGTCTGTATTATAATTGTTTTTGATTAATGTCATTGACTATTACAATTATATAATTTGCCTAAGTTCATCTGAGGATGTAGAAAATGAAATTGCTGAGCCTATTAATGTTTATTTATTTATTATTATTATTATTTCTTAGTAACAAGACACACTGAGGACTGGAATGTTTCATCTGATTAATTAAATTTGTACAAATGGTCAAATGTCACCGCATAAAATATTTGCACATCCTTGCATGTTTCTTTAACAACAGTGGCTTGTTCACTAAAATGTATTAATTAGGCCTGGAGCTCAGCCATTTTTTTTTTTTTACATTCCTTGCTTTTAATTGTGAAGAAGACAGAGAATTCCAAAGAATTCCAAGAAGCTTTCATAGGGTTGTCATCTAAAGGGATAGTTCACCCAAAAATGAAAATTCTGTCATTTACTCAAGTTGTTCCAAACCTGTATGAATTTCTTTCTTCTGCTGAACACAAAAGAAGATATTTTCAAGAATGTCAGTAACCAAACAGTTGATGGACCTCATTGACTTCCATAGTATTTTTTTCCTCCATAAAATTCCCATATTCTTCAAAATATCTTCTTATTTTGGGTGAATTATCCTTTTAAATTCAGTGAATCTTCAATGTGAATAGCCTTAATGGAAGTATAAGGGCTTATGCTATGACATAAAAAGTGCTGAAAATGGTATTGTAATATGCAAGTTATTATTATATCACTTTTTTTTGTGCTATATTCCAAATTATTTGCTGCCTCTATACCTATAGCCTACCTGACAAATATCACTATATATTAATGTCCATTATATAAAATTAGCCTCTTCGAATAGGCTATTTTTTTATGACACCTATAGCATATCACTTAATAACACATTGGCTGATGCATTTAGCTATCATTTCATATGCTAAACTTACTATATAAAATATGTGCCCGAAGTAATGCACATGTTCGTATGGGACATCTTCCATCTTAGCCTAACGTTACCAATGTGAGCGTGCAACAACCGCATTTGATGAAAAGACGAAGCTGGATTCAGCCTTGTCTTGCATATCCACAGATATGGCGATAATGATGAGCATATCCGATGTCTGCGGTCTGTGGATTTGACTGCTATTTTACAGAGAGCAAGCAGCGAATTTTTTGTAGCTAACCAAGATTTGTTTCAATTTATGTTTATTTAAATTGTTTTAAATTATTGTTTATATAGTAAATGCATGGTATCGTGTCAGTTTCTGTGACTGGTTTGCGTTAACAAGCTGATATGTATTTTGTAAAGTAAATAGCCTACATCTTTAGCGTCATCTGGTGCACAACATTAATAGACTGTTCTCCGTTTATTTAACGCTCATCCTGTCTTTAAAGCAACTAAAGCCTCGTTTAATCCAAATGAATGTAGTCTCTCTTTATTCTCATAGTTTTATAGGCCTATTTTATTGAGACAAACGTTCAGTAGACTATGATTTATGATATTCATGTAATCTGTCTAGCCTATTTGTTATCTAACACAACTTTAGCAACTATATCTTCTGATGAGCTGCTCCTTTAAGGAACAATACAAGGAACCGGTTTCATTGTTTTCTGTACAGTCCTATGAAAACATGTATTTCCTGTAACACAAAGTGAAGACCCAGTAAAGAAGATGGGTAAAATATGGGTAAAGTTATATCATTGATACAGATTACACTTTGTTAGCCTATAATATAATTAAATCCCCCCACTTGAGCTAATTCGACAGTTTTATATTAAAATGTAGGCTACCACTTTTAAACCTACAACAGGTCCGTCCCTTTACCTAAAACAGTGACATTTATAGTTGATCATTGGGATGAATAATTAGACCTATCCCAATTGATATTGGCATAACACATATATCATTTTCCATAATGTTCATGGTCATTTGGCCACTTTACTTTAAGTATTAAAGTATTTTCTTAAAGGACTTAAAATATATAAGAAACCGTTATAAATGTAGTCTATAGGATAGCCTACTAGGCCTACTAGCCTAAACATAATATAAATCCTAATCTACCTTCTTCTGTTCATTTTTGTTCAAACATGAAGTGGAAGTCACTTTGCGATAGAGAAACACACACTTCTCTTTTACTTCTCTGAAATAAACAAACACACAAACACACACACACACACACACACACACACACACACACACACACACACACACACACACACACACACACACACACACACACACACACACACACACACACACACACACACACACACACACACACACACACACACACACACACACACACAGCTCCCCATCTTGCTTTTAACCAATCATCGTTCTTCTTACTCTCGCTCAAACTTCTGTCTAGCCAATCATCGTCCCCGTTCTTTGTGAGGCAGCAGTGGCGGTAATGTTATGGAGTTTTCTCCCCTGCTCATCAGTGGCACATAGGAAACCCCAGGCCTACTGGAAGCGCTAGATTTACCGACAATAAAACATCAGCATTCAAGTGGTGGTGGTAAATAATATCCGTTTAGTCCTGCATGAGAGCCAAAGAGAGCATCGAAACATGGTGGTTCTCAAAATTAGAGACCAGGTGAGTGATGTGTGAAACAGCTAGCCGAGTTAGGCTAATAAGTGCTAACACGCTAGTGAACTACCCAGAAACCTTACAGATGATTAGACTGTACAAAGTCATTTAACTAAAACCGAGAATGGGAATGAATAAGTGATACACAATGCTATAAGCGAATAAGCACGAAACGTAGTATTTAGGTATTTGTCATCTCGTACAGTAGGAATGTGGCTAATAGTTGCTAAGCTAAATGTCCGCGAGCCACGAAATTAGTATAACGGATCATGACTGATGAAGTATACACTTTATGTCTTCAATAATCTACTAAATGTAATTCATAAATCGCTCTTCGGTTTAATTGTTATCTTGGCTCAGTCAACAGTTGGTCTCATGAGAGTAACGTTAGATGGTTGACATCTCGTTGTACTACTGCTGGCTATGAAAATGCACAGCTATCAGAGATTAATAGTGGTTTGATTATGTAGCTTTATTCATAGGGTTGATAATAAGTTGAAGGTCATTTAAAGATTGATAACTTTAACGTCATTCTGCGTTGGCTTACAACTTTGCAGGGTGCACGACAGGTGTATAGTCGCCTATCAATGATGTACAAATCCAGTCATGCACAGCAGTTATAAAATAATTTAAATGTGGTGATTAGGGTTTTGCAGTTGATGTTTTACACTTAGTATGTTACGTGAACTTTGTTGGCTTTTGAATATGAGATGTGGCTGGTATAAACCCATTCAAGATGTTGAATATTTTGGACATTTTGACCTTTGTAGTGATGAGACTGCCAAAGAGGCTTTATTTAATTACTCACGTCATAGATTTCACTTGTCACATTACTTTGTCCTGCAGGATATCTATCTATTTTTTTTACATTATTACATTAAACTTTTCTTGTTTTGACCAATTCGTGATTTTACATTAATGTAATTCCTGGTTTTCTTTGGAATAACGCAATCATTATGTATTCGATGAATGCTTAGCAGTGCTCAACATTAAGGATTTTTGCTACCGGCCCAATGGTTTTGATTTTCACTTGTCCTGTCACAAAAGGTTGTTACAACACCAGCATTTTGATACCAGGGAAATTTCACAATTCTCAATTCACAATTTTGATACCACAGCAAAAACTACTAGCCTTACGTAATGTTATAAAGTTCAAACATAGGTATAGCAGATTCGATTTCTTTCTCCACTGTTTATGTTCACTTATAACATAGCCAACTGTTTACAAAGATACTTGCCAAGACTTGCATTTTGAATATTGTATGTGTATTTGTCTGTTCAAGTGTGATAAGACACAAAAGAGAACCCATTTTGTGTACCAAATTGCAATATTTAGCACCTGAATGGATTGAAATCAATTGAACGTTTAAATTGGCGAGACCAAAAAACACATGCATATAATAAACGTCTGTGACAATTCCCTCAGCTGGCTATTAGACGTTTCTTACTGTTGAGCCCTGCTTATGCACTTACAGTGTATTCCAGGTGTTCTCTGGGAGTCGAAGCAATGACCTTGGCATTACTAGTTCCATGTTCTCCCTGTCGACCTCCAGGAACAGAAGGAGATTTCAGTGTTAGGTTGTTAGTGTTTGTACATGTGCACATGTGTTTCTCTGGTTAGAGAGGATGTGGAGATAGCGAAGAGCTCATCTCCATGGTGATGGCATTAACTAGAGGAGCTTGTTAAAGGAGACAGAACACGATCGCAGTGCTTGAATAGAAGTTTAAAACCCTGTATGCATCCAGTAGAGCACAGGCCACATGTGACAAATAGAGCCTTGTCTCAGCTTAGAGCCACTAAAGGAGGCTTTTCAAACGAAGCTTTCTTCAAGCACAAGTGCTTTCTTATGTTCTCACGACTCTCAGTGTGAGCCTGTCCTTCCACTGACAACCTGAACTGAGACTAACTGGATTTAGATGAGCCAGATCTGGGTAGATGAACTCTACATATTGTTGATTTTTGTACCACATATTGTGTTAATTGAGACGTAAATCATGTGTCAAACGAAGAGATCTTTCGTATTTTCTTGTGCTTTTTTAAAAATACATATCCATTACCGTATATTATCTTATATGACCTCAGATTTACTAAACTTCTCAACCTCTATATTACTCATAAAAAGAACATGTTAATGTTCATTTAAATGCCTTGCTGATGTTGTTATCCTCAAAAGTAGTCCATGGTGTGAAACCTGAGGCAAATTAACACTTGGCTGTTATCAGAATTTTCTGCGTCTCATTTCACAACTTTCAAGAATGTGTGACTGAACACTTCCTGTAACTCGGGCATAGTGTACATACTTCCCATGAGTCACATTGCGTGTTCTGCAGGAGATGCGGAAGACACATGCATTGTTCTAAACCCCCCTTTTTTCTTTCTTTCTTTTTTTTTTGAAAGTGATGATAGAGATAAAGTATGGAATACTTATGGCCACGTACACACTGCAGCTAAATTCAGTGCAGCGGTGGGCAAGTGATGTAATCAGTTTGCGGCTTAACACCGAGTACCGCAGGAAGCCTAATGTTCATCAGAGATGTTTCTCTCTTAATGTGCAGTGAAAGTTTTTGTCTCATTCATGTTGCCAGATCTTACTAAGAAAAACAGAGAACAAGGAGAAGCCCATAAAAAAATGAAATAAATCGAAATGCTTTATGCTGAAAATAATACCAAAATATCGCGACCCACACCTGCTCACTTTAATAACTCCATAAACTTGATCGCTCTATGAGCCAAGCATAAACAAGCCCAAAAAATGCTTATAGCCTAATAAGTGGACATGGCCAAGTCAACCCTGCGAGACCATGCTCTGTGAAGCAGCCTTTACAAGCATAGGCAAAACACTACGCCTCCGTCGACTGTGCTAGTGTGCTTTAGTTAAAATTGTTAAACATAAGTTTTTTTTTTGTCACTCTAATATTCCTCTGGTCAGAATAGCAGATACTAAACAGGCGAGACGCTATATATACGGTGTCAATCATTGCAGTTTCGTGAGCGAGTCGCGTTTCATACACACACACAGAACGATAATTTAGGGCTCTCTCTACTCACTCACAGTTAACGGTCCCGAAACTTTACAGTGTGTACGTTGCTAATTTGGCAAAGCTGGAGATGGAGATGGAAATGAGTCTCTGCTGAGGAGAACTGGTGTTAGCACTCAAGGTGTCATCTTTTTCACAGTGTATTTGGCTCCTCCTATCACTGACATTTTTTTGATTTGTTTGTTTGTTAAAGGCACTATGTAGGATTTTTTCGCCACAAGATGGCGCAGTTTCCAACAATAACAAAGGCGTAGGTTGATGACGCAGTGATGAGCTGAATGATGGGACTTGCTGTCAAGCTGATGGATCTAATAATGTTTATGGATGAGTGCAAACATTCATGTTTTTTAACATTACAGTGGTATGAAGCAGGTCGCGATTGCTAAAGAGACAGATATCACACGCGAGTCCCGCGGATATAAAGGAATAAGGACATTTAATTCTACCGAACTACTCGCAAGTGCTGCATTACTCACACAGGTCAGCTTATTAGACGAATTAAACTTGTGAGGTAACGCAGCGCTGCTTCACTTGGTCTAACGTTACACTATCACACTAAACGGCATTTAAATGTGTGTTGAAAGTTATAATGTTATACTACGTGTTAGTTCGTTTGCTATACGAAACTAGCAGTAAGCTAGATCAACATTAGAATAACATACTGACCATATTCTAACATTTCATCATGTTGAGCTAACGTTATATAACATTGATTTGTTTTATGTACATTTGCTCACCTGTCTAATAAAGCTGTCAAGTCGTGACTCGTGAAAGCTCTGTCAAGTCCAAGTTAGTCGCTGACGTGGAGCTCTCGGCATCTCAAATGTTGATCCTCATTTTAGTTCTCCTTGTTTGTCCCAAAGTCTGCTTGCCATGGTCTATCTATGTTTGAAAGAAACAAGAACTGCGTGCCGCTAAACGTTACGCACTACGCAGTTGTCCACGTCTGTCTCCATGGTTACGTCATGGCTATGGCAGTATGAACGGAAACCTGAGGATAGCGCGGATATTGCGTCATTGACAGGCAGCATTTTTTTCCGGGACGGCCACTTATTTAAAATTTGGAATTTCTCTGAAATAAAAAATCTTTGGAGACTTTTGGGATATTGTAAGTACACAACTGCAGGAAATATATCACACTGTGCAAGTGATTTTTGGATATTTTATTACAAAATTCTTACATATTGTACCTTTTATAGCTGGCTAAATATTTATTGATAAACACAAAATTAGCCAGTGTTGTCCTTGATAAACCAGTAGCACAAGCTTCGCTGCTGGGAGGAACAGTGTTGTCCAGCATCAACTGTCATGCCGATTTGGAGCAGATTTGCCTTGTCTGCACCATCTGCTCTCTCCACACTAGTGGAGCCCATCATATTTTGCATCCATCTTTCAATTAATGAAGAACATTTTTGAATTGATAATTTTGAGGTTTCTCGCTGGTTGGGATTCACTGCTGGTGTTTAATTAATCCCATTTAACTAATATAAGGTCCCCCCCCCCCCCCCCCCCCAAATTAGGTGGATGTTTGACTGCTTAATCTTGAAAAATTAAGATTCTTCAAACTGTTTCATCCATGTTAAAATGTACCACATTTCTTGGAATAAGGATTTAATCGTGGTTTTAACCTTCAAATTGATTTTGGTTCAGCTTGTGGAGGTGTGGATTTTAAATATTGTGTGTGTGACGGCAGTTTTTGATCCCAGTTTTTGAAGTTATTAATGTAATTATAATTTTTAGATGCTGACTGTTTGTTATTGACACCTAATAGAGCAGAGCTACTCTCAAGTCATGATTAAAAAGTAGTACAATTACATTTCTGGTTTTCAATGTCGCTCTGTGGTTCTGGCAGAGATGTGTCGCTGATTTTTGTCAACCAAATTTACATTTAATAGGAAAGTTTTGGCCGATACCAATAATTCTTTATATTTGAAAGCTGATGACCAATAAATTGGCCAATAAATCTAAATCCAGACCCTGAGTGATTACAAAAACAACTAATCACGAAAATAACCAACACTAATCGTAATGTACAATGCCAGGTTTATTAGGCAACGAGATTAGGAGGAATTGAGGCAAGCTAGAGAAGAGGAGAAATGCAGAGGTAATGACAAAATTGTTGGGTACAGCAATTCTTTTTTTATAAAAGAAATTACAAAGTGTCTACAAATAGGGGAAATTCTTCTTTCCAAACAACTCAAAATCATACTTTATCAAATAGTATACAATTTGAAAATATATATTTTAGATATTTATTATAGTGGCAAAGTTAAGTCTGCATGGGGACAAGCTCCAAATTGTGAAATTCTATGAGGAAATATTAATTAGAGGCATCATTTAATGCTATTATAATCTATCCTTTAAATCTTGAATGTTTGTCAACTAGAATGAAAGCATGTTTTCTTTAAAATCATTGTAAGGGAAAGAAAATTGACTGATTGAAGAATCACCCATTAGTGTCAATTTGCACTGCAGCTCAAAAAGACGAGGCAAGGAGGCAGAGGCTGGTTTTATTTAAAATCATTCTGGCCCTTGAGGATGCACTTACATAAGCAATACACATGCAGTCTCATGACAACACTACCTCAAGGTGTTTTTGCTTCGGTTTGCTGTCGGAAGTCTTTGGGGGAGAGATGCAACCATGTTTATTCAGTTGTTGCAAACACAATCTCAGACTCTGCATTTAAGTTCACCCCTCAGGACACAAGTAAAATGTCACGATTCAGACTAGGCCATGTTTCTCACTGTCAGTTGTGTAACTTGATGTTTCTCTGTCTGTCTTTCAGCCTGCCCTGCTAAAAGCTATTTTCAATGTTGATCCGGATGAAGTACGCTCTCTCATTTTCAAAAAAGAGGATGTGAATGTACAAGTAAGATTTTAACCTGTTAAAATCAAATAAAAATCATGACCAGATTGCTTAATTGATCCACCACGTTTTTTGAATTGACTCCATTGTGATTAAGAACTCTCTTTATTTCTTTCAGGACAATGAGAAAAGGACACCACTGCACGCAGCTGCTTACCTAGGAGATGCTGAAATTATAGAGCTCTTAATTTTATCAGGTAAATGCACCTGAAATATTCATCATGATGAAATACATTTTCTGAAGCTTCTCGTATCTTCTCCCTTTGATTCCAGGTGTCTTCAGATCAGATGTGGCTTTGATGTATTGTTATACTTTTATTCATGAATCTCTTGATGTTTCAATGTTTTTTGTGATGTAGGGGCGAGGGTGAATGCCAAAGACAACAAATGGCTGACTCCTCTTCACCGCGCAGTGGCATCCTGCAGTGAGGTACTACAAGCACAGAGCCATTCAACAACCTATACATGTAGACTCGCGCTTGGACTTCCTGAAGAGTAGGATTGTCACAATACCAAAATATCAGTAGTGCATACCAGGGTTATTATAGTTAACTGAAACTAAAACTGTATTTAAAAACTTTTTTTCATTTTCATTTAGTTTAACTTGATGTACTGATATAACTTGAAAAATGTAGACATACAAAAAAGTCAAAAACACGCAACAAAATTACTAAAACTTTCAAATTAAAACGGAAAAATAAATATAAAAACTATCAGATATCAAAATATTAATAAAAACTATAATGGTGTACTAAAATAACACTGGTGAATACCAAAATTCTGATATAAATTTTGGCATCAGAGCAAAAACTGATTTTGAAACTATTCTAAACCATTTTGAAACTAACTAAATATTTTATTTAAAAAGTTAAATTAATTACATGTACAAATTAAATTAAAAGCAATAAGATATAGCCTACATTTGATTAATTAAAATGAATCTAATAATTATCAAAGTAAACGGTAATAAAATAAGATAAATTACAATCATAAATGAATAAAAACAGTAGAACAAAGATATAAGTGAGCTAAACACTGCTGTAAGATATTTGAAACTTCAAGCACTAAATATTGAAGAATATAAAAATCGATTTATTTTGACACGTCTAGTTTTAGTTTTTTGCCTATAAAGGCAACTGTTCTTGTTTTTATTTTTGCTCTCGACATTTTGCAGTGCAAAAATACCAATATGAATAAATTGACTAATTGTTACTTGACAAAATAAGGCAAAAAGAAAAGTAATGTTTCAGATTATTGATCTGCCTCTTCATGTAACCTTGTGTCTTAAAGGAGGCAGTGCAGGTTTTGTTGAAGCACTCTGCTGATGTAAACGCTCGAGATAAGAACTGGCAGACCCCTCTACATGTGGCCGCTGCTAACAAAGCGGTTCGCTGCGCTGAGGCGTTGGTGCCGCTGCTAAGCAACGTTAATGTATCCGATCGGGCTGGACGAACCGCTCTGCACCACGCTGCCTTCAGTGGCCACCTGGAGGTCAGTGAAGAAGCATTTGCATATGTGTGGGTTTGTTGAAATTATGGTTCAGAATTCATTAAGAGCTTGAGGTACAATTGAGAGATGAATATTTTAACATTATATAAATTGAGTTTTTTTTTTTTTACACTACACAGGGAGGACATTAATTAAACAATACATCTGCAAAGTATGCATGTTTTTCTTTTTTCAGATGGTGCGGTTACTGCTATCCAGGGGAGCTAATATAAATGCGTTTGATAAGAAGGACAGAAGGGCGATCCACTGGGGGGCATACATGGGTGAGACAGAGCAATGTTTGTTTTCCAGTCCTTTTCACAGCCATATGTGGGATCTATAAATTCAAAACCCATTCAAATCCTCAACTATTATTTTTTTTTGTATCCCAGGTCACATGGAGGTGGTGAAACTGCTGGTGTCGCACAGCGCTGAGGTGACGTGTAAGGATAAGAAAGCTTACACACCCCTCCACGCTGCGGCGTCCAGCGGGATGATCAGTGTAGTGAAATATCTGCTGGATTTGGGAGTGGATGTGAGTGTTAACCTTTCACAAAAATCAAATTGTCTTAAAATAAATGTTTACTATGGATAATATTGAATATACAGAAACTTTGCTGCCGATATTAAAAACACAGTAGTGGTCGATGGCGGATATTTATAAAACTATTTAGTTTAATTATAGACAAATTAAACATGCAATTAAATGTAATATTTTACAATGTATAATTTTACCTATTCACTTAAAATTAAAATAAGTATAAATTAAAAAATAATTTAAAAACTATAATTTAATATAATAAAAAATAATTTAATTTGAAACTATAAAGAATAAAAGTATTTATACTTTAAATAACAGCTGTTTGAATCTGTGATTCTAGTATTTTTCACAAATAAAAAAGTTGTAAAAAAAATAAAATAATAAATACTAGGTAAGAAAGTAAATACTAGAGATGTACCAATTGCAATTTTCTTCAATATTTCTTTTGCCGATTTGCGATTTTCTTTCTAAGAACTATTATTGACAGTATATGCAAACAAAAATCTACCTTTCTTCAATGCAAAATGTTATTTTTATAAAAAACAAACACAAGTAAAATTAAAACGATAAGAACAAATAAACAAATTGCATATGTAAAATACATTTACATATGCCTGCCTCCAGAGCAAGATATCAAAGAATAGTTATACATAGACATGTGCCAGTATTCGGTAATGCGATAAATCGCGGTAATGAATATGCACGATATTGTTATCGCGGGGACTTCAAAATACCATGAAAAATAATAGATCCGAATTTAGATTTTTAGAATGCGCACTAGCTTATTTTCCATCAACCGCTTGAAAAACACTGCGTATATGTTGCGCAAAACACGTGCGCACTCTGATGTAAACAATCCCCACATGGAGAAGAAGCATGGGTGAAGGAGGAACGCTGCCGACGATTTATCCCTCTTCTAAAAGCAGGGCTGCCAACACGCATTGACCGTGCAGACTCACGCAATTGACACTTTTCACACGCTCTCACGCTACACATCCATTTTCTCACGCAGAGAAAAATCGCGGAGCAAAGAGGACACTGACACCGACAGACTAGACAGAGCAGGATACTTATGATATGAAAAAAATATCAGCTCTCAGGTTCTGTCCATTTTATTATGAAATTCAGACAATAAACACCGTTTTGGCGCTTGTAAATGTGACATGACAGATCGCTGCGCCTCAGTTCAAGTAAACCGATCATCTGTTACTTTTTATTAAAGATACTGTACAACTTACCGAAAGGTATACATAATTTCGATCAATCAGTGTTTTTCAACCACGGAAAGAGGTCAATAAAACTGCAGGAGAAAAATTATGTCAAAGAACGTTACATTTACCTCAGGAAAGCCATTTAATGACCAGCACGTTAGTTGACTAGAAAAAATAGCTATAGAGAGGAGTATTTTGCTAAATATTTGCACTATATTACATATTTTAATATATGTTTACTTGTCATTACATAATTGTTATTATAATGAAAATTATATTATATTTTTATATTTATTTTATTATATGTATATTGTATGCATTATATTTAATTTCTCTGTATGTTTACAGCATTATGTGAGATGTTTTTTCTCTAGAAAAATTAAAATGCAGGCTATCTACTGTAGCCTACCTAATATTTATCCAAACGAGTCAATATTGAATCAAGATTGAAATCAAATCCATCTGTTTCTCGTGTGCAATTAAAATATTGTGATAATACCGTATACCGTGATAAAAGCTCAATCAATTAATCGCAGCATGAAAATTTGATACCGGCACATGCCTAATTATACATCATCACACTACTGCCATTCTGTCAGTGACTTAAATTAATTTCTCTCAAATCTTTTTTTTTTTTGTATTTTGGCAGTGCGCAATTTTATTTTTGATTTTCATTGGTCAAAAGTGGCAGTTAGTTTGATTGACAAGAACATAATAAAATGCACAATGGGACTTGCTTTCACACAGGCATTTGTAGATTTGGGACAGGGTGATTTGGTCCAAGTATGTTTCAGAGGGCATTATGCTAACTTTTTCATGCAGAGACCCACTTTAAAGGCACTAAGAAAGTAGACTGCTGTGCATTTAAAAAAGCATGTATAGCTAATTGGGTTACACCACAATGCTTAAATTGGTACAGTTTCATTCAGTAGCACATTCTATTTGACACGTTTGTAATTAAACTCTTCTGAAAGCCTGCGCAGTTTAAAGTAGGGCTGTTATGAGGCATCTGCGTAATCGATAACGTTAATTTGCGACAATGCGTCTCACTGCATGTTCACACAAAACAAGACTCCTTTACTCACGGAGACAGAGAAGTGATATGAACCCACGGCAGCTTCAGTGGATCTTCAGATGCAGCTCAAGCGTACCCTACACTTGGTTGCAAAAATATCTAGTCGTTTCAAAATAGCTGATAGATGAACTCATGCCTTGATTGGTGTTATGGACTTTGGCATCTTTGGTACTGTCGCTATGGTTGTCGGAGTTAGAATGCGGTTCTGACTTCAGCTGTTCGTTTTTCTTCTGCTGAATGAACAAAATATTTCAATACTCACACCTGTAAGCAATCCCAAACACACCTGTTGGCAATCCCAAACAGTGACTGAATGCAGCCGTCATGGACAGCCATCATAATTTTGTATTACAGATAGACATCTTTTCATTCTTGGCTCTTTCTTATGAGAATTTTTGGATAAAACATTGAAAATTTAATTTCAGTTTACAAGTTACGGTTATTATTTTAAACGATTAATCTAAGAATAATTCATATATTTATTAACATAAAAAATTATCGATAGATTACAGCCCTACTGTGAATGTTGTGTACCTGATCATTTAAACTGTGGACATGCTTGCAGATGAACGAGCCAAACGCATATGGGAACACTCCGCTGCATGTGGCATGCTACAACGGTCAGGATGTGGTGGTGAACGAGCTGATCGAGTGTGGCGCGAATGTGAACCAGGTTAACGAGAAGGGCTTCGCACCCCTGCACTTCACCGCAGCCTCACGGCACGGAGCGCTCTGCCTTGAGCTGCTTGTGGGCAATGGAGCTGATGTCAATATCAAGGTAGAGCCTCTATTAGGGCTTCACATGTATGACAATTACCACTGGATTTGATTAGATTAATAGAGCTGCATAAAAAACAGGTTTGAATGGTTATTTATCATTGTTTTCTCCTTGTACAGAGTAAGGACGGTAAGACCCCTTTACATATGACGGCAATCCACGGGAGGTTCTCAAGATCTCAGGCGATTATTCAGAATGGTGAGTCTTCATTTTTCTGTGTTCCATTATTGAAACCTGCAGTATCTGACTGTGTCAAATTTGTCTGTTTCGTGTATGTGTAGGTGCTGAGATAGACTGTGAAGATAAGAACGGGAACACTCCTCTGCACATCGCAGCTCGATACGGGCACGAGCTTCTCATCAACACACTGATCACTAATGGAGCTGATACAGCCAAGTATGAATTCACATTCCCCATGCGCTTGTTAATTACTAAACATAACAGCTTTGTTACATTTGTGCTCTAACTGTTGACATAGATGTAGGCAGGAATTCATTATATATCTTCTTTGGAAATCCCAAGAATGTTGTAATTGATCCCACATGCATACACAGTGAGATGCTCATGGCTTTCTGATTGTAACATTGGCTCTTTTTCATTTAGGAGGGGAGTTCATGGCATGTTTCCACTGCATTTGGCTGCTCTCAGCGGCTTCTCTGACTGCTGCCGTAAGCTGCTGTCATCTGGTAAGACACTTTCTGTGTATGGATTACAATATTTGTTGTTTTTTAATAGTTTGCTCTTTTCAATATAAAGATGAACTGAATGGGTCTCTGTCTTCCAGGCTTTGATGTAGACACCCCCGATGACTTTGGAAGGACCTGTTTACATGCTGCTGCTGCTGGCGGGTGAGTTTCTTTTTGATTTTATGGTCAATGACATGATGCAATGTTTTTCTTGGTCCAAATCTTTTTATTTAGAATTTATTCAGAAAAAAAGAAAGAAAAAAATATTTATTGATTTCGGAATTAAATGTAATAATTTTAAGGTATGGGTGATCCGATCAGGGGTTTTGTGGCCGATACTACATGATAAATAGAATGCTAAAAAAAGTTATGAGATGAGAAAGGGTCATTCACTGAATCCTAACCCACCGATCAAACTATATAAAGCTATTATCGGCCGATAACGATCGGTGCCCGATCAACCCAAGCACACTTATTTGAGGCATAAATGTCAGAGGTATACAAATATCTTGATATCATAAATAAGATAAAATAAAACACTTTAAACGAATAAAATTTTTTAAAAGAAACTTAGTTTGGCATCATGTTTTTATTACAGTTACTTAGGAAAAAAATATTTGAACAAATAATATTTATAACAAAATTGCTTCGTAGTTTATAAATATTTTAAAAACTTTGTCATGTGGTGCGACCAACATGGAGAAAAACTTAAATCATAAAATTATATCATAAAGACCCTCATGACTGTGTGCCAAGGTCAATAAGTTTCTTAAAATACCAGATAATTTGACCTTTTTATGGTAAGGCAAGGTTAGTTCAGTTTGTCAAATGCTATGTGGTGGCCCCCCCAAAAATAATGGTATTTATAAAGTTTATTAATAAATAAAACATTTTGTCAAGTTTCAAATTTGTACACTGTGATGTAAGGAAGCACACAAGGTGCAAGGAAAATATTTAAACAATATAAATAAAATAAAATAATGATTGCTACACCACACATTAAATTTAAAGTCATTAAATTGAAACTTTCTTGACATTTTAAACTAGACTAAATATGTCTCATATTGTATACTACTTGTTGTTGTGATTAACCAACCTAGTGTAACCCATTTAATGTAATTCGTGCAGTTTGAGCATGTATTACAGTATTTAATAAAACATGTTTTCCACTGCAGGAATCTTGAGTGTCTGAATCTCCTCCTCAACACGGGAGCAGATTTCAATAGGAAGGACAGTTTTGGAAGGTGTGTTTACCTGTACACTACCAGTGACATCCATTATGCTAATGTTTTTTTTGTTGATATTTTTTATTCTGGGGCTTGAGAAAATTCTCTTCTTTAGGACACCTTTGCACTACGCAGCTTCAAACTGCAACTACCAGTGCCTGTTTGCTTTGGTGGGTTCAGGAGCCAATGTCAATGAGCTGGACAAGAGGGGATGCACCCCCCTCCACTACGCCGCTGCTTCTGACGCAGATGGAAAGTGAGTTACCATAAGCACTATGGTTGAGTTGGATGGGTTATTTCAAAGCAAATGAATTTACCAGTCTCTCTCATTCCCTCCCTAGGTGCCTGGAATATTTGCTGAGGAATGATGCTAACCCAGGGATCCGAGACAATCAGGGGTACAATGCAGTGCATTACGCCTCTGCTTATGGACATCGCCTGTGTCTGGAGCTGGTGAGACGACTTAAAATCACATAATAGGTCTATGCTTTTAATATTTTCAGCTTACTGTATTTCTGTCCTCTTTATTAGATTGCTAGTGAAACTCCTTTAGATGTGGTAAGTACTATGACACTCAACATAAACACCTTTAAGATCATCACTGCCCTTGAGTGATCAGACCTAATTAAATCTGTTGTGTCTTGTCTTGAAGTTAATGGAAACCTCAGGGACAGACATCCTAAATGACTCTGATGTACGTGCTCCTGTGAGCCCACTCCACCTGGCTGTGAGTACAATCTCCATCTGTATGTTCAACAAATGTTGGGAAACATTTAAATTTACTTGCGTCCTGGCTGGGGTTCGTCTCAGATTATTTGTAATGGTTGTCCTCAGGCATATCATGGACACCACCAGGCTCTTGAGGTATTGGTTCAGTCTCTGCTGGACCTGGATGTGAGAACAGCACAAGGGCACACGCCGCTGGACCTGGCTGCCTTCAAAGGCCATGTTGAATGTGTGGATGTGCTCATCAACCAGGGGGCTTCCATCCTGGTGAAAGACTACACGCTCAAACGCACCCCCATCCACGCCGCTGGTATGTTGTACAAAGACTAATTAGATAGCATGAAGTTCAGTTATCCCCAAAATATTTGTGACAGTTTACCAAACACAGATCAATTGTGTATCTTAACGGTTAACCATATTTCGAGAAAAATCTTAATCTCATAAAACTATCTTGTTGCTCAACATGAATGCATTTTTTTTTAATCTGTTTTATATATTTTTATAATTACTCAAAGGATTAGTTGATAGCAATCAATATGAATGCGTATAATTATGCAAAAAAATGAAATGCTTGTGTTATCTTTTTAATGCTTTTAAATATAAAAAGAATTAATATAAATTTTACAAAAAAAATCATTTTGCATTTATGGCAGTTGATATAAATGAATATAAGCTGAAAAACTATTCTTATTAAAGTTTGAGACAGTAATTGATAGCAGTTATAAATGCATATATGCTGGAAATTTTACTTTATTATTTATCATTTTATCAATAATTTATTATTATTATTATTACAAATTAATTTTTTGAATACATTTTACTTACTGAAAGGATTGTGTGGCCTCTCCCGGTACAAACAAACAGGATTGGGCAGCCGTATTCGTCATTATGTTGTGCGTCAAGGTCAAGTGTTACTCTTTTGGCGTACGGCCGTCTGCCAGAAGCTAGTTATTTTAGTCGATAAACTTTTAAGAATGGATATTTTTCTTACGCGAACGCATCACTTTACTTCAGAAGGCCTTTTTTAACCTGCCAGAGCCGTGTGGAGAACTTTTATCACGGATAGATAGGCTTTGATGGAGTTCCAAAAAAATATACCCATTGACTCCCATTATAAGGCTTGGAAGAGCCATTTTTTAATATAACTCCGATTGTATTCGTCTGAAAGATGAATGTCATATACACTTAGGATGGCTTCAGGATGAGTAAACCATGGGCTAATTTTCATTTTTGGGTGAACTATCCCTTTAAGGCATTTAATGATAGAAATTAATGATTGCATATATACTGAAATCATTTTGATTTTATTGCTGTTATCTTTTTTATTATTTTTTAACTATAGAATTATATTTACTCAAATCACTTAAAATATTTGGAAACAGAAAATGTTCAAATCCATTGACAAAGCTGTTTAGAGATTCTTGACACAAGGCAGAGCTAACACCTGTTGTTAATCAGCCAATCAGACACAAGGTCGATGTTGTCGGCAGATTTATCATCCTGGCCAATATATATCGATCTATCGCTAACCTCAGAGGGATTTAACCTGTTACTGTATATGTATGGACATAAACACTCATGACGTGTGTATTTGTGCCTATTCTCTTGCCTTGCAGCCACAAATGGTCACTCTGAATGTCTCCGTTTGCTCATCGGAAATGCTGACCTGCAGAGTGCAGTGGACATCCAGGATGGGATTGGCCAGTAAGTACAGGACACAAAAAACCAACAATTTTCATGTTCTTCTTGTAGAAGTCAATGGAAATTACAGATATATTCATATACGTGATTCTCAGGACTCCTCTGATGCTGTCAGTTCTGGGTGGACACACAGACTGTGTTTACTCCCTTATTAATAAAGGAGCCAATGTTGATGCCAAAGACAAGTGGGGCCGCACTGCTCTGCACAGAGGGGTAAATCGCAACTCATTGCACTAGAAGTATTTCTACTGGCACTGGCTCTCACCTCTGCTAGTGCTTCCTGTCGTGGCTCATGGATGTGTGTGTTGTTCCAACCAGGCGGTGACGGGCCATGAGGAGTGTGTGGAGGCTCTGCTGCAGCACAGTGCCAGTTTCATGGTACGGGACTGTAGGGGGCGCTCTCCAGTGCACCTTGCGGCCGCCTGTGGCCATGTTGGGGTTCTGGGGGGCCTACTGCATGCTGCCCAGTCAGTAGAGACCATTCCTGTCATCACTGACCACCAGGGCTACACGCCCCTTCACTGGGCCTGTTACAACGGTGAATAAACGCACTTGCCAGTCACAGATGGATACACCATACTTGTCTAAAGGCCTGCTCACACCAAGTCTGATGAAACTTAATGCAGGGTTCCCACAGTCAAGGAAATATCAGGGAAATTAAAAATGGGAATTTCCATCTGTTTGGATTTCCATCATCTGTTTGGGGGCTCAGGAAGCTGAATCCTCTTTTGAGCTACATTCAGATTTCAGGTTGTTAGCCATTTTTAGAGACTTTCATGCACAGATAAGCATAATTATTGAAATCTTATTTTAAGAAAACAACCTGGCATATAAAGGAAATCCTCTTTAGCAATCTCTATGTAATAATAATAAATTATAAAAATATTATGTAGTAATCATAATCTCATTGGACAGGTCATGGAAATTCATTGGTCAAAATGTGTGGGAACCCTGTAAATGGCACTATGGTGTCTATTTTTGTTTCTTTTTCTGCAAAATGTTTAAATCTGAATGAAAGCATGAAATGGTCTGAAACATACAGATTTCACTTGCATTAATCTGAAACAACCCATATTATATATATATATATATATATATATATATATAGTATATTTCTAGGGGAGTGGGGAGTGAAGACAAATCTCAATGGTCTGATTTGTTGTGACTACACCCTAAAAAAGGTCATACCAGCATAATCACAAAATATGATCGCTGTCACCTGTTCACTAGCCAGAGTCTGTCATTATTCCTATTCTAAATGACGTTTGAGTTACAATTCTTATCACTCGACGCCTGTGATTTCCTTTACCGATTCGGACGGGACTGACATCTCCATGTTTATTACAGAGGTGGCGGGAGTGTGTGTTTTCCAGACATGAGTGTTACATAAGTTACATTATATTTGTTAATATAATTTTAATTTATTATAAAAACCCTATTTAAGTCAACTTCACGAGTTTTTAGCAGAGGCTGTTTAAAATAAACTTGCATGAGTGAGCAGAGAAATCTAGACAAGTATCTTACTCTTACCTGACACTGATATTAAATATTGATTGTATATGTTATTTTTTCCTTCGGATAACATCCATATTGAAATAAAAGCATGCCAAAGATTGGTGCAGAAATAGTAGCTCAACAATCACAGACATTCACATTCCGACAGGATTGGATTTCTCAGAGGACCGTTGAGTTTGAGTAGGTAATTTTCCCCGGAATTTTTACAGAGGTGTGAGGAAAAACAATGACTTGGCAGATTGGGACGGGATTTAAATCACAAAGTACTTCTGTGAAACATGAATTTTTCAAACGTCCTCCTGGAGAACTAGTCTCGTCCGAATAGGACTATTGAGGGATTTTTTTGATCAGGAGTCTTGTTGGATAAACTGTTACATCAGATTCTCTCTCTGCAGGTCATGACACTTGTGTTGAAGTGTTGCTGGAGCAGGAGTTATTTCATAAGACTGAAGGGAACACTTTTAGCCCCCTTCACTGCGCTGTGTAAGTGGATTTAGGTTGGTTTGGTGTGTGTGTGCAAGAAGGGCAAGAGTATTGAAGCTCTGTTTTTTTTTATGACCTTCAGTATAAATGACAATGAAGGAGCAGCTGAGATGTTGATAGACACACTTAGTCCTGCCATCGTCAATTCAACTGATTCCAAAAACAGGTACCACTCATACTTCTCTTAATTCATTCTTAATTCATTCTATGCTACTTTCATTTCTTTCTTTCGTTTCTTTAATGAATGTCAAGGGTGGGCAAAAAAGTATTATTGTTAACAATAACTAAATACTTGTATAAAAAAAAAATTGTTAATTGGAATACAGCTGAAATAAAATGAAAATATTATATTACAATTTTTTTTTATGTAAAATTATGTGAAATTCTTATTATTTAGCATCTTTTGTTGTGGTTGAGGTCCAGGCTGTAATTGTTGTTCTCCCTGTAACAGGACTCCTCTTCACGCTGCAGCATTCACAGATCACGTGGAGTGTCTGCAGCTCCTGCTGGGTCATAACGCACAGGTGAACTGTGTGGATGCTGGAGGCAAAACCCCACTCATGATGGCTGCTGAGAACGGCCAGACCAATGCCGTCGGTAGGAGTTTGACTCTTTTTTTTTTGTGTTTACAGTTGACTGAGTTTGTGTTTGGTTTTGATATCTGTCTGTTTTTGGCAGAGGTGTTAGTGAGCAGTGCAAAAGCAGATCTCACGCTACAGGACGCCAACAAAAACACTGCTCTCCATCTGGCCTGCAGTAAGGTAAGAAACTCTCTGTTCTGTTATGTCTTCATTTCAGTAGAAGTTGTTTTTGCATTCTGCATTGAGCTCAAGCAATGGGACATTGCATCTAGTATAGATTTGGGGATTCTCTCCTATCTTTTACTCACACTATTGATTTTCATTTGCTCTCTATAGGGTCATGAAACCAGTGCCTTGTTGATCTTGGAGAAGATCACTGACAGAAACCTCATCAACTCCACGAACGCAGCTTTACAAACGTACGGTCAACACGTAGAAATGATGCACTGACGTACCAAAATATATTAACAAGTGATGTTTTTTTTTCCATATTAATACGGATCTCTGTATTTTCTGACCTTAAAGTATCATGACCCACGTGAATTGCTTAAATCCGAGAAAAAAGTTGTTGGGGTAGGAGGGGGTGGGGAGGTGCTTGGTTACTGTATGATGATTGAAATCACGAAATGGCCTTAAACGATTACTAAAACTGCTAAATGTTACTTTTTCTAATACTTTTTTATTTCATGCATGGATTGCTTCTCACAGCGCTGCACGAGCTTGTGGCGCCATCTGTGGGACACTATTAGCATGTTAAGCCAGGGTTCAAACCGCCAAATGCGAGTAAAAATTGTGTTACTCGCAAGTTGCCCAGTAACTTTTTAATGAATTTTGACAGTGCATGTTTTTGAGAATGTGATACGCCTTAGTGCGATCATCAAATCGCAACGGCTATGATGTAATTATATAAATGTATAGTCTGACTCGCTCCATGTATCGGAGTAATTGCTTGTCTGCAAGGGCTGAGTGTTTGAGTCGCTTATAATTAGCATTTTGGAACGCAACGTGCTAGGGCTGGGCGATATGGCTGAAAACTGTATCACGATATCAGTGTTTCATATCGGTCGATATCGATAATTATTGATTTTTTTATGACCCATTTAAAATAAGGACCAGGAGAAAAAATATATTACATTTAAACATTTTTATTTTCAACTTAACCTTCCTCTGATTACAATCCCAAGACAGAAATGTCAACACAACCATGGAAAACTCAAATAATTAAAATGTAAACATAAGTCTAAATTCACAATCAGACCTGCAAACTCCTCAGAGTAAAAAAGGTGACAGTGGCGCGGCGGGACGTGGGTGGTTTTTTTAGACATCACTGTTCGGTACGATTTCGGTACAATGGAGTGAAAAGCAAAACAGAAATATAGAAGGCATTTTTATAAATGTCTTAAGCCTTGTATTTTTTAAATAAGTTTTATTAATAAAGGCATAGAACCAGTTTATTTATAGTGCACTGATAATAGTTTTATATAATTGGTTTATTAATTAAACTAATAAAAAGATAGATATGAGATATGTTTGGTAATTGTACCTGAATGAATTTAAAATTAATTTGCAATATTTCAGATCAATATATTTGTTTTCCTTAATTTTAATTAACCCTAACTTTATTCTCATCAGAATTATAAATAATTGATTTCCATATAAAATAATACTACCAACAAATTTAATTTTCTTTTTTAATCAATGTGTAACTTAAAAATAACAGATTAGTGCTCTGTTTTGAGGGCAAGAAATGAAAACCAAAGCGATATGATGAATGTCCAAAAGATGGAACACACAGACTGTTTTACAAAGGGGTTGGATAAATATGTTTTGCTTTTAAAACGGTGTGTACAGTTGTACAGTTTGACAAGAAATACAGTGTGACAAAAGGACAATGTTGTGTTTTATTGCGAGTATAGGCCTACACAAATATTGTAAACACTTTGCAGACTGACTGATGTCCTGTATTAACAAAATGACGGAGCATGTTTGTATGTCTCCACTGTTCGATCGCGCCCGCGTGTCTCTCTCTCTCGCGCCTCTCTCTCTCTCGCGCACGCGGAGTCGGACACACACACACACACACACACACACACACACTCCAGCATTGCAATCTTGACATCGCAGCCTGTTCATTATGCTGTGTTCACAACAAACGCGAATAGAGCGAATTATCCAATAATGTTTCGCAATTCTAGCCTGCATGGCATGCAGATGAAGGGCACTCATTTTCTGCTTATCAATCGCCGGTTACTGATGAGGAACCCAGCACGAGACAACGATGCCGCAACCAAACTTTTTTCTTTTTTTTTGATGGCGCAACCAAACTGACACGTTACATGATTGCCTGAGCTTGTCACTCCCTACGTTGCTAGGTTACCAGAGAGCGAGTGTCTTTGTTAATGCAAAATTGCTTCGCAACCTGTGGTTTCTTCTGACGAAGAAAAAAAAAAAATTATCGAACGTTTTATCGAACACATTTTTTATTGATATCGATCACGTGTCTATCGCGATACTTATCGTTATCGTTTTATCGCCCAGCCCTACAACGTGCTTCAACCACCTTACACAATTCGTAATGAGAATAAATCTGTTGTTGTTAACAAAGAGAAGCGATAAGGTCTCCCATCCGCCAAAATAAAAGCTGAAAAATGTATGCATCTCTTGATGAAAAAAAAAATATGTTGTGATGTTATTTCCATCAAGAGGTGCATACATTATTGGTACAAGATCTTGAATTGACAAGGCAAGAGTCCAGCATTCTGTAAAGTCTCCTCCAGCACATCCCAAAGACTCTCATTGAATTAAAGGTCTGGACTGCCGATTCATGTGTGAAAATGATTCGTCATGCTCCCCAAGCATTCTTTCACAATTTGAACCTGATGAATCTTGACATTGTCATCCTAGAATATGGCCATGATGTGTCTTCCTACATGGTTGTTTAAGAAATGAAAAGCTACTCACTCCATCAATTAGGGTTAGAGGAATCATATATGCCAAACATATAACATGCTAGAAACATAATCACACCAATAATGATCGTTAAGTATTTGTCTATTTAAATATATATAAATGCCTCATTCTATTCTAATAGTATGTATTATTGCGATACTAAGATAATTCTTTATTAATAAAATAAAAAAAAGAATAATTTTCTTTTAGTTGATCACATGCCTGATTAAAGAATAAGCCTAATAATAAGTTCTCATTTTCCAGGCCCCTGCATGTTGCTGCCAGGAATGGCTTGACTGTGGTTGTCCAAGAACTACTAGCTAAGGGTGCTAGTGTGCTAGCCGTGGATGAAAATGGTAAATGCTGATGATTTATAACCTTACCATAATCATGACTAGAGTTATTAATGTGTTTTTAAAATAAATAGTATGTTTAGAAATGTGCAAAAAGTTGGTGATCCTTTTACGTACATGCACATTACCATTAAAAATTTTTTGGAATCGCTAAGATTTTATTTATTTTAATACTTTTATTCCGCAAGGATGTATTAAATTGACCAGAAGTGACAGAAATATTTTGCACCAGATCAGCATATTAGAATGATTTCTGAAATATGACACTGAAGACTAAAGTAATGATGCTGAAAATTCATGTGTTTTGCCATCACAACAATAAATTATATTTTAAAACATTAAAACGTTTATTGTAAATTGTAATATTTGGCATATGTAAATTTTATAACCTTTTTTAGCCCTTTTTGTTAGTAAACAATAGAATTTTGGAAATCATGGAAATTTAAAAATCACATTGATCTCCTAATATTATTTCTATATAATAATATTTTTATCATTTAATTCTTTATCCGTACGTTATATTGGAAAATAATTGTTTTATCATTAGTATCAGTCCAAATTTCTCCTTTGTCGCATCCCTAATTCTCACATGGCAGTTTTGTTTACCATAATAGCATAACACCATTCTGAAGGCTCTTCTCTCATTTCTCTGAAAGGCTACACTCCAGCCCTGGCTTGTGCTCCTAACAAAGACGTGGCAGATTGCCTGGCGCTAATCCTGGCCACCATGATGCCAGTGTCTCCCGGCGGAGGTGCGGTGCCCAGCCTCACGTTCAGTGCCATCAATCACTACACCAGCCCCACTAAAAGCGTCACGTTCGACAGTCTGCCCATGCTCCGCTCCGAACACAGCTCCTATTGCAGTTTCAACAGCATCAGCCGCCACGACGGCTTCAAGGACGACGAGCTAAACGACTCTGACTCAGAGACTTACTGAGGTAGAGGAAAGGAGAGGCTCACATCTTGTCTTAATTTACCCAGCGGCCGGCCACTCCGCAGAGCCTTAACTCTCTACACACACAAATACACGTGTATATGAGGTGCAGCAGGCTGGCGCTCCCAGCCCCTTTATCCATCAGCTCAACCTCTGCCAGCACATCTTGCCCTACACAAAAATAATGGATAAGTGGGCGGACCTCCCGACATGGCAATAACGAGACAAGAATCAGCAGCCTGGGACCAACATTTGCACGGGCAGTTTGACACTGTCACAGTGCATCTGGGATTCGAGATTCAGCTCTTTTCAGATCGTGAGGGAAGATTTGAATCAGTCCCTTACAAAAGACTGGAATATTTGTGATGCTTTCAACCGTTTCAAGTCAGTGTGCACTTCTGAATCGATCATTTACAACTTGGGTAAAGAAATGATTTATTTTTTAAAATACGATTTTAATACGTGTCAATTTCTCTGTCCCTCTGAGGGGAAAAAAAAAATAATCACAGCGTTTCAATAGTTTCAAAACCGCAAGGGCAAAATCGAGGACATGAAGATCAGCATTGTAATGCTTCTGGCCACAAGCATGAGTGATGTTAAAAAGCTAACTGTCTCCATCTTCAGTTTTAGGATAAATTATTCTTTTTATCTATGGTATTTATTTTTACTTTCCATATTTCATCATCATTTTGTGCCTTCATAAATTACTGTATGGAGGGAAGGGGCAGCTTGTGAGAACAAATCTACGATGCACAAGAAGTTCAACACTACGTCTGTGAAAAGCACTGAAAATGAAGGGGCAAACGACTCCCAGCATGCTTTGCTCCAGGATGAGGAACACTGTGTAAACCAATGGTAGAACAGCATTTGATCTCTTTGTATGTTGATATATGAATATAAATATATATTATATTTTTTCTGGCTCTTATTAACATGATGTTTTGGGCATGTATGCTCACTTTGATTTAGCAAATGAAACCACTCGATCCTTTGATGACCTGTCAGAAAACCTGTGTTTGTCTCTTTTCAAGCTTTGATTTTGGAATAATTGAAACTGGAAATCTGTTTAAAACAGCTTCCCGGCTGAGAGGGGGCCAGCAGGTAGATCTGTTAGCTTTCCTGTCCTTTTTTGTGTGGAAAAAGAGTGATTGGTGCAGTCGATGGCCACTGCTGTCCCTCTGCTCAGAACAAGAGATTCCTGTATATTTTATGGTTGTTTAAATAAATAAATGAGTTCAGTAATTTGAATAATCTTTTTTCTTGTCAAACATTTAAAGAGGACCTATTAAGGTTTTTTTTTTTTTTTACATATTCAACTATTGTGTATTGTTGCTGTTTGAGCATGAAAAAGGACTGCAAAGTTAAATGTCCACTCCAAAGTGTTATTCTTTGTTATTCTCTATATCATTCCGGCTAAGCACTGTTTCTTATCTCCCTGAAATGCCTTAATTGTAGTCTTGAGTTTTCTTCTGGGAATGTACGCATCACAATATTTCTTGTTTAAGCAAAAAAGGGGTGGAGGCCTGCTAAAACTTGCATTAATAGTGTGTTGTTGTAGCCATGTAAAACTTGCAGTTATGGGTTAGAAACACGCTCAAAGAGGTTGACCAATCACAACAGTGGTCCAGCCGACCAATCGGATCACATTGCGCTTTTCATGCGGGGCTTCATAGAGACAGAATCCAAAAATGGTTACAGACTGAGAAGATGTGCTGCAGCAATGAAAAATAATGTATTTTATGAACATTCATGCATGAAAACCTATTCTAGTAGACCCACCCCAAAAACAAAACTGTAATATGGCGTCTAAGAAAACCATTTACAGGTCATAGACAACCTAGAAATATTAGGGAATTGTGGAATTTTGACCAATTTTAAATAACTTAATAATTGAAATTACATTTCAATGTGTTATTCAATTACCATTTCAAAGGGTTCATGAAGGGTCAACACGTGCTGCCTTTGTGTTTCCTGTCTGGACAAGGTGCAGTAGAGTTCAGACAGTTTATCTCAATTAATATATATCAGCCACAACATTATAACCACTGACAGATGAAGCAAATAATATTGATTATATTGTTACAAAGGCACCTGTCAAGGGGTGGGATATTTTAGGCTCCCTGAAGAGAAGAAACTTGAGGCTTCTGCTGCTGCAGCAGCGCCCGTCTCAAAGGCTAAGGGATCTTTAGCTTTTGCCTCTTAAGCCGGGGACAACTTAATGACTGTAAGGCCGATTATGAATAATAATTTGAAACTCACAACGGATCATGCCCAATCGTGCCGACTCAGAGACAGTTGCATTCTGTCAGTGTTCTTTAGATCATCTTTCACCATCAATTCCAAAATCAATACGAGTATGTCAACAGTGCCCACCGGTTTTCCTGAGAATGAGATGAGCTCAGATGAGCTCACCATGGCCCTCGCTGCAGGACGGTGGTGGGCAATAATGGAGGTTTCACGCCCCATCTCTGAGGAGCCTGAGTATGGGGACCTCACCTCAGGGCTGTGGTGGGAAACAGTGGAGGCAGAGGAACTTCATGCCTGACATCCCTGGCTTCTCAGATGCAACACTGAAGACTATGGAGAAGTGGAGGCAGAAAAAAACACAGGGAGAACTAGTGGCTGCCTAGTCCCCACATGAAGCACCTGTGCCTATGTAACCCAGGTCACAAAGGGTTAAAATAGAACCTTGAGAAAAAGAAAAAGGGAAAAACAACTAACAAATAATATTATATGTAGAAAATGAATTATCTATATTATTCAATATAGTATAAAAAAAGAGAGAAATCAAAACAATAATTGTATTTTAAAATAATTCTAAGTTGAAACTAGTCAGAGTAACCTAAAGAGATCGCCAATTGGATGAAGCGAAAGTTGAGCCCCGCCCCTAAAAAAGATCGTCGAAATATGAGAGAAGCCATGCGAAAGCATTACCTGTATTCAAGTGGATAAGAGATAAAAACAAACTTTGATTATATTGAACAGAAGTTCTGTATGTTCTTGATCGGAAGGAAGATTTAGGCAGTGGCGATTTACAGAAGTAATAAGACCAAAGTGATGGGTGTTTAGGATAATCACCTAAATATTTTCTTTTCTTTCTGGATTATATTCTCCTTGATGTGAGTGAATGTTTCATCTGCTGCCGATCCTGAGCATCAGCAGTTGAGATTGACGTCGAGGAATTGTCCTTGCCTTTTGCTGTGTGCGCATTGCGAGGACTGGCGAGCCATTCCCATCTGAATCGTACCTGGTGATATAGTTTCAAGCGTGAGGAATACATTGGTAGGACGAACCATTCTTCTTTAATCACCTTTATTCTACTGGACTGAGCAAATTATTATTTTATTTTTCTTCTTCGGACTCGCTGGATTGAGAAACTGATTTTTCTTGGACTGAGTCATATTATTATTATTTTTTCCCTTCCCTGAATCTGAACTGAGATACTGTTTTTTTTTTTTTTTGAACTGAAACACTGATTTTCTGAATTGAGACATTATTTTTATTTTTTTTGTTTATTTCTCATTGGACATTTCAATTGAATGAGACATACTGTTATATTGTGTTTTGTTTTCCCTTCTAATATTTCACTTCAAGAGTTACTAAGAAAAGAAAAGCTAAAAGATACGAAAAATATAAATACTTTTCTTATACTTAATACTTACCATTGATGTGTTGAGTGGTTATTCCCATTTTTTTGTTGTTGTGTACCAATAGCATTTTTTCCTCCAGAGAGTCGCACTTAATCTTCTGTGACTGGTCTATACTTAGTTTAAGCTTGTGATTTAGGTTACACCTACCTCGCAAGTACGATGTCAGGCACTGTAATTTGCTCTGCCCCCCTTCCTGTTCACTGGAGTGATGAGATAGTTAGTCGATTGGCCTCACTCAATGGCTGACTGTCTAAGTGGTGTCCGCAAAATAATATAGAATTCATAGACAATTGGAAAAGTTTTTGGGGCAAACCTGACCTGTTGAAAACAGATTGTATTCATCCCTCCTGGGATGTAGGGGTGGGGGAAAAAATCGATTCTTAGATGCATCGCGATGCGGACGTGGACGATTCTGAATCGATTCACAAATGTAAAAAAATCGATTTTCCCCAAAAAAAAAAAAAAAAAATTTTTGATATATTTATAATAACGTAATATTGACGGAACGCGAAAGACGGAACTCTGAAGCGCGGAAGTGCAGTGGCCGGACCGTCTGTGGCGTGCACATAACAGAGACGCGATGGCTGAGCGCTAAACACCCTCCGCGTTAGGTTAGGTTAAAAGCTGACGTGTGGAGATATTTTGGCTTCTGAAGTTGAAGGGGGAAAGGAGCTGGACAAGAGCCACACTAGTTGTAAGCTTTGTATAATAAAACTAACGACCGAAACACGTCAAATATGAGAAACCATATGACACGTTTCCAGCCAGAGGAGGAAAAACACTCGGCTGTACCAGTCGTTATAATATTAATTTACTACAAGTATGCTCCTAGTTTAGGCACACATTTATTTTCCTGTTGGTTCTTTGCAATGTTAATAAAATATATTGTACGTTAATTCTTTATGGGTCATTACTTTGTACTTTTAAAGCAAAGTATTTATAGTCACACACACACAAAAGATTCAGATAATTGATTTGTAACATTATAAATGTCTTCACTGTAACTTTTGATCAATTTAATTTATCCTTGATGAATAAAAGTATTGATTTCTTTTTTCTTTCGCCCAAAAAAATTAAATAAAAAATCTTACCGACTCCAAAATTTTGAACGGTATTGTTTAATGTTACAAAAGCTTTCTATTTCAGATAAATGCTGTTCTTTTGAATTTCTGGGTGATTCTGTGAATTGGGTGCCCTTCAAATCCCCCAAACTTGCTTCAAAGATTTTCAATTGAAGGAAATCACAAAATGCATTTTAACGCTGTCAATTAATAGAACCAGGTGCCTTTGCATTATAATGCAACACAATTGCTTTTAAAAAATAATTTAATTTAAAGATAATGGGTTGCCTAAGTAGTAGACAACAAGCATGTTTGCATGTCCTCAGTAACCATCATTACATTTTCATTGAATATCAAACAAATAAAAAGTGCAAATTAATACCAAAATGTTGCTGCTAATATAATCATATGTTGGTCTAGTGTATTTTCGTTTACTGTTGTGAAATGGAAAATCAATAATCGCTAATCGAGAATCGTTAATAATCGAAAATCGACTGTAATCGAATCGGGACTTCAATAATCGTAATCGAATCGAATCGGGAAATCAGACAGATTAACCACCCCTACTGGGATGGTGTTGTTCTTCTCTCTAGTAATTTGGGCACCAGGTCAGGAAGCAGACAGACTGGCTTAACCGACCGTCTGCTAGCGGCCTCGCGTCACCAAGGTCAGATAAATCCCATCACATAGAGCCTCTTTCACCTAGATCATCATATAGAGACTGTGTCTGTTCCCCGAATTTGGAAATCCAAAAAACGTCCAAACCCATCTAAGGTTAAAAATGTAATTGATGTTCAACAAATAAAAAACAGATATAATACAGAGATGAGCAAACGATAAAGCTTGGGTTGCTGAATATTCGATCCCTTACTTCAAAAGCGCTCATAGTTAATGATATGATTTCAGATTATAACCTAGATGTGCTGTGTTTGACAGAAACTTGGCTAAAACCAAACGATTATATTACTTTAAATGAGTCAACCCCACAAGATTACAGTTATAAACATGAGCCTCGTCCGAAAGGCAAAGGGGAAGGTGTTGCGGTAATTTATAGTAATATTTCCAAAACCACTAAGAAATTAAATATACTTCTTTTGAAGTGTTGGTGCTTAATGTAAAAAATATATAGTGTAAACGATAAATCACGTTTGAGAATTCTGCTGGCTACTGTGTACAGGCCACCAGGGCACCATAAAGATTTTATTTAAAGAATTTGCTGACTTTCTATCAGAATTAGAATTATACTCTAGATCTAATACTATCATATGGAATCAATGTTGAAACCGTTGGAATACTGCAGCAGATCGATGACATCTCAGATCATTATCTAGTCTCATGCAAATTACATTTAGCCAAGGCTGCAAAGCCGACTCCGTGTTATAAATTTGTTAGACCTATCACTTCTGCCACTAAAGATTGCTTTATTTGAACAAGTGGCTAAACTAACGAAAAATAAAGCTTCTAGCCCAGAAGTTTCCAAGCAACACAGCAGTAATGACTTTATGAACTTCTTCACTTATAAGATTGATAATATCAGGGACAAAATTATAACTATGCAACCGTCTACTACAGTATCACATCAGGGAGTGCATTGTAGTATCCCTGAGGAAAAATTTGATTCATTTGTTACTATAGGAGAGGAAGAATTTTGCAAACTCGTTAAATCATCTAAATCGACAACTTGTATGTAGATTATTGTAATGGTCTACTGGGTGGTTGCCCTGCACGCTTAATAAACAAACTACAGCTAGTTCAAAACGCTGCAGCTCGAGTTCTTACCAGAACCAGGAAGTATGACCATATCAGCCCCAGTTCTATCAACACTGCATTGGCTGCCTATTAAACATCGTATAAATTTCTAAATATTGCTGATTACTTCCAAAGCACTTAATGGTTAGCTCCGTAGTACTTGAGCGAGCTCTTAACGCATTATAGTCCTTCACGTCTATTGCGATCTCAAAGTTCCGGCCAGTTGATAACACCTAGAATATCAAAATCGACTGCTGGCGGTAGATCCTTTTCCTATTTAGCACCAAAACTTTGGAACAGTCTTCCTACCATTGTCCGGGAAGCAGACACACTCTGTCAGTTCAAAGCTAGACTAAAAACACATCTCTTTGACCTAGCATTCACATAATACATTATCGCCTGCTATAATTCAATGTTAGGCTGCATAGATTAGGTCAGCCGGAACTGGGAACACTTCCCTTAAATCCAGATGTACTCGTTACATCATAAGAAGAATGGCATCTACGCTAATTGTAGTGTATTTGTTTATCCCAAGGTTTTCCTGCAGCCTGTCGGATCCAGGCCGTTTCCAGATCTGAAGAAGGACCTTCGCCTGGACCCGATGACAACGCAGTGCTGAAGTGCCAACTAGCCTCTCCCTATGGAGGATCCCTATTCCACTCTACAGATAAAGTGTTGTGGAAATTACGGTTCACGCACCAACCCCGAAGTGATAAAATAAAATAAAATTCTGTATCAAAATTTATAGGCAAGAAAAGTAGTTTGTTTAGGCACGGTTTGTAGGGAATTACAAACCTGCGCACATATATTCAAACGCACATAACTATAGAATCAATTCTTAATGCGCATGTGAACGCCATCAGCGTCACAGGTTCGCGTTTAAAGTCTGTTTAGAAAGAATGGTGTCGTCTTAGCGGCCCCTAATTTAATAACAAATGATCATTTCGACGGAAGTGAATCAATCAAAACTAACTTTAGCTGGAAAATAACATTATTCAAGAACCGCTATAAAACCAAACCAATCTCTGTTACCTTAAATGATATGTTTATCTCTGTAAAGCTGCTTTGAAACAATCTACATTGTTGAAAGCGCTATATAAATGATGACTTGACTTGACTTGACTTGACCAACTGTGCCCAAGTTACAGAAAGCACCTGGGCCTGCCCCAAAAGTGCCCGCATGTTCCCCACATGGAGCACCCATGCAGGTCCCAGACAGGCGAAAACTACATATCCCTGAGCCTCTGAGGCAGGAGCTGCTGCAGCAGCAGAAGCCTCAAGAGTCTTCTCTTCAGGGAACACTGCCTGACAACATATCAAAGAGGCAAAAGCTAAAGATCCCTGAGCCTCTGAGACGGGAGCTACTGTAGCAGAAGCCTCAAGCTTCTTCTCTTCAGGGAGCACCCGTGCCTGACAAGACCTCAAAGAGGGAAAACTAAAGATCCCTAAGCCATTGAGACAAGAGTTAATTCAGCTGAAGCCTCAAGCTTCTCTTCAGGAAACACTACCTGACAACATCTCTAAGAGGCAAAAGCTAAAGTTCCCTGAGCTTCTGAGACGGGAGCTGCTGCAGCAGAATCCTCAAGCATCTTTTCTTCAGGGAGCTCCTGTGCCTGAGAAGACCTCAAAGAGGGAAGAACTAAAGATCCCAGAGCCACAGAAGGCAGGAGATACTGCAGCAGAAGCCTGCCTGTTGTGCACAGGGAGTGCCTGTCCCTGACAAGATCCCAGAGAACAGAAATCTGAAGATCCCTGAGCTGCTGAGCTGCCTAGTTTTGACGTAAATGTTACACTTGTGCCTGCAGGTTCCCCAAAACAGGGAGAAAGCCTCAGGATCCCAAAACATCAGAGACAGAAGCAGAGGGAACAGCAGAGACAGCAGATTTATTTAGAAAAAACATTGACTTCAAATATGCTACTATGTTTTCTGGGTCTTCTATTTGAAATCCTTTTATACTATTTCAAACCGATAGAAAGACATGTCTTTTGATTTAGTCTAAGAAGCACTCATTAAACCAGCCCAACATGATTATGTTTGTTTCTTCAACAGGACAATGTAGTTTCCACATCCACATGTATGTCGTTTTAATTTGGTTTTCATTGTGTTGTGTTTCTAGTTAGCTTTACAGTTTGTTCTATTAGTTCAGCACCTGTTTGTCTTTGATTAGGTTCCTCAGTTCAGGTGTGCCTTGTTAATTAGCTCCTTAGTTTGTGTATATAAGCCCTCAGTTTTTGTTAGTTTTTTGTCCTGTATTGTCTTTATTTAGTAGAGTGTGTTTTGATTCTCCTGTTTTCTACTGCATTTTGATTAAAGCCTTTGTATCAGCACTTCCTTGTGTGTAGTGTGACTAGAACACACCATAACCATGATAGAATACAATACAAAACACCGTAAGTTGAATCCTGACATTTAGAAACGACTCCAGCCCATGAGCCCATTACGTGGCCGAGCCTGGCTTCCTCGACAAGGCCACGAGGGCCAATCCTTCTTGGCTCCCTGAACCGACAGCACCTTTCTGGTCTCCGGATTTGCCGGCGTCGCTCTGGAGACTTCCAGTTCAGCAAAGCCACCTCGTTGTCAGCCTCCAGGTTGCCTAACCTCCCACCCCTAAGGACTTATTTAGCGCGAGGATCCGACTTTGAATCAGCACTTCCTGGTGTGTAGTGTGACTAGAACACACCAGAACATGATAGTAGGTGTGTGTCAGCCACCTCCACAAAATAAAATATGTGAAAATTTACAAAAAGTTGCAGCTGAATCTTGAACCAAATAATAACTTCAGCTGAACTAGAAGAGAGCATTGGTTAGTTTCCTCCTTTCTTTCAAATTGAATTCAATTTAAAAATGTAAACACTTTAATAATTTAAACTGTGACTTTCATATTCTTTTCAGTTTATAGAAATTGTAAAAGCAATATTTCTGTAGATTTTCTCTAAGAATCACTTATTAATTTCTGGTCAGCGAAATATTATATGGCTGTTCCTTCAACAGGACAATGCAGGTGTGGACCAGTCACCTCCACAAAAAATGCAGCGCTTGGCAATCAAAGACAGGGACCAGCAGTTGGAATGGCAGCTGCTCCTTCGGATGAGACGTTAAACCGAGGCCCTGACTCTCTGTGGTCACAAAAAATCCCAGGATGTCTTTCGAAAGAGTAGGGGTGTAACCCCGGCATCCAGGCCAAATTTGCCCAGTGGCCTCTGTCCATCATGGCCTCCTAATCATCCCCATATATATATACCATTTGGCTTCATCACTATGTCTCCTCTCCACCAGTAAGCTGCTGTGGTGGGCATTCTGGCGCAATATGGCTGCCGTCACATCATCCAGGTGGATGCTGCATCATCCATTGGTGGTGGTTGAGGAGATTCCCCCTATTATTATTAAGTATATACTGTATATATTAAATATATATGCATATATATTAAATATGGGGCATATATGTGTTATGTTGTGTTTGTACATTTTTATTTGAATGCATGTATAATAAATATATAACACAAACTTATTTATTATCAATGACAACACACATTAATTAACACTGGTGTTATATAAATGAGCCACTTTTTATATGGAGAGTTTTTACTAGACTAAAACATGTTCAGAAAACTTAACACTTTTAAGTTTCAGCAAAGTGATTGAATTGGACATTTTACAATTATTTTACATAGATTCTTCCTCAGTCAGTTCTGTTGTCACAACATTTTTTTTTTAAATAAACCTTTAATGTTAATAAAAACTAGGTTGGTTGTGTGGAACCACTTAGGCACATGAACACTTAGCGTAATAACATAGTAATATCAGAGTTATTACATCTGGACTGAAATGACAAGGCTACTGGGGCCGGTTGCAGCTAACAACTCAGCCTATAGTTTTGACGTAAATGTTACAACTTAGTTACAACTTACACACTACTAAATGTTACAACTAAATAAGCCTCCGATCAGCAGTAACAGTTGGAATAAAATAGCAGACTGACTGAACTGCATTAATAATTTTCCTGACAAACTACAATTCTGTAGACATATGATAATGCCGACATTTACACTCGCTTACATTTTAAGAGAGAGAACATTATGTGAATAGATCAGTATTTTGTTAGCGGCTCATCAACACGAAACCGTCCTAAACAGCATGCAACTGCGTGGTCCGTTGACAATGTCAAATGAATTCATAATAAAGGTAATTTCTTGTGTGTTTTTATTTATCAGTATCTATTTATTCATGAATCCTTATTCATTTCAAATACACTTTATGAATATTATATGATGCATGTAAAAATACCAATTATGATCACGATTGAGTATAGTATCATATTTAATTTAGCTTAATTTCAACAATAGTTAAGGCAAAAGTTAGAATGAAGGATGATCTGAAATTCACAGCATTTCAACACAACTTCTGTTCACGTATTTGAAGGCTGCTATTTGAATATTGAGGGTAAACATCATATTATGAGACTATGCATTACTTTGCGGAGAGCTTATGACCTATTAGCTACGCTCTGCCTTAAGAATAAATGTGTAGTTGAATAAAGTACTAAAGAGTTACAAACTTGCGAGTAGTTAGTTTTTATTTGCAATGCTGTTGTGGGCACTAAATACGGTTAAATAGACAATGTAAGGATTATTTATTTTATTTTATTTTGATGAAAGATAAGAAAAAATTGAAATGAAACAACCCAACACCACAAGTGACCATAGACATTCTGAGTTAATGCTCCTACTGTTTCAAAGTAGGTTCTTAGGTTCTTGAAAAGGTCAATACAAAGGTCAATATCACTAACATGTCAGCTAACTCTTATTAGAGTATTAGCAGACTGTCAGATTAGGGTTCGGGTTAGTAGAATAAATTGAAATGCAGTTGCAAAGGTACTTATAGTAAGTAGAATGTCTAAAGTGGACCACCGAAATAAAGTGTTACCAAATATTTTAAATTGTACAGACCTTGACCAGATTGAAACTCCTCCAACAATAATGATGAAAATGAGCTCTAGAAATATTTAGACCAAACTTACACCACAAGTGACAACCTTGTAATTTCAATATCAGAAAGTGATCAATATTGTCCAGGAAAGATAAAGAGAAGCAGAACAGCACATATCGTTTATCCAGGAAACAGCAGCAGATTTTTTTTTTTTTTTTATAAATGACTCTCAACTAGAAGTTGCTCAGGCTGTTTTATAATCATAAAACTCTAAAATTGCTCCCGGAACTGAAGTCTTCCTTTGAGCCTTCAGACTGGTTGTTAGAGTAAAATACTAATTGGTTGTCAACATTCATCCTCAACCATATTCATTAAAATATTTCCCATAATTTCGATTTCACTCATATGTCCGGTCTTTTACAAACGTCATGCCCCTTTAAAGGTTAAACCCATAAATACCACCATCATTATAAGAGGCTATTCTGAGTTGTATGTCTCTAAGGGAGCCATGATGACGCTATAAGGTAAGTTAATTATATCAATTATGGCACTCAATGTCCATCCAGATATTCTTTGAGTAAAAAAGAAATGCCAATTTGCCAGAAGGTGCGAATTGTTCATGGCTGTGTATAAAAGCAAGGCCAGTAAGCTTTTGAGCAACAGAGGCAAGCTAACAGCAAACTGCACTCACAGGCACTGCAAACATGTGAGTTCTTTTGGTTAGATGTTCAAGATGTGGTTTACTGAGGAAGACTGTTTCATGCTGGGATTGTAATGTGATATGTAATGTGTGTGTGCGTGTGTTTTGCATCTATAGGTTGAAAGCGTTGGCTCTGATGACACTACTGATGATCTCTGTGGAGTCGGACAGAGGTGAAGAGTGGAAGTCTCTGAGCAACCCACAGACCAGGACCCTGGTGAGTCAAACTGCTCTGTTCTTCATCCTTCACGCAAACACTCTCGCTGATTTAAAAAATAAGCAAATGTGGGAGTTTTATATTATTTTTCTATGTGCATAAAAGGTCGTTGAAATCTTAGAAACGTTTTATGATAAAAATTCTAACTTGGCACAAAAGGTAAAAATGACGTTTTTCATTCATGCTACACTCAGGGTCAGTTTTACTCAAAACAATTTTGACTCAATTTTTTTTATTTGTATTTTTATTTAAGTTTTTATTGCAAAGGGAGACAATTCACATATGTTCACATTTGTCACTTTCACAGCTTTACAAAAATTGACTCAATTTTAAAGAACCCTTTATGCCATAAAGGTTATAAGGAGAAATGTCTTAAATGATTAAATAATACTTTCATGTTTAAAGGGATATAACCCTTTAAGGTTCTATACAACCTCTTTTTGTATTATTATTAAAGTCAGACTCTTTTTTTTTTAGCTTCGTTTATTCTTGTAAAAATATTTAAATGACATTTACTGCATTTTAAATTCATGTTCTCGTAATATGTTGCCAGTTTTTCCGGATCCTGCAGTCGTATCTTGAAGGCAGAGAGAGTGAAGCTCAAGCGATGGGCAGGAAAGCAGACGTGAAGGTCAACAAAAACAGCAATATGGAAAATACTGGTTACGACAAGTACAACCTCCATCTTCACAATGACATTTATGATGTTTAGCCTGAAGATTTCATTTTTAGTTTCTCAATGTCTATCATGTAAATCATTAGGTCTAAATGTTCAGGTCATTATGCCTGTGATGTTTTGCACAGTAAAATTTGAACTCTTGCTTAACCAATCTTGTTTCATGTCTCATATACTACATAATTGATCAATTTAATATTTTTTTATGTTATAAATGTTTTAAAAAGATACAAGATAGTTGATAAAAGCAAAGCATGTCATATGTGTTTGTAATAAAGACTTATGTAGCCTAAGTGGTAATGTGTTGTTCTCTTCAAATTATCATTCCTCTATAGTTTAAATCTTCCTAGTTTATTTGTTTACTAAATTAGTATGCGAATGGAAACAGTGGAATGAAAATAGCAACTGTGGAAAATGAGATTTTGTTCAGGAGTGCAGATTCTCAACATAATTATATCATATATTATATATAGGCCTATATTCATTTTTATTAAATATCGAGGATTACTGTGAATATTGAAAGATGGAAGTTTTAATTAAGTGTAATGAACACCATCTAGAAAGGTTTCTAATACTCTCAGGAATGATTTTCAGTTGAAATTTCATATTGAGTAAAATTTGAAAGAAAGCTAAATGAGTTACCATTAAAGAAAAACATTGGGAGCAATTTATTTAAACAACTTAAACATGCGTTGTTGCTTCTTAAAACACACACACACACACACACACACACACACACACACACACACACACACACACACACACACACACACACACACACACACACACACATACACACACACACACACACACACACACACACACACACACACACACACACACACACACACACACACACACACACACACACACACACACACACACACACACACACACCTTCATCTTCTTCTAGATCCATAAGAACGGGATAGGAGACCAGACTTTGCCACAAATGTGAGAGTGACACGTCCGGTTTATCCAGTAGGTGGAGACATGCGCTTTCATTTTATTGCAACTACACAGCACAAACCACAGAAGAAGAGCAGCCAGCAGGACAGAGGAGCAGTTTGATATCTGTAACGTCATATGAGTGAAATGAGTCTGTTGTGAAGTTGATTATGGATGAAGTTACTGGAGCTCAGCTGATCGCTGAGGCGCTCAAATCTCAGGTCTGTGTTGTGTTGCCGGGATGCTTTTCAAAAAGTGTTTTCTTTAAGTTTCTCCTGTATATTTAAATGAAATAATCTTGCAAAATAGGCTATCTAAACAAAACCTTTTTCCATAGCACCAAGTCATTAACGTGTATTTTATTTACAGTGTTGTTGTTTTTCCATTGTAATATGCGGGCAAAGAATCGCCTGCTGTACTATTGAACTTGGACAGTGTGTCAAAGGTTCCGCGCATGCGCAAAAGAGCTGTCAATAAATGTGTGATCTAAAACACTAAACCAGGCATGGAGTTAAATACGGAGATGACAAATTGTGTGTATTTCACCTTACGTTCAAAAAATGATTAGATAAACAAAAAAAATTAAAAAAAGAAATCTCTAACATCTTGACTAAATATGTAGCCTGAATCAGGGGCTTCAAACTTTTAGATGTCACAGGTCTACCCCAAATATGATTATCCTCGTGCGAGGGACCCCCATCCTAAAAATTTAA
This sequence comes from Rhinichthys klamathensis goyatoka, assembly GCF_029890125.1. Taxonomy (NCBI): domain Eukaryota; kingdom Metazoa; phylum Chordata; class Actinopteri; order Cypriniformes; family Leuciscidae; genus Rhinichthys; species Rhinichthys klamathensis. Next base: position 2,472,396 of record NW_026606897.1, read on the forward strand.
AGGCAGATATATATATTCATGTTTAGAACGCCCCATTAAAACTGTGAAAAAATAATTAAATATTAAAACAATTTATAAATATCATGAGGTGTGTTGTTGTTTTTTGTGTTGAGATGTATCATTTATTATTTTAAATCAGTTTTATTGATTTACTTATTTATTTAAATCAGTTCATTTTAATCAGATTTATTTAAAAAAATCTATTATTTTATTAATTATTTGTATATTATTTGAATCAAATTGCTTATTATGTATTTATTTAAAATAAATCAAATTTTATTTATTTTAATATTTGTATATTTTAATCAAGGTTAGTTAGTTAGTTGTTTGTTTGTTCATATAATCTTATTTTTATTATTTATTTTAATTTAAAATGTACACTGTTTTTCTCGAGACATTTTTCCACGGTCCCTCCCTCTCTTGTAGCTCCAGTTTGAAAACCCCTGGCCTAAATGTACTGCTTCTTTTATTGTGGCTTGGATTACCAGAAATACTTTAAATATTAAAACGAATATTTAACATATTGGTTTGCCTATTAGGTATGTCTTTTCTTATATTTATCTGCAGAATGTGGAGTACATGTTTGGCATTGTTGGCGTGCCTATCATCGAGGTGGCCATGGCTGCCCAAGCGGCGGGCATCAAGTACGTGGGCATGCGCAATGAACAAGCAGTAAGACAGTCTCTCTTTCCACTTTTATTTTTAAATGTGCTTTCATTACAATGAAGACTGTCTGGGTCTGTGTTTCCATGCATCTTCTCTCTCCTAACAGGCTTGCTATGCTGCGTCTGCTATTGGGTATTTGACAGGATGGTATGAATATGTCAGTTCATTTATTTCATTTATAACTTGTTTTTTCTCATGCTGTTTTGCTGAAGTAATATTTCCTTTCCTTAGGCCAGCTGTGTGCCTGGTGGTGTCTGGACCTGGGCTGATTCATGCTCTCGGAGGAATGGCCAATGCTAACACGAACTGCTGGTAGCGAACTCCCACACAGCTGAATTCACTTAAAATGAAAGGGAATTGACCTCAAATGGGCCATTTTTGTACTTTTCTTCTCTTCTTTGAAATCACAGGCCTGTCATTGTCATTGGCGGCTCATCTGATAGGAACCAAGAAACCACAGGAGCTTTTCAGGAGTTCCCTCAAGTAGGGTCGATTGGAAATGTTTGGCTTTGGTACAAAATAGCCTCTGGTATCTCAGTATTTTTACTGATTTGATACATTAACTAACAAATAAACAGCATTTGGTGACTGATAAATGAAACGCGTTCAATCAATAGATTCAAATATTCAATAATTAGTGATTCATCTCATATATTTATATGTGCTTAACATATCATTTGTATTTATTGTCTTGTGTCTCTTTAACCTGTGATATTCTTTTTCTCGTTTCTCATCAGGTTGAAGCTTGTCGTCTGTATAGCAAGTTTTCTGCTCGACCAAGCAGCCTTGAGATGATACCAGCTGTAGTCGAAAAAGTAAATTGTGTTTTAAAACCCCATGTTTTGTGGCTTGTAGTCCATGTCTGTCAGCTTTGAGGCCATCTATATGATATAAACAAAAGAGTTGATATACATTTTAGAGCCAAGCTCCTTAACATGTCAGTTATGTTCACCCAAACAAACAGAATCAATTAGTTTCAGTGTTTCTATTAACTAAAACTTTTAATTATAAATTTCGTTAATTGATAAAGCTGAAATAAGATGTAAATATAAGATGAAAAGCTTAAACGAAAATTAGAAAACTGAAATAGAATAAGTTTGAGACAAAACGCATAACTAAGTGACTAAATCTTAAACTAAAATGGAAAAATAAAAGCTAATTCAAAATATCAATACATACTAAAATAGCACTGCCCTAGGTTTGTCAAACATTTAATGGGTTCCTGAAATTAAATGCTCCTAATGTAGGCGAAATATACAATGTACAATGTTCTGTTTGTGTTTTTTAGGCTGTAAGGAGCAGCATTTATGGCCGCCCAGGAGCTTGTTACATAGACATAGCTGGAGACATGGTGAACGCCAAAATAGACCGGACCAGTGTCAGGTGAGCTTTATGTAGACTTGAAGATTAATCATAGCAAAGGGGACTAACTGTAGTTTATGATGTGATGATCACTTATTGGTGTTTTTTCTTTTGCATCTTGAAATATGCACAATTGCATTGCTTGTATACACGTTCTTCGTTGTTCTTTAGGTTTGTTTCCTGTTGTCCTGCTCCTCCTGTGAGTCAGGCTGACCGCAGGGAGATCACACAGGCTGTCAGGCTCCTCAAAGCGGCTCAGAGGCCTCTGATCATCGTGGGCAAAGGTGAACAGAATAGAACTGAATGAGCCAGATGTTTGAGCATCTTCAAGGCATGCAGTGTTGAGCTGTGATCTGGTGCAGGTGCGGCGTATGCCAGGGCGGAGAAGGAGATCAGGGAGCTGGTGGAGGTCGCTGGAATCCCCTTCCTTCCCACACCTATGGGGAAAGGAGTGCTGCCGGATGACCACTCCAACTGTGTTGCTGCAGCCAGATCCAGGTATGTGTGTGAATGTGTCTAAATGATCTTTACAAAATCTCTTTTTAATGGAACCGATGGATGTGACGTGATGCCCGTCTCTCTCTGTTCTAGAGCTCTATTGCAGGCTGATGTTATAGTGTTGCTGGGTGCCAGACTCAACTGGATCCTGCACTTTGGTTTTCCACCAAGATTCAGTCCTCATGTGAAGATCATTCAGGTTAGTTTCAACCTGGACACTCAGTAAGTTTCTGCAACATCAGCGAAAAGACTTTAAAGTCCATCTGCAGTGCAGTCAATAATTGTATCCCTTAAAACTCGTCTTTGATAATCAAAATTACATATTTAAATGTTTTTTTTTCCCCTGTGTAAATAATTTCGTCATGCCTTAAAGGGTTAGTTCACCCAAAAATGAAAATTATGTCATTAATCACTCACCCTCATGTCGTTCTAAACCCGTGAGACATTTGTTTATCTTGTCAATATATGCAACTACCACTTCCAAGCCCCAGAAAGGTGGTAAAGACATTATTAAAGCAATCCATGTGACTCCAGTGGTTTAACCTCAATTTTATGAAGCGATGCGAGTACGGTTTACTAAAAAAATACATAATTTACCACTTTATTTACAAAATATTAATCTCCAACGCCCATTCACGCATAAACGTCTGCTCTCATGTCAAAACAACATGCATACGTTGTGGTGCTCTCGTTCGTTGGAGATTAATATTTTGAGAATAAAATTGAGGCTAAACCACTGGAGTCACATGGATTACTTTAATTTACTTTAATGATGTCTTTACTACCTTTCTGGGTCTTGAAAGTGGAAGTTGCGCAAGTGGTAGTTGCGTAGGCTGTCCATGGAGGGACAGAAAGCTGTCAGATTTTATTAAAAAGATCTTCATTTGTGTTTCTGAAGATGAACGAATGTCTTACAGGTTTGGAACGACCTGATGGTGAGTAATTAATGACATAATTCTCATTTTTGGCTGAACAATCCCTTTAATAAACTAGCTTGAATGTAACTCTACACCCTTGCTTCATTTAGTGTACGTGGAACTCCCTGATCCATTCGGTCAACTGTAGTAAACGCTACAATTGCAAGTGGAAATATTGGTTTAATTCTGCCATGTTTGAACCAGAAATTGAACGAATTATACAGGGTCGTCTACAAGGCGATATTTCAGAATGGTAATGCATTTTATGTACCGCTCTCTACAACGTCGGACACATAGCGGTACTTTATTGGATTAGCCTTTGGCTTGAATACATTTTAAAACAACTGATGTGTTGCTAATGGTACACAAACCATGTTCCCGTTCGCTATTTCGAGTCAGGCAGTTGCCTTCTAGAAACTAGCATCTTTAGAAATGCTTCGAACATCTTAAAGCATATTAAAAACACCACAGAAATATATAAACAACATTAAAAACTTAATTTGCACAACAGGGAGTCTTTAAAATTACTAAATGATCTTCACTTTATTGTGAATTTGTTTAGGTGGATCTATGTGCTGAGGAGTTGAGTAATAATGTGAGAGCCGCATCTGCTCTGCTTGGAGACATACGGGCTGTGGTCAGCCAGGTAAATTACAGTATCACCTGAGTTATCTTACATAAATGCAATGTTTTTTGGTTAGCATCATGACAATCTGCACTCTCAGAAAAAAAGATACAAAAGCTGTCACTCGGGTAGTACGCTTTCAAAAGGTACACCTTTTTACCATATAAGTACCTCAAAGGTACATATTGGTACCTAAATGGTACATATTAGAACCTTTTTAAATGGTAATTTTTTTCTAAGAGTATATGTTCTATAGACTCCCAATATCCCTATGAAATACAGTATGTTTTGTAGCATTTATTTCCTTTTAGTTTGACTTATAATGTTACACAAATGTTTTTAGCAAAAATGCATCATTTAATTTATTTTCTCTATTAAAATGGCAGTTTTTCTATACCTTTAACTTAAGGCTTTTCTATATCAATGGCTTCTGTTTTTATTGGCTTACGTCTTTGCCTGTGAAACGAGGAACAGTTTATCCACTGTTACAGAATTCGGAATCAGTGTTGATAAGTATAAATGGACGGCTATATGTTAATGTGCTCATTTTGCAGTTTAAAAGGGTGGAAAACTTATGGAAAATCATGTTTTCCATGAAATGGCCCCTTAAATCTCTTTTTCTATTTGGTTTAAAGCTGTTGGAGACTGTAAGGTCAGAGTCCTGGAGATTTCCTTCTGATTCACAATGGTGGGTGACACTGAGGGACAAAATGACTGCCAATGCTCAGATATCAAAGGTGAGCTTGTGTGCTAGTAGTAACATGATATAATAAAATTGCTTTCAATTGATGATTCAGCTTTATGTAAACATATCAACTGTGAGTTTAGCATGTATAGTATTAGATGAACCATTATTGTGTCCCACAGACTCTTGCTCTCCAGTCCACTCTGCCCATGAACTACTACACAGCGTTCCACCACATTTCTGAGCTCCTGCCCAAAGACTGCATCATAGTGAGTGAGGGAGCGAACACGATGGACATTGGCCGTACCATGCTGCTCAATTACCTCCCGCGACACAGGTGAGAGACATGTTCCTGCCCCACTGTTCACAGCTGGAAAAGAGATGATGCTCTCCCTTGTTTTTATCCCTAGATCAGTATTCACTGTTTAGCTGTCCAGATCCAGACCTGGGATTGGTTCAACTTGAACAGTGAATCATTCTTTACAAATGAAAATGTTAACATACATAAACAGGGGACAGAAAAAATGATGTGCTCTGATTGTCATGACAATGGCCAATTTTAAGATACCTCTGATGTGACATTTCAAATAGGAAATGGTTTGTGTGTGATGAGAGAAATGGAGGACGACATACAGATTTTTTCTGCTGTGAGAAAGTTGAGATCACAAGAAAGCTACCTTTTATGTTGTGGTTAAAAGAAAACAACTTTTGTTGTTTTTTAATTTACTTATAACGTGAAAACTTATGTGTACATCATGAGCAAATAACTTTTGTTATGTTTAGATCACGAAAAAACAGCATTTGTTATGTTTACATTATGAGAAAACGTAATTTATAAAACGGATAGTTCTGGTCCTTGATTCCGATTGGTTTAGCCGCGTTCTAAGCCGCTGTAAATGACTCAACAAACATACACCTGTGACCGCATTACATTAGTATTACCAGAGAATGTCTAATTGAAGAGAATTGGCACTGTCTGGTTACTTCCGGTTTCTGGACTGGCTGCAGTAACACGTCTCTGTCCATGCGGAGGCGCTCGCGGGCGAGTGCAGAATGAATGGGAGTCTATGGGGTTTCACCCCCAGAAATCCACTTTTCTCAGGATGTAATTTTTTGTCAAGTAATCTGAAAGTTGCATTCAAAAGGGAGGGCTAAGATAATACACTCAGCTGAAAACTGCATTTTTAAGTTCACTTATCTGTTCTAAAAATCCGTTCAAAAATGTGATGACGTCACATAATAGCAGAATGCTAGCGTGTTCCGGCCAACAACGGGCCAACCTGTAAGAAATCGAAAGGACATAAGTACTCATTTATTCGACTTTTGGTCTATAATCTATATTGAACTTGCGGAATCAACAATAAAATCTATGTTTATTCAACGACAAGCAGGAGAAAGAGATACATTTAGCCGTTTAGCTCCATAGACTCCCATTCATTCTGCACTCGCCCGCGATCACCTCCAGTGGAATTCTAATGGAACTGCAACTGCGCAACTGCCATTTGTGATTGTTTGTTGCTGCATGTGTTGCTTGGCAACCTCTTTGGAACTTCATTGCTTGGCGGAGGAATAAATGTGTTATAACGTTATATTTTTTTTTTGCTGGTGTTTATTTTATGAATAAAATAACTATTAAAATGAATATTTTATGGAGTAACCGTTTTACAAAAGCAAGCCCCTTGAAGCCGTGTTTTACAGTGAATTTAGAACAGTCGTGCCTAACAACGCCCCTTAGCTGTTCTAAATTCACTGTAAAACACTAATAACTTTTGTTAGATTAGATCACAAAAACAACTAATGTTTAGATAACAACTAACATAAGAAAACAACTTTTGCTAAATTAGATCACAAGAACTACTAATGTTTAGATAACAGCATTTGTTATGTTTAGATCATGAGAACTGGATTTGTTTGGATCATAACAAACAACTTTTGTTGTTTAAATCATGAGAAAAACACTGCTTTGATCACACACATAAAACTTGCTATATTTAGATAATGAGAAAATTGTTTATAAAAACAAAACAAATGTTTAGATCACAAAAAAACATATTTTATTATGTTTTGATCATGAGACAACAACTTTTGGGATGTTTCGATCACAGGAATAACACAATTTTCATTTTAGCTGTATGACATATTGACGTATTGTTAGGATTCTTTGCCCTTTTTCAGAAAAGGAAATTTAAAGAATGTACCATAGAGGTAGCTCTATTAAATGTTGAGTTCTACTGTAATGTTGTCCAGAGCAGTAATCTGAATGTCTTTTACAGGTTAGATGCAGGCACGTTTGGCACTATGGGGGTGGGTCCAGGCTTTGCCATTGCCGCAGCAGTTTTGGAGCAGACGCAGAAGAGCGCTCAGAGAGTGGTGTGTGTAGAGGGAGACAGCGCTTTCGGTTTCTCTGGCATGGAGGTGGAGACCATGTGCAGGTGAAAAACACATCATGATGCATCATTCTAATCATTATTTATCTAAGACCAGTGTTGGGGGTAACTCATTACAAGTAACTTGAGTTACGTAATCAGATTACTTTTTTAAGTAACTAGTAAAGTAATGCATTACTTTTAAAATGTACAACAAAATATCTGAGTTACTTTTTCTAATAAGTAACGCAAGTTACTTTGTTTTCCCCTTTATTGACTGACTGCTTTTCTGTCCTAATGTTGAGACAAATCGAAGTGCAGAGGCGTTGTGTGTAAACATGATGGTTATTATAGTTCTAGATTAAATGCTAGCGTGGATTTACTCATCTCACTTGCACAAAAAAGATTCAATATTCCTCAAAATGAATAAAATCAGTGAAATGCAGAATCAGAACACTATGCAAACCTCCAATACCTAAATATGTTAAAACAAATTTGTATGCATTTAATCTTTATTGACCAAAGTACTTGCTTCTGACCTCCGATTTTTCAGTTAAGCCATAAGCAAAAACGACTATAGATTTTTTTATGTTTTTATTGGTAAAGTAAGTGTTAAATTTGTTTCTCCTGCATCCTCTTCTTCTATTACCCAGAACAGCAGCAGCTGAAAGGTTTGTTTGAGCGATGCCCTCTACTGAACACTACTGTACTCAACTGTACAGGAGTAAATCTGCATTTCCTTCAGTCTGAGGCTTATTATTTCACTTTTGGTGTGAAAGGGTCTTTACATTTGCCCAAAAATATATCTTTTTTGGCATAAAAAACAAGCCCAGCCCAGGTGGAAAAAAAGTAACGCAAAAGTAACGCAACACATTACTTTTCTAAAAAAGTAACTAAGTAACGCAATAAGTTACTTTTTAAGGGAGTAACGCAATATTGTAACGCATTACTTTTCAAAGTAACTTTCCCCAACACTGTCTAAGACATGGAGCTCCACCTTCAGGACGTTTGTGCGGTGTGCATACTTTTATAATGGTTCTATTTGGTCTGCGTTATTATAACTGCTTTTAATTCTGAATAGGTATAAACTGCCCATCATCATCATAGTAATCAACAACAATGGCATCTACAGTGGAGTGGATCCAGAAACATGGAAAGAGATGGAAAAGATGGGAGACATGACCACCATGTGAGTATTGAGCCTAAGGAAAGTTCTGGGTTCCTTCTAAAGCAGAGGCGCCTGAAACTGAAATCCGTGGACAGAAAGTAAATGTTATATTATATAATACAAATTTACAGTCTCTACATTTCAATGCAAAAAAAAAACTATTAGAAATGAAGATATGCTTCAATGGCTTGATTTGTTTCCTTTTGTTTCTCATTTTTGACAATAGATGGTGATGTAAGTTTTGCGACTTTATATCTTGCCAATTCAGACTTTATATATTTCACAATTCGGAGAAAAAAAGGCAGTGTGATACAAACTAAAAAAGTGTGAATTGTGAGATAAAATGTAGCAATTACCTTTTTATTCCATAGCAGAGACAAGCTTCCATAAAAATGTGTGCAGCACTCCAACTTATCAGGGACTTAGATGGAATGAAGATAATACAAATTTGTTGGGATAGATGGTTAAAATGTTGGGGCCTGTAAATTGTATATATACATTTAGAGTCAATAAGTTAATGTTAAAAATGAATTTAATTTAGTGTAACAGATAGCTATCAATAGGCTTCATTTCTATTGAAGTCAGCTGGTATCAAACGCTGGCTATAATACTGACCTGTGTGTGTCTTAGTGCTCCACCGGTGACCCTGCTACCAGAGGCACGGTACGAGCAGGTGATGACTGCGTTTAGGGGTCGTGGGTATCTGGTTCGAACGGTGGAAGAACTCCGCAGTGCACTACAGGAGAGTCTGAAAAACACAGAGATGCCCAGCCTCATCAACGTACTTATAGACCCGGCCTCAGACCGCAAACAACAGGTACCGCACACACACGCAGTCTTGCATTTTCGTTAAATCAGTTGGAATATCATTAATAGAGGAACCTCCGCTGCAGCCTGTATCAATGGCTGTGCCCATAGTATGGGATTGTTGTGATTTATTTATGTAAAATTCAGAACAGATACTTCTTCTAAAGACACCCACCTCAGTTTACAATCATTAATTGAGTATTGTGAAACAAAGAAAAAAGGTGTCAAATATTTCCTGATTTAAAGGGGAGCGCGCCGCGCAAGCCGTACTGAATGTGAATGTGCAATACTTCAGAGTCTGATCACCTTGTTTTATTACAGAACTGCAAGAATACAATACAAACAACATGTCACATTATAGAGCATTACAATTAGACAAAGCTTAAAATATGAATTACGACTGAAGTCTATATTGGGATGATTAAAGTTTTTGGGGAAAACTTGTATTAAACGATGTTTGCATTTTTTTTCATGCTTTTACTTAATGCAATTATCAATAATTAGATAAATTTGATGTTGTGTAAGAGAGAGCGAGATTAAGCATAAGTTACCCGAGTCTATGCGTGTCTCAACAGTGTTTGGCAGTAGCATCTCTACTATAAGAGAAACTGTAAGTTTATCTGCTCCAAAAACAGCGCCGTTATTACCTCGCTACTGAGAAATGTCATGTAGCTTTTAATTTGCTAAACTATTTTACTGATAAAATCATCAGTGCAGCGATGACAACACGTTTCTGTACGAGTGTGTGTCCGTACTGTATGCATTTGAATGGGAGAGTGAGTGGGAAAAGGAGAAAATGTGCTTTAATAAAATTTTATTTTATGGCAAAAACACGGAAATAACTTTTCATTTTTGTCCTATTGTTTACTATATTTATTTACTTTGTCAGTGTCGTAGCAGGTTTTGGTTGCTTTGTTGTTGTAGGCTGAAATAACAAATAATTTTTGGCGAAGTGATATGAAACTTTATTACATGGCTTGGTTGAATTTTAATGTAGAATGCGGTCTGTTATTTCTTGATAACAGACCGCTGCTAAGTATAACACACCGTTGTCATGAAAAATAGAGCGTTGCCATGGACACAGTTCTGTTCACTCTGGAGGATAAACTCATTTAAATCCTTTTTAAATCAATATTTTATGTCAAATTATTGATTTATTTGGTAGGTAGCCATGTAATAAGCGGGATAATGTAGAGCGAGGCGGTTGTTATAGCGAATACAACCGCTTCGCGTCGGGGTCCTGATCAGGCTGTCGGGGTTGTATTTCTTTTACTGTCTATGTTGTATTCGCTGTAACAACCGCCTCGCTCTACATTATCCCTTACGTAATGCGGTACAAGACCTGCCTGGGACTACTTTAGCCGTGCGTTTCCCTGAAAATAATTGCACAGCTTATAACTTTTGTCAACCAATCAGTTTCAAGCATTTAACAGCCCCATAGTATAGAGAGCCTAAGTCCCGCCCCTCCGCTTCCGGCTCATGGGACCTTATTTCGGAAAAAATATGTATGGTAGTCAATGGCGAGAGACAACTTATCTTTTTATTCCGTCTGAACTGTACCCTGAATTACACATATGATGTTTGTCAATTTAAAAGATAATTATGAAAGTCAAGAAAGTCGCAGTTTGTCATAAAACAGAAGAGTGACATTTAGTTTTATGTGAAAATCGCTCAATGAACTACATCTCCCGGGAAGCGAAACAACGAGCGAGATCCGCTGCTCGTGTGTGTGCAGTCTGGTTCAAAACACTCAGGCATGACGGCGTAACGTTTCGATTATAACGTAAGACTATAGACGAAATGACAGACGTTAGCTTCAGTAAAGTTAGCTTCATTCATTGAGAGAAAATGTGCGCCTTTTGGGTTTGTAGTCTTTTTAATTACGTATTTTCACAGTCTTATACCTCAACAGTTTTACATCAAACTGCGACTTTCTTGACTTTAAAATGTATCTTTTAAATTGACAAACATCATATGTGTAATTCAGGGCACAATTCAAACGAGATCAAAATATTTGTTGTCTCTCGCCATTGACTACCATGCAATATTTTTCCGAAATAAGGTCCCATGGTGGTCGACCGGAAGGGGAGGGACTTAGGCTCTCTATAGAGCTGGTAAGTCCCGCCCCTTCCGCTTACCCCGCTGGACCTCTAGGTTGAAAAATCGTCAATGCAAGTGAATGAGAGAAAATAATTATTTTCTAATCCCGTTTGAATTTTGCAATGAATGTGAACATATGTTGTCTGTGAATTTTTTATATAATATTTCGTGTAAAGAATGCTACAATTTAGCGGGTAGAATTTTCATACGGTTAGACTTTGTGTGAGAGCACTTTGTGGACTACAACTCTTCGCTGCTTTCGACACGTTTGATATACGTCACCACCACTAGCACACGGATCCCGCTAAACATGCCTTTGTTTGAATGGTGACATTTGGGTACAAAACACACAGGCATCTCGATCTAATTCCTTAGATTATCGCACCGTGATTTGTGGAGGGAAAATGTGTTATGCGGCGACGTCACATATGTGACGTGTAGTCTTTCTCGTTATGTCTATTCCACAACTGCTAGCCAAAGAATCATACATACACTGTCAAACTCGTTACATGAGAAATTATATAAAAAATTCACAGACAACATATGTTCACATTCATGGCACAATTCAAACGGGATCAGAAAATAATTATTTTTCTCTCATTCACTTGCATTGACGCTTTTTCAACCTAGAGGTCCACTTGGAGTTTTACGGATGGGCGGGACTTACCAGCTCTATAACAATTTTTATACTACAGGCACTGATCTATATAGAATGTCATTATATAGATCAGTGACTACAGGGCTGTTGAATGCTTGATTCTGATTGGTTGAGAACGTTCTAAGGTGTGCAATTATTTTAAGGGAAACGCACGGCTAAAGTAGTTCCAGGCAGGTTTGACCGCATTACAGTTCCATATCACTGCGCGTAGTTAACTGTAATAACGGTAAATAGGATACAATTCATAACAAGAAAAAAACATGCAGCCCCATGCACTTGATCTGCAATTTTCGATGTCTAACTTCACAATCAATGGACACATACATTACAATCAATGGACACATACAGTTTAATTTTAATAAATAAAGTATGTAGTCCTATCTATAGGCTAAATAGATAATTAAATTGAATAGGCTATATAAATAAATTGATAGTCCTGCTGGGTTTTCGTAATTATTCCAGATAATATAACAAATAAATAATTATTGATAGGCCTACTTGTTAAAAGGGCTTTGTGTGTTTCATTTATTGGGTTATCTACTGTCAATTATAGAAAACAAGAATGGACGAATTAATTAAAACAAATTTAATTAATAAATAAATAATAATATTGACGCACATGCTTTTCTGTCTCATTATTGCAACATCTCTCTCTCTCTCTCTCTCTCTCTCTCTCTCTCTCTCTCTCTCTCTCTCTCTCTCTCTCTCTCTCTCTCTCTCTCTCTCTCTCTCTCTCTCTCTCTCTCTAATAACAGCATTAATAACTGCATAAAAAAGCCGGGACACACTGACTAAGGCCAGTTATGAATGTAATTTGATACGTTATGACTGATCATGCCCAAACGCGTGTTCAGCGCGTCACAGTCTGTGTTTAAGACCTGCTACAGTCGATGGAAACAGTCAGTCTTCGAATGTTTCAGCAAGTCGTAAGTGTGTCCCCATCATTAGTCTGCTATCAGTGGCTCAAACCTCCGTTACTAACTCTAAAATGACGCTTCGCTCCGCTTCGCGTCGTGACCGCATTACCACCTCGGGTGTGCATTACTTTTCTAATAATTCAATGGCCTGTCGTCAATTATTCCTTACATATAAAACACAATATTCTTACACAGGAAAAACAGGGAATCTAAGTTATTGGCAACTGGGTAGAGTGGGGTTGTTGGACCTTTGACATGTACAGCATGCCTGTGTTAAGTGTCCATAACATCACAACCTGTGTAACCTTAAATTTCAACACTAACACACTCTTTTTTTATACCTCCCTCTCTCATATACACACACCTTAAACATATCTGACCTTTCTATTCTTGAAAGTTATGAGGCCCCATTATTGAAAGTTGTGACCCTCTTTGTTGTGCTGGTTGTATCCTGGCAACCACACGCAGACGTATTGAAGGATTGGGTGTCATAGCGAGCTGGAACACTGAAACTCTCTCACACCGACACTCAAAGGGCTTCCCCAACGATGAATGGAAACTTTCTAGTGTTACAAAAGCATTTAGAAGTAAACTTCAATGGAGTTTATTCATGTGTAAACTTTTGTTGTCTTTAATGTTTGTATCATAATGAGACTGTGTTTATCTCCTAGGAGTTTCCCTGGCTGACACGGTCAAATCTTTAAAAGCTGACAGAGGTATCGGATGTCGGATCACACTGCATCTTACACTACATTTTGGTCAATTTACTTATTTACTGTAGGTGGCACCGTTTCCTATAAAAATAACCAAATCTATCATTTTACATGATCTACTCTCATGGTCTTCAGTCTCTACTGACTGAAATGAATTTTCATAGATTCCAGTTTTTCTTTAAAAACTTAAAAGAAACAATTCGCCCAAAAATGAAACATTCTGTTATCATTTACCTCATGCCGTTCCAAATCTGTTTGATTTTATGTTTCTTGTGGAACCCTAAATTAGATTTTTTGTTGATGTTGTTGAAGATTTTCCAGCAGCTCTTTCTATACAATCCAAGAAATGAGTTCCATTGTTCTGAAGTCAATGTGTTTTTGGTTAAATATCTGAAATAAGGTCTGTGGTTAAAACAAGCTAAAGATATTTTCACATTATATTCTACAACATATACCTCACTCGTGCCCTCACTCTATACTCATGCTCTTGTAAACTCTATTTTAACCCTACAACTTTCCACCTTAGATTTGAAATAGCTTTGTGCTTGGTGATGGTGACGTTGAAGTCATGTGGCTGTGGTGTAGTCCATTTAAAGCCTAAATTTAGCCTTTTATTGCTGCTGATTGTATTTTAGGCTTCAAAATGTTGATTTATGAAACATAAACTTTTGTTGTTCACAAATCCTATTGATTTTTTGTCGAGGGAAGCAGGGGCCACTGTACATTCCTGGTTGGCATACAAAAAAAAATGTCATCCCTTCAGTACTTTATACTGACCATGACCATGTCTGTCAACCCATATGATTTGTGCAAGTCTTCTAAAGTTATACTACAGCTTTATGTGAGAAATAAGCTAACTTTTAAGTCATTATTCACAGATAATATTCATGTCTTGCATCTAGCCCGCATTGTTTTATTCCTTTTTATAGCTATAAAAGAGCAGTGGGAAGATTCTTCCAAATATATATTTTTTTTGTTCCACAGAAGAAAGAAAATCATACAATTTTGAAATGACATGTAAATGATGACTGAATTTCTCCTTTTAAAGAGAAAATGCTAAATAACAATGTCAAATAACAAATGAAGGGACATTTCACTAGTTAATACTATGTATATTTGATCATTTTATTTGACTGTTTCAATTAATTTTTTTAATTCCCACTGTATATTTTGAGTATTTTAACCTCTGATCTCAGGTCAGTGTTGTGTGGCACTGCTCCTGAGGGCTTCTGTTTAAGCTCATCTCAGTATCTGTGTAATTGAGGTCTTCCTGGCCTCGTCTTCTGCTCTTTCATAAGGTATCATAACTGTGGTGCTTTTTATCACAGAGTGAGAGAGCTTCTCCTCCTTGGCCTTGGCAGATCACACCATTTTCACAATTCTACATTGTGGAAATGTTCCCAACAGTTTTACAGCATATAAAAGAACCATTTTCACAGCCAAATGTGTAAAGGTGAGAATGTTCACATTATTAAAGCCTTATAATTGTGTTAATTATTGTGCACTTACAAAAATGTCCTTATGTACATTGTTATTGTATAAAAGTGATAGTGATTTAAAAAATATTTTTCTAATAACAGCTTGTGATAAGAAACAATGAATGTACTGCAATGTTGATGTTCTTTTGAAAGATTTTGTTGTAAAATTAAAATGCGATTCATAAGAAGCCATCTCTGCCTGTCTTTCTCTCCATCTCCCTGTCTGTCTGTCTCCTTGGTTCTGCACTTTGTCTGATTGCAGGCATTTACAGACTGCATCTCCCATTAGGCTTTTGAACGGCCCTCTTCATAATTGCTCTGTCATTAATTCTGAGGGAAAGTAAAGGCGCCAATAAATTGTGAGCAGTGGTGGTCGATAAGTCCTGAAGAGGAAAAAAAAAAAGGACACAGAGAGAGGGAGGGCGAGGGGGTCTGGAAAACATCTGTGATATTCCACTACGGAGCATGCTGGCTTATTCTGTCATTTTATGCATGTGTGTGCATCACATGCCAGTGGCAGCCCGTCTCAGATTTAAGTTTCTCATTTCGAACATTATAGATGCTCAAGCCTCAAACCAAAAGCAGGTTTGACTTTCTAGCGTTCTATACAAACAGATCATCTATAAATGAATGCCTGTAGTTCAACTTCACCACTTGCATGACACCTTGTCACTTCAATGTCATTTCTATCCATACTGTTTTGTTTTCTCTGTCCATTTGAGGCAGGGGAAACAAAGGCAGTGCTGGCAGTAGTAACAGGCTAATATTGGCTACAGAGGGCAGCTGACCGACTGCCTCCTGTATATTTAGCTCAGGGCCAATACATGGGAGAGGTGTAACAGACATTGGCTGGCATTCACTTCTCCTAAAGGCGTGGATCTAGTGTGTGTGTGAGAGAGAGAGTGGCAGGGAGAGAGAGGAGTAGTGCGGGACTGCCTCAGATCACTCCTCGGTGCTATTGGAGGTAGACGGCAGCCGGCAGAATGATTCTGTTCTCGCTTGGACTATATTTTCAACTCCTCTGCTATGTGTCGTCATTCTCTTACGTGGAGAACATATTCCCTCTCCCAACAGGTAAGACATCACTCTCTTTTGCACATGTTTGGTAGGTGCTGATATTAGGGGTTTTCTCTTACAGAGGGAAGTTTGTTTGCACAATATGCAAATCTGACTATTTTCAGCAACATAAGCTTGTTTGACCAACTTGGTATTTTCATGAATCATGCAAATTAGATAAATGCAGTTGCAGAATATGCATAACTTGACTCGGGTTGCACTGCTCGTTATGAGATGTTACCCTGATTTTGCAATACATTTCCCCACAGGCATCAATGAATTATCTCTGGTTATTATCTCTAATGGCAAAATGGCAGTGTTTCAGTTTTGTCGGCCAATACTGCAGTGAAAAGTTTAATTCGGCAAGTGCTTCTTTTTTTCTTTTTTTTTTTGCAAAGTTAACAGATTTTTTTTGTACTTTATATTTGAATGTACTGTGATACTTGTATATATGGTCACTTTTTTTCTCCTGCACAGCAATAAAATATATATATATATATTACATAAAAAATGTGGGAAAGTATTTCGACACTTAAGTCACACTTAATGTATGAATATCATTGCATTATATACGCTTTATATACAAGTACCATTTATTTGAAATAAAGACAGATTATGCATAACCACAAATATTCAAAAGACATTAGGTTGATAAAACAATACATATACTGTTCATTATGACAAGAAAAAGTAATTTTCAGACGTTAGTGGATCCTTTTCATAGTAATGAAAATACTTTATAATAAAGTAACTATAATAATAAATATATACTTATAATAAGTAACGATGAACTGCATTTATTTAGTACACATCTTTTTCTTCTGCACCTGACCAATTAATACTAGCACTTACCTTTTCTATTCTATACTATTCTATTTAACCTTGTTATGTGTACTGTGCTAGACTAACTGAGACTTGTTACAGCACTTGTTTACTGTTTCCCTCTTGTTGGTCTTATTGCTTCTATTGTTCTCCTCATTTGTAAGTCGCTTTGGATAAAAGCGTCTGCTAAATGATTTAATGTAAACGTAACTGTGTGAACTTGAGGTGAACTGACTTCATAGAATCTCTAAAAATCACCTTGACACCAGTTGATGAAGTCATCATAAATGCCTTATTTTTTAGAAAAGCTCTAGCGTCATGTGTTTGCAGATAAATCTTTAAATATCCAGTAGTTTCAGGAATGAATGGCCTTTCGTTACACTCTTATCCACATGATAACTATCATAGCTGTCATGTGTTTCAGTCTCTCTTTTCCAAAACAGTGGCGTGAAACCCTGTTCCGCTGGCCCACGTGTCTGTTGACATGTTCCTCATGAACCTCATTTCCCCACATCTAGATCTCCAGTTGCTGGAAACCAGAAAGAAATTCAACCCCTGCTGTTTACTGAGTCCACCTCCGCCCCCTCTCTTCCCTCCACCCCCTTCACTGTGGCGGCAGGGGTCTCTGGTGAGTCCTGACACATGACCGCTGATCCAGCACCTGCATTTTATGTAGGTTCCCGGTCAAAGGTTACATCAAGTGTTCAGGGTGTGAGTAAATACATTAAGTTTGTCCCTAGGACCACAACAGCTGTGTCTACATTACTTTGATAAATTAATGCAAATAAAGGTCAAAAGAGGTTTGTGATTACCACTGAAGCTGCAAAGACTGTAACTATTTATTTAACATTTTCTCATTTCATCATATTTCTCAGATTTTATTTTATGTGACTTGTCTTATAGACTGAGACTGGTGTTACACCAAAAGAGGGGAAATCAGAAGAGAAGCACAATCCCACAACCCACACATGTTCCCCAGGGCCTCCAGGACCAGCAGGACCTCCTGGCCCTCAGGTATGTGCTTCAAATGTGATATAATGTTGAGGACGAAACCATATGCATTCACATACAGTACATTTTTTGTCACAAAAACTGGCAAGATTTTAAAATAAAACTATGTGACTGTAATCAACTCAAATCAGCGAAAATCTGTTGTTGTTTGAAGGCTAGTTTGATTTTACACTGTTTGAATGGCAAACACTGTGTTCAAGAGCTAGAGGGTATATGAGGGTATACAAAAGGAAAAATCTTGTTTAGATTCCTAAAATGTTCTCTTGGTTTCGGTTCTCTTTATTTGGTTTTGAAAAACTTTATAAAACGGTTAGTTCCAGTCCTTGATTCTAATTGGATGTCATGTGTTGTAACTATCATATCAATTATCATGAATATAAATATTATTGTTGGTCGCACCACGTTACTTTTTTCTAATTGGTGAACAGAAATTTGTCATTATTTTCAACAAAAAAAATGTTTGTCAAAGAAAATCATAAATTCTTAATTCTCAATTAATCTTTATGCTTTTGCAGTCATGAAAACAGTCCACAGGAGAAAACCAAAGCAAAGATAATACTGGGCAATGAGTAGGCCTACAACTAAACTGAGGGCTTAAAAACACAGGAGAAAACAAACTGAACAAGAAACGGGTGCACAAAGCAATCAGTAACCATGACAACAAATATTAAATGAGAACTCAGGCAAACAGGAACAGGGAAAATCAAACTTAAGGACTATTTACACACTGTTTTAAAAAAAAACTTTTTATGCATTTTGGCCGTTCGTTTAAACGTCAATGGCACTTTGGGGGCCTCAAAATGCAGACTTTTGAAAAGGGGTTTCAAAACGATACCGTTATTATCTCTGTGTAAAGTACAAAAATGCGAATCTGTGGAAACGGTGACGGCATGCACATGTGTATTACGTGTTCAGTCTATAGGCACGCGCATTTGGTGTGTATGTGCGCAGGCGCGTAGTCTATTTAAAAAGTGACAAAGTGACATTGCCAACTACTGGCCTGGCAGCATAATACAGCGTTTTTGGTCGTTTTTGCGGACCCGTTTGAACGGGGATTGTTGTAACAATGTCGTCATTTGTAACAAGAAAAAACTTTTCCGTTTTTAGTACATTGTTGTCGTGTAAACATAATAACCCTAAATAACTAAATTGCTAAATAAAACCTTACAGATTTACTAAAACTAAATAACCCTTACAGATTCTCAGGACAGTTGTATCAGCGTGACATTTGTTTCTTTATGAATTTTAATTCAAAAATTTAAAACTTGCTCATCATAGAAAAATTGTATTCGTGTCAATGTCATTTTTATGTATTTCTGAATAAATAAATAGATCTGAATAAAAAAAATTAGCATCATGTCATTGACACATAAGCTATGTTTACCAGTACAGACTCTGTCAAACTCAAATGTTAAGTATTTATTCAGAAGTAATAACAGCAGTCACGTGCAAATCTGTTGAGGGTTGCGTAGTTGGTGAAGGTGCTTCAAGGAAGCCGAGTATTGGGTTGTCACAATGGTCAGTTCCAGCTCTGTAATTAGCCTTCATAACCCTCTCAGCAAGTGAGACCCGTGTGAGTTCCCCAGACGTCTTTCTGTAGTGACACGGATGTGACCAGTTTGGCCCCCCACGACACAGCAGGCCATTAACGCTCCACATTTAGAGCAGATGGAAATAGACTTTTTCCATTGCCAGTCTCTGCTCCATCGTGCCATTCTTAGAAACAACCCCAAGAGAGACACACAGACACTCGAAGCCCCAAGAGAGAGTTCACCCCTTCCCTGCAAGTTCACTCTGAAAACAGTTTAATCCCTGTCATAGGTTTTCAATTATGTGGTGAATATTGTGATTGTCAGCCAGGAAGACTTGGTCAAAATAACTGTTATAGATACTTTGGCTTTAGACTATGATATTACCTGAAATTGCAAGAGGTTATCTATAAAGTTTTGCAATGTCTGTGTTATGATCAGGGTACTGCTGGACTGCCAGGACCAAAGGGACCAAAGGGAGATAAGGTACGACACATACTTATTTAAATACACAGTACATATATAAGTGATCCAGTGAGGTCAGGAAACAAATAAGATTGTATTATTATTATTATTATTATTATTATGGTAATACAGTCCTTTTCAGCATATACATATTATGTATTTATTATAGTAATTATAATAACTGGCTAATAACTAGGTACTAACCCTGAACCTACCCCAAAACCTAACTACTAATTACTAATTACTGAGCAAATTCTCTCACAGTATTTTTTATTTTAACACCTATAATATTTCAGTTTTGTGGATATGTTTTTTTATACCATTAACATTTATGCCTTGCCCCATAGACTTCTATTGTAAGTAGATTACTAACACAATTGTTGCCTGTTTTACAAACTGAGGGATGGGCCAGAATAATTGGTAACACTTTATTTTACTATGTCCTTGTTACATGTTACATGTAGTTCTTATAGTAATTAATTTAAATTGTGAATTACATGAAACTAACCTAAACCACATCCTGATTCTAACCCTAAGATGTAAGTACATGTAGCTCTATAAGTACATGTAGCTAATTATTATTACTCAATATTTACATGTATAATTACACTGTAACACGGACATCTTAAAATAAAGTGTAACTGAATAATTTTCTGTGGTAATTATCATCATGCCACAGATGCTGTTAATGGCAACCTTGTGGATTCCTTTAATTCACATGGCAATCCCTGTCATGTGTTTAAAAGGATAGTTCATTCTTATGTAACTCATTCTCATGTCACTCCAAACCTTTATTACCTTCTTTCTTCTGTGGAACACATAAAAAGATATTTTGAAAAATGTCTTAATGTTTTCTGTACATGAATGTAATGTAGTCCAGTGTTGTTTTGGACCCCAATGATTTGCATTGTATGGGCAAAAACAGACTCTTTAAAGGGTTAGTTCACCCAAAAATGACAATTCTGTCATTAATTACTCACCCTCATGTCGTTTCAAACCCGTAAGACTTTCGTTCATCTTGGTAACACAAATAAATAACTTTTTGATGAAATCTGAGAGCTTTTTGCTTTCTGTATGTCCCTCCATTGACAGCTACGCAACTATCACTTTGACGCTTCAAAAAGTTCATAAAGAGATCGTAAAACTAATCCATGTGAATTGAGTGGTTTAGTCCAAATTTTCTGAAGAGACTCGATCGCTTAAGCCTAGTTCACACTACATCAGTGGTTCCCAAACCTGTCCTCACGGCACCCCAACACTGCACGTTTTCTTTATCTCCCTAATCAAACACACCTGATTCAACTCATCAGCTCATTATCACATGGGTTAATGAGCTGATGAGTTGAATCAGGTGTGTTTGATTAGGGAGATAAAGAAAACGTGCAGTGTGGGGTGCTGTGAGGACAGGTTTGGGAACCACTGCACTACATGATTTTAAAACGTCGGGCTGAACTGTGCGGTTAACACTACATAACTTGCTCTCTGTGAAATCAGGAGTGTTCAAGTTGTTGAGCTAATTCACACCACACGACACAACGTGATTGATCCGCAACAGGAGGTAACGCACTACACGAGTTGACAACAACTCTGTCACCCAACGATTCTATCTGGTCTACAAACCACGTTTGGTCACGAAAAATCACGCGATAAAACGAACCGGAAATGACGCGAAACAGCACGCGCGCCAATACCCAGCGAAGAAGACGAAGAAGAACACAACACGCGAACATGCCTTGCTCTGATTGGCTGTAGCTCATGACATCACGTGAGCTTGAGTCGTGCGACAGCTCTGGATATCTAGCATGCTAGATATTTTTCTGGGCTCGGCGACGCGTCTGCGAGGCGTCTGCTAGCGTCTTTGATGCGTTGTTGGCTCTTTCATACTAACAGATTGGCGAGCGTTCATCACCCGCTAATCCCCCGCGATTTGCACGCGATAACACCCTGACCTGTCGGCGAGCTCAACGATTTGCAAATCGGGCTTAAAATCATGTAGTGTGAACTAGGCTTTATATGAACAGATTGAATTTAGGCTTTAATTCACATTTAAACATTCATCAACTCACACATCACTTGGGGTAAACGGAAGCTCAAGCATGTTCGCTTGATGTGCAAGAACCAATGAGGTTCATTTTCGTGTTACGCAGCAGGGTTGAGCTTCTACAGGAACCAATGAGGTTCATTCTCGTGTTACGCAGCACGGTTGAGCTTCTACAGGAACCAATGAGGTTCATTCTCGTGTTACGCAGCACGGTTGAGGTTCTACAGGAACCAATGAGGTTCATTTTCGTGTTACGCAGCACGGTTGAGCTTCTACAGGAACCAATGAGGTTCATTTTCATGTTACGCAGCAGGTTTGAGCTTCCTCAAGAACCAATGAGGTTCATTCTCGTGTTACGCAGCACGTTTGAGCTTCAAGAACCAATGAGGTTCATTCTCGTGTTACGCAGCAGGTTTGAGCTTCCTCAAGAACCAATGAATGAATGAATGAATGAATGAGGCATTTATATAGCGCTTTCAAATGTACTACTGTACACCCAAAGCGCTTTACAATCATATCAGGGGTTCTCTCCTCAACCACTACCAGTGTGCAGCATCCACGTGGATGATGCGATGGCAGCCACAGTACAACGGCGCCAGTGCGCTCACCACACACCAGCTATAGTTGGAGAGAAGAGAGAGTGATAGAGCCAATTCAGTGGATGGGGATTATTAGGAGGCCATGATTGGCAGGGGCCAATGGGTGGGATGTGGCCAGGACACCGAGGTTACACCTCTACTCTTTACGAGAAGTGCCATGGGATTTTTAATGACCTCAGAGAGTCAGGGCCTCGGTTTAACGTCTCATCCGAAGGACGGTGTTCTTTGACAGTATAGTGTCCCCGTCACTATAATGGGGCGTTAGAACCCACACAGACCACAGTGTGAGCGCCCCCTGCTGGCCTCACTAACACCTCTTCCAGCAGCAACCTAGTTTTCACAGGAGGTCTCCCATCCAGGTACTAACCAGGCTCAGCCCTGCTTAGCTTCAGTGGGCAACCAGTCTTGGGCTACAGGGTGATATGGCTGCTGGCAATGAGGTTCATTCTCGTGTTACGCAGCTCGTTTGAGCTTCCTCAATAACCAATGAAGTTATTCTTGTGTTGCACAGCACGTTTGAGCTTCTGCAGGAACCAATGAGGTTTATTCTCGTGTTACGCAGCACGTTTGAGCTTCTGCAGGAACCAATGAGGTTCATTCTCGTGTTACGCAGCACGTTTGAGCTTCTGCAGGAACCAATGAGGTTCATTCTCGTGTTACGCAGCACGTTTGAGCTTTTGCAGGAACCAATGAGGTTCATTCTCGTGTTACGCAGCACGTTTAAGCTTTCACAAGAACCAATGAAGTATATTCTCGTGTTACGCAGCACGTTTGAGCTTCCTCAAGAACCAATGAGGTTCATTCTCGTGTTACGCAGAACGTTTGAGTTTCCACAAGAGGTTTGTTCTTGTGCGTCAAGCAGGTTCGGTTGAGCTTCTGTTTATGTTCGCTGATCCGTGTTTATATGTGAATAAAAGACTACATTAAATCAAAATTTGGACTAAACCGCTCAATTCATATGGATTTGTTTTATGACCTGTTAATGAACTTTTTGAAGCGTCAAAATTGTAGTTGCGTAGACTGTCAACGGAGGGACAGAAAGGTCTTAGATTTCATCAAAAAGATCTTTGTGTTCTGAAGATGACCTTAAGTCTTGCGGGTTTGGAACGACATGAGGGTGAGTAACTAATGACAGAATTTTCATTTTTTGGGTGAACTAACCCTTTAAAATGTCTACTTTTGCGTTCCACAGAAGATATAAAGCTTTACAATTGCTGAATAAATGATGACAGAACTATTCCTTTAAGTCAGTGACACTATCAGAACAAGACTGTATTGTGTAACACACTGATGGGCTGACTCTGTTCTTATTTCCTCCTCCCTTCCTCTGTGTTGCCAGGGTGAAATTGGAAGACCTGGACAAAAGGTGAGACTTAATGTCCTCTACTTTCCAAGTGGATTTGCTTAAAGAACAATGAATGAGGGATGCACACACATACACTTTAACAACTGCAGCTGGATGGAATTCAAAGCAAGCGCAACCTTGACACCGATACGCAGGTCACATGTTTCCACACGATCTTCTGTATGTATAAGCAGCGGAGTGCTTAAACATCAGGGGACGCTTATGGTCACCCTCATTAGGTTCAATCCACAATAGAACATCCCCATGGCTCCTATCCCACAATGTGATTTGTGGCTTGTGTGGTTTCCTGGAAGGCATTTGGGACCAGAGTCAGTAATACCTACTGCGGGTAAACTGAGAAGCCACTAAACCACTGCGCAGGGTTCTGGGTGTGCTGGTGCATTGTTTTACTCCAGGCAGGCACTGAGAGTAGAGTGCTACTGCTGTAGAAAGCTTTGCAGCATTGCATAGTAATTTCGCTTAGTGCTGGGGCAGCCCAATAAATCATTCCCTCTCCCACAATCCCCGGCTCCTGCCCTTAGCACATAATTTAATTAAAGCCAGGAGACTGATGGGGTTTGGTTTAGTTTGCTCTCTCTCTCTCTCTCTCTCTCTCCTGATGGCTGTTTTGTCCCTCAGAGCACTCAGAAGACACGTTGTCCTCACCTTGTCCTTATTGCTCTGTGTTTTAGGAGCCAATCATCTTTAGGTGTTAAAAGGAACATAAGTCATAACACCTAAATAATACTCAATAGAATCGTAAATATTCCATTACATTTGTGTTCTTTGCATTTGGACATATGCCTGCCTCAATTACATTTCTGATTTACTGTATCGGTGCACTGTTATCGTTAACGACTGTTTTTGTCGAAGACCAACCGTTACATCCAGATCGGATTCAGAATGATGATCAAAACAAAGATGGAGTAGATCGAGTCCATCAACTCTCTTAATGCTTTGCACAGTCCTATAGCTCGTCCTGGGTCGACATTTCATTCAGTAACATTAGGCAGTTTTGATTTATATGCTGTTTATAATTGATGATCACGTTATTTCACATATGCATCTGCTTACATATGATATCACTTGTT
The DNA here is from genome assembly GCF_029890125.1 of Rhinichthys klamathensis goyatoka. NCBI lineage: Eukaryota > Metazoa > Chordata > Actinopteri > Cypriniformes > Leuciscidae > Rhinichthys > Rhinichthys klamathensis. The sequence goes on from NW_026606897.1 coordinate 2,497,315, forward strand.
TCTGCTTCTTCTTCACATGTTTTTTGATCAGGAGATTCTGTACTATTTCAGAAGATGTGTAATAGCGCCCCCTACCGTATAACAGTGAAAACACGTGAAGATGGCGGGGAAAGAGTTAATAAAGTCTATTTAAACTCAAATTGGTATACCTTACAGACGGCATGAAATGGAAGTTGTGCTGGTCTTTTCTTCCCTATTGTGATGTATATCTGAGTGAAACGGCTTCATAAACAAGAAATGTAGGGCGGGACTTGATTTTGTCCATCGGGAATTGATTGGATGGTTGTGGTTTGCTGTTACTCTGATGTCATGTGAGTGACAGCTTGTCCCACCCTCGCGCTGAGAGAAACAAGAAAGAGGGAGGGGAAGTTACTTTGATTAAAGTTGACAAGGGCACAGGAATTTAAAAATAACATAATCATGTTCACGGATAAATCATTTATAATAAATACTGCAATATTCCATATAAAAACAAAAACTGTAAGTTTTGACATCATGGTGATTTTAAAGGTGCTTTACAAAACAAAAAGCTCTCATCCACAATCCACAATAAAATCCACAATATAAGTTCTGTTGTATCAAGACCATATTATCAATGCTACTTAATGAATATACTTAATAAAATTAAGTTTTAATGAAAATTTGTCCTAATCAATTTTGTTATGCGGTAACTGTGCCGAGCCACTGAATTAGACAGCCTCCCATCCAAAACCTGTGCACTAAAGATATGTCAGCCAAAACAATGTCAGTAAACCTGATCATGCAAAACTACTGACATGCGGAGAGTGTTTTTTAAGCCAAGACCACTTTCCCAGGACATCTATTTCAGTGAAATCTGAATGTCGCTAAATGTCACTTTTTATTTATTTTTGTTTTATTTTATAGTACCTTTAAATGTTTAGCTTTGTGTGCTAGATTTATAGCTTGTATGTGTTACAGGGGCGCACTGGCCCTCCTGGTCTCCCAGGACGACAGGGATCAAGCGGATGGCAAGGACCAACTGGGCCTAAAGTGAGTAATTCATTCCATCCTCATGTGAACACAATTCCTGCTGATTCTCTTTACAGAAGGCAGGAACTAACTTGAAGTAGATTCACATTTGTCTGGATGAAAAAGCAAATATTCTGTATCTCAAAATATTGTAGAATCTAAAACATTTCTTCACCTACATACTGTATATCTGCAATATATATGTTTTTCATAAAACTGTTTCATGTTTGACTGTAAATTAACATTCAAAGATTTGGGGCCAGTAACGTTCTTTTATGTTTAAAAATATATATCTTATGCTCACCAAGGCTTGCATTTATTTGATCATAAATACAGTTAACAGTAATATTGTGAAATATTACTTAAATTTAAAAGAACTATTTTTTTTTAATATATTTTAAAATGTAATTTATTCCTGTGATGGTAAAGCTGAATTTTTAGCAGATAGCGTTAAAAACGATAAAAGATATTAATACATAATATTTTTGTTAATTCTTTGACGAATAGAAAGATCAATTGATGAATAAGTATTAAGTATAAGTTTCCCTGTGTGTTTTGTGTTTCTGGACTTTTATTTTGTATTGTTTCCTGTTTCTAGCTTTTTAGTCCTTTTGTAGTTCTTTTGGTTCCCCTTGTTTGCACCTGTTATCTAGTTCGCCTGTTTGTGTTTTTAAACCCCAGTGTTTCCTGTGTTGTTTTTGTCGATGATGTCCTCAGTTCTGCTCCTGTGATTCCTGGTTTCTGTTCCTTGTGCTTGGATTATTGTTTAACTAAATGTGTTTGAGTTGTTCGAGTTTTGTTCGAGTTTTGCCAGTGTGACCGAACCCTTGTGACACATTTGCAGTGAATGCTTTAGTGTACAGTGACTCCTATGTGTTTTAACAGGGGGAGAAAGGTGACCCTGGGCTGATGGGCATGCCAGGGGCAAGAGGACCAATTGGACCCAAGGTCTGGACCCAACGTCCTGAATTAGTATTGCTATAGTCATAATGCCTTGTCATATGGACACAGAATAATGTGCTCTGTGTGTTAATGTTAATTTCTTTCTGCAGGGCTTCCCTGGACATAAGGGAGAAAAAGTGAGTTACCTCTCTGAACCCACTATAATTCATCATTCAATTCATTCTTTCACTTTTTTTCCCCTGTTGTTCATCAAATGACCCTTTTTATCTTGTAAATGATTTAATGTCACCGGGGTTTTGATGTTGTCCTGCTAGGGCTCACATGGTTTCAGAGGTGAAATTGGCTTAAAGGGTGACAAGGTAAGTTACCAGAGTACTTGTGTTGCAATACAAGTTTGAATCGGTCTAAACAATAATTCATTTTTGTACAAAGACTGCATCTTTCTCTGTTTCAGGGATCAATTGGTCTTCCTGGAATGCTTGGGCAAAAGGTGCTGAAAATATTACTACGTTTTTAGCCTTTCATATTATTACAGGATTATGCTAGAGGAGGTTATACTGGTTAACTGTATATGCTATATTACATAATATATATTATAAGTTATTGTACAGTTAGCACTATTTATAATAATGCAGTGGTCTATTTTTATTGGTAACAATGAGGTCCCATTAGTTAACATTAGATAATGCATTAACTATAACATCAACAATAACAATGAGCAATACAATTGTTACAGTATTTATTTACTGTATCTTTGTTAACGTTAATTAATAAAAATACAACTATTACTTTTGATTTTAATAATGTATTAGTAAATGTTGATATTAACATTAACTAAAATTATTACATGCAAAAGGTACTTTTCATTGTTAGTTCATGTTAACTAATGTAGTTAAATAAAGTTAACAAATGGAAAATTTGTTAATGGGATAGTTCACTCAAAAATGAAAAGAAAAAATGTTTTATTAATTACTCACCCTCATGTCGTTCCAAACCTGTAAGACTTTCGTTCATCTTTGAAACGCAAATGAAGATATTTTAATAAGATCTGAGCGATTTCTGTTCCTCCATTGACAGCCTACGCAATTAACACTTTGATGCCTCAAAAAGTTAATTAAGTGATAGTAAAACTAATCCATGTGAATCGAGCGGTTTAATAAAAAATTTCTGAAGTTCATATACAGTATATACTTATATACAGTAATATAGTATTATATGTCATTTTAAAATTCTTTCTCAGGGTGAAATGGGCCCAAAAGGAGAACCTGGAAGCTCAGGGAACAGGGGACCCACCGGCCGCCCAGGAAAAAGGGGAAAGCAGGTGATCCATCCTTAAACACATTATAGCAACATGATAACAAAGCAAAAGCATTTGGAAATAAATGACCATTATCATTGATTTCTGATGCAGGGCTCAAAAGGTGACGGTGGTGCAATTGGACCCATGGGGCCTGCAGGCCCTCAGGGGGTCTCTGGTCACCCTGGCCCTCCTGGTTTGCCCGCCTCAGGTATTATATTTACATACAAGTATCAGATCTCAAATCTCTTCTGGTCTCTGAGGAAGGAAACTTCCCTAGAGAAATTACATGAAAATTTCAGAACAATTACAGTATCGTTCAAAAGTGTGGGGTTGGTACGTGTTTTTTGTTTTGTTTTGTTTTTTTACCGGTGCAATGTTTTTGAAGGCTGCATTTTATTTAATCAAAAACACACATAAATGTAATTTGTTCCTATGATGGCAAAGCTGAATGTTGAAAACAGTTCTGTTTAATGTTGTGGAAACCGTGATACTTTTTTTTCAGTATTCTTTGATGAATAGAAAGTTCAAAACCACAGCATTTATTTGAAATATTTTTACTAAAAGTCCTTACTGTCGCTTTTGATCAATTAAATATATCCTTGCTGAGTAAAAGTATTTCATTTTAAAAAAGATACGTTTAAAAAAAGACTCCAAATCTTTAAATAGTGGTGTGTTGTATGACTGGTGGTTCTTTTTTACAAACATTTACTAATTATTTATTTATATATTTATTTTTACTATATGCTACATCTTCTGAGTTGTTAGTTTGAGGATCACATGATGATATTGTAGCATTAGCCATTGCCATGTGCAGACGGTGAAGCACATGATCTTAAATCACCTCAGGAAATCCCACCGCTGGTCTATTTAGCTTCAGAAGCAACCTGATCTCCGGCTGAAACAGAAGCCCCAAAGGTGACTGAAGCCATGACATCATGTCCTTAACTGATGGCCGGAGCGGCCAAGCTTCGCGCAGAATCACAAACATTATGTCATCACTTTATTCACACCACAGCTGCTGTCTTGTTTTGGTTTCTGTGCATATTAACTCAATTGCTTACTCTTCATGATAGATGAGGGCCAGGTTTAGTAGCTCTTAAAATCACTCCATTACTTTTGCATCACATGGAGGGACATTTATGTTGTTTACCTCTCCTGCAGGACTGTACATGGTAGGACAGAAAGGAGAGAAGGGACAATCTGGCAGCCCAGGCCGCTGCGGATGCAATAGCGCCTCGAGTGTCAACCCCTCATTTGACCAGCACTTGCACCGGGGCATCTATCCCAGAGTGCCAGCGGTAAGCCACCAGTGCAGGAACGGTTTACAAACTAAGCCTGAATATTACCAGATATTTGTGCGCCTCACTGGATCCTCACTGGATTCCCAGTCCAACGTTCAGACATTTAATTATATTAAATGTCTGTTGCAGATATTTGTGGTGAATAACGAACAGGAGCTGAACCGCCTTCAGACCGACAACGCTTTGGCGTTCCGTAAAGATCAGAGGTCGCTTTACTTTAAAGACACTGATGGCTGGATGCCAATTCAGGTGCCCTTCAATAAACAAAATCCAAGTTATAAATGGGTAGTTGGCCTATTGACACTGAGAAAAGAGATGATCCTGTAATCTATATTATGTTTCTTGACCTTGGATGAATGTAAACCTATTGTAGGAGACCTTCAAAACAAAATTAGGTACCTTTAAAATAGCATAATAGGGGCATTTTAATAGTTTTACACACTTTAATAATAAGACTCTTTCATTCCAGTTAACGCCGTTCCAGTCGATGGAGCGGGATCCCGACCAGGACGGTTTCTGTGGAGACAGCATTGTGCAAGTGGAGAACGGAGAGGAGTGTGATGACGGAAATAAGGTGGTCACAGATGGCTGTGTCAGTAAGTATCTGGTTGAAACAGCGGAGTTCCTGCTGACAGCTTATTCTCAACGACATGGTGTAATGCTGTTTAATATGAGAGTGAGTTCTAAAATGGGAATGCAAGAATAATCGGGTCCTGTATAGCAAGCCGAGAATAACACCTTCATTCAGTAGTCACCCAAACAAATGCTCTCCTAATTCATTACACGGCGCTCTGGAATACTACATTCTGATTGGTCGATCACTGCATTCTGCGGTCAAATATTTTAGTACAATGACCTCTAAACTGCACAACTGGCTGTTGTCCCAGGCATCCGATTTCATACACAGCTGTGCTATCACTCGTATCGCTCTGTGGTCTCTGGGTTCTCATTTAATAAAATAATCTACCTCAAATCAATATTTGATTTTCATTTATTCTATTTATTTTGTGTGCCGTGTAAAAAGATGGATAATGTATGGTTGGTATGTCTGCGTTTATAACAGACAGATTGTACATTTATCTCTCACTGTAAAAAATGATTGCAATTTGTATTTAACGTGGTTAAAAGACAAATTACTTGAAAACTTAACTTAGTTCCCATACACTAAATGGTGAAAAACTGTAATAGATCTTATGGAATTTTTTGTGTCATTTGTGTTACCATGATGGGGTTTCGTATTTGTGTGAATGACATCTTCTATATACTAATATTTCCCTTCAACTTGTGGAAAAGCTACTTGTGATGAACACACAACGTGTGTTATTATTGGTTATTATGGTAGTTGTCAGTATATTTTAAAGGTAACAAACAGATTTGTCGTTTGGTCTACATTATTTCAGTTAAAGAAATGTTGTTGGTTTTTTTACTGTAAATTGAAGGTCAGTTTGTAAAAAAAAATCCAGTGAAGTTCTGCTGCTGTTTTTTTTTTTTTTTTTTTTTACAGTGTATGTTTCTCATTCTTTCTTTCCCTCTTTCCCAGAGTGCAAATTTGCATATTGTGGGGATGGATATCGCTATGAAGAGGCAGAGGAGTGTGACAGAAAGGATTTCGGCTTTCACACTTGCAGATCCTTTTTGCCTGGGTAAGACATTTCAAGCCAATATAAAAAGAGTTCAAAAAGGCTAAAATCCCATTGAACATGTAAGAGTACGGATGACAAAAAATCTACAATTATAATTTATTTTATTGGTCCCATCGAAGGTCAGCAGCAAAGACTTTGATTAATAAAGTGACATTAAATACATAAAGTATATTTGTGTTATTTAACATATCTAATTATTACAGGTTTGCGGTTTTATTTATCTTGAGGAATACTGAATCTGTTTTTGTGCAAGTGAGATGAGTCGATGGATGTTCACATTTAGTCTAGAACTAGAGGAGAGGTGTCAGTCAGTAAATGGGAAAACAGTAACTTTCGTTACTTATTTGAAAATGTAACTCAGATATTTTGTTGTAAATTTAAAAAAAGCAATGCGTTACTTTACTAGTTACTTGGAAAAAGTAATCTGATTATGTTACACACATTACTTGTAAGGTAATGGTTAGTACATAATAGTTAAAGACAATTTATTGAATATTATTATATTCTTTTTTTTACTGAATATTATACTCGATCACAATGTTATATTAAAGTAATATTTTAAAATAATTTTGTTTAGATTAAAAACCCTTACAAAAATAAAGGAAGACCCCATGGTCCTTGAAAACGCAGACTATAATATTTGACAAAATGTCCAAACAATAATAATGTCCATCTTTCTGTCCACAGATCTTATGGACATCTCAAATGCACAGCTGACTGTTTCATTGACTCAACAAACTGCAAGTATTTCACATGAGGACACAAGAAAGCAGTGTCTCAATTCAGCTGGCGAGATTCGTATAAACAACGACACTGAACACCGTAGATTCAGCAGATAAACTGAGAGTAGAAATCATTGAGGGAATTATCACAAACACATTAGCTGAACTCTTTCTTGACATGATGCTCTGAGGCCACGTAGCTCACTCGGGAAAGGAAAGCTTGGCAAAGCCATGGTTCTGCTCGCGCTCTTAAGAACTCCAACAGGACTTCAGACACCAATATCCGTTCATTCAGCCTCTGTTGCCTGCTGCCCGGCCCTGGCTCGACATTTGGCCAGTGTGGTTGGCAAGAGGAATCAAGCGAGTTGGGTGTCCTTGGAGATGGGTAAAAGACTCCTCAATACCTCAAAGTACTGTAGTACTGTTTCAGAGGAAAGCCATTTTCTCCTGGTCCACCCCACCTTCCCTTACACAGGGTGCTCTGTATGTGGAATGCAATGTGACATTGTTACTATAGTATTTTGCATGAGGCTGAGATTGCAGTAGACGTGTCAGCAGAGATCATCACCGAGGCATGTAAATGAGTAAAAGCTCATATCTTTAATTGTAATATTATGTAGGCTTAGACCAAACTGGTGCTTGGCCCTGGAAGAATCCTAATAATTTAACTATCTTAACACTGATGTACATTAGGATCAGTACAGCTTTGCATACTGGGTCCAAAATTAATCTGTTGCCATACAGCTCAACTGCGGGTATATTGAAAAAAATGTAGGAAATTTAACGTTCCAGACAAAAAAAAAAAAAAAAACTTTGGCTCCCAAAAATTATATTTAGCTAAAAGCCAAATTACTTTGTAATTGACAAATGTCAGAATGGCTATAAAGATGGTGGTTCAGAAGTGCTTTAGTACATTGCATGCATCCGACTTTGGCTTTCAGTACACGCTTCGATTTAATTCGAACATAACCAAAAAATGATTCACGGTTCAGTGAGGGAGTCACTTTTAAACTCAGTAACATCTCACTGACTTGGTCTCCGAGCAAATTCAAGGCTGGGTCATAAATTCTTTTGAATCACTCTATAAAAAGAACTGGTCCATATTGCATTATGGGCGAATTTCAAAAATGTGTATTTGCGCGCACTTTGGGAACTTTACTATAATGTTAACGGTATATTTTTACAGAATTTGTTCTCGAATCCGACATCACAGATCACGCTGTTCAAGAAACAGTCTCGCACTCTTACGAAATGATACTTGACAAAATCACACACTGAATCATATCAACTAGACTTTAAATTATCGTTGAAAAAAGGTACGTTTTTGTTGCATTAGCGACCATTTTACTTATCCTAATGTGAAACATTACCTCTCATATACCATTTATACACTCGCTTTAGTGGTTTCATGCAATTTCAACCATTGTTGCATTGACCCAAATGGCCAGTAAATCCATTTACTTACTCACCAAAATCACATTTTACTCCCGTTTGGCGCATGGCAGGTGTTATTTTTGGACCCTGGCTATAGAAGTGTTTTCACTAACAATTTAATCTAAAAAAGGCTGTATGAATGTACTTCAGCAGTAACCACAATAATACAACAATACTACTGCTGATTGACAATACTTTATTACTGATGTTTAAGGTTAGAATACCCTCCTTTCCAGGCTCTCAGTATGTCTTGCTGGGTCACACTTAGTCTAACATTTCCATCATATCTCAGGAAACCACTTAAAGATATCCAGAACCTTTCCACCTCCATGTGTGGAGTAAGGTGCGCATATTCCACAGTTTAGCCTAGTTCCACGCTGTTGTCTTGCGCTTCAAGAGCTTGCAGTCTTGAAGTAAAGCAAATACGGTTTATTTATTAGGGTTATGAGTCTAAAGATCTTAAATTAGGGTTGAAAAACCAACCCAATCTCATGAGAAAAAGTAACCATTTTATGATCCGGCGATTTATTTTGAATAAATTTGTACGAAAACATACCCTTTTTAGAAAAAGTAAGCATGTGAAGCTTCACCCGTAACCCCACATTCAAACCATACTGTCAATGGAGCGTAAGCAGCTCCTGCGAAAATGTACGAAACTCGTACGAATTAGCTACCAATTTGCCAAAATGTAAAATAGTTATGAATTGCCATGAGATTATGTTGGGAAAACCATACAGTATGTGAAGGCTCTACAGCTGTTATTGAACATTTTGTACTGTCTGCTATTGCAGGAGTAGCATTTTGCTGCTATTCAGGCTAAAGACTGTTGGATTAAGGCTGGACTGTTTATGCCGTTCCAAAGGCTTTAAATTGATTCATACCCAGTGCCAAAGTCCAGTCTGAATATACCTCAGCATATACAGTGTGCTTTAGCCTTTGTGATTACAGGACCTGAGGTGTAGCATACAGCACTTACTTACTGTTATATTCAGTGAAACTTTGCTTAAGTACCTTTGAGTTACATTACTTTTTTTGATCAACTGTAAGCCAGTTTTCCATAAGCTATGATGCATTTGCTACAGGAACCTCTTTGCTTACATTTCTGGGGTGATATTCCTGACTTATCTGTAGATTTCATGTAAAATATGATGGATATAATATGGAAATAAGTGTCTTGAATGTGTTATTCTGGTGCAACTGCATGTTCATCGTATACTCTTGTTAAAAAGATCAAGATTGCCACATTTCGATACATTGACGGCCTATAACAGGGAGGCGTTTTTGGAGTTAAAGTGCATTAAGCTTATAACTGACTGTTATCCTCATACTGTGTTTGTACAAACTGAGAAAAGATGTTATATATATTGCACAACAAACATACAAAAGAGACTGAATGTTTTGTCCTAGTGTAATTCGAAAGATGTTCTCAATATTAAAACATGTTTGATACTGTCCTGTAATCATGTTAAAATAAAGCTTGAAAAGCTAACTTATCACTGACCTTTATATTGGACCCATTCATTTTCTTCTCTTAAATATGAGTTTTGAGAGGACAAAATACTAGTGCTCATTGTCAATACAAATGTGAACATGGAATCAAAATTAACCCTATTTACTTTCTTATATTCCTGATAGTGTTCACAATTCATGCATGTAAAAAAACAACTTGCTGGCTGTAATACACTGCAGGAGATTTGCCAAAATATTTGCCATTTTCAGTCTGTACAAGTTGACACTAGTTGCTGTGAGTCAGAGCCAATCCGCAGATTTAGGGCAGTCAGTGTTGATCGATTTCACCGAAATTCGTGTAGTGTATGATGGGCACCGACTTTGATTTCTTAGCTTCAGACTATGATTCCATCTAGCTAGAGGGCATCAAGTATAGTTTGATATTTTTAGCCGATTTTAGAACTCATAGGTGAACTCAAGTTGATTGCGCCACTTTTCCCAGTCATCTCAATGGCAAAAAGGGTCCCGATTAACCTGAATTCTGGTATACACTACACGACTTTTAAAACCCTGAAAAGATTTTGTATCACTAGGCATCATACAGTTGCAATATACACTAAACAAGTTGGTCCGAACACAACCCACACAGGAAATTGGACCTCATTGTTAGGAGTCATGTGACAAATGAAAACATGAGTTCTAAAATCAGCTCAAAATATCAAATGTTTCTTATTCTCTGACTGGATACGGTTTTGTATGAAATTGTATGAATTATACAAAAACGTACCCCTTAACATACCCGTCACTGGGGCGTAAGCAGATCATACGAAAATGTACGAATGAGATTGTACAAATTCACACGGCCAACAATTCGCCAAATGCAAAATAGTAACGCATTGCCATGAGATTGTGTTAGACTGAAATTTGTCAACTTTCGGCAATTTGCTCTGACTTTTTCTGACTTACAGCTGACCCGTCAAGACTGTAAACTGGGACAAAAGTCTTGTAATGTATTCCACCCTTTAGATTGTAGACACAATATTGCCAGTTACAATTACAGTTGCTATTTTTGCTCGGCCAAAGAAAATTGTTTCAAACGAACCTGCACAAACACAGTGTCTTGCTCTTTTTTTCTTTGGTTCATTGTTTGGTTTATGTCATATGAAGGTTGATGTCTGTTAAACTTTTATGTCGTAACTTCATGCCTTCAGAGAATGTCAAACTGCTCTCATTGCTTTAAATTTGATGAGTTGTAGCTGACTAAGCTTTGTGCTAGATCACAGCCAGACGCAGTTAGATCAGCATTTCTGTGCTGAGTCTCTGGTTCTGCTGCTCACAGACTGTATATGTGGGCGTTTGGCCCGACAGTGATTGACAGTGTATTGATCGTGGAGAAGACGGAAGGTGACAGAGAAAGACAAAAGGGATGCTGTCGACAGTTTTCAGGAAAGAAACTCTTTGTGCTGCCTGGAGAACAGACCGTGGAGCCTGCAAAAGTCTTGTGCTGTGGATTTGGACTGGAATTTTTTAATTATGTGTGTGTGTGTGTTTATGTTTTTAAAGGTTGGCAGGAACCTCGAGCTTGGCGCTGAGATTTTTGAAGATGGTTGTCGTTCAGTAACCATATTATAGAGCCATATCTTTACCCACTAATGTCATTACAGTAATTTGCCTGCAGATGAGCTAGGCAATATCTTACATATGCATTGCATAACAGAATCTGATTTTGAACTTTGTTGGGAACATGCCAGTATGAGACTATGAAGAGGAGGCCACATGGAACAGGGTGTGAGGTGAGACCCTGTTGCATTTGTGGGGGCTCAAATGGGGTCTTATTTAGCTATAGCTGCCCAGGACTTTCCATTGCAGCTGAGTGGAAACTTTCTGATAATCCTATAGTCTGGAGTTTAAAATGTCTTGTTGAAATGTCCAAAATCGCCCCCTATGCACTATTTGAAGGTACAGCCATTGTAGTGGTCTGAAACCAGGGGTGTTTCTAACCCCCAAAAAAGTATCCTCATATTTTGATACTTTTTTTGTTTATCCACATAATTTTTTATGTAATTTGAATGTGCGAGGCTTCCCGCGTTATTCGCTTCCAGTTATTTTACCTGTACAAAATATCTGTAATGCTGCTTGATGATATTGCAAACTGGTACATATTATATTATTTTAATTCATTATCGTAATCATAAACACTGGTTTGTAGCACAAATAGTTTTACAGTGGCAATCACTGCATTTTGTTATTATTCAAGTTATTTACCTATAGGCGGCAAATTAATCACAAGTCTCGCACATAAAAAAAAAATAGCTTATTTCTGTTTCAAAATATAAGTATAAAGGATATCAATTATTTTTTCCAGCAGAAGAGTCATTCACAAGCTGCATGCGCAATAAGGACTGCTTCATCACTGACAAACGGCAGAATACATTTCTGAGTTATGTCTCCTAAAATGGTTTGTAAGTAAATATTCACCTCTTTTTGTTTTCTGTCTTATAAAGTATCCTGTTACTATTTCGATGTGAGAAATTGAGACGATTCAGTGCATGAATGAACTGTCCTTATGAATCAAACTGAATCTCAAACAATTTGAGACCTTTTTGCAAACATTTACATTTAATCATTTAGCAAATGCTTTTATCCAAAGCCACTTGCCATGACAAGTCCCAGTTAGTCTAGCACAGTACACAAAGCCCAAACAATAAAAATTAAATGGATAGATAGAATAGAATGGTAAGTGTTAGTATTGATGGGTCAAGTGTTGACAAAAAACATGCGTCTTTAGCCGTTTATTGAAAATGGCTAAAGACTCAGCAGCTCGGGTTGAGATAGGGAGGTCATTCCACCAGCAGGGAAAAGTCAAGGTAAATGTCCATGAAAGTGATTTTGTGCCTCTTTGGGATGGCTCCACAAGGCACCGTTCACTTGCAGAAACCAAGCATCCGGAGGGCACTGAAGGGATTCTGGAATCCACTGCTGCTTCAATGTATCTAATGAGTGATTATATAATCAAGGTATTCATCAATATTTTTTCCTTCTAAACATCACATGAGTTGAATGACTTCTCTAAGCTTATGAGATTTTACTTAGTTATAGAAGTTACCAGTGTGATTACTGAAATGTTCTTTTCATGTATCCTCTAGTCTAATGTCTTTATTTGATATCTGAGAGGTTACTGAGGGTCTGGCCCATGCCACGAATGCTGTAACAGCGCTTGCTCATTCAGCCCGGCTTCCAGAAATTTAATATGGACCCGTTTTGTTTGAGAAAGGTATTTAACGTGTTTAAAACGTATATCTGCTCTTCTAGCTCACCATGAAGATAATAGGTCACAAGGGTCATTGAAATCCATCGTTTAAAGGATTAGTTCACTTTAAAAAAAAACTTTTGCTGATAATTTACTCACCCCCATGTCATCCAAGATGTCCATGTCTTTCTTTCTTCAGTCGAAAAGAAATTAAGGTTTTTGATGAAAACATTCCAGGATTTTTCTCCATATAATGGTATGTCTCCGCACTCTGACGTCGATTTTCTTTGCTTGGTTAAAGATTTCGAAATAATTATTTTCTTCTTTTTTCCTAGGAATCCTTCACTTGATGTAAATGTTTTACTGAGACAGTTTGCCCTAATCTTTGGTGAGTTTCACGCCATGTAGGCCTATAACTTACTTGCAAACTTTGTGCACAATCATGCAGTAATGTTACCATTTTTGCATTTGATATTCCAGAAGTAACACAGAAGCAAGGATGACCGACACATGAGCTTCACAATTCTCTGTCACGTCACCATGTCCCTGGTGAACACTCTTATGGCAGTAGATCGTAAGTAATGATTTATAGTTCATTTAGTATTTATTTTATTTTTGTTTTTCTAACACAAAAATAAAATGAGTTAAAACGATTAATATTTTTATTACACACATCTATCGTTTGGCTTCAGATTTAGAAGACATTGATTCATCCACGGTGGTCTTGTGAATTAATGTTACGATCGTGGTGTTGTTTTTTAAGTGACAAAAGAATTAAGATTAGTTAAGTACATTAACATGATCATTTTATGTTTCTTTTAAAAGTGTTTGCAGAGTATGTGATCACTTTTTGCAGAGTATGTGATCACTTTTTGCAATGTGCTTTATTTTAGCACTAAGATTTTCTTGATTTTCTTTACTCTCAGACCTGGACTTCCTCTCAGACCAGATCTGTCAAAAGCTGATGTGGGACGTATTGGCTGTTTTTTGCCTCTTCCTACATTTCTTCACCCATTGGTTCTCGTGGTTATGTCCTCTCAGATCTGGACTTCCTCTCAGGCCAGATCATTCAAAAGCAGGTTTGGGATATTTTGGCAGTGTTTTTTTTTTTTCCTTCTCTATCAAGGATTTTTCATCCATTGGTTCTCAATGTTTTCCTCTCAGACCCAGACTTAATCTCTGGCCTGGTTGCTGATGTGACATTTTGGCTGGTTTTAGTGTTTTGTTTGTTCGGGTTTTTTGGGGTTTTTTTTGCCTCTTTGTAATGTTTCTGTGTTTGCCTACTGGTTCCTCTCATTGAATTTTAAAATGTATTTTCTGTGACTTTTTTTCCTTAAATACTGTTAATGTATTGTTAAAACCTGTTACTTATTTTAAATAAATGGCAAACAATGTACTAATACATAATCTATTTTGTCTTTATTTTTTCCATTGAGTAAAAAGTCTTTTTGGAATGTCTGTATACATTATGCTACATATAGGGATGTTAATAGATATCAGACAATAGAGTAAATAAAAAACAGTATTTATATTCTAACTTTATGCTGCCAGTACTTTGTGAAATTACAGCACAGCCTTAAAATTAAAAACTGTAAAATTACGGTAAAGGGCTGGAACCACAGCTGCCAGTACTTTACTGTAAAATTACAGCATTGTTGAAACCGTAAAATTACGGTAAAGGGCTGGAACCACAGCTGCCAGTACTTTACTGTAAAATTACAGCATTGTTGAAACCGTAAAATTACGGTAAAGGGCTGGAACCACAGCTGCCAGTACTTTACTGTAAAATTACAGCATTGTTGAAACTGTAAAATTACGGTAAAGGGCTGGAACCACAGCTGCCAGTTCTTTACTGTAAATATACGGGTGAATTTTTTACAGTGTAGCTACGCCCCCACCTTGCTTATTTCTTCTGTTCTGACTTATAAACTCATAACCTTCAGTTGCGTCACTTCATTGCTATTTATTTATTCATTGCTATCCACCTTATTCCTACGCCCCATGACGCTTTGCGCGAATTATGGGTGTAACTTTCGTTAAGCTGTAAACAATCAGTGAAAGGCTCGCTCTATGAACGCAATACGTTAAAAAAAGTGTCACAATGAGTCACGACTCACCCTTCAACCATCGAACATTAAAATGAAATTTAAAAGTTTAAAATAATCAACAAGGTCAACAGACCAAAAATTTAAATAGTGACACTATAAGTGATTTCCGTCATTTTGACAGGTTATAAATTGCATTTACCTGTGAAAACAAACCTAGAAAGAAACGTGAGGATTTAAGGAGAATAACGAGAGTTCTCTTACGAGAGGTTCTCTCGTATTGCGTAAGCTAGCTTACGCTACAGGAAAGATTAATCTTTTCTGAGAATTTGAAGCCAAAAAATTATCCTATAATTTTGTATCCATTGTCAACGCAGTTCAGCTGCAGCAGACCATGAGCGGGCTAGCTAGCAGCTCATTGGTTCGCTCACAGAGAACTGCTTAAGCCTATGAGGAGACGCGAATGAACTCTCGGCCAATGAGAGTCTGACCTGCTCTCATTGCGTCAGAGCCCGCCGAAACGGGCGTGGTCAGAGAGTATAAATTAGCGTCCCCAGGCTGTAAACTCTGATTTTCATCTCTTTAGCGAGGCTACACGCATCTGCTGATCCTGAGAGAAGCCGCCGTCGTTGAAAAGGCAACTTTAGCGAGCATCTGGGAGACTGAAGAAGCCGGCCGTCTTCGCCACCTTCAGCCGTCCTGCGAGCTAGCGCCATCCGACGGATTTGTATCCTTTTTACAAAAAGCTTCCTATACTTATTTGTATCTAAAAGAGCCGAGCGTCTTTTTAAAGATGTCTCGTAAATCCTCCTGCGGTTCTTGCTGCGCTCCCCTCGAGACTGGAGACCGCCACGTCATCTGCGCTCTCTGCCTCGGATTGGAGCACGCCGAGCTCGCCCTCGCGGATGGCGGCTGCGATCTCTGCAAGGACATGCCGTTTTCGACCCTGCGGGCTCGACTTCAGGCCATGAAAGTTGCTTCCGCGCCGCCTCTGACTTCGCCGCGGAAGAAGAAACGCCGCTCTCAGAGGCCGCCGGAACCCCAGCTAGAAGCGTTCATCCCGCCGGAGCCTGTCGCCTCCCGCTCTCCTTCTCCGCCACTTCCGGACATACAGTTGCCGCCGAGTGGCCGCTCTGTCGCCTCCGATGACGCCGCGGACATTAAGGAAACCTGTTCGCTTCTCGCTTCAGACAGTGAGGAATGGTCCGGTTCTCACGCCTCCTCGGCCCGAGAATCCTCTGGGACCCGCGCTGGAATCGAGGAGGAATTAGTGCGCCTCCTCTCACAGGCCGTCGAACGCCTCGGGCTCGATTGGTCTCCTCCCCCCGAGCAGACCATCAACCATATGGATGGCAGCTACTTCCGCCAGCGCTCGACTCCCGTCACTAAACGGGCCGCGCCCTTCCTGCCTGAACTGCACGCGGAACTCACGATGTCCTGGAATGCCCCGCTCTCTGCTAGGACTCGCTCTGACTCTTCCGCCCCGCTTCGCGTTGTGGACGGAGCCTCAGAAAAGGGCTATCTCTCCATTCCCCCTGTAGAGGACCTGGTCGCCGCACATTTATGCCCGCCTTCCACGAGATGGCGCTCATCTCCTGTGCTTCCCTCTAAAGCCTGCAGAGCGACTTAAAGCTTTCACGCCCGCGCTTACTCAGCCGCCGGCCAAGCAGCCTCTGCACTTCACTCCATGTCTGTCCTTCAGATACTACAGGGTGATTTACTTCGTGAATGGGACAAAAAAAAAAAAAAAAAATCCCCCCACAGTCGCGGATTTGAGGAGCGCCACGGACATTGCCCTTCGCGCTACAAAATCTGCTGCTCAAGCCCTGGGGAAATGCATGGCTGCCATTTTTGTGTCTGAAAGACATTTGTGGCTCACACTCGCCGACATGGGAGATTCTGAGCGCGCCGCCTTTCTCAACGCCCCGCTCTCTCCATCCGGCCTCTTCGGATCTGCTGTCACGGGTATCGTTGACCGTTTCTCCGAAGTGCAGAAAGCCTCCCAGGCCATGAATCTTTTTCTGCCTCGTCGCGCTAGCTCCTCTGCAGGCCGCTCACGTGACCAGCCTCCTGCACGAGCCCCACTCCAGCGCCCAGCTCAGCACAGTCAGACTTCTCAGCGACGCCAGGGCGGCCGCCCTCGTTCTCGCTCTGACAGCCGCCACAGACCGCCGCCTCCTCGGGGGCCTCGGCCTAGGATCACGCTGAAACCTGATCACTCGAAGTCTGCCTAGCACAGCTGAGGAAAAGAAGGCGCTCTCCCGCCGCGGCCGGACCGCCGCCAAAGTTTCGCCCTCTGTTAGTCCCCGCTCACGCGGCTACTACAGCAGTGTACCCCGCCATTACCAAGCCGGTCCCCTTTCCCGCTTGCATGAGCACAAACGCCGTTTTCACGCCGACCCAGAGATATCTCAAAAAGAGCATAAAAGCCTCCTGTGTAGAAAATGTGCCCACAACACTGTGTTCACTCATACACAAATGCATTTCAGTTCCCGTGTTTCTCACAGAGCCCACTCTCATAAAGCGGTTCCAACCCGCTCGAGTTTCAGAGTACATAAGCGCGCACACGGCCTCTGCTCACTCTGTTACACGGCCCTTAAACTCCTCTCTGAGTGTAAGTCCCGCTGTCATAAACACTTTGAGCGCGCTCGCGCAGCCCGCTATGTGCAGCAACGGGGACCATGTAGCCATTCACCCCTTAGCGTTACGCTTCAGAGCGTGGGAAGCTATTCCGGGAATTTCCCAGTGGGTGCCAAACACAATAAGGTTAGGCTATCGCTTACAGTTTCACCGCCGCCCTCCACGTTTTCGAGCACGGCTAAAAACTATTGTGAACCCAGAAGCAGTGACACTGCTCCGTTCAGAGATAGCAAAACTATTGTGCAAAAGGGGCTATAGAGAGAGTTCCTCTGTCTATGAGCGAGTCTGGGTTTTACGGCCGTTATTTTCTGGTTCCCAAGAAAGACGGCGGCCTCAGACCAATCTTATGCCTCGTTTCCACTGAGCGGTACGGTACGGTACAGTTCGGTTCGGTACGCAATTATTTGCGTTTCCCCTTTCAAAAGTTGTGAATGGTACCAAAAAGCCGAACCGTACCGTACCACTTTTTGGGTACCCTTCCGTTGGGGTACCTAGCACAGTGGTACGGTACTAAAAGGTGGAGCTAGACTCACTGCAGAACGTTGATTGGTTGACAGAGTATCGTCACTTGCGCGTGCTACAAGGGCATTAAAAGCATACAGTTAAAATATAATACTACTATTATTGTGTCACGAAATGTAGTTTTAAGAGTTTTTCAGGCGAGAAAGTAGTTTTTTAAAGCTCAAATCTGTGGTTTATTTATAGATTTATGATCATTTGAAGATCCATTCCAAGCAATCACCGGGTGCTCGGCGCTCAAGTACCCCGCCTGGAGCAGCCTTTCCCCGGCTAGCCGTTCTGATGTTTGCCGCTGACTCTGACGTCTCTGTAGTGGTTAAACATGATATATAATTCGTCTTGTACAGACCTAACAGGCGATCTTTGGTCTCGTGAATCTATAATTCGTTCCCTGGCCAATAGTTTTGGCAGAAGGCTAAGTGAAGTTTCATATATTTGAGCGCTGAATTTGTATATTTGACTGAATTGTTTGCTTTGTTATTAAAGCTTTACTGTATATATTTTTGTACCTTTTACTTATACTTTTATAATGGCTATTATTGATAAAACTGAAATTCAACAAAAATAGATAGTTTTGTCATTTATTTTATTTTATTACAAGATCATCTGTAATGTTGTTTATTGCAACATTTGTACCAATGCAATATGCAATACATTGCCTGGAATATGTTTAATATTTTTAAATTTAAACGAAAAGAGGCAGGATTGTGTTTTATATTTAGTTTTGTTATAAATATAACGTTACATGTAGTGAATATAATCAATATGGCTATGCGTTGCCTGAACCACATTTGTGTGCTTATAATGTTTAAAATGTATTTAAATTAAATCGTAAAGAAGCAGAGTGGTGTTTTATAACATATTTCGTTTTATTGTTGCCTAAAATGTACATAATCGGAGTAGCAGAGCGAGCTGAGTGGCGCATTCAAGAACGCGCTGTTCCATTAGCAGAATTACCGGACTCGCGTCCTCTGGATCATTCTCCTGAGTCGGACTTTGCGTGGCTACTTGGTATTGAGAAACGCCTAATGCCAGCGCTTGTTTCTTGTGACAAACATCCCGAGAAGCAAGAACAAGATCTGCTGTCTGTCATCCATTGTTGTTTACTATGTCGCTTTTGTTCGCGCGAAAATGACGTCGATCGCTTCTCTCCGGCAAACACCACGCCTATCAAGTGACGTTATCACTACTTTCCGGCATACACCACGCCTATCAAGTAGGGTACTGTTGGCAGTGGAAACGCGAGCCCCGATCATGGTTTAGCGACCCGACCCGAACCGTACCGTACTGAACCGTACCGTACCACTCAGTGGAAACGAGGCATTAGACCTCAGATTTCTGAACAAAGTTCTCATGAAGAGACCGTTCAAAATGCTCACTATCAGAAAACTCCTCGGGCATGTGCACCAAGGGGACTGGTTCATTTCACTAGATCTGAAAGATGCTTACTTTCAGATTCAGATAAATCCCCTTCACAGGCCATTCTTACGTTTCGCCTTCGAAGGCCAGGTTTATCAATACACCGTCCTTCCGGTCAGCCTATCCCTAGCACCCCGTACATTCACGAAGTGCTTGGATGCGGCGCTCGCTCCCCTGCGGAGTCAGGGGCTGCGAATACTGAACTTTTTGGACGACTGGCTGATTTTGGCACAATCACAGAGAGAGCTACTGTCTCATCGTACAGTTCTCCTCGACCATCTGAAAGCTTTGGGCCTCTCTGTCAACTGGACAAAGAGCGCACTACAACCCAGTCAGACTATCTCCTTCTTGGGTATAGAGCTAGACTCGGTCACGATGACGGCTCGTCTGTCAACACAGCGCGCTCCGTGTTCAGCGTCTCGCCGCATCTTTTCAGATGAACAGACTCACACCTCTGAAAACTTTTCAGAAGGCGTTGGGTTACATGGCCTCAGCCTCCGCGGTGCTCCAGCTGGGGTTACTGCGCATGCGCCCGCTTCAGCTCTGGTTGAAGAGCCGTGTGTCTCACCGTGCGTGGACCACGGGCCGCCAGCTGATAAAAGTCACGCAGACCTGTATCACAGCTCTGCAGCCATGGACTGAGGCAGAATGGTTTCAGCGGGGCGTTTCCATGGGGACCTTTTCTCGCCGAAAAGTCATCTCGACAGACACATCCAACACGGGTTGGGGTGCGGTCTGCGAGGGCTCACCGGCCTTCAGCCCCTGGTCAGCTCAGGAGAGCCTCCTCCTCACAAACTGTTTGGAGATGCTGGCGGTCGAGAACGCGCTCACGCGCTTTCTTCCGCGCATTCACGGTCACCACGTGCTGATCCGTTCGGACAATATAGCCGTGGTCTCCTATCTAAACCGTCAGGGCGGAGTCAGATCCAGGAATCTCCTCCGGCTGACAGAACGCATCTTAGTTTGGTCTCAGTGTCACCTGCTCTCGCTCAGAGCGACGCACGTGCCGGGTCATCTGAACGACGGTCCAGACAGTCTGTCCAGGAACCCCATTCCCCCCGGGGAATGGTCCCTGCACACTCTTACAGTCCAAAAGCTGTGGCGAATATTCGGCAGAGCAGAGGGGGACCTCTTCGCCTCAGAAGAGAACACCCACTGCCCAATATTTTTCTCAAAGAGCGAGGACGCGCTAGCCCAGACCTGGCCCAGCCGCCCGCTTTATGCATTCCCTCCGGTTTCTCTGCTACCACAGGTGCTTCAGAGAATCAGGGAAACACGCCACTCGGTGCTCCACATAGCCCCGCGTTGGGAGGGTCAGACTTGGTTTCCGGAGCTCACTCAGCTGTCACAGACAGCCCCGTGGCCCATTCCAATCAGAGCAGATCTCCTCTCTCAAGCTCGCGGCACTATCTGGCATCCCCACCCAGAGCGCTGGGCGCTACATGCGTGGGTGATCAACAACTACCTGTTGCTTTGCCAGAGGGAGTGTTAAACACGATCATACAGGCTAGAGCGGCTTCTACTAGAAGGCTCTATGCGTCTAAATGGTCTGTGTTCTCTAAATGGTGCACCGACAGAAACTTGGACCCACGGTTATGCGAGGCTCCTTCCTTGCTAGTTTTTCTCCAAGAGATGTTGGACATGGGCAGGTCCCCGTCCACTCTCAAGGTGTATGTGGCAGCCGTCGCAGCGTTCGTTGAACCCCGGCGCGGCCAGTCACTGGGCAAAGATGGCTTGGTCATCCGCTTCCTCAGTGGAGCTAGAAGGATGAACCCCCCACGCCCCCCTTCGGTGCCGATTTGGGACCTTTCCATAGTTCTCGAAGCTATGAAAGCCCCTCCATTAGAACCGCTAAACACCGTGGACCTCAAATACCTTTCGCTCAAAACAGTTTTTCTGCTTGCGCTCGCGTCAGTAAAACGTGTGGGAGACCTTCACGCGCTGTCCATTAGCGCTTCCTGTCTCGAGTTTGGGCCCAATGACTCCTTAGTCGTTCTCAAACCTAGACATGGTTATGTCCCAAAAGCGATTGGTACCCCGTTCAGGGCACGAGTTATTTCCCTATCGGCTCTGCCTGCATCCGATAGCGAATCTGACTCTAATCTCCTGTCAGGAGATCTCAGGTCAGGGCCCTGAGATTATACATTACTCGCACTGCTCCGGTCAGACGATCCGAGCAGCTTTTTGTTTCGTTCGGTGGGCGCACCAAGGGGTTGGCCGCCTCGAAACAGACTCTATCCAGATGGATAGTTGATGCCATTGCAGCCGCATACGCATCAAAAGACCTGCCATGCCCTCTGGGCATCAGGGCTCATTCCACCAGAGGCATGGCCTCATCGTGGGCATGGTCCAGCGGAATTTCCATTCATGACATTTGTGTGGCAGCGAGATGGGCTTCCCCCTCCACCTTTGTCAGATTTTACAATCTGGAAGTTCCCGCCTTGCAGGCTAAACTACTAGCAGTCTAGTATGTTACAGCTCTTCTGGTTGAGCTGCACTATAGGGAGTCATTCACACAGACCGGTTTCGCTATGTCCCTCTCTATCATGTGCTTATGTGCTACACAATCTCCGGCCCGCTCTGCTGGCCCTTGTCACAGGTACATATAATTATTCCCACTCGTAAGGGTTCCCCGGGGTCTCCCCTGGGACTCATAGTGGATGCTTAGCACGCACGGCGTTGACCAGGTGTTCCCGTAGCGTAAGCTAGCTTACGCAATACGAGAGAACCTCTCGTAAGAGAACAAATCGAGGTTACGTTAGGTAACCGATTCGATTCTTCGTGCATTCCAGTGAATTATTATCGTAAATTAAATTCGGGAGAACAGACCACAAATGTGCCGTATATGTTGTACTTTTTTCATACTTTTACAGCGGATTGCAAAGGAAAAAATAAAAATCAACATGAGGAAAAGAAAGCAGCGACTGAAAAGAGCTCTTGCCGGCAAGAGATCTTTTCAGTCGCTGCTTTCTTGTTATAACATGTCACGTTAAAATACCAAGTATAACGTTATTCTCATGATGTCTGAAAAAAAATCATGATGAAGGAAAATTGACAGCTCATCCAGTCAAACTGACGGATCAGCTTTATTTGTAGGGCAACCTTATGATTTAAAATGATTCGTTTCAGCCTTTTTGAATGGAAGTTCCCCAAACCGGAAGTGCCGCCCATAATTCAAAACGCAGTAAGGTTGTCAGGAATAAGGTGGATACGCTGATTTCACGCAGCCGTTATTTTGAAATCGAAAGCGAGGCTCCGGTGGGAAGTAAACCGGAAGTGCCGCCTTTAATCACAGGAGAGTCGCAAATGCGTTGGCGTAGTGTTGTGTTTAATGTAGAAATTAGTTATTCTAAAAATGTACATACATTTCATTTATACGTTTAGACTATATACAGTGAAAATCATTTATAAATATATATATTTTTAATATAATTTAGAAAGTAAAAAAAGAAGCAGGAACAAACTATATACATATCCTATATTGGATATTAACATCCAATAGTGTAAATCGCAGCAGCAGCTTCAGGTTGGTAGTCCAAGGCATTGTTGTTGATCTTTACTTCCGGGGTCGTTCCCACCGGAGCCTCGCTTTCGATTTCAAAATGGCGGCTGCGTGAAATCAGCGTATTGCAGATTCTCCTCTTTGCTTGTTTTTGGATCCAGAGATGTATAACAGTGTATTGGCAGAAAAGAATATCTTCAATGGAAGCAAAGCGCAAAAGTGTCAAATGACAGATGTACGTTATTTCTTACATTTCTGAGAATGTTCCCTTTTAGCTGGGTAAACTCATGCACTGTGAGCATTGCGTCGAATGAATTCATGCATTTCGCAAGAAGATGGTGAATGCCGACAGCACTCAAGGTCTGCGTTTTTTACCCTTCCCTCGCTAACTTCCCTCCGTCTCATTCACTCGGATGTATGTCATTGCTTACGTTGCATGAGTGCCCACTACTGGCAGAACCCTTGCAATGTGTTTAAATGGAACGCATTAGCTCTTGCTAGCTACAAGAAGTATTATGTTGTTAAATGTCAAATGAACTCCAATATCATATACTAGCGTTGTGTGGGGTAGGGATAAATTAAGTGCGAACTGCTGTGACGTCACAATCATGGGGAATTGTGGTCAATGAACCTGCCTGAAGTGTACATGTTGAGTAGACTCGCTCCCTCTGTCAAAATCGAGGGTCCCGCAGGTCTGTCCAAATAAACTTCCCTCATCCACTTGAGGAAGTTGAAAGCACTTTAAAATGGCGGGTGGGATTCCCCTGAGGGGAAGTGCTTAGGGAACTTTGGAAGGGTATGTGTCACGAGGTGACGAAATTTCATCTTTTGTCTCCGTGCAAGGCGGAACTAATGTTCGCCGCGATTGCCTCCCGCCGGACTCATAACAATGGAACACCGGGTTAGTTCCGGGTTAGCGGAAAAATCCCGCGAATGGGGTAATTAATCGGGATCGCCGACAGCTGCGCGGAAAAGGAGTGAAGCTCCGCGATTGGGACACGTTGCCCTTAGGGGAGGATAAGAGGAGAGAGTACAGACTGGAAAGTGGTGTTGTTTTGGGGACTGTGATCTCGGAGGAAGCGTGAGCATTGGAGAAGAAGAAATGGGGCCGGCAAACGGGCGCGGCACTGTGAGTTTGGGAGAAAGAGCACGCCGACTCAACGGGAAGGAGGGAATCGTTGGACATTGAGATCGTTTACGAGAGACTGTGAGTAGTCCAATCAATCTCCATCTTCCTCTCTCGTGTCTACGGGACTCCTTGATGTGAATGCCAGGTCAGAAAATGGGTGACGGCCCTCTATATGTGTATTTCCCACGGAGTGCTGAGATGAAGTGATGTGATGCACTGTTTTGATGTGTGAAGTGTGAACTTAAATCCGCTGGATGTCCATTACTTACCTGAGTTTTCTATCACGTTCTGAAGATATAAGAAGAGGCTAACACTGTTGTACTCCACAGACAATTGAGTGTATTATCTGACAGTGCCTATTGTGAAGAGGAACACGTGGGTGAATGCTCGACTGACTGCTTTGCAGTGAAGTCCCCCAGCCGTGAGTTCTCTGTCTGTCGTCTGTGGAAAGAAGAGGATTACGTGCCTGTATATTCACCTGTCTGTTCGCAGCGAAACCCTCCCGCTGCAAGCTCTGCGTCTGCCGGCCCCACGAGAGGAATATGTGCCTGTATACTCACCCGTCTGCTTTGCAGAGAAGCTCTCCAGCCGTAAGTCCCCTGTCTGTCACCTGTGAAGAAGAGGATTACGTGCCCGTATGCTCACCCGTCTGCTTTGCAGAGAAGCTCTCCAGCCGTAAGTCCCCTGTCTGTCACCTGTGAAGAAGAGGATTACGTGCCCGTATGCTCACCTGTCTGCTTTGCAGAGAAGCTCTCCAGCCGTAAGTCCCCTGTCTGTCACCTGTGAAGAAGAGGATTACGTGCCCGTATGCTCACCTGTCTGCTTTGCAGAGAAGCTCTCCAGCCGTAAGTCCTCTGTCTGTCGCCTGTGAAGAAGAGTACGTGCCCGTATGCTCACCTGTCTGCTTTGCAGAGAAGCTCTCCAGCCGTAAGTCCCCTGTCTGTCACCTGTGAAGAAGAGGATTACGTGCCCGTATGCTCACCTGTCTGCTTTGCAGAGAAGCTCTCCAGCCGTAAGTACTCTGTCTGTCGCCTGTGAAGAAGAGTACGTGCCC
Organism: Rhinichthys klamathensis goyatoka; assembly: GCF_029890125.1. NCBI lineage: Eukaryota > Metazoa > Chordata > Actinopteri > Cypriniformes > Leuciscidae > Rhinichthys > Rhinichthys klamathensis. Next base: position 2,522,615 of record NW_026606897.1, read on the forward strand.
GTATGCTCACCTGTCTGCTTTGCAGAGAAGCTCTCCAGCCGTAAGTCCCCTGTCTGTCACCTGTGAAGAAGAGGATTACGTGCCCGTATGCTCACCTGTCTGCTTTGCAGAGAAGCTCTCCAGCCGTAAGTCCTCTGTCTGTCGCCTGTGAAGAAGAGTACGTGCCCATATGCTCACCTGTCTGCTTTGCAGTGAAGCTCGCCAGCCTGAAGTTCTCCAGCCTGAGGCCTCCAGCCATAAGCTCTCCGTCTGTCACCGTGAAGAAGAGTACATACCTGAAACGCGCACCTGGATTGTCCTCGGATGGAACGACCCTGTGCAGAAGACTCAACCTTTAAATCTTTTATCCTATTTTATATTTCATAAATTATTATTCCTTTGAAGTCTTGTTGTCTGTCCTCCTTGCCTGGCCTCTGTCCGACTCCCCAAGTGTGGTACTGGTCCTGAGGGGTGGGTGCAGCCTGGTTGGCCCGCCCCGACCTGTGACATAACTTGGCGTAGTCGGCAGGATCCACCTTGGGTTGAGAGGAAGAGGCGGAGCAATGGCAGACGAAGATGCACCGGTGGGTCGCCCACATGTCGTGCCCATCTTTATGGGAGCCCCATGGGCCCAAAAGTGTGGAGGACCAGGTTCAGAACTCAGCTTGTTGGCATGGAAAACTCAAGTGGAGTACTTGGCGGGCCTCCAAGGGTTAAACGCCGGCCCAGGACGGGTATTGCATCGGAACCTGATCCGCCCGTGCCCCGACTACCCAAGGTCTGCAGATATTATTATCCCCTCCGAAGAGAGAACCCTCCAAACTCCGATGATAGGGTGGGCATTGGTCCCAAGGGGACCGGCCATCGAACCTGAGCCAGCAAATTTCCCCTCACCCCCAAGACGATCCCAGCGGGACAACCGAGGCCAGCCTCCGGCGCGGTACGGAGACTGGGCGGAGTCGCCACGTTCTAGGGACTAGAACGGATTGGTGGGGGGGTATGTCACGAGGTGACGAAATTTCATCTTTTGTCTCCGTGCAAGGCGGAACTAATGTTCGCCGCGATTGCCTCCCGCCGGACTCATAACAATGGAACACCGGGTTAGTTCCGGGTTAGCGGAAAAATCCCGCGAATGGGGTAATTAATCGGGATCGTCCGACAGCTGTGCGGAAAAGGAGTGAAGCTCCGCGATTGGGACACGTTGCCCTTAGGGGAGGATAAGAGGAGAGAGTACAGACTGGAAAGTGGTGTTGTTTTGGGGACTGTGATCTCGGAGGAAGCGTGAGCATTGGAGAAGAAGAAATGGGGCCGGCAAACGGGCGCGGCACTGTGAGTTTGGGAGAAAGAGCACGCCGACTCAACGGGAAGGAGGGAATCGTTGGACATTGAGATCGTTAACGAGAGACTGTGAGTAGTCCAATCAATCTCCATCTTCCTCTCTCGTGTCTACGGGACTCCTTGATGTGAATGCCAGGTCAGAAAATGGGTGACGGCCCTCTATATGTGTATTTCCCACGGAGTGCTGAGATGAAGTGATGTGATGCACTGTTTTGATGTGTGAAGTGTGAACTTAAATCCGCTGGATGTCCATTACTTACCTGAGTTTTCTATCACATTCTGAAGATATAAGAAGAGGCTAACACTGTTGTACTCCACAGACAATTGAGTGTATTATCTGACAGTGCCTATTGTGAAGAGGAACACGTGGGTGAATGCTCGACTGACTGCTTTGCAGTGAAGTCCCCCAGCCGTGAGTTCTCTGTCTGTCGTCTGTGGAAAGAAGAGGATTACGTGCCTGTATATTCACCTGTCTGTTCGCAGCGAAACCCTCCCGCTGCAAGCTCTGCGTCTGCCGGCCCCACGAGAGGAATATGTGCCTGTATACTCACCCGTCTGCTTTGCAGAGAAGCTCTCCAGCCGTAAGTCCCCTGTCTGTCACCTGTGAAGAAGAGGATTACGTGCCCGTATGCTCACCCGTCTGCTTTGCAGAGAAGCTCTCCAGCCGTAAGTCCCCTGTCTGTCACCTGTGAAGAAGAGGATTACGTGCCCGTATGCTCACCTGTCTGCTTTGCAGAGAAGCTCTCCAGCCGTAAGTCCCCTGTCTGTCACCTGTGAAGAAGAGGATTACGTGCCCGTATGCTCACCTGTCTGTGTCACAAGGTGACAAGTCTAGCGGAACTAATTTCCGCTATGAGTGTGTTTCCCCCCGGGACGATTTCGCCGGCACACCGGGCTGGTTCACTTGTTGTCAGTTGCCATGACAGCGGCAGCTGATGAGGCAAGTGGTAACAGGTGCTGACGATTGAACTGAGGATCAGCGATAGGGCTTCGGGGCTGGAGGAAACATTTAAAAGGAAAATGAAGAAGGAATTGGGTGTGGTACTCCCCCGGGAGAATTAGTTCCTTTGGCTGTGGCTGAATTCGCTGGGATCTTTGGAGAGGGCTGTGAGGATTTGGCTGGCTGAAGGGTGCAACGGTGATTTGTGTGGATACACGCTGGAAACGTGAACTGGATGGAAAGTTGGAGAAGTGGGGAGATACAGTCAAGACTGGAGAACGCCATCATTCCTGAGAGGAAGTTAAGTAATAAAACATCGAATCTGTGTGAATGCATGTCCTGCACTGAGTTGAAAGAATTGTGAAGTGTATTGATCACGAGTGTAACTGTCACATAGGAGTGTGAACTGAGTCACCATTGAAATCCTGATATCTTCATCTTCTGAGTTGAATAAGGAATTGTGAAGTGCATTGATCACGAGTGTAACTGCCACTTAAGAGTGTGAACTGAGTCATCATTGAAATCCTGGTATCTTCGTCTGAGAGAGAGAGTATTGAAGACGCTGTTCTCCATGCTGTGAGAAGTCATCTGCATCTCTTTATCGTCTGAGTGCTGATTCAACATAACAGTGGAAGGATTGACTATTGGGTGAGTGCTGGCCTTATTGCACTGAGAGTGAGAGTGGATATGCAGTGCCTGAATTGAAGTGTCACACAGTATTGGACTTGACGTGAGGTTGCAGTGTGTGGGTGGATATGTATATTTAACTGCCAGTATTCCCCAGTGCATAATTTCGCCCAGTGTTTGCTGAACAAAGCCTCAGTGCCAGATGTGCATGTCCCGCTCGGGCTATAAGTTCTCGTTTTTGATACCGAAGAGAAGTGTGTTTGCCCTGTATAAATTGCTCTGCCGGTTTAACTAGATGAATTGTCGGCTGCTGTTTTCTTGGGCGCTGCCCGTCTGAAGGAAGGACCCACCCTTGTCCCAGCGCTGTCCGCTTGGGGCCACACAGTCCAGCCGTAAGCCCGATTCTCCATTCTGCAGAGGAGTGTGCCTGCACCTGTATAAATTGCTCCGTCCGTTTAACTAGATGATTCGTCTGCTGCTGTCTTCTTGGGCGCTGCCCGTCTGAAGGAAGGATCCACCCTTGTCCCAGCGCTGTCCGCTTGGAGCCACACAGTCCAGCCGTAAGCCCGGTTCTCCATTCTGCAGAGGAGTGTGCCTGCACCTGTATAAATTGCTCTGTCCGTTTAACTAGATGATTCGTCTGCTGCTGTCTTCTTGGGCGCTGCCCGTCTGAAGGAAGGATCCACCTTTGTCCCAGCGCTGTCCGCTTGGAGCCACACAGTCCAGCCGTAAGCCCGATTCTGCAGAGTGTGCCTGCACCTGTATAAATTGCTCTGTCCGTTTAACTAGACGAATTGTCGGCTGCTGTCTTCTTGGGCGCTGTCCGTCTGAAGGAAGGATCCACCCTTGTCCCAGCGCTGTCCGCTTGGAGCCACACAGTCCAGCCGTAAGCCCGATTCTGCAGCGGAGTGTGCCTGCACCTGTATAATTTGCTCTGTCTGTTCAACTGGATGATTCTTCTGTGCTGAGCATATTCGGAACGACCAACGGTCTAGGAACATACCGACCTATCTACCCACCTGTCTTCCAGTGAGGCCCCTCCGCCTGCTCGCCTTCTTGAGAGGTATACGTACCTGCTACTCACCTGTCCGGTGGAAGAGTCTCCTAGTCCTCAGTCCCGGTCCTGCCCTGCCCGGGTATCTGTCCGTCTGCATCGTGGCTAAGAAGTTCTACTTACCCCGACACTTACCTGCTGCTGGAACGGCAGACGAATCCCTCGCTTCCCAGGGTCCAAAGCGGTTTCCCCCTTCCTGGACAGAGACACAAACTCACGTCAAGACTTTTAATTTCCTTTTTATTATTCAATAAAGATTGTTCATTTTTAATTCTACTTGTCTGTCTGGTCTCTGGTACGCTCCTCAGAGTGGTCCTGGGTTTGAGGGGTGGGTGCAGTCTGGCTTGGCCCCCCCGACCTGTGACAGATTTGTCTGCTTTGCAGAGAAGCTCTCCAGCCGTAAGTCCTCTGTCTGTCGCCTGTGAAGAAGAGTACGTGCCCGTATGCTCACCTGTCTGCTTTGCAGAGAAGCTCTCCAGCCGTAAGTCCCCTGTCTGTCACCTGTGAAGAAGAGGATTACGTGCCCGTATGCTCACCTGTCTGCTTTGCAGAGAAGCTCTCCAGCCGTAAGTCCTCTGTCTGTCGCCTGTGAAGAAGAGTGCGTGCCCGTATGCTCACCTGTCTGCTTTGCAGAGAAGCTCTCCAGCCGTAAGTCCCCTGTCTGTCACCTGTGAAGAAGAGGATTACGTGCCCGGATGGTCACCTCTCTGCTTTGCAGAGAAGCTCTCCAGCCGTAAGTCCTCTGTCTGTCGCCTGTGAAGAAGAGTACGTGCCCATATGCTCACCTGTCTGCTTTGCAGTGAAGCTCGCCAGCCTGAAGTTCTCCAGCCTGAGGCCTCCAGCCATAAGCTCTCCGTCTGTCACCGTGAAGAAGAGTACATATCTGAAACGCGCACCTGGATTGTCCTCGGATGGAACGACCCTGTGCAGAAGACTCAACCTTTAAATCTTTTATCCTATTTTATATTTCATAAATTATTATTCCTTTGAAGTCTTGTTGTCTGTCCTCCTTGCCTGGCCTCTGTCCGACTCCCCAAGTGTGGTACTGGTCCTGAGGGGTGGGTGCAGCCCGGTTGGCCCGCCCCGACCTGTGACATATGTCTTAAAATGGAGTTAAACGCAGCCCTGCACACAGTGTTTGAATTTGCTCACTCACTTTTATTCACTCATTCAGTGGATTAGATTTGTGGAGTAATATAGGGAAATACTGATTTTGGATACAGCCCACTAATCAGGCTGATTAAATAGGGAAAAAGGCAGCTGCCATATTGTATGATGATGGATTATACTAATGCAGGTTTAGTGGTGTCACGTTTCGGGTGCTGGTGTAGGACGGAGGAAGAGGGCCTCATAGGCAGGAAACAGAGAGGACCCAGCTGTCACCCGAGGCCCCAGTGAAAATCCCTGACCTACAGGAGGGAATGGTAAGCATGCAAGGTGCAAGAGAATAGCATGGAAAGAACAACAAACGCATATGAAATAGAAATAAATGGACAGATATTATCCAGGAACAAAGGAACAATTTACAAGAACTCTTAAATCTTAGATGAGTTTTCATCAATATAAAAATCTAATTCTAAAATCGTAAACTAAATTGTATGTACAGATGATGGCTATAAACGTTATAGAGCGCAGTGATGACATATTTTTGTAGGCCAGTTCTGGAAGCATCACCCTGGTTCCCTCAACAAAAACACAATAGGATTTTTCCACTGGCTTTTGAATTATTGCAGAAAATAAGCTCTGCTGTGACCAACACAAGTTTAGGATTTTTACATATTTTTAGCTGTCAAGCCACTGGCCCAAGAAGTGAAAGTATGCTTTTTCCCCGGTTAAAATAATGCAGCTAGTGCTGCAGAACATCACAGAGGAGAGGTACACTCTTGCTGATAGGCTAGTGCCGAAATCGCCCAACCAATCGTGGTTTCCAGAGCTGGTGGAACTGTCGATAACTCCTCCGTAGCCGATACATGGACCTGCATGTACTGTATGGCGGGTCAGTGCGGAGTGAGCCCGCTGGCTGAATCGCAACGATTGCTAAACACGATAGCGGAGGCAAGAGCCCCTTCAACAAGATGACCGTAATTCTGGCTTTCTTACAGGAGCGGCTGGATGCTGGCAGCTCGCCCTCTACGCTGAAGGTTTATGTGTCCACTATTGTTGCTTCTCATAACACTTTAGATGGTCGCTCAGTAGGTAAAAACTCCCTAATAAGGAGTTTCTTTGGGTGTGAGGCGATTGAATCCTCCTGAATTTGTCTGAGTCGCACATTTCTGCGAGCGTGAGCCACAAATGCCGCTGCAGCACTACCAGGCTGGCCATGCTGTGCCCGACTCCTTGGGTGACCTGTTTCGCTGCACACAGGATGAGATCCGCTGCCGTGCGCACGCAGTTTGCTAGATGACTCCCGGCCTTCCTCGTCCGGGATTTTAGGAGTCTAGTCTGAAACACCTGGAGGACCGCCATTGGCGGATGCTGGATGTCCAGCCAAAACTTATGCCTTCTCTGCAATGTGGGCTGTAGCCCTACATGACTTAGAAGGCAGCGAAGTTGACTTCCATCAGTGGGACGGACACGGGTGAGCCACGATGGCCTCTTCAACAGGAGGCAACTGGGCATAACCACGTTTGTCTGCCCCCTCCACCACAGAGAGAAGGTGGGTTCCTTGGGAATGGGCTTGAGCTGAATGAGGGGAGCACCATGACCGCATGAGCTAATCGTGGAGCATAGGGAAGAGAGCTGGTCTCTGCGGGTCATCCAACTGATGGCCTGCATTGAGATAAGACCCGTCCATCCACTTCTTTACCGGCTGCTATGGGACTGCCCACTTTAGGCCCATATCGCTTTTCAGTTTTCACATCGTCCTCATTTCTTCAAGTGAAATTAAGTGAAGGAGAAAAATTCTGAGACAATTTGGCGCTCGCCACTACCTATATGGCGGCTGGGCCCGCCCACCGCACAAGCGCTCGAACACCATTGCCTATTGCAAGTGCAATGGCGTGATTAAATCAGGTTTCAGCAATTTTGGAGAAAGGAGTTTCCCCAAAGCGTAAGCTAAGCGTAAGCCCAAAGCGTAAAAATAGACAAATCATACATCAAATGAAAGCTCTCACTCTCAAGAATATCACTGTGCAGTTTATTTTACCGATCCAACACATTACAGTAACATTATCATCCAAAGATTCACGAAAACGGAATCGAGTTTTTTGAACAAGCAAACACACGAGTCATATTCCTGTTCGAATCACTTCCTCCATGTGAAGCTACTAGCCACAAAATTTATATCAGCTCGTTCTTCAGGTTGTTTTCTTCCAAATGAGACCATTTTCACATGTCTACGAGCATGCATGGCCAAATGACACTGTAATATGTCACCGATGTCCAGATCAAAACATGCGGTGCATGATAAGAGCAAATCCTATGATAAATCTTAGGTTTGATTGTCTTCGATAGCCGCGATTTTTGATGACGTCATCAAATATTGCGTCGTACGTCAGGAAAGCTGAGCTTCTCAGCTACCAATAGACACCTCGATCATGTTTCTAAGCCATTCAGAGGCTGAGATTTTGCCTTCTAAAGACGAGGAGGCGGGGCTTCATCTTCAAATTTCAGCTGGCGCCAGCGAACTACGCAGATGAGTAGGAGAAAAGTTTGGGATAGTTTGGTGATTTGGACAGTGTTTTTTCGAGTTATTGCGTGCTTTGGAGTGTTTTGTCTTTGAACAATGGCTTCAAGAAAAGTTTTTGTCGGTGTGGAGGCTGTTTTGGCGGAGCTAGATCGAGACAGCGACACTGAGACTTGTAGTAATGCAAGTTTCGACTCTGTCCGACAGGCTGCTTATGAAGCAGGAGAGGATCCAGACTTTGAGTAAGTACACATTCAAACTTATAAACGTTATATTTTTTTATTTCATGAACGAATGCATGCAACAATTGTTTAAAATATGCATGCATTAGAGATCGAGAAATGTTGCAAACCATGCGCGCTCTAATTCAAAACGCACGCGTTTGCATGGGTGGTTTTGCTAACGCATGTGCTCTTTTTCTTTCTTTTGTTTTTGTCGCGTAAATGTTTGTGCATGTATATTTGATATTCATTTTGCACCCAAAAACATATGCATACAATAATAAACGAGCATAACCATGGATATATTCATGCCATAGTTCAAATATGTTTGGGAGGCTTTGCTAAGCTGTTTGGTGCACACGTGCTAAGAAGTTTTTTCTTTGTTGCAAATTGTAGTTTTGCGCTTACTATTCCACGTGCTATTCATCAATTTCAATGATTGCATGCAATATTTCCAGGTGTTGCTCATCAGTTTCATTGATGCATGCAGGTTTCAGTTCAATTGATGAATAAATGCCTGGAAAATAAATCTGCATGTAACATTTTAGCACACATAGCCACTAAAACGAACATGCATGCACATATTTGTTCATCAATTAAATTGTGTATATGTGTCAAAACGCAAATGCACCAAAGCTGTATATATAATATATTATCTATACATGAAATGCATTTTACATGTTTCAGTCATATTCATATTTGATGTGGTGCATGCACGAGTTGTGCTCCTTTTATTTTTGTGCACATGTATTTGTGCATCCTATGTGGATATGCGAATTATTATTTTGAATCCGTTGTGTGCATATGTGAATTATTTTTGTGTGTGTAATACTAGCATGCATTTCTGAATACACTGTTTATTTATACATTTGTTTTGTTTTGCAGTCTGGACAGTGGTGATGAGTGGCAGCCAGATCTGCCATGCACTAGCAGCAAGGAGGTTGTCCCACCCCACACCTCCAAGACCCCCACACTATCTGTTGGTGATTCTGTGAGGCAGCCACGGAGAGGTGGAACTCCTAGCATGCAGACCAGAGGGAGGGCTCCATCTGTACGTGGGATGAAAAGGTCAGCAAGTGTGATGTCAGAGGATGGTGGCACAGAAAGGTGGAATGACTGCAGTCTGGAGGATGAGGTTCCAGCGCTACCAAATTTCCTTCCAAAGAGAAACCCAGGAGCGCAGCTTGTAATGGACAGGATCTATTCCCCGTTGCAGCTCTTCCAGCTCTTCTTCTCAAGCTCTGTGGTGGAAACCATTGTGAACAACACCAACAGCTTTGCACAAAAGAGGTCGGAGGCTGGAAAACGTTTCCTTTGGTTGCCTTTGGTTGCACATGAACTTTATTCGTACATGGCACTTGTCATCTACATGGGGCTCCTCGGTGCAAAGAACATCGTTGATTACTGGTCTGGTCAAGAAATTTACAGCTTACCCTTCCCAAAATCTGTCATGTCCAGGTCCAGATTTCAGGCCATTTCTTGGAACCTGCATCTTTGTGATCCTGAGGATGATCGAGAAAACTCCCGAAAAAAGGGGACTGAAGCCTACGACAGACTTTTCAAGATCAAGCCCCTGTACAACGACATCGTCTTGGCATGCAAAACCTATTTCCATCCAGACAGACAGCTAGCAGTGGACGAGAGGATGGTGGCTTCAAGGGCGCGAATCAGCATCAAGCAGTATATGAAAGCCAAACCAACCAAGTGGGGCTACAAACTCTACGTGCTGGCTGATTCTGCCTGTGGTTACACGTGGAACTTCTTCGTCTATGAAGGCAAGTCTTCCTCGGCCACTGGAAAAGGGCTCAGTTACGATTCTGTCATGCAGCTCCTGGATTTGTCACTTCTCGGCAAAGGCTACCAGTTATTCATGGACAATTTCTACACGAGCCCATGCCTTTTTTTGGACTTGCTCTCAAAGAAGACTCTAGCATGTGGCACCATACGCACCAACCGGCGTGGCTTCCCCAAGACTAAGGTAAATGACATCAGCCGCCGAGCCCAAAGGGGAACATTCCGATGGCTCCGAGATGGGAAGCTTCTGTTTGTGAAGTGGATGGACACACGAGAGGTGACAATGTGTTCCACAATGCACAAGGCATATGAAGGTGACGAAGTCCTCAGGCGTGTCAAGAATCCCGAGGGTGTATGGGAAAGGCACAGAGTCCCGATTCCAGCGGCAGTCAAAGACTACAACAAACACATGGGAGGTGTGGACCTGTCAGATGCCCTCATTGGGTACTACAATGTCCTGCACAAAACCACAAAATGGTACAAGACTTTTTTTTTTCATTTTGTTGACATTGCGGTGGTAAACGGTTTCATTCTTCACCAGCACCTCTGCAAATCTCAGAACAAAAGTCCTCTCACCCAGAAGGAATTTAGAGAGAGACTTGTGTCTGAGCTGGCCGGACAGTCCAGCACCCCAGATGCCCCAGAGGCGCCCGCTTCCTCATCGCGTGCCCCAGAGGCGCCCGCTTCCTCATCGCGTGCCCCAGAGGCGCCTGCTTCCTCATCGCGTGCCCCAGAGGCGCCTGCTTCCTCATCGCGTGCCCCAGAGGCGCCCGTTTCCTCATCGTGTGCCCCAGAGCCATCTACATCTGCCACAACAGCAGTTGAGCAATGTTTTCCAGAGTACTTTGGGTCAGATGCCGCAAGTGGGAGGAGAGCCTGTGCTTTGTGCAAACTTTCAGGGCTCAAAGTAAAGACTCCCATGTACTGTGTGAAGTGCAATGTAGCCTTGTGCTTGGTGCCATCAAGAAACTGTTTCAGAAAATGGCACACTGATGGACACTCTAAATTATAAGCATTATATAATTATTGCATAATAATTTATCTTTGTGTATAATAAAATACGAAAACTGCTACTTTCTCATACCTCACTCATTTTGCTAATATATTACATGACATGGGTTAAGTTAGGTGATTAAAGTGTTTATTCTCTTGTTAAGTGTAGCATGGTAAAAATAGTATTTTACAGATAAGCCTGATTTTGTAATGAGTGCAATCATTTGAGTTTTTGGAGTAAACGTGGAGACTTTGCCTCCCTTCAATTCAAGCTCAATAACTTTTGATAAGAAGGTGATAGAAAGATAATTCTTTTTTTATATATTCGCTGCCACATAGTGGATTCAAAAGAAACTTTCTGAAGGTAAATAAACCAAACAGATCCTAAAATACAGATTCAAAACTAAAAACAAAATTTAAAAATCAATCAAAATCTGACTTTTTGTCCTTATTTATCATAAAATTATGAATAAATACAATACAATATATGCAATATTCTACCACTGTGTTAAAATTTAGTGTTTTTTATCAAATGAGACCATTTTCATCCATTTACTCCAATGTATGCGTGTAGGACACCATTTTAAAGGCAGGTACGCCCAATTCTTTTAGCGGTAAAAAATGGAGACTTCAAAAGTACATTTGGAGACGCCAGTGACTCCTTTCAGATAAATCTCAATAACTTTTCAGTACAATGAGTTATCAAAAAAATTCTTTTTGTCCCTGTTTATAGCCACCTAGTGGAATCTAAAGAAACTTTCTGAAGGTAAATAAACCAAACAGATCCTAAATTACAGACTCTCAACTAAAAACTAAATTTAAAAATCAATCAAAATCTGACTTTTTGTCCTTATTTATCATAAAATTATGAATAAATACAATACAATATATGCAATATTCTACCACTGTGTTAAAATTTAGAGTGTTTTTTATCAAATGAGACCATTTTCATCCATTTACTCCAATGTATGCGTGTAGGACACCATTTTAAAGTCAGGTACGCCCAATTCTTTTAGCGGTAAAAAATGGATACTTCAAATGTACATTTGGAGACGCCAGTGACTCCTTTCAGATAAATCTCAATAACTTTTCAGTACAATGAGTTATCAAAAAAATTCTTTTTGTCCCTGTTTATAGCCACCTAGTGGAATCTAAAGAAACTTTCTGAAGGTAAATAAACCAAACAGATCCTAAATTACAGACTCTCAACTAAAAACTAAATTTAAAAATCTAAATTAAAAAATCTAAATCTGACTTTTTGTCCCTATTTATCATAAAATTGTGAATAAATACAATAAAATATATGCAATATTCTACCACCGTGTTAAAATTTAGAGTGATTTTTATCAAATGAGACCATTTTCATCCATTTACGCCAATGTATGCGTGTAGGACACCATTTTAAAGTCAAGTATGCCCAATTCTTTTAGTAATCAAAAATGGATACTGTAAAAGTACACTTGTGACTCCTTTCAGATAAATCTCAATAACTTCTCATTACAATGAGTTATCAAAAAAATTCTTTTTGCCCCTGTTTACTGCCACCTAGTGGAATCGAAAGAAACTTTCCGAAGAGACATAGACAAAACAGGTCCAAAGTTACAGATTTTCTTTTTAAAAGTATTTAAAAAAAAGTATTAAAAAATTAGATTTTTTATGTATTTATCAAAACATTGTGAATAAATACAATAAAATATATGCAATATTTCACCACTGTGTTAAAATTTAGAGTGTTTTCTGTAAAATGAGACCATTTTTATCCATTTACTCCAATGTATGTGGGCAGGACGCTCTTTTAAAGTCATATATTCCTAATTCTCTAAAAAATTCAAAATATGCTGCAGAGTTGAAGTGGTTAACATTAGACCTCTCCTTCCAGGAAGCTTGAATTCAGGTCACTGGAAAACGCTATCTGAGGGCCAGATGTTGTTAAGAGTGATGGGGGTGTTGCAATTTGGCATCCAAGTGCCAATCGCTCATTCCGTCTACCAAAGCTGTTATCCCACCAGAACCCTGGAAATAGATTGAGCAATGTTGCATAGGTTAAGAGTTTCCAATGTATGTAACGCAACATAGCTCCTCTCAGAACTGTAATGATGCTTATATAATAAATACTCTATTCGTTTATAGTACATATAGTCGCAACAGATTACTAGTAAAACCACTGCTTCAGGTTATTTGCTATTTTGATTTTTTTTTTGTTATGTGTATATATATATATATATTTATTTATTTATAAACTTTCTCCCTCTATCACACATGCACAAGTGCACGTAAAAAACATCCTTCTATTCTTGGCCCTTATTAATTAGTCTAGTGATCATCCTTGTTGTGGTGAGAGTATCCTGGCAACCACATCCAGATATTGAAGGATTGAGTGTCATAACGACGATGTAACATTACTTGTGTCTAAAACTGTCGCCTCGTGTCTAAAACGGTCATCTCATGACTTAGATCTATTTTGTAAATATTTCAATGTTGCTAAGAATTTTGCATATTTTTGAATTAAAAGATTAAAAACACTGCAGCCAATTCCGTATAAATGATCATTTAAAATTACAATTAGTAAATACATATAAAAAGGCATATAGACATATTTTAATACTAGTGAATGACAACATGAATACTGTGTGCTATTCCTGGGAGAAGTAAAAGCAAACATTTTCCTTAATGGTGTTATGTCAAAGCTCTGCTTTTCAACTGAATTCGTATTGATTTAATAAAGATTTAAAGGGTTAGTTCGGGCAAAATTGAAAATTCCGTCATCATTTACTCGCCCTAAAAAATAAAAATAATAATACATAAAAAAAAAAAAAAAGAAAGACTAATCTCATTTTTATATTCTCAGTACAACTTTTTGGTTACCAGAATTCTTCAAAATATCTTTTGTGTTCATACATGTTTGAAACAACATGACCTAATTTTCATTTTTGGGTGAACTATCCCATAAATGATTCTGGTGAAGGACACATCGGATAAATTGTGACAGTTCAACCAAAACTGGAATTGAAAAGGAATGCAATAAAAGTTAATGTTAGGAAGGCATATTTACAAAGACAATGATTTGTGGGATTTTAGTTTAAACTCTGTGGAATGCAATTAGAATAAAATATAAACCTAGAACATTCATCCTCATTATGTGCTAATCATTTAGTAATATAATTCTGAAATATAAAATCAAAACCCATGCAATGCAACATGCACAAATTAGTATCATTCATATGATTTGAGAGCGAGCAAAGTGTGATTCTTACAATAAAATCAACAGTTAGAACTGATATTCATATAAATAAGTCGATAAATAAAGTCACTGAGGAAATATCACAAATCTTTCCTTTTGTAAATGAAGATCCAAGATCATCACAGCTAAATTTTTTTGGGAATTTCTCCACTAAACCAAGAAAAAGAAACTCCTTTGGTCCCTAAAACCAAGTAGATCCTACAAGTCCTGAATTGGAGCAATTGTGAATGTGTTTAAAGACTATGTCACTGCAAAAAATATCTGTATACTTAATGGTTTCATGATGCATGTTCTGAATCCCATGAAAAACTCCTAAGTGTGCTAGTCTAAAATGAATGAGATGTGAGTATCTGAACAAAAGTAATGCAATATTGAGGAGAAAAGCACACGTGCATTTTTGCACTTTTACTGTGAATAAGGATACTGCGACTAATATCTTCACTTCCAGGTAAACAATATGGTATATTACCTTCCCCATATCTGCAGTTTGCACTCTGATGCCCAAATGTGTATGTAAAAACATACAACCAATGTCAACAAAACACTTGATCACTCCACTGAAGGTTGCTAAAAATACAGCTGTTCCCTGAAAACACTTGGAATCACACCCTGCCCCCCCCTTTGATGCGGCTGTTTCAATTTTGCAGGGATGACTGTTACTGGAGTTTGCAGATACCACATTAACCAACACACTCTTACTGGTCAGTCTTTGCAAGCCCTGCCCTCACAGAAACCTCCCCGTCTTCTTCAACACCAACTCAGGGTTCGGTTATCACAGTGGGTGAAAGAAATGCAACTCCACCACTGAAACCGATCAGCTCCTTCAGAAGCAATCTGTGTTCGCTGTGCGGGTGCGTTTGTGTTAGTCACACGATCTCGTCTGATTCCAAGCCGTACTCCTCATAGAGAGAATCCAGGATGGACAGCTGCTTCCCCATAGCTGGAAGGTAGAAGTCCAGGTCTCGGTGCATGCCGGTCTTGAAACCCTCCTTCAGCTCATCGCCTTCATGAGAAACCAGAGCAGCCATGAAGCCCTCATAGGACGGGGCGGCCCGTAGAGCAAGCTAACATACACAAACACAAAAACCGAGTCAGTAAGGCCTAAGGGGATTTGAATGCATGTTGTCATGATTTTTCAAAACGGAATATTGTTATTTTATCAATGGAACACAAAAGGACAATTTTAAAGTCCGCATGATATGGAAGTTGTGATATTCTTTTATTCTCTATTGTGACGTATATCCGAGTTAAACGGCTCCTCGAACAAGAAAAAATGTAGGACGGGACTTGATTTTGTCCATCGGGAATTGATTGGATGGTTGTGGTTTGCTATTGCTGTGATTTCATGTGAGTTACAGGGGAAGTTATTTTGATCAAAGAGTACGAGGGCACTTGAATAAAAAAATAAAAAATAACGATGTGAACAGATAAATGTATAATAAATACTGCTATATTAAATAAAAAATAAAAATGGACAATTTTGTTTTCATGGTGATATATAGTGTGTATATACAGCCATATTTGTGCTGTCAAATCAATTAATCCTGATTAATCACATCTATCAAGTTTGTGTATATATATGTTGTGGGAACGGATTCTTCCATATCTTCTTAATGAGGGAACAAATTCTTAATTTGTGACCATGAAATCTTGCCACGATCAACCCACCCACACAACCCCTCACACCCATGTCGTGCAGGGCTCCGTCCGTACATAAATTGATTACTAATATTTGTATTTGTTTGGACATACTTTAAACAACTTTTAATTTTTAAAGCTTGACAGCCCCTGGTTATTGTTCGACACTAGGCAACTACATTTTCATACAAAACTATTCATTTAAAATGGAGAAGCAGCTCTTAGCACAATACTTACTGCAAAGACTCCTCGAATAACCCATCCGTGATATTGCCGTAATGTTTTTCCATATGCTTTATCTGAAAAAAAACAAAAACTTTTCAACAGGAGACATTACAAAGCACTGATATCAACGTAGTTGAAGGACACATGTTTGGACATTTTGAACCATGAATCACAGTTTTACACTTGATCATGCGACTTACTAAGAGCTCCCTGGACGTCCTTCATCCCTGTATTGATTTCAGAAAGGAATTCTTTGAGGAACTTGAGTCCACGTTTAAGCCATAGCAGCGCTTCTGTGGCCGAGTTCCGCACCCGTGACACCTCCGTCTCCACCTCGTGCAGCACGATGCTCTGTAGGGTGGGGAAACTCTCAGGATCGGACACCACCTTCTGCTGGATCTTCTGATAGAGCAAATAAGGAGGATCAACTCAGATCAAGTTATGATGCCCTCTAGTGGTTATGGAGACACTAAATGTGACCCTGAACAACAAAACCAGTCACATGGGTCAACAATTTTTTACAATTGAGATTAATAAGCTGAATAAATAAGCTTTCCATTGATGTATGGTTTGTTAGGATAGGACAATATTTGGCCGAGATACAACTATTTGAACATCTGGAATCTGAGGGTGCAAACATTTTTTGACCCATACAATGTATTGTTGGCAATTGCCACAAATATACCTGCGCAACTTGTGACTGGTTTTGTGATCCAGGGTCACAAATGTGGACATTGTTGACCCAGGCTCTGGCTCTTTTGGTACCCTAGGTGAAATTTTAGATAGCACCCCACACAAACCAACCCTATAATCTCTAATCCAACCTTTGAAGACCCAATTCATAATATGTAAGGAAACCCACTACAAACCCATCTCAAAGTCATCAAGGACATCACTTTGAGTGGTCAAACCTATTAACTAAAACTTGTTTAAGACAATTTGCTAAAAAAAAAAAAAAAACATTCAGTTTGATTTTATTATATTGGCACAATTCAAAATTTATTTCAGAAATATGAAATCTAATTTTGAATGCTGAAGGAAAAAAACAATACTCCAACTCCAAGTTTTAAATTCACAGGCTCAAGGAATTTAGTTTTTCCAGGTATTTTAATAAAAAAATGGGTGCATTGATATATACATATACACACACATACACACATATATATATATGCTGGGCAGCGATTAATCGCATCCAAAATAAAAGTTTGTGTTTACATAATATATGTGTGTATACTGTGTATAATTATTTTGTATATATTAATACACACATATGCATGTATATATTTAAGAAATATTTGCATGTATAAATTCATACATAATTTATATTATATTTACACATTTTTCTTAAATATATAAATGCATATACACACACATGTATATTATGTAAACACAAACTTTTATTTTGGATGAGATTTGACAGCACTAATAAATATATATTACAGTGAATCCATAATCCATAAACCCACTGCTCATGTAATTCAAAATATGCCACCTATTATTTACATTTCTTGCTTTTATATAAAAAAAAGGATGCATTGAGTTTCGTTGTTTACATTTTACACTTACCTTAATGTTTCCCACAAAATCTAGTTTAACTGGGGCAAAGACAGTTGGTCCAAGCTTGTCTGAGGGGAGAAAACCTTTGTAAGTACTTTCTTGGTTTAACTTATTATCTGCCTAAACATACACTCAAAAGTTTGGGGTCAGTAAGATTTTAAAAAAGAAGAAGAAATTAATACATTTATTCAGCAAGGATAGATTCATTGATTAAAAGTTGAGTTTCAATTTATTTGAAAAATCAATTTCAAATAAATGCCCTTTTTTTTTTTTTGTGAAGATACAGTATCTCACGAAAGTGAGTACACCCCTCACATTTCAGCCAACATTTTAATATATCTTCTCAAGGGACAATACTATGAAAATGAAACTTATATTTTAGAGTAGTCAATGTGCTGCTTGTAAAGTAGTATATATTTACTGTCCTCTGAAAATAACTCAACATACAGACATTATTGTCAAAATAGCTGGCAACAAAAGTGAGTACACCCTAAGTGAACATGTCAAACCTGTGTTTAAGGATTTGAGAATTAGAATTGTTGCTCTCCACAAAGTTGACCTAGGCTATAAGAAGATTGGTAACACCCTGAAACTGAGTTACAGTACAGGCCAGGGTCATACAGAGGTTTTCCAAGACGAGTTCCACTCGGAACAGGCCTCGCAAGGGTCAATCAAAGAAGATGAGTCCTCGTGCTGTGCGTCAGGTGCAGAAGCTGGCTTCAAAAAACAGACGCATGAGTGCTGCCAGCATTGCTTTAGAGGTTGCAGAAGCGGAAGGTCAGCTTGTCAGTGCTCAGACCATACGCCACACACTGCAACAAGTCAGTTTGTATGGCCATCGTCCCAGAAGGAAGCCTCTTCTGAAGCTGGCTCACAAGAAAGCCTGTAAACAGTTTGCTGAAAGCAACCTGTTCAAGAGCATGAATTACTGGAACCATGTCCTGTGGTCTGATGAGACTAAGATAAACTTGTTTGGCTCAGATGGTTTCCAGCATGTGTGGCGACGCCCTGATAAGGAGTACCAAGAAAATTGTGTCTTGCCTACAGTCGAGGATGGTGGTGGTAGCATCATGGTCTGGGACTGCATGAGTGCTGCTGGTACTGGGGAGCTGAGCTTTATTGAGGGAAACATGGATTCCAACATGTACTGCAACATTCTGAAGCAGAACATGATGCCCTCCCTTCAGAAACTGGGCCGAACGGCATGATAACGATCCCAAACACACCGCCAAGATGACAACTGCCATGCTGAGGAAGCTGAAGGTGAAGGTGATGGAGTGGCCAAGTATGTCTCCAGACCTAAACCCTATTGAGCACCTGTGGGGCGTCCTCAAGCGGAAGGTGGAGAAGTGCCATGTGTCTAACAGCCAGCAGCTCCGTGATGTCATTATGGAGGAGTGGAAGAGGGTCCCAGCAACAACCTGTGCAGCTCTGGTGAACTCCATGTCCAGGAGGATTAAGGCAGTGCTAGATAACAATGGTGATCACATAAAATATTGACACTTTGGACACAGTTTTGACATGTTCACTTAGGGTGTACTCACTTTTGTTGCCAGGTATTTTGACAATAATGGCTGTATGTTGAGTTATTTTCAGAGGACAGTAAATATATACTGCTATACAAGCAGCACATTGACTACTCTAAAATATATCCAGGTTTCATTTCTATGGTATTGTCCCTTGAGAAGATATACTATAATGTTTGCTGAAATTTGAGGGGTGTACTCACTTTTGTGAGATACTGTATATAAATGTTTGTGGGAAATAAAAAATTCATGCCAGTTCATGTTCTATCTGCACACGGACTCATTCCTGAAGTTAAAGCTGCCACCACCACCCACAGAGAAACCACCAATCCTAACCTAACCGCTTTCAGAAGCATCATGCCCATTCAAACTATAGAAAAAAAGTTAAAAGTTAAAAACGGCAATAGACTAACTGGTGCCCCTTCAAAAAAAAAAAAAATGAATTACCACTGTATGTTCTTAAGAGGAAAGTGTTGTACAAAAGCTTTCATAAGTGATTGCTGCTACAGTTGGACTTTATTTTCTTGTTGTTCTGGGGCCCTGCAGATACTCACCGAACTGTCCCAGTATAAAGACATATCAGAGCATGCATGACTATGCCTGAGAGAGAATGAGCAGACTAATATGAGATGCAGAATAATATAAGAAAAAAAATTAACTAAAATCAAGAGCACGTGGCGAGCCGACACATGCACAGAGTGTCAGAAATCAATGTTCCCACAAGCCTTTTGCAACCTTTAATAAGCACAACACTAATGAGAGCAAAGACTGAGATAGCCGACAGAACTGACAGAAGGAAAAAGACAAAGCAAAGAAAGGATGGAAAAGGGAGAGTGAAAGATAGAGTGTCCTACCTAAAACTGGTACTATAGCATAGCAAGAATCCAAAAAGGCCTGTGTGGGAATACCACTGTTGTCCTCCAGTATTATATCACTAAATCTACAAGAAAAAAACCACAGACATTCACACAAGGACAATACATGTGAATTAGTACACACATCAACAGAGAGCACATTTATTTGATCAAATAAAACACCAAATACAAAAGCAGGCATAGCCAAAGCAGAAGAAAACCGGTTTGGAGCATGCATTCCTTAATTGAGAACGCCACACATTAAATACATGTTTAGTAAATGAAAAATGATACAATCTTCACACAGTGGTATAATACTGAAAAGGTTTTATATCTAAATACCAACCCAGTGTTTTGATAACATTACTGGTTCAATTCAATTTAGTTTCAGCCCAATGAAGGTTGTTGGAACAGATTAGTGCTGTAGTTATATGATGACCTCATCATTACATAAAGAAGATGAAAGAATTATGTATAGCAAAAGAATCTACAAACCCTCATCACAGGCCGGGTCTCGTTTTGAGTGATCAAAAGAAAACATACCATGATAAACATTTAATCATGGACCATTTGTCTTTCAAATCTTTACATATTGAAACCATTATATATGAAATTGTGAGACATTTAGTTCATTGTTTTGGAACTTTCCACAAACAGGGTACAAATTACAGTCTTAAAACGTTTTCTTTTCCAGCAAGGAAGGTGCTTGTCTGTTAAATTCCGGAAGTGATTCTAAATAATATACCTGTTACCAAAATTTCTTAATTGACTTATTTTAAAATACCTATTTTAAACTTCATAAATAAACAAAATAGTCTGCTAGCTGCTTTACTTTGAGATTTAATACTGTAATTTTTTTTCAGATAAAGTTATACATCAAACATGTGCTAGCTTATTAAATTGTATGCGTTTTATTTTCATAGAACTCTTGCATTAAGACATTAACAATAAACAAAATTATTGAACAGAAATAATACAACTTCACTATATTTAATACTGCCATTTTGAGTGTTTCCGCATTACGTTACAGACGTCAAAATTCGTTTTGTTGTTCTGACATGGTGTGAACGCACCTACTGTTTAGCTAACAAAAAAATGAGATTTGTACCTCTATTGCTGTAAAAAAAATATGGGAGACCTAATGTGCCCTATTTGTGGGAAGTGCCTTTTTAAAACCATAATCTAATCAGGCTAGACTCTACAAATGATCTCATAGACTTCAATTATTAGTGCATTTCAGTCAATGCATTTTTTGTTTGTTTTTATGAACTGTCGGATGTGTCCAACTTGTTTTCTGTGTTATTTCACAGCATTCACAAAACAGATTCTTAACCTGCACTTAACCTGGACATTCCTTTAACATGAAACAGACGTCACTTTATCGCATTGCACCTGGTTCCTTAAAACACAATGTTACTATATGGAGATTTGTAGTCCCTCAATCTAGATTTGCACTGAAATGCTGACTCTGCATATAGCACATTTCTGTAAAACAAAATTCTAAGAGTAGTGTTAGCTATATAACTTTACATTAACAAAGGAAAACTGGATTCTGAATTGTTTAAATGTGTGCAGTACATTCATCTTGTTTCTTCAGAGGATCACAGCAACGGAGGCGCCTCATACCTGTGGCTCATGGTACTGAAGAATGTGTCCACCTTATCTTCCTCTTCCTGTGTGTTCTCAGACTGAGGCTTGTTCACTTCCAAGTCAGCCTGGATTTCTTCCTTGTTCTGTGTGGGGCTATGGGAGACTTCCTGTTGTTTTTCTTGAGCACGGTCTGCTTCTTCTGGTGGTTTGTCCTTCTTCTCTCCTACAGGTTCTTCAGGGTCATGTGTGCTTGATGAAGAGCCATTATGAGGCTCCATGGGCTCCTCTTGGTCCTCCATTAAACCACTTGCTACAACAAACAAGACAGACAAGATAGGAAATGAGAGTTGAGGTAAGTCAAAATGTAGCACCAGTTCTGAATCCGACTGGCTAAATGCTTGGCAAACCTGTAGGTATGCTTTCTTGAGGAGATGGAGGTGGTTCATTTTCTGGTCCACTCTCATGTGCTGATGTTCCTGAGGTGTTTAATAAGTCCCTTTGTCTACAAAACACACATTTTCAACATTTTAGAGACAAACAAATCCACACCTGACCCACAAGAGTCCATCAACATTACTGAACTTACGTTTCTCCTTGGTGCTGATTTTTTGGATCAGTAGTTTTGATCTACGGAAATTAGAAATATTTTAACAAACTGAATTAGAATTACAACAGCACAAACGTTTGTATTTTTTCCAGTTGGTGATCACGGTGTTTTTAATATACCTTCTGAGGTTTGATGGTAGCCACAGGAGGAGAGCCTGGAGGGGTCTGACTCAGAAGGTCTGGATTGAAGGTTCGGCTAGCAATCTGCATACACTCCTCCAGGGTCTTTAAGAAGGTGGTGCATGTGGACTTCACTAGATTTCCTGTCTCATCCCCTACCTGAAACCAACACATACCAAAACTGAATTTCCAGAGCCACTTGACCAGTCTGAACAGTACAGCACACACATTTAGGGTGCGTTCACACTTGGCAGGTTTGGTTTGATTAAAACGAACCCTGGTGCGATTACTCTGTTAGTGCGGTTCATTTGAATAAGTGTGAAGGCTGAACCCAGGTTCGCACCCAAACAAGTGGACCGAGAACGCTAAAAAGATGGGTCTCTGTCCACTTCCAAACAAACTCTGGTGCGGCTCGAATGAAATATGAATGCAACACGGACAAAAGACATGCAAACGAACCAAAAACAGGACATGCGACCCAAAAAGGACAGAATCATCAAGCACACCTGTTTTTTCTCATCATAGTCTTGATATTACTCATCACAGTTCGATACAGGCATCAGAACTGCATCTCCTCGCAGCAGAATTTCGTTTGTGTGTGTGACAGAGGGATTCCTGCCGCTGTTTTGAGTCCTTTACACATTTTATAAGCTCTTCACGAGTTCTCAGCTCCATTATATACCACATCATATGTACACACATACAGCGAGTGCATTTAACCCAGCACACAATGATTAAGTTCCGTCACAAAATATACATCATAAAAGCTATGATGTATATATATTTTTTTGTGTCTTTAGGTTCAGTGTTAAAAATGACTGTGTGACCGCTAAGCGAACCAGGAATAAATGAATAATTTTCTTTTTTGGTCCAGACCAAAAGCACAAAGAGAACCAAACTACAAGTGTGAACACACCCTTAGAATGATAAGGTATGAAGAGATAAACTTATAACCCTGCATTATTGATGTTTGACGAGCTTGTAAATTGTTTAATAGTATACATGTTTCCTCAATGATGTCCTTGAAATATGCATAGTAAAGCGGAAGGTAGTCGAGGTCGACACTGAAAATCAACACAACACTCCCTTACCTCCTCAGAATCAGCTGTCATCTCCGCTAGAGGACTTTCTTGTATTTTATTCACTTGCTGAAGGAGAAGGTCACAGTAAAGCCTTAGCTCAGACATTTTTGTTTTCAGAGCCTCTGAGCTTTCCTGGAGCTCTAAGAAAATAGAAGAGACTAGTGTTGAAACTCACTTTCTTCCAGTTCTTTGAAGAATTGCAAATTGAGGAAACATCATGAACTGAATGAGTTATGTAATTTAATTTGAATCCCAAGAAATGGGTTTTGCTTCCTGTATAGACACATTGTCTATCGAAACAGGAAGTTGGTGCCAGGACACAAAATATTTTTGGTATTTTTTTTTTTCCTGGAAGTGTAAGACTATAAATATTCAATGTGTATAACTGCTGAAAAGTTAATTTTGTCATATTGTAGGAGGAGCTAAAAAGTCCATAGACACGGACTAAAAACCACTACCGTATATTGTTCACAATACCCTATAAATTACTTTATCATATTTCACTGTCATATTAACACGAAAAGAGAAGCCAGATGATCTACAGAGAATATCTTGTTTACTTCAGCAGAAATACAACACTCACCCTTCTCTCTCTTGGTTCGGTTGTCTGTAAGACAGGCTTTTGCAGTCCCTAACGCCACAAGCCATTTCTGCCTCTCTGCTGCATTAATTGCCCTGAGATAAAAGTACTGTTCTCCTGGAATGATCAGATCAACCCTTGTGAAATCCGATGGGTGAACTACAATGGGCAGAGGGAGGACAAAGAAGATGGATTAGCAAAGTATACCTTCTGTAAGATCATTCACAATAGTAATACAGAGCTTAGGTGTTTCTTCAACTACGGACATTTTGGGGCCTGTGGACTGTCAAAAAATAATAACAGTGAACACACATTAATCACAAACTTTTCCCCCTTATTTTATTAAGAAAAGCAATAATGATTTCAACCACAGTGTCATTTACACCACATCTCAAATTAAGTATTATGTTTAATAGCATTTTAGGGTCGAAATGATGGCAGTGGATTTTTTTGGACATTTTTTCACATTTTATTTGGACACATTTGTCTTTTAAATGGCTAACTTCATATCTAGCATTTCATGTATCCTAAATACAATTAAATAATATTTTCACCCTTTTTGCTGAAATTACAGGTTAGAAATGAGGTACAATAAAAAGAATCTCACTTTTTTTTATTCTGATCATGTCTCATATTTTATCTCAAGCTCTTTACTGTTTTATCATGTATTAAGGGACATTTGTTTGATGTAGCAGTGGCAATAATAATACATCATTTTCACACAATAAATATCGAAATATGTTGTTTACTTTACAGTTATAACCATGTAATAATTCATACTTTTACAATGATTTTTTTTATAGCTGGGTTTGATAGTCTGGGTCTTAGAAAAGAGTAAAATCATAAAATCATCATTTGAAAAGTAGAAAAAATAAGTTCTGATGGCATGATATATATATATATATATAAAGTTTTCAAGACAGTAATGAAAATCAACCCCTAGGACATAAAAGTTCCCGAAGATTGGGTAAGCGTATTATGACATCCTGAAGCATATGAAGAATATATGCTTGTGATGTAACCATTATTAGGTTTCCTGCTCAGGTTAGGCATACATTTCCCTTACCCTGTATTTCACACACAGATATTTTGATGCTGCCCTTGCATCCTTTCCATGCATCTTCTTGAGAATCATAGTAGGAAAGAGTGCCTCCTTCAAGAACAAACCAACGGGGCTGCCAACCTTCAAAAGACACAAAAGAGCCATAATGACATTTTAAGCTGTAGCTGACACATGTACTGTAACAATGTATCTGATGACGTTTAAGATACATGAACATAATATGGCTTGACTTGTTTTTCCAGTCAAGAGGCTTTTAACAACCCGTTGTCAAAAGTGAATAAAACACAATCCAATACATAATCTTAGGAACTTTTCTGCGAATGTTTTTTTTTTTTTAGCAGATGAAATGTATGTGGTTGAGTTGGTCACTGCATTGGATAAAGTATCGACACAGAGAGTTAAAGAGGATGATGGCTTAACTTCATTTATACACTACTAAAGCTAGCAAAGAGGCTAATTGCTTACAGACTTCCCTTATTTATATAACACATAACTTTTAACTGTCGCAGCATACATACCACTAATATAGTTGGTCCATTTATAGAGAACTCCCTCCATGGTAGACATTCTCTTGACAATTCATTACTTAGTCGTGGCAAGACTGAGCCCAACACAGCCGCTTTGAGAAACTCGAGATAATTCTTACCTACGACAATTGTACGTAAAAGACGCAAAGTTACTGCTGGGAGTTGATATTACGCAAATGATTTTCGTAAATGCTTCGAGAATACAAATCCATGTGATCATAGAAGGATCGGCCCATGCGCTTGACGTCTGTGGGATTTTCTCTTAGCGCATCTCTGATTGGATACAGTACGAGCATGTGGGCGTTGTTGTACTGGGGCTATGTGTTTGACGTCCAATGAAAATTGAATATTGGTTGTTAAGGCGTGTCAACAAAAGAAGCTGACCAATAATAATACAGGGTTGAATTTTAGGGTGGTAACGTTTACATTGGGATCTGGGAGTGTGATCTGAAGTCCGTCTCATTTCTTCGAGTCGGTTCTATTGAACAGGTCGTTTTAAAAGATCATACTCAACGAGTCTTTTACGCCATTGCGTTATGACATCCAAACGTGGCATATTACATTCTCATTATTCTAATCTACTGTTTTAAATTTAAAAAGAACAGCATTTACTCTGTCATAATAGAAATCTTTTCTAACAATTATAGACCTACATCTTTGCTATCACTTTTTTATTATTAATTTAACACATCCTTGCTGAATAAAAGTATTAATTTCTTTTTTTAAAAGAAAGAAACAAATTACCGACCCCAAACTGTTGAATGGCAGTGTATAGTATTGTTACAAAAGATTTCTATTTATAATAAAGGCTGTTCTTTTAAAACTTTTTATTCATCAAAGAATCCTGAAAAAAAAAGTAGACATCACAGGTTATAAAACAAAATATTAAGCAGCACAACTGTTTTCAACATTAAATCAGCATATTAAGAATGATTTCTGAAGGATCAGGTGACACTGAAGACTGGAATAATGGATGATGAAAATTCAGCTTTGCATTAAAGTAATTATATTTTAAAGTATATTAAAATAGAAAACCATTATTTTAAATTACAATAATATTTCACAATGTTTTTTTTCTGTATTTTCAGCAAATAAACGCATGAGCATAAAAGACTCCTTTCAAAAACTTTAAAAATAGTAATGTTTCCATACTAAAATTCACGATCACTTGGCTAGTTTAAAATTTCAGTAAGTTTTATATTTCAATAAGTCATACAATCAGCCATTAACATGTCTGCTATTAACTAGATTTGACTGTGGACTACTTCTCACTCCGTATTGAATTGCTCGGATTTATTTAGACAGGTTTGTGAACAGGTTCGAACAGTTCATTGAAGAGAGTCGACTCAAAAGAACGATTCGTTAACGAATCGGACCAACATCGCTAGTTTTGGGAAAGACCCCTGCAGAAACTTTGCTTGCCACGTAGTCGCGGCTGCACAACTTGTAGCCTACTTTGTGAAGCTTTTCATGCTTTGTTGTGTATGAAACGTCAGCTTAACAGTTAGAGGTTGTTAAACTGTTCTTGATATTAAAATGATTCCAGAATTGTGGACATGCATTTTTTCTGCATTCTTCTTTTACGTGCATGGAGCAAAACTTCCGGAACCAGAGGTGAAGATAGAAGTTCTATACAAACCTTTCCTTTGCCATCGTAAATCCAAATACGGGGATATTCTTCTGGTTCACTACGATGGCTTTCTGGAGAGTAATGGCACAATGTTTCATTCCAGGTGACATCTAATGAACCATCTACTGCATGTTCATAAACTTTAAATAGACTGCACACAAGAACAGACTGCATTAACCTAAGCCTGCTCTTTTGTTTTGAGAATTCATTAGTTAACTGTCCACATGTAAGCTTAAACAGCTATGTTTTGGAACATGGTAGTTTGTTTCGGATATAAGGTGAGCATTAGCATGGTATATGGTAGGCTATACCATGGTCCAAAAACAGTTTGACCACCTTTAGCTGTTATCTGGTGTGTTGCTGGACCAAGATGGTCTAATTTGGATCAGCTAATGACCAACTTAGACCAGATAGAAACCACCTATCATGTTCCAAAACACAGCTGCCAGCTCAAGCATGTCAAGTATGCATGTCTCTAGTTTAACAGAGTTTTGCACATGTCTTGTAATCGGCAGCCGTCATCATGGAGACAAAAACCCTGTCTGGTTCACATTGGGGATCCGTGAGGTGATAAAGGGTTGGGACAAGGGTCTTCAAGGCATGTGTGCGGGGGAGAAGAGGAAACTGACTGTCCCTCCAGCTCTTGCATATGGCAAAGAGGGCAAAGGTGTGCCAGCAAGATATTCATAAAGCATTATTTGAGGAACTTTGGCTTCCTACACCTTCCAATATTGAACTTGTCATTGACGTTGCATTAAAGGAATAGTTCACCCAAAAAATGAAAATTCTCTCATCATTTACTCACCCTCAAGACGTACTTAACCTGTATGAGTTTTTTGTTCTGTTGAATACAAAAGATGATATTTTGAAGAATGTTGGTAACCAAATAGTTGATGGCCCCCCATTGACTTCCATATGAAAAGTAAATACTATGGAAGTCAATGGGGACCAGAACCTGTTTGGTTTCCAAAATTCTTCAAAATTTCTTCTTTTGTGTTCAACAGAAGAAAGAACTTCAAACAGGTTTAGGGAAAATAAATGATGACAGAAATTTGAGAGCGATCTAAAACACCCCGTACAAAAAGAACTTACATTATCTTAATGGTTATGCTCTGTACTCAGGTAAAATCCCTCCGGAGAGCAGTCTGATCTTTGACATCGAGATCATGGAGATCCGAAATGGGCCCAGGTCACATGAGTCCTTTCAGGAAATGGACCTCAATGATGACTGGAAGCTTTCCAGATCAGAGGTGTGTGTGTCAAAAAGCAGCTGTTTCATCAAGCATGGGTTTCAGCATAGTCATTTATTTCAGAGAGTTATTTGTGTTATTCCTTTCTATTTCAGGTCAAAGAATACTTGCGCAAAGAGTTTGAAAGACATGGATACGCCCCCAATGACACCCATCATGAAGTGATGGTTGAGGACATCTTCCAAAAAGAAGATGAAGACAATGATGGATATATATCATCCCGGGAGTTCACTTATAAACATGATGAACTATAAAAACACACTCCTGCAAAACCACAGCAATGTTTACCTTCAAAAGATTCCAATATTTACTTTCAGAGATTTGCAGCGTGTCAGTATCATTTCACATAATGTTACGGTATACAAACAGGTTTTCTGTTATCTACAGGTCATGTATGTAAATAAAGTGTCTTTTTATTATTATTTTTATTTACACTCAGGTGGTATAAGGTTTGTTTGAGCTGTTTGTAGTGTTTTAGGTCTTTTTCAATGGCAAGATGAAAATTTAATTCTGCTCAAAGAGAATGTTTTTTTCCCAAAAGTGCCTGTTCACTGAAATTGAACATTTCAGTGCTGTTTATTTTTTAGTATGTGTGTGTGTGTGTGTGTGTGTGTGTGTGTTACTTACTTCAGAGCCAAATGAATTATGCACACTGTTATGTTACAATATTGTTACAATATTTAGAACGTTTTTCAGGAGTTGCCTGTAAGTATAGCCTATTTCTTATAAAGCCTATAAAATATATCAGTTTTGTGCTGCTCATCACTGTTGACATTGTAGTTTTATACACCATCACTAGAGGGAGCTCTTCTCTTAGCCTGTTATAGCCTGTCATGACACAAATAACTTGAGATCAAGCCAATCAAATTAAGTTGTGTGATTTTTTTTTTTTTTTTGAGTGATTATCTGCAATGGCTCATACATAGATAAAACCATACTTTAGTGTTTAATAATGAACAAAGAGACAGAAAACTCTGAGACACGCAGTTAAAATGCAGTCATGTGGCATTTCATTGATAGATGGCATAGTTATCATCACACACCTACATAATGCAGATGACTGGTTTGTGGTGTGTATTATAATTTGCATACAACATTTACTCAGAGCCATGTTTAACAACATTCCATTCTTTTACTATGGCATTACACAAGTACATAAACCTTTGCAACATTAGTCTAAGTTACATTTACAGTTTGTGTGTTTAAGTATGTTTGCTTAACCAGTTTGGTCCAATGGCTCTGTCTCAAATCACTTTGGACAGAACCATCAACAAATATTTTTTTAGGAAACAGCTATTTTGCCAAACAAATAGGCTATATAAGTCTATGCACAACATGGATTTCTATGAAACCCGATTAGTTCATTTTTTCAAAATAAAATGGTTAGATAGGGTAGCCTCTCAAACGTGCAATAGGCTATTTATAGGCTAATGTAGATCAAACCGAATTTCCCCTTGACAATCAGGGAAAAACTACATACCAGGGTAAAAATAAAATAAAAAAAATCGAGCCTATAGCCTACATCATATCTTCTGTATTTCCTTCATTTAAGGTAGCTTAAAACACGTATTTTAAAGTCCCTTTTTAAAATAGGCTAAGAGACTTTTCTTAAAAAAAGAAAGAAAAAAAAGCTAAACAATAAATACATGAGCCTACAGAGTAAATGTCTCTTTCTTTGGCTTAATTCATCAATGCATGAAGCGTGCAGTGTCTCTAAAAACAACCAGTAGTAAAAAAATAACAATAATCCCAGATTACTAGGCTACTGCAGCAGAGTCATTGTCAGTCACTGAAATTGAAATCAATGGCTCCAGCAAATGATGGGTTTTTTTTCATTACATCCTCTACGCGACAAAATTACAACGCTCTTGCGACAGATGGAGAAGCGGAAGATTCCATTCACAAATCCCAGAAGACGCGTCGCGCGCTTGCAGTGTAAACAGCTCCATTATAAAGGTTCTTTTTTGGTTGTTGCGTAAATAAACAGCGTAAATTGGTTAGCTGTGCTACTTCGCGACAGCAATGTTTTTGTCATAAAAGTTGGTCTCGGGCATGGTGACCCGCACTTTTCGTTTCTCCTTGAAACGGCCAGAACGTGAAACTGTCCAATTTCTGCGGCACGTGTTTTCGTTGAAGGAGGGCTCGAGCTGAGAGTCGTCGTAAGTCTCGTCGCTGATCAGATTGTTGCTTTTGTTCTCGCTCACAGTTTGTTTCGCTGACGTCTTGTCCGAATTTCCAAATTCCTGTTGGGTTTCTTTCAAATTGTTCTTATTTCTTCCAGTTAAGTTTTTCCACCAGGATCTGTCTGCCATTCTGTCCTAATCTTCAATTCACACTGAAATGCACATTAAACGTTTATAAAACAAAACAACACCAGTTACAATTATATACCTAAACAATTATATGATTAAGACAACATATGTTTTATACATTGCTTTAACTTATTTTGGTGAGTTAAAGCAATGTAAAAACATATGTTGTCTTAACTTAAACAATTTCCAACTGTTTTTTTATAAGTTATACAAGATTCAACTCATTTTTTAAAGTCAGTTTAATGTAATTTAAGTTGAAATGACTTAAACATACAAGTTGGTTGTACATAAAAATTGAAGGCAGCAACTTTTTTTTTTACAGTGTTATATAGCCTAAAGCATGTCCTCAAGATAAAGTTCTTTCTGTATCATCCATCAGAAACACTCACCTCAGCAGCCGATGTGTTAATGTCAGTCAGAGACTGAGTGTCAAGTCTTTCGTTTCTTTTAAGAAAACATCCAGCAGAACAACCTTGTGGCTGTTTTTTTGTCTCTATATCCAAACCCACAACATCAGCTCTTCAGGTACAGCTAAACTATAATAAGTGATGAATTCATTCATTTATACTTCACCTGCGTGCGTCTCAAACACCCTCCTTCCTCTCTCCCATTGGTCTGTTGAGCTCCTCCAGCTGCCCTCAGGAGGCTGGTTTCAGGTTCTTGCTTCACCTGTGATTTGGTAAAAAAAAAAAAAAATCTCTTTGGGGCATATACCGTCTCAGCTGTCTGATACTAAAACAATGCTGCCGTTCACACCCCTGAATTTGGAACAAGAAAACCGAGCTTAGAGAAAACCAACGCCTAGAGAGCTGACCGAGCACTAATTACAGCAACATATTTCCCATACTGCAAATGTGAGGTGTTGCAGCTTCAAACAATGACACAAAAGCCACTTTCAGAAGTTCATTTCGACTGCCACTTCATTTTGAAGTCCAGAATCAAGGTCTTCACAGATTTAAAAGTAACCAGATTTACATAATTTAATAAATCAGCATTTGATAAATTACAATCATAATTACAATCATTCTTCACAGAAAATATCTTCAAAAAAAACAAATTGTAGAAAGGTCTTATATCAAATAAACAATTTGAAGGAAGTCAAACCAAGGTGACTGTACCGTTTATCAACATTTTTTTTCGAGGTGAATAAATGATCAGGAGACTAAGATGAATACAATACAAACAATTTTGTTCTTGAAATGGGATCAAGTTCAATGAGGAAGGAACAAGCACTAAATAAATGCTCTAAGAACAACTTTTTTCCAGTCACAGAATAATCACTCTATTGTTGTCAGGGTAAACAAAAAAACTATTTCAAAGGCATGGGTTATTAAACACAGAATTATTAACACTGGATGAACAAGAAAATAACTATTTACACTCCATGTAAAATTAAAAAGTGCTTTACACATGATCTCAATTGTCTTGCCATTATAGTACATATACATTTACCAACCACATGACCCAAAAATATATATATATATTTTTTTTTTATTCATATTTCTGACAATTTGTTAGTTTCACAATGCTAATTGACCATAGATTCATACGTCATGTACAGCATCAAGGTCAGTGCATCATACTTGTTTGGCATCAGAGAAAACAAAGGTTCTATAATTGCATTTAAACAAAATGCCAATTAATATTAATTCAAACTGTATATCAGCATTGATACACGTTACTCCATGCTTAACAGCATTTGTTTGAATAAAATCAAAAAGGTAAATGCGACTTTTTATAAAACGTCACAATTACCTTTTTTAACTGCAAATTTATATCTCACAATTCTGACTTTTTAACCCCAGAATGGTGAGTTTATGTTTCGCAATTCAGATTTACTCACAATTTGTTAGTTTAACAAAAAAAGGTCAGAATTGTGAGATATAAACTCACAATTGTGAGAAAAAAGTCAGAATTGTAAGATAAAAAGCCGCAATTACTTTTTATAATTGCAAGATTATACCTTGCAATTCTGACTTTATTTCTCGCAATTCTGAGTTTGTAAATTCAGAATTGAGATATAAACTTGCAATTTTAAAAAAGTAATTGTGACTTTTTAATCTCACAATTCTGACTTTTTTTTCTTTCTTTTTTTTACAATTGCGAGTTTATAACGCAATTCTATTTTTCACAGAACTGCAAGTTTCGACTTTATAACTTACAATTCTGACAATTGTGAGATATAAACTCGGAATTGTGAGAAAAAAATATCAGAATTGACATATATAAACTTGCAAAAGTCAGAAAAAAAGGACAAAAGTCAGAATTGTGAGATAAAATTCGCAATTGCCTTTTTTAGTTTTTAAAACTTCCATAGTTTGGGGGGTTTGATACACATTGAGTGAAATGTGCAATTAGTTCCAAATTTCATATGCAAAATCTGATGAGAAAACATATAATATCTTTGATATGTGTGGCAGGCCGCTTTTTCAAATGTACAAGCTCTTTAAAGTCTTTAAAAGATGTCTTCATTTCAGGTGTTTAAAACAAGATGTCTTCATGCTCTATCAGGAGCTGAACAATCAGTTTCTGGTATCTCATATCGTTGAGAGTGGCGAGCGTGTTCTGGTCCGGGGGTCTCATGAGCGTCGGGCCGAAAACGATTCCTAGGTTCTCTGAGTTCATGTAATTGTCCTTCTCGTACATGGTGACCCTGATAAACAGAGACAAGACATGGAAAAAACACCTCAGACAATATAATTTTAGTAATAAACACAGGTAAAAGTGATATACTTTCCATGGTTAGGGAAATGCGGCAAAGCTGGCTTGACAAGCTTTCCTTGAGGATCATTTTAAAGGTTTCCTGAAGTGCACTGAGCTAAAGTGCCGTATTGGGTTTCCTGTTTCCTCCTAATCATTCTTAGAAGTTTTATATTGCATGGTGACAGGAAGTAAACTCACTTTATAAAGCTGTAGGTAAAATGCTTAAACGCAACAAAAACCTGTACACCCACCGGCTCAATGTGGAGTCGTGAAATAAACTATGGGACCGGAATCTAAGGGAGTAGTAAATGTGTCTGGAAATTCAATACATCTGTGGTTTTACCTCTTTAGGTGTGTCATCAGGTACCGCAGGGCCTCATAGTGGGCTGGAGGAAGTTGGAGGAGACCATCATGAACTGCCTCGAGTCTGGAGTCAGGGTCTGTTATTTCTGATCAAAAAAAAAAAAGTTTTGAAAAATACTGTTCAGAATTATGCTAAAACCTGCCACTAGTCCACATACTTTACTGATGTTTAAACATAATTTGGTCCAAAATCTGAGAACACTATAGTGAAAGTGATTATTTTTTGTATTTTTGACATATATTTTTTGATATTTTTTTCCAATTAGAAATAACACTACCATTCAAAAGATTGTGATTTTTAAGTATCTAATGCTTACCAAGGCTGCAGTTATTTGATCAAAATATGGTAAAAAATATAGTCAGATTGTGAATTATTATGCTTTTTTTTTTTAAGTTGAATTTTCATCATCATTACTCCAGTCTTCAATGTCACATGATCCTTCAGATCCTTGCAGCTCAAGAAACATTTCTTATCATCACTGTTGAAAACAGTTTTAATATTTTTGTTAACTGTCAAACTTTTTTTTTTCAGGATTCTTTGATGAATAGAAAGTTCTAAGAAATCTTTTGTAACATTATAAATGTTTTTAATGTCACGTTTGATCAAATTAATGTGCCCTGGCTGAATAAAAGTATTAATAAACAACAACAACTTACTATCCCCAAAGGTTAGTGTATATTTAGTAGTGGTATACGGCAGTGTATATTTTCATATAATATTGGACCCAACTGAATAAAATATATTTATTTATTTAAATAGTTTTTTATTAATTTATATATTTGTTTATTCATTCATTCATTGACATAAGTTATTTCATTATTTAGTGCCATATCAGAATCCAAGAGAATTTAATGGTGAAATCAAAGTAAAAAAAAAAAAGGGAAATAAACATTATTAAGGATAATCAAATCACAGATTAGAAGAGAAAGTTCCTGGTTGAATGTCAGTGAAAGTGTTCTGAAGTCTCTTACTGGCTGCCTGTATGAATTTGGAGTAGACGTCATATGTGATAACTGGAATGGGCAGATCTCGCAAATAAAGCTTCAGAGCTCCAGCGATTATATTGATGTCTGAGTAGGTATTGGCACTGATGTCCGCCTTCTCACCATCTACGGAGGAGAATTAGTTTTCTGTTATGAATAGCAGATGAATCACTATACTTCACCAAGAATACATTGTTTTGACTGGAAAAAGCCTGGGCTTTTCCATCCAGGTTGAATGTTGATAGAATTACAGTGATATAAATGACACCCATAATACACATGATTACACATAATCTAAAGGTTGAAGAGTTATTCTACTACACACCTCTATCGAAGGCCAGCCGGACATCTTCTATGTGGTCTGTGAAGCCTGACACTCTGTACAGACCCTCTGATTTCAAACCTGAAAGAAGCAGAAGCAACACCTATTTACTTGAACTATCCAGACAGTGGATTTGGAGGCGGACGTATTGATCAAACTAGGGCAGCAACCAACTAATCGGATGATCAATTAATCTGTCGATAATTTCTTCAATAAACGGAATATTCTGCATATTGCTAGGTATATCTATTATCGATTCAACTGTGTGTACAGGAACGTCATATCCCTCACTCACTTATTCTTATATTTGTACTTTATTGTAAAGCGACCTTGAGTACTCTGAAAGGCGCTATATAAAATAAACATATTATTTATTATTATTATTATTATTATTTATTATTATTCTGGAAAATGTATATGTGGAGCAGTTATAAAGTCCTTCACTCAATAGACTTGACTTGAAAAGTCTCTTCTATTTTTATTTTCTCAATATTTTTGTGTTAACCACAAGCAAGCTGGATGACACATCCTTAAAAGTAAAGGTTCTTCATTGTCATATACAGTAGTTCCACAAAGAAACTTTAACATCCATGAAACCTTTCCATTGAACAAAATGTTCTTGATAGTGGAAAAATGTTCTTTAGATGATTAAAATCTTCATTTCACTGAAAGGTTCTTTGGGGAGGCCAAAAATGTTTCTTCTATGGCATCAATGCAGAAACCCTCTTTTGGAACCTTTATTTTTAAGAGTGTATCCTCTGATAATGATATAATAATTGTACGGAAGATGCAATTTTTTTCCCCTTTGTGCCAAAAATGATGATACTCTATTTGCATATACATTCTGATTA
This sequence comes from Rhinichthys klamathensis goyatoka, assembly GCF_029890125.1. Classification (NCBI taxonomy): domain Eukaryota; kingdom Metazoa; phylum Chordata; class Actinopteri; order Cypriniformes; family Leuciscidae; genus Rhinichthys; species Rhinichthys klamathensis. Next base: position 2,558,210 of record NW_026606897.1, read on the forward strand.
GTCATTTGTGGATTCGTTTAAACAGAGATTTGCAAACTTTTGATGCCATTGACCCCCAAATATGAGGAGGTACCGTCTTCACTGAATATAAAAGCAGCTACATAATTATTTATCATATATATATATGATCATGTAAGCCGTTCTCAACATTGGAAAGGTCAAATCTGGTCTGTGACACTCGAGAGCAAGTCGTCTGTGCATCTGCAACTTAGTTATTCACATGTATGTATATCTATACAGTATATGCAAAAGACATTAGCAGATGATTTTCACACCATTTAGTTAATCATTAATGTGATAATTCTCCATGTGGATGTTGCATATTGAGTTCTACATAAAACACAAACCAGCACATTTTCACCTCTGAGGTTATCCCATTCCATCTGTAACTTATAGCTCAGCGGTTTTCACAGCCATAGGTTGCACAATGCTGTGACATTTTCTGAAGAAATTTCATTGATTTGTTAGTGTGACTGATGAACAGTCATGTTAACCATTCCATGATGACGTGTCTAGAGTGTGACGCACCCGGCCATCCACATGATGTAAAAGAAGACCAGGCCACCTTCTTCCATTGCTCCGTGGTCCAGTTCTGATGCGTTGGTGCATTCGGCGGTGGACAGGGGTCAGCATGGGCACCCTGACCGGTCTGCGGCTATGCAGCCCCATACGCAACACACTGCGCTGCACTGTGTATTCTGACACCTTTCTATCAGAGCCAGCATTAACTTCTTTGAGCAATTTGAGCTACAGTAGCTCGTCTGTTGGATCGGACCACACGGGCCAGCCTTCGCTCCCCACGTGCATCAATGAGCCTTGGTCGCCCATCACCCTGTCGCCGGTTCACCACTGTTCCTTCCTTGGACCACTTTTGATAGATACTGACCACTGCAGACCGGGAACAGCCCACAAGAGCTGCAGTTTTGGAGATGCTCTGACCCAGTCGTCTAGCCATCACAATTCGGCCCTTGTCAAACTCGCTCAAATCCTAACGCTTGCCCATTTTTCCTGCTTGTAACAACTTTGAGGACAAAATGTTCACTTGCTGCCTAAAATATTCCACCCACTAACAGGTGCCGTATTCACCTCACCTGTCAGTGGTCATAATGTTATGCCTGATTGGTGTATTTACACACACACACACACACACACACACATTTATCTGTATTGGATTAAAACTAAAATTGTAAAATTTGATCACTTTCGTTGTAACCTTCATTTTTGTTTCTCTCTCAAATAAACACATTTTGAGAACTTAAAGAATGCTCTCTTTAATGAAAGGCGTCAACCAGTAAGTCATAATGTGAAGAATGTTAGCTTAACTTCCTGTTGTTTTAAGTTAGGCATCTAAGGATTCTTCTTTTTACACATTTTAATATGACAGGGTGACAGTGATTAATTGCCTTGCTGAAGGCCACAAAGAAGGTTTGAGCCTGGGATCTCCATGTTAAAATGTTCTGATTATTTATAGCACTCCATTTTAGAAGCGATCAGTACCTCTGTGCTCGATCTCTTTGATACACATGTCCAGAACCATCGGCCGCGGCGTGTTGTGGGCTTTGACCAGCGTGGTGAGATCACAACTGAAGACCTTCTTGATCCTGCGCAGGTCCGGCTGACAGTCGCTGGGCACTAGTTTGGAGCACTGTTTGTGCACGTTCAGCCCGCAGTCTGCAAGAGCAACAGGTCAGAGGGTTAGAGGAGCATGAGACAAAAGAGACAAAAAGACAGACTCCAAGAGACTGGAGCGCGTGTGTGTGTGTCTGATCGAGGGTATATCCTCAGGGGTAAAGTATACGTGCAGAGACAGGTGAGTGTCAGTCAAGCTGGGTGGTAAAGTGTAACAATATCTGTCACATGCTGCCGTGTGTCCGTGGCTCTGTCAATCTGAGAACGTAACCTTGAGTGACCCTGGGCGAGTTTGTCAGCAGGCCTACATACATACATGTATGTATCCAAAAAGGAGAGACCAGTTGAAATTAATTTTTGTGGTAATCAACATTATACAAGTGCTGTTGATTCAGCGTAACGTATTGAACCCGGGGCACATTACGTGAACAATATTCCTAGAATGATAAACACTTTTGATCTGTTCATTATACAAAGTGATTGTGTTGCTTCAGAAGACTTGGAATGTACCAGTCGAGTCACATGCTACCTTTATGCTGTTTTTGGCACTTGAAACTATTGGGTCCCATAATGATTATATTGGACAAAAACAGCTAAATCATTCTTTTATGCGGAAGAAAGAAACAAGAATTTGGAATGATGACAGAATTTTCAATTTTTAATGAATTTTAAGTTATACATATATGTTAGATGAGTGTTGTTCATGTTTGCTCATAGTATATCAACTATTATTTATTTACACTTGATTTAATTATGGTGTAACGGTGTAAAAGTATTGTTCACTGTTATTTCATGTCAACCATTGTATGAACTAATGTTATCACATTAAACTGTTAAATGTGACCTTTTTCCTTATTACTGGTGTTTGCTCATATTCAGGGTTACATATTTAAACAACCCCTTAAAGTATTAAACTTCGGCATGTAATGTGCCCCGCACTATTTGTGCTACAGACATGAATGATCTGACATGTGTTGAATCAGAATATATTATGAATAGAATATTTATGGAATGTCATTTTTTTCTTGAGCTAGTACCCACCCAGAACACCCTAGGAAACCCATAGCAAAGCTCCGGGAACCGCACCCAAGCATCAGTGGCGATGTTTCGCAATTTCTTAAAAAAATGTCAAATGTAAACAAATTCTTGGTAGCAAGAATTATGCTACAAATAATGAGTGCAAAAATGAGTGCCATTTAACTTCGGCATGTAATGTCCCCCGCACCATTGGTGCTAGAGACATGAATACCTCAAATGATCTGACATGTTCAGAATATATTATGAATAGAATATTTAGGGAATATCATTTTTTTTTCTTGAGCTAGTACCCACCCAGAACACCCTAGGAAACCCATAGCAAAGCTCTGGGAACCGCACCTAAGCATCAGTGGCCAAGCATTCTTGGTAGCAAGAATTTTTCTACAAATAATGAGTGCCATTTAACTCAACAGATATTTCTTATCAACATCAGAAGATGTGAAAAAAGTAATTAACCTGGTTTGATACTCTGCTTTGACACAGGGACAGTGGTGTGTGTGAAGTGGAATGTGGGAAAAGGCTGGTCTTTCTTTCTATGTCTCCAGTAGCATTCGCATGCTGTCCCACTGTTCCTCATCTTCAGCAATCCCATTAATCACTCTCTCTGTCCATTTTACTGCCTTTACTGCCACATCTTTACACCATAGAGAAAAAATAAGAAAAAACTCTGTGTTCCTCCTTATGGGCCAGGGGACAAATTCAACTCTGCTCTAATTCTCAATGTGTCTGATGACACTGGCTCGCCCGGGGGCCAATGTGAAATAAGAGCCCCTGTGTGAAAAGAAAAGGCTTGAATAATGGTCCAAATGGATGAGACCATTTACAGTGAGACAAACCAACAGTAATGCCTTGTGACTGGATTGGGTTTACATACAGAGTGTTTTGGGAAAGTACTGTCAAACAATAACCAGTGTTAACATGAGATCTGACCAAACCTGTAATCATGGCATTATGGTGCATTTGTTTATCTAGGGCACATCAAAGAACATCCTGTATCGAAGATGGTTATCGATTTAATATGGCTGTTTTTTTATAGATATATTTTTTACATTTTTAATAACAAAAACAAAAACAAATACAAGGCAAGACAAAGCAACAACAAAAAAAAAGCTAGACAAAACCAATGCAAATCAAAACAAAATGAAACGAAACAAAGGTAGTGAGAGTTCACCCTAAAACGAAAATAAAGTCATCATTTATTCACCCTGGTGTTGTTCTAATACCGTATGCCCTTCTTTCTTTTATGGACCACAAAATGAGAATTTTCAAAAAAGTATCACAGAATGGACCACTGCTACACGTGTCTTATATCCCACATGTTCTGGGGGTATACGATAGGGTTTGGTGAAAAACAAACTGAAATCCAATATATTATTCAACAAAAATCCTGACCTTGGCCGTTGGTCTTCTGTGCACGGCTGCATGAGATGCACGTTTGTGAGACTCTATTACCACCGCAGTTCACTTCGTCTCGCTCAGAAAAAGCACACAGGTTGTGAGAAATCAAGATTAACAAAAACATAACATGAAATACAACGCCTAGAAATCCCAATAAAGTATCCGTGTACTTCCTTCACTGAGTCAAATATGACCAGACCTCCGTCAGAATGACTGTCGACCGATGTGAAAGTGATTACTTACAGTATGTTATGACAAACACAGCGCATATAGCTCAGAGAAGGTACATGGATTGTATTTCATGTCGCATTTTTGTTAGTCTGGATTTTATCACAATTAGAGTCTCACGAATGTGCATGTCGTGCAGCTGCATAGAAGACCAACGGCCAAGGTCAGGATTTTTGCTAAATAATACATTACATTTTCATCAAACCCATATACTCCTTTAAGGGAGATCACCCTGTCAAGGTTTATTTATCGATAATGGGTGTCTGACAGTACATTATCCCTTTATTAATGCCACAGCTAACATAAAATATGAATGAACAATTTACTTAATAACATTTATTAATCTCGTTAATTAATAACAATTTCATTAAGTTAATTAATAATATTAAATTCTATAGTTAATAGGTTACTTTTAGGTTACCTACAAATACATTTTATAAAAAATACATTAAAGGGATTGTTTACCCAAAAATGTTTAAAAACAAACAAACAAAACATCTTTTTTGTTCCACAGTCATACAGGTTTGGATGGAACAATATGAGGGTGAGTAAATAATGACATCTTTTCCAGTGTCCTCATTTTTACTATCCCATTAACATTAGTTCATTGTTATGATCAAACATGAATGAAGAATATAAAACAATAACAATCAATGAACAATAGTATACTCAAAAATTAACCTAGATTAATAAATGCTATAAAATGGTTCGTTGTTAGTTTATGATCCATAATTCTTTAATTTTAAAGAATTTGACTTAAAATTTGACTTGTAAAGTTATTGCATAATTCATACACGTCACTTCTAAAGTAACCAATAAAGTGTTATACTTTCTGATACCAAGAAGACTGTCCTGGTTCACCTGGGTGTGCCTCTCTCACAATACTCTATGGTGTATACAGTATGTACATCTATAAATAGTCAACACTCAACAGAACGCACTCAACTGGTTTGGACCAGATGTCATTTAGGAATTCAGAGTATTACCCATACTTCAGCATTCTAGTTAAAACCCTTATTGTCCCAGGTATCACTTTCAGTATTTAGCTTCAGGTTTCCACAGCACATTGGAACATTTCTACAGGCAATTGAGCATTGTTACCAGAACGGCATGAGAAATCATCTGGATCTTGAGTGGCTATTGATTGTAACTTGATATGAATGATGCTCCTTGGCTGGTGCCATAAATCTGATGAACAGTTTATTTGTGTGGGAGAGTTTGTGATTGGTGGAGGGTTACCTGAACAACGGACGCCCTGGGCGATAAGACCCCACATGAAGTTAGCACAGTATTCACACCAGTGCGGCCCTCTGAAGGTGTGCACCTACACCAAAGACAAAGTTGTCATCATGAGTCACACACAAGCACACAAACACACTTTGAAAACTCATGCACACACACAAACACAATGTCAGTGATTTGTTCATCTCTACATTTTCATTTCCAGCTAAAGCTCACAATAAAAGTTCCACAGAAACACGTGGTGACATTTCCAGAGTATTTCTCACTGTACCTGACAGCTAACAATGCCCGTCTCACTCAGACTGGACAAACATAAAGATCAAAGCACAACACATTTATACTTTAGACCTATAATGTACAAAGAACCACTGGCATTATTATTTTCGAAACTTTGTCAGGGTACTGCTCAAAATTGTTTATGTTCAGTATTTTATTCAATACATCATCAATACGGTTTCGAAAACACGTTTTTGTCTAACCTTGATTCACTATGGTAAGCATATTGCAAGTGTTGATATTTTAGACCAGCGGTTCCCAAACTTTTTTCCTTGCGCACCCCCTTCTATGTCCCAACCGGGTTGGCGCACCCCCAATCCCCACTTAAATTATTATTATTTTTTTTTTTTACGCAACAAAGCTTTGTTTTATTGTCATATAAAGACTCATGTTTTATCATGCTCAAATAACCAGAACACACATGACAATAACAACATAAACAAAGTTTCAATATAATGCAACAAAGCTACGCACAAGCTTCCACTTTTAACCCTTTCACACCAATGCGACCGTTATTTAGAATTTGTCACTTTAATGTTTCCATGGTGACGCGTCATTGCTTGTCACGGGACACAGCGCAACCACAACACAACGCTGAATGAATGAGGATCTGCTTTTATGTCATTTTTCCTTTTTTATCAAAAATATTCACAAATGTATTAGCTATAGCATGAAACACTGATATTCCGATTGTCAAATATGTGTAAGTGGACGCGTTGTGTTGTTTAAACGCCTTCATAACGATTGCGTTAGTTGAGCTGTATGTGCGATGGGCGGCGTCATGTTAGTTTGTGCCACAGTTCAGAGAAGAATCGGATCTGTTGGATTTACAACACGTCAGTTTCTCCCCTTCTCACGAAATACATGAACGTAAGAGGCTGGTGAACTGGGAGAAGAATAGGGTAAAATGTGAAGCTACGTTCTACACAGTGTGTATCTGATATGAATAAAACGTGTCATCTTATAATAAAAATGATTATTATTGCCTTATCCATAGATATCAGCAAATTCAAAATCATTGTTTTGCTAGTACTTATGTATATTTAAATGTCTGAAACTTAAAATAAACATTATGTGGTTGAAAACACTCAATAGTTGTGATATAGGCTATGACAGCACTGACTGGCTAAGCGCCAGCCAACGCGCGAAAGCACATTTGAATTTAGAAGTTGATAACGTGTGCAGAGCAGTGTTTAGAAGAATACAGCAGCTGCTGTCTTATACGTTTCTATTAAAAACTAACAAATAATAGTTTTTATATTTAAAATATAAGCGATTACAAAGGAAATGTTTACAGTTCATGTTTTTTTTTTTTATTGTATGGAAAAAATCCCATTTAAAAAAACAGACCGCCATTGCATTTTTCCTCTCGCGCACCCCCTGGTGACAGCTCGCGTACCCCTGGGGGTGCGCGCACCACACTTTGGGAATCCCTGTTTTAGACCTGACACGAGGGTTTTCACGAAAAATTGCGCACATATGTCACTCGCCCGTGCATGTCTCGTCAAATCTGTAAATAAAGAAAAGTTGGTCCAGCTACTTTGACGCGTGTATGTAGTGGGAGTGGCATAGGTTAATTGTCACAGCGAGCAAGAAAGGTTGACATGGAGCAGCTAAATCTCCAATCTCTGGGGAGTTACCTGTTAAAAATAAAGGCTGAACAGAGGAGAGTCTGCTAGCAAAAAGAGAAGGCGACATAGCTTGTAATAAAACAAGAATCAACATGGACTTGGCTTTTTGGAAATGGCGCAAACTGAGGGATTTGAAATGTTGTAAAAGCGATGAGGTGATGGCGGTTACTTAACAGGTGAGTACAGTATACTATTTTATTGAACAGATTAATTGCCATATATAGCTCTCTTACAGAGTTCATTGTAATGCATTATCTATTGTGAAGGGTAATTTCATTATGGTTGTTGTAGTGCTGTGCTGTGCTTTATTTTCAAGGAAGTATTGTGTCTATTAATGGGTAAAGCTACAGTAATGTCTTCAGCTTAGCTTGAGATCTTAGTGGCAAATATTAATTTAAACTTGCCACTTGCCACCATGCAATGATCAAAAAAGTTCTGCAAAGAACCGGGAAATACTTAACAGATTAAAACTTTTGCCTGCAAATTCAGTGTATTTAATGTCACAACCATGACGTTTGATGTAGTTTAGGAAACGACAGCCAGTGACAAGTTAAGTTGTCGTCTATAGCTCAGGGAAGTGTCAACCACACCATCTCTGTCAATCCCTGAGACTGCAACCAAGCTCTCAAGGGCCAGTTTGACCATCAGAACAAACTCAGATAAAACTGAACCTTGTCAAAGCTCAGAGGAAAAGATCAAGCCTGTAAGTAAAGACTAGAGGGTGGTACTGTATGAATGTCAATAGAGTGGACCCTCATATAGACACAGCCGTGATTTTTTAAATTAAAATGCATGTGAGTCAGATTACAGGATTGCTAGGGAAAATAATGTGTCTGGCATCTGTTACCAAGCTGCTGAAAGTCACACGCAAAGCATGTTCCCATGCACGCCCTTGTGCTGTCAAAACACAACTCAAAGATTGACAAAAGAAAACACGTAACACGCAGGGTTTGTGGTGAATGCTGAAATATAAATATAATGAGAATACTCTTCATCTGTGTCCACAACCACTGGCTGTTCTCCAAAGCCTAGAGAGCTGTCTACATTCTAACTGAAATACTAACCAATTTGAACCCTAAATAAGGCAGAAACTCTGCACATCAAACAAATAGCACTCAATATGCATAGCACACATGACATTTGGGCAAAATTGCCAGTTTGTTTGATTTTATTTTATTTTATTTTTGTGAAATGAACACATTTCCGTTTACACCTGGTGTTTTAACCTGGTGTCTCTTTTGTCCACTTTCAACCACTTCTGTCCTGATTTCTTCGAGGGGAGGGTCTATGGGCTGGTAAATGTATAGTTTTTTCAGATCTTTCGATCTAATGGACAAAATAAGCTTGCGCAATTTACATATGAATGCGACCGGAGGCGACGGAAAATCATACAGAGAGCATCAGCTTTAATTCCTGCTCTGACAGCCGCAAGACCACGCTCAATGCTGTGAGTGCGTGTTAGAAATCAGGAATTTTGAGAGAACATTGTGCTTGGTACGTTCTTCGTCTTCAAACCAAAATTGGTTCTTCAGCCAACAAAGTTTAAAACCCGTCTGGCTAGCGTGTCTATAATGTTTACGCATTAGGTAAGTAGGCGGAGAGTAGTCGGCCTTTTGCGGCTGTTTCTTTGAAACACTGAGTGAACTCACTAGGTTTTGGAACAGCCTGTGTGAGAACACTTCTGGGGGAGGTGGACACTTAATAATCCATGATGCTCTTATGACTGCAGGTGACATCATGAGGATCCAAGTGACACGTTGAAGTCAGATGATTGCTTCGTTTGGCTTTGTTAGAGTTTTAAAAAGTCAGATGACGATACACTGAGCTCATTCTCAGCCTCAGTCATTTATCAGAAACTGAAAAGGCATGAAATGGGAGACTCCATTCAGCAGCGAGAGGTTATTGATTTGTGCGATCAATCTTATCAGTCAATAACGCTGTTAATGGATTAAAAGCCTAGGCAATTAGGCTCATAGGATAGATTTAGGCTTATTGATACGAGGCTCAAAGTACCGTGCATTTAAACGCTGTCAGCACATAAACATTTGAACGAGACATTAGTAAACATTCGAACAACCTCATAGTAGCGGCACATAAAGAGAGTAATAAAAGTGAAGGATTTCATCAGGCTCAAAATCAACATTTCAAGTTTTGGTAGTTTTAAAATAAATTAACCATCCAATCAGAACATTTGAGAAATCGCAAACATATATATATATATATACACAGGACATATTCAGTGTGTGCAATATCAACATTTAAAGGAATAGTTCACTTAAAAATTTAAATTCTGTCATCATTTACTCACCCTCAAGTTGTTTCAAACCTGTATGAATTTCTTTCTTTTGCTGAACACAAAGGAAGATATTTTGAGGAATGTCGGTAACAGGTTTGAAACAACTTGAGGGTGAGTAAATGATGACAGAATTTTCATCTTTAAGTGAACTATTCCTTTAATACAGGCCGCTGACTAAAATAACTGATAATTCTGCATGAAACATTTGTGTTTACATTAAAATGTTCTACATGTAAAAATGCAATTGCGAGATGACATCTTCAGTAATATCCACAGTATTGTGAAATATTATCACAATTTAAATAATAGCCATTACTCAAGTCTTCAGTCACATGATCCTTCAGAAATCATTAGAATATGCTGAACTGGTGCTCAAGAAACATTTATTATTATTATCAATGTTGAAAACAGTTGTGCTTCTTAGTATTTTTTTTTTTTTGTAAACTGTGAAACACTTTTTTCAGTATTCTTTGCCACTTCTGATCAATTTAATGAATCTTTGCTGAATTTAAGTTTTTTTTTTTTATCTTACTTCACTACTGCTCTTGAGCAGTAGTGTAGTTACCATAATTCTGACATGACGTACAGTAGTCGCAACACAACCAGTACTTGCCTTAAAGTTGTGGATCTTCTCGTAGTTGCAGTGTTTCTCTGGTCCATCCTTGAGTGTGGTGCGTCTGCTCAGCGGTGACGGGGTGATCTGTGAACAAGCCAAAATCTTTAGAGGCTTCCAGAGGAGGGCACCTTTACTGCCCAGATTCACCCCCAGAGCTAACGCCAACAACTCCTGGTGCTTACGGTCCTTCTGCTTAGCTTTGTGAGGGGCTAATTCACCTTTTGCTGACCCCTTAGTGCCAACAACCAGAGCCCTGGTCCTCAGAAGATCCTGCATATCCTCTGTAGAGGAAGATGACAATGATGTGGGGGATAACAGAGGCAACTGTCGTCTTCACTCTTTGGTAATCTGGGTCGAATGAGAAGGGGGACAGCCTGGTCCTGCATGAGCAGAGCAGGGCTGGGCTGGGGGTGGGTGGGCTGCCTGGGGGCAGGAGTGTGTCTCAAACAATAGCACACATTCAGCACTCTGAGAGAGTGGCAACACAAGACAGGGGAGACATTGGGAGGAGGGAATGTGTCAGTCTTGTAGATACATCTCAACAGGTTTCTACAGTAGGATAAATGGAATCCAGAACACAGCAGGATTATTATTGTAAACTACAACGGAGCCTCACACATGACAGGCGGACACTATATATACACATATACATTCACACATATTAGTGCTGTCAAATCGCATCTAACATTTTTTTAACATATTTGTGTGTATATATATTATTATATTTACAAATGTGTGTCTGTATATATATATATATATATATATATATATATTCACACATATATTATATAAATAAAAACTTTTATGTTAGATGTGATTAATTGCGAGAGAGAGAGAGAGAGAGAGAGAGAGAGAGAGAGAGAAAGAGAGAGAGAGAGAGAGAGAGAGAGAGAGAGAGAGAGAGAGAGAGAGAGAGAGAGAGAGAGAGAGAGAGAGAGAGAGAGAGAGAGAGAGAGAGAGAGAGAGAGAGAGAGAGAGAGAGAGAGAGAGAGAGAGAGCGCCTGCAAATGTTCCCCCTTGGTGCCGACCCTGACTGGAACACAGCACTTCCAGACACGATTCCACTGCAGTTCCCTTGAGTGCGGACAATCCTACATCTCAAAGCCAAAGAGCTCAGCTTTACATGCTTTAAATCAGAGATTTACACTGAGAAGAGTAGGTTCTCTCTCAAAAAAAGGTCTTGATCAGGTCTAGTTTCTGTCTAGCACGTAAACTTTTATGGGGTTTAGCCTTCTAGTCCTCTCTCTGTCTCTTCACTTCTGATCGCAACTTCGGTTACAAATCGGATCAGGATTTAGGCAGCTTACAGTCGTAATCCTGCATCACGGAAAAATCCTGTAGTGCCAGAACCCTTTGTTTAGGGAGTCAGACTTGTTTAGACCCCATTTAAACCTAATCTTATCATCCATTTCGGGTAATCTAATCAAAAGTGGGTAGCGCAAGACAGGATTCAAAATGTTTTGTGATCTGGATCACTCAAACCATATTTGGGGGTCACTGAAAAACAATTGGTGTAGGGTTTGCTTTAGCCTTTTCACACATAGAGCTCACTTCAAGTGGACAACTATTCAAAAAGCCATTTTCTTGCATATGCATGGGCTTTTATGGCATTTGCACCATTTTAGTCGGTGGGCTTTTTTTGCAACTTTTTGCCTATTTGGATTATTGTGGTTTATACACCTAGACTTTTTTAGGTCCTGTGAATTTTTCTATTCTTCTGTAGAGACTGAAATAGTATTTTCTTGTAAAACATACTCCAATAATCTTTGTTTTATTTACAACTCCGGAAATTTTGTATTTTTTTGTGTAGTCGAAACATCATATGTGGTCAATGGAAGCTAAACTGTTCTTGCTTGACGCACAAGAACAAACCTCATTGGTTCTCGCGCATTGAACAAGCACGTTTGAGCTTCTGTGAATTAAATCTGTTCATCATATAAAGTGAACATGTCTCTTCAGAAGGCTAAACTGATCAATTCATATGGATTACTTTTTATATATTTTTGAAGCATCAAAATTTTGGTTGCATGGACTTGAATTTTTCAGGTTTCATTAAAAAATATCTTAATTTGTCTTTCGAAGATGAACGAAAGTCCTTTCGCTTTAAGTACTGCCAACTTACAGTACCTGTCAATCATCCACTATGTTAAAACAAGCGTTTTAAACTTTTTAAACATGCATTTTAATCAAGTGAATAAATTTGTCTTTAAAAGAAATTAAACTTCCGATCTCAGGACCATCAACCCTTGTGATCAGATCATCTAAGACGGATGTTACCAAGTACTAGGTGTAAGTAAGGACTCGTGAGCTGCATTTCCACTGTCGGACCACAACCGAGCGAGACTAATTTTTCAGGCTGGGGGACCCTGACCCTTCTCAGCAGGAGGCTGATGCCGAATCCAGCAACATTGTCTGGGTATTTGCTGAAACATCCTGGAGAACACACATGAGACTTGCTGACCTCACAGATACAGCACATCTTAGGGCTTAGTATGGGTGCCCGCCTGGACGGTCATTTGCATGATTACATCAATTAACAAAATGGTGAGATTAGGAAAGAATAATGGAGATCTGATGAGTAAAAAAGAAAGAATGCTGAAGAGGAAGAAAAGCAACCTGGCTACGGCTCACATATTCAAGATATGCCGCATTCAGGTACATGATGTACCTGATTTCCCAGAAAGTGAGGTGGAGATGACTGCAAGCCTGTCAGGGTTGTTTTGAGTAAAGTATGAGCACAGCTTAAAAAGCGCTGGTGTGGTTTTTATTGCTGCTGACCTCCACAGTGACACAAATTTTTGTGTGCTGGGGGTACAGGGCAGTTAACATGTGCTCTAGTGGTCGACCGATATGGGTTTTTCACGGCCGATGCCAATATCTAGGGCACAAGGCACTGAAGGCAGCTGATGGCCAATATAATGGCAATTTTATAATCAATATAGAGCTGTTCAGTTTGTAGTCCTAGAACGGATTCCCTCTGGAATTTTCTATGTTTTTTTTTTTTTTTTTTACAATAGCAGTCTTTTGGTTTATGAGTAAAATAAGGTTTTTCAAATGACATTACTTGCTTAAAAGTTGCTAAATGAGGTGTGCACACAACAATTTAAAACAAGAAAGTCTATTTAGGTAATGTTAAGCACAGAATCATGAAAAAGAATTACACTTTAGAATACTTTTAAAAACAGTACTTATTACGGAAATTATATACAGGTACTTTAAAAGTACATATAAGTGCAAACTGAATGTAAGGTTTTCAGAAACTTAACTGCAATTAAATTAAAAGTGTGTTGAGAAACAGTCATGAACACTTAAGTGTTTTTTTATTTCATTAATATTATATTATCTCCAAGTACAGTTTAATTAAACTATCATTTTAAAATTTGAACAAGTGCATATATAATACAATTAAGTGCACTTCTTTTTCACAAAGTCAAAAATAACTCTATGCTAGCAAATGAGATATACAACATTGATAAATTACAACAAATTAACTATTATTTCACACTTATTTACTCAAAAAACATTTTTAAAAAAATGTGCATTTACAACATAACCTAACACACGAGGCTTGGCAAGGCCAGCACAGTTATGCACAGCCAATGATGATGATCTCAAAAATTCAAACTGAAAACCAACATCCAGTTCAGATAGCATAAACTGCAATACCAGTAAAAACAGTAACTTACTGAGGGTCACACGTTTAAGCTATACACTTATATAAAAAGATAAAGGGATGTTGGTGAGTCACATACAGTGATACAGGGGAAGAGGGAGATGGGGCGCACAGAAAGTGTGAGTGAATGAGCAAGACTTGCACTTTTTGTCCTAAGGCAGATGTCTTCTTGTCTCCTAATGAAAGAGGCTCAAAAGCCAAACACAAAAGGGAGACAATAAGGCCTAGTCTCTTTTTAGAGACCCCACAGATGAGGAGACAGACAGAACTAGGGCACATAAAGTATGTACAGTACAAAAACACATCCTATGCGATACACACACAGGGAAATGCGCTACATTCATTTAACACACTATTCAGTAATTCAACATACTGTCTATCACTGTCAGCACAGCTGTAATATTAGGGAATATCTCCATCAATACTTGATCTTGGAGACCATGTGGCTGTAAATGATATAATAGATTCTCATTTAAAAATGAAGGACAAAAAAATTTATTTTGTCAAACCGGCCAAATAATGAAACCACCAATACACTGTGACTGTAAGAGCCAGACTCATTTGTAAGACAACCGCAGGAAAGTAAAAAAAAACAGATATTTCCAATCCTTCATTTTAAAAGCTGCAGTGCTGAAATATAATGTAAACAACAATGATAAATCACCACAAAGCTCAGCGCTAATTCTAATAACTCCGATCCATCATCAGCGAGTGGTTTTAGGTGGAACTTGCCAGGCCAGCAAAACATTTCAGCGATTACTGTTATTAGAGGAAGAGAGCCATGTGAACCCTGAGCTGCGTAGACAACCAAACAGGCAAGGTGAACGATTCATAAAGGGCATCACTCAAGAAAACTGCCGTCATAGAACGACACACCCTGATTCTGGTCCCTAAATTAAACCGGTAAATGGTCAGGCACAGGTAAATCGAGACAGTGAAGTTAAAGGGATTTCAGGGTGTGTGAGGTCACTGTAAAATTTCAAGAGAAAAAATTCCTTTATAATAAATGGATCATTAGGTTGATGATGGTTACCATTTATCCATTGTAACAAATTGGCTAAGCCTTCCAGGGTGAGCCAATTATCATAAAAAGCTTTAAATATAGATCCATAACAATTACATCGTTAAAACACAATGGTAGCTCATTAAGAGTTGTTATTGCTAATTAAAACTAAAAACTAAAACTACTAAAAATCATTTAAATGAATAGGTCATGTTCTTAAATATTTAAATAAAGCTGAAATAAAATAAAAAAAATAAATAAAATTGAAAAACTATGCAACTAACTGAAATAAAATACGTTGAAGTTCTAAAATGACTAAAACTGAAACAAATTATATATATATAAATTATATAAATAAATTATAGCCATTTAAAAAAAGACAAAATAAATAAAAATGCAAATAAAAAACTGACGAAATATAAAAATAAACGCTAATTAAAAACATTAATAAATCCTATAGTAGTATATAAATAATACTAAAATAACACTGATAAAGAGACTTTTAAAAGGAAGATTCTAATAAGTCTGCAAGAATTGTAGTCACACTGTAACAAAGCAGCAGTATATCACAAGCAGAATTAAAATGATAACTGCAAAGTTATTATCATGGATCCCAGCATTATTAGTCTAAGAATACTGAAATACTGTGAATACCGGGCTGCAACAAAGCAGATCTTTTGATGTATATACTGTATACAAATCCATATTCAGTTTGACAGCTTGTTGAAGCTGCCCTCTAGTGGACATCTGAACAAAGCTGTAAGATGAAAAAACTCCACTTGTTGAAGTGTGTTGAGTTGATTGTTATGAATTCAAATCCTTAAGCCAATTAAAATTCTTTGTCTGGTGTCAGTAAACAAAAACAAATGTTCTCTATGCAAACAACAGAAGTGTTGTTTGAACACTTCCGTTGACTAATTCAAGAATGGTTTGATCATCGCTTTCAAAGAGCTCTTATGAAGAGCTATTTCACCTCAATAGTGAGGCAACAGAATTCATAAAGGTAGCAGTAGACCTGACTGAATTAATAAAACTCTCCTGTCAGTGAACCAGACAGTGTGTCTGATGAACGAGAGGGGAGACAACACATTCATCGCATTATCGTTCATCAAAGATGCACACCCTGAAGCTGAAACACTCTCCCACTCTTCCAAATGCACACAAAGAAATGCTCCTTCTCATTTGTCAAAATACCATTCTAACAACGATTTGTGAAAGGATAGTGCCTGACACCATGATTTGGTCAAAAGAAAACGTGTGAATAATATTTAAAAAAAACTAAATGAATGGATACGGTGCCTGTGTTAACTCTTATCAATAAAACCTTGATAACATCTATGGGCAAATGCATAATGAAGCAGTGCCAGTGTCAATGTCGTGTTATCACTACACGCAGACAAAGAGATGTGTATTTACGATTACTGTAACTCTCTCACTGAATTCTGCATGTAAATGTCATCTTAAATACCAATGATGGCTCAGATAAAGAAAAAGAATTTACAGCATTACTGCAGGTTAGTGTTGAGGGCTGAAATGTTCAATAACAAGCAAAAAATGCCAAATTTATCCCAAGTCTACTGATTAGCCTATAA
Source organism: Rhinichthys klamathensis goyatoka (assembly GCF_029890125.1). Taxonomy (NCBI): domain Eukaryota; kingdom Metazoa; phylum Chordata; class Actinopteri; order Cypriniformes; family Leuciscidae; genus Rhinichthys; species Rhinichthys klamathensis. The sequence goes on from NW_026606897.1 coordinate 2,574,832, forward strand.
TTAACATATACAATGAAAACAACAGAGGTCCTAAAACAAAGCCCTGTGGGATTCCACAAAAAAAAACAGTGCACTTTTATGATTAATTTCAACAAAAATTGTCACAAATTTCCTCATCACATTTATTTGGCACACAATGACCAAGGATTTATTATAATGTCTTGTGATTATAAAGTATATGATATCTTTAATTCATATTTCATACATTGCTGATACACGCTATAACCTTTAGTAACATGGTAAGAACATTATAATCTGTATCTGAAGACAGAGGTATGCTCCTTACCTTGTCATCCTGTTGGAAAGTAACTTTTTTGGGCTCAGAGCGGGTCCGGTTGAGTCGGTGAGTGATTTTGTCCCTCAGAAGAGAAGTATAGCCCAGGTGCTGGTAGATAGGGTTTGTGGTCATCTTGGCAATGTACTCTGCTGCCTTGGTCTCAATATAGAGAGTGATGAGACCGTCTGTAACCAGATCATGAACCGACTCGAAACGTTTTTCTCCCACAAAGTGCTTTCCATCATAAAACAGTCGGTAATTCAGAGTCTGGCCACCAAATCTGAATGATAGACAAGTAGTACTGCATATTATATTACTGTATATTATAATGCAGTATAATATAATATTATGACAATATTATAATTGTACTGTACATTGTAAAACAAAATATTTTATTTATTGTTTTTATAATTTGTATAATATGATTTAATATAACATAATATAATATTGGATGGATGGATGGATGGATGGATGGATGGACAGATGGACGGACATGTAGAGAAAGGATAAAGAATAGATGGCATGTACCTCAAAGCAAGTGTATAAGTTCCTGGTTGTCTCTGGCTCTCTCTGATGAGATAAGCACCTTCTGTCCCCGCCAGCAGTTCATCTGCACGCTCTCTGGAAATCAGACCATGGAACCTGTACAGAGACACCATGATTTACCCTGGTGTACACACACACACACACATACAAAAACACAGCACAGACTTTTGTGATGCTTACATATTCACATGCACAAACACCCTAACTTGCTTGACACGACATAAATCACAGTCTCTTCCTCATACATTCATATTACCACCCTCACACACATCACTACACAAAATCAATGTGCACCACCACTCGTCTTAAATAATAAATTCTGCTAACTCACAGCAAATTTTCACACGCACATGCAAGGGGGGGGAAAAGTAACTAGACAGCTAGTAGAAGTAATTTGAAGAATAGTAATATTGATGCTTTGCTTTCAAAGCACTACCAATAAAGTTAGACACTCACTCTCTGCCATAGTATTTGGGTCTGCTTTCCATCTGCAAGCCAAAGAGAAGAACGTAAGAGAGAGAAATACATTGAGAAATAGTTTTCAACACAAATCACTTTGTCAAAAGGGTCATGAGGTGGTTAAACAAGCTTTTCTAATAGTTAGTCTTTCTAACAAGATGAGCATTTTGTGAACATGGAGACAGTCCAAACATAAGCTCCAGTGTTTAGTAAAAGATACGCAGACTGAATCAATATGAGTCATGTTTGAAAAACCTTGGGAGTGTTTACCCACATTTTCCTGTACTTACCTCCTGAGGACATGTGATCCTCTTTGGTCTTGACGCTTCTTGTTGTAATTGGTACACTGATGAACAATAAAGAAAAATATTTCTACAATTTTTATAAAAATTATTATTTCTATATTTTGAAAATAAGAAAAGGTTACATTGTCTTTCGGCATGAGAAGCAGCTCAACAGAAGGAATTCTACTGTTTATTTTACCTCTAATCTTTATAACGCTGTGGTGAGATGTTGGTATATATAGAGCGTGTCAAAACACAGCATTCTCTCTTAGACATTAATCCATTAGGTCTGAGCTTGAGGACACACACCCACTTACACTGCTGTCAGGCTAAGCTACAACACATTATAAAAGTGGATTGGGTAATATTGGTAAAGCTATTGAAAAATGAAGAGTGCGCAAGAGGCAAACGGATAAATCAACACCAACAGTTGGTCAATATGGGAAAGGAGTACATGAAGAGCCAGTATTCAGCTCAAATGGGTTTAAGAACAGATGTTTTGATTGTGCCTGTTTGTGTAAAAATGTAGTACAGAGAATGGAGGTTAATACCAGGAATTCCTCAGGTTATCCTCTCCTAAATAATCAGCTTGCACAGGCAAGGTCAATTTGTGGTCAGTTCGCACAATATTCCTTTGATGGTGAGTTCATTCTCAATTATAATAATGGGTATTGAATTCCAAGCCATCACACCTGTAGTGAAAACTTTTCACAAGTGAAAATACACCTGTATCTCCTATTCAAATAAACAGACCTTGCATCTACAAGGTGCTAAAGTGCCCCTCCAACTCTCTCTGCATTTGCCGTGGGTTTTAAAAGTCTGAGACAACATTGAAATTCTTTTTATTTAAACCGGGAAAGAATCATAAAGTTTTAGGATTTTGAACACTGTAAAACACAGAAAAATGTAAGTAAATTGAATTAGAAATACTGTTTATGGAACTGTCAAACTTTCCTACGTATTATTGAATGCATCTCTTTTATGATGAACATATTTTAATGAACTAATGCAACTGTCCTGATATCATAATTAAGGGAGAAAAACTGAAAAGAATAAATTCTTGTAAAGAAAACATTGGGTAATTTGGCATAATATTTTATTATTATTAGTAGCAGTATTTATTTGGGGGAAAAACAAAACTGCATTACGCTTATTATTTGAAAAACTTTTGTCCGCCAAAGCAAAGTATTGTGGTGCAACAAGATCACTGTGATTTTGCCAAGTAAGACTTGGATCAACATATTTTGTTGATCCTGGAACAACATTCCTGCCCGAAAATTTGGACTCCTAAACATATCCCATATCCCTACCCCTAAACCTAATCCTACCCATAAGTTATCCCTAAATTCAGAGGGAAAAGATAGGTGAATGAGGACAAAATGGTTGTAAGCCTAAATTTGACAAACTGTAAACCTGTCTCTCAAATCTGATTGGCTGATTGGAATGTTGTTCCAGGATCAACAAAGATGTTGATCCAGGAACATGTTGTATGTTCACCCTCTTGGGAATATCAGATCATTTGACCTTTTAAATGTCAAGGCAAGATTAGTTCAAGTTGTAAAATGTCATGTGCATGGGTTGAGTCCCTTAAACCGTATTAATAAATCATTATACTAGTAAAAAAAAAAAATTCTGCTGCCAATAAAGCAACAAAAAAAAAAATCTTATATTCATATTAGATTTTCAATGAAACATTTTCAAATTTACAATTCAAATTGAATTACTGATAATCAAATTTGTAGTTAAAAAAAATTATAACGTGAAAGCATAATGAATAGTGGACTATTGGCAGTATATTATCAATCTGAACCATTTAGTTCTTTACTGTGAGGAAAAAAGTTTAAAAATGGTATTTAGATCATTGTGAAGAAATCAGCGGTAGTGAAATGATCAATACTGGCTCAAAAACAGCAACAGATGTGCAGGGGTACTTCAGCTCGATATGAACGTGACCTTCTCTTGATGACTTCATTAAAAGCAGCTCATCGTGCAGAGCAGCGATTGGCCGGCGCAGTTCGAGCACAGGCAGAATCTGGACTCAGCGCTCAGATTTTCCCTCCCAGAGAGCAGGAAGGCATCTGACAGCGATGCCAAGATCTCGTCAAAGAAGCTCAGAACGAGCAGTGGGTTCTGGACAACGTCCACCAGAATGACAAGGACGGGGCCTGCTCTAAAAATACTGCACAGTGGGAGTGAATGCGAGGGAAAATGAGTTGAAATGTGGGACGGGCTCGAAAAATCTGAGATAATGCTCACTGGCCAGGAAAACCTTGACAAGTGAATCACTCCTGTCAGGGTCAGAAATTTACAGGCAAAAATGCCACCAAGATGAACATAAATGCCACCACATTCAAGATAAGGGGGAAAAAGGTAACTCTGCACAATTAAACTAAATCTATTATGGCTGTTGCGATTTAGATTTAGATTAGCATTTAGATTAGCAACCACTGAAACTGAATAAACAACAAAGTTCAGATATGATGTAACAGATTCATTTTGCAGTGTAGACAGCTTGAGTGATTGTAGCAAGAGTTTTTGTGAAAGTCATGGACCAGGGACTGGGAATGTTCTTTGCTCACTTTCTGTATTCATTCTCAGTTCGAATTACCTTTTTGTTTTTCATGCTCCTAAAAAAAACCAATGTGAAGTTTTGATATTCTACTGCATAAAAAGCAGTAAACTAAATCATAAACGTTCTCAGCTTGTTTTGTTTGTGTAGCCAGAATATGACGTGCAACAATTTTACAGGTAAAAAGTCTATAGCATTTTGATTGAATGAAGTAATTGGTTAAATTTAAGTATATGATATAAAAAGACAACACAGATACATTTATTAAGGTAATTATAAAAATTGCTCTAACAAAAGGTGAAAAAAGCTCCTATAGTAATCAATTCCAATTTGCCCTATAATGGAAATGAACTTTTCATTTCTGGCCCTGGTTCCTGTTCCCTTCGCCCTATGCCAAACCACATTTCCCATGATGCAATGTTCTCACGTTTGAAGCCCAGATTACTGTATTTCTTCAGTCGATTGTGTTTTATTCTGGTTGTTAGTGTCAAGTCTGTCAACTGGATCTAATTGAGACATTAAAATGATGTCTGTACATGTATAATGTTAAAAGAATACTTACAGTAGGATTTCCATATCGGTGGCTGATAATCTTCAGGATCTACAACAAAGGATCATAAAAGAATGTCAGGATGTCTTCTGTTCTGTGCTAAATTAACACGTCTCAAAATAATTGTCTCTTGTCTACATGTTCTCACTTAACACGGTCTATAAAACTTACTGTCAGGTTAGAGAGTGGCTGTAATCCAAGGTTATTATATTGTTTCCTTAATGTTAAGTTATTCTGTAAGCTATGATGCGTAATGTGCATGCTGACAATATAATCCTTCCTCTACAATGCCTTCGGGGTACACATGTTTTAACACTTCTTTCATTTAGCTCCCCAGCTCAAAGACCTACATATATAATGTTTGTTTAACACACCCGTACAGCTAAAACACACACACACACACACACACACACACACACAGGATTTTCTAATTTAAAACACATGAGCTGTCAATCGATTAAACACTTTAACCAAATTAATTACATTATATGCAGAATGCAGATTAATTAATAAAATTCATCACAATTAATTGCATTTTGCATATTTAAATTTATTTGCTGAGAAAAGCCCCCACACAAAGGGAATTCAAGGACGTTGACATTTTTGTTGCAGACATAATCATTGAATAAAAATTCAAAAATGGCATTAGAATGTCAATATACTGTTTGTTTTGCTTCCTCTTACATTCTGTTACAGTGTGTTGCGTTACATCGAGTTGATTTTGAACCTGGGCAGATCAAAAGAGAGCAATTCTGTTTCACATATCAATACAGCAATTCTTGAGTGAGATGAAGTTTAACTGATTTTGGTTTGCAGCCCACTCAGGATGACTTAATAAATGACAGAAATGAATAGAAATAAGGTGGAGTTGGGGTTGTGGAAGGGTGACAGAACAATTGCCACAGAAATGAGATAAGAAACTATATATATACTCATCTAATGTTTACATAATTGACATGCTCCTCCCGAATAGAGCTCCAGACTATGTTTCCACCACAGAATAAATAAGAAAAAAGGTAATTGCAACTTCTTATCTCTTTAAGTCAGTTTAAGTCAGTTTATATCTCGCAATTCTGACTTTATTTCTCACAATTGAGATATATAAACTTGCATTTCTGACTTTTTCTTGCAATTGCAAGTTTATAGCTTTTTGTCTCCCTCTTGCGAGTTATAAATTCTAAATTGTTATATATAAAAATCCAGAATGGTGAGATAAAAAGTCACAATTACCTTTTTGGCGGAAACTAGCTTCCAAACCATTCTATATTGTATGCAAGTAGTCAATTTCTGTTTTCCAACTTTTTCAGAAATGCTCTTCCAGTTAAAGCTTTGGGTAACTATCTAACTTCAAATAACATTATGGTAAATACTTTCAAAACTAGGATGAGATAAATGAATGGGGAAGCAGCACCTCTAGTAAGCAAGTAATTTCTCAAAGGAACACAAGTCAGAGCCTGACATGGTTTAGTATGGCTGTCGAGCACAGACAGCCTGGATATGGAGGTTCATTTGCATACATTATAATGAGAATGGCAGTCCTGTCCGTCTAAAACAGAACACCTTAAAACAATATTTTAATTCAAATATCTCATTACTGTTTAACATGTTAATTTAATACAGTAAATTACTTTTTAAAAATGAGATACAAAAATTAACACATTTAATCATGCCCTCCTGAACTGTAACTGTAAACATACATGGGCTATTCTCATTCTTGTGCCACCTTTAAAAATTACAGTTAAAATGCAATTAAGTGTCTAAAAACTTGACACAAAGTATACTCTTTTTAAGTCAAAAATTGTGATTTAATTCATTAAATGTGATTAATTTTGATTAATTAACTGGAACAGCATGCTATTAATTTTTAGATTGACTGTCAGCCCTAAGCAATATTAATGTATAATTGATTAATTATTACAGATCATAAGGTAAACAGTATAAAAATCTGCCAAATAGGTCATTAAATTAAATTATCCTAAATCTTTCTCTGATGTTTAAATACAGAAGCCTGAAAGCATCAAAAGAAAAATAAATAAATAAACCGGGATTCTCAAGAATAAATCACAACAGTTCCTCTCACAGTTTAGCCAGACAGGGCTTCTAGATAATCAATATTAGTACGTAAAGTAGGCCTGACCTGCACAAACCCATAAACAGAAATTTGGCAATAAGACAAAGACACTCATTTCACAATACATTCTTGTGTGAGAAATGAACAAAACTGTGGAGCTGATCAGCATTTCCTCATTCAGAAAAGTACCTGAATCTCTGATCATTCATAGAAAGATTATTACCCAAAAAAACACATTGCATTGTAAGCAATGACACACTCATTGTGTGTGTCTGAATTGAGAATAGTAATATACAGCCCTGGAAAGTGTGTGAAAGTTCAGAATGACTGCGTGATCTTGTGTCTGTGTGAGAGAGAAAGACAGAAGTAGATCGAATAAGAAAGATAGAGTGGAAAGTAGTAGCCCTTGTTTTCTTTTAGTAAAACAATCTCTTTGAAGGTATAAATCAATGTGTGTTTTCTTCTCTTCCCTGAATACGTACTGGTCTCTATGGATCCATGTCTTATTTCAGGCACTGTCTCTTTTAATGTCAGCACTTTACTGCGGCCAGTCAGCATTTCCTCCCTGCCTACACACTCGCAACTAAACACAAGCTCAAAGTCCAAACCACAAACACACACAGCGCTCCATCCAAACATACAACAACTGTTATACAACATGGGCTCGCTCTGTATATGTCTTGTCAAAGTTGTAAACATTTTGTCAGATTTATTTATAAAGCCACAGGTAAAAAGTACACAAAAAACTGAGCTGCCAAGCTAAGATACTCATGATGCCTTGACTTGGCAATAGCTACGCTGAGCCAGAATGAAAGGATTGAATGGTTTGAGACTTTGGCATGTGCTTGCAAAGAGAACATTTAGCAAGAACATCAAGCGATTTAGTCCTTTTCTTTCTGGAAGATGATGATATAGCGAGGATTAAATGTTGGCTGAGGTTTAGATTTGTGTTTTTCTGGTCTTAATCCTTTGTAATTTATGACGAAGTGTGTAGCAAACCATTTTACATGCAGGTAGCAGCAATAAATATGGAGGAAAGATATGAACAAATTAAATAAGGACATAGTTTGCCACAAAATGAAAACCCTGTCATCAATTGTGCCTCACTTTCTTTGTTCTGTGGAACACAAAAGAAGACATTTAGAAGTGTGTGTTTGGGGGGGGAGGGGGGGGTTGGGGGATATCCAAACGTGGATATTTTTAAAAAAAAAATATCCACGTTTGCTGTGCTTGTTTGTAGGGCTGTACATGTTTGCCAAAAATTGTGTGATTATAAGGACTCATGCTGGAATTGATACGGTAAAACTTGTATGTATCAAGTGTTTTGAAAGCCTCTAGATATATCAATATGACTATATTATTATTATTATTTAATAATGGAGTTAATTATATAATTTAGAAATTACTTTTTTACAGTACAACTGCACAATTAGAATACTAATAAATATGGCTGTTATAATTTATTAATTTTCAAACGTTAAACCAAACTTCAGGGGGCCCTCAAACCTTCTCTTTTGTTGACAATTCTCATTACAATTTTGGGAAGATGGTTGGCACATGTTGCTGTTAGCTGAGTGGCATTTAAAGTGAACTGACCCACTCTAAGGGTGTGTTCACACTTGGCAGGTTTGGTTCGACAAAAACGAACTCTTGTGCGATTGTTCTGTTTTGGTTCGGTTCATTTGAATAAGCAATGCTGCCTTCCGGGCACTGATGCGCCCCAATCAAGCAGACTGAGACCCCTGAAAAGGTTGGCCTCGGTTGGCTACCAAACTTTGGTGAAATATGAACGCAACAAGGACCAAAGACATCTAACCGAACCGGATATGCATAATGTATAATGCATTATGCATATCCGGCAGCATAATGTCTTAAGACCCTTCAAGCTAAATCGAAGAAAGAACTGATGGGACGTCATTTAAAAAAAAATCAGGCCAAAACTAAGTTCGTTTTGGGAGTTCGAAACACCTTACCAATGCAACCTTTGGGAAAAGTTTGTACTATACAAAGCCACTGTATAGTAGAAAATGAGGCTGTAATCCTGAAGAAATTAGACACTGGCACTGGTTTAAATGTGTAAAGCTGCTTGCTTTTAAGCTATCTATTGTAGAAAGTGCTATATAAATAAACATGACTTGATGCAAGTTTACTAGAGTGCCGAATTGCAGAGCCCATGCAAAAATATCTATGTTTCTATGATCAGATGCTTTTCTTATGCATTATTAAATGCGTGCTGTTCTCTCATTTTGTTGTGTGATTATTTTGTTATTGAGAGGAAAGCGCGTAGCACATATTTACATATTTACTCTCATCAGTGTGGGCGGCGTCGGGATGTTTGCGAACAGTATATCGCTGCTCACGTATTCCAAACTTCTTTAAACAATATTTGTAAAAATGTATCCCAGGACACAACATCGTTGATGAGCTGCTTGCGAGTAAATGAACAAAGTGCCGCACTTCAATCTGATACATGCAGCGCATATATTTCAATTGTAGCCTTTGCGATTTGATAATCGGACTAAGCCATTTATTTTGATTAATTGTGCAGCACTACTTTGAAGTGTTTCGGCTGTTTTTGTCCATGCAAGGAAAGTCAATGGGTTCAAAAACAACATTGATCGAACTCATTTGACTTTCATTGTATGAACAAAGAACAAGACATTTTTCAAAATATCTTCTTTGTGTTCCACAAAAGAAAGAAAGTTATACAGGTTTGGAACAACATAGGGGTGAGTATTTTCATTTTTGTGTGAACTATTTCTTTATTTGGGCGGCCCAGTATCCACTTTACAGTAGTCAAGTGAGATAGATTAGCTTTCAATCAGTGTTTATGTGAGCGTATGTTTGGATTAGTATGAAGCTGTATTGTCTGTTGGAGCTCAGGAGTGCTGCAAAGCAAACAATAAATATATATATATATATATATATATTCTTCAGTGGCTCATTTGGAAAATTTATGATTTCTTTTGGTGATCTGCCAGGTGCTTTCTTTCCACTATCGCTGGATCTAATAGAGAGGCTGGAGAACACTGACGGAGGAAACGTGAGGGTCAGGAGGTGCAGGCTGCCTATTCACAAAACACTCCCGTCTACTACCAGTATGTCAATTAACAATGAACAAAGGTTTCGAAAGCCTGAATGGGAAGAATATTGAAGTCAGAGCAATTAGAATGGTGAAGGTTGGGCTTTGTGAAGACTATGAAAAGAAGTGACTGAAAGATTCAGAACAAAATCTTGCAAAATACTGCATCTTTTTTGATTAGACACCAGATTTGCGGCAGTCCTCATGAGAAAAGGCTTTTAATTAATAAAATGTCCTTCCCTGAATGCTACAGGCAATCTGTGAGAAGTGTTTGCCATTACTGAAAAAAGAGACTAGATGAATCTGATTAAAATGTTCCAACCAAGGACAAATTGTTGGAGATATGCTGTAAAAGCTCTTATTATATTCAACTTCTCCCGTAGCTCTAAAGCACAGGCATCCATTTGAGGTAGTATTTTACAGGCTGGGTAATGTTAAATGTCATTTGCTCTTTCAGGCTGTTGCAGAAAAGATTCCGTTGCTTAAAAGAATCTGAGAGCATAAAAGCTGCTTTGAGATGGAAAGTTGGGCGACTATCTGCAGCTCACACACACCCTCACAGCTCCCACTTTCTTGGGCAGACTCTTATCTCTCACACAAATTAAAGCTCAGTGGATGAGAGGGAACAGGCATCCTTAGGGCAGAACATAGAAATGCAAACACAGACTAGCAGTATGTACTTCAAACGAACGGCCCGTCTGAAATATCTGCATGTGGAGGAACACAGCCTTAGTAAAACCTGACTATCTAATCCCAACACCTTCGCATATACACACACATCTTTTTTTTTTTTATCATTGTGGGAACTTAGACTCCTATTGTTTTTATACTGAACTAATGATTGGTAATGCTTACCGCTCGTCCCCACAATGTGTGCTTTCAGGTTTACTAGCCATTATTGGCAGTGTTTACTTGTCAAGCATCTTCAGGGCCATCGCAATTGTATTTATTTTTTTGAGTTGTGAATGTGAGTTTGCCTTATGTCTTTTTTGAATGTGAGGCAATTAAAAGATATACTGGCAAGAAACATCTTTCCATTGAGTTGTACTCGCTGGCAGCATGCAAAAACATGCAATGCCACCAATGTTATTTGACTCACAAACATGACTTATGAAACATGTTCTGTTTAGTGAATCAAAACATATAGGCTGAATTCAGAACAATATACTAGAATACTACTCTAAATATCTAGCATATAAACTAATTGCAGAAATCTTTCTAATTTTATGAAACTAGGAAAGTCCGAACTACAACTATAATGATAACGATATTATTGAAATCATTTTCAGCAAGATTTGTTTTCCAGCTGATGAACAATAGAAATGTTGACAGCTAATCAGAAACCACCTGACTTTAAAGAGCTTGCACGCTTAGAGCAGCAGACTACATAACTGCGTGCGCTTGCTTATTATAAACAGAAAGTTATCATGCGTTGGTATGAACTAATACACAGTTATCTTTATATTAACCTTTATAGTTATCGTTCTGGGTGCAAACGAATCAGTGTGAATCCTTCAATCACCTGAATCTATCAGAGCTGGTTACTGAATCACCATCTTACTTATTAATATTTAACTGTATTACATGATTACATTTTTTCGGTTATCGAAATAAAGCAGGGTTTTGTATCAATACAGTCTTGCTTGTCCATATGACAATGTTGAAGGTACTTCATAAAAGGCTAAAAGTATAGTCACATATAATGTTGTTCAATTTTTTACAAGCAAAATCCAGTGATCTCAATAGAAATCAACATGATCAGGGATTTCATGTGAGGGCAAAAGATTTTCCCCATGCGGATTTCACATCAGGTTCAGTTGGTCATGTGGATTTGCCTCGTTGAAAGTGCATGTCCACTGCTTTTTCAATTAATTCCTATGGAAGCTGAGCTTCACGCCTGCATATTGGATTGTGGGATTGACAATAGGTCGGAGAAAGCATTAAGAGCATCTGAGAGCAGCCAAAATTTGAGAGAAGCTCAACTTTATGCAAATATCAAGGGAAAAACATCAGATGACATCCTATTCTAAGTTACTTTAGTTTTTTATGGTTATTGTTGTGTTATTTAAGTGAAGTTTGGATGTGCAAAACCTCCAAAGAATTCTGAAGAAATCATTGCTTGTAGAGATATTTGGTCCAAAAATGTCAGCAAAAGCATATCCACACACACACAGCAGTCTGTTTCAGCCAACACACATATGTGAATATGCAATACGCACACATTTAGTGCTGATCCAGTGTTTTTGGGGACATGTTCCAGCTCCTGCGGGGAGGCCATCTGTACAGTATGCTGCTCTGTAAGAGCTAGGGTACTTTATACAGACTCTACATCTCTCTGAGGCACAGAAAGCAAAGCCACACATTACTTCCACTTCACACAATGAGCCTAAAGAGTGTGGGGATCTTCAGGAACAGAACTGGCAAGAAATGTGGAGAATTTTGTGACTATGTGCGAGACAAGGCATCAAGACAGAGTAACTGTGAGGGAAGGCAAGATGAAGTGTGTTTATCCTGTAACACTGAATGCAAGTGAGGGTGGGTTAGGGTATTTTCCTGTATGGCTGTATGCCTTTGTTTAATTGTGCGTGTGTGCGTGTGTGTGTGTGTGTGTGTGTGTGTGTGTGTGTGTGTGTGTGTGTGTGTGTGTGTGTGTGTCGCATGTACTGTTGGAAGCCCCTCACTTCTGATTGGCAAAGGAAACACAGTCTCACGTAGCCAGACATTTGACTCACAGTATACAATGTCCAGTCAACAATGCAGTTTGTATTTTATATACATATACATATATGTTGGTGCTCATGTATCAACCTAAATACCTGTACACAAAATAATTAAATAAAAGTATTAAATAAAAATCCAGGTTGTATACACCAACACCAGAAAGTTGCGTGAGGCCAGTCAATCAGATTAGATCTTGCTAGTTTGAGAAAGTGACTGTTGAGGGTCCGTTGGCCTGCCATGAGTTTACACCCATATACACACACATGCACAGTACACAAGCACACATCAATAGCAGGGAGATCCATTGTTTGGTAATGTGATTCCAGAGGGTGATGGATGACCATGGGAATATCCACAGAGGTGATTAATAATAAATGCAGAGACACAGGAAGAGGTGAGCACTAAAAAACTCTCTTCTCTGGTTCTCAGCAACACTCTATTCAACCAATAAAACGGCAGTCTTAAATAAGCCTCTTATTTCAGTCAGACTCACTGACTGTTAAACTACAGCGGGAATCACACAAGAAACCATGAGATGACCACTAATGGAGAGACCGTATTACAGTGGCTTCAGTAAGAAACGAAAGCCTTTAAAAACAAGATTATAATAATGAGCAGCTTTCCGAAGAGCGAAGGAGAGAAAGTACCATTTTCGGGCCAGTAAGTGATGTGCACGCCTCATTTACCAGCTCTGTCATCACAGGCCGAGCTTCCATTCAATCTTTCGCCCCTTCATTCATGCTTTTTTTAGCTACGTGAAACAGCTTAGAAAAGATCTCGAAAAACCGAGGTTCTTTTACTAGACCACTTCTATGAGACATTTACCCAGACTTCAGTCTTCATCTTAAAGGGATAGCTGAGCCAAAAATGAAAATTATCCCATGATTTACTCACCCTCAAGCCATCATAGGTGTATATGACATTCTTCTTTCAGACGAATACAATCGGAGTTATATTAAAAAATGTCCTGGCTCTTCCAAGCTTTATGAGAGTGAATGGTAATTTTAATTTTGGGGTGAACTAGAGTGATTTTGTTTGCATGAATTGATTTGTAAGAGTTCTTCTATTTCCTTTTTTTCCTTAGCCTTTGACTTGACTTTGATGTTAACCAACTCCAGGACGAGGAACAGAGCTTTACCTCAAACAAGCCGATGCCGCCTGCAATGCAAAGAAGCCGAGTAAAAGGACAGGCAAGCCCTGTTGAGAGCTATCTCTCTTGCTGTTTGCTTACCAGAGCTTTCAGACAATCATGTGATCTTTTCCTGTTGTAGAACTCGCCCTTCACTTCCAGAAGAACACAGAACAGAACCACAAGAAGCAGACGTCATTTTCACGATGACTATGATCAAGTACAAACTAGGAGTCAAAAAAGACCATTTTTAGATCAATGACATACAAATTTTTGGTCTAAATCTACTAATTTATTCAAACATGTATTAAAAATATAGTTTATACATACAATGTCTTGAATGCATCTCTTATAAGATGACCATGTTTTAAATTTCTAAATACAATTCATTTTCATATTTTATATTTTATATATTATAAATTAAAAAAAAAATGTTTTGTCTGCCAAATCAAACTCATACGGTGCAACCAACATTAAAAAATAATCAGCAAGGACAGATTTAATTATTTCAAATAAATGCTGTTTTTATTTATTTATTATTGCTTATTAATAGATAGTAAGGTACTGTAGTTGTTAAGTTTAGGTATTGTGGATTAGGGGATGTAGAATATGGTCATGCAGAATAAGGCATTATGCTTTATAAGTACTAATAATCAGCCAACATCCTAGTAATATACATGCTAATAAGTAATTAGTTAATAGTGAGAATTGGACCCTAAACTAAAGTGTTACCGAACATTCTTATTCTTACTTGATAATCACACCACATAATATTTTTAGAGTCACATTACGAAAGTAAAATGGGTTGTAAATGCTTTGTAATGTTGACTTTAAAAGAAGGGTAACACTTTAGTTTAGGGTCCAATTCTCACTATTAAATAGCTGCTTATAGCATGCATATTACTAGGATATTGGCTGTTTATTAGTACTTATGAAGCACATATATATTAATGCCTTATTCTGCATGAGCATATTCTACATCCCATAATCCTACCAAATACCTAAACTTAACAACTACTTTACTCACTTACCACATGCAGATTCATAATTACGCAAGTAGTCATTTAGCAGGTTATTTTATCCAAAGTCTCATCCAAAGCGACTTACTGAAGTGCACTTATTATCAAGACAATCCGTCTAGACTAGAGCAACCTGGGGTTAAATGTCTCGCTTAAGGGTACAGTGGACAGTTGAGTCCCTCCTTACTGGGATTAATCCAGTAACCTTCTGGTCAAGTTCCCCAAGCTTAAATCAACACAACCCCTTCAGATTAGAAGCAATCAAATTAGCGCAAACCCATGAAATCACCCATAATTTCAACATCGCTCACAAGCTGCCGTTCTGAGCTGCAGTCCCAGTTTTCCTTTAGGGAAACATCAAAAGCTCAAACTGGCCTTTGAAGTCAGAAGAGCTGAGCGGAGCGGCATCCATCTCGCTCTGCCCTGCATTTGTTTACAGCCCTGTCCTTGGCTAATATAAAGCAGAACGGGTGCGCATTGCACACAAAGCCAAAAAAAGTGTTTTTCCAACATAATGATACTCCTGTGACAGACACGGCGAGCCTGGTATTCAGCATCCAATGATTACACCGGGGGCACGGAGCTAATGACAGCTCTCCGTACCGCAGGCGCAAAAAGTTCCTCCGCCTTCTCCAGGCCTCGCAGCCACAGTGCAGTTCTGCTTCTTCAGCAACACGCATGTGAGATAATCTATTTGGGAATGGATGGCGACCACGGAGAGTCATGGCTTGGCTTGATCCCTTTACTGGATCTCAAGAGCCCGTGGCTTGGCGTGGGGGACGAATCGCGGTCCTGTGCCTCTGAATGAAGAGTTACAGCAAGCACGGAATTGAACGAGGCAAACCCTCTCTTTCTCTCTCCCAAGGTCACTATTGAGCTTCAACGAAATGAGTGCCTGCTCGAAAACGGTTCTTCTTTACACGCCCATTTAACAAAGCTTGTTATTTGAACTTGCACTCCCTTGAGACGTGTGACTGTTCCTCAGATCATACACATCCCTCCTTCTGTTCTTACAAACGCAATGCCAAGCGGAGCAGCTTGAGAACAGGGTGTTAATACGTGGGAGTGATTCTGAGTGCGCTTCCAACCTTATCTCACTCTTGTGATCGGTTTATTTAAACACCTGCAAACCCGTTTGTGCTTCTCACACCTCCGGCCAACCTCATGCTAGACATTTACTGTGTTTTTGTGTCTTACAGGGAATTATGGATTTATGGATGGTGGTTTCCGTTCCTTCCAACCAATGTGCGTTTCTCATCTAACCTCACAAAATGTGAATAAGTCATACTACATCAAGTTTGGGGTCAGTGTGATTTTTTCTTTTTAAAAAATAAATCATTTTATTCAGCAAAGACACAATAAATTGATCAAAAAAGGCAAAATATTCAACATTGATAATAATAATAAATGTTTCTTGAGCAGCAAATCAGCATATTTGAATGATTTCTGAAGGATCATGTGACACTGAAGACTGGCGTAATGATGCTGAAAATTCAGCTTTGCCATCACAAGAATAAATTTCATTTTATAATATTCAAAATATTAATGTCTTTTTATCAAAAAAAGGCAGAAAACATCGGTAACGCTTCCTTTTACAGTACAGTACAATGTACTTACCTAGAAAGTACTGGCTAATATATGGTAAGTACATGGGTTAGGGGTAGGTTCCGGGTTAGTACCTAGTTATTACCCAGTAATTATAATTACAATAATAAGTACATAGTAAGTACATGGGTAACAGGACTGTAAAAGGAAGCGTAACCAAAACATCTTACCAACCCCAAACATTTGAACAGTAGTGTACATGGGTTTAGATTGAAATGTGTTGTTGGCAAAAGATGCAGTTTGGTACATGTGTGAAAATATGGCAAAAGTTTTGAAAATTAACGGCTAATTGTAGGTGGAAGTTAATATCTTGGCAATCAAACTTGAGATAATGTAGTTCAAACACCATGACACTCAGCTAGGAAGATGACAGGTAATTTTAAAAGCTAATTTTCAACATCAATAATTTCTTGCAGATAATAAGATCAGGGTAATAGAAAATCTTTCAAGTGCATAAAACGGAGAGAGGAACAGCTTTTAGGGTAATTAGTTTTCATCACACGCCCATGAAAACATTTGATGACTCATTTTAGATCCAAAAAAATCTGAAATGTTGGGATTTAGGGTAGGCTATATGTGTGTTGTAACCGTTATCCCTTGAGACAATGGGAGGCAAGTGCATTTGTCCTGGATGTGTCCAAACCAGTTTTTGGTTCCCACGTTACAACTTTTTGAAATGGACCGACAAAACCCAAACTTTCCAGTTTTTAAAGTTTAGATCATTTTCTGAGAGGTCGACTGTTGTCGTTACTGCAGTGATATATACTTGGGATATCAATAATTGACATTGAAGATCTGAATGTGAGCTTGCAGTCGACTGAAAGAAAGGGGCAGGGTATTTATGCGAACTTAATGATTAAACAAGTATGTCATTTAAACGAAAGAGCGTGTTGTTTTGATTAAAAAAAAGAAACGAATGCACGGATGAATCATTGACAAGGTCATGACACTATTTCCTCAATACGCTGATATTTCCACAAATATCCAGGTTTCGATAATATGTTCTTTGATGTATAAAATCATGGTAAAAGGGCTGATTATTTAAAATTTTATAGTAAACCTCACAAAATATAACATGATAAAAGTTGTATTTTTTATGGACTTGTTATGGTGAACGACAGACTTAAAAATAAAGGTTATTTCGCAGCGATGCCATAGAAGAACCATTTTGGGCTCCTCAAAAAGAACCAGTTTTTAGTGTGAAGAACATTTTAATAATCTTAAGAACTTTTTTCCACAATAAAGATCCTTTTGTACAATGGATATTAAAGGCTATTTGTGGAACCATCAATGCCAATAAATAACGTTTTTTTAAGAGCGTATGGTAACAACTTAATATAAATATAGCTATATTAGAGAGAGAAGACAAAATGCTTTTAATTCTACATAAAATCAGTGCATGCAGTAGCAAATGTTTTTTCACTGAGGATTAAAAAATAGGATATTATTTGGAATTATAATATTTATAATTTAGCACTTTTTTTTAACCTCACACATAATGGTTAACAGTTATCGTGATATTATCGAGTCATATGCCATATTATCAGATAGAGGTGGCCTGTAAAACTCGTGCACTGTGAGTGTGACATTACACAATCCTCTGCCACCGTGCATTGGTTGATATTAAAAACTGCATGCTCTTACATTGGTGAAGAAAGTCAAAGGTGGGTCTAGTTCGTCCTGCATGAAGAAAAGGTATAGCAACTGTTTGACACACCTCTTCACCATGTTCTATCCTGTCTGCTTTAAATCCATCCAAAACCACAGAAATGAAACTGCCAACCATATCCTTTCTGCCATAATCACGTCAAGTGCTTCTTCAGATTCCCAAACAAAATATCCATGTTTCATTTCGTTTCATTAGTAGCTACTCACCCGAGGAGACGGAGGAACCCGACAGACTGGAGTTACTAGACGCTGCCATCGCGTGTAAATCACTGAATCCACAAGCTTACTGGCGTCTGTTCGGGCTTGACAGCTCTTCCATCTCAGTCTCTGCTCTCCTGACCTGTCTTCAGCTCTCCAGAGTTCCTCCTAAGCAGCCGAAAATATCCAGCTGTGAGAGTCGGATCAGACGGGATTCGCCAACGCTGCCGCATTTACAGGCGCGTGTGTGGCAGAAGAAGAACCATGTGAAACTAGTTGATATACGTACAGAAAATATGACAACTCATCTACACGTCATCGTAATGAAATGCAGAATTCAAAAAAACTTCCAAGCTGGTGCGTGTGCTGTCAAAGCCAGTAGGTTTCGCCATATTTTACTGTATCGCTTCCATGTGCCACTTCAAGGCTCGTAATAAACACACAGTGTGTGCAACGGCGAATCCGCCTTCTTAAAGTGGAAGAGACGCGCGTCACTAGAGCGCGCTCATTCCTCCTGTCTACCTGACCATGCTGTAAACCTTAGTTAACTTACATGCCTCTCGACTGTGTGCTGTGTGGCCATTTAAGAAAGTTGCATTCTTAGTCCTGTTCAAAAATGATTAGATGTACAAAACTTACATTGCTTTCCTTCCTGTGCTTTGACATTACACTAACACTAATACACAGTAGAGTAGGCTAATAATAATACAGATACTTTAAAAAAAAAAGCATAAACTGCTATCTAACTTAAAGTTAAATGGGACCTATGTCCATTTTTATAAGCTGTAAGCCTCAGGTGTACCCAGAATGTGTTTGTGAAGTTTCAGCTCAAACCCCACAGATAATTTATTATACCATGTTGTAAATGACCATTTTTAAGTGGAAGGAAAAACATGATTTTTTCATGCATGTATCTTTAAATACAAATGAGCTGCTGCTCCCACCCCGCTTTCCAGAAGAGGGCGGAGCCTTTACAGCTCGTGCCTCGGAATATTCTGCCAAAAACTAGCAAAACCTCTGTTTGGTTTTGATTATCATCTCTATCGCAGTCACGCACACGTGACATTGCAGATCTTCATCATCATGAAAGTTTATTATCTGAATGCCTTTTAAAGCCATATCAGTTTATGGGGTTTTCTGAGCGCACGCATCTGAAGCACGAGCACAGAGAGCTGGATATTAGACAGCACGTCCAATGAGTATTAAACTTAGTTCTGTCTTATTGCGCTTAAACTGTCAAATACACACAAGGTTATGTCAAAAACACACAAAGTTCACATAAACACTGTCTGTTATGTGTGTGAATGTAAACAGCTAGTGAAGAAATTCCATTAGACCTGTGTAGGCCTACTAAAGTGAAAGCAGCAGCATAATACAGTATATGCTGTTAATATGAATCAAACAACAAAAGAAAACAGAAAATGACTCACTGCTCTTGATTGAATAACTTTAGTAGCTTTAATAAGAATACATTTCTTACTTGAATGCTCTGGCCAGGAGATAAACATGGCGGACTGTGTACAGCTCACTCAGGGCGGGGTTTATGCTAATAGGGCAGAGTCCAGAAACATTTGCACAGGCCCTCCCACAATTGCTGATTATTTATTATTTTATTTTTATTTTATTAGGATCCCCATTAGCTGATGCAACAAAATGCATCCGCTACTCTTCCTGGGGTCCACACAAAACACATAACACGAATAAAAACGCACAACACAATCACTGCACAGATTAACATATTAAAACATACACAACCAATGCACAATCATACACTGAAACAACAAATTCTCATGGAATACAAATATACATACATATATATATACAGTATATACATACATACACACACACACACATATATACATACACATATATACATACACACATACACATATGATATGCTCTATCTACTAATATAAGCTGACATAAAAAAAATTCCTTTATTTGTTTTTTAAAACCAATATTATTTTGAGTTTTAACAATATGACCTGGAAGAGAGTTCCATTCAACCTGATGGACTCTGCCCTATTAGCATAAACCCCGCCCTGCAAAAATGCAAACGCTTATTCTGAGACACTGCTTATGATTTATGGGGATTCAAAAAAGAGGAGTGGGTGGATTTTTGCCATTATAAGGTGGTTGTGTACACACACTGCCGACAAACGCCATGTAAAAGTGAATTTTGCATAATAGATCCCCTTTAACCTAGCATGAAAAGTAACTCATTTTTAAACACATCAAATGCCTGTAGCAGTTTATAACATGTCACTGTACACTTTAAAACATGTAATTTTGTCACACCCATTTGAAAAGCAAGTAGCACTTTCCACGAATATGGGAGTAGGTCCAGAAAAGAAATTACACTTTTTATGTCTCAACAAATTAAGGTCAAACTATATATTACATGAGCTGCTTTTTGCTACTCATTTTCTATGAGGTTTGCCATTAGTGTATAAATACAGTTTAAACCCCTCATTAATTGTGTGGTTTTCTAGCAATAACCATCAAAATGTAATAGTTTGATGAATGCATTCAACACTACTGTTTGTTTAAAAATGCATTATTTACTTGTCATACTCGGGGCCCAAATGATGTTATTTCTTCGGTGTCGCAATTTTAAGGAATCTTACATTTTTATTATGGGGAGAAATCATGCAGTAAACCCACTTATATGCAATGTTAGACACAGCTAAAAATTACATTTTGGCCATTACAATTATTTAATATTTAAAATGAATTACTCCAATATTTACCACAACGTATCGGCCTAAACTTATGACTTTGTTGCATGATTTTAATTGTTTGATACAGTCGACAATGTCAAGACAGACAGGCCAGAATCACCCTTTTGTCTCTCATATGTGCTGTGACATTATAAAGTTAGGCCTCGGCTCATCCCAAAGGTTAGGATTACATGCTTCTCAAGTGAGCAGTGACTTTACACAAGGGTGCTTTTTCATAAATGTCAGGTCAGAGCAAGTTTTTATTGGAGCAAGTACATGCATTTTGAATGTTGTGAATTCATACAATTTATTTATTTTGGCCGACAAAATGGTCAAAACATGTTTTTTTCTGTTTAATGAATTGTTTTTGTGTCATAATGATTTACAATGTTTGTATTTATTTTATTTTATTTTTACTTGGTTAGACATTTTAATGACAGGTTCCATTCTAACAATAGTGTGACATGCTCTGTTTTTGAGAAAAGGTTCAACTTGTGTTCTATATAGACATGTTCAGTGGCTTTTTGTGGTCAGAAAAGGACTTTTAAAAATAAAGCAACCCTGAGAAATATTAACTTGTGTGAGACCTAGCATAACAAATGCAAGCTGAATATTTTGGGAAAGCTGGTATGTGTGTTGGGGACTGCTTCTCTCAAATGGTCCTCTAGGGGTCAATGTTTTCGACTAAAGTTCCTGTTCAATGAGATCACATGACACAGCGCCCATATAGTCATGTGACAACAACCTGATCTCTTACTCTTGCTACAGTTCAGATTCATGCCGATGCTAACTTAACTGTTTCTGGATTTCTGACTGCCATTTGGATTCAAGGTATGATGAGGAATAGATCTATTTTTGAATAGCTATGATTTGATAACAGCCTATCACATTTACAGTTTCTGCTGCACATTTTCTGTTATGTTCGTAACTCGTGTCGCATTTGTAAGTTGATCTGACGGGAGATCTGGATTTCTCTGGTCTGATATGTTTAGACATGTAAAGACAGGTAGCAGGTTATATGATCCTTTTAATATCATGCTTGATCATTGATCCCCGTGTCATATTTCAGTGCTGTCTGTCTGCAGTTAAACTTAAATCTCTATAATGCTGAAGCAAACGCTGAGGCTGCTGTTCCTCTGGGCTGTCCTGGAGTCTGTTTGCTCCCGCGGATGCTCCTCATTCTTCTGCCGCAAATCACGCCGTGTGAGCGGGTCACATTTAGGAGTTGACCCGGGCAAACCTCTGATGCTCACCCCCTATCTGGAGCAAGGCAAGATAGAAGAAGGTATGTTTGTTGTTTGCATGGAATTGTTTCAATTCCTCGTGAACCTTCATTCACCATCTGCTAAACAGAATGTTAGAAAGTTTATCATAACAGGGAAAAATGAGCAAGAATGTTTTTTCCTTATGGATACGTTAGTGAGAAATTGATAGAGCAGTTCAGTCATGAAACCAACCAAAGTTGTGATTTAGATATTGTTGTGACATATTTGAGTGAAAGGGGTTCACAAACAAGAAAAAAAATGTAGGGGATTATGAGGGCAAATCTTTCATAATTTTTTTTATAAATAATGTCTAGTTTGATATATATCATGGTGACTTAAAAACTGCCATCACCATTCACTGCTTTTTCTGACCTGTATGCTAATATGAATTCATTTATGTTTTGTGGATATGCAGCCAAAAAACTTAGTTTGGTGGGACCCCTTCCTGGTGCCAATGTCAAGAGTTATTCAGGATATCTCACTGTGAACAAGACCTACAACAGTAACCTTTTCTTCTGGTTCTTTCCTGCCCAGGTAATATAATGTTATACACTTCGTTTTGTTACACTGCATACGAACAGTACTAAAGATAAGACAGATCTGCTGACTGTTGGCATCACTCGAGTCAGGTGCTTTCAGGGGTCGTTCACAACAAATTACACAGTCTACAGAATCTTTCTGATTTAGAGTGATGTTACTGATGTTGCCTAACTGCACACTCATGTATTGCTGCATGTTCTTCTCTGTTTAGGAGAGACCAGAGACGGCTCCGGTGCTCCTGTGGCTGCAGGGAGGACCTGGAGGCACCTCTATGTTCGGCTTGTTTGTGGAGCACGGCCCATATTTTGTACATAAGAACCTCACATGTGAGTACAAACATCTCTGTGTTGTTCCAATATGTTGGAGGTTAATGGCATGTTGTTTCTGTCTTATGCACATTCAATTATAGATGTTCTCAGGCCATAAAGGATTGTTTTGCTTAAAGCTGCAGTCCGTAGCTTTTTTGGGGTTAAAAATGATCCAAAATACATATTTGAGAAAATACATAACCAACCAGTGTTCAAAACTCTCTGTTTGCCTTAGCTCGATTCAAAACGGTAAGCTTGTAATAATGTTATTAATTCCAGTGGTACTGGTGGATTTCCGCGGGAGATTCGAGCATGTCTTTGCGTCATTACGTCACATCTGTACATATAAAGGAGTCTCAGCTAGTAGGCTATATTGCGTGTGAGGATGCTGGAGGTGGAGATTTATAGCCTTTTCTCACAGCACTTGACATAATTAAACTTATCAATTTGATGGCGGATCCAGGAAGGTTCAAACGACAATCACCAGTGACAACAGATTCACCCGTTGTAAAATGCAAAAGACTTCGTTTGGACTTCGGAGTGGCTACAGAAAAAAAGAGACTGGAACCGGACCCATGCGAAATCAAGGATACATATCAGAAGGACATTACATGTAGTCACGCAATGCTGACGTTGTTAACATTAACAATTTGAGAACAAAGTTTAATTTGCACGGTTTTGTGTGATATGATAAGCAATTGTTAGATTTAATCAGCCCGATTTACTGCAATGTCAGAACCAGAACAAAAGTGGATGTTTCTTACTAGTTCAGATGACATTTTCCGGTGAAAATTATTATGTTGGTCATACTTCCAAAAAGAATAATCTGTGATTCTGAATGCCAGTATCCACACCGGCGCGGTGTCTGACAGCCTCACAGTCTCCTCAATCATTGTGTTCATCCGCACTGTGTCGTGTCGAAGTACAACTCATGTAAAGTTGATAATTCCGCGAATGACTGCAATTGCAGATTTCGAAGAGAGATGGCGACAAAGAGGAAAAACTGCGGACTGCAGCTTTAAAGTGCCCCTATTGTGCTATTTTAAAGGTTCCTTCCTAATTTTGTTTTGAAGGTCTCCTACAATGTTTACGTGCACCCAAGGTCTAAAAACATGTTAATTTTCTCATAATATACATTGCAGTATTGCCTCTTTTCTTACAGTTTCTGAAACAGTGTCTCCTTTCTGATTGGTCAGATGGCCCAGTCTGTTGTAATTGGTCTGCCGCTTACAGTGTGTGTTGGGAACGAAACGTTCATTACCATATCTGAATTTCAGCTCCGGAGGTTTCCTCAGCACTATGAACAGTATGCTATGAACTATGAACAGTAACGATGCCGTCCATTTTACTGTACCGGATTTGCTAACAGCGTCTTCTTGACACGTCGACAACACGAAACGAACTCTTCCAGGCCTCAGCTACAGCTACAGTGTTTGAGGGCGGGTCAGAGTAGATGTTGTTCACAGGCAGTCAATGAAGACCATAGGCTTGCATTATGCAAATGTGTTACAAAGGAAGTAAGGCTGGAATTGCTGATGACTCATTTCAGGCAGTTCAGAATCAGTTCTTTCTTTTGGGAGACTCCATTAACTCCATTTATCTTGCAGTTTGACCTTTGATACTTTGCAGACCTTTTACATTCACAAACCGCTATATAACACACTAGTCTAGACGAAATGTTATATAACAAAAAAGCATTATAGGGGCACTTTAGTAAAGAAACCCTGTTCTTTTTATGTTTTAAAATCACTTCTGATTTCGACATATTAAATTTCCTTCTAAAAATTGAATGGTCTGACCCTTTACTGTCTTTCTGCAGTGGGTTATAGAGATTTCCCCTGGACATCACGGTACTCGGTTCTCTACATCGACAACCCGGTGAGTTCAGTGTATTCACTATATTAGACTCAAATAGATATGTCTGTTAATTAGGGCTGTCACAGTTCACACGTTTTAGATATAGATTTTTCAAAAAATTCTATTTATGCATTTATAAGTGTTTTATTCTGTTCTGTGTGATTTTTATGAAAGATTTCTTTTGAAAATGTATTCATAAATTAAAATCTGATGGGATGTTTGTTTAACAAACGTAGCTCTTCTAACTAATATTCTCTTTTTTTGTGTGTATATATATGTATGTATGTATGTATGTATGTATGTGTATATACACATTTATATATATATATATATATTATTTTTTTCTGAAAGTGAGATAAAGAGCATTGATGCATAAATCTGTATTTATATAGGATACACGTTCTGTCTTGAGTGTCATCCACACAGAATCTAATTATTGCACACAATTTGTTCTTTAAGACGGAACTGATTAAACTAGATAAATCGCATTTTATTGACAGCCCTACTGCAAATATACTCATACAGTACATGTGACCAGTGTCTTTAGCTTTCAGTTAAATTATTGATCTGAAATGCTTGTTCGTGGTTTATTTCTCAGGTTGGGACAGGATGGAGTTTCACTGAGGATGACCGAGGATTTGCCCAAAACCAGGATGATGTGGGCAGAGACTTGTACAGGTACAATGGCAAAAAAAATACTGTATATATCTAAGACAATGTGAGATGCATGTGATATATATTACAGTTTTTTTTATTACTCCTCAGTGCCCTGACTCAGTTCTTCCAGATATTCAGTGAGTTCCAGTCTAATCCATTCTACGCTACAGGCGAGGTGAGGAAAAGGATCTCATTTTGGATTGGAACAATTAGAATCCTACTCTTATACAGTGTGTTGTTTACATTATTTAACATTTTAAACCCATAGTCATATGCAGGAAAGTATGTTCCAGCGATTGGCTACTACATCCACAAGAACAATCCTTCCGCCAAAGTGCAGATCAACTTCAAAGGAGTGGCCATTGGAGATGGTCTGTGTGACCCTGAGCTGGTAAATGGAAAGGATATTTCCTTTAAAACACATCACATTCCTGATCATTATGATTAACAGAAGAACTATTGCACTGAACTTGCTCTAAAGGCATTATAAACATAACAGGAGATCATTTCCAGGAGGGACAACCGCATTTAAATGTGGGAGTGTGTACCCTAAATTATCGATCCATGTGTGTACGGAACACGAATCGCTCCCAGAATTATGATGATTGGAAGGTTGCATTGCATAGCGCTCTCTTGAAGTGATGCCATGTCCTCTTATTATAAGCGTTTTAGGGCTCATAAAGCAATGAAGCTAATAGAGTTATCATATGGGCAAATGCGGGTCATGAAATTTTAGTCTTATTATTTTAAATATAAAGCATTTCAATTTAGTTCGGTTTATTGTGGGCTTGTTCTTTTCTAGCAAGATCTGGCAACACGAATGAGTCAAGCCTTGTGCTGTACCTCTTTCACTGTGATTTTCTTGCACTGCGCATACAGAGAGACGCATCCCTAACGTACGCTTAAACGTGTCATTAAGAACTAGTTTGTTTCCATACACTGAGTCAACATTTTTTAAATGCGGTTTTCACTACTTGAATTTTTAAGTTGGAGAACTGACAAACAAAATGAACTGCAGTGTGTACTTGACTTTCGGTAAAGCTGCTTTGAAACAGTGTGTATTGTGAATTATGCTATACAAATAAATTTGACTTTGACTGTTGTTCATGTGCAGACTTTAATCTCGTCGATCCTCTCTGTCTCAGATGCTGGGAGGCTATGCAGATTTCCTCTATCAGACGGGTCTCGTGGATGAACTGCAGAGGCAGCATGTGAAGATGCAGACGGATGCAGGAGTCAAACTCATCCAGGAGCAGAGATGGGTGGAGGCCTTTGAGGTGAGAGTCAGCGTTCAGGATATGACCAAAATCATATTTCACCATATGAGAACTTTTGTTTCACGATAACTATATAAATCTAAAATATTAAGAAAAATAAGCATTTATTTAACATAATAGTAAGAAATACTACAGAAATTGAATAATCAAATGTAGAAATAAAACACTGCACAGTCTTCACAGTATGAATTAAATCTTATTCAGCCAAGAGCAGTGATTTACCACCCTACATTTTTTTTTTTGTGTTCATGAAGCCATTTCACTTGGATATATGTCACAATAGGGAAGAAAAAGAAAAGACTTCCCTATTGTGACTTCCGTTTTATGCCAACTTTTTATGCCGACTGTGTGACAGTCAGCGAGTAACGCATTGAGTTCGTTTTTCATGGCTTATTGCGCCTAAAGGAATAGTTCACTTAAAAATGAATATTCTGTCGTCATTTACTCACCCTCAAGTTGTTTCAAACCTGTATGAATTTCCTTCATCTGCTGAACACAAAAGATATTTTGAAGAATGTCTGTAACCGACCTGTGATGGAATAAATATAGTAAACTGTAGATCAAACTAATCATAACTCTAACATCTAACCTTACTTCTCCTTTAGGCCTAAAATTCTACCACTTGAACAAAATGTACTCTAAAGTTTGTGTAAAAACCAGTGGGAAATTCTGAGATCCTGAGTAGACAATATCAAAAATATAACAGTCTAGAATAGTCTCATGACATATTGAGTAATCAACTGAACTTCTGACCTTTTCCATTTTTTTTTATCATTTGAGATCTTGTGTTCAGCTGGTTTGAAACAACTTGAGGGTGAGTAAATGATGACAGAATATTCATTTTTAAGTGAACTATTCCTTTAACACTTTTTGGCATCATGCTCTTCCCACTATTTATTTTATCATTCATGCAAGTTTCTTTATCACTATACAGTGCCAATAACTTTAAGTAGTACTGGGCTACGCTGATCATTTATGTGCCACGATATAAACAATATATCAATATCTCTAATGATAGACACTTTAAATCCACGATATATTTCGTCATACCGCCCAGCCCTATTCAGGACAGGCGCTGGGGCTTCTTAAGACATCAGTTCTGAAAGCATCTCGTCTGTCCTCCCAGGTGTTTGACAGCTTACTGAATGGTGATCTTGTTCCTTATCCTTCATACTTCCAAAACGTCACTGGCTGCACCAACTACTTCAACTACATGCAGTGTCAGGTACCAGCATATTTTATTACAAGCAAACGGTGGGAATTGGGTGGTCTGGATTTGAATGGCTAGTTGATGTCTCATTCTGTGTTTTTTCTTGTTTTTCTTTTCTAAATAGGAACCTCCAGATCAGGAGTATTTTTCTGCATTTGTGACTCTATCAGATGTTCGACGTTCCATCCACGTCGGGAATCTGACGTTTAATGACGGCTCAGAGGTTGAGAAGCACCTGCTTCAGGATGTCATGAAGTCCATCAAGCCCTGGTTGGGCGTCCTCATGGACAACTATAGAGTGAGGAAACCATTTGGTTTGGGAGTTTTAAATTGACCTTTAGATATATATTTTTTTTTTACGTTTATTAAAAAAGTTTGCATATGCATTTTTTGTTGAATATCATATTTGATACATCAGGCTTTTATATCTCATGGTATGATATAGGATAATATGAAGATCAAAGTTATTTAGTGGCCCACAATTAGGTGAAATATTACTAGCAATATAAAAATGAGTCTTGCTTTTACTACAGTAGTCAACATTTGAAGTGGATCAAAAAAGTTAATCAAAGTTGTCCAAAGACAAGAACGGGTATTCTTCAAAATCCATGTATAACTTTGATGAAAGGTTTTGATCCACTTCAAACGTTGACTACTGTATGTATTCAACACTTAAATCAGTAAAGATTTCACAGCAAAAAGACACGTGTACTATGACCTGAAGATCAACATTTTTAGAATAGCCGCTTTTCCACCGTCGAGCCGAACGGTTCTAAGAAAGGTAAGGAACGGTTCCAGTTATAGTTCCACTTGAGCTTGGTTTGGCACACCACGTTTACAAACCGTTCTCAGGCCCGGCATGGAACGATAAAGCAATGAGAACAAGTGGCTAATGATTCTGACCTTTTACTTAAAAAAGTATAAACTGTCAATCAGATGACAGCAGGCATGTAGATGGTGGTGTACAACAGGCTTTTCAGCAAAGTTTTGATCATGTTGATAATTTAGAGGCCTTCAAAATGTGCGCATCAAATATGATACAGTAGGTTTTATAGGGTAAATAGATATATTATATAATATTTGAAATGTGCCATTTCAAAAGGTTGATTTTAGGTTTTAGTGTTTTGTTTTTTAATTGTTAAATGGATATTAATCCGTTTATATTTAGATAAAATTATACAGAATTTCGGTAACACTTTAGTTTAGGGTCCAATTCTCACTATTAAATAGTTGCTTAATAGCATGCATATTTCTAGAATATTGGCTGTTTATTAGTACTTGTGAAGCGCATATTAATGCCTTATTCTGCATGACCATATTCTACATCCCCTAATCCACAATACCTAAATTTAACAACTACCTTACTATCTATTAATAAGCAGTAATTAGGAGTTTGAGGCAAAAGTTATAGTTCATAGTTAGTTAATAGTGAGAATTGGACCCTAATCTAAAGTGTGACCATAATTTTAATATCGACTTTAACATGAGTATAACAATCAGATTATCATTATTAGCCAGATTTTTATATTAGTGCATGCCTACATAGTTTGAAGTATTTCACAGGGGGAATCATTTGTTGAAGTGGATTTAATATTTGGAATTATAAAACCACACTATATGATCCAACTGCCTGTGTAAAGTTGGTACATTTTTTGCCCTGTGTTTGGTTAATTGAATTACTTTTATTGGTAATGTAGTGTCCCTTGAAATCAAATTTATTAGACCCCATATCTGTAAAAAGGTCAAGCTCTTTGATGCACCCTGTCGATATCATACTTGTCAAATCATTTTGTGGGTTTAAATAGCATTGTGGTCTTCATATGTCTTCCTTTTCCGGAGTAATTCCCACTTTGGATTAAACTATGGGACTGATTTGTTTGTGTACTCAGGTGTTGATCTATAGTGGACAGCTTGATGTCATCGTTGCAGCCCCTCTGACAGAGCGCTTCCTGCCCACCGTGAGCTGGTCTGGAGCGGACGAGTACAAAAAAACTATGCGCTTCCCCTGGAAGGTCCAGCCCAGTGATACTGAAGTGGCAGGTTACGTACGACAAGTAAATGAGTTCTTTCAGGTGAGGTTTTGCAATATTGCTAGATCAATATAATATAATTTGCTGATTAATTTTGAAATTATTGCCATCGGCTGACAGCCATCCCCATTGTAAGTTTCAAAATCTGCTTACAGATTTATTGGTAGATGATAAACAAATATGCAGTATATTGTTTTTAAATATTGTGTAAAATATGTGCTGTTCAATTCGGCAATGAATATTACTTGTTATAATTAAATTATATTACTGTAATTATTTGGCGTCAGCTAATGTTGTAGAAATACAACATGAATGTATTTCAGAAATACAATGGAAAGCTGGCTGATAATGAATTCCTCTGTTTTCTTCTCTTCAGGTAATTGTCAGGGGAGGCGGGCACATTTTGCCTTATGACCAACCAGAGAGATCATTTGTCATGATTGACAGATTCCTTTCTACAGACGGATTCTCATCACATTGATACACTAAGATCAACTAGAATGTAAAGTGATCACTGAATGAATCCATGTTCAGTTGTGTAATTTTAATGCAATAGTTTGTGTGCTATAATGAAGAAAGGGTTAGGGGTTATATTTTTATTGGTCTGTGTGTAAAGTGTATGTTTTTATTGTACATGGTCATTTTTTGATTAAAGTATGATTTGAGTATTGTGTACTACTTTTTGTCTTGTCTTTTTGAACCCACATGGATGTTTTTATCTATTCTGTGTGATCAGTACTTTTAGTTGATGTTATCTAGCTGAACTTTTCTGATGCTTCATGTTCAAATTCGCCATTCATCGTATTTACATAACTAGTAAAATTATGTTATGTTCATCGTGTTATTTTTCTGATAATACGTCCAAAGCTGTGCAGTAGAACGAAAGCCGTATGCGCTTCAGTGCACACAGGAGATAAGAACGAAACCATAAAGAGGAAATGACACCGAGGTAAACATTCAAGAAAGGTATGACCTACTTCCACAGGAAGCCGATTCATTTTGTATTAGGAGTGGTATTAACAAAATAAGTTAAATATTTTTGCCAATAGCACAACATTCCATAAAATGAAATGCATTTATATTTAATTAACTCTGTGTAATACATTTTCTATGCCATTTGTTTCCTCCGTATTTTTGACAGCATTTCCTCTGTGTGTCCTACAGGGGGCGACAGCTGACTATAAAACGAAACGTGTCTGATTGGTAGTTAACTAGATGGCGAATGCGGTTACAAATGTATATGGCGCTTGTATTAGCCTACTTCATGCGAGATTTTACTAAGTTCTTTTATGTCAATTTGTACATACCTGATTGTTGACCATAAGTTTAAGGTTGTGATAAAATGTGGATAAAAAACATTTTTGCAACCACCCAATTCAATTCAAATATTAATATTAAGTCTTTTGAAAATCAGGTAATTACATTTTATAATAATAATAAAAAAATTACAATACTAATAATTATTGTTATTATAAAAATTATACATAAATAATTGTTATTCATACATTACAATAAGTAAATGGCACACTCATAAATTGGAATAATGGTATTGTCTCTATATTGTAATCTATATATAAATGTAATCTGCATATAAATTGTAGTTTGCACCAGTATGTGTTACTATCGGCACAGCCAGATTTAACATCACTGGTGTCATTCAGTGTTAATTTACATGGCTGTTAGAAATATTCAGACATTTTTCAATATAAAAATATTTCTCATCCTAGGAATAATAGCATTTTAAGGCTTAATTTATCATTATTATGCATGTAATTTAATATATTCTGCCCTCACTCACAATAGGGCTTCATTTCATGTCATCCAATGCTTGTTTGCTTTTTATGACCCATTAATATGAACGATTATCAACATGGTGTAGGCATATAGGTTCTTGTCTTTTGTATATATAAATCAAGTATTTTATGTTCACCAAAACTGTCAACCAGAGGTCTCTAGTATATTAAATGGCCAAATCATTTTTAGTGCATAAATATTGAATAAATTGCAATATGTAATGTGTATAGATACAGTCAAAAATTTGGAATAATTAAGAATATGACAAATACTGTGCAATATATAATATGACAATTTGACAGTGTGTGTGTGTGTATATATAGAGTATATATATAGCCTATATATGTGTGTGTACACAAGCTGCAGTTTTTTTGTAAGTGCATGACAAAATCATGAATTGGCTTTGTTACAGAACAAGTGCTTTATTTTCATATTGTAATATAGTTGTTGTGATCTCACATCTGTACATTTGCATAAACACAAACTGTTCAAGGCATTAATAAACATATAAAATATACAAAGTTATGCAAGCGTGTGTGAATTCATGAATTCAATATGCGTAACAAACATTACAATGTTTCAGCTCCGAAAATGAACAGGCGAACATTTGAAGACGGCAAGTGCTATGCAAACATTATTTACAAACAAGTACCAAACATGTACTCCTTTCAAAAAGAAAGGTGGTTGCATTACAGGAACAAGATTACAAAAATTAATGAGAATTTATACAATATTTATAGTTTTGTTGCAATGATACAATTATAGTTTTATTAATGTGTATTCATTGTCCTCCACCTAAAAAAAAAAAAAAAAAATACGCACACAAAAGCACACATATACCCAGTCACACACACACACACACAAAAATCTCCCTCCGTTTTATAAGAATGCTATTACAAAAGTCATCCGTCCACCCATCCTAACAAGGACTGGTGCCAAATCAACAATTTGAGATTAATGTCCGTTACTGAAATATTTCCAGTTCAGTGTGTTGTATGTTATGTTGCTTGGGTAAGAGATGACGTGGCCCTGCGTAGACACGCTCCTGACCACCTTGCTTTGAAATGTAAAGACGCAGGAGATGAAATATATTGCAACTGTTTTCAGTCCTCTGTGAAGATGCAAACTGCTGTTTAGCAGGCCCCTCCCACCATATTATTACATCGTAATGTTGGGCTAAACAATGCAAAACTTGTGAGTGTGAGGTCTGAGATGACAATGGGAGTGAAAATGCATGCATACACAGATCTCAAGTCAACCTTCAAGCTCACAATCCAAAAACATTGAAACTCGCACCTCGTGTGGTCATCTGAATCCCATTTGAAACCAGATTATGATGCTACATGCACAAAAGGACATTGAATGTTGGCTTGTGTTACTTAAAGGGATAGTTCACCCCCCAAAATCTATCATCACATCAGAGAAATTTTGCGGGGGAAAAAAGGTCCATTGTTTATTGACTTCTGTATGAGTTGTGCTTCATACATCTCTAGGCTATTGACAATTTCAATCCAAGCAACTTTGTGTTGGTCAACGTGGCGAATCATGATTCTGCTGCAGCTGCAAAATCAGTGTGGGGGATTTCCAGAACACATGCAAAATTCCTATAGATTGCTATTGAAATAACAAGTTAGCCAGCAAAAAAACTGTGGCCACACCATTACACACGCTTGTGCTGTTCTAGACTGAATTACTTTTATCTGCAGAAGACAAAAGAACATATTTTTGTCTATGAAAGTCAATGGGGTCCAAATGTTTTAAAGCTTTAAAAAGGGCATAAAGGTAGTAAATATCAAATAATTTATTAAATATGTTGGCACGTCAGTAATATCAAACCGCATTGGTTCTTGTGAGCCACATGATGTCATGACACAAGAACCAATGAGGTTTAATGTTACAGATGTGTCGCAATATTTGATTTGGGCTCTGTACAATATATGAGTAGATCAATGTTTTGATTTGATTTGAGAGTGAATAAGCACTTTAATGTCACTCTATTCATCATACAAAGTAATCATATCGCTAAAGTTTGGATTACTTTTACACTACCTTTATGTCCTTTTTGGAGCTTGAAACGGTTGGACCCCATTGACTATTATTGTAATGACAAAACAAGCGAATACATTCTTACAAATGTGTTGTGCCGAATAAAGTTTTTGAAACGACATGAGGGTGAGTAAATGATGAGAGAATGATGTTCATTTTTGGGTGAACTATCCTTTTGAGATGTTGGGAAACAACCAATCTACCGAAACAAAATCAACAATAAAAGCACAATCACGTTTCCAGTTCAACTTGATGTTACCCATTTCACAGTGTGAAAAACAGGCTTTCTCTATAGGGACAATTTAAAGTCTTAAAGCTACAGGAGCACCGTACTGAACGCCCGCCAAACCCAAGCCTTCAGGGTTTAAATCGTGTCCTTCTTTGGGCGACCCATTCCGGTAGGCCCACACAAGTTGCATTGCTCCATAGATTGACAGTGGCTGGCTCTCGCTGGTGTGGGAACTGGGAATCGCTGAGTCTTCTATATGGCTATTCCATCCTCTGCTGCGCAGAGGTCAAAGTGCATAGACAGCTACAAGATTTCCACCTCTCAATGTGGAGGTCGTTTTGCACACTCATGTTCCAAACACAGTGCTGCGAGTAAAGGCGGTGGGAATCAATATGTTCCATTTAGGAGGGATGAAATATCCTCTTCAAACTGTGAAAAACATGAAACAGAGTTCTGAGCTTAGCTGCTGGAAGAAAGGCCCTTTTTCGGCAGAGGGGAAACATTTTGGTGGATCTCTCCGCATGATGCTAATACATGTCCAGCTGGCCTGTGTTCTCATCACAGGCCTCCTTGGTTGAACAAGGTAAAAGAGTCCATAAACACCAAAAAGAGTCCAAAAACAAAACAGTGTCTGCATTAAAACACTAGTAATTAGTCATTACAAAAAAAAGCTACACAACGTCAAGGCCTTAAAGTTCAACCTGAATTGAAAATAAATGTACTGATAAAGGTATTACTAAGGGCTGACATTCTTCGCTATGTGAGTATTTAAGACATATTCAGGCACATAGTGACATTTGGAAAGCAGTGTCTAGATCGGTCTAGATCAGTACCTGCGAAGAAAGGTAAAATGCTACATTTTCGCAGCAGAGAAAAACAAAAGTGGACCACATTGCATCATTATTTGCAGTTAAACAAGAACAACAGGACTAAAGGCCGTAACATACCAAGCCGACACATCTGTCAGCTCAGTTTTTAGTTGGACCACATCTGCGGATTTTTGGCCGATTGAGCATGTCGAATCTGTGTAGGGCAGTCGGTGAAATAGATCATTCTAATTGGCTGTCGGCTTATGGAACCAGTGCCCGAGAATTGACAAAGTCAAGAGTGCACACACAGAAGGCTCTTCTTATTTTACATCATGTAAATTCGCATTCCAATATGCAAATACTTTCATAAAAACATGACCGTCTGGAATGAAGAAAGTGATCAACATGATTCATATTTCAAAATGGTAAGCAAGCGCTGCTTTGTTTACGGTTTGTATTTCGGCAGTCCTAGTTCCGGTTTCCCTTTTTGAATGACGGATACAGACTGCCAACTGCTGGTATGGAAAGTTATTTCCTCTCACAGAACGTACATGCTAGTTGGCCGTTGGCTGTAGTCTTTGCGGTCTGTTCAAGCGGCAGACGCAAGGCGAAAACAATGTCGGCTGTTTTCGCCCCTAGTTCTTTGATGCCAGTTTGGTGTGTCACAGCCTTAAAGGAGAACTCCGGTCAATTTTAACATTGAGCTCATTTTTTTGTACATTTGGATTGCTGTCAGTACAGACAAAAACGACAAAAATCGGTGTTGCCTACACCGTGTTATCCTCTTTTTAAAATTCGCACCCTGTTGACTTCAATGGGGCAAGTTCTAAACCTGCTTTTAGCCTCTTAACATCCTTGATTTGTCATTACAAGTGCACAGCCATGTGAGTGGTGTTATTAAGAGTGACCACGGTCAATCTGACTGCAGTAAATGTGAAAGATATGTTGTTAAGAGGCTAAAAGCAGGTTTAGAACTTGCCCCATTGAAGTCAACAGGGTGCGAATTTTAAAAAGAGGATAACACGGTGTAGGCAACACCGATTTTTGTCGTTTTTGTCTGTACTGACAGCACTCCAAATGTACAAAAAAATGAGCTCAATGTTAAAATTGACCGGAGTTCTCCTTTAAAGGGATTTAAGATTTCATGTATGTGAAAATCTATCCATCCAAAATCTAATGGGCCATCTTACAGCCCATCATACACTCATGAGGTATACGGGACTTTACACACGCATCCCTTAAAAAGGGCACAAGCACACATTGGAATGTCATTATTAGGGCCAGGTTCACACAGAACGCGTTTTCACGTTCCACTGCGCAGCGTTTATTTGGGTGCATCTTACCCAGACAGCAACATAGTGCCGGCCCACAACTGCTACTCTGGTACACAATGTTGCTGTCTGGGCAATCAGCTCCCTAGGTTGTGAATGAGTGTATGTTGTTTGCACAAATTCGGGCACTGCTAAGAACCCTGACTCACTACACATTGGGACGTTTCCGACAACATGACAACGTACTTGCATTTTAAAACGCCACCACTGTTATTTATCAACAACAACAGACCAATATCTTTTAAAAGTACAGAATCTTCTGTTGTGTGTCATGATGTGTATGTTTTGCGCTTCAGAAAATGTGACATATTTTCCGGTAAGGGACCCTGGTTTTTGTGGTGCATTGGGGCCTTTTTTTAGGGAGTGAA
Organism: Rhinichthys klamathensis goyatoka; assembly: GCF_029890125.1. Classification (NCBI taxonomy): domain Eukaryota; kingdom Metazoa; phylum Chordata; class Actinopteri; order Cypriniformes; family Leuciscidae; genus Rhinichthys; species Rhinichthys klamathensis. The sequence continues at coordinate 2,611,451 of NW_026606897.1, forward strand.
CGTTCCAGTGCACTGGAAGTGGCCCTTAAAATGGCAGGCTCCCCGATCAGTGCCCTGACTACTAAACTTGGGAGCTGATTGAGACGCACCCTTTATTTTTCAATGTAAACATTTGCTACACGGATTCTCGATGCCGCGTCAAGTTGTAAGCAGTTCAACTTTCAAAAATCCGTCTCAAAAACCTGCATTCTTTTCCATGCCTTGCGTGCTTATTAATCCAGCGTTTTAATCGCAAGAACGTGTTCTTTTGTGAACGGCCCCTTACAGTAAGATGCTGGCTGTATACTAAATTCTCCAATTTAACAGCACATTTCCAGAACCTTTAGGGGTTTGACAGTTTCTTAGGGACTATATTCAAGTGCAGAATTGACCTGGGTCCATGTCAAGAAGGAAGCCTCATGATTTCCTAGGCAGCAAACAAACCAGAACTTTAAACTGGGATGTATCAAAATATGTCCTATCACAATAAATCCTATTAAATTACATTAAATTGATCACACAGTCAGAATGCCTGAGGAAGATCTAAACAATATTTTGAGCCAAAACGAAAGCTGATTTAAAGTAGCATTTAACAACGCTATTTGGCTCACGTGGAAGTTTTCCATAGCCTCAGGTGAAGCAAAATCCTTCCAAAAGTTTTCCATGGCATTATTCTGGTGCAAGACGCACTTGAGGAGCATTTTGGACAGGGTTGGAAGGCCCATCTATGAGTACATTACATATATAAAAATGTACTCAACAATGTGCATAATACTTAGTCCACTCTCTGATCCGAAACAGATACTGAAATGACTGCCAGTAAAAGAAGTGTGCAAACTAATGAGGACCAGGGGTAAATCTGACCAGAAGTTGCACCAGCTTAAAATGAAACAGCTGATGGCATCTTCGAAAACATTCGGACTTAAACGCCAAGTTAGATGTTTTCCTGGTGCTACATGATTGCAGCTGTGATCTCAGCACTTTGGAAATACTCTGAAATCTCACACACGTTCAGCGGGGCATATGCTCACAGGAGCCTGTGTGAGCTTGATAAATGCATTCCATTTACATGATCTGTACCAGCGAAGGAGTCAAAGCTGTTTTGTTTTAAAAAGATAACTTTTGAAATGACATCTGAAATGAAAGGAGCCAATAGGTTGAACTTAATCTGATCTAAATTCTGGTCAGAATGAGCAAGTGAACACAATCAGATTCATATTGCTTCAGGTTACTTTCATTACGAAATTCCCAGTTGGAGACTGGCCTTCCTAATTTATCCTTTTGAATTAGATAAAAAGGGAATGTGAGAGTAGTTGTTATAACAATAAACAGAAACGCAAGGACAAGATCTTTTTGGCAATGGAAAATATCCAGCTATCTGAATTTTGCAATTTGTAAAGGCAGTTGTCCAGTAGTAATCCAGGAACAAAATGTAGCAGTTGTGTTTTCACAACAACCCATCAGTGATGTTCTTGACAAGCGAGATGGTCCCGATGAATTATGCCGACTCCCTTTTTTTAAGCGGACTCAAATGGTAACATAAAACAAACAGAACTAAGCAAAATGGTAATCAGTTTACATTTACAAATTACAGACGAAAAAGCTGCCAAATAGGCACAGAGGTGTGTGTCTGTCCAGAGTTTGCAGTCGGGATGTCCAGCGTGTAAGGGGGGATGGGGTGTCGTCAGGGGGTCGAGTCTCTAGTGGATGGGGTTAATATCTGTGCGGTGATTGGGTCCCGTGCTGGAGGTGGTGATGGTATTGTGCTGGATGACTTGCTGCTGGGTTACAGGGGTGGGACTCCCTGCCGGACTGCTCTCTGGACCTGAGGGACAAGAGGAGAGATGAAGATGTGTGTGTGTGCGTCCAGCTGTCTGACATCTGTCCATATCCGTCTGTCTGCCAGTCACATCTGTTCATCACTCAATCCATTCATCCTTCCATCCATATGTCTATCTATCCATCTGTATTGCTGTCCATCTGTCCTTCCTTCCTTCCATCCATCCATCCATCTGTAGAATTTTCTATCTGTCCATCCATCCATATGTCTGTCTATCCATGTATCCATCTATCCATTCATCCGTGTCCAACACTTAATGTATCCATCCATCCTTACATTAATCAGTGTGTTTGTCTATCCATTCATTCTTACATCCATCCATCCATCTAATCATATGTCTGTCTATCTGACCATCCATCAATCCATCCATCCGTATGTCCATCCATCCATCCATTTGTCTGTCTCCATCCATCCATCCATCCATATGTCTATTTGTCCATCCATCCATCCATCCATCCACCCATATGTCTATCTGTCCATCCATCCATCTATTTGTCTGTCTCCATCCATACATCCATATGCATATCTGTCCATCCATATGTCTATCTGTCTGTCCATCCATCCATCCATCTGTATGTCTTTTTATTTGCTTTCTAAAAAATAAAACAGATTAAAGAGATCTCATTTTGTGATTTTCTTTCCCATGAGAAGACTGAATAATAATGTAAAGATAATAAACACCACACTTAGATGAATATTTAAATATTCACATCTTGTATTATTAATGAATTTGGAAGTTTAGAAAGACAGGCAGGGCACATTACCTGAAGGCATTTACTGTACTTCAAAGTGAAAATGGAAACAATATATCTATTTCCTGCATTATATAAACGCCACAACAGGTTGTTCAGTGACTGACAAAATGAGTGTGTTTTCCCCTCCCCTATAACCAGGGAGTGACAGCCTCCATACATTTAAAAAATGTCACAAGTATCTATATCAGTGGGTGTGTCCTACAAACAATATACATCTGTTATAACGTAATGTCACCCCTGGCCGTGTGTGTGCGGGATAGTACTCACTGAGGTAACCTTGAGACTCTTTCTGCATGGTGGTGATGGGACAGTCCTTATGTGTCAATAAAAGCTGTTTCAGTTGTGTCACCTCATTCTTTAGCATGGTGACCTCGCTCTGCCAACAAACACAATGATAATATCAAACACTCACAAAAAGTCCCTCAGTGTTTACAGGAATTCAATAACTTGTTGCTATTGAAATATCCAATCATACACATTGGCAACAGACATAAAACAAAACTTTTTTTTCTGGTGTGTAGCAACACAAAGTTCAAGCACAACTAAATGTCCCTCATTATTTCACAGATTAAAAACATGTATATTTCACAAAGCACAAGTTTCCTGGATACAGCCTGGCGTGAATTTGACTGCTTAAGAATTACCGTCCGTTGAAATGCCTTCATAGTTTAAAATCAAATTCAAGCCGTGTTGGGGAAATCACGTTTGTGAGAGCTAACCCTTCCTTCCTTAGTATGCAAACAAATCTAAACAAAGGCACACATGTTTATGATGTTTTGTTTTTGTCATAAACCATACAATACTTAACATAATTATGACAAACACGTTGGAAAAAAGGTCTCTGGTGGCTGTACTGGCAACTTCACGTCAAACCTCCCAGCAGACACACTGAATTAAAGGCCAGACAAGTCTGGGTCTCATTAGAAAACCTCATAATGAACAGGCGGTGAATTCTCTGCAATTACCGTTGTGGGAAACACGAGCATCTGATCACACAGTGTTCTTGAATTTGATTAAACGATTTAGCAGAAGCAATATGAATATATGGCAGCGTTTCAGGGATGCTTGGTGGAGAAGAATCCTCGCTTTGACAGGTACCATGTTTGTGACTGTGGGGTGAATATTTCCCAAAAGACCAAACAAGCCTGAACAGTGGGACTATGGGAGTGCCAGGGTGTCTATGAGTAGTCTGTCCCACCTCGTCAAACTATGCAATAGCAAAGAAAAACAAACACATTTAACATGTTTTGTTCTATTGTTGGTGGGAACTAGGGCTGGGTGAAATTATATCTCAATATTTTTCAGCCTTTTGACTGTATAAAATATATATATATTGATATTTAGGTATTTGCTTGGATTAAAAATGTTGTTTTTTTTAATCAGAGGAACCTTCATTTCAATTAAAGCTAATTTAATTTGTATTGTTTAATACAAGATGCAAAATACAGTAAAAAAATGTTTTTATTGTAACAAAGGCATGTTTTTTCACATTTGTTTACTAAATAAAAGGAAGAATATGATTTTATGTTTTCATTTATATGCACCAGTACAGCTACTGTATACATCAGAATAAACAGAAATATTTGCCTACATATTTTTTTACTAAATGTCATCCAACCGTTTTCTTTTTTTAAAACTTTTATTCTGCAAGGATACATTAAACTGATAAAAATGTACATTTATAATGTTTAAAAAAAACATTTCCTGAAAAAATGAAAAAGTAATGATTGCTGAAAAGTCAGCATACTTCACAACATTACTGTTTTTACTGTACTTTATGGTATTTTTACTGTAAATATATCAGTGAACATTTCTGAGTCACTATGCCAATGAATCTGTCTTGAACTGATTTTCTAAAACAGACTGTTTGAACTGATTCAAGTCATGAGACCAAGATGAATCACAACATGTAATTAAAAACGAATTAAACTCTTTGCAATATTCACAAAGTTGTCAACAAAATATATTTTAAATATATCAGAAGTATTCTTAGATCACCTAGCCCTAAATTGAAAGACTCAAACCACTATAAAAGTACAACCAGCAAATATTCACTATTTTGTCCCAGGTCAAGACAGGTTACTGCTAAGGTCAGAGAAGAGCAGAGAGTGAATGATGTGGCATGATGGAGAAAGACCACCCAAAGATGGTCAGGCTGTTCTGGTTTCCAGGTTTTAGAGGGGCTTTGGACACATGTCATATGGTTAGAATGGGAGACCGGCTGGCCGACCAACTATACCACCTGAAACATCCATGCTGAAAACCAGTTTAGGCTGGTTTAAGTTGTGGGCAATGCAGGATATACTCAACACATCCTCCAAAAATAGGCTTACATGAATATCCACATGGCATCAATCTTTCAGGTAAACCTCTATGCAGATTCAAGGTCTATTGAGAGCCTAAATGGACGCGTTCAAATGGAAACCTCGAAATGTGCTGTGATGCTCAGAGGTTTTACTGGCCTACAAACCACACATTCAGCTGCAGCTGGCTGTGCTCTGGTTACTCTATAGACCTCAATAACCCATTGACCCTTCCCTCCTCACAGCCGTCCCAGTCTGCTCTCCATCTACAGTAGCTTCAGCTGTCACATGAAGGGTGTTTATGAGCTTCTGTGGTCTAGAGTAAGCTAATACCGAGTGAAATATGACGCCCGGCGTGAAATACATCTCAGTGTGTGTTCCAAAGTGGAGTGCGCCTTAACGCTTAAAAACCGAGGCCTTCAGCTGAGGAGAAGTGTGCGAATGAGTGATGCTGACCTGCAACTGCATGTTGGTTTGGGTGAGCTCCTCTGCTTTCTTTTCTAGCGACATCACCCACACTTTCCTCTTCTGTCTGCAGCGTGTGGCGGCTGCGCGATTCCTCTCCAGGAACTTCCGTCTGCGCTCGTCTGGGTCTTCATCCATGACCCGCCTGCGACGACCTCCGCTGGGCGGCGGGGACTGAAGGGTCTGCGTCGGCTGCATGTGCTGCGCAGCCGGAGATAACTGTAAAAAAAAAAAAAAAAAAAGAGTCTGAAGTTACATTCTCTCCCGAGGCATTATATTCATATTCATAGACCTGGCTGCCGGCCAATCACCTGCCAAACATTCTCCTCATTCAGACCTCTCCAGCCAGAAACTTCCTGTCTGGGAGTTTTCTTTAAAACAACATGTCCCCTGTACACGTGGCCCTACGGCCTTATGATGGACGTCTGGGTGTGAGAAACAGCAGTCTGATTTACAGGCCGCCCCACCCTCATAAAGAGGTGTCAGGGCCCAGTTTTCCACTCGGACCAATGCTCTACGCCACTCTGAGAAACAGGGCCACTACCAGCGCACATGTCCCACAAAAAGCTTCTTTGACATATGCTTGGCAGTTGCCATGTTTGCCGTCTTCAGATCATTACAGGTTTCTGGAGGCGATGGAAAATGCAGTGGCTTTGATGGTTTGTATGTATACAGGGCCCTTTCTTTGGCTTAATAATACATTAAGGCAGACTTTCTGAATCACAAAAAAGATGGATTCGGTCATGTCCAGACCTGAAGGTTCATATAAATAAGAACGTCCACGATAAATAAAGAAAAACTCTTTTAGAAATCTAGTTTGAACACATGTTTCATGTTCATGGAAATGTACTCTTGATTTGATATGATTTTGAAAAACTTTGACACCATTTTCAACAAAAATGTCATGTGGTGCAAGTAAAACATAACATACTGTTTTGAACCTTACAACATTAAAGGGGAAATCTGATTTATGTTTATTTCTGCTATAATCGGGTCCCCAGTGCATCTACCAACTCAGAAAACGTGAAAAGTGACAACCCAGTAACTTTGTTTTGGTAAGCCTTTCTCTGCAAGCATGTCAGAAAATAAGCCGATCAGATTTCGCTCCCTTTCTGATGTAGGAAGGGGATCTTATTATAATATTACCGCCCCTTAATCTGCACGTTTCCACCCACGGCGCCGTCATTTGGTTTGCACAAGCGACAACAGTGTAACCAGTTCTAACGCAATGGCAAAAGTTCGAGCAAAGCATGTAAACTGTTGTCATTGCTGCACAGACGAGCACAGAACACTATTTGAGCAAAAAATGTCACAGCTGTCTAATAAAGACCTCAGGGAACTGTGTAACTTGTGTAAAAGTTAAACATGACGGTACATGCAAGTTGATGAGATGAATCAATGTAACTCCACAACAACTACATAAATGTATCCACTAACCATTCAGAAAGATCCAGGTGCGTCTAAAAGTTGCAACTGAGTCTCTCCTGCACTTCGCTACTGGTTATTTATGAGATTTTGGATGAGTGAGATTTGCGTGTTTTGTTATTGCCGGAGTATCCGAAGCTTGTGTAAAGGATCGGGGGTCTTCTGAACGGAGGCGGGGAGCAGCAGCTCATTTGCATTTAAAGGGACACACACAAAAACGGCACGTTTTTTACTCACACCCAAAAAGGGGCAAATTTGACAAGATATAATAAATGATTTGGAGTGTATTTTGAGCAAAAAATTTCACAGACACATTCTGGGGACACCATAGATTTATATTACATCTTGTAAAAAAGGGGCATAATATGTCACCTTTAAATACATTATTTTTTAGAATTTTTTTAAAATACATTTTACAAGATAAAATGCTTTTTTAAAACATCATGAATTATTGATTGATAAATATGACAAGTTTTTGACCTGAACTACCTGAACTATCATTGTGTTTGCATAATGAGGTCAAATTATCTGATAAATTAAGAGATTTATTGACCTTGACACACACACATGAGTCTGCAGGGGTCTCTCTATGATATAATGTCCTGTTTTGTGTTTTTTCTGTGATTCGCATACTCTCTTGAGAAGGCACTTATTTTTAATAAGTAATTACTTCACGACTGGTCAAAAAGTATGTTCTATATAGTATGGATGTGTGTAGTATGAATGTAACCTGGACGTGGTACATTCGCCATGTTGTCATTATCATGTGATCTACCAGCGTCAGTTGCGTCGCTTCACTGTCATTCATAAATCCTCTCCCGTGGCCTCATGGGATTGTAAAGTGTCCATCGTATGCACACTTTAGAATCTCTCGGGAAGAAGTAGCTCATCCAGGTACTTTTTGCCTACTTCTTTTGTCACATACTGTTTTTTGGCTACTATATAGTAGGGAAGTATGCGATTTCGGATGCAGTATGTATGTTGGTCGCACCACATGACTTCGACTTGGCAGACAAACGTTTCAAACGATATCAAGACAATTGTACCACTCAGAAGTTATAAATATATATTATAATTATACTTATTTTAAAAGAGGTGTATTCAAGTGATGGTATTTTTAATGTACAGTATTTTTGAATAAAATCTATAAAAAAAAACCCCACACATATTCATTTTACGCCAGATGTTCACAACTTGGCCCTAGTTTAACTTTTTTTTAAATAATTATTTATTAGACATGACTCTGAAATCAGCTCATCCCAACTCAAATCAAATAAATTCGAGTAAGTTCAATTCAGCTGAACTCATCAATCCCCACATCACTTGAACTTGTAAATATTACAGCATTAAAACCTCAACGAATGCATCTCAACCCAGTTCAGTACCTGTGAAGCAGCGGAGTGCATGGGTTGGTGCGGAGAGGTCTGGTGTCCATGTGCAGGGTGCAGGTGGGTCGGGTGGGAGTTGTGGTGTCCGTGGTTCTGGGGGTGGTGATGGGCGCTCTGTGCGTGGCTGGGGTGGTGGTGGTGGGCATGGTGTGGGTATCCATGAGGCGGGCCCTGCATGTGCTGGTGAGGGTGAGAGTGCAGGTGGTGGTGACCGGCCTGATCCTGCCGCGATGGCATCATCTCCATCATATGACCCATGGAGTTCATGCTGCCGTTCGCCATGCCCCCTGGATGGTGGGCAAGGGCAGCTTTCAGTCTCTGCGTAGAATATGGGGGAAAATGGTATTTATTAGCAATAGATAGATAGATAGATAGATAGATAGATAGATAGATAGATAGATAGATAGATAGATAGATAGATAGATAGATAGATAGATAGATAGATAGATAGATAGATAGATAGATAGATAGATAATTATTGATCATGTTAAGTTTCTTACCCTATTGATACATTTTCCCAACTTTTAAGTATGGAAAGAAAAATACATCTGGGAAAAATGGCAATTAGATATATTTTGTGAAAACAAATTACAATTTTGCTACCCAAGAAAATATATCTTTTTTGAGGATATTTACCTGGAAAACAAGACCAAAATTCTGATTCATTTAAACTTTAGTTAACATGACAAAAACATGGCTGTCTATTGAGTCGACAAGTGAGCGATTACATTTTTCCGAAAGATTATATGTGACCGCTCGCCCACATTTTGACGTACATGAATGTCCGAAACTAAGCCTGTCACTCCCATTTACCCTCTCACCCACACACCTACACACCCTCTTACACACCCAAACACACTATTCCACTATCTGTCGTCACTGTCTAAGAGCTTCATCTGAAGAACGAGCCCAGCGCGGTGCAGTTCTGGCAGCGAGAGGCCCCTGAGGACTCGATTTGCCCATTTCCCCTTCGGCCTACGCACTGTTGCTTCAACCGTGTGGTCTACTTAAGCTTTCACCCAGGGCTGGTCTTGGAGTCTATGACTCTAGAGACGCTCAAAGCGCGTCTGTGTTTGGAATATGTTTACCTGACTGCTCTCTCTCTCACAGAGCTGTTTTTCTGGGCAGCTCAATAAGACAACTTAGGGGTCTGAAAAAAGACACAAGTATAAACATGCCTCCCGCCAAAATATGTCCGATGGTTTGATCTGTTGACGGCACATGTAGACAAAATGAAAAAAATGAAAGTACATAAGCATGTGCATATATACTTGTATGTCTGTGTACATTCAGTGTCACTTTTGAGCCAAGGCAAAAACTCGGAGGAGTATTTTTAGAGAGTGTTGAGTCTACGGTATATATTTCCACAAGAGCTGAGCAGGTAGACTGATTTTATAAGAAATGGGTCTGAGGATCGAAAAAAAAAAAAAAAACACACACAAAAACTCAAATAAATGAAAGAAAACATTAAATGAAGTCAAGCAAGGATAATCTCTTCATGGAAAGTAAGACTTACAAAAAATCTAACAAAATAACACAAAAGTGCACTCAGTAGTTTTTTGTTTGTTGCAATGGCCAACATGGCTTCTTGGACGTATACTGACACCTAGTGCTGTGGATGCAGCATCATGCAAAAGCAAAAATGTTACGTCTCAAATGCCATTGTAGAAAAAGTTAAAATTTTAGTCAGCCATGAATACTGTAAGAATCCAATAAAATGAGGGGTAACTAAGTTACTTTAAAAGTACAGTGCTGTTGAATGCTTGATTCTGATTGGTAGATGAATATTCTAAGGCGTGCAGTAAATTTCAAGTAAACGCACGGCTAAAGTAGTTCCAGGCAGGTCTTGACCGCATTACAGTTCCATATCACTTCGCCAAATGATTTCAGTTATTTCAAAGTTCCACACAGCCTACAACAGCAAAAGAACCAAAACCCACTAAGACATTGATCAAGCAAATAATAGAACAAACAATAGGATAAAAATGACACACTATTTCCATGTTTTCCCCAAAAAAATACGTTTTATTATTTATGAAAAGGCACGTTCTCTTTCTCCCCATCTTTCTCACATAAAGCACAGACACAAACTCACACACACATGGAAACATACATGTGCACGCAACTTGACGTCAGCGTTCCCCTTTCACTGTATCAGTAAAATAGTTTCGCAACTGAAAAGCCACGCAACATTTCTCAGTATCAAAGAAGTAACATCATTGTTTTTGAAGCAGTTAAACTTACAGCTTTGCTGTTATAGAGACGCTGCTGCCGAAGATGATTGAGAGACTCATAGACTGAAGTAATTCACACACTTTTAATCAATCAATCAATCTCTCTGCTTCTGTATTAACTACATTAGTCTGCTTATCAATGGCTCAAGCTTCTGTTACTGGCTCTAAAAGGACGTTTTGGAATTAGCAACGGAGGCTTGTGATGAGATGTGTAAGAAATCAGTTCTGCACACAAGAGCATTTTAGGTACAAAAACCTGACAAATGTCTGAACAGTGTCTTGAGGCGTGTAACCACAGTATTAATTGACTCAGCTTTGCGTCGTGACCGCATTTCCACCTCGGGTGTGCATTATTGTCCTAATAATTCAACGTTCCGTCATCAATCATTCTTCACACAATCATCACATCATTTAGTTTGTGATTTCAAAATGGCTGCCTCCATAAGGCAACCCACTCCAAGTAAAATAAATATACAAAAATAGAGGCTTCATCTCATGTGACTGTAGATAATTTTACACATATTTTACAAAATTACTATTCACTTCTTTATGTGTATGTTTTTTTTTTTAAATGAGAGAAACGTTACTTAGCACACCTTCACGTAATTTAAATCTCACTAGTTTCCACAAACAGATCCAGAAGAATGAGAGAAAAGAATCAGACATGTCCCTGCCATGCTCCTGTTCTCCCTGCAGGCGCTCCAGATGCTGTGGGTCAGAGAGGCCAGTGTCCAGGGCCGTGTGTTTGTAACAGGCAGCACATTCACTCTCTGAGAGTCAGAGCCAGCTGGACCGTATGTGAGTGCCAAGGCGCAGACCACAGCACAGCATCCCTTTCTTGTCAAGCTGGTCAACCTGTGAGATGTCTTTTTTATTTTCAAGATGTCTTTATTCTCTGAATCATCCTAGTTGCTATTTACCAAAACAAAACCCAAATTGATTTGATAAGTTGCTGGCTCTTCGGCTCTCCAAGCCAAGCAAAGCCATACCGTCCCTCCCTGACTGCTGAAGCTGCCAGTGCTTTCTGCCTTCAAACACTGGCGGCCAAATACACAAGCACTAACTTTCCCATCCTTACTGCTGCCCTTAACTGGCGTTAACTCTGTTTTCACCCACCCGCTGCATCGTAATCCACTCTAACCCTTGCCAACTCAGCAATAATAAGCCACCATTGCCTTTATCAACATTTCTGCTGCAGCATGCAGAACACTTCCCGTTAAGAAAACACTGCAGCAACTGTGAGGCACCTAAACTTTCTATTTTCTGTTCTCCCCAGTCTGATATCTGTGTATATGTCTAGTGCATGATTGTGTGTATGATTTATATGTCTGGATTTTAATGTTGTATTGAAAAAGGACCAAGAGTGGCTGGTTTTGCCTTTTAAAACTTAACATTATTAACAACACTATACAAAAAAGTATTTGGACACTACATCAAATATATCAACCATTTTATTGGAAAAAATGCAGTGCTTGAATATATACACACACTGCCGTTCAAAGGTTTTGGGTCAGTAAGACTTTTGTTGTTGCTGTTGTTTGAAATAAATTATTATACTGTTATTCAGCAAACATGCATTATATTGATCAAAAGTGACAGTAAAGACTTTTACAATGTTAGAAAAGAATGGGAATAAAAGCAGTTCTTTTGAACTTTCTATTCATCAAAGAATTCTGAACAACATGTATCATGGTTTCCACAAAAATATTAAGCAGCACAACTGTTTTCATCATTGATAATATATTAATGTTTCAAATCAGCATTTTAGAATGGTTTCTGAAGGATCACGTGACACTGGAGACTGAAGTAATGATCCTGAATATTCAGCTTTGCATCACAGGAGTAAATTATATTTTAAAATATATTAAAAAAGAAATCAGTTCATTTAAATTGCAATAATATTTCACAATATTAATGTTTTTTATTGTATTTTGAATCAAATAAATGCAATCCTAAATTTGAGCATAAGACCACTTATTTTAAAAAGCATGAAAAATCGTGTGTATATATACAGTATATATATTAAAAAATGTCATGCTTTTTCAAAGAAGTGTCTTAAGAAGATTAAATTTGATAAATCATCTCATCATACATATATTATTTTAATTTACATTTTTTTTAAATGATAAAATATTTTGGACACTTTAATATAAAATGTAAATAATATTTAATAAAATTTGGACACTTTAATGTTGAAATATTTTTATGGAATTTTGAAATTCTGCACTTTTACACCACAATGAATGGTTTAATGGTCAATTTAATCAAGGAATGGTTAAACTGTTTTAAATTTTTTATATAACATACCGCATCTCGCTCTCTCCACTCGTCTAAAAAAGGAGACGTCTAGGTTCTAATACGTGTGCAAAGATGGAGTGTATCAGAATCACAGGAGCCAAGGGACCATCTTTCAACCATTAACATACTTGACATGGGGTCACAGTGCACTAAAACACCTCTGACTGATTGCGCCACCTGTCCATCAACACTCTCACTTTGATTGGACCTGGGCAGCTGTGCACCTATCTCTCCCTTCCTCTTGGTCCGGGGCAGATTGCGCCCGAGTTCCCACACGGGGGAATGCCACTGTCTGGGGCCGCGCCACTCTAAAAGAGAGAACAAGCACGGGGCCTCGTCCTATAAAGCTCCGCTTGGCAGTGAGCCAGCAGTTGATGGAGGGAGGAAGCGAGAAGGGGGGTATTGGAGTATCTCTCGCTCTTTCTCTTCCACAGGAAGAGACATTCATCCATCATTTGTGGGGCGTAGGGAGAGCGTCCGCTATCAGTGCTTTAATGTAATCAGTCTGGCTCTGAGCAGGGCCCCAGAGTGCCACACGGGGTCAGAGGCCAAATGAGCCACAACAGGCTGAGAGAGAGAGAGAGAGAGAGAGAGAGAGAGAGAGAAGCAGGAAGTGCACACTTAACAGATACCTAGTAACCACTAGACACACTACTGATACGGATTACACAAGCTATTGCTGAAACACTTGACCAAACGTGAGAGAAAAAAGTCTGAATTGATAAATATATAGTATACACTGAAAACAAATAGACGTAGAGACATTTTAACTCAGAACTAGTACATTTCAAAAACAATTACAAAGAAACACAATTTTGAAATAGAAAAAATGAAATTGTATTTTTTTTGCAAACCGTACTCTAAGCTTTGTTTTATTTACAACTTCACGAGCAGATAATCAGCTACAAAGGACCATAAAAGAACAAAAGGCACACTTATTAGACAGACGTTCATTCTTTGAGCTTTTGGTAACATCAAACAAACCGCTGAAACCTGCTCTCCTGCTGGCAGAAACCCAGAACAAACATGAAACCATTAGTCACTCGACGGGACACAAATCTGACACATCAAAACCAGAAAGTTCAGATCACATTTGTTAAGCAATTACTTAACTAGGATTTCTCATCCTTTACACTTCCTACCACAAACTGGACTTATCGATAATGTATACACCCATAAAAATAAAAGTTCCAAAAGGGTTTTTTTCCGCAAGGATGCTATAGAAGAACCATCATGGTTTCCCCAGTGATCAGTTCTTAAAAGAACCTTTTTTTTTCTTAGTGTGAAGAACATTTAAATAATCTAAAGAACCGTTTGAGCAACGGAAAGGTTCCACGGATGTCAAATGATCTTCATGGAACCAATAGAAGCCAATAAATAACCTTTATTTTTAAGAGTGTAGCAAGAGCAAGAAAGAAATAAGAATAAAAGTACTCTCTCTCACCCAAGTACTTCAAGGAAAACTTTCTCTTCCAAATCTGGCAGGTAGAAATGAACGGTGCATGGGAGGCTTGTAATATAACCTACTGTATTTATGTTAGGTGTCCATAATCTCTTATGACGTTGGCTGAGAACCCAGATCAGCGCTGGTGTGTGTCTCATCTGCCTTTGGTAATGAGGTGTAAACAGACATTAGAGTCGAGCTGAAACAGCAGCTGTATTAGCCTGTAATGATAGTGCTGTCTTGCACGCTGGCACTGCAAAACCTGAGGAAAACAGTCATTACTGTAACACAAGTGTTGGCCTGTTGAGAAACTGTCCTTCAGAGATAAACTCTCCTGAACGGATTCACAACAGAGAGGTGTGTGTGTGTGTGTCTGAGAGATATTAACTAAATATTCAAGACAGGGGCAATGTAAAAGTTTAAGAATTGGTATTAGGCTGGAAGTAGGCTATGCTGTAAAAAAAAAACTTAATGACTTAATGTTTTAAGTACAATCAACTTGGATGTTTAAGTCATTTCAACTTATTAAACTGACTTTAAAAATGAGTTGAATCTTGTATAATTGCTTAACTTATTTTGGTGAGTTAAAGCAAAGTAAAAACATATTGTCATAACTTATTGATCATATGATTTTTTTACAGTGTAGATATTCACTTGCAGAATTGTATATGTCCGAGTTATTTCTGTGCCCATAAAATTCAATCACTGTAAATTTGTAAAAAATAAAAAAATAAAAAAATCGTTATATGTAGAAAAGATGTGAGAGATTCATGTCAGATGTGTCACCATGTGTGAGATTTTAGCAAAAGATGTTTTTGGACCTGGATAATATCTTCCACAGCATCTTGAGAAATAACCCTCCCAATCCTTCTTATCCTGTTCCTTTCCTTCTACAAATCAATCCTCAGATATTTTAAGCAATATAAAACATAGCTCCATAGAGCCCAGACGATGATCTATCAGGTTTCGTTCATGTGATATCCACACAGATATCCTGCAACGTCCATCCGTCCACGGTCATAAGAGCAGCGATCGTTTCAAATCCTTCTCTGTTTCATCGCTGAGCTTTAGCCTGACCTCTCATTTCTCTCACTCACATGTGCTTCACGAAGCCAGAGGCATGACGGGTAATCGCACATTAATGGTATTTATTAATTGCCTCTTCCTTCGTGACACCGGTGTTTGAGTGATATCATCGCGAATGCATCAAGGTGCATCTTGACAACAGCCTCAGCTTTCTGAAGACGGAGGGATGACTTCATATCAATAAAAGAGTGTAAAGAGAGAGGGAGGGCCACACCTGCTGCTGAAGGAGTAAATCAAAGTGAATGAGGTCAGAGGCAAGAGGGAGCCCCTGGGTAGAAGTGGAGCAGGACAGTGTGTGTGTGTGTGTGTGTCTAGCCAGAAAGAGCTTGTCTGCTGTCTGCCAGACTTACTGCCAACTAAACTCACTCTGAACCGTATCAGTGACAGCTCTACCTGTCTAATACTCCTTCTGTCAGTCTTGTTCTGTGTTGTTCCTTTTCTTCTTCATTTCCTTTCATCTCTCTCCTATTCCCTGCCTGTGACGATTACACTTTTTGAACTGTGAGACTGTTCTCTGTTCTTCCATCATGAACCAACTAAGAAAGTCGGAGCCCTTGGTTTCATGAAAATCTGTACGATTTTTCTTTTTCTAAAAATGTCTATATATACACGGCCGTGGGCCAAAAGTATTGGCAGTGACATCAATTTTGTGTTTGGCGAAGTTTGCTGCTTCAGTTGTTGTGGTGTTGATTCACATTGTTTCTAGATGCTTGTGCAGAGTGAGATGCATTTTAAACAATTGCAAAAAGCTTCATTGGCGAAAAAAAATATATATCTAAAAAAACAAAAAAAATTTAACATTGAACATTGAAACGTAACAGTCAGCTATGGACCCGTGTCACCAGCAGGTAGTTTCGAGTGTATCTGCACGCACAGTGAGGTAAAGATTTTGGGACAACGGCCTGGTGTCAAGAAGAGCAGTAAAGAAGCCACTTTTCTCCAAGAAAAACATCAAGGAAAGACTGACATTCTGCAGAAAGTAAGGATTGGACAGCAGAAGGTATTTTCTCTGATGAAGCCCCCTTCCGACTGTTTGGGACATCTGGAAAATCGATTGCCTGGAGAAGAAAAGGTGAGTCCTGTGTCTTGCCAACAGTGAAGCATCTTGAGACCATCCATGTGTGGGGTTGCTTTTCATCCAAGGGAGTGGGTTCTCACAATTTTGCCTAAGAACACTGCCAGGAATAAAAAATGGTATCAAAACGTCCTGCAAGAGCAACTTCTCGCAATGACCCAGGTGCAATTTGGTGATGACCCATGCCTTTTCAAGCATGATGGAGCACCATGTAACAAGGCAAGAGCAGTGGCGTAACTATCGGTAAGCAGGGTACGCGGTTGCTTACGGGCCCGGACCAATCAGGGGCCCGCGTGACTGGAAGATATTGATTGACAGCCGGGGCCCCCTATCGCATTTTACTACTTTTAGTCTGATCGCATTTTACTTTATCTCGAAATTATTTGAATAAATAATGACATAAACATATTTTACCGATCATTAAATACATGTTTGAAACGAACAATGATGGATTTTGGTGTAATTTGTTTCGAATTGAGAATTGGGAATCCCCGGGTGAACATGCGTATTGCGTCACTCAATTTGCCATACTGTCAATTGCCCGTGCGCACCATCTGGATCTTAAGGATTTAATCGACAACTTTTCACAGAGGAAAGCACGGAAAATGCCGCTGTAATGCAAGTGAGCATCTTTGATATGTCTTTGGACCTAAGCCTGTGTGTGTAGTCATAGCAGTGAGTAATGTGTTATGGTGCCCGTCAACAGTGTTTTTTATTTTGTTGTGGTGCGCGTAGGCTACTCCTGATTTTGTCAGTCATCTCATCTGCGTCATCACGTGCAGTAGGGGGGCCCGCTTTGATACTCCTGCATAAGGGCCCGGTGTTGGCTTGTTACGCCACTGGACAAGAGTGATAATGAACTGGCTCGGAGATCAGTAATCCCATAGAGAACCTGTGGTCAAATCCTCAAATGGCGAGTGGACAAGCAGAAGTCCACAATTTGTGATCAACACCGAGAACTAATAAGACAAGAACGAATCGCCATCCGTCAGAAGCTGATTTCAAATAGGCCTAAATAGTTTAACTTTTTATTCAGTTTCCACACAAAAACCCCCTAGCTGTTTTCAACCCTAATAATAATAATAATAAATGTTTCTTGAGCAACAAATTAGAATGATTAATTAGAGTGATGCTGAAACTTCAGCTTTGCCATTACATTTCATTTTAAAATAAATTAAAGTATTAATGAATGTTTTCATGAAATGAATGAATGAAATGAACATACTTAATTGTAATATAATATTTTTTTTATAATAAACATGTTGTTAAATTGACAGCATGATATAGGAACGTGCAACAGCAAAATTAGATTGTATTCATTCTAGCCATGGCTCTGCTATTTTACAATCGTTTCAAACCACAGAGGAGGCTGAAGTCAGGTATTAAAGTATATCCTGCATCAGAGTCCCATAGATTCAAACGTCTCAGCCACTAACTCTTGCGTCCTTCAGCCCTCTGGGTCTGTACTGTGCTTTATGTTCACTCTCCCTCATTGCATAAATCTGAGCTGTAATTTTCCTGGCACTGGTTCCTGCTCTCTGGGCTCCAAGGTATGAGACGCCCATCTATTTCTCCCAGTTCCCCCTGAACACTGATGCCAGACTCAATAAGGGTCTTGCCCTCATCTCTCCGAGTCCAGGCCCTGCTGTGCCTCGCTGCGCATGCCCGATCCCTCCACACCGCCCATTAGCTCACTTTTAACAACCCCCACCCCCACTCCACTCTCGCCCCCTAAAGCAAGACCCTGCCAGCGGCTGCGAGCTTGGGACCACTTAACTGATTTCTTATGGGAGGGTTTCTGAGCCGGGAGAGGCAATCCGTTTGGTGGGAGCGCTGCCGTCAGACTGAACTGCTTGGCACAACTGTGGGTCTGTGTCAGCTTTGCCAGGCTAATCATTTGGAACCAATTTAATTTGGCTTTACTTTGCATTTTGTCACAGAGCAGGAATTTCTTATATGATGTAGTTAATGGGAAGAATGACATCGGGAAGGCAAAAACCTACAAGCTGGCACATGTGGCAGAAAAAATAAGGACTTCAGTATGTCAAAATAGTTTAAAGGGTTAAAAATGACACAAAACTGCATGCAAATGTGTTTAACTTCCATGATGTGACATTTCAATGTGAAGCAGAATACCGAGTTGGAGAAGACTAGATTGGGACTTGATTTTATCCACTGCGTTCTGCAATTAGCTGAGAAAAGTTGTTGAAAAATGTGCAATGAAAATTTTAAATTTAAAACAAGTTAACATTTTAAAATTAGGTTCAGTTTGTTAAAAGTTATTTATGTATTAGGTATCATGAACTAACAATGAATAATACTTTTACAGCTTTAATTCATCTGGATAATATTAAACTCTACATATACTAATACTATTTTTTTTACATTTTAAGTTGTATAAATTAATGTCTTATAAATGAACATGAATAAACAAAGAACAATAGTATATTTAAGAATTATCATTAACCTAAAACAATAATACTATAAAAAAAATGTTGTTCATTCATTGTTCATGATACCTAATGCATTAACAAATTGACCCAAATAAAAAGGTTTATTAAGAACAAACTTTACATTTTAATGTAAAGTTTGTTCTTGTTTTTATAGGTTTTTACAAGAAAAAAAAAGTTTTTCTACTTTTCTATTCAGTGTGTTATATACCGTTTCTTGTTAAATTTACAAGCGATTTCTTAGTGAAAAGTGAAGTGAAGTGAAGATGGTAACCTATACTCAAAATTTTTTCCTCTGCATTTAACCCATCCAAGTTAGTACACACACATTAGAAGCAGTGAGTAGTGAACACACACACACACACACACACACACACATTGAAAGCCATGGACACACGCACCCAGAGCAGTGGCCAGCCATTCACTGTTGGCACCCGGGGAGCGATTGGGGGTTAGGTGCCTATACCTCAGGGGTACCTTAGTCGTGGGTATTGAAAAAACTGTCTTAAAAGTAATACACCAAATCTTTTATCAGTTTTCTGTTTTTAATGACACATGCTCTTCAAATACAGAATTCACACAACATAAAGTGGCTCAGCACCAGTAAAGGCAGGAGCTGAGCAAGGAAATCACTCATTTAATGCCGCCCCTGAATGACAGGCTGGGTAATAGCTATAGAACCCAATCAGGATCACCTAACAAAAGCAGACACAATCAGCTCCGCGGACGAGCTAATCAACGCGAGTGCAACTGCCGACACAGACATCCATCACTTTACCATGTAAATACAGCATGAAAAGAAATAGACTCCAGCCTTCCCAATCAACCTGTATTACCTACGGGGTGCATTCAACAAACATCATTTGAAACATTTCAGGGTCAAACAGTTGTAAAAACAGAGCTGATTGCACTCAGGCATGGATCTGTGAGCACCAAGGGTCCTTAACTTCAAGGAGAAAGAGACAGGTAGGGTAATGTCTTTAGCATTGAAACGTATTTGCATGCATTGCATTTAGACAAACAAAAGTATCAGCTGAGGATTTCTCAATTAAGTTTTAGTCGTATGATGAGGAACATAAAAATAGCAAATCTTAATTTGACATACTTAGAAACAAAAGCGCAGAATCAAAGCGTAAACTACTAAAAGGACAAATTTCAGCTAACGTCTAATGCGGCATATTTAACCACAGAGATAGTTCAGGGAAGTTTATTTCATGTGCGCCTATAAATGTAGTTGAGGAAATATCAAATTAGTTACAAATATGAATAGCCATGTGTGCAAAGATGGCGTGAGATTGGTGACCAACATCCTCGTGCTTTTCTATTCAAGCATTGTGTACAAATTTAGATTCTCAAAATCAGCATCACTCTCAGTTTCTTTCTTGGAAAATAAGGGACATTGCTCCTTTTCTTTATACTTATGGCATTTAATTGATAAATAAACTATTAGCTGCAGTTGTGGTTACAAATGAAACAGTTTATTGCATTTCTACACTGTAAAAAAATATAGCCTATGATCAATAAGTTGTGACAACATATGTTTTTACATTGCTTTAACTCATCAAAATATTTTTTTTTATAAGTTATACAAGATCAACTCATTTTTTAAACTCAGTTTAATGTAATTTAAGTTGAAATAAATTAAACATCCAAGTTGAGTGTACTTAAAAATTTAAGTCAGCAACTTTTTTTTTTACAGTGTAGGCATAACCTATATTTTAACCTACTTTAAAGGTGCAATGAACGATTTCTGAGAAACGCTGTTGATATCTGAAATCACCAAAATAAACACGCCCCGCCCCCATATTCACAAAACATGCAATGCAACACGGACACCTCCCCCTCATGAATGTATACGCCCCTTACTGCTGATTGGATACAAGTGTGCTTTAATGCTCTGTCCGATCAACTTTCAACAGCGCTTCTCAGAATTCACTTACTGCACCTTTAAAAAGCGTTCAGTGGTGGTCATCTCAACGCGTGTCACAGGTTTACCCTCAACTGGTGTGTGGACCCACTGGCGGCCTCTGTATGGACACCCATAGAGCTATAACAACACACTGCCATTAGAACACAAATGCACACTAGATGTTCTCCATCCCCCCCATCCACTCAATGAAAAAAAACTATTGTGCATTGAAAATGCATTAGCTGAACGAGATAATCCTTTTGTTGCATTGACAAGGAAAGACTCAATGCACAAAGAAGCTAGAGGATTAAGTAATTGCCATTCCTTGACAATTGCTTGAGTAAAGCACAACAATTAAATACGTAATTCCTTAAAGGGGTGGTATAATGCCCTTTTCACAAGATGTAAAATAAGTCTCTGATGTCCCCAGAGTGTGTATGTGAAGTTTTAGCTCAAAATACCCCACAGATATTTTTATATAGCATGTTAAAATTGTCACTTTTTGAGGGTGAGCAAAAACGCACTGTTTTTGCGCCTGTCCCTTTAAATGCAAATGAGCTGCTGCTCCCAGCACAGAGGGCGGAGCTTCAAAAGCTTGTGTCCTTTTACTTCACACAGACATGCACTGGAAATTTCAAAAACTTTTAGCCTTTTATGTTCAAACCGAAGTAGGAAAGATGGAGAGACTCAAGAAGAAGTGACAACATTTCTGAATGGTTAGTTGGTGAATTTATGTAAAGCTTATGTGTAGTTATCTTCTAGTCATTGATTAGCATATTCTGTCTTGATAATCTATAAATCACTTTCCTGGGGGCGGGTTTATGTCAATTTGAGGGTTAGTGATGTCACTAACCCAGGAGGAGTGTTGCGTAGTCCTTACCAGCCATTTGTTGTAGTCCTTAAAAAGCAATTTCTTTAAAATAAAATATCTCTCTTTGCTTTGAACTTTGAGCGTTGTGACTTTGCAGATGTTGTTTATGCTCAAACTGCAACATTACACACTAACTAAAGTTAGAAAAGTGGAATCATATTCAAACACCCCTTTAATGACGTTTTGGAGATTATATGATATGCTCTGAGTAGTAAATAGTGTATAGGCAGTCATTTTGATGAGTGTTAAACTCATTTTATATGGTTAAACAAAGTTTCATAACATTTTCTCACAACCATGATGGATTCAGTCTCTCCCTCCCTCTTTCTTTGTATGTTAACATATGTTAAGGCCGAGTTATGTTGCTCGTTTCAGCTGTGCGTTAGCTCATCACCCCTCTCATATTACATCATTCCCTGACAATGCCACTATTCATACAGATGTGGCGACAAAACGTGGATTTATGTTTGTCGTTGTGCAAACAGAGCTTCACACACAACCTATGCTCCAGCTGCAGGTGTCTCTTCAGTAAAGGACTCCTAACTCGTGAAATTACATAATTCATTGTAAAAAATGAAGTAGAAATACTGAGTCATTGAAACAGTCAGAAGTTACACGTGAAGTTACATAATTGTATATCTCACATTTGGAGCACAAGGTATGACTAAACAAACATTACAGTTTCCATGTGGACATTATACATAATAATGGGGAAATTACATAATAGAGATCTACCATACCTTGAATACATGTGAGTGTATCCTAATCTTTATTTTCAAACAAAAGTTTCACATATACATATAGGCCAATCATGTATTTGTCAAAGTTTTTTTTTTCCAGGAATCATAAATTATTATGTCATTAATGCCATTAAGTTTTTGGGGAGACTCACCATTATTTTCCTAAGAAATAATAATAAAATATTATACCAAACAACTTTTCTTTTCAGGTTTTCTTTTCAAGAATTCCATTGTTTTAGTCCACAAAACATTTTTATTGTATATATTTATAAAATATTATAAAAATGTTTTGTGGATTAAAACATATATAGTATAACATATATATTATAACTATAAATATATAGTATAACTCACCACAATTACAGAAACTCATATTTGGATATTCTAAGACCTCTGTTTATATATATATATATATATTCAAAAAATGTAACTTTGTGCTTAAAGTATGTCTGCAACTGAACACTTTTGCGTTCAGTACTTACAGTTACAGAGTGAGGGTGCGATTACATAAGCCTGAATCTCCAGCGCTCAAATAATAACTTTACATCACTTTGATAGCTGTATCCCTCAGTGGAATGTTTCTTTAAGAAAGGTTCCTTTTTTTCCACTGCTCAAGTAAAAAAAAAAAAAACCAACTACATTTAGAGCATGCCAAGGATTATGTCATCTGAGTGGTGTGTGCCAGCGCAAGGGCCCCGGAGAAACAGAGCAGGAACATATAGTATTGTTTATCTCATAAAAAAAAAACCTCACCACCTAGCCTGACGCTTAGTCACAAATTTATCATCTTGGTAACAATGTAAACAATAGATAATTACCCCCTGATAAAACAAAGAACCACAGATTGTTTTTAACTGTCATTGGCATGAATAGTGAGACTAACATTCCAACCAGAAGTCGTAGATTTTTCAGTTCTTGGTCAAGAGAACTTGTGTGAAGCAGCTACAGTATAAGCAAAGGCCCTTGCAAACATTAAACTCAATGCATTCTGCGGATTCTTTGCATAATTCGTTTTTTTGTGTCTTTCCTTATGAAAGTTGTATCATTTTTCATTTCTTTCTTTCATTTCTTTCCATGCACAAAATTATTTTTTAGAAAAAATATGATACAATACATCTAGTGAAATTTTAAAACAAGTGGGGAAAAAATCCACTTATATTCAAAACTGTAAACTTAGACTCAATATATTATACAATTTGCTTCTTGGGTGTTTAGTTTTAAACATCCAATAAAACATTCTAGATGCACGTTCCTGGTGTTGTTTTCTAGTCTTTGTAATCATTAATAATAATAGTATAAAACCTTATTTATGATTATATAACTGGCGCTGCTCACGTGGCAGTCAAAAATGACAAATTTTGTATTATTATTTCAATTGAATTAATGTACGATACTTTAGTTTGATAATGTTTTTTATTTCATATTTTGTCTTTTTAGTGGATTTTTTGGCACTAAATTATATTTATGCAGTAGAAAATTGAGCATGGACCTTAAAAATGTCCAACTTTAACTGTCATAAATCTTGAATGCTTTGGATCACAGACTTAAGTTTGGTCTCTTTTTAATGAAGACATGGCAGATTATCGTTTTAAAAAGTGAACAAAGTTTTATGTTTATTGTATTAAAAATGCACAAAAATACTATTTTCACATTTATATGAAATATATATTTACCAAAACAAGTTTTACTCTAAAACTGAGAGAAAGTGGAATCTAACCAAGTAGTGTTCCAAATTTAAACACTGACAAATTCACTTTCAGAAAGATTTAGTTTGTACCAAGTTTCGTACTATTCTGATTAAGTAAAAAAAATATATATATCAAAAATTACAGAAGAGCATCAGAGGGTTACAGTAACATGGGTCAAAAACAACAACAAAAAAACTAGGCCTATTTTTATTTATTTTTTTCATTTATTTATAACATTTTGTTTGTGGTTGGGCCAGTGAAAATTGTGGCAGGGCAAGTCAAATTTTTCAAATTTAGAATTTTGATTAGAAGAAATCCTTAGCGTTGAGCCCTGTATTGTATTTTTTTTTCTGAAAAACAAGCCAAAAGTACTGATTAAGAATAAGATATACTATTTTTTTGTATCTCAAAGGTCCCTTTATATAAGTTTATAGCTCTAAGCAAATATTTACATACTAATGTTTCAAAGGAAGTTGTAAGCTGTATAGTATATAACTGGCAAAAACTCATAGGGACTTTTCTTTTCAAAACCCCGCACAAGCCAAAACAGTGGTGGAACTGAAAGTGGATCCGCGGTGAGTTTGACAGGGTTCAGCTGGCACATACACAGGCATTTTCCTCTCTCTGATAAGAGCATTCATGCTTCCTTATCCACAGACACCAGAGCTTTCATGTATCAAAACACAGCATGTGGAAAAACAAGGAAAAACATGACCTGGCACAGTTTGGTTCTGTGAGATAAATAGAATGTTGTTGAGTATATGTCTATGAAGATACATCATAAAGCGAAAAAGAGGAAACCAAGAGAGAGACATGTCTTTATGAACTCTGAATATATAACTATACTGTATCTCACTCCCACTTCTACAACAGAACAACTTCATCTGCCCAGCACATCGAACAACTGGATATCTGAAACGTATAATCAGGGGCTTCATTAATAATAAATATTCTGCTGCTCAGCCCAAGAGCAAAACAGCCACAAACACGAGCCTGCTCATCCACATCTGGCCTGAGATAAATGACACCTTAACCACAGAGAACGAAGACAGCAAGGCACTCTGCCATGCCAGCGCTGTGTGTGTGTGTGTGTGAGAGGCGATCGGACAGCGGTCCCGTGGGAACTAAAGCACTTTTAGCAGGTTTTTTTTTCCACCGGAGACCCCCTGGCCCACCACAAAATCAATTTGGCTTCATCGGCCAAAGAGCACCGACACACACGCACACATCTGCACACTGATCCACCATCTAACATACTATCTTCTCACACACTCTCTCCCTGTCTTTCTCACATACACAGTCTTTCACTTTCCTCTGTCTCTCGCTTTCTTCATGTTCTCTAGTTCGCCCCCCTCTCTCTCCCTCTCTCTCTCTCTCTCTCTCTCTCTCTTGTGGCCGAGGGTTGGGTATGAGGTTACAGTTGGGGGAGATATTTCCCATTTGGAATAAGTCGACATCTCTGTTTAATGAGATTAGGGTTGGATCTCCACACTGAGGTTGTGCTGGGCCGGGCCAGGCCATGTGGGGGACACATGGCTCCGATCACCCCAGAACAGGTCACCTGACAGCAACGGTTACCATTATCCCAGCTGCATAGGCGCCAATGCCATAGTAATAACTACAAGAAAGGAATTAAAAAAAGATCTTGCACTGGAAGAAATCTTTGTGCTGTTATATCATAAAATATCTAACAATCATACAAACAAAAGAATCAGAATTGTGGAAAATATTAAGACTTCTTTTCAGAGAATCTTGAATTATTATTCTTGAGTTATATATTTTTAAAAATGTAATCTTTTTTCAATTTTTATATTACCAAACAGAGAAACAAAATGTTTTTCAAGTTAATGTATCATATATATATATATATATATATATATATATATATATATATAAAATCATAAGTAATTTAATAAGACTGTACATACAGTACACATTGTTTTTCCAAGTACATTTTTCATGTTTGATCATTATTATTTAATATATAATTGATATCATTAATAATAATCAATAATAATCCAATTAATAAATATTGTTACCAAACATAAAAATAATTTGTTTTTGTTTGTATGTTTTACCATTAATCAGAAATGATGTTTTATTAATGTTTGACAATTAGTATTTAATATATAATTGATATCATTAATATGAATTAATCATAATCATTTATATAATTAATAATAATTAAATTAATAAATATTGTTATATAATATATTATAGCCTCAGTATAATACTAATCATATTTTTGACTGATAAACACTAGATGTTGGCAGCTGTTCTTTTCATCACTTTAAAATTTCATCCATTTTAATATATATATATATTTACATTCTTACAGATAATTTCATTATCCAGCATTCAAAGGCAGAATGACCCATGTTTAATTCTTCCAATATGATTGTTTTAGTGGCGTTTGAAAACTTAAAACAAATGGTTTCGTGTGTCGGAGCAAAAGAGAGAGAAAAAAAGGAATTTATAATTCAATTACAATCAGGGCCGAGAGAGAGACATGGAGGGGGGATGTGCCTGGAGTCCAGCCAGGGGACAGATACGACTGCACATTAAAGTAATATTATGCTCCCCCTGCCCGTTCCCATGGCAACAAACGAAAGGATTAAAAAAATGCACACGGCGATCAATCTCCAGCGGGACAGAGGGAAGGAGAGAGAGTTAAGTGCTCTTCGAACGCTCTTTCCACCATCAGAATCATCACTCATGCTTTGACATAGAGACACTCTCCCTCCTTTTCTGTCTTTTATCTTGTATTGTTTTTCTCTATTCATCTCCTTTCTAGAAATGTCTGCGCTCCCCTTTTTCTCAGAGCAAAATAATTAACTCCCTCCTGAGTCCAATTCCAAATCCACAAAAACCGGATTATTACATGCATAATTAGTGGATTTTAATCTAATTACCAAATCTGTCTTGCTGATCCCCTTGCCACCGCTATGAAGCTCAAATAAAACGTGTGAGCAGCCACATACTGAAACGGGATCTACGGTAACTGTACAAATCCAGGCAGACGGATGTAACCGTCCTGGAATAGTCCACAGTCATCATTTACTCATCCCTAAGCAGTTCCAATCCTGCATGATTTTCTTACATGGGACAAAAAAGTCTAATTTGATTTGAATGTACATAAACACAAATTAGCTGTTTGGATTATTTTCACCCAATAACAGTTACAATTTTAGTCTATTCAAAACATAAATAAAAGTTTCAGACGACTTGGAATATATTGCATAAATCATTTAAACTACATTTATGATACTTCTATAGGCCTGTTTGCATCTTGAAAGATCAGATCGGTTCTGCACACTGTAAAAACCCTTACCATTCATTGTTATGGTAAAAGACTAAAAATGCTACAGCAAACTGTAAGTTTTATGTTTCAGCTTGTTATTAAATGAATGCTTCTTGCATTATTTTACTGATGGTGTGTATGACACTGCCGTCTCTATGTATTAGTATTTCCTTCAGCTTGTGTGAAAGGGACTTGTGTTGAACTTTGTTCATGTGGCTTTCTCTGTTTTAAGGCCCTGTTTACACCTGGTGTTAAGATGCGTTTTGGTAGATCGGATCACAAGTGGATGACGCTAAATATAGGTTCTGTCAGGACCACTATCGTAAAAGACGATTGACAATTAGCATATAGTTTGGATTGGCGGTATGGTTCTGTTCTGGCCTAGCATGGATAAGAGCAGGGAGAGCAGCAATAACCCCCCTTAGGCCCCGTCCACACTACTGCATTTTCGTTTAAAAACGGAGACCTTTTGCTACGTTTGCACCTCCCGTCCAGACTAAAACGGAAAAAACGAAAACCTAAAACGGAGAAGTTTAGAAACGCTGCAGCTCCGTTTTGCGTTTTGAATCTCCGGAGGGCGTTTTAGTGAAGACAGGACAAAACGGAGGACTTTAGAAACGATGACGCAGAGGCTCACGCTCGGCTCTATGATTGGGTGTCATCAGTCATGCCGTATCCTTCCCTGATTCGTCAGCCACCCATCACATGTCAATCCGTTTCCTGTTTACACCAGCACGCGCATGCCCAGTGTTGGTGAATGGTCACGCGATCCGCGTTTTCAGGCGTTTTAATGTGGACGGAGATCAATTCTAATACACAGATAAAACGCTGGTGTGGACGGAGATCGTATTCGTTTTAATTCTCCGTTTTTAAACGAAAACGCAGTAGTGTGGACGGGCCCTTAGGGTAAACAGAACAGAACCAACATAAATGTAATGCGGATATCAGTAATGTCACTATTTTAATGTACAACATAATTCAAGAGGAATCAGAATGCCAAATCCTGACTGGATGAGAGGTGGAGCTGGGGATGGAGGAGGGTAATGAGCTCCTGAGAAACGCGATAGCTGCTGATAATACTTGGATCAGCTGATGCGAGCTTGACTAACATGACCTGCCAGAACTAACGCTACGCTTGATTGTAAACAGGGTCTAAAACGCTTTGATATTGTCCACTTTCAAAAACTTCCAGAGGTAGTGGAAAATGCCTTTGACCGGCCGCAAAAGACCGCCTACTCTCTGCCTACTGACCTCACGCGTAAACATTATGGGAAGCGTGCTAGCCAGACGGGATTTAAACTTTATCGGCTGGAGACCTAAGTTTGAAGACGAAAAACATACAAAGCACAATGTTCTCTCACCATTCCTGATTTCTAACACTCAGCGTGGTCTTGCGGCTGTCAGAGCAGAAATGAAAGCTGCTGCTCTCTGTATGATTTTCCATCATTTCCGGGCGCGTATGTAAATTGAACAAGCTTATTTTGTCCATTAGATTGAAGGATCTGAAAAAAACAACATACTTTATCCGCCCATAGACCCTCCCCTTAAAGAAATCAGGACAGAAGTGTTTCAAAAGTGGACAAAAGAGATTAAAATGCCAGGTGTAAACATGAATGTCTCCCTCGCCTACTTGTGATCCGATCGTCCAAAACGCATCTTAATACCATGTGTAAACAGGGCTAAAGGAAGTTGTCAGTATCATAGTTATGTATATGTAGATGCCACATTCGACATTTCTTCTTCTGAACAGAAAGGAAGATATTTTGAATGTCGGTAACCAGACAGTTGATGAACCTATCTAATAGTGATAAACTAAATCCTACAAAAATAATCTGCTGAAGTCTATCGCAGATATAGATATTTATACATATGTATAACTACGGTTGCAGACGTACCGTCAACTTGCTCTCGGGTGTTTACGGACCGGCATTGACCATTCTAATATGGCGGATGACTTACGCATGGCGTCCCATTGAAACAGCCGCTAATGAGCCATCTATGTATAGTATCTGTGGTCAGTATAAAGTTCCAAAACAATTTGAGCAATTTCGTATATTAACACTATATCAAATAATGAGATATGTTTGTTACAGTTTTGTACATTCATGTAGCTACTAGATAACTATAAATCAGTTTGGACAAATTGATGAAATGTGAAAAAAAAAAAAAAAAAAATTCTTTCAATTTCTAGGCTTTCTCCACCAGTCTGTTTCTTTCTATTTTTCTCGTTCTCTCTGTCTCCATGAGCTCTGACTGACTGCTTTGTTTCTGATGAGATCACCACCATGCCGAACTAGTGCTAACAAGCAGCAGAGGCACAAGTGTATGTTCATGGCATCAAGATATACATCAGACAAACTGGCATACATTGCAGTAAAAGAGAGACAGACGTGTGTGTGTGGCTGCGTGTATATGAGCAACAGAAAGAAAGAAGTTTTCTTATGCTCATGCTTGTGTTGTGTATCTTATACGGGTGACTATTTCCATAACAATAAGAAGATAGAACAGAAGATAGAAAAAAAATCCAAATCAAATTACACAGGACAGGCAAGCAAGAAAATATGCAAGTATGTGTGTGTGTGTGTTGATGACTGACTCACCAGCTTTGCTTCTGAGTGCATGGATGGAACATGAGGGGAGGAGCATGAGCTGTTGTGGGCGGGGCCTTGCATGCCCATCATGTTGGAGCCCATAGACATTTGCCTCTCCATCTGTACCCACAAATGTGAATATAATCCTTTAGAACCAAACACATCAATGCATGAAACTAATTGAATACAAAATTAAATTTTCAAAAACAAAGCAATTTCACAGCAAGCTACAATGTAAGTGTGTAAATCTTTTACATTACTTTGGGGACAAAATTACTGAAAAGCATTACTACAATTACAATGTAATAAATGCATGCCTTAAATTTTTAAGTACAATCAACTTGGATGTTTAAGTCATTTCAACTTAAATTACATTAAACTGACTTAAAAATGAGTTTAATCTTGTATAATATAAACAAGTAAAAAATTGCTTAACTTATTTTGATAAGTTAAAGCAATGCAAAAACATATGCTGTCATAACTTATTGATCATATATTTTTTTACAGAGTTCAGTCTTACTAGTCTGTCTAGTTAAATGACTAAATCTTCTCTTGGGAACATCATGGAGAAATTTGGTTTATAATTGTTCATGTTTTAGTCTAAAAACACAAAACATACTAGTTAATATTTCTTTATCATAGTAGTATTTATTATTAAATATTATCAATAAATTAATTTGTATTTATGTATACGTTTTTGTATGGTTTAGAATAATTTTGTCAATATGTAATAGTAAAAAAGTAAAAGTAGCTTTGACCTTCATCAAAGGGTAAAGTGGGTAAAAATATTTTAATGTACATGTTCTTAATTCCAGTAACACTAAAGTTATAAATTAACATTAATTTATAATCTAAACAGTTTTGATTTATTTATAAGTTATTTTAGGTTCAGGGTCACACTTTAGTATTTAAAAAAAGCTTTATATGTAAAAGTCCATGGCCGAACATCACATTTAGATAGCTACGTAAATATGTGCATGTGGTTTAATGTGTGTTTCTATAAATATTCCGCAACTCTGTGGGAAAAGCAGCAGTCAAAGAAAAGCTAAGAGAGGAAGCTGAATACTGCAGAGGTGTGAAGGCTAAAATAGCAATATTAACAAGACCACAAACTCAACCAAAGCTCAGTTCTGTGAGCATGACAGAATATCTTAATTCAGAAAGTCTCAATTAAATGCGACTAAAAGGCTGAAATGGAGGTTTTAGATGTTTGCACTCATACAAAGAGTGCGCTGGTGATTTACGTTCAGTTTAAGGTGAGGGAAACTGTAAAATGGTACTTTCAATGTGTGTGTGTGTGTGTGTGTGTGTGTGTGATAGAGAGAGAGATTGAGAGACTGGGGGTCCTGTTACTAAAACCCAAGATCCGACCCCCCCTTTCCAACCCCCTGATGACCTATTGCAGGGTGAAAGCGTAGCAGTCCGCTGTAATTATTCGAGGAATATTTGGTTTAAAAATATCACCCCACCCTGCACCCCTTTCTTGGGATGTCAATCGAGAAAAAAAAAAAAGTCCTACTTTAATTTAATCAACTGCTTTTACCTCTATAGCCAACATGGACTGGCTTATGTTACAATGAGAACATGTGTTGTGTCATTAGAACCCTGATATGGGCGGCTCGCACACACACACACACACACACACACACACACACACACACACACACACACACACACACACACACACACACACACACACACACACACACACACACACACACACACACACACTCCTACCTCAGCCTGCATTCAGGTTCCTATTGACTTTTCTGAAATAGAATTAAAACAGATCGAGCTTTGGTAGAAAATTACACCTCTGCTGATGGGCTTCCTGATAAAACAGCCACTGATATGGGCCACGGCACTGGAAAAGGCATTAATTTAAAGCAGACTGCTGAGAAAAGCATGAGAATGGTGCATGAAAGATTAGTTTGTGTGCGTATTAATGCGTTTCGGTTGTCAGAGGCATCAGAAAACCACGACTGGGAAGTGCAAATGCATTGTGTGTGTTTGTGGCTGTATTTATGATCTCACAGGCATCAGAACAGCAGACGATCCTTGCATAGTGGGGTCAGGCAGTGTGCCAGGCATGGAGGCCGGCAGTGGCTGTCGCTGTCTGTTCCTCAGGTGCAGCAAAGAGGAAAGGGAACCAGGCACTGGCCTAAAAAACACAGAACCAGAAGAGAAAGAAAAATTAAGGAAAAGGGAGATTAACCCGTTTCCTCAGATGAAACTTCTGAGGAAACTGACATCACAAACACTACACATTTGCAGTTATTTGGAATTGGTATCATACGATCAGTAAATTCAGTTCTCGTTGCGGTTTGTCATAGTTCCTAAGAATATCCAGTGCCTCATTCTGTCTTACTTAAAAGGCATAGTTCACCGAAAACTGAAAATTCTGTTAATATTTACTCATCCTCATGTTGTTCCATGAGGCTTTTTTTCTTATGAGATAAGGATATATTTAGCAGAATGTCCAAATTGCCTTTTTCCATATAATATGTCATGTGTAACATTTATATAATTAATCTATAAAAAAGTATCTATGATGAATACTAAAAAAAGAATATTTTGAAAAAAGTTTTTAAAAATACTGTAAAAATGTATATGATCAATAAGTTATGACAACATATGTTTTTACATTTATTTAACTCATCAAAATAAGTTAAGCAATTTTCAACTTTATTTATGTTATACAAGATTCAACTCCTTTTTAAAGTCTGTTTAATGTGATTTAAGTTGAAATGACTTTGATGAAGTTGATACTACTTAAAAATTAAAGGCAGCTTTTTTTTACAGTGTACTCTCTTTGTATTCATGTTTCATACGGTTTTTTAAACTTTTTTTTATGCCATTTTCAAGAAAAGTTTACATCCTAAAAATTGCTAAAATGGCTATAAAATTGCAATGTGATGTTATGCAAAAAATATTTCCCTAATACTTCGAATATGTGTGTGTAGACCTACATATTTAAAAAATTATTATTTTTATTTTATTTTTATCACTGTGGCTTGCATGGGGACTCACACCACATGACTCCTTTACATAATCGTGCCTTGTCATAAAAAAATGACTGATATTTATTGATTTGATATTTAAGAGACTCGTTGACCTTGGTAAATGGTCGTGAGGTTCTGCAGTTTATTTTATTTTATATAACAGATAGAACAAAGAATTAAGCGTCATGTCATTGATCCAATAATAGAATTTAAATATTGGCCAAACTATCTCTTTAAGAAGTAATCACACAAAGTCAGGCATGCACAGAGAGGCAGAATGGCTTTCCCAGCAAGAGACGTTCTGCTGAAAGCTCTCAATGGAGGTTTACTGGCTCTTGCCTTAAAGCAGATCAAAGTCTGTGTGCTTCGATAAAAACGTGGGTATGGATGAATACAAAAAGATGCTAAGAGGAGTATCAGCCTATTACAAATCTCTCTCACAGTTAGTGAAGTCTGCAAACACATGAGAGAGTTGAATAGCGTAATACAATAAACATCTATAAAATGTTTTCTAATACAGGCGATACACTTCCCAGAACCTCTGGTGTGACACGCAATGTGCAGTATCAACACACCAACCGCACAATTTCCTCTCCGGGTTGGCATGAAGCTGCCAGCGTTACACTTCCCCTGACCACACTGATACTTAGGTAGAATGTGTCAGATATAGCACTCACTAACTTCACCATTATGCCGTCCTGTAGGACCACCACAGTGTGGAGAAACGCAGCTTGTCTGAATAACCTTTAGCCTCAGATGACAAGCATTATTTGGGTCTGATTGGAGGGCTGACGGACAGCTAAAAGGGAAAGGAGGGGGTCCCCACCTGAACAAATACCTGTATTTATCCGGCCTAAATAGCAGCATTTACACTGCATGATTACTGTGTACGTATAGACACACACAAGCACATACGGTCATTAACATTCTGACATATTGTCATTTGAGTCTAACACTCCAATCCATCACATGCTTAACAACCTCACATCTCTAAAACACACATATACACACCCAGCTCATTTTTTAAAGGAATAGTTCACCCCTAAATGAAACTCACATTTGCATTATTGTGGGAAGAAACTCTTTTTCATACAATGAAGCTCCAAAATCGACAAATAACAGCAAAACAATAAACTTCCATTAATATCCATTTCCTCACATTTGTATTACAAAGTTTTCAGGAACCATCCAATAGCTTTGTGAGTAACAGACCCAAACTGAAATTGCTAGAAATATCCCCCTCGGCTGTCAAATCTAATTTGCGTTACCTTATATTCAGGTTCACAATACCTGGAATAGTTCACAAGTTATATGAGCTACTTTTTCTGGACTTTTTTGTCATACTTGGTGCTTGACAGACCCAATCTCATTCACTTTTATTGTATGGAAAAGAACAGCTACTGTTGGATATCCCGCAAAATTACTCTTTTTGTGTTCCACAAAAAAAGTATGTATAAATAAATGACATGAAGGTGAGTATAAGATGAGAGAAGTTTAATTTTAAGTTTTACTATTCCTTCACTCTAGCATTTTAAGCAAAAAACGATGCTAACATTAGCATTCCGCTAATAATAGAAAACCTGCACTCATTAACCGCCACAAAACACAGAGACTGCAAAGGTTCTCTAAATTAACTTTTGAATAAGTACTTATTTCACAACCATTAAAAAGTATGTTCTATGTAGTCTAAATGCGTGAAGTAATGTGATCCGGACATACTACATTTGCCATGTTGCCATTGTCATGTGAACTACCAGTGTTAGTAGCATCACTTCACTGCCATTCACAACTCCTCTCCCATGGCCTCATGGGATAGTAAAGTGTCAACTGGATGCACATTACCGTGAATTTGTACATCCTCTACTCATTTCACATACTGTTTTTGCCTACTTTATGCATACTAGAATGCAGCCAGAGTTTGTTCCCTTTTGGTTCAGTGTAATAATAAAATATAAGGGAATTTAGTTGGTAAAAAAGGATTTACATTATTGTGGTGGAGAACAGCTACAGCTCAGCTCTGAGCCACCATTCAGAGAGCGGGAAACAGAGAGCGGGTCAACTCTCTACGGGCCAGTCCCGCTGCACATTAAAACTCAGCGAACAGGAAACAGCCTTAATTAAGAGCTCAACCTGGCCAACGGGAAGAAAGGCGCTTTAGACGCTATACAGGTTCCCTGCCAAACTCGTTCACCTGCTCCTCAGCGAGAGAGAAATAAAGAATGTGTCAACAGAGAAAGTAATAAACCTGTTATGAAAGTAGCAAATTATCAGAAAAGACAAAAACTTTCCATACTCCCAGAAAAACTGCTCATGTGGGTGTACAACAAGTGCATGAATGTCTGTGACCGTGGGTGAATGATGTACTATATATTTTGTATTAATGACAGGCTGTCATTTCAGAGGGAATAATAAGACCCCTGGAGGGTGAGGGGTGGGCATACAGACACACTCAAACACACACACACACACACACATACACAGTGCAATCCTGACCCTCTCCTCTCACATTACACACACTGTCTCCCTGTTCCAACATGACATCACTCCTCCCTTTCTATTCCTCACCGTCTTTTCTCTTTCAGCAGAATCCTCCACTATCTTTTCTCTCTCTGAGCTAATAGACACCAAACCCAACATCACTGATGTTACTAGAGAGCCTCGAGTCTAGAGAGTTTAAGAAGTTACTCCATTCTCTCCTTGCATAGGGTTATAACATCACAGGATAATCTAAAGTCTCATTATGCATTTACAAGAAGTACGGTACATAATGAATTCTTGAACAGAATATAAGGGCATTACTCTTGAAACACAAGGAGAATTTCTGTTTAAACCTTTTGTAAAATGATTGTTATTTGAATTGTCACAATTCAGTGCAACTATTCATGCAAGAAAAGTTTTGAGAATGATTTTCTCATTCAGCTTTTTTTAATGAATGATGCCTAATCTAGAAGATTGTAAATTATAATCTAGACTTATGCAATGTATTTCAGAATAGAATCTAAGAGAAAATTATTGAAGAATGCAAGATTTTGTCTAGACGTTTCTACATTTTAGGAAGTGATGTTCACTGCATTCTAAAAAAAAGAATCTAAACGAAAAGTATTGAAGAAGTTTTGAAGAGTTCTAGATTCTGCTTTTCTAAAGAATAATTTAGGAAGGAAGGAAGGAAGTAAGGAAGGAAGGAAGGAAGGAAGGAAGGAAGGAAGTAAGGAAGGAAGGAAGGAAGGAAGGAAGGAAGGAAGGAAGGAAGGAAGGAAGGAAGGAAGGAAGGAAGGAAGGAAGGAAGGAAGGAAGGAAGGAAGGAAGGAAGGAAGGAAGGAAGGAAGGAAGGAAGGAAGGAAGGAACTGAATGAATTTTAGAAGATTATAGTTTCAGGCTGGTCGACCAACTGAAACCTGCTCAGAAGTCAATGACGCAATATTATTTTACATGTTATTTAAAGGGCACGTTAGTAATATGCACCTATAGGCGGATGCACAACGCGCATACACTCTGCTTATTACACACACACATACACACACACACACACACACACACACACACACACACACACACACACACACACACACACACACACACACACACACACACACACACACACACACACACACACACACACACACAGACTCCCAGCAGCACACAAGCTAGCCAAATATTAAATATAAAAGGATTACGATGTAAAAGATTCATATTGTGTACATAAAGATATGGTGGAATCCGGCTTGTCCAGTAGATGGTCTGCTGGTGTGCTTTAACTCCGTTTCCTCTCTGAAGAAGCGTTCAGTCTTTCCGCTTGCAAATTCTGTCACGTAACTAGCGAATCTGCCATGGCGTGAGCGCAACTGGCTTTTAAAGCTCCTGTAGGTAACTTTTGAAAACATGTATTTGCTAAAACTGTCATTATGTCCCGACAGTAGAATATGAGACAGATAATCTGTGCAAAAATCAAGCTCCTCTGGCTTCTCCCAGTAGTCCTATTGCCATTTGCAAGAAATACATGCTCCCGGTCAGAAACAACCAATCAGAGCCGAGAGGAGTGTCTTAGCAGTGTCAATCACGCTCGTGTACGCGCTGATCACACCCCTCTCTTGCACAGCGCGAGCGCCGGAGCGCGAGCCGTCGTTCAAACTCAAGTTTGCCGGCGTGCTACAGCTGTGCTTATGACGGAGAAACAACCTAAACTGCCAATTCTCGAGTGACACCTGCTCATAAAACAAAGAGGTAAAAGGAAAAAGACTGATGATGATAAACAAGCGAAAAAGAAAGAATGACACAGAGCCCATTGACTCGGTGTCAAAACTCTAGCCGCATAACATGTAGATAAAATGTCACGCACTCTGCTAAGCAACAATTGAAACCTGCTAATTCACTGGCTTGTCATGTTGCTGAAATAATGTACTAGCACACCTTATCTAGCATTATATATCGCTAGAATAATTACTTACATACTGTAACGTTAGTTACCGTTATATTAACGTTATCTTACTAGCTATTTATAACTTATAGAAAGAGTGCAACGTTATAAAGTTACATGTAGGCTATTGCAAAATACATAATGATTTGAGGACCAAGTTTGTAGTCAATGTATGGGCAGGCCATAGTCAATGTAAAGCATATTATTGACGTTTAGTCCCTATTAGTGATTGTGCCATATAACTTTTTATCCGCCGTTATGGGTGGCCCTGTTTACTAGCCTGCGCGTTCACGACAGGCTCCGCTGTGGAGGACGAGCTGTGGAGGGAGGGCTGTAGCGCAGCAGAGAGCAAGGGGGTGGGACCTGTAAGTTGTGCTTGTTCAAATTTTCAGGCTAAATCAACGTTTTCTCAAAACTCCCTACTGCAGATTTAAAGGGAATGGGAGATGAGTCTCTGATTGTTTTTTTGCATGTTACGCCCAAAACACACCCATTACTCATTAATAGAATAGGGACAACCCTTTTAGACCATGTGTCGGGCGTGCCGACCATTTTTCCCGTCGATAAACTAGCAAAAGTGAATTCGAAAAAAAGGATAGAAATTCTAGAAGTTTCTTTATTCTGGAGAGTGACATTCAGTGCATCTTAAATACATTCTAGAAGGGAATTCCAAGAGTTCTAGAAAATTACAGATTCTACACATAATTCAAGCCTTTATAAACATAATATTTCATAACCACTATAGATATAAGCATAATTACAGTAAGTTCTAGAATACAATCTAAAGACAACTCTTAAAAAATAATTATAAAAGATTCGATTCTGGATAAACATATTCAATGTTACAGAACAAGTGTTGATATTCAATACATAATCTAACATACATTCAATACATAACATAATCTCGAAAAACATTTTGAAAAATTCTCCAAGACTCTCAATTCTGGATACTGACATTCAACACAATCTAGAGAGGAATTCATAAATAAAGGAAAATTGCACCGTAATTCAAGTCTTTACATAAACAATACATGTTGCATTCAATCTTTCAACAGCTGTCCTAAACTTATGTTAATAGTAAGTAGGAGAAATTATCAAATGTAACGCTGTTTAAATGCCACTATAAATGCATTCACCCATCTCTACATGCCCAACTGAAGTGACTTCAGTGTAAGAGGCTTGACTACCACTTCAGTGAGGGAGAGAGACAAGAGCCATAGAGAGAGAGAGAGAGAGCCAGGCACAGTCAGCCCACTGACTCATATCCTTCCCTTCTGACTCCACTCCAGCAATGATGTAATGCTCTTGGCTTCTTACACCCCCCCCCCCCCCCTTCTCCCCATCTTCCTCTCTTTTTAAGTCTACACTCTCTCGCCATCTCTCTCTAAATACCATGTTCTCTCTCTCTCTCTCTCTCTCTTACTCATTGCACCACACTAACTTGAGCAGACACTGCAGCGGCGATGGTGCAAAAACGTTTCACTTTTTCTTTTCTTCGTACATTCGCTGTGTGAATGTAACCAAAACAGCCCGGGGCACGGTTCCAGCCGCTGGGAGACGGTGGTGCGATCTCCATGGCAATGGGCCTAAACAGCGGGAGAAACAGAGAGAGGCCAAACAGCTTGCAGCTGCCTGGCGCTCCGAGTAAACACAGCACAGGACCTGCCCCTGATTTACCACTTTAATCACACTCAGAAAGAAAGAGAGAGAACGGGCTTGCCACGGGCCCAAGGACTGCAGAGTGGGTAGAATCATATGAATCTGATCAAATAAATCAAGTGGAGAAGGGCCGTGAGGGAGCCTGAGTCTCATTAAAGACTGGTGAGGACGGGGCGATGAAAAAGCGCCATTCGGAGGAGGGACTTCAGTCACTGACATAGATTGAAAGGCCGCGTAAAGTCAAAGTCTGTCAATGAGAACAACGGCGAGAGACTTATCTTGGAATACCTCAGGGCAAGCAAGCATGGCACAGCTCACCACAAAGCCCCAATTATGCACGGCTACATCTCTCATCGCAGCCGGCTGAGAGGGAAAGACAGTGTGAGGGGGAAAAAAGAAAGAGAGAGAGAGAGAGAGAGAGAGAGAGAGAGAGAGACAGACAAACAGAGAGTGGTTTGGCTCAGGGCCAGCCAGTTGTTTCTTCCCATGACTGAAAACTATGCTGAGAGATTTCCAGCATGACTGACCGAGGGAGGTTTCAGGCTCCGCCCCCACCTGTCCGTCAAATTCATCACACTGAGAGCAGCATGACTTGAATCCTTCCCATGGCTTTTCGATAGCACTCTTAGCCATGGAAAGGCAAAAGACACAAAAAAAAGAATGGATTTACTTCGAAAAAAATTTCTGTCAGATTTTGCTAGTAGATTTCTCAAATAATCAGCAAGAAACAGCAAGTAACACAGTGAATTAAACACAATTTTGGAGTAGAAAGTAAACCGACAGTAATCTTTGTTTTACCTATAACTTCAATAATCATTTCTTTACAGTCTAACTCTAATAGCTTTGCGAACAATTCATTATGACATCACAGCATTCAATTCCACACCAACTTCCCTTTGTCAACTTTCCTTGGTCTAAGGAATATAATTATATTCATTGTCATTTGAAAATTTGTATAAATAAAATTAAAATCAGATGCTATACACATTCTTAATACAAGATATTAGTCTTACGGCCCTGATATTCTTCAAGCGAAATCGAAGAACAAATGATGTCATTTTGAATTCATTCTTGCCAAAACAAAGTTTTTTGGATTTTGTTTTGATGGTTTTGAAACGACTCACTAGTGCAAATTTTCCAAACAACTTTCCATGCTCGGAAAGTTTACAAACACAAATTTCAAACTTCTTTGTACCCCTGTGCAAAGAACAAAAAAAAAAAAAACTTTGCTGAGTA
Organism: Rhinichthys klamathensis goyatoka; assembly: GCF_029890125.1. Classification (NCBI taxonomy): domain Eukaryota; kingdom Metazoa; phylum Chordata; class Actinopteri; order Cypriniformes; family Leuciscidae; genus Rhinichthys; species Rhinichthys klamathensis. The sequence goes on from NW_026606897.1 coordinate 2,651,605, forward strand.
TATTGGGGTCTTTATTGTGAATATTTCTGATATATAATTCCAAAGAAGTCATTTGGAAAAAAAAATTTCAGGATCCAATCAATTCCCAAAGGATAAAATCAGATGCCACCCGACTTTTTTTTTCCTCACTGAATATCCTGTTTAATTTGTAAATATGTAAAATTATGGAGAGAGAAAAATGGTGTGGATTCAAATGCTGTTTCATGCTGACTTTAAAGTGTCACAAACAGCTGTGAAACCACAGAATGTGTAATGTCTACCTTGGGCTCCTTCACATTCTTGAAAGAATGTACAATGATATCATATTACCATAAAAGATATATCATGAAAACGGTATGTTTTCATGGCACAGGGCCATGGCATACATCAAAAGTACCATGGTATTACAATCTCACACCACCATGATCCATGGTACCAGATCAATGTGTTTTCTAATGACCTATAGTGGGGTCCAATAGACCGAGAGCTCTATGCTTTTTCAATTATTTTAACAAATGACACTACAAATTATCTCCATAAGTTTGGGCAAGTTTGTGTAAAACCTGCTGATCATTCTGGAATTCAAAACGCATCTTGTGCTTCAATGAAAACAGGAACATCTGACCTTTTTTTTACAAGTACACATGGTCACAAATTCACTTAATTTAAATCTACTTTAAATTCAGAAATAGTGTGATGTGTGCAACCAGTGGATAGTATGCAATCCCATAATGCCACAAGAGCTGAGAAGCCATCAGATTGCAAAAGTTGAAAATAAAAATGTTAAAGAACTGTGACTGTAAAGACTATAGCTACCAAGAAAGACATCCTTGTGTTTAAATGGTATGTTACACAGTAGTGCAGTATCGTAAATAATTAAATAATTTTATTTTATAACATTTCTTTGTTTTACTTTAAAAAAAAATCAGAATCCTAAAGGTTCAAATTAGATTTTGAATCCCAAATTTCCAATGTGATCTCAAGACTTATGGACCCCAACGTACACCTGTCCCTGTTATTTATACCCATATAAAAGACTTTATTAAAGTCTTTCATGTCCACCTGATCACTTGATTTTCTCTTGACTATCCAGCACCCCAGATCCTTTCCTCTTCCCCTTCTCCATCCTTTAAAGGTCCCCTTTCCCTCTCTTCCTGTTGTCTTCTCTGAGGGTATCTCTCTCTCTCTCTCTCTCTCTCTCTCTCTCTCTGTCCCTCTCTTTGCAGGAGTATGTGTGCGTTTCTGCATGTGTCTGTGTGGTGGACGAGGATGACACAGTGGTGCTGGAATGAGAGGAGCAGGGCCTGGGCGTTCCTCTCCAAACGCACTATTAAACCCTACGCCGTACACAATGAGCTCACTCTAATTCAGCTCAGATGTACATCCTGCCCGTCTGTATTCTCTCTCTTTCTGTTTCCTTCTGTCCTCTGAAGTTCTTTCTCTTTCAGACATGCACAATCCAGGCATACATCCAGAAGATGCCACCCTACATGGTAAGATTATCTCAGGGTGGACAGCCACAAGTTTTGGCTTTCTCCGTATGCCGTAATTAGCTAAAACATCAACCATAGTTTGTTTTTCCATAAGAGGGGTCACAGAGTTTAAATCCTAACAATGAGGTTCTGCGTTTTTGATCAATGTGATTGAAAGCAGTCTGTGAAGAAATCGATGACGTCTGTGTTTTGGCCCACAAGAGGAACTGGAGGGGGTGGGGGAGGGTTTGAGAGGGCCCTCCTATGCAGCCTCGCACAAAAACAACACTGCACGCTGCCTCGGCTAGGGTGAATCAGAGTCCCAAAGAGCAAGTATCAAGTTTTGACAGGTTGGAGGCATAAAACTGTGCAGTACGCGATCATTTCAATTCTACAATGTCGTAAGAGAACGAAAGAGAAGGTTACATTGTCTTTCTTGACTTTAATATGAAGGGGGGGGGGTGGGGGGGGGGGGAGATAGGGATAAAGTTTGAAATCAGTCATACAGTCATATTGTAAGATATGAGAAATAAATGTCTCAATTACAGGAAATAAAGTCACAAAGTGAGATATAAAGTCATATTGTGAGATCCCTCCCGCAGGGATACGGCGCCGCCCATCTCAGCCGCCACTAAATCCTCCAAGCGGTCGGTGAAACTCCAACCCAGAGGCGGGCGATTCAAAGATGGATGGAGCTGCTCTTCCCCTAAAGGAGGGCCGGCACAGCCAGGGGTACCCAAATTCTCAGTAACGAGCAGCTTCCTCTATCTCTGGGTCCCAAGAGGGCGGTGTGCGACGCTATGCCTTGCCACCCTCAGCCCCCTCTTCTATCACCAACGGGCAGCAGCGTGCTCTTTGAGGACGCAACCAAGCCGTCTCACACACCCCCTGCCCAGGTAAGTGTTGCACCGCACAGTCAGACCCCACTTCGGGCCGCTATGCCGCCCGAGTCGGATCCATGATAGTTCCCCCAAAATAAAAATTACTGTGTGAGGAATAAATTAAATTTTTTCAGAGTTTTAGTGTCAGTACTACATTAAACTACTATACATAATGTTGATTATATTGTATAATAATGCAATGGGGGAATATTTGTGGGTCCTCCTGATAATGCCAAATGTCTGATGTTACCAGTAAAAAGTGGCCTACATTATTTAAAATATATCTAGTCAGTAACAGAGTGCAAGCATACTCGTCTAAAATAATTCTGTATTTTCAGCTTCAGAATCATGAATATTTTTATTCTGGTGTCACCATTGTCCTTGGGTTACAAGCACCAAGTCTTGTTTTAATCAACAGTGCATTTTCTGTTAACCTTTTATCATATGTCTTGGAGTATCGCAATAATATCGTATCGTGAGTTCAGTATCGTGATATGTATCGAATCGTGACATGAGGGTATCGTTACACCCCTACTCATTTGGGCCATCAGACTCGGCTATGCGAAACAGTTCGCTCGGCATCCCCCCAAGTTCAGAGGCATACGTAACCGTAGTCTACTGTATTACTGTAGTTACAATTATAAGCTAATTGTGGAATAAAGTTTAAAAATCAGACATAAAGTCATTTTGTGAGAAACAAAGTCTCACTGTGAGATATAAATTTGCAATTGCAAGTTATAAGGTTGCAATTATGATTACATTGTATAAATAAAGTCGTACTGTGAGATATAAAATCACAATTTAAAAAATAAATTCCCAATTGTGAAGTCACATGTAAAACCACAAACTGTGATTTTTTTATGATCTATTTTGTAGATTGAGATACAGACTCAATTGCAATTATCAATTAGCATATCAAATAAGCATGATATTTTCAAGTGCCAGAGCTATAAAAAAGTTGTCCTTGTGGTTAAATAGTATTTGTGTTACACCCAAGTAAATTATTTTCACAGTTGCTGTTAGTAGACAGCAACAAAGAACATACGGGTCAAAGGACAATGCTGACATACCAGGTGAAGCATGTATGTGAATGTATTTAAACTATACACCTGTATACCAACAAAATGTACTTCAATGGTCGAAAAGCAAGTTCTCATAAAATTCAAAGGAATTTGCACATGGCTTCTCTAACGGTTGAAACAGGTTGACTGAGTCACTGCATCTCATGCTGTTGTGTTGCAGGGCACAGCTTCCTTTTCAACCACCAAAATACCCCCACAATCTTCCTGTTCTTTAGGGGTGTGAAAACCAGCTCCTCTTAAGTTTAGAGGTGTGAAAACACACATGCACGCAAACTGCATGCACTGTTTACCTTTCAAATGGCATTAAATTCGCAGTGGAGCTACAAGAACTTCCTGCAGGCTCATGGAGGTTTGCACAACTTTTTAATAGTGCAAAATGCATAAAATAAGTCTGCTCTGTTTTATATATATGAGAGGAAGAATCTGTTTGAGGTGGAACATAAAATTCATAGTTTTTTTTCCCTCATGTCAGCCTGGGGAATTTTTGCGTGATTCTTTAGAGATAGAAAAGGAAGTGATCTAAAGGGAGTTATTTTGGATTTATAAAGTTCTTCATTTCCATGCTAACTGTTAGCATGCTTGTTAAAGCTTATTTTGATTTTGTTTTGTTTTCTGTATCGACTGGAAATGTTTCACTGTGGATGTAACACAGGAAATGTTTCAAAGGAAATTACACTGAGCTGTTCCTGGTAATCACATTTATATGGCACGAATGACAGTTTGCCTTGTCATCCATTTTGTATCTATTATATCGGCTGTCGCAAGTGTGTTTCAACTAAAACTGTCTGTGTCAATCACCAGAGCTCAAGAAGAAAAGAACTATTGTTCTCACATTTCCGTCTCTCCTTCAGTGTGTATGGCCACCATTCAGACGCAAGTTAGATTTAGTATTTGCCGTTACCGATGTTCTCCAACCCCTGGACTCTCTTATCACTCAGTCAAAAGGGTTGAGCCCCCCTTACAGTGTTTTATCTCAAGCGACTGACTATGTCTAACATATTTAACACTGACATGACTCAGGAACAGATGTTAGTAATTTACATGCAGCAAGCATTCAGATCATTTAGATCACCCTTTCCCCTTTGAATAGCCATGACATTCAGATTCCCTGTGCTCTGTCTTTTCATTTTCCCTTTTTCTGTCAGTCAAGAATGGTCCAGGTTTTACTTTTTTTGTCAAATTGCCTCTCTGAGGGTCTCCAACCCCCTTTATACCTCTCTGAGAGACGGTATTCCCTCCTGAAAAGACCAGCTGGTTCATGATGGTTAGTGCTAGTCTACCATGTGAACCGGCACACTGTAGCCATGCAAAACTTAGCTAGTTAAAAAGAGATAGTTCATTCAACACGAGACAATGAATTTTGTCAATACAAATGAAAGTCAATGGGGTCCAAAAAAAACCCATATGGAACATTCTTCTAAATATATACGTGTTCCACAGTAGAAAGTAAGTCATGCAAGTTTGGAATGATAAGAGGGTGAATAAAAGATGAAAGAATTTTCAAATTTGAACCATCCCTTAAAAATATACAGTATATTAGCATCCAAACCTGGGGACTAGCATTCAAAACACAACATATGTCTGCCTTTTTAGCGGGCTGGTGTGAATAAAGGGGAGAAAAAAAGCAAAAAGGAACACTGGGAGAATCACAGGAAAAGTTGGGGGTTGAGGGTCCTTGGGTTTCACAGCTGTGGGCCCCCGCCTGAGCCCTGTTAAGCAGGCAGACTTGAGGAAAGCCAATCTTAATTGATTCCAAGCCTCCAAAGCTCTTCAGCAAACATGGCGGAGCAATGAAAATGACTTGTTATCCTAATTCAATGGATGCTGTATAACTCTGTCAATCTTCACATCTCAAGAAACCCAGAAAGCAGATGGACCCTGGATTAAGCTTACTGCAGTCGTTCACAATCACTGTACAGTTAATTACATTTGTAGAGATGGGTGGAGGGGTCGGGGGGGGTCGGGGATGGGTTGGGATAGGGCAGAATAAGAAATATTGTTCTATAGTTGTGTGTGTGTGTGTGTGTGTGTGTGTGTGCGGGTTTAGGGGGATTCAGGATTAGTATCTAGTTATAACCCAGTTATTGTAATTGCTATAAGTACATAGTATGCTGAACAGGACTGCAAAATAAAGTGCTAACTACAATAGCCTCTAAATAGTGAGTCTTCTCAGACGAAACCGTGTCATATCTATAGGTGACATCAATTCGCCATAGAAAATAGTATCATTCCGGCAACTGTGATGTAAGCCTGCCTTTCGATACACCCTTTTTAAGCCAAATTTATGATTCACCTCCCTCTTCTAGGAATAGTGTAATATTTAGACATTAACATTTCACAACAGCAGAGTATTTCTAAATCATGCACGTCAATACTGCATCATTCATGATTTTCAGTTTAATTGTGGCATGATTCTTCAGTTCAGAGCAGCAGGAAGAGAAGATTAAATGGTTTGTGGACAGAGGCACTAACTGGCCTCGATGGCTTCCTGCGGGAAGTGGAGTTTCTGTGCTGAGGGGATTGAAAGCCTTTTTTTCCTGCTGAGGTGGACATTTCCAAACACACTGATACACGCTTCCATAGGCTGACCCCCTGACCTTTCACAGTCCCCGTAACAAAACAATCACTCTCACACTTGTGGAGTCCTAGGGAGTTGCAGTTTTCAATGGACATCAACAAAGATGTAACAAAAATGTATTATGAGAAGATCTTCCAAGAAAGACTTCAGAACATTGATGCAAACAGTCATTGGATGAATCTCACATGTCCAGGTCACATGACACATCCCATAGGAAAAAAAAGTAATTACTTTTATGACAGTTGAGCACATTGTCCTGTCACTACCATAATCCTTCATGTTCTTTATTACAGTTAATCTTTTTTATTTATTATTTAAAGCTACATCAAAGGCAGTACAATAAATACTACACAGGGTTATTAATGTTAAATAAAACTATTTATGAAATAAATAAACTTTAATTTAAATAAAAGATTTTTAAAAACTATCTAGCTGCAAAGGCAACATTTCTCATTTTCGTTTAGTTTTACTTGAAGTACTAAAACAACTCAAACAAAAAAAATGTATTAAAAAATAAATAAAAAATGACAAAAGCACACAACAAAATTACTAAAAATGTTTTACTAAAATTAAAGTGAAAACAGAAAATATAAAAATAAAATCTAATTCAAAATATTAACAAAAATATATATAATTTCACATATCCTTTGTTTGATTTTGGGATGAAATGTGACCCATTAGTTCTTGACAGGTTTCATGAGATTCACCAATTACTTTTCGACTAACACAGCTTCTCCCAATAAATTATGCAGTTCCCATAAAAGACCAAAGACTTTATAATATCTGAGCTGCATGAGTGTCCATAATGAATGCTATAAACTGTTTCTTTACAGATGCACACCCACGTTCATGCACATGCACACCCACGTTCCAACACAAAAACAGCATGGACGTTGCATATGCTCTGCATGAATTTATATTCACCTTTCATTTCTACGGTCTGAAACACAGCAGAGCATTCATAGCAGCCTGCAGCATTACTGCCGTTGACCCTGCAGAAACTCTTGTTACAAAGCTCTTGTAAGTATTGTGCAGACGCTGTACGAAACAAACGAAAAATCTGTGCTTTTTTTATAACTCATTTACAGTTCTGTCAGGACCACTATCGTCAAATACGATTGACAAGTAGCATACAGTTTGGATTGGCGGTATCCTGCGCATCCATGCAGCCTAGCATGGATAAGAGCAGGGAGAGCAGCAATAACCCCCCTTAGGGTAAACAGAACAGAATCAACATGAATGTATTGCAGATATCATTCATTCAAGATTTTAAAGTACAACATAAAAATCGAGAATTTATTCTGATTCAAGGGGAATCAGAATGCCAAATCCTGACTGGATGAGAGGTGGAGCTGGGGATGGAGGAGGGTAATTAGCTCCTGAGAAACGCGATAGCTGCTGATAATACTGAAGGAGCTCATATATGTATACAGTCAGTGATAGGCGTCATTTTCCTATAGGTAGAGAATAGGTATAGCTGAGAGTCAGCTGATGCGAGCTTGACTAACGTGACCTGCCAGAACTGACGCTACGCTTAATATTTACTATTTTGATTGTTTAACAATCTTTGATGTCTTATAAGGAAAGTTAATGCAGCAAAGAAAGGAGAAGTAACTAGTTTCTGTCAGTCTCTTATCCTCTCTCTCTTTCTTCGACTGTAATTCCATCCCTTTTCCAGAACAAATGGACTGTCACACCGTCAATCAACTTGATTGACAGGCCTTTCATCCAATATTCACAAGCTGTCCAATCTGGGCACCTACCCCACTTATCCTGTCTCACCATTGGCATAGAGATATGCAGTATGCCTTCATACACTTCATAAAAATACACATGAGATTTTATGCAGACATTAAGCAAAGTGTGCGTTATTGATTTGCCTCCTACCAATAAGATAGTAGGTTCTGAAAAAATAACCCATATATCAACTTGCTAAGTGACAGTTTTATCATGAAACATCTTGTTTATGAAAATCTGGTGTTATGTGCAATAAATCTGTGATTTTGGAGTCAGCTGCAGAACTGAGCCTCTAATCTTCATCCTAAATCTCCACCACTTCTGAAAATGATACTGTCCTCTCCCTGCGGCCCATCGTGTGCTTGAGAGTTTGTTTCGGGTGGTGATTATACTGCAGACATTCTGATGCAACAAAGAGACGGAGAATAAGAAAATTCCATTCCATTAAGAAAAAGGGAATAAGACTGTTGGGGAGAAAAAGAAAGACGGGTCAGTAGTGGGATGTGTTTGCGTAAGAGGGGCGTCATCCCAAAAAGCTGATATCCCCACCAGAGCTGCACCACTGATGTCATCACTGTGGGACACACCCAAGCTGGCTACATGACACGAAGAACTTTAAGAGTCACTGCAGGGACAACTGGAAAGATTCACAACACGAAATGCACAGAACATCCAAAGAGTGCTACAATCGTTCCAGGAATGTGAGCCCTTTGAAGGAAAATTTGCAGATTGCAAATTTGCTTACCCTATAAGAATTGTTTTAGCATTAAAGGGGACCTATTATGCAAAATTCATCACATGGTGTTTGAACATAAATGTGTGTCGGCAGTGTGTGTACACAACCACCCTATAATGGCAAAAATACACCCACTCCTCTTTTTTTAATCCCCATAAATCATAAGCAGTGTCTCAGAACAAGCCATGTGCCATTTCAATGAAATGTGATGTCACAAATGCTTAGGCCCCGCCCACGACTGCTGATGGACTCTGCCCTATTAGCATAAACCCCGCCCTGAATGAGCTGTACACAGTCCGCCATGTTTATCTCCTCGCCAGAGCATTTAACAGCAGCATTCAAGTAAGAATTTAGATTTTCTGTTTTCTTTTATAGTTTGATTCATATTTACAGCATATATAGCAGTAGGTACTGTATATTACGCTGCTTTCACTTTAATACACAGATCTAATATACACATGCGATTTCTTTACTTGCTGTTTACATTCACAGACATAGCCGACTGTGTTTATGTGAACTTTGTGTGTTTTGACATAACCTTGCGACTATTTGATAGTTTAAGTGCAATAAGATGTGAAAGAGAACTTAGTTTGATACTCAAGGGACGCACCGTCTGACAGACAGCTTTCTGTGTGTGTGCTTCGGATGTGTGCACTCAGACAACCATATATCAGAAGTTTAGGCTGATATGGCTTTAAAACACATGCAGATAATAAACTTTCATGATGATAAACTGCAATGTCACGTGAGCGTGACTGCGATAGAGATGATAAATAAAACCAAACAGAAGTTTTGTTAGTTTTTGGCAGAGTATTCCCAGGCACGAGCTGTAAAGGCTCCGCCCTCTTCTGGAAAGCAGCTCATTTGCATTTAAAGAGACATGCACGAAAACAGCATGTTTTCCTTCCACTCAAAAATGGGCATTTAAAATATTGTATAATAAGTGATCTGTGGGGTATTTTGAGCTGAAACTTCACAAACACATTCTGGGGACACCTGAGACTTATATTACATCTTGTAAAAAGGGGCATAATAGGTCCCCTTTAAATAATGGTTTGCTGATCAAATGCCAGATCTTCAATTTCAATTAACATTTTTGAGAAGCATTTCTATCATGTAGTCAGCAATGTGCTTTTTTAATTGGGTAAAAGTGCGTGAGAATGTTGGCGAGTGCAAGTGAAACACCAGAACTTTGAATGTGTGAAGTGGAAACGATCACTGCACTTTGACCTAATCTAGTCTCTGGGTCTAATGTCGTTTTGAAAGTCACACAAGTTTGGAATGACATAAGGCTGAGTAAATGATAACAATATTTATTTTGGGATGAAAACACTCGCCAACACTCACACACACTTTTACCCAATTAAAAAAGCACATTGCCCCACATTGGGTGTTTAGATAGTATACTCTCTAGAATGTGGGATCAATTACTATTTCACCCCACACATGCACAGCTTACTAACAGAAACATTCCAAAACCTTTCAAAGCGAGCACAGATACTTAAATAAAAACTTCCAATAATTCAGCAGTGGACAACAGCTGGATTAAACACACAAATCTGACTTAGACAATCACAGTCTTATGAAGAACATAATCACTACTCCTCCGCCTTGTGCAAGCCAACTGCTGTATTCTGATAGGAAGAATGCAAACAGCAGCCTGGACCTTGGACTAATATCAAACCACCAGCCTTCGTCTATTGAACGCTGTACAGATGACTTGCAACTAACAATATTTATTCTGGCCCACGCAACTGCGGTGATGAGAGGGCGACTTACCCAATCTGTCTGTTGGTGGAAGGGGCTTGAGTGATGACCGAACTGGACTGGGGCGAGGGCAGTGCCTGCTGGATTACTATGCTGCTGTCGTGGTTGGCCATTCTTGAGTGGGTCTGCTGGTGCTGGTTAGGGCCCCCCTGCCCATGAAGAGTGATGTTCTGTTCAGAAACACAAAGGGTGGGGTGGGGTTCATGAGCACAGGGGTAAAATATTTACTGTTAATGTATTGTAACATAACTAAACTTTAAAAAACTACAAAACAAGTCAACAACCAACTACTACACAATAAAAAAAATTTATATGATCAATGAGTTGTGACAACAAAAGCTTTTACATTGCTTTATTTTATTTATACTAATTTTTAAGTAAATTTAATGTAATTTAAGTTGAGGTTACTTAAACATCCAAGTTGATTGTACTTAAAAATGTAAGGCAGCAACTTTTTTTTACAGTGAGGTGCGATCAAATGCAAAAAAAACTAAAACTTTTAAAAAGATTTCTTAAAAAGTGTATTTTAGTGATGTATGCACACCTCAAACAAAAGTTACTTTCAAATTTAACAGCTTTTCATATCCGTGTGACCAACTTGAATCCTTTGCGAAATCTTTCACGCTCAAATTCACAATCACGTGGATTCCTATTCAAGTTATTTGATTTCGCCCATGAAAATTCGTCAAACAGCGGTAAATGTGATCGCACCTCCTCAAGCTAGAAAACAAGGCATGAACCCAGCTAACAGGGAACCTTCTCAGGTCTTTGGCTAACATTCTGCCAAGGTTCTCTCAAAGTAATGAGCAAACATTATTCTAGTAACGTTAATTAGTTTCATCAAAGAATGTTCATCAAAGTTATCAGGTCTTTAATAATGTTCTCAAAATGTTATCACAAAAACACCATCTATACAATTTATGGAACTTTGAAACGTTATTAGTAGGCCAACTTGTTTCAGAATGTCTAGAGAACATTCAAAAGTAATATTCCCATAATATTTGCTCAATTATAAAATGTTCTCTGAACGTTTTTTCTTGGGTTATATGTACATTGTTAAGGGATCATTTCCCTTAACAATGTACATATAACCAAGAAAAAACGTTCAGAGAACATTCAGAAATAACATGTTCACAAGCACTGACTGAACATTGTATATATAGCAGCCTCTTTGGTTTAGCCCACTCTGAAACAAACCACACATTTACGTGATGTGTGAAAAAGCAGGATTATTGGTAAGAAATGCACTTTTAAATGTGACACCACTGTTAACCTGAGCTTATGCATGCATTTCCTGTGGCAGATAGAGTAAGTCTAAGTAAGAGATGAAGGGAAATTTCTGTTGATGGCCACTCCTTGAAGGCACAGTTTAAAGTTTTAAAACCCAAGTCAAGGTGGAAGTGCTGTAATATTTTTGCAGGCCAACCCTGAAGTTAGCATCACACTGGTTCCCTCCAATAGGATTTGTCGATTGGCTTTTGGATTATTTCATAAAATTAGCTATGTGACCAACTAATGTGCATGATGACACATTTTGTTCATCGTGATAATCTTCACAAAAGAACACACCTTTAATGCATTTTGAAGCCTAAATACAATTGCCAGAAGTAAAAAGCTAAACATAGGCCATAAACAAATTACACTACGGTCATCCACTCTGCATAACCTGAGGCCTGTGCTTTTTTCTTTTTTCTTAGAAAAACGTTGTCCCTGAAAGCTTGAGTTAAAATAGTTTCCAAGAATTACAAACACAACGAGGCTGCAGTGGACTAGTGAGTAGATGAATTTTCCAAACAAAAAACCCATTCAAACAACCCATTGCCGAAGTGCCAAAATGCGAACTTGTTTCCAAGTTTTGGCCTACAAAAATGTATCATCCCTGCATCACTCTAAGACATTACTATGAATACATACAGTGCAGCAATACTTAGTAACAGCGCATATTATAGCACACTTAAAAGGCCTCGTTTACACTGTCAGTGAAATGTGACCCAATTCCGATTCTTTACTCGGATGCGACACAGATCGGATGTGTTCTATGACAGTGTAAACAGGAAAAAAACGCATGCATTCGGATATTTCGAGATCGGTTTCAGGCCTCGTTCATATTGTGGAAATAAATCAGATGTAAATCGGATATGTGCCAATGCGACAGTCATGTAAACAAGCAGATCGGATTTTCCGAGGCATTAGGCTTCGTCTCCGCGGTTTAATGACGAGAGAAACCCCGACGCGCATCTGCGGATGGACGGATGGCCCGATGAAACATTTTGTGTCGTCGTAGGAGAGGAATGTGGACACACGTTGACACAACATATCAAAGGTTGGCTTGCTCATCCTAAAATTTCGGACCCACTGCTCCTCGTTAAAGCCCGCCACGATCTCATGAAAGTGCGTTTATTGCACGATGTTTTTTCACGTGGCATTTACGCCCAAAAAAATTTTTTTGCGTCCATGATACGCACTTTATGGCGTTTAATACGCACGTTTACAGTGCGTATCATATGCAAGCAAAAACTATTTTTGCCGTATAAATGGCATGAGAAATACAATTTGTGCTATAGATACTCACTTTTATGAGATTGTGTTGTATGTTCCCACCTGTCCTGAGATCTCGCTGCGCGTTGTTCGTCCATCTAAGCAAGAAGACCCCTTTAAACATGCGCGATGTTTCAGTCAAGTGTAAACACATGACTCGGATATGGGTCACAATTTAAAGAATGTGTAAACGGACGGTAAAAAAAATCGGATATAGGCAACAAATCAGAATTGGGCATCAAGACATGCAGTGTAAACGAGGCCTAGACACACAGAATCTAGTCTCAGCCTCAGACGTCATGTCCTCGGACCACTAGCTGAACGTCTGATGCATATGGCACACTTAACTGGAAACACTTCAGGATTTTTAAAGTCATCATCTGATTGGTTGAATTATACAGGATGTCCAGGAGAAGTGTGTGTTGCGTTCTTTAAAAGTCCGCCTGGAAACAAAGATGCCGTGAAGCCAAACTTCCTCATTGAAGAAGAATTTATCGGGATCAACTAAATGCTGGATTTTCAAAAATATGTGAAGTATGTAAAGTTCACAGCATAAGACTCTTTAAAATACGTCCAAGAGTTTTACACACCTGTCTATTATTGTAGGGACATCGACAATACATTTTCACACCCCTAAACATGACGTGGAACAAAACGAACGATGATTACATGTCAGTCAGACGGCCTCTGGGCAGTCCTTGGCCAATGAAAGCTGCGATGGAGTCCAGACCTTCTGCCGTCAGTCTGAAGGTCTGGCTACGCGAGACTACACAGAATCTAACTTGCCTAAAAAGGCACATCCTTTAAGCACATGAGATTCTAAACAGATTAACCAGCTTCCACATTTGATTTTAGTACACTTCATTTAAGAAAAGCGCAACAGAATTCTCTGAAAAGGCTCTGGGCAATATCTCCCTCTCACCTGTCTTTGCCTTTTCAGCAAAAGTCCTGCTACAACCTGCTGCTTGCTGACTTGGCATGGTGTACTAACCCTAAACCTCAAATGTAAAATCCCCAGATTAACAGACACCATTAGTTTATCTACAGTACGGCTGTCATGCACATGCATACAGGGTGGTGGTCACTGAGGTCAGTCATCTTGTGACACAAGTGGTGCAAGTGGTAAAACAGTCATTAGGGTCGAAGTTGTTTACATTATTGTCAGACCTTGAAGAAGCATGATAAAAAAACCCGCAATAGTTTGGTTATCGTGACGGCTTCACGATTACCATCCCAATTGTCATTTTGAAATATGCATTTGAAAAACTTGAGAAAGTTTCTTTAAACTTCCTAGATGGTTTATTCGGTAAAACTCTGCTTGTATGTGTGGAGGCAAATGTAAAAAAGCAGCACAATTTGTTCAATATAATGGAATTGGTCAAACAGTTGAGTGAATTTGGAGTAGTACTGCCTATAGAATGTCTAAAGTGGACTATTGAAATAAAGTGTAACCCATATTTTTGTTAGGTTGACCGTCATTTAAGACGCTTTCAAAACTGACAGCAACATTAACATGTTGCTAAGCTAACAGAGCAATACTCCAAGCATAAAATATATAGCACACACAAATACTGGGTATTAGGGGTGTAACGGTTCAAATTACTCACGGTTTGGTTTTTATCACAGTTTCGGTATGGTTCGGTATGTGCTATGTTCAGGAGAAAAAGAACTACTGTCAAATAAAAATAAAGATAATAAGAACAAACGATCAAACTACAAGCAACAGGACAAATAAATACAATAGAGCAAAGATCCAAATAAAATAAATAGTGCTTTTCAGGTTTTTCAGGCATCTAACAGTAGTTTTCAGGTAGGCTACAGAAATTTAACTAATAAGGTAATCAAATATTGCATATAAACAACATTGCATATAATCTTCACTGTATAAATTAAATAAAGATGAATCATTATTAAAGTTATAAAAGCTATTTAGTCAAGAGCAGTGAGTGATTTCCTTGTATTTTGTTGTAAGTTAACATTAAAAAACACAGACAGTATTAATATTATGCTGCGGTCACTTTAAGTCATAATATATGGATCCAATACACTGATGCTGTACACATGCATTGTCTTTCTCGACTGTTTACATTCACTTCTTAAGACATAACATGTTATGTTTGCAAGTATACTCGCCCAGACAGGCATGTTGACAATAATTTGTCCGTTCAAGCACAAGACTTGTGTACTGTCTGCAGTGTTGTGCTTGTGCCTGAACGCGTTCAATTAACGATAGTTCATGAACTCGTTCATATTTTGGGCGAACGTGAACTGAACGTACTGAATTACTGCCTGATGAACGTTACTGTGAACGCGTTCATTCTGGTGTCTGTGAACGCACGCTCTCTCAGTTTAACTGTGTTCAATAGGGTGCCAGATTTCTATATAGCCTTCCAGGCGAAAACCTGGCTAAAACACACCGTAAACAGGCTTTAATATGTAGCGAAAAAAACACCCAATCTGGCAACACCAGCCACCAGTGTCACACCGCGGCCGCCGCATGCGTCATCAAGACAAAAAGCAGCATGTATTCGACAAAGCAGCGAGTGAAGAGGCGTCGTATGATTATTTAAACGAGTTGTATGACAAGGTCGGTGAGGATGGGAAAAATCTTACATTTCTGTGCAAACTTTGCCCGTCGATAAAATAATTGCTGTCTGTGGTTGTATATGGGCTGTGGCAATAATAAATTTTTTTTTTTTTTTAAAGCTCACAACAACATATGGAAAAAAAGAACTATGAACTAGTTCATTTTTTGAAGTATGAACTATGAACTGAACTAGTTCATTTTAAAATTTGTGAATGAACTTTGAACTAGTTCATGTAGAAAATGAACTTTCCCAACACTGACTGTCTGAAATGAACTTTCCCAACACTGACTTCGGATGAGTGCACACACAAATCTCCCAGCGTGCGAGCGTGTTCCCTTTTGCATCTTCTTGCCCTTGAATGTTCAAATTGGCAAGACTTAAATGAGTTTAGTTCAAACACAGGTAGAATGATGTGTGCGTAGTAGTGATGAAGGCGTATGATTGGTCATATTAGAGCATACGGCACTTGCATTTAACAAAGTTTAGGGGACGCCAGAAATGCATATCCTTCAACAGAAACATACATTAGCCTACTCTGTCTGTCTGTTTTACATGTTGTTATTTTCAACAAACCATATTATAAGTGCAAAAGGTGGGTGTACAACGGTACAGTTCGATTTTTTACCGAGAACCGTTACACCCCTACTGGGTATATTAATCAATTTTTAAAATCTGTTGAAAATTCTGTTTGGTGTTGCAGAAATGACACGACTCACCTTTAACATGGAGCAAGAAAAACAGAAAAAGCTATAGAAGTTCTATTCCAAAGCCTAGTGAGCTGCATCCCAGCGTACTGCCAAGTAAAGAGCAACTAACCATCATGAAAGCAAATGTAACTGATCTGAGATGCTTTCAATAGAGTCTGACATGTTGCTAAGCTAACGGCGCAATAGTCTAATTAGTATAAAATATATAGCACACACAAATACAGGGTATATTCATTTTTATTCTCAGCGCTGTGGCAAGAGGCATAATAAAACAGTTTAGAGAGATTTTTGCTAAGCTAAGTTGCTTAAAGTTAGTTAAAGTCACTATGTTTGCATACTTACGTAAAGTATGTTTCTGGTTTTAGAATTTGAGAAATCGAGATATCTTAAAGGGTTAGTTCACCCAAAAATGAAAATTCTGTCAGTAATTACTCACCCTCATGTTGTTCCAACCCCGTAAGACCTTCGTTCATCCTCGGAACACGAATTAAGATATTTTTGATGAAATCTGAGAGCTGGATCACTCCTCTATACTAGTCCATAGGCTTCTTCAGGGATTGAACTTGCCGGCCTCGAAAAGTTATTAAAGACATTGTTAAAATAGTCCAAGTGACTACAGTGGCTCAATCTTAAGTTTATCAAGCGACGAGAATACTTTTTGTGCGCAAAAAAAAACAAAAATAACGACTTTATTTCAACTATTCATTTCCTTCTCTGTGGGCCTCGAGTCAGTTCACTAGTGTAATAGCGTAAGCTTCTGTTGTTGTACGTCACACGCATCACGCACATGACCAGCGTCGGCCAATAGTGAGCCTACGTGTGACGTAGCTCTACGGAATCACACTACGTTAACTGACTAGAGGCCCAAAGAGAAGGAAATGAATAGTTAAAATAAAGTTGTTATTTTTGTTTGTTTTTGCGCACAAAAAGTATTCTCGTCGCTTGATAAATTTAAGATTGAGCCACTGTAGTCACTTTGACTATTTTAACGATGTCTTTAATAACTTTTCGAGGCCGGCAAGTTCAATCCCTGAAGAAGCCTATGGACTATAGAGGAGTGATCCAGCTCTCAGATTTCATCAAAAATATCTTAATTCGTGTTCTGAAGATGAACGAAGGTCTTACGGGGTTGGAACAACATGAGGGTGAGTAAATACTGACAGAATTTTCATTTTTGGGTGAACGAACCCTTTAAGTTACCATAAAGTTTCCTACATTTTGGAAAAGCAACTCGCATCAGAAGCAAGACTATGATCCCCTAAAATACTGTCAGACGTGGAATTGAAGAGCATCAAGAGTGTGTGATTGTCTGGGTGATATGTGATAACCAGACAAACAGCGCTCTTTATGAACACAACTGTCAGTCTGAAGCTCAGGTACCAAATCTGATCTCTGGGTGTATCTTTACCTGCTTCATGTGTGTGATCTTCGGCGTGTTATTGTCATGGGCTGATTGTGACAGACGCTGTTAGCATCACAGCTGCGAGACTCACACCATAACCTCACCTGTTTGCTGTCCTCCTCCTCTTGAGCCTTGCAAAACTCCTGCTCGATGGAGCAGTCCAGCTCGCTGAAAAGACCCACCTCCTCACAGTTCTTCAAGAAGCGCGTTGGGGTCGGCGTCTGGTCTGGAAACATTCAAGCAGACAATGCATCATTTATTCATAATTACATTGACAACGGAATTCACTTTATGATGTCTTATATGATGCACATTTTTAATTTTGTTGGGGTCATAAAATAAACAAATTAGGGTGGTACAATATCATATATCATAATGTAAAAAAAAACTTCATTAAAAGTATTAACTTCCTTGAAATTCATTAGTTAACATGAACCGACAATGAAAACTACTTATATAAAGCATTTATTAATCTTAGTTTATGTTAATTTACTAATACATTACTAAAATCTAAAGTCGTATCTGTTGAATGTACCTGAGCTACATGAACTTATAATGATCAATATGATTAATAAACAATACTATAACAAATGTATTGCTCATTGTTAGTTAATGTTAGTTTCCTGTTGTCATGTAATTCCCTTTCATATGCTGCGTTCCAGTCCACTTTTAGACACGCACTAAGTTGCGAACTTCCCTAAGCACTTCCCCTCGGGGGAATCCCTCCCGCCATTTTGAAGTGCGTTTCACTTCGTGAAGTGGACGAGGGAAGTTTATATGGACAGACCCTTGTTCCCTCGATTTTGACAGAGGGAGAGAGTCTACTTCATATGTCCACTACAGGCAGCTCCATATACCACAATGCAACACGATTGTGACGTCACCGCAGATCTCGTCTAATCCATAGACAGTATAAGAGATCTAATCACCACCACCACAAACAACTCTATGATATATTAATTATGATTTTTTTTTTAAACAACCCAAACACATCTATATACATTTGGATGCTGCATTAAACAAATTCTTAAAGGGAATTAAAAAATAATAATAATAAATCAACTCCATAGCTGATTCAAGTGATCAAGGGCAGTTTCCGCCAGAAGTGGGCACTCATGCAACGTAAGCAATGACGTACATCCGAGTGAACGAGACGGAGGGAAGTTAGCTAGTGAAGGGCATAGATATCCATAATAAAGGCTAGATGTCTCGTCCGCGCTGCTGGCCAATGGAGGTCACCGTCCGCACCTGGCGGCCATCTTGTCACAGGCAGCTCGCTCACTCGTAACATTGTGTTTTAATGGTGCATGTACTTTTTAAATAACCATAACTTGCTCAATTTTCTACCGATTTTCAAACGGTTTGGTTTGTTATAAACGTCAGAGATGTAGTTATGACACTGCATACTTATGAATAATAAGTGTATAAATAAATAATCATCCAGAATTATAGCCACGTTAATAACGTTTGTAAGAAACCAAACCGTTTGTAAATCCGTCAAGATTTCAACGAGATAAGAGTATTTGTGTTCGTGCTGATCACTCATCTTACATCAGGCACCACAGAGCCCGCCAGAAAGCTTGCCTGTGACAAGATGGCCGCCGGTGATGACGATAGAGACTCCGCCGTAAGACATATAGCCTTTATTATGGATATCTATGGTGAAGGGCATGACAATTTTGGACTGGAAGGCAGCAATAGTCATGTGATCCTGCCATGTGTTCCCTTGTCTGATGTGTCATGTTGTCATTGGTTCATTGTTTCATTGTTCACAGGTGTCCCTTGTCTAGTCATTAGTCCTTGTGTATTTAAGCCCTCATGTGTCTTTGTCAAGTATTGTTTCACCGTAACCTCTGTGGGTAAGGTCCTGTCATGTTTTGTTCATGCCATGCCTTTGTTTTATGTTTGATCACGTTTTGTAAATAAACTGCACTTGGGTTCTCTACAAACTTGCCTTCAGTGGACCTCTTTTACATTGATGTATTAACTAATGTTTACGAATGGGACCTTATTGTAAGGTGTTACCATGAAAAAATACTTTAGTAGTTTGGCATAATATTTTATTAATACTTTAAATTAAGCCGTTTTGAAGAATTTTTCTTAAAATATTAAAAATATTTGACACCAAATCAAAGTCATGAGGAGCAACCAATAAGAAAACAGGAAGTGATATCATAGAAAGGACTTCTAAAGAACCTCAACGTCAATATTCTTCAAAAACTATCAATTAGTTTTGTTCAGGTTGTAAAAGCTATTGTGATCATCCACTCCCCACCCCAAAAATATATATAATTTAAAAAAAATTTTTTATCACATTCTGTTTTTACCTAACTTGAAAATACATTTTAAGGAAAAAAAAAAAACTAAACTAAATAAATACGCTCAATTAGTGAAGTCAACTCTGCATGAACAAAATGATGTCTCTGTACACTCAACACAAGTTTGCGGTAAATTCCCTATGCAAGTTGAACCCAAGCCAAAGAGCTAAATAAAATCTTCTGGCGGGACCATGCGGTCCATGGCACTAGGATGCATTTCTAGCTGCATGCCGTGTCTCTCTCCACTCAGGCTGTGATTCTGTCCTCTTCATTATTTACCCTTGTCAGAGTGGCAGATCAGATTTCTGGGATCAGCTTTGGGTTTCTCACTCGCTCCGCATTCTTTTACATGCAGGCCCTTTTTTCAGTAACTCACTTGCTAACAAAGGTGCACATGCGTTCCTTCACTCACTACCTCTCGTTTGCTCAGCCTCAAACACACCCCACTGAGAAATCACACACACCTCTTATTGAGTTAGTGGTGGGACGATAATTTCTAGCCGCTACTGGAACCACATAGTAACTCATTATCTTGTACTTTATCAAACCCACAATGAATATTACTGTCTAGACTGAACCGCACATCCAGGACTCGTAGAATCCCAGCATGGGTTTTCAGGATCCCTGTAAGTGTCTGCAGTATCTTGATAGAAGAGGATGAATGAAATGCATATATCATAAAAAATAAGTGTGTCCAAAATAAAAATCAGAAAAGAACAGTTTAAAATGCATTCATATGTTTTTTTATTTTTTTTCATTTTTTTTTTTCAAGAATAGTTTCAGTTTAATTTACTGAAATAAAATAAAATGTCATGTGGTGTAATCATCAGTTAAAAAGTAACATTATTTTCAAAATACAGTTATTACAGTAATAACTCTAACTCAATCAATGAACTCATAAATTAACTCATAATAAAACAAAAAGCACTTGAATATCACACAATTCCGATTCATTTTTCAAGTCCAATCTAAAGGACTTGCATCATCAATTTGCAAGTGCTGAAATGCGATCCGTTTGTTCGGACAGTGTAGTCAATATCCAGTGTATCTACATCAGTTGCTATGGTAATGATGTAAGCATCAGCACAATGCCAAGATACTTTTGAGAGTTGTTGTCAAAGTTGTTGTCATTGAGGACAGAAAGCTGAAAAATATTGCTTTTTCTTTTGACCATTACGGTGCATGAGAATACATAAGTTATTAATTACTGCATTACTGTAAACATATTCATAAATAGTTTATTTTGTGCCTGAAACTGCTCATTAGTTCTCTCATTCGTAATTCACAAGTGAATGACACATAGTTCAATATCTGGGGCAAGAGTGAGCATCTCAAATGACAAAATACATGAAATCTGATCTGACCATGCAGACTGCAAGTCATTTACAGAAATCAGATTTTAACTGGATTTTAAACCACATGATGGATGGATGGATGGATGGACTGACGGATAGATAGATAGATAGATAGATAGATAGATAGATAGATAGATAGATAGATAGATAGATAGATAGATAGATAGATAGATAGATAGATAGATAGATAGATAGATAGATAGATAGATAGATAGATAGATAGATAGATAGATAGATAGATAGATAGATAGATAGATAGATAGAAAGGGTGGGTAGATAGATAGATAGATAGATAGATAGATAGATAGATAGATAGATAGATAGATAGATAGATAGATAGATAGATAGATAGATAGATAGATAGATAGATAGATAGATAGATAGATAGATAGATAGATAGATAGATAGATAGATAGATAGATAGATAGATAGATAGATAGATAGATAGACAGACAGACAGACAGACAGACAGACAGACAGACAGTTTTGTTTTGTTTTGTTTTGTTTTTTGTTTTGTTTTGTTTCGGTTTGTTTTGTTTTATTTTGTTTTGGTTTGTTTTGTTTCGGTTTGTTTTATTTTGTTTTGTTTCGGTTTGTTTTGGTTTGTTTTGTTTTGTTGTTTTGTTTTGGAATAGATGTGTTTATTGGTGTTCATTAACAGATCAGATACACCAAAAAAAAGGCTGACTTTTTCAACCAAGGCTGAGTAAACAACTTTGGTTAGTTATTGTACAATCTCTAAATATGCACCCTAGAATCCTCCACTTTTTCATCATAGTTGTTGAGACTTATTTTCTTTTCTTCCCTCCACTGTTCCCCTTTCCCCTCGTCCCCTGAGAGGGCCAGCGGTCTAATTGATATGGAGCTCATGGTACGGGTTGATGACTGGGATTAGGGGATTGAGGCAGAGCACAGCACAAATATTATTTTAGCCACATGGCTCTGCATTTAAAACTACACCTACGCATTTGCCAAGTCATGCGTCCTGCCTAATACACCTAATCAAAGACAGACGCTAAGAGGAGACTCACACATGAGCTGTGTGTGTGTGTGTGTGTGGTCTGTCTCACCTGACAGCATGTTGTCATTTTTGATGGAGGGGAATTTGAGGGTCATCTCATGCTTGTGCCGATGAATCATTAGATGATCCTCCGTAGGGAATCTCTGGAGAACATAGAAACAACTGGTTGTGATTTAATAACACTAAATACAATAAAAAAAAAGCAGAGGCTTGTTTTCTTTCCATTCTGTGTTCTTGAAAAACAGAATCTTACAATTAGTGACTGTGTCAAGCGAAGTTATTTTGCCAAAGTTATATTTACCACCTTGTACAACAGGACTGAGCCTTAGGCATAAACTGCCTGTCTGACTCGGAACCGATTAGAATAACAACCTTCTGATTGAAAATACCTTCTCATTATTGTAATTACATTATCTTAATTGCTGTTTAAGAGCACCTGAAAGGTATATTGTGTCTGTAAATGGTCCACATGAACCAACGTGCTTAGACAGACTGTGACAGGCCTCTGTGCAGCGGTTCAAAACCGGTGGATAGTGGCCCAAATGTGTGTTCTGACTGCGGAAAGAAGAGGAAAATAATGCTAAATGCGACTTAAAAAAACATTTTATAGGATACGGGATAGAAAATTTATACTTTTAAAAAGGCAGGGAAAGCACTTATAATATCTTAGGTTGATGACATCATAGGCTGTGCGTCCAATCAAAATATGTGTTTTTGCAATATGTAAATTTGTCATATCAATATTTGTACATATTTGTAGACCTATGCAGTACAAGGTAATATTAATACTGTAATATTATATTAATAATAATTCAAAGTACGATTTGTATTACTTTTGTATGATATACAATTTTGTTATTATTTTGGGTTGCTGGGTCTGGGTCCTGAACCAAAACCAGTTTAGAACTGGTTTAGTGTCAGTGAGATATACTATTATAGTTTTTAATCATATAAAATATCTAAAATAATAATTATATAAATATATATAATATATTATAAATATATAAAGGTTTTTATTTCAATTTCAGTTTTGGTAATTTTGCTGTGTGGTTTTGTCTTTTTTTTCTTTTTTCTTTTTACGTCTATATAGATTAATAAAAAAAAATTTTAGTTATTTTTTGTAGTCTACATCAAGTTAAACAAAATGAAAATGAGAAATATTACATTTATTTGATTATTTTAGGTGATTTTTGTTTCAGTTTTACCCCATTGCGAACCATTGTGTAATGGTGGAGCTAGAAGAAAATATGCATTAAGAGAGAGATTATTTACTATATCTATGAGGATTCCACCTCATCCAAAGAAATACAAAGCCAAGAATCTTATAAAGACCCAGTGGATTTCATTTGCCTCAACAAGATAGCATTTCACTGTTGTTGTCTATGGTGTAGTTTCACATAGAGAAGGAGCTTTCTCGAGTTACAGGACCGTTCGTCTTTGCCATTGTCTTATCAGACTCACCTGAGAGCAGCCCGGGGCAATGCACACGAACGGCCTTTCCTGCTCGGAGTTCATCACTGTCACTGGCTCCTCATATACCTGAACACAAAGCAAAGAAGAGAAATTCAAATCAGGGGCGCCTCCAGGACTCAGCAGCATAAAGACCCGCTCAGATGATGTCACTAATGTATCGTGTGCCAGTGATAGCCAACTCCGTGGTTCCCGAAGAGGCTTTGACGGAATCTCAGTGAGTATTCGGTGTCTTACGCCCTGGGAGAGGGCATTAGGAGTTGTAAAGGTTTAGGCTAAAACTGACCCCTGAAGTGTCACCCTGCTCCTTCGTCGCCATGGAGCCGTCGCTGACCACAGGGTAAGGTGTAAACTATCCTCTCTGTGTTGTGCACGCAAGTGTGTGGCTAAACCCAGACACACGGCGCCGAGGTCAGAGTATCAGTGGTTAGCAACTCTTTTGACACCTAAACTGCCCTGTTAATACTTCACCAGCCATGACTTTAGCAGTTTGTATTAGGGTCGATGACAGTTAAGAACGTCCGAGATAAAGCATAGGAACAATCTTTTCAAAATTTAGAAATGTATTCTTTGCGTTCATGCTGGCTTCACATTGATTGTTTTGAAAAATGTTATACAATTTATCTACAGTTTGAATTTATTAACTTTATAAATGGCATGTAGTTCAATCAATGTAATAACATAATTTCCTTACACCTTGTACACATCAAAAAAGTATTTTTATGATACAATGATGCAAAAAAGTGTGTATATATATACTTCACTATACTATACAAGATAAATCATATATGCTTAATTGCATAATTTCATTTAAGTATCAAAAATATAGGATTAAAAAATGTATATAAAATCTAAATATATATACTCATAAAATATTCTTTATTATAAATATCAGGACAGTTATACAACACTGACATTTTTCATATTTTTTAAGTTCATACTATATATATAATCATTAAATATTACGTTTTTGGGGGGATTTTGCCTTTTTTTAAATATTTTACCATCTGGATTGTATCACAACTAACCTGGCCATGTCAAAGGTCAATATAATTTACAATATTATGATATAATTTATCTGTATTATATTTATTATACTTTTTTTTTTTTCAAAAATATAAATTGTGCTTTTTTTCTAAAAAAATAACAATAAAAGATTATGTAAAGCAACACACGAATAAAAATATATATATATATACACACACACACACACACACATACAATTTACATTTTAAGTATTTTAAAGTAAATAATAGATCTGAAAAAAGAGAATCATAACCCAGGTCAGTTTTAAAGTCAACTGTTAATGGTGAAATATAGCTGCCTCTATCCAACAGGGTGACAATGTGCGGCAACACAGCAAACTGACAGGGTGACAAATTACAGCGAGGGCAATAAAGTGTCAAAATGTTTCATTACAATGACAAAACTCTGAACTATTTCTAGTGTTCGTTCACAAGTGGTGATTACATTTCAATGGCAAATCTCTCTCTCCGTTACAGCTCACCATGAGCACTGGAATCCCTTGTTCAGTGCCATGATGCTGCTAAATGCCATGGATGAAAGACTGACAATGGAATGGTATGCCAGTCATTCAGTTTCACGCACATGGAGTGTAACCGGGCTGCTCCTCTGATGCTGATGGGACGTACTTTACCATGCTTTTCTTATGTGGGCCCACGCTGAGCCCTCTGCTACTGTCGCCAAGGGGATAAGAGTGCGATTCTGTGGAATATAGCAGGCACCAATTGTGCTTTAGTCTCATTCTATTCAACGGGTGATGATCTATGGGAGTCTGGGTGTTGGATTCTGACTGTTCTGATTAGTCAACTGGAGCAATACGTTGTGATTGGTCAACCACTTCTAGCGTGTTTCGGAAATGTCCCGCCCCTTGCCAGGCCTCAGATGCTGTGTGGGCCTGATTATAAGATGGCAACAAATGCTTATGACTATTTTATCGCAACAGCGAAAACACTGTCTTGCAAAATTTGGCTGCATGTCGTGCATCACAGGTGATCATAAACTTGACCAACGTTTCTAACACCTGTTTTGGGAATTTTACACCACCCTTATGTAAGTTTTGTGCGAAAGAGTAACAGTATTATGGTCTACAACAGCCTAATGAGACACAGCTGTAATAGTCCATGACAGCCAGAGTCGAGTCCCCTTCATATACAGCAGCAAAACAGACTAATGACTGTGGCTACGTATTGACACACCGCTTAGACAACAAACACTTTCCAAATGTGTGGAAAATAAACACGTTCAAAACTTTGAAAGATGAAAACATTAAGAGAAAAGCATGAATTCAAATGCTTCAGGCTTGGATATATACATGAGCCCCGCTGTGTGACCGCTTTCATACACGATTTGCATGTGCATTTGTTTTTCCCTGTCCGATTGGTCTAGTCAACTGTTTCCTCCCATGCAGTCAAAACATGCAAATTTGCCGTTATATTAACCAGACTTCTTTTCCCTTACAGTCCGGCCTTGGGACAGAGCCCCTCCAGGCGGCTTCTGACACGCGGCCCTTGGGGACACATGGTCTGGACAGGGTGTTTCTGTAAGCGAACCGACATCAAGAACACGTCTGCTAAATGACAAGTCACTAACACACAGCTCTCAGCTCTCATACCGCATCTGTCTTATTCCCCTCTCACTTTTTTCATTGTTAATTGCTATTTAAAAACGGTCATTTTGGCTGTTCGATATTCAACCTTTAAAGCGCCTCTGTCACTAGATGAGATTGAACACTTTTGCCAGAACTATTTTTGTTCAAATAAAGGGACAGATAATCTAAAAAATGTAGTCATCATTTACTCACCCCCATGTCACTGTAAACCTGTTTTACTACTTTTTGTCACAGAACACAAAATAATATATTTTTAAAAATCCTGGTAAACTAATTTGGTCACCATTGACCTTCATTGTATGGACAAGAAAACACTGAGACATTTTTCAAAACATCTTCAGGGTTTGGAACAACATGAGAGTGAGTAAATGATGAGAGAATATTTATTTTTTGAGTGAATTATTTCTTTGAGTAAATTTATTTCACATTTTACGTCCGTAATGTGATATATTTCTGAGTGAAATTTATCGACAACGAGATAGAAATGTAGGATGGGACTCGATTTTCTCTATCAGAAATTGACCGTATCATCTCTATTTGACTCTTCTCTGAGCTGAAAAGGAAAGACGTTTCAGAGGTGAAGTCATAATATTTTACATATTTATCCAAAGCGACTTGCATTAGATTCAAGATTTTAAAATAAAAAGTCACAAGTTCAGAATAACATCATAATTATTGGATATTCAATTTATACAGTAGCTTGATTTATTTGAACCTGATATAAAACATTTTATATAATTATCTGTGAATTGTACCATAGTGTCTGTGAAACAAGACATTTCTGATAAAACTGAAAAATGTCTATATGATCATTATAAACATTCCTTCCCTCTTCGGTTAAAATTAATCCGGCTGACTGAGTGATTTGCACTGAGTTCCTCATATTTTATATCAACTATAGAATCAGTTTTATCCGTTCCTGCTTCCACTGAAAATTGAACCCATGATAGTCATTTTGATGAAACCAAGCCCAAACCTTTTTTTTTCTTTGGAATAAGGTGCACAGATGAATCATTCAAAATAAAGAACCATGAATGTGTTAAATATGATTTAACATATATGTTTGATTTCATGTTGACTTTAACAATACAATACACCTTTATAGTGAGGAACATGTTTCTGTGTCCTTATCTAGCCTTAAACTTTACAAACTTCTCACCGTATCAGTCAAGATTTGAGAATGTATTGTAATTATTGTAAATATGCTGTGTTCTCAAATGTTACGAGACCCGAGATAAGCCGTCTTGTTGTGATATCATCTGGCATAATTCCAAAAGCATAACCAACAGTGCAACACAATCAGACGCCTGCAGCAATATTCCATATTTTCACTATGCATGTTCTCCAACATGCGAAATCCGCACTACAAAGACTGTCATCAAATCTGTTCATTTAAACATAGGATTATGCACTTCATTCATTTTTATGAAAAATATTACCGTATCATTTCCACCCTCCAGCAAGTCTTTTAGCCACCTAAACTGCTCAATATTCCCATGTGACACAAGACCAGGTGTGAGATGTTTGCTCACCGGTGGTCATACACTGCTTGGCTTTTATTTCACCGGTGTTTTCATTTAACACAGGAAATTTCGTTACACTTCAAATTTAGAACGGCCCGATGTGG
Organism: Rhinichthys klamathensis goyatoka; assembly: GCF_029890125.1. Lineage (NCBI taxonomy): Eukaryota > Metazoa > Chordata > Actinopteri > Cypriniformes > Leuciscidae > Rhinichthys > Rhinichthys klamathensis. The sequence continues at coordinate 2,679,495 of NW_026606897.1, forward strand.
CAGCCGAGGAGGATTAGGGGACCGGAGTACAGTTTCACAGGGAACCGGTGAGGAACTTTCTTCATTTGAATTCAAACAGTGTGGTGCACAGGCCGAGGGGAGAAGGAGGGTGGTGAAGGTTACAGCAAGCACAAACTTGCACCGCAATTCAAATCCAACCTCCAACCTCCCACCCCCCGTCCTCCACAGGCCTTCGGCAGAAAAGGTTCAAGGTAGGATCAGCTCAGGGCCCGGGGCAAGGAATAAGAAACATACAGACAATGCAAAGGATGCCATATACCTCTCTTAATGAACAGACGAAGAGGCCCAACAAAGGCAACCTTCAATCACTGTCAGTCATCACATCTTCTCAAACATAAACTCACAGAGACCAAGAGAACTTCAGGCTGACTTTGATACCGAAGGTACAAACATTTGAAATATGAATGTTGTATATCGGAACGTTGTTGTTGTTCAGTGAACAAAAGAGATAGCAAAATGAAAACATGCCATTTGTGATTAAAATTAAAATCAAAAACTTTTGAATTACCATGTTATCATACATCACATATTATAAGGCATTTAGAATTTTCTATAGTATAACTATATAAAAAAAATTCCACTCATTGTAATTCACTCTATCAGCCAGATTAATTAAACTGGAGAGGGAAGGAATGTTTATAGTAGTCATATAGACATTTTTTTCCAATAGCCACTCAATTTTTTTAGATGTGTCGGTAACACTTTAGTTTAGGGTCCAATTCTCACTATTAACAAGCTGCTTATTAGCATGCATTACTAGGATATTGGCTGTTTATTAGTACTTATAAAGCATATGCCTTAGTCTGCATGATTCTACATCCCTTAATCCTACTACCCATACCTAAACTTAACAACTACCTTACTATCTATTAATAAGCAGTATAGGAGTTTATTGAGGCAAAAATCATAGTTAATAATTAGTTAATAGTGAGACTTGGACCCTAATCTAAAGTGTGACTGATATGTCTTGTTTCACAGCTGACAATAGTAGCCAGTGGCGTAGGTTTGATTTTGAAATTGGTGGGGACGGGGACATCAATATTTAATATATTTAAAGTTTTGATCGAAAATATTGCTAGGGATATATCAGTGTCACTGGATATTGGTAGGGACACGTCCCTAGCGTCCCTCCTAAATTCTACGCCCCTGTAGCTATTAAATGTTTCTAATCAAGTTCACATAAATCAAGCTATAAGTTGAATATGCAGTTATTCCAAACTTTTATGACTTCTTTCTTCCATGGAACACAAAAGGAAACGTGTAGACAGAATGCAAATATGACAGCCTCAGTTGCCATTCACTTTCATTGATTTTTTTCCGTACAATTAAAATGACTGGTCCTGTCATTCATAGCATCACTTTTTGTGTTCCACAGAAACTAATACAGGTTTGTATCAACATGAAAGTGAGTAAATGATACAGACTTCACATTTTAAGTGTGAACCCGTTCAATCTCCAACCTGGACCATGTGATAGAATAACTGTAATCTATTTGAATTTTCCTCCCTGTGTGAAGATGAACTGCACATGTTTAATATACGATTGTTTGCTGTACTTTCTTACAAACAAACATTTATTTTTGTTGTAATGAAAAGAACCCAGTCAAACGTGTCAGTGGATTAAAATCTTTTAAGCATTTGGGCTTTTAGGAGAGAGTTTGCCTCGTCAGCACAAACCGCTGAAACCCTCAATATCTGGACGGTTAATCAAAGTCTGACTGGCCTGCATTATGACGTCATGCGTCGAACTCGAAGCATTGCTTTCTTGTTACAGTGTTAGAAAATAAAAACGTGTGATTCAGTGCAAAGATTCAGGCGTGCATGCTTTAACTCGTCCTTTATAAACGAGCGGACTGGGACCCCTCTGACAGCCGCGGTAGCTCTTGTCGAAACGGGAAAACACTGAGGTGCAGTAGTTTTCAGAGACGAAAGAAGTTCCTCAGTTTCTGCTTGTTGATGAATGAAACAAAACAGGTTCGACGCTACAAACTAATTCTCTAGAACAGACCGCTTCAAAGGAACAATGCAGAACACTTGTGTCACAGCGCGAAAAGGACACAACATACACGCGGTGGCAAGCCATATTAACACTTATTCATTTAAACCAACTTACTAATATACAGGCTAGGCTATATATTTGTTATTCGCCTAGTTCTTATTTCTACTGGCAAGTAATCCAATAGCGAAGAATCTTTTTCAGTTAGGCTATATGTACATTCCTTGCTTATTTGAAAATCTATTCCATTGTTACTGGAAAGGAGTTCTTTTGCCACTGGATTCTTTTTAGACTATTCACATTCCAATTGATGCTGGCCCAATTGGGGAAAAAAATGGTAAGTTTTAAAATCTAACAATCTATTACTAAAGTTAGTACAAATCTAGCAATAGCTACTCCTACTATCTATTCCATTAGTACCAAGTAGGCTACCTATTTATGACACACTAGGCTACTGATCTCAACTGTTACACTGTAAAAAAAATGATCAATAAGTTATGACAAAATAAATTTAGCAATTTTCAACTTTTTTATGTTATACAAGATTCAATTAATTTTAAGTCATTTTAGGTTGAAGTTTAACTTTCAGTTGAAATAACTTAAACATCCAAGTTGATTGTACTTCTTTGTAGTTAGACCTGTATTTTTTACTCATATTCACCAATGCATACGCATGGCTAAATTACAGATATTTAACTAAAAATGGCTATCAATGAATATAACTAGTGAAATTTAAAAATATACTAGCCCCGACTAGATTACTTACTAATTAAAAAATAAGTACTAGTAACATAAAAATGAGTTCGTTAGAGGAATAAGTGTTAAAACAGCTTGCCACACATGCACATACAAACACATGCACGCACAAGTAAAAACTGTAGAAACACATCGTGTTTGACAGCTTCATGCACGCAAAGTAAAAACTACCGACTCCGCGTAAAGTTTTGCACAATACAACGACTTAAGTTTGAGAGCAGAATCAAGATTAAGCTAGCTGTTTAATGCGACACGATCCCTTAACGCGCAATTTGGCTAAAGACAGTGCGCAAAGCTGTTACATGCAAACAATCCCTGGAGATCCGAAAATAATCAATCATGTTCCGCGTGTTTACTTTCCTGCATGAAACGTGAACGACTTCACGCGTACAAACAGAGTCTGTAAAAGTACTTGGAATCTGTTAATGTGAATCCTTAACAACTTGTCACTTCTTCAGGCTCAAGAGAATGACTCTTTCAATGGCACCGACTCGTCAAGTGCATGAATGCGAAGGAATGGATGTATCGGCATGAAAAACAACTCAAACAACTCACCGCAGAAGTCTGGAGAAGATGCAGCACACTTTCTGAAGGAACCACGTTGGACTGAGGAAAGATTACAATACGATCTATTTAGAGAAGCATTACATCACCCTTTGGTGACGTCACGTGGGATTCCTGAACTTCTAAATCATTGCGGTCCCTCGTAGGGGCGGGGCGGGGCGAGAGGGGCAGGCGGGGCGGGGTCAGGACCAGTGGGTGTGGCAACACCAACATCTGTCTGACTTCAACTTGTTATTGTTGTTCGCAGCGAGTTCGCATTATGAGTCATAAACTGCTGTTGATAAAAAAAGTGTATGCTATATGATCATGAGATATAAATGCACATTATTGGCACAATTAAACAACTAATACAGATTAGGTAAATTGTTATAACACTATAATTACATTAATTTTGGATTATTTCGAATTTTGAACACTATTAAACTGTACAATATTTGAAAGATCATTAGTTTATATACTTTCAAATATTTCGAAATACTTTCATATATTCAATTCTTATTTTTTCATTTTCATATATTATGAACAACTGACCTGTTAAAAATTATATAATGCTGATGACTTCTCATGACGTTAATACATGGTTTGATTTACATGTTTTGGAAAGGAGAGATGACTAATGACACCAAACATCTCAGCTCAGTTATCCAGGTCTGTTAATTGTGCACATCTTGCCGGTGCCTCTGTGCTTACTAAATAATGAAAGTGTCATGGGTAAATAAATTATTGGCTGGATTATGTCTGCCTGCAAGTGTTGAATTTAGAAGATGGTGTTACAGAATCAAAGCTCTGACTCCTTTGTCTGCAGATAATTGCCAGGCAAATGTAATGTGATGCAGGTGGCATCAAAGGACAAACAAACTAATACCTTTGTTTATTTCTGTGGCATTCGGTATAGGCCTACTTTCTATTAATTCTGTCTGTGAACAGGTGCTGGTATTACAAAACATAGGCGTATGTTCATGCTATTAAAGAATTCACAAGGTGTGCAAATGTTGCCATGTACAATAACATTATGTACACTGTAAATGATCAACATTTTTAGACAACATATGTTTTTACATTGCATTTAGTCATCAAAATAAGTTAAGCAATTTTCAACTTTTTCAAAAGTCATACAAGATTCAACTCATTTTTTAAGTCAGTTCAATGTAATTTAAGTTGAAATGACTTAAACATCCAAGTTGATTGTACTTAAAAATTTAAGGCGGCAACTTTTTTTTTACAGTGAACCGTGAATAAAAAAAATTGAATTAAATATAATCATGTAAGATTTTAAAAGGAAAAAATGAAACAAATCAAAGTGGTCCTCCAATTCCAACATGGCTATTAGTAACTTTTTTTTTACGTTTTTACAGGTTCAAATGATATCATTCAAACATTTTTGCAGAATCTGCTCACAACGTGGTGGGTTTTAGGGTTAGAGCTGGGGTTAGAGGAGGGCCTTCATGCTTTTACCTTTTTCTAAAAATCGTACAATTTTGTACAATTCAGGTTAATTCCCATAGCATGACTTTCAGAAACATATACTGACTAATGAGCTCAAACATCAAAGAAACAGTAATAGAGCTATTAAAACTATTCTAGAACTATTAATCGAATATACTGTCATTTTATGAGTATATTTTTCCTGCAAAAGACAGTATAGCAAAGAAAATGGTCATGAGGTTCATCATAGCTGTTAAACTGACACATCAGCCATAATAGGGCAAAAATAAAAAGAGTCACATGCAGCTGAGAGTAGACAGAGTCACAACCTTTCAAGCTTTAGTGAATGTGCTGGAGGCGGCAGTGTGATTTCTGATGCCGAGGGTACACTGGAGGAGTCTGGGATTGCTTGGGCGATTAATGACTGTCTGCTCCTCGGAAAGGAGCTGTTTACAATGAGCCACCCGTGCTAAGAGCTCTGTCACGGGAACAATAACGCTATAGCCTCAACTGCTGTCATAACTCAGCCGTTTCACTTGCCTGTGTCTTTTAACCTGGGCCTTAATCAAAGCTTTATGACAGTTTTTGTTCCTTTATGGTCTATATATTTCTCCTGGCAATCCAGACATCATCCCATGGGAGAGCTGTGCAGTAAGTGGCATAAGTGCACAGTCAGTATTGGGTCACTGACCCCACACTTTAAAGGATTTTATCTCTAATGCATGGCAGGTTAGTCTGTCCCCAAACGTCTTGCAGGGCTGAATTTAGGAAAGAGGTGAAAAAGTGACATTTTAATGTCAGGTCTAATTGAGTTAAAAAAAAAAATTCTCAAATTAAATATTTGATTTACACCACCGGTCAAAAGTTTGGAATAATTACGACTATTTTAAATGTTTTTTTCAAAAGAATATGCTCACCAAGGCTGGATTTATTTGATCAAAATTACAGTAAAAGCAGTAATATTGTGAAATATTTCAAATGAAATTGTTATGAGGGTGGAAGGTGAACCCAAGCGCAGACAGGATGCAGTGAAACGAAAGTTTATTATAAACAGAAAACAGGGAAAACAAAACCCACGAGGGGGCAAAACATGAGGCAATACAAACGAGGGATAACTAAACTAGATAACACTAGACAAACACTAGACTATAAAACAGCAAATACAAGATCAAGACGTTCTCCAAAGACAAGGTACTCACAGGTAGACTCTCACAAAGTGTGACACAATGAACCGGCACAGGACAGCAAACACAAGGGGATGAAATAGGGGAACACTAATGACAAAGACAGGTGAAGCTGACTAGACAATAATGACGAGACGAGGATAACAAGGGGGCGGGGTAACGTAACGAGACAACACAAGCACATGGCTCAAAACACAAGACCATGTGCTTGCACACAAAACATGATTCTGTCATGATCCTGCCTCAAGACTAGAGAAAATCAAGGACAGAATCATGACAGAACCCCCACCTTAAGGAGCGGCTACCAGACGCTCCTCAAGGGGACATCAAACACGGGACATGACAGACTGAGACATCGACACAAACCAACAAAACATGACAAATAACAGTAACGGCAAACACGAAAACACAACAACAGGGTTAGGATGAAACATTAAAAATAATAAACAAGGAAGAGGTGGCGGAGGAAACACAGAGTTCATGGGGGGTGGTCCAGGGTGGATGGGTGTGCTGGGGGTCTTAGGTCCACGGGATGAGGGCTTGGGACGAGGATTCTGGGCGGACTTGGGTGGAGGCACTCGAGGAGAAGCCATAGGGGAACTAGACTGAGACAGGGTGACACGTGGAGAAGCGCTGGGGGAACTTGACTGGGACAGGGAAGGAGACAGCACAGGACAGGAGACAGGGTGAGAAGTAATCGACTCAGACTCAGATGTAGTGCTCATATTAAACTCGGAAGCGCTCTCCTGTGCAGTAGTGCTCATATTAAACTCGGAAGCGCTCTCCTGTGCAGTACTCTCAGGAGCTGGAGCAGCGAGCTCGGAAACAGCTCTCTCAGAAGTAAGCTCAGGAACTGTTCTCTCAGCAGCGGGTGCTGGGACCGCCTTCACAGCGGCGGGCTCTGTGACTGCAGCGGGCTCTGTGACTGCAGCGGGCTCTGTGACTGCAGCGGGCTCTGTGACTGCAGCGGGCTCTGTGACTGCACTCGCTGGAGTGGGATCTGGGATGGCGCTTGAAGAACGGGAGGCTCCCCCCTTCCTCCTCTTTCTCCTAGGTCGAGAAGCAGAGACCATCGCCGGAGCTGAGACGGGTTGGGGAAGCACGGCGGCGACTGTGTCATGCGAAGGAGGGGTTATCTCTGGCAGGATTGACTCCGACGCTGAGGACTCTGAAGGAGAGTCCCACGAGGTTCGCCTCCCTCGAAGACCGAAGGGGGTAGAAGAAGTGCCAGGAGTAGTGAGGGAGCCAGCCTGGTCCCCAAGTGTCGCGACGCCTATCATTCGACCCTCGGGAATAGCTGGCAGGCAGGCAGAAGGTGGAGAGCCCGTGGAGGAGCCCTGCTGCTCCTCCTGACACAAACAGTCCACCATGTCCCGAAACGGGCGGTGGACCAGCCTCTCCCGTTCAGCCAGAGGAGGGGGAACATTGAGACCTGCGATGAGGTAACGGTTGGTGAGGATCTCAGGTAAGAAAAGCCTCCTTGCTTCCACGGCCTGGGCATATCTCCTCAGGGACCTCTCTCCCTGGGGAGGGAAAGGAAGCTTGCCCAACTTGCTGTCGGCGATGGCCGACTGCCACCACAATTCCTGGTCAGTCGACTGTCGAATAGCAGGAAAAGACATACAGTCTGCTGGGTTCTGTTTTGGCCGGTTCATTCTGTTATGAGGGTGGAAGGTGAACCCAAGCGCAGACAGGATGCAGTGAAACGAAAGTTTATTATAAACAGAAAACAGGGAAAACAAAACCCACGAGGGGGCAAAACATGAGGCAATACAAACGAGGGATAACTAAACTAGATAACACTAGACAAACACTAGACTATAAAACAGCAAATACAAGATCAAGACGTTCTCCAAAGACAAGGTACTCACAGGTAGACTCTCACAAAGTGTGACACAATGAACCGGCACAGGACAGCAAACACAAGGGGATGAAATAGGGGAACACTAATGACAAAGACAGGTGAAGCTGACTAGACAATAATGACGAGACGAGGATAACAAGGGGGCGGGGTAACGTAACGAGACAACACAAGCACATGGCTCAAAACACAAGACCATGTGCTTGCACACAAAACATGATTCTGTCATGATCCTGCCTCAAGACTAGAGAAAATCAAGGACACGAGGGCAGAATCATGACAGAAATTAAATGATATTTAAATTAACTTTTTTCAAGACTAAAGCCTGAAGAAATGGCTGCTTTATCATCGTATTTTAAAATATATAGGCCTACACATAGAAATAGTTCTTTTAAATTTTAATAATATTTTACAATACGACTGTTTTTACTGTATTTTGTTTAAATAAATACAGCATTGACTTCTCACAAAAAACAAACAAAAAAACATTTCAAAAATCTGAATCATTCCAAACTTTTGACCAGTTGTGTACATTCAGTCAGTTGGTTTCACATTTTATAAGTTTAGTTTAGTAAGTTTAGTCTAAATAAAGATATTTTTCTCTTTTCATATATATAAATATTTTTTTTTAGAAAATACTAATTTTATTATTTAATAGTTTTCTTTAAATAGTTAATTGTTTATTATATATTTATATATTACATGTATTTATTTGCTTTACATTTTCTTATTTATTTTGTGATATTATTAACCAACAAAACCGTTTTACACACGCCGTATCCTTCATGCGCCATATAATCAGTCATTACGGCAGATTACACTCAAGTTACCTGAATGATAACAAATTCGCATGTAAGATGTCCGATCCCAGGAACTGCACGCGGAGAACAAGACAGCTGAAACTAACTGCAATTTGACATCGCGTTGATTCACATTAGACAGAAGAAAACCTTGAGGTTATTGGCAACAAACACAACTGTGAGATGTGTTTAATCAGCTCTTTGACTTAAATTGACCTTGGACTAGATTCACCTTTGATTGTGAACATGTCCAACAACAGTTGAATTATATTCATAAGATTGGAATGGTTACATGGAGAACATCAGTACAGGTGATTCACAGACACTTATATACATAGGCCTACGGTAAAAGCTTCTAACTATCTATTATATTTATTTATCTTTTTAGTCTTGTAAAACTGTGCAAATTAGAATATAAACTGCACTTTTATAGGTGTAAAATAAAGATTTGAAATATACAAGGGTTTTCCTCTACATTCATTCATTCATATTTATACTATACAAGGGGTTTTGCCTACTTGGTATTTATTTGTTTGTTTATTGCATTCTAAATGGATCCATATTTATATCAGTCCAATGTGTGTGTGTGTGTGTGTGTGTGTGTGTGTGTGTGTGTGTGTGTGTGTGTGTGTGGCTTACCATGACATAACCGTGATGTATTATAAGAACTGTAATCTGATTTTGATAGTTGCTTGACTCCAGTATTATGTCACAATTCAAGATGTATTTTACATTCACGTGAATGCAACTAAAAGTCAAATGCATGTCTCAAAGAGGTTTGAACGATTCTAAGAATGATCAAGCAAGGAAGTGGATTGGCTGTTTGATCTTCTTAACGGAATGTTCCATCTTCTCATGTCTTGAAGTGCCTGCAGGGATGGAAATGTTGATGTATATACAGCTTGGTATAATAACACACGCTTTCTCCCCCAACAAAGCTCATTGTTTTGCTCAAAGTGGTGGTTTACAACAGAAGAATACTTTTAGATAGAAACTTATTATTATTATATGATGCCCTGCAATTGATTATATTGTCAGAGGAAGTGAAATTTCACTATGGGCACTATAAGAGGTCATCTAGATTCTGAATCTTCAGAGGGTTTTTCCAGTAGCACCTCATTGCAGTACACGAGATCCAGGGGGCGGAGTTGGATCCAGATCAAGGGGTGGAGATGGGTAGGATTAGGGGTGGGGTTAGGGATCAGGGGGCGGAGATGGGTAGGTTTAGGGGTGGGGTTAGGGATCAGGGGGGCGGAGATGGGTAGGTTTAGAGGTGGGGTTAGGGATCAGGGGGTGGAGATGGGTAGGTTTAGGTATATATAAGGTGGGAGGAGTTGGATCTGGATCCAACTCCTCCCCCTGGATTTCATGTTCTGCAGTGAGGACCATCTCGGTTTTTCACAAAAAAATAAAAAAGATAAAAAGATTAACCCTTGGTCATTCTGGGTTTGACACGGATCAATTTTGACCCAGCATTAAGAATTATTCTATTCAGGTATTGAGATGTCATGATTTACATTCATAAAGCATGGGTTGATGTTCTCATTTACATATTTGCGATGTCAGTTTAATTTATTAGACAAACACATGACCTTTAAAGTCGGCATTAAATGAAAATTCACCCTATCTATTTTCTTGATGCATATTATCTTATTATGATCATCCATATTTATGTAAGCAATAGAGGCTGTGCTGTATCGTGAATAAGTAACGGCTGAAGGGCGTTGTTAGGCACGACGCGAAGCGGAGTGCCTAACCCTAACCCTAACCCTAACCCTGCTTTTATAAAACGGTTACCACACAATACAAATATTTAAGTAAAAAAAATATGTATTAGTGCAACTTTCATGAAGTAAAATCACTAAAAGCCTTCCTTCCGCTAGAAAAAAAATAGTCCCTGACCGTGAACAGCAACAACGTTCCAATGTGTAATATGCATGAAAGCTCAAATAAAAACAACATAGGAACTGCAGTGTTGCGCAGTGATAAATAGAACCGTTGGGTGAAGCGGTCATAGCCGTGTTTTATCATGAATAAAGCACAGCTATTGACCAATCAGAATCAAGGATTGGAACTTACCGTTTTATAAGTATATATATATTTCTCATACATATGAAAATGACAGACACGCATGTTTCTGCATAACATCTGCAAAGTTATGACGTTCAAAGTTCAATGCAAAGGGAGATTTTACAGAATAATTGCTTTTTAAGGACTACAACAAACAGCTGGTAGGGACTACAACGAGCTTCTTCCCGGGTTGTTGACATCACAAACCTTAAAATGTACATAAATCCTGCCCCCGGGAACACGCAACAAAGGGGGCAGAGGAAGAGTTGTTGTTGCAGTTTTTACCCCACCCGGAAAAAGTTTGTCCTAAGGCTGATGAACTTAGAGAGGTTAAAATGTATTTTTAACACTGTTCCTGAACATTATAACCTCAACGTTTGTCTGCGCTCCACATTTAATGGAGAACAGCTTCCAGAAGAGACTATGATGCATGCTATACGCACAAAAGCTTCTCCTGAAAGGCGTAGCCATTCCCATTTTGTCGGGACAATCTGTTGTTTATGGATCACAACTTGTAAGTAAAGTATGTCTTATTTGTAGCTGTGTTTTCTATTAACAGTTCCAATTATAAGCTTTATGTTGCTATGATAGCTATGATGTAAACGAAGAGCAAAGCTTTGCTTCCGCTAGCCTGCTAACTAACATTACAGTATTGATGTAGTGTTTACTTTAGCTTTTGTAAGCTCTTGCTTTTGTAAGACTGTTCACCGACCCTTAGGAAAATTAGCCATGATTTTGTGATCGATTACTGTTTGTATTACCGTAGTTTTCCAACAAATATGATTAAATGGTGGATAACATTGTATTTATAAGAAAATTACAAAAAAATATATCACTCTGAAACGTCCTGTTAAATCTGTGCTTGCAAAGTCTGCACAATCCTCTTGTTCGTTAACATTGTCAGGGTCTGAATCGGGTTTGAAATTGACGGCATCGTTAATATTTAAATCTCAGTAGAGCTTGTGGTTATGAAGGGGTGTGACATTTCCAAACATGCCTAAAGCTAGCTAACTAATCACAACACATTTCGTATTTTGGAAGGCGGGGCTTCATCGAAAACAATGTGTTGAACCAGACTGGGGAGAGAGGAGCTGTAATAGTGTAAAACATGTGAAAAATAATGCGTTTTTTGAACAATCAAGCATGAAAACATACGCTAGCACACCACAAAAACAAAATCAAGACTTCGTGAAAGGGCATAATTTAAAGCAATAGCCAATAACCTGGGCTTAGGAAAAGTGTAGAATGCCTATTAGAAAGTTATAATAAGCCATCGGGTCAAATAAAACCAAAAACCTTGTGATCTCAAAACCTGGCAACATTTAGACAAATACTGTACATAAGGCTACCACTGTACCACACTCAAGCGTTTATAAACCACACAGTGCATTATAATAGGCCTACTATTACCAACAGAAAGTGCACTAACTGTTTGAAGTGGAACAATGTAGCCATTACATAATGAACGACAGCATTTGTGAGTAGTTTATACAGTATGACTGCAGTGGTGAGGGCATGATGCCATGTGCGTCTGAGTTCTGCATTTTCCGTTGCCAACGAGGGAACTTGGGAAGGCCAGTATGTCTGAACATTATGTCATTTACTTCCTTAATGAGGTCTTGGGGTTTACGTTTGCTAACATTAGGAGACCGAATTACACTTTGTGGACCTTTGAAATCAAAATATTCAATGGCAGTGTCTTTACCCTATCAGTCAGCACATAATCTATTTGTGTGGTCTTGAACCAGATTTAATGTCCCCCCTAAATAATTTGTATCCCTTAAAAATCATATTTAATCACTAAAATTACATATTTAAAGTTTTTTCCTGTAAAAAACAATATTCATGCCTTAAAATTGCTTGAATGTAACTCTACACCCTTGCTTTATTTAGCATACGCGGATTTATTTGCCAAATATGCTATTGAGCCCCGCCTCCACTCACTCATACAGGGTCGTATTCGTCTACAAGTAGATGTACCAGAATGGTAATACGTTTTATGTATCGCTACAACATCAGACACATAACATGCGTGCAATTTTTTTTTAAAGTGCGAATATGAAGCTCCTACTCGAGGAGGAAAAAACATAAAATATAAAAATATATAAAAATATAAAATATCTGGTGCAGTTGCCGATATTTATATGGCCAAAAAGATGAAATTCTGATGCTTGTAATGTAAATCAATGAGATCTTTATAGACTACTTAGGCTACATAAAATGCATTGCATATGAATACAGTCACCAATCTATATCTCCCATATGTCAATGATGATTGAGAGATAAATAAATGTTCCTCAAAAACCTGATCATATTTGATACTCACTTTTTAACATGATTTTATATATACATATATATATATATATATATATATATATATGTATATATATAGGCCTATGGATCACCTTTTACTTAGTAAAAAAGTTATTCTTGCATTTACTACATTTATAAAATCATAAAAAAATTCACAGCAGAAAGCTAGACATTTTTAGACATTTGTTTTCAGACAATATACTTGCTGAAAAAGGTCATATGAATCAGATGACAGAAGGCATGTAGTTGATTGTGTACAACAGCAAATATTTGATATTTTTTTATAATTTAGAGGGCTTTGAAATGAATATGAAATATGATACAAGGCTTTAGGGTTAAACTACACAGCCTACATTAAACGGTTTCTGAGGTTCAACTTTCACCCCCAAAAAACGTGGCCTTGAGCAATAGAATCTGAATCTCATCAACAATCGCAAAGTCTGAGGTTGACAACTGACCATCCAATCAAATTTGACTATTTGCAGAATTGAAAGCAAAATTAAAGGCCGTAAGATCTGGAAAGCCTCAATGATGTAATGCTTTCACAGACATGTCCCATGGCGAGTTCCAGCGCTGGAAAAAGCAGGCCGATCAGGGTGCACAGCTGCCCATGCGCTCTGCTGTGGTGAGTTAGTACATGGGGCCCAACCCAACAAGGACCCCATTACACAGAACCGGGCACAACACCAGCACCAGCAACTTCTGCCAACAAACGTGAACAGGAAATCATGGAAAAACAGAGGCGGCGAGAGGGTGGGAGAGAGGGATGAAGCACATGGATGTGAACGCGAGTAAGAGGAAAGAAAACAGCAATAATGTAGTCCACACCACTGGGGCTCTCTATTACTGACGGAGAAACACTATAGTGATCGAGTCATCTGTGTGACCACATGGCCTTTTATAGCCTTTCTGCCATAAATGCACTGGCTAAATGTATATGACATTGAACATATACTGTATGCAAACGTATTAGGAGCTTTATGATAATATACAGAAGCTCAAAATCATTCAAATATTTATTAAAGAAATATAGAGCTTTATATGGACCACCCTCTATAGCCTATTAAATATAAATCACAACAACAACAAAAAAAGTTTTGGGAGCAGTATTCAACTACAACCCTTACATATACCCTATAAGGTTTTTACTAGGGCTGTCAAATGATTAATCGTGATTAATCACATCCAAAATAAAAGTTTTTTTTACATAATATATGTGGGTGCACTGTGTATAATTATTTTATATATATAAATACACACACATGCTTGTATATATTTAAGAAATATTTTCATGTATATACTGTATATAGATTTATATATAATTTATATTATATATAAATATAAATAATTTATATATAAATACTTTTTTTTTCTTAAATATACATGCATGTGTGTGTATTTATATATATACAAAATAATTATACACAGTGCACCCACATATATTATGTAAAAAAAACTTTTATTTTGGATGTGATTAATCACGATTAATCATTTGACAGCCCTAGTTTTTACGTTTATTTTTTTTAACAAAAAAGTGCTATAGGACTACAATGTTTCTGGACATGATACAGTGGTGCTTCAATGTTACAATGCTTATAATACGGATCTGAATTGTCGTAACAGTTCCGTTTGTAATTTCACACTGCCACCATGTGGATTTCTACTGCACTGCATTTGACTTCCTATGAACCGTTATTTACTGTTACTTCACATTTTATAGAAAGTTTTTTATTTACTGATGTTGATAAGGTACATATGCAGGTTATTACAAGACCTTGTTAAAATACCTCGACAACCCGCAGAGGAGGGAGTTTTCTGTGTTTGCAAAGCAAACAAAAAGTCCGTTACGTGCTTTTCAAAATCCACATTGCCAAACCGTAGCCTATACGAAAAAAACTAAATCATGTAAAGATGAATGGGTAGTGAAGATATGTAGTCTACACACATTAGGAATAGTAGCGATTATTTCATTTGGGTTCAAATGTGGAACTTTTCAATAGGAATAGGAAATTTCTATAATAAACTAATAAAGCTGCTATTATACCTAAACGTAGGCCTATTATAATAAAGAGAACAATTATAGTTTTAAATGACATACATTTATATTTTTTTCAATTACTTTTTCATATGTTTTTCATAAAGTGTTGAAATGTTGTATATATAGCCTAAACATTCTATTTTATTTGTAATAAAACTAATACATGTCAATCATTGTCTAATCATAGGCCTGTGTGTGTGTGTGTGTGTGTGTGTGTGTGAATACCAAAAACCCTTGACCTTGTGGGACTTTTATTTTTTGTCCCCATTGGAAAACAGCTTATAAATCATTACATTATAAATTTTTTGAAAATGTAAAAATGGAGAAAGTTTTCTGTGATGAGCAGGTTTAGGGGAAGGGTTAGGATAATTTTTGTACAGTATAAAAATCATTATGTCTATGGAAAGTCCCCATAAAACCCAACGTGTGTGTGTGTGTGTGTGTGTGTGTGTGTGATGTATTTGTATGAAGCTATGCATGCGTCTGCATTGTTTTAAATCAAATGTGACAGGGAACTGGGAAGCATATTTCACACACAATCATACTTTATACCTCTGGAAAGTTGACCAAAGCCATGATTATATCTTTATTTATAATTTTTTATTTTATTTTTTACAAATTCTGAAGTGTCCAAGCACAAATTCTTATGAAGCAGGACTTGTGCAGTAATTCATGTCAACAGGTATGACGTGTGTCAGTGGGCCCTCCTCTCCCTCTCCTGCTGCGTCGCGCGCTCTCGTCCTGCGTTGCTCCAGCTGCTGCCGCTGCTGCTGTTGTCTGCCTGCCTGACGGTGCGTGCGTGCGTGCGATCTCCTTTCCGCTCGCACCGTGCTGCTGCTCTTCAATGTAGCAAAGACCATGACAGGCATCGCCGCCGCCTCCTTCTTCTCCAACATTTGCCAGTTCGGAGGCTGCGGACTGCACTTCGAGTCGCTGGCCGAGCTCATCGTGCACATCGAGGATAATCACATCGGTAAGTGCGCTCGCGGAAACAGAATCGGTGCCGCTGCAGCGCGCGCAGCAATGGCCGGCTCGCGCGCACCACAATCTCGCTCACTTCCTGCGTCGCAGCGGCGCTGTTGCTAGGTGTGGTGAAGCGATGGGACTTCAGTGTTTTGCTCGATTTCGTGACGCTTATAGGTATCGATAGCACCAGTTCTGAACTCATTCGGGGTTTGTTAAGCCCCTTCAAAGTGACATGGTCTGAACGTGTAAACACAAGCGGTGGTATTACAATGTGAATGTTATTTTCTGCGCAAGGCCCCCAGACACGGAGCTGCTGCTGAGATGTATCCATCTCACCCGCTCAGAGCAGCTCATAAACACTAAACGCATGGATAATACGGATTAAAGTCCCCGAGAAGTGATTAAATACATGTTACTAATGCACCATCAGAGCTTCCTTAAAATGCTAAATGTAACGGGTACGTACGGTCATGATCCTTGCGTCATAATAATGATGTGCAGTGATCATGATGGACATACAAATGCATTAATAGGCTATAACATGCACACAATAGAAAGCAGTGGCATATCAGCATCAGATGACTATGCGAGTAGGTGTTAACTTATAGAATCATGCCCAGATATAGGCTATTATGTTGTGTGTATTAATGGTGTATTACAATGTCCTGTATGAAATATAGCACTATGATGGCTTCAATTTCAGTGCTATAAGATCTCAGTTGTCTCGTCAACAAAGTAATTAAAAGTAATTGTTAAAAGTAATTGTGTTTTTTACTGTTAAAATAAGTCACATTGTAAAATAAAAAGTCATAATTATGAGAAATAAAGACAGACAAAATATTAATTGCTGGCTGCAATATATTTAAAAATGTTTAACTAATTAGAATGAGTTGGGTTGAATGAATGATTAAATTACGGCTGTTTACACGACACCGTTTTCAACTAAAAACGTATGCCATTCGTTTACAGGACAACGGCGTTTTAGGTGCCTGAAAACGCAATCTTTTGAAAACGGGTTTCAAAGTGCAAGTTTTTGAAAACAGTCTCTGTGTGTAGCTACATAAAAAACGGGAATCTCTGAAAACAATGACGTCATGCACATGCGTATTATGTGTTCAGTCTATAGTTTTTCTTCGCCATCTAATGGGCTGGCAGCAGAATACTGCGTTTTTAGTCGGGTTTTTTTGTCGTTTTCGCGGATCGTTTTGACAATGGTGTCGTCTGCACGTGGAAAACTCAAAGGAAAAACTTCTTCGTTTTAAGTCCAATTTATACTTCTGCGTCGAACTCACGCCGTAGCTACGTCGTAGGCTGTGTGTAGCGCGCGTTCGGCGTACCCTGACGTGCACCTCTCCAAAAATGTAACAGCGCGTCAATTCTACGCGGACGCAAGCGCTGTGATGGGTCTACTAGAACCGCTCCCCGGGTTTCACATGCTCCCTCTGCATGTGTAATTGCGCGTCAACGCGGACAACGACGAGAAGTATAAATGAAAACCAACGCGTAGTCTATAGCGTAGAGGCTCCGGCATAGGTCCGACGCAGAAGTATAAATCAGAAGCATATCGTTGTTGTGTAAACGTACCCTTACGCATTAAGACTTCACTTGTTTCATTACTGGATGTAGATGAATCAAAATGTAACAGTCACTTGTCGCCACCTACTGGTGACAATCATTGAAGCGCTAAGTTACTTTCTAAAGGAGGTCTGCTCAGTTAATCGCTAATGTAGACATTGTATCCAAACTTTAAACTTTTATCCCAGTACTTTTGTGATAATATGAATGTTTGTAAGACAGAAATAAGAATACTGTGTAGTTGAAAAGACTGTTTGTAAAGCGGTTTCATACCTATACATGACAACTGCTTTCTCTGGCTCAGAGGCAGTGTGAACACAGATTTGAATGTTCCACTGTGATTTTGCCAAAGGTTTAATAGACAGCTGAATCGTTGTCATTTAAGAGTTAGATCGTGTGGGTGTTTGAATCGAGATCGCACTTTTTTAACGATTATTCATGCAACATGTCCAGATCTCAGTCATAAGGTGGCCCTGGAGCCTATCAGGGTCTGATTTGTTGTCATTCAGGGGTCGCACTGGGGTCAGGAAACCCTTTTGAATCCCAGCCTGCAGAACTCTTATCCAGTAGAACGGATGTGTAGGGTCAAGGCCCTTTTATGGCCTGTATTGCCTTGCTGAATCAATATAGTGTTATGGTTATCTTAATGCAGAAATAACTGTATAGATTTGTGCTTGTAAATGTGTGATAAATAAAATGGGTTCTTAAGGTTTTGCACAAAATCAACAGTGCTCGCTGGTTTTCTGGGCTGTTAGATACACAGAAATAGAGCGAAAGTAAACATGAAATGACCGAGGGCCTCTAAGTGACGTCTGAAAATGTAAGCATAGCATGAGATGGAATGCTGGTTTGCTTTGAGCACAGCTGAAAAAGGGTATTACATACCTGTCTGTCATTATCAATATGCTTTCTTGATATCTTTCATTTTTGTGTGATCTAGTCTCTATAGTGTTGATGGAATGTCTCAGTCAAGGGTGCTGGATCTGGACTCTGCTGCTGTAATTTAACTCCGTTGAACTACCTGTCCAGTAGACTCTGGCAGGAGCCTGTGTGGAGTGGATTTGTAAGGAGAAACCTGATTTCTAGAGACAAAGACCCCCCCCTCCCCCATACTTCCATGGTGACTGATGTTCCCTGTTAGCTCAGCTGGTCTGTGAGAGGGAGATCAGGAGAACTGGTGGAAATCATCAGTCCAGTCAACCGTTTTAGCCTGAGGTGCTTTCTGCCATCAATACACACTCTGCAGCTCAGAGACTCAGCAGTTGAATGAATTTTGCCATGTGTGCATCACTCTTTGAAAGTTTAGTGTGCTATCTCACAGAGTTTGTCAAATCAAAATTGACAATTCTTATTTTTTATGGAATATTGCAGTGTTTATTATAAATGATTTAATCCGAAATCGCAATTCCCCATGGTCAAAATCAAGTCCCGCCCCACATTTGTTTTTGTCCATTTCACTGGATATATGTCACAATAGAGATGAAAAGACTGTTTCATGCTGACTTTAAAGTAAGGCGGAAGTATTTGCAGAATTATGTGATCTAATGGTGCAAAATATACCAGTATCAGTTATAGATGTTAGAGATGAATTACATTTTTCATTATCAGTCCATGTTTGTATATTGTATATGATATTTATATTATTTGTATTATTTATTAATTAATTTGATTATTTTATTCATTTTTATTATTAATTATATTTATATTTTTATAATGAATACATTTTACTTTATTTAGATAAATCAGTATAGATTTTAATAATGGTGCATCCCTAACATGGTCTTTAATGTCTGATCTAAACTAGGCCTTCCTGTAGTTTGAAGTGTCAGATGCTAAAGGCTTGTTTTCAAATGAGATATTTTACATGCAAGTAGGTCATAAAGATTGTACAGGAGATATAGTAAGGGAACATTTTGCATACTAAATCAATCCTGCATATATAATCTTCAAAATCATCTGCAGTTGACCCAGTTCATAAGGACGCAGTGAAATCGCACAATTTATATTCACCTTGCTATGTAATATTTTGAATTTCTCTACTTGTCCCAACCTATGTTAAGGTCCACGCAACCTACGTTCAGTCATGCGACATTGATCTGAAGTGGAATAACAGCGACTGAAGGTTTTATCTAGTGATTGGGGCCATTACTATGCATAGTAGATGAGAGGCACCAACGAACGGCCCAATGTCAGTGGTAAAATTAACATTAATACTTTCCTTTTTAGCAGAATTAACCTTATATTAAGTACATTTAAGCAACCTCCACCGCCGTCCTGTCACTATGATTACAACCAATGTGGATGTGCACAGGGAGAGATCATTGAGCAAGTCTGACTTAAAAAATATGTCAAAAGCATGTTAAAGATGCACTCAGTAAGTAGCCTATAGCTGGGTATTATCATAGACAGTAAAAGAAATGGACACAGCGACCCCATAGACTTCAACGGAGAAAAGTGAAGTCAATTAGAAGCACTCACTTCCTGATTGCCAAGTGCACTGCGCAGGCTCAAACTGAGCTGGACGACGTAGATGTGACGTGAGCAACCTGTCTCACAGTTGTACGTCTTCTAGTAGCTGTGCCAAGAGGAATCTGAATCATTCCCTTCCGAATCTTGCAGAGCCGGAGATCGTGAGTATTAGCTGTCCATGAGCTAGCAGCAGGAGCAACTTTATGACTCTCTATGGGCTTCTCCCTTTACTTTATGCCTCCACGTCCCCCCGTTTGCGCGCGAGCTTCTACTTCTGTCTATACGGTAATTTCTGTACTGTGCGACAGAGAGTCGCGTGTTATGACGCAATCGTTAGCCTATTTTTACAGAAACTGCTTCTACGGGGCCATAACGTAAGATACAAGGTAATGGAGTCTTTTATACATAGTCGTGTTTCTTTAGAAATAAACAATGGACAAATGGAGTCTTTAAACGCCTCAGATGTAAAGTTATTCGCTGTCAAAGTGACGCCAAAATGAATGGGAGTCAATAGAATGCTAACAGCAAGTGAAGGCTTGTTAGCCAATGGCGGCCCCCGGGGAGACTTCAGTTTCCGGCTGGTGGATTACCCCCTTGGGTATTATTTGTCATACTAGTGTCAGCAGTCTTGGACTTTATACTGACACCTATTGGCCTGGATGCATTAAATTAGTTTAATAACTGATTCTGCTTCAGAGCAAAGTTCTTTGTTTATGTTGGGGGTAGTCGTGGCCTAATGGTTTGAGAGTCAGACTGGTAACGCAAAGGGTCGATTCTCAATACTGACAAGAAACGATTGTGGTGCCCTTGAGCAAGGCATCTAACCCCCAATCGCTACCCGGGCGCCACAGCTAAAATGGCTGCCCACTGCTCTGGGTGTGTGTGTCCACGGTTTGCTTTGTGTGTGTGTGTTCACTGCTCCTAATGTGTGCATTAACATGGATGGGTTAAAGGCAGAGGACAAATTCTGAGTATGGGTTACCAATACTTGGCCTTCACATGTCACTTTTTTCACTTTAAGTTCCTTTTTGTCCATGTTTTCTCCATCGACATTCTTGGAATTGAATCTCAAAATTGTTTTGTGTGTTGGTGGTTTGTTTTGTAATGAGGATGTTCTGTTGGATCATAAACGCGTTACTCTGGCCCCACTGTAGTTTAGTATGTAGTATATTGTTTGTTGTCATATCATTTGGTTTGCTTATGTCTGAAATCTTAATATAAAATTAAAAATATATTTACTTCATATATTTGAAGTCATATATTACAAGTCTGTCACGACATGGTTGGTCATGACATGTCAACATGGTGGCTTCCATGAGTGGGTGACCAGCCTGATTTTATAGAAAACTAATATGTCCTTATGTGAGTGAACTTAATTCTAATGACATTTCTCAAAAGTGTTGTTCATTCCTTTATGTGTAAAACGTTTTTTTTTAAAGTCACCCTGTGATGAAAATCAATCTTTTAAAGTGAAAACGCGAACTTTTGAAAACGGGTTTCAAAGTGCAAGTTTTTGAAAACCAGTCTCCGTGTAAACAACAAAAACACGAATCTCTGAAAACGATGACGTCATGCACATGCGTATTACGTTCAGTCTATAGTGTTTTACCGCCATCTAACGGCCTGGCAGCCGAATACTGCGTTTTTAGTCGTTTTCGCGGATCCGTGTGAATGGGGATCGTTTTGACAATGGTGTCTATATGCGTAAAACTCAAAGGAAAACTTCTCCGTTTTAAGCAAATCGTTGTTGTGTAAACGTACCCTAAATGAGGCAAGGCTGTAGTTACATTCAAGCTATTTTAAGGCATGAATCACTTTTTTTTCAAGGAAAAAACATTTAAATACTGTATGTAATTGTGATTAAAGATGAGTTTTAAGGGATAAAGTTATTGACGGGGGACTTTAAGTAGCAAATATTACTGTGTGCATCTTTAAATTCCACTGTGGCTGATTTGCATTTTTGTGTTTGCTGCGGTATTACTGTGGCTGAATGTTTGAGCGCAGGCTTGTTTTACAAAGACACACAAAATGTCTAGTTGCCACAATTGCAACACAAAAGAGCACCGCTCTAACAAAATAAAGTGACCTAGAAAAACATTACCGCTCCACTCAGCACTCTTAAACCTGTCGCTCTGAAAACTGATAGCCTTAGCCTGCCTGCCTTTGTTTAGCTTATTTTCAATGAAGGATTTATGTGCTAAGTTAAATTGCCCTGAGGACCATCATGTTTACATCTAAACTAAATGTGTCATCAACACACTGTGGTGCCCCATTCTCTGATGGGATGAGATGGAGGTCGATCAGCTCTAGGTCGCTGACCTGAGCTGAGCTTGTTTTAATGCCTCTTCTGCTCTCTGATCGCACGTCTCGCATGTGTCCGGGGTGTTAGTTGAAGGAGAGTGTGTCTAAAGTGACTTATTGCGCAGTAATGAGGCAATTAGTGTCCCGTGAAACCCCTCCCTCACCCACAGCCCTGCTCCTGGCGAGGTGTGAAATCTGGCATGGCCCCACATAGGCCTAATTACAAAGTGGGATGGTGGATTTTGGCCCCTCTTCCTTTTCATCTGGGGACCTGCTGCTAAAAACATTCTCTGTTTTAATTAACGCCCGGCTGAACAAAGCTCACATTCTAGCGGGTGAGGTGGGTTCATTGACAGGTGCTCTTGCATCCAGTAGGGGGCGATGGCACGCTATAAGAGAAACTGCATGGAGATTTGCGAGGTCGGGTGGAGAAATGTTGCCGATAGGCCTCATTGCTTACAACAAATGAGCTTGTGAAGTTTTAACGTTGTAATGTTTTATCACCTTCAAATTTTCCTCCGTCTTCAAGCAAATTCTAGTTTGTGGTTGCCACGCTCTCTAGGGTTTGATTGTTATATGTTACGAAGGCAACAATGTAAATACGGGGAAAGAGAAGACGGGGTGTGCTTAAAACTTTTACTGTTCGTACTTGTGAGTGTGGGTTCTGTAAGCAACGTGTCCTTCAAAAGATCCCTTCGAGACTATTGCTGGATGTGACAATTTATGCGATTCTTTTTCGACTTCCAGTGAATTTAAAACTGGCAGGCCGTGGCCTCTGAGGGGTTCACATTAAAAGTGTTAATATGACGTTGAGTTGATTTAGGAAGTTGAAAGGGTAACAGCGCTCAGAATAATTTTGACTACAGTGTTTAGCTAGCTTAAATCCTCCTGTTGATCGGAGACTATCATAAAAAATACAGTTTACACCATACGCTGAAGCTCTTTTTTAACATACACTGACTTAATCACGGTAAAAATGCCACCGTTTCTGAAACATCTGGCTTTCAAAACTTTGGCTTCATCCTGTTGGACAGAGGTCCAGTGTTTTTCTTCTTATTTATTTATTTTTATTTAAGATTTCAGTTTTGGTTGACTAGTAACCCTGCCAAGGTCTTCTGCTTTCAAGATGTCAGCTCTACAGGAGTGATCTCAGGTCTCTGAACAATGAACCTCTCTGAGTTCACTACACTGAGGGCTCCTGAAATGGCCTACGGAGAAAAAAAATCTCAACGGAAATAATAAATTTGAGCAGCGGTGACTGGTGCTCCCAGAGCTGCACCTGGTGAACCTAATTACCTCAAACCAACACCCCCTGTTCCCTCCCAGCCCTCCATCCAAACCCAGCGCAGGGCAGCTAATGACAGGAAGAGCTGATATTACCTGGATTAACCATGGCGGGGGGCTGCCGCTGATTTAGAACGTGTGTGTGTGTGTGTGTGTGTGTTGTGATCTTCACACGTACGAGACCACCCGTGCACAGAGAAGCAGCTAAATAATGTATCTTCTGATTCTGAATGACAACAGGTTACACAGCGTCAACTACTAGTGCAGTTTGGTTCTTGGAGTTTTTGTAATCGACCATGATTTATCTTTCCACGTTTTATTGAAGGTAATAATCATTCTATCTTAGTCACATATATTGCAACCCCCCTGGCTGTTATAAATATATCACAATATTGACAACATGGTTTGGTTTCCTTTAATGCTTTTGATGCCTAATGTGTCTGGTAGAGTAAAAAGAGGATTGTGGGTGGGGAAAAAGAGTGGAGAATACACTATTGACTAGGGTTGTGTCTGAAATCGCTCCCTATACCCTCATTCACTATTTCCTACATTACTCAACCAATATAGTTCACTTGAAGGAGTGAATGAAAACGAGTGAGTGAATTCGGACTCTGAGTGCGCCAAAAGCCCTGCCGCTTTTGCATATTTGTGCTCGCAACTATTTCAAATTTGGCAAACTTGCAGCTCCAGTTGTAATTAAAATATTTATCCTGAACTCTGTCATGGAAACTAGCATGTATAAACCGTAATTAAACAATTTAATAATAAATTAAAAAGGAATTTATATCTGTATGATATTACGCTGTAGCCACATTGGACCAGCACAGCAGTTTGTAAAATGGATGGATGGATTATTCAGCTGTCGGCACCATCTTCTGGTCAGACGCGGGAATTCATTCGGCGCGTGACTCACAGTGCATTATGGGTATTCTCTAGCCATTGAGTTGTACATATGTTGTACATTTGTTATTGGGGTGCATTGTGGGATTGAATGAGTGCACTCAATAATGTCCACTGTGGTCCATAAATGGTTGTTCCCTCAAATAGTGCCCTATTTAAGGGTATAGGGGCGATTTCAGACACAGCCTAGATCCCCAGCTGGCCCGAAAAGTGCAGCCAGTGCACAACACAAACACAAATTCACACAACTACACAATGAATGCCAAGAGTTTCTGAAAATAGTGCCAATTTCACATGTGTTTTTACTTTAAATCAATTAAATCATGCACACTACGTATGCATGATATATTGGTACCTTATCATGTATGCTGATATTGGGGATTTTTAAATGTTTTGTTCAGCATTGGACATTTAATTGTGCATGCTTATTATTTTTACATTTAGGTTAATTTTGACTCAAAACTCAGATAATCTTATTGCTGGTAATATGCTTTTTTTATACAGTATATATAGTTGACAGATGTTTTTTTAATGGGCAGTATACAGATATCTAGAGAGTAGGGTGACCAATGTCCGATTTAATACTATTATATATAATGCAGATATATATGTAATACAACTTCATGATGACAACTGAGATGTTAAGTATTCACCAATTTTGTTAAAGGGATACTCTACTGGTTTTTCATATTAAACTATGTTATTCCCTTAACTAAGACGAGTTGATACATACGTCTCTCGTCTCAGTGCGTGCACTACACAAAATAAAACGTTGCGCTTTTCTAAGCGTGTAAAATGGATAACTATATTGTATGGCAGAATACCATAGCAAGTGCTTGGGAGCACTTCGACTCGGCGCAGTAATATCATCACTCGTGAAAAATCCTGTGTGGAAGTGTTCCATTCAATAAAAGTGTTCTTTCTTGTTCCACAGAAGAAAGTAAGTCGTACAGGTTTGGAATGACATGAGGGTAAACTCAGTAAATGATGACAGAATTTAAATTTTGGGTGAACTGTCCCTTTAAATTCACTATTGTAAGCAAATGCTTATCTGTGAACAAGGTTGTCAGTTGATTTTGTAATTCATACAAGTTAGAACTAAGACTGTTTGAGATTGTCAGATGATGCAGATAATTGTTAGCCTAATTGGCCAAACTGTCTGTAGATCTATTCAACCTCTGAAAGTGTTCCTGGTCTTGAGCTCTAGTGAAATAATGTGTATGTGTGTGTGTGTGTGTGTGTGAGAGACCACCATGGTAGACCACCTGTTTGTGTACTTGTGGACCACCTCTCCCCGTAATGGGGTTCTGGTAGGCAGCAGCTCTGGGGCCCCTTAGTGACTTCAGGCCCTAAAGAACCTTGGCAATCCTATGTGTGATTTACGGAGTGTGTGTGCGGATTGATCCATGTGTGTGTGACTATATGCAGGTCTTCTTGTTTCTCCTCTTCTGGGGCTTTTTCCCTGCACGGGTCATATGCTCACGTACAAAACTCCTTTATCTTCTTGGCATAGGAACAGCGCGGTGCCTAATAATTTGTGTGTGTGTGTGTGTGTGTATGGCAGAAAGCTGTGGGGTCTTTCTCACAGTAGTTAAATCAATGCTAATGAAACACTTTAGCTGAGGTGCGGGCCGAGCTGAAAGCTTTAAACAATGAACTGAGACGGAACGACACACCTACATCCTACCTGCTCTCCAAGAACTCCAGCGTTCAGATGCCGATCGAAACCAACCCCACACTGGCCCTTATAATGCCATCGTCTGTGCTGTACTGTGAAGCATCATGTTTTTGGACAAATCGCATTTTATGCCGAAATGACCACCTCATGTTTTCTTGATCGGAAAGTCACCCAGTTCTCGATCTCATAAAAAAAAACACAACTATTTTACGAGGTGACGATTTCGTTTAAATTTATGAAAATTTTAGGGAAGAAAAGAAGGGAAAAACAGAGTATAAATGTATGTAGAAATGTACAAAAACATATGAATGGAATTGTACAAATTTGAAAATGAAACAGCTTCTCAATTATAAAAAAATATATTTGATTTTGTTAATCGGAAGTTGATTGAATGGTTGTATTTTGCTTTAGAGTGGAACAGTTGGGTTCCTGAAGTAAAAACTCATTTTCTCCATAAGGAAATTGACTTTGATCGATAACTTATTAACCTTTAAAGACAGACCTGTGAACTACGAGGTTGTCAATCCATCATGGCATTTGCTTCTGCTGAAGCCATCAGACTGCTTTATTTCAGGTTTTTTATTTTATTTTTTATAATCATGTTTAACAGCGGAATTCCTTGTGAAAAAATACATTACCCATGATGCTGTACATAAAATTAAACCAATCTAGACCAATCAAAATTAGACCAATCAAAAGTCTAAATAGCTCTTTAGCTCCGCCCACGCCAATGAAGCACTGCTAATGACATAATTGAATTGATCTCTCTTCACTCTCAAAATACTTTTGTGTGTGTGTGTGTATAGGCTTAGGCTATATATAAATTCAGGGTTTGAAATGAACTTTTTCACTCACTGGCCAATTTGGCTACAGAATTTTTAAGTTCATTCAGAACTTCTACTAGCCAAAAGAAAAAAAGAAATGAACCAGATTAACTACATCACAGTTTATATATGTCTTTGAATTAAAAAAATTGTTTTGCTCAAAATCAAAGTGTTATGATTCACCTTGTAGCTGATTGACATGGTTCATGGCTTTTATTTTTTTAAGAAAGACTGTTTTGAAATCCTTATATGGGAAAAATGAATGGAAAAAGTGGGCGGGCACTGTTGCACTCTTTTGGGTGATGTCACGTGAGTGACAGGTTTTCCCGCCCTCGCGCCAGTAAATACGTCATTAGAGATGTCGCTGCAAGTGGGAGGGGAAGTTGTCTTGAATATAGATTAAAAGGGCACATAACTGAACAGACAAATCGAATGCGAGAATCTGATCAAATATTCGTGCCGAACATTTGTCTTGTTGTGAGTGTGACCGAATTCCTATACCCACCAATTCTTTAAAACTTAAAATACCGTAGCATAACCAGGTGGCAGCGTCTGTGCCTGCGTAATTATGAGGTGGCAGGGCAGAGCCACGGAGTGTGTGATGCCACGCTGGCCGGAATCGCAGGTCTCACACGCCGGGGTGCCGCGTGGTGTCGGGGAGCTGAGACAAATATGGTTCGGGTTAAACGGGGCAGAAAGAAATGTTTACTCACAGCAGAAGCATAAAAAGAGGCATTGAGACGCATCACGGGGGGTGCACAGGGGAGGCTCATTAGATGAAACCGTGTTTTGGCAATGCTTGTGGTTAATGGTGTTGGAGAATGCCCTGAGAGACAGGCATCTGAAAAACATTACCCTGGCAGAGCCGCTGGTATGCGGGCACCGCCGACCACAGAAGGGACGTTAAGCGGATTTTTGCTCTTGTAGGCAATGGAACGCAGTTTAGAGACGTTTTAGCTGGGCTGTGTTCGAATGGAATCTTAAAATAATGACAAGCGAGTGTACTTAACCTAGAATGTTTAAAGAAAGCATTTTAAAATATACACATTCGCCACAAGGTGGCAGCGTAGTCCACAGTGGAGCATCAGGCAGGGACGCTTCGTGAGAGCATTGACCACATAATAAGAGGCCGTTTTGACAGAAAAGACCCAAAACAGATATCATCGTTTTTGAAGTCGACTCTTCAATATTCATAACTAAAACCAAGACAAAATCTATCTTTGCCATTTGGGCATTTGGATCCAGTTGGAGGTTGATCTGGGTGGCCCTGGAGTGCAGAAAATGAGCACATCTGGGAGGAATGGCAGGCAGAGAGCTCGTTGAGTGTGGTGTGACACTAACCAAATGGCTGTCTTAAGTTTTACCAAACAGCTATTGGATACGCTCTCCATAGCCCAGTCCAGTCTCTCTCTCATGCAGACGCTCTGGGAAGTGCTGATTTATTCCGCCGCTAAGCAGAGTTTAATGAAAAAAACTTGATTAATGGAGTTAATTGCCATCTGCAAGTGATTGTGGACATGTTGTGTGGCAGAATCTAGTATTGAGTTTGAAAGTCAATGACTTTAACAATAAAGTGAGTAATAGCTTCATTCTGGCAATGACACGTAAGCTTCCATAAACTCACTGACTCTGATGCCACAAAATGACTCTGGGGTGAGTGACACAGATTCAAACAGGTAAACAATGCTGTCACATGAAGAGTTGTATGCTTTTTGTGAATGTTGTGAATGTTCGCATATATTTTCATAGTACACAGAAAACCAAAAAGCCTCAAAGTGCTCTTGTTTGTTCTTTTGTGGTGTGTTTGTTTTTATCCATGTCAGTCTAGTAGTGAATTATTTATCTCTCTGTTTGGTTTAGATACAGATCCTCGTGTGTTGGAGAAACAGGAACTGCAGCAGCCCACATACGTCGCCCTCAGCTACATTAACAGGTACAGTACTATGCCTATATATGGTATTATTAGTATATATATATATATATATATATAAGAGAAAGATAGTTACACATATGAATGTACATACATTATGCACACACAGATACATTATATATATATTGTATATATTTGTACGTGTATGTAAAAGTTGTTTTTTATTTCATATTTCATAGATAAAGCGTATTTTCATTTTCCTTTTAGAAGGCCTCCTAACAGAGTTACAATAGTGTAAAATTCCTACTGTCAAATATTTCTGAGTAAATATTGTCTTTTTTGGCAAACGCCAAATTTTATTTGGATTAGTTTCTGTACTTTATTGTCCACAATGTATAAAATTTCTTTTGGAAAAACACAAACAGGTTTTATAAACAAAATACAAACGTAAAGATAAAACATAGTTTGAAATGGTATGCATTAAGTATGAATGAGTGTGTGAATGGGTGAATGTGAGGCAAATGTAAAGCGCTTTGGTGGCCATTGGGTCTGTGAAAGCGCTATATAAATGCAGTCCATTTACCATTAAAATATTAAAATGCATAAAAAAATGTACATATAGAAAATATTCAGCTAATTAATAGACTTCAGGTCATTATTAATTTATGTTGAATTGGGTTTTTCAACCTTGAAACTTACTGTTAAGCAGCCAAATAACAAAGATGATTCTCTTCATCATATATGGGAGCAGTCTAACATTTTTCTTAATGGGATTCTGTATTTTCTGGGAAATGGCCGTGTGGTCAAGTCTCCACTACATCCTCTAAGGTCAGTTTATGAAGCTATAATGAATTTCAAACCAGCACCCAAATTCTCTTCATATACACTCAGTTCGCTTGACTCAGTTGAATGTGGTTTGTGTAGGAATACTCAGAGCTCCAGTGTTAAAAACAGCTTTAATAGGCTGAATGGTGGTGGAAATTCTTGCAAAATGGAGACACTTTTGTCCTTGTATTACTGCTTTAAGTTGCTTCTACTGGTAATCTGTTAAATACACACCAGCCTTAATAATATCTGTGTGAACATTTATGCTTTATTACATAAATTTACTGACAGTTTTATAATGCAACAAAATAACTTGGAGCAAACAAGGTGTTATGAGGTGGATTTTAGACCCCACTGAATCAGCTGAATCACAACATATAGACTTATATGACAGATGGTTCATTTGTATAGAAGAAAGCTGTTGCAGGTTGTACCAGTATTTTGGAACTGAGAGAAAACATTTAATTTTTACTTTGTGGTCCTAATGGTTAGAGTTGGGACATGGATTGTACAGGAACACAGTACATCACTCTTGTTGGAAAGAATTGTGGGCCGTTGCTCACAGAACATGTTCTTGCATTCAGACACAGATAAATGGAATGCAACTGATCGAATGGAACAGAATGCAGATGTCTTAAGACATGTTTATTAAAGTTGAACCAAGACCAGTTTTAACTTGAAACAGACTCTTCCAGTCTAACAGCAAGGACGCCCGTCTGATACATTTACACTACTATTCAAAAGTTTCGGATTTGTACGATTTTTCAATGTTTTTGAAAGAAGACTCTGATGCTAACCAAGGCTGCATTTATTTGATCTTAAATACAGTAAAAACTAGGGGTGTGACAAGATCTCGTGCCACAATATTAAAACGTGACGATATTTCTCATGGAGGTGAAAAGCTGTCTGGTGATATCAGCATATTAAAACCACTTAAAAATCATAATATAGCATAGTGCTATTGTGAAATCACAAAGGCTGCGATTGAATTAAATAAACATGCGCTACATGTAAAGCGATTATTTGCTTTTGATAATTTTCCTCCTTGTTATTATATATGTATTTTAAGTCATTTGAAAGTCTATTGTTCACTTAGGTCTATTTTTATTACCACACAAAAAAAATTATCTGATTACTCGATTAACAAAATAATCATTAGTGACAGCCCGGTTTCAAGAAACGGTGGCGTGTTCCTTTAATTTATCTTTGTAAAAAAACTCATTGCTTAACTGGCTACTCTGCTGTCTCAGACACCGTGTTTGGGCCACCGTAACTTCTGTTGGTTGCAATTCACAACCTCACCACTAGATGCAGCTAAAAATTACACAGTGCACCTTTAAATACATTCCTTTTTTATTCATCTAATAAAGTTCACTTCTCTCTCTAGGTTTATGACAGACGCAGCACGGCGGGAGCATGAATCTCTGAAGAAGAAAGTTCAGCCAAAGCTGTCACTCTCACTGACCGGCAGCCTTTCACGCAATAGCGTAGCCACGCCCCCCCGCCACAACAGCGGTAACCTCACCCCACCCGTGACCCCGCCCATCACACCCTCGTCTTCATTCAGGAGCAGCACCCCCACAGGTAGTCCCATCAAACACACGCTCGTGCTGTTTATTCTGGCTTACACACACACACACACACACACACATTATCTGTAACGGCTTTTTATGTGCACTGTTTGTTGTATGCTTATTATATATATGTTTCCTAGAAAGATGAATTTTGGGTAATAACTGCATTAAACCTGCCATGCTTGTTTGATGCTCTCTTGTAATAGATAATAAAATAATCACAATCTGAGTCGCACACTGTTTTTTTTTTTCATAGCTGCTGTTTCCCATGGCCTTCTCTGGAGCAACATGTGCTCTCTCTCCCACAATTAGATGTTTTGGGCATTTTATTTGTGTGGGTTTGGAACACAAACTGAATAGTCTCCAAATTACTGGTATCATACTATTACTGTGCGTTAACCTTCTTAGACCTTCTTATGCCTTCCAGGCTCTTTCTCATAAAATGCAAATGCTTTGCTGCCTGGGCACAGTATTCTGATGAGGACTGTGAGAAAGATTACTGTACCAGTTTGCCTTAAAAAAATGAAATCACATGTTTTCTGGCACAAGGGCGGGACAACCTGTCACTCGCATGAGAACACAGCAATAGCAAAGCACAACCATCCATTCAATTCCTGATGGATAAAAATTTTTCTTTTCTTGTAGAAGCCTTTTCACTCTGATATACGTCACAATAGGGAAGATGAGACCATTTCTGTTTCATGCCGTCTTTAAAGCTTTTGTATTTGTGCTGTGGTGGCTGATGGGAAATGCTGTTTTCTGGTTCTGGTGGTGTAGTAGTTAAATATGTGGCCTAATAAGTTTTGAAGCATTGACTGTTCCATAACATGATCAATTACTAAATGATTCCTTGCTATGTGCTCTCAGGCAGCGAGTACGATGAGGAGGAAGCAGAATACGAAGAGTCCGACAGTGACGAGTCATGGACCACCGAAAGTGCCATTAGTTCTGAATCCATCCTCAGTTCCATGTGCATGAATGGCGGTGATGAGAAACCCTTCGCATGTCCCGTGCCTGGATGCAAAAAGAGATACAAGGTAAAAGGACTTCAAATAAATAGGTTCAAGTGTCTGTTCACTGTATATTTGTGAATGATCCTCAAGACCCTTATTGTTCAGATTATATACTTCAAGACATTTGTCAGGGTTTTGTTCTTAAAACACTCTTGTGTGTGTAGGACTTATTTCTTACGCATCTCATCCCAAGCCTCCATTGCTAATTCCAAAACGTCATTTTAGAGCTAGAAACGGAGGTTTGAGCCTCTGATAGCAGACTAATGCAGTTATTAAAGGGAGAGAGTGAATTACCTCAGTCCATGCGTGTCTCAACAGTGTTTAACATCAGCATCTCTACTAATAGTTTACCTGTAAGTTTATCTGCTCCAAGAATAGCGCCATTATTACCTTGTTAGTGAGAAAAGTGTACACGAAATGTAGCTTTTAAGTTGCTAAACTATTTTTTTGATAAAATCATCAGAGCAGCGCTGACAACACGTTTCTGTTCCGTGACCGTACTGTATGTGTGTGCATTTGAGTGGGAGAGAGAGCCGGAGAAAGAGAACATGTGCTTTCCGTGCATAATAAAATGTTATTATGTGGCAAAAAACATGGAAATAATTTTGTCGTTTTTATCCTATTGTTTACTGTATTTATTTGCTAGGTCTGTGTCATTGTGGGTTTTGGTTCTTTTGCTGTTATAGGCTGTAAGGACCTTTGAAATAACTGAAATTGTTTGGCGAAGTGATATGGAATTGTAATGCGGTCAAGACCTGCCTGGAACTACGTGCGTTTCCCTGAAAATAATTGCAGACCTCAGAACGTTTGTCAACCAATCAGATTCAAGCATTCAACAGCCCCGTAGTATAAATTATTTGAATAAATATATATATATATTCAAATAATTTATACTACGGGGCTGTTATATGTGTGTGTCTGTGTATATGTATATATATATATATTCATAATAATGTTGGTAATACATTTATCTTCACATATATATATATATATATATATACAGGTCCTTCTAAAAAAATTAGCATATTGTGATAGTTCATTATTTTCCATAATGTAATGATAAAAATTAAACTTTCATATATTTTAGATTCATTGCACACCAACTGAAATATTCCAGGTCTTTTATTGTTTTAATACTGATGATTTTGGCATACAGCTCATGAAAACCCAAAATTCCTGTCTCAAAAAATTAGCATATCATGAAAAGGGTCTCTAAACGAGCTATTAACCTAATCATCTGAATAAACTAATTAACTCTAAACACCTGCAAAAGATTCCTGAGGCTTTTAAAAACTCCCAGCCTGTTTCATTACTCAAAACCGCAATCATGGGTAAGACTGCCGACCTGACTGCTGTCCAGAAGGCCATCATTGACACCCTCAAGCAAGAGGGTAAGACAGAAAGAAATTTCTGAACAAATAGGCTGTTCCCAGAGTGCTGTATCAAGGCACCTCAGTGGGAAGTCTGTGGGAAGGAAAATAGTGTGGCAAAAAACGCTGCACAACGAGAAGAGGTGACCGGACCCTGAGGAAGATTGTGGAGAAGGACCGATTCCAGACCTTGGGGGACCTGCGGAAGCAGTGGACTGAGTCTGGAGTAGAAACATCCAGAGCCACTGTGCACAGGCGTGTGCAGGAAACGGGCTACAGGTGCCGCATTCCCCAGGTCAAGCCACTTTTGAACCAGAAACAGCGGCAGAAGCGCCTGACCTGGGCTACAGAGAAGCAGCACTGGACTGTTGCTCAGTTTTGCATGTCATTCGGAAATCAAGGTGCCAGAGTCTGGAGGAAGACTGGGGAGAAGGAAATGCCAAAATGCCTGAAGTCCAGTGTCAAGTACCCACAGTCAGTGATGGTCTGGGGTGCCATGTCAGCTGCTGGTGTTGGTGCACTGTGTTTTATCAGCTAGCTATCAGGAGATTTTGGAGCACTTCATGCTTCCATCTGCTGAAAAGCTTTATGGAGATGAAGATTTCATTTTTCAGCACGACCTGGCACCTGCTCACAGTGCCAAAACCACTGGTAAATGGTTTACTGACCATGGTATTACTGTGCTCAATTGGCCTGCCAACTCTCCTGACCTGAACCCCATAGAGAATCTGTGGGATATTGTGAAGAGAAAGTTGAGAGACGCAAGACCCAACATTCTGGATGAGCTTAAGGCCGCTATCGAAGCATCCTGGGCCTCCATAACACCTCAGCAGTGCCACAGGCTGATTGCCTCCATGCCACGCCGCATTGAAGCAGTCATTTCTGCAAAAGGATTCCCGACCAAGTATTGACTATTGAGTGCATAACTGAACATAATTATTTGAAGATTGACTCTTTTTTTGTATTAAAAACACTTCTTTTATTGGTCGGATGAAATATGCTAATTGTTTGAGACAGGAATTTTGGTTTTTCATGAGCTGTATGCCAAAATCATCAGAATTAAAACAATAAAAGACCTGAAATATTTCAGTTGGTGTGCAAGGAATCTAAAATATATGAAAATTTAATTTTTATCATTACATTATGGAAAATAATGAACTTTATCACAATATGCAAATTTTTTGAGGAGGACCTGTATATATATATGAAGATAAATGTATTACCACCATTATTTAAACGAGTTTATTGAGGTTTTCATTCTCTAAAAAGCAAGTTTACAGCACACACGTGTATCCCATTAACAATACCAATCACCAGTGGCACAAATGTGATCAAACAGTGAATGCTGGCCTCTCATTGTTTAGCCGTCAAAGACTTTATTAACACTAAGAGCTGTAATATGGACAAGACTGGTAGCTTGCTTGACATACATTTTAAAGACATACATGCAGTCCACTGCAAGGCCTGTGTGTTTTATGAGATTTTCCACTGCCATCTGGTTCTGGCTGCTGAGATAAATGATGTACAGCCTGTGAGAGCTGCATTCAGGCCGAGGAAATGCACGATGACAGCCTGTTCAGATGTGGCTTTATTCGTTTTCAGTCTTCACCTCTGTCAAACAGCTGACGGTTTCCTTCACGATTTCACACAACACTGGATGGTTTATGTCTGGAGTTATTAAAGGGCATTTTTAGTCACGCATCATTTTGTTTGCCATCATATTATTGATAATTATATGTTATAATATCAACACAGAATTTAAAACTGAATTGGATTGTAAGACAACATTTGTTTGCTCAGTTCCAGATAGGGACTGACAGAATTGTTCATGAAAACGGCACAGAGAGCACATTTGCAGCTTACAGTCCCTATCTGGAACTGAGTTTGCCTTGGACCTCAAACCCATTCCATTGGCTGAAAGAACTTTTGATGGATACTCTTTTCCCTTCCTGATTAGAAATCCTACATGCTGCTAACCAATTAGCTTGCTAGCTTAGCCTAAACCCTACGCTAATGTTCAATTATATGTTTTTATACACTACAATTTGGCGTTGGTAAGATTTGTTCAATGTTTTTCAAAGAAGTCAATACAGTAAATTACAATAAAAACATTAATATTGTGTAATATTTTTACAATTTAGAACCACTGCCTTCTATTTTAATTAGTGCTGTCAAATCGGTTAATCACGATTAATCGCATCTGACATAAAAGTTTGTATATGTGTGTGTGTCTGTGTGTATATAATGTATGTACACACACACACACACACACACTTTTATGTTAGATGTGATTAATCGTTTTGACAGCACTAATTGTAATATATTTTAACATGTAATTTTTTCCTGTGATGGCAAAGCTATATTTTAACTTCAGTGTCACATGATCCTTCAGAAAGCATTCTAATATGCTGATTTGGTGCTCAGGAAATATTTATTATTATCAATGTTGAAAACAGTTGTGCTGCTTAATACTTTTGTGGAAACTGGTACCTTTTTTCAGTATTCATTGACGAATAGAAAGTTTAAAAAACAGAATTTATTTGAAATCCTTTGTAACATTATTGTCTTTACTATCACTTTTCATAAATTTATTAGAAATATTAATTTCTTTAAAAATTCTTACTGACCTCAAACCTTTGATTGGTAGTGTTTATATTATAGATGCAGTTTTGTGGGTCAATCAAGAATTACTTCAAAACGAATCAAAACGCATCAGTGAATTGTTGAATTTTTTCCTGTGGTCAATTATGGTGAATATCTGTTGTGGATAGTGGATGATTGTCTGTTTTGTGCTTTTCTCTTTTGCAGAATGTGAATGGTATCAAGTACCACGCCAAGAACGGCCACCGCACTCAGATCCGTGTTCGCAAGCCCTTTAAGTGCCGGTGTGGTAAAAGTTACAAAAGCTCTCAGGGGCTTCGACACCACACCATCAACTTCCACCCGCCCGTCTCTGCCGACATCATCCGCAAGATGCAGCAGTAAAGAGTGCCAACGTCACACACACACACACACAGAACCGCTCCAAATCCATCCGCACCAGCAGCCGTGGCTGTCCATTAACTTTCATCCATCTCGTCCGCAGAGTTTTGGAGGACATCCCAAAAAGATTTGTCTCGAGGACGTTTTTGTCTGTATTTTACTCTTTTAAGAGTAAGCCTCATTTCCCCTGTTCATTCCACTCCTCACGAGGAGGAAACTTTAATCTTTTTATATTCCTCTTCCTCAGGGAAGAATCCCTGTATCATTCCGAACCTCCATGAGGAGGATTTGATCCAACCAATCCTTTCAAAACACTACACTCTGAATTGCATGCTTTTACTTTTTTGTTCATTTTGTATTATTTCTATTGCTATTTTTGCACATTCGCTATTATTCTTTTTATTTTCCTTGTTTCTTTCTTTTTTATGCAAGGTGCTTATTGTAAAAGACTGACGATATGTTTGGAAAGGAGATGATCGCGACTAGATTACCAGCCTCACACCGAACGGAAGACAAGGATTTGACGTGACGTCGGTGACTTTGTGAGAAACCGTAAGATAGGAAAGCCTTGAAAAGTCTAAATGTTTGTAATGTAACGATATCTACCCCTATATAAGCAACATTCATAGCTACAGATTGTGTATATATGCTATATTCTATAAGTGTTCATAGTCAGATCTAGATTCTATACTTTATTTCCTAAGTTTGATTTTGTATATTTTCATCCAAACTTCAGAGATGGATTGATTATGGATGTGCAGTTTTTCGGTTAATCTCAGAAAAGCACCAAATGACTCTCAGGTGACAAATCACCAGCATTTCACAACCATAATCCTGCCCGACTTCGATAGTATTTTAGAGTAAGCTGTTACACGCTTCCCGGGTCCGCTGTGGCCGGAGTGTTCTAGAGCGTTCTAGAACTCCACAGTGATCTTTAGGAGATCTGGTGAAGAACATAAAGCACTTTGTAGTGACCAGTTGCCAACCTGTTTAGGGCATTTTGTATTGCCAAGAAGTCTGATGCTGCAGAATGTTGTCTGCAAATCAGCTGCGAAATTCAAAGGACTAATATGGCACTTTGGAGGTTTCTGCTTCTAAGGTTTTTCTTCTTTTTCTTTCTAGCTAAGGGAATTCATTCTTTTGCTATACCTCCAGTGTGCTTGTTAGTTGTGAGATTATTGAAACTGGTTGCCTTGAATTGTGGTACACCACAGCATTCCAGTACAGTATATGTGTAGCCAAGTGATTCAGATTGTCTGTTGACCCTGATTCTGGCTCGTCTCTGGTGTTGTCCGTGTGACCTTTCATTGGGAAGATGTATAGTTCCAGCCAACCCAAAGATTCTCGAACCTTGAATCGGAAAGGTACTTGATTTGATTTGCTTTTGGACTTCACAGCGATCACAGCCAGATCAGGGCCTGCCAATCACTCATTATGACATCACTGCATGGACGTTAATGTTGTTGGAATTGCAGTGTCGGTTTAGATGCAACTTTGTAACAGTATTACACTGCCAGTATAGAGGGAAGTATTTGATATATTGTGTACTTAATGTATTGTCTCAATGTGAGTGATTTAAATTATATTTTCTTAAGTTTCTGGACAACAATGTTCCTACATGTAATGAAGTCAGACACCAGGGGTTGTTTTGGAACTGGTGACATTTTCTGCAACAAAATTCAAAAAAAAAAAAAAAAAAAAGAAGCTGCTTCGTAAATGTAAACATGGTTACATTTTAAATATTAAAATGGCCTTTGATCTGTTTAATGACTTTTCTTTGTCATTTATTCCCTCTAGGATTTTTTTAAATATCAAGCTTAAAATGTGGATTTAATATATATTATACACATGCACACATTACATTTTATATATATTGTAACGCAGTTCAGATGTTATGGGAAGAAGGAGGCGGGAACCGGTGAACATTTCACAAGTTTAATAAAATAAAACAAATACAAAACGAAAGTAAAAGACAGCAGCCCCTCACGGACGACTGCTGTCGCATTTAATAAAACAAAACACAACATAAGTTCAGGCCTGTTCCTCTCTCGATCTTCACAGTCGTCGCTCCTCATGCTTCCGCTCCTCCGTGAGAGATACGAGACCGGTGCGTCTCACAGGTGTCATTCATCATTAATCACGCCACCGACCTCGCACAGTTCTCTCACGTCCCTCGACCTCGTCCTGCTTGCCACATATATATATATATATATATATATACTGAACAAAATTATAAACGCAACACTTGTTTTTGCCCCCATTTTTCATGAGCTGAACTCAAAGATCTAAGACTTTTTCTATGTACACAAAAGGCCTATTTCTCTCAAATATTGTTCACAAATCTGTCTAAATCTGTGTTAGTGAGCACTTCTCCTTTGCCGAGATAATCCATTCACCTCACAGGTGTGGCATATCAAGATGCTGATTAGACAGCATGATTATTGCACAGGTGTGCCTTAGGCTGGCCACAATAAAAGGCACAATGCCACAAATGTCGCAAGTTTTAAGGGAGCGTCCAATTGGGATGCTGACTGCAGGAATTTCCGCCAGAGCTGTTGCCCGTGAACTGAATGTTCATTTCTCTACCATAAGCCATCTCCAAAGGGGTTTCAGAGAATTTGGCAGTACATCCAACCGGCCTCACAACCGCAGACCACGTGTAACCACACCAGCCCAGGACCTCCACATCCAGCATCTTCACCTCCAAGATCGTCTGAGACCAGCCACCTGGACAGCTGCTGCAAAAATGGGTTTGCATAACCAAAGAATTTCTGCACAAACTGTCAGAAACCGTCTCAGGGAAGCTCATCTGCATGCTCGTCGTCCTCATCGGGGTCTCGACCTGACTGCAGTTCGTCGCTGTAACCGACTTGAGTGGGCAAATGCTCACATTCAATGGCGTCTGGCACTTTGGAGAGGTGTTCTCTTCACGGATGAATCCGGGTTTTCACTGTACAGGGCAGACAGCGTGTATTTATATCGAGTGGCCCATGGTGGCGGTGGGGTTATGGTATGGGCAGGTGTATGTTCTGGACAACGAACACAGGTGCATTATATTGATGGCATTTTGAATGCACAGAGATACCGTGACGAGATCCTGAGGCCCATTGTTGTGCCCTTCATCCACGACCATCACCTCATGTTGCAGCATGATAATGCACGGCCCCATGTTGCAAGGATCTGTACACAATTCCTGGAAGCTGAAAACATCCCAGTTCTTGCATGGCCAGCATACTCACCGGACATGTCACCAATTGAGCATGTTTGGGATGCTCTGGATCGGCGTATACGACAGCATGTTCCAGGTCCTGCCAATATCCAGCAACTTTGCACAGCCATTGAAGAGGAGTGGACCAACATTTCACAGGCCACAATCAACAACCTGATCAACTCTATGTGAAGGATGGTGGTCACACCAGATACTGACTGGTTTTCGGACCCCCTCACCCGGACCCCCCAATACAGTAAAACGGCACATTTTAGAGTGGCCTTTTATTGTGGCCAGCCTAAGGCACACCTGTGCAATAATCATGCTGTCTAAACAGCATCTTGATATGCCACACCTGTGAGGTGGATGGATTATCTCATCAAAGGAGAAGTGCTCACTAACACAGATTTAGACAGATTTGTGAACAATATTTGAGAGAAATAGGCCTTTTGTGTACATAGAAAAATGAGTTCAGCTCATGAAAAATGGGGGCAAAAACAAAATGTTGTGTTTATAATTTTGTTCAGTGTATATATTTGTATATGTACGTGTGTGTATATATATATATATATATATATGAGTGTGTGTGTATACAGTTGTGTATAAGGGTTTATAATTATAATTATATATGTAACAGAGTAAAAGATAATAATTCAGCTGTTTCAGGCCACTTTTACACTGTTTTTATGGAACCCATTTAGTATGAGTATTCAATAATAATAATGATAACGTTTTGTAACCAGTATTAATTTTGTTTTTTTGTCTTAACAATATTGTCAAAGTTCTGGTGGGACAACTTCCAAAAACTTAAGTTCCCAAAAAGTAGTTATTTAAAATTGTACTATGTTCCTATAAAACTTTCCAATAATACTAATACTAATACTACTGTTATAAATATATTCTAATTGTTTTTTTGATTAATAATAAATGTGTTTTTTATTACTGATAATCCTCAAAATCAAGTTTTACAATGCAGTTTTATAAGCCAAGGTAAATATTTTAAATGATAACTCCACATGACCAGAATAAATATTGCTTAAGTAAATCTTTATTAGTTTAGATGTAAGACACACTCACACAGTAAGAGACCAAATGCATTTAACTAAAGAAATGGAACAACAAAAAAAGAGGTTTGTGATTTCAGTGCAGAGGAAATGTGAGCATGGAACTCAATTAAAATAAGTGACTTAAATAGATAAAGGAAAAAACGCTAACTCAAATAACGTGATTATCAAGGTTTATCTTTAAAAGCTTATTCTAAAATAATTTTATAATATAGAATCACCCTCTTAGCTGGTCACATATATGCCCTGACAGAAAAAGCTGTGCTCTGCCTTGCACAGAGTATAGTAGGTGATACCTGACTTTTACACTATTGAACCTGGGGACGGTTCGCAACAGAATGCTTTATTATGACATTTGCTCAGTGTTCCTAAAGTATTCTTCTCCACCTGCCCTGCCAACTTGATATGAGAGGCGTTAAAGTGAGCTACAACAAACAGTACAGTCCTATAGACAAAATTGATCCCCAACTAAAATGGACACAAATAAAAGACCCTAAAACGCCACCCATTCATTTGGAATTCATTAACAGTATCCAACCTTCACCTTGACTGTGTTTAAATAAAGAATCAGTTCTC
The DNA here is from genome assembly GCF_029890125.1 of Rhinichthys klamathensis goyatoka. Classification (NCBI taxonomy): domain Eukaryota; kingdom Metazoa; phylum Chordata; class Actinopteri; order Cypriniformes; family Leuciscidae; genus Rhinichthys; species Rhinichthys klamathensis. The sequence continues at coordinate 2,721,001 of NW_026606897.1, forward strand.
TACAGATGAATGCTCAAAGCTAAACATGCTGTTTAAAGTGGCTGTTAACTGCAACACAAATGTGAATGGGAAGTGGAGGCAAGCATACTGTTTCCCCGACTAGAAGTTGAGGACGTTACTGTCGAAGTGGGTGAGGACATGCTTCTCGAAGAGCTGCTGGTCGCAGTCGAGAGGGAACTGTTCGCTGCACATGGGGCAGATCTTCCAGTGGCTCTCCACGTGCTCCTCAAACTTCGACTGGTCGTAATGAGGAGGGAAGATGACTTCACACAGTGGACAGCGCTTCTGCTCCCCACTGCAAGAGAGAGGAATAACATTAAACTGGGTGAAAGCAGGCTGATAAAAACACAAAACAAAAGACGTAGAACACAAATTGTGAATAAGTTGGTGCTGGACCAACAGGAGAGTAAACGGCAGTAAAACAACATCTGTGTGAAGGCGTTGTGGGTGGGCCGTTGAGCTAACGCACATTCACACCACAACCAAAGCTCAACCACATGATAGGTAACAGCCGTGAGGTTTGTGTGTGTGTTCTTTACCTGGGTTCAAAGCAGAACGGTATCTGTCCATCATTGAGGAATTCTGCAGGGTCAGTGGCTGTAGGCTGATCATTAGTTGGCTGGGGAGAGAAGAAAAACATTTCCTGTCAGCAAAAGCAGGAGTCGTAAAACACCTAAAAACCTATATTAGACAATTCACTGTGAATGATTAATATTGCGAGGAATCTTGTTGGTCTCTATATATGTGCAATTACGTTGGAGGAAATTGTAGTGTATTAGTTAACGGACTGGATGTGTTTCCTAAAAGCATCGTTAGCCAAATATGGTCGGAAGTTCTATCGTTACGGCATAATTTTGTGTGTATTTGGCCATGCGGACGAGAACTGTATTCGGGGCCGCGTGCTGTTCGAGAGGCAGTGTTATTAACGACAGCTTTCTGTGCGCAAGAATACAGCATTGAGTTCTTTGCGGCTTATTGTGCTTAACTCTTATTAACATTAAGCATGTCACAGTCATGTGTCCAGTCGATTCTCTGCTATCTGCGTTGTACTAAAACTTTGACTTTTATGAACTATTTAGAGTAGGCCTATTTAAAATTATTCAGTAATAATCGCGAGTCATTTACACTTGCAATATTTCAATAATTTTGATATAACGTGCAGCCCTACTTATAAAATAGTGCAAAGTATATAAATATGTAAAATAGTGCAAAGTCCTAAGATGCCATAGAAATGACAGGTAAAGCTGCTGACTGAATGAACCACTTGCATACAGGAGTAAAGTCTCTGCAAATGATATACTGCTTGTTAATGTGATTTTTTTTATTAATGGCTTTCTGTTGTTGGTCTAAATAAAAAAAATAATCATGAATTGCGATCAAGAATCAATTAATTAACAGACGTTATTACTCCACCGCCTGCGTGTGACATCATTAATGACAGTCCTATATTGTGGTATGACCATGTCACTACAGTTTTGGGAAATAGTCATGACTAGCTAGTTAATTTCTCAAACAATGCATCATACTATATGGTTAACCAGCGAGTTGTGTCATTGAGTAGGAAACACACCCCAGAGCAGCATCACATAAATATTGAACACTTTACTCAGGATTTAAAGCTGCAGTCCGTAACTTTTGGCGCTCAAGCGGTTAATAAACAGAACTGCATGCATCTTGCAGAAGAACATTGTAGCCTGAGATACTTCTCTCTGTTTATGTCTATGACGAGTCACGCAGGTGCTGGGATATGTGCAGTGGTAGCACCCGATCCAGTCTAAAATAGTCTGAATATGAACACTTACTATACTGTAGTGATTCAGGATAAGACAAAAACAAGGTTTGGACTACAGCTTTAAGGAATGGAATATATACTGTATGCAGAAGAAAGTCAGTCATACAGGCTTGGTAATGATGTTAATTTTCATTTTTGAGTCAACTATCCATTTAAAAAAGTATGCTTTGTGTTTGTGTTTAAAATGGTTTGTGAACATTTTTAATACTTTTGTATATTTCAGTCACATCAAACTTGGTGTGAATAGGCCTCAAGTCAGTTCAGATGAAAAGTGACTGTTTTACAGTAACTGACTGAAGCTATATCCACCATTATCCAAGCAAGGCTAATGAGCTCAATTAGTTGCGAGGGTGAGCACTTCCTTAATGGGTCTGCTCTGGGTTACCAGGGCTTTAATAATGCCAGCTTAGCTAAGCCCAGCCGGAGGCCAGCGCAGTGGAGAGAGAAGCGCAGATAAAAGAAAGACAGAGATTTGGGAAGAATTTAAACCCATCCGCAGTTCTGACTTGATTAAAACCTTAATCCCGCCTCTATATCACTTCTAACGGCTGAACGTGGAGGAAGCCCTAATGAACTCACAGTAGTCTGCGGCTCCTCTGGTTCCTCCAGTCCATCAGGGCGACTGAGGTTACGGGCGGGCTGTATGCACACCACATTGCTGTCCCAGGATGGGGGCCCAACTGGGGGCAGTCGGGGCATCTGGTCATCAGAGAACTCTCCATCGGCTCCATCTGTCCGGAAAGGAAACGTTTTAATGCCTTAATATCTAGATTTATACCTCGAGAAAACCCCCTAGCTCGAACAAATACAGTATAAGCATGTACAGTGGCCATAAACAGTATTTAAAGCCTTAGGTCACGCATGTTTTACGGTCATTATATCTGATACAAAATTTCAAACCAAATGGCATTTATAAAAAAAAAATAGTACATAGCAATTCTAGGTGTCAGTGTCATTAAAATTTTTATTTAAAACAATAGAGTGCAACAGTTCATGCCCCCTTTTTAAGCGGCGCTGGTTCCGGAAGTACTTTTTCCATTCATTTCTCCCGTAGGGATTTTTGTTAAAGAGATATAAGCCATGAACCAAGCCAATCAGCTACGGGGTGAATCACAACAATACAAACTTTGATTTGAAGCAAAACAGGTTTTGAAAATCAGACAAAAAGACAAAGGTACAAGAATGTGTACTTAACGGTTTTAGTGAGGGAAAGAACTACAATCCCATGAAGCCTTGAAAACACCATAATCAAACTAAAACCGATGGAGAAATATAAAACTACTCATTTACAAATGTTGATTACATGTATAAAAACAAAATATTATAAGTTTATTTCAAAATATGCATATATATATATATATATATATTTATATACTAGGGGTGTAACGATACACGTATTCGTATTGAACCGTTCGGTACGAGGCTTTCGGTTCGGTTTTCGGTACGCATTTTTAAACCGAACGGTTCGTTGGACCATTTTTCCTGCCGACCAAAATTTCGTTATTTCAAATGTAGGCGCGTCGCAAGCGCGCTCATAATAAGAGACGCTGGCGTGACCACAACATTGCCCAACATCAAATGGCAAATGTAATGTAAGTGGAACGAAACTGAGCTACTCGTTAATGTGTGGTTGACGGACCGTTTATCAGTTTGGACCAATGCAGCGCGAGCCGATCTTAATCATCAGCACTGTTACTACACAGCGACATCCAGTAAAGAAAAAAATTTAATTCACCACTGAAGTAATAACATCGCTGCGAGATCTAGTGAGAAACATTCACATTTCTCCGTTATTAACGGATCAAACAGCGCTGACGTGAAAACCAGGAAGAAACATTGTGTCATGAATGAACTATCCAGTGTCCACAGATCAGCAACATTCACCATGGATTTACTGTAGTAACACTACTAACTGTAACCATGGACGTTTGGCAGGAATAGTAGGCTATAATGCTTTCAAGTAACATTATGTCGGTTTTATTTTGACATTATGAATACAATTGCTGCCCTCAAATGTTAATCTGAACTAAAATAAACCTTTGTTTATAACTACTACAATATTACATTTCATTTTGTCCAAGGAGCTGTTTTGTTTTATATGCTCCTAAGAAAAGTCAAGTATAGCTCCATCATTGCTCAAAGTAAAAAAATATCATACTTTATGATGTTAGTTTTAATAAAAATATAATTAAAAAAATTAAATCAAGGAAACTTTTTGCTGTATCGAAAACGTACCGAACCGTGACACAAGTGTATCGTATCGAACCAAACCGTGAATTTTGTGAACCGTTACACCCCTAATATATACAAATATTTCAGTAGTATGAGACCATAGGGAGATCGACCCGATTAGGTCATTCGCAGTGCTTCATGGGAGTGGGCGGAGCTAAAAAGCTATTTTGAAGCATGTTGATTTTTTCGACTCTGATTGGTGTCATTTTCTTTACAGTATCATGGGTAATGTAGTTCCAGAAGAAGCAAATACCATAGATTAACAACCTCGTAGCTCACAGTAGGTCTGTCTTTAATCAATTTCCTTATGGAGAAAATGAATGGAGATTTTCCTTCCGGAACCCAACCGTTGCACTCTATTAAACGATTAAGATTAGTGGCAAAATATATGCCTTAAGGTTTAGTCATATTAGCGAAATTTTGGTGAGATATCTCAGGCAAAAAAAGCTCCGTTGTCTACAGTCAGCCATAGTGTAGTGATATAAAGTTCAGCAATATTAAAGTCACTTTCAAACTAGGCAGATTTATATTGGTCAACGCTGCAAATCCACATGACAAAATCTGCACGGGGAAATCTTTCGCTCTCATGCAGAATTGTCAATTGCATAGGTTCCCATTGAAACGGCTGGATTTTGCCCGCAAAAAAATAATAATCTCGCAACCAGGCTTACATTCTATGGTGCGCTCACTGATGTGTCTTCCTTCATTTATAAATGTTATCCCTTATTTAAAGTGAACAAATGATGAGATAATATCTTATATACCCCTGGAATCAGTAGAAGAGTATGGGTTCCCAAACATCAGATCAGTGGGACGCTGGGGCACCAGCAGAGGAGATGGGTCGTCTAGAGGGTACGGCATCGGGTACTGCAAGAAAACCGACTGCACGTCCAGACTGCCATCTTTCTTTCCGTGTTCTTCTTCCCTGCTCACACTCCTTTGCAACTCCTGAAGGGACACAGGGAACACCACGGCTGTTAAGTTTTGGTTGGCTTCAAAAACAATGACTGAAATCAATAGCTAATTACCTGATCCACACATTCCAATTGAAACTTTAATGCAAATTAAAATCTGAACCGGGTGAAATTGGCCTAAAAGGGACAAAACTGAAAGCAAAGTCTAATTTGAGGCCAGGCATGATGTATTGACAATAATTGAGAGTCAGGTCCCATTTTTCCACCCTTCTCTTCCTTCTTCCCTCTATCTTTGAGTCCAGACAATACATCACTCACCACAGTGAGCAGCGGCAGTGGCGTAGAGAAACTCGCCACCCTCACACAAACAGTTTAATTAGGCCCTTCATTAAAACTCCTCTGCCTGTTCAAAGGGAGGCAGAGCTCTGCCTTTTATTGAAGTCTTCGACAGGCGCCAATTTCATTTAGTCTGAACCTCAAATTGGGCCATTTTGCTTCTCGAGCGTCGAGTTTTGTGTTATACCTCGACTACGCGTCCCTCTCTGTGGTCCGGGGTAATTGAATGGAAAATAAGGACTCACTTGCACTGCTGGCCCAATTAGAGAGATATGTTAAACCCAAACCAGATCCTGAGAATAAAACAACAAGCAAGCAAAACAACTGCATTTTTAGATTGGCAGAGGCCTACAGAAAATGAAAACAAAAGCACGCACCCCCTCCAGTTTCTCTTTTTCTTTGGTCAACGCAAAAAGACTGTCCTTCAGCTCCCTGAGTTCTCGGCCCTTCTCTGCCACCTGGCTCTGGAATGAGAAAAGGTTATAATTTTTTAGATGAATTTGCTAAAAACCTTGACTATAGAGTAGTCACATATTATCGGTTAATATAATGTACGTGGCGAGGTTGGGGGGGACTGTAAGCATTGAGGGTGACAAGTCCCCTTCCAATAATCAGATATGGCCAAATTGCTGTCTCTCTCAATGTGTGATATTGGTGATGTACTGTTGTACTCGATTATCCACTGCTCTGTATGTTGTTAGGATGACAAAAACAGCACTCGTTAACGTAAAAACTGTTTGAGATGGCCAATCAAATCAAAGACAGGCTTTCAGAGAAGCAAAACATGAATTCCAGCACATCGCTTCAGTTTTTACAGTGAAAAAGTGTGAGGTAAGAAGCTAAACATTTAATTTTTGACAACTGTTACAAAAGAAATGTTAAATGATCAAAATAATAAGTGATGCAAATTCTCATTTCGCTGTTTTGAATTGAAAATATATAATTTGTGTGATTCATGCAATTTGTAATTGAAATTGACAAGACAAGAAAATTTTACGGATTTGATTGCGAGTATTGGAATGTAAGCATATTTTAAAATAACAATATTATTTACAAATACAAAAAAATTGATTACTTTACAATAAATTTTCTTTATTTCCTTAAAACACTTTAAATGCTTTAATTTAATAATAATAATTTTTAATAATATAATTAAATTCACCTCAAAATCAAAATGGACAATTCTTATTTTTTTATGGATTACAGTATTTATTATAAATTATGTATCCATGCAAATCATTGTTTTTTAAAAATTCATGTGCCCTTAATCTTTAATCAAAATAGCTTCCCTCCCTCTTGCAGCGACATCTCGCCTCTGATGACGCTTTTCTCTGTCTCTCACAAGACATCAAACCACAATCATTCAATGCTCTAATAATCAATTCCCCATGGACCAAATCAAGTCCCTTCTTACATTTTTCCTTGTTCGAGAAGCTGCTTTACTCGGATATACGTCACAATAGGGAAGAAAATACTATTGCAACTTTGACTTCATCCTGACTTTAAATAAAAAGGACCATTACATTTGTGATCCTGCTCCCAATCCAAAAAATTGATTTGGTCCCACCCAAAGTTAAAGACATGTTTATGGCCTTTCAGATAAGTTCGAGATCTTGAATCCACCGAAAGGGTTTATTTTGCAATAACAGCCAATAATTGCTGACTGTTCAATAACAAGATAATTGCATGAATGCATGAGTAAATAAATGAATGAATTTGAATTATACAGTTAGTTTATTATATAAAACATATTTCTGCCTGACTGACCACCAAATAGAATGTATTCCAGAGCCATATAATAACATGTATTCACTACAAATGTGAGAAATAAAAAATGATAATAAAGGAAATGTCTTGAAAATGCTTTCTGATTGCAACTGATATGCATGCATGCAAAAATCTCAATGATACAAGATGCCTTCTCTACTACTCATTTACATCTGTCTTTGCATGGCTCCATGTGAGTCACGCAGAGAAAAAGTCAACTTCGCCTGAAGTATACCACTGATCTGTACATGACCTTACTACTTAAACAGAACTGAGTCCCTCGCTCTGTCTCCTGCTGTGTAGGGAGGCAGCCAGCAGATGCATTATCCTTTCTTGATCCCAGGACTCCCAACTGTCCTTCCTCCACTGTCTCCATGTCTCGTGTAAACAGCAGTAAAAGTCAGTCTCCTCAGTGACACACTCATAAACCAGCACTGTCAGTGTATTTGTGCTAATGCAACAATACCGGGCTTGACTCAGAGCAGCCGTAAACAGTGTGGAGGAGAAACGGTACTAAGGTCATCCTGGATCTCTTATCAGAACATCTGAAGGTCTGCTTATCTGTGATCACATTTCCCCCTGATCTGAGTCATTTGGTTCTAAACTGTACAAAAGAAGAAAGAAAGGAAAAACAGCACAGCTTCCCTTTGTTGAGATCTTAGACGCTGAACATTGCTTTTGATATTTCCTATAGCAGAAAGAAACTACACTGTAATATTAGGATAAGTGGAGATAAAGGCGGCCTCAACAAGAAAAATATTAAGCATGTAAACGCTTGAATCCAACTATTTTCAACTGGATTGGAAAATACCTTGCACACGTGCAGTGCCGCGATTAATAAATGAATGAATAAATTATGCATTTATATAGCGCTTTATTATGTACATTTGTACACCCAAAGCGCTTTACAATCATATCAGGGGTCTTTCCTCACCGATCACCAGTGTGCAGCATCCACCCGGATAGGTGGAGAGGAGAGAGTGATAGAGACAAATCAATGGATGGAGATTGTTAGGAGGCCATGATTGATAAGGGCCAATGGAGGGAATTTTGCAATGACACCGGGTTTTTAATGACCACAGAGTCAGAACCTCGGTTTAAAAGTCTCATCCGAAGGACAGTGCTTTTTACAGTATATTCACATTAGGTAAGCACCCACTCCTGGCCTCACTATCTCAGGCTCAAACCTGCTGAGCTTCAGTGGTCAACCAGTCTTGGGCTACAGGGTGATATGGTGTTAGATTCGCAAGTTTACATGAGTGTTTATTTACATGAGTGTTTATTTACATCTCATGTCTGGCAAACTAGTCAGTGGAGGAATATATTTACTAAACCTTTGATAAAAAGCTATTCTGGCATACAGTATGTTATCTGTCTTTTTAGATATGTCGTCAAGGCAAAAAAAAAATGCAATTATGCTCTCGGAAGCTCTGGTGACATTATCGCAGTGGTTTTCTCTGGTTCTGAACACGTTGACCAGGCACTGTGCATGCCTTTAAGTATTGTTCCAGATAGAAGTAAACATATATGTTCAACCTTTAGGGTTCATATAAACAAAACTTTCAGAATCTGAAATCGAAAAATTCATTGAACAACGGTAAATGTAAACATACCTTTAGACTTGATGGAATCTGGCTGAGCAGTGGTCATCTGGTTGTCATCTGTCTTTAATAACATTAAGTCTTGAAGCGTGAATTTCAGAGTCGTGTAGCTCAAAAATTCACCCTTCCAGACTTAAAGGTAGGGTAAGCAATTTTTTTAATAAACACCTTTTGTTATACTGGTTGAAATTCTCTTTACATCCTGATAGCAATCAATACTAGAAGTGGTCTAAATATTAAAACATGCACATATATCTCCTGTGGAAGTCTCAGGACCAAAAATGTGTTCGTCCAATCATTGCATTCGGTCCGAATACAAAGATAGGATGTCCTACCTGCCTGTCAACATATGTATTTCCATTCCTCCAAGCATCCTGCTTGCGCAGATATCACACTTCATCAGTGCGTTCCGTAAGGCTATGCAAAGTTGTTGTAGTTGTAAACAAACAGCAGCCATCTTTTACAGTTCCTCCTGAACCAAAACAACAAGCTTATGCTGTGTTCACGCCATGTCGTATCCGTAATTACAAGATGACAACCCGTTACATTCTTCCAGGAGCTGTTCATGTCCTCAGACTCAGATTTATCCATTTCTATGAGTCAACACTATCAACGCCGAAATGAATCTGCAGCAGTCTGTGGTACAAGTCAGAGCTCTGATAGTTTAATGTACCTTATTATTGTAATGACTCTGAAGGGAGGGTGGGATCTCATGCTTTCAAAGCTAGCCTCTCTAAAATTGCCTACCCTACCTTTAATGTTATCTATGTTTTTGCAAAACATACTAGCATGTTAAGCCCAAATGTCCTCTAGTATAGTATATAATACATTTTTAGTTTAAACTCTGGACCAGTAGGTGACACTGACCTTGTAGCGATCCTCCTCAGCAGCCAGCTGCATTCGCAGGCCCTCATTGGTTTTCATCTGCTCCCTTAGCTTCACCTCCATCTTTGTGAGTTCATCGTTTATCATGCTGCACCGCTCTCTCTCCTCCTGCAGGGGAGTACGCTAAGTACTTTAGTATATCAAACAGATCCAGTATGTCAGAAACAAAAAAGAAAAAAGAAGAACTTACACTAAGCAGCTGTTTGCATTTCCTGTATTTGTCATTTTTGTCTGGCTCCTTGCTTGCACTTTTCAGCCTGCCGTGAATGATAGCATCTAGCACGGCATCTGAAGTACCTGGGCTTCCTGTTAGCGGTCCAGAGAACACAACAGCATGTCCATACAATGTTCCCAGACATCCTAAAAACATGGAATTTCTAGTTTGTATCGCTTAGTATGAACTTACCTGGTGCAGATGCCTCTGGACTGGCAGACAAAGGTTCAGACCCTGGACTTCTCTTCACCTGAGCAAAACACAAAGGTTGGTCTACTTTTAAAAACTAGCAAACCACTAAAAACTCAAAACCCAAGACTCTGCAGGTGGTATAGCTATATAATTGCAAAGTGAGGGTTTACTCACTCCTGGCTGTTCAGAGAGCTTGGCCACTTGTTTCTGGAACTTCTGGCATTCCTTATATTTGTCTTTATAGTGTTCAGCAGCCATCTGCAGCCTGAGCCGTAAATCTTCAACTTCTCTCTGCATTTCGACAACAGCTAACCCTTCTGTCTCCTTACACTGCCGAGGGAAAGCGAGATTATTCAGTTACACCATGAAAACAAAAACAGTTCCTAACATTCTTTAGTTAGAACACAGTATGCAATCTACGGTATAGAGTAGACTTATTCCTGGAAAGCGACGGGCTATCTTGATTAAGGCGTACTGGATTCAAGTGTAATTGTGGCCTGGTCAATAGGCTTTATGCCGAACATCAAATGAACAAACAGTAAAACAGGTCTCATTTGCATCCATTTGTCGGGGAAAAAGTGTTACAATTTTAGATATCAATCGGCATATGCGATGGAGAGCGGTTATGCTCATCTTTGCTTGCTCTTTTGAAGCTATCTTGAGTAAAACGGCTCTATATTTAACAAAGCATATACAAAAGACCTGAACCGGAAGCGATGCGACCTGTTTTACAGAATACAGAAGTTTGTTGCACATCACAAACATGATAAAACGGTCAAACAGGTGGGCATCTCTTTACCGCCTCCTGCTGGGTTGAGTTTTTCATCTCCTCCAGCTGCTTTTCCATGCGGCTGCACTCAGCCCGGGCCTCTGTCTGTCCCTTCTTTAATGACTCTGCCTCCAGGCGGATACGGTACAGGTCGGCCATGCTTCGGTCACGGGCATTGGAGGAGTCGCGCAGCTCAGCTTTTAGCATGTTTGCCTGCTGCTGGGTAGCCTGCAACTGCTCCTCTTTCTGCCTGAGCTGCTCCTTAAGAGCATTACTTTCCCCCTGAAAAACACAAAAATAACACTTATGTGAATACAAACCTACACAAATATGCACACATTTCCACATATCTACTGCTAATAAAGCTAACAGCAAAAAAATATAGCCATAATCTGTTTTCCAAACTGATAACTTTTCTGAATGTTGGCCTTTTTTGCCAATTTTATTGATACATACAAGAAATTATAAAAGAAAAGAGGTGGAAACGGGATCATGGAGCCTTCTTTTGAATTATTATAGAAAAGAAGTCTGTGATCATCAAAAGTTTCTGATTCTTACATGTCTTGTTCATAAAGATAATCTTCACAAATAAACACAACGTTTCTTAATTTTGAAGTCTAAATACAATTGCCAGAAGTAACTAAACTTAGGCTATAAACAACTACACCATGGATGCATTCAACGTCACCACCACAAAGTTTCTGACAGCTCTTTCCATTTTTATTAAAAATCTACAAGCTGGAAAGTTTGAGTTGAATAATTTGCAAGAGTGCAAGTACAAACACAATGAGACTGTAAAAATGGACTAGGGAGTAGATGAGTTTTCCTGTTCACCAATTCGTCCCATTTAGCCACTTGTTAGCAAGCACTTTTTCTAGACAAGCTTTATTAAAAAAAAAAAAAAAAAAAAAAAAAAAAAAAAAAAAAACATTAACGAGTTGAGTACTGATGCATTTTATGTTGTAGAATAAAACATGAAAATATCTTAAGCTTGTTTTAAGCACAGACCATTTTTCAGGCATTTAACCAAAAAAAACAATAACTCCGGTTGGAAAAATTGTAACAAATTTCCGGATTTTAAGATTCATTCCTGCAGCACTCTATACGAAATGTAAGTTAAGCAGAAGCTTTTTGTGTGTGTACCGAGGGTGAACTGTTGGCCAGTAGCTGGCGGTGCTGTTTTTCTTTCTCTACCAGGCAGGATTTGACTCTAGTGAGTTCCTCCTTCAGCTGAGCAATGGTGTTCTCCTTATTCACATCCACTGATTTCAGCATCTGCAGCTCAGCACTTAGCTTAGTGTTCTCAAGCTCCCGGTTCTTCAGGTGAATCTGTGCCAAACACACACAGATACTTTATTCAAGTAGACTGTTTGACTTTCTCTTTGCACATCTGCTCTGCAATAACCTGGGCACATGGCACATAAAACTAGCAGTGTACCAAAGCCAGTCCAGATCCTGGACGAACCCCCAATTATCCACACAATCTCTACAATGAGGTGTATTTCCGCCTGGTGAGGTGGTATGTGAGCTAGACCTAATTATAATGCAGCAGTAAGAGAGCAGCAACTCTGCTCCACCCCCACTCTTCTCTGTCTGTGCCTCAGGCAGCTGCTCTGAAGTGTGTTTCCGTGGCTACAGCCCGGCGTTAACGCCCAGTTCCTGTCCCCGCCACAAGAAAGTGGGGCTAGAGGGTGAGACAAAGTGAGTGATGGAGAGTGAGAATTACAAAGTGCAAGTCAGAGTAATTAGGAAAAGAATGAGGGCCTGTATTGCACTTCTCCATGGATAAATGCATAAGCCTTTTCAAAACAACAGCTCAAAAAATGTCTGTTTGTTGGTTTTAGGTAAATTAAATAGATTAGGGATGAAAAAGGAGATAAAGAGGGAATGAAGCATGGTATAAAAATGCCAAGAAATTATACTTAGGCATAGATAGGAGTCACTTTTATTAACTAAAAGTCAAAGTATTAAACCAAACAAAAGTTTAGGGTGCCACATTTATTTGCATTTGAATATTCAAAAGTTAAATATTTACCACTTTTTTTTTTTTGCTTCTGTGTAAAGCAATTTGCAATTGTATTTTTTAACTTGAAATTAATAAACAATAATTGCAAGAGAATCTGGCCTATAGTTGTTTGACACATTAATGTAGTTGTATTACAGACTGCAATTTGACTTCTATTTGACTATTTTATTTTATTAATGAATTATAGCATTTATTTGAATTCATGAGCGAGCGAGAGAGAGAGAGAGAGAGAGAGAGAGAGAGAGAGAGAGAGAGAGAGAGAGAGGAGAGAGAGAGGAGAGAGATGCGTGTGAATTACCTATGTGTTTAGCATCTCTCTATTAGCAATGAAGCTGTGAGTGTAATTGCTTCAAAACCAGTGATGTCACCCTCTCGTTGCTGAGAAATATAATGTAGTGAATCAGTAGCAAAGCTATTTTATTAATAAAAGTCGTGGGGCAGAGTTGATAAGTTTCTGTACTCCTGAATGTTACTGTGTGTGCGCAGCGTGTGTGTGCTTCAATGAAAATGGCGCATTAATATAGAACGGAGATTAAACTGACTTGGAACTACCTGTGTATTAAATGGTTTTATTTTACACCTTCCAGCCAATCAGAATCGAGTATTCAGACAGACCATGGTATAATGGAAAATGAAAGATTTTATCAAACTTTGATAATTGCCTTAATATTTTAAACAACTTAGAAGATAGTGATCAAATTAGATTTTATAAAAATTACCTGTCAAGTTCCGAATCTCTGCTTATAAGAATCAATTATGTATTTTGTATTAGGTACGTTATCGTCTCTGACAGACAGCATGTTGATAAAGCTCAGGCTACAATATTCACCCTCTTTTAGGAAAACCATGACATAGTCAAAACATCCGGTAGTGTGGGTTTTCCAGGTAATGCGTGAACTCCCTGGACCGTCGCTTCTCGTAAATACTACCGTGTATTGTGCATGTTATTTTTTGACAGACATTGATGCAGTGATATTCAAATGATTTGAATTTGAAAACAGATGGGTCGTAAGGTAATAATAATTTATTTCTTAGACAGCAAGTATTCAGTTACGTGATTGATGCCCATGAGTGTGTTATGTCAATGTTTCTAATTCTAATATTCCAACTGACAGCCTGCCTAAGTTTTTGACGGACATGATAACATGCGTAAGGGGTGAACGGTTTGATTTTTTATAAATATAAAATGTGCTGGAGATGTTCAAAATGCTTTTTGCATAATTGTTTTATGGAATGAAGTTTAATTTACGGCTTAAAGGTGCTCTATGTAACTTTTCTACTAAAATGAATCCTTTTTTTATTGCCTGTGTGTGAAGGGGTTGTAATCACACATTAAAATGATCCACTTGTCGAGTTTTGCTATTACCTCTGAAGGCCAGTATTCCTATTTCTATGTGAAGTCTCCGGGTCGGATTTACCGCGAAATCCAACGGATGTGACGTGCATGCGCGCTCCCGAGCCTCTCTCCTTATATACAGTCTATTGTAGACGGTCAGGGAGTTACGTCCAGTTAAAGGCGCACGTTTTTCGGCTTATATCTCAGTCAATCTTTGATCAATATTCCCAAGACTCTAATCGTTCGTAGTGCTGGACGGGGCCTTTCGAACGAGCCCACCCCCGAGGTCCATCTCGCCAGGCTCCCCGAGTTATAGCCGTTCGAAATCTGGGGTCCCAGCGAACGGCGATCCGGTAGGGGGCATCCCCGAGGCCCGCCACTCTAGAGTTCGGGCAAGGGTTCCCCTGGGACCTCCTCCCCCGAATTTGAGCTCTCTGGGTCTTTGCGTTCCAGAGATACGAGCGATTTTCTTCTGAGATCGTGACGTCACCGGCGTCCGCAATTTTGCAGCACGCCCGATGGTTTTCTGCTAATATCTCCGCGAAAACACCACCAAAAACTATGGAACTTATATGGTTCTTTTCAGCTCGATTAGATGGTCCCAACGAGCTCGGTGCTCGCCGAATCCGTCAAGTATTCGCCGAGATATTTGCGTAATAGACGGTATTGTCTATGAGTTCGAGCACGAGCGCTCTTGTAAAATTTGGTTGCAATCTGAAACATCACCACTAGAGGCCGCTAAAAGTTACAGAGCACCTTTAAATAAATTATGTTACTAAGACACTGATTTACATTCAGCTGTCGCAAATTTGTTGACTTTTGAAAATCAAGTTCTTTTTTCTTTTTTTACAAGGAAAGGAGTGGTTTTGATGCACAAAGTTGTTTTTATTGTCTCTTATAAATCAAAAATCTGCAGATCCTGTTATAATAAATAATAGTGAAAAATCACTTTTCCACAAGTATTCAGTTTCAGTAGTAGTGAAGTAAAGTACAAATTCCTTGAAGTGCAATTACTCAGGTACTTTACACCCCTAGCACAGAAAGCATATAATAACAAGGACGTGTGTGAAGTAGTGAGCAAGTAAAATTACCTTATAGAGCTCCTTCTCATCTTTCTCATTCTTCAGCTGACACTCAAGAGCCTCTTTCTCCAAGGTTAACTTCTTCACTCGATCTTTCAGGCTGTCAAATCAGAGCCATTATCAATCATTCACTCACACAAGGAACATATCTTGGATACGTTAAATAAACTCGTCAAAGTTCTCAAATCCAGCAGTGGATCTTCTAAAAAGATATGAATCTAACAAATCTAATCTACAGTTATGACATCTTCTAATCTAACGATCATATGTAAAACCAGTTACATGGTTTGTTATAAGGATGTCAAACGTACTGGTACTTTAATACCAAAGTCGATATTAGCATATAACAATACCAGTTTTTCTACAGTATGGCTAGTACCAGTAGTTGTGAGAACTTCACTGAGAAAAACTATACTACCATAAGGCTACATGCCTTTGTTTTGATTTAATCTGTTAATATTTTTTTTTTTTTTTTTTTTATGAAGAAATGGACCAATAGTATATTGTGTTAGCTGTGGTATTGAAATTGAAACTAAATTCGGTTTTCAATTCATCTTTTAGTGCTTATTCCTGTTCTGTACACACAGTTCAGTAATTTACGGGAGAGACAACCGCATTCTACAACCGAATTAATAAATGCAGGTAGTGACAATGGCATTTACAAAGATTCTGCGCAGTGTGTACGGAACCGAACTGAACAACTAGTTGTTCATGACGTATTTTAACATGCATCAGAAATGTTTCTCTCTTCTTTATGTGCGGTGGAAGAAATCACAGGGAAAGCGGTACCAGCCTTGACTCATTCATGTTGCAAGATCTTGCTAAGAAAAACAGCAAACAAGAACAAGTCCACGATAAACCGAAATAAATCCAAATGCTTCATGCTGAAAAGAAGACCAAAATATCACGACCCGCACCTGCGATAATAATAATTTAGGGGACTCACTCCCGCATTTAAATGTGGTTGTCACTCCTGAAACTTTACAGTGTGTACGTGGCCATTGAGAATCACAAAATGTAACTGGAATTGACTGGAAATGTTGGTATCATAACAACCCTAGCTTGTTAATATAAATCAACGAGATTTTTATAGTTTTCTCTGATTAGTTAAGCATGGCTACTTAAATATGGTTTAAAAAAAGCACCAGTCTAGTTCAGTCTCCTTCTGCAGGCCTTTCTGGGTGACTCCGATCAGATCCTCCTCTAACTGCAACAGTCGTGCTGTACTCTCCTCCATTCTCCTTTTCACCTCCTCTTTCTCCTCCTGCAAGCTCTGGGCAGACAACTGCAACTCCTGTGTACACATACAAACACATGAGCCATATATCGTTTTTTTCTTTGCGCAAGTATGTTGTCTGTCTAGCTACTGCAGAAAGGATGGGAGTTATTGCAGAAAAACTGTTGTGGCTTTTGAGTTGTGTTTGTGTGTGGTCTCTGAGAATCTGCAAACATGACTAATGGAAAAGCAGGTCTCCAAATCCCACTCCAGTCTCTTCTGCAGTACCACTTCATGTGCAGAATTTTTAGAATTATTTTAGCAGCACATAAAACAACATATAAAAGTGCGGTCATAAAATTAACAGCCAGAAATGGGTGTGCTTGTTTTCATCTTTAAAACAACTCAGCCTCAGAGCTGATACATTTATACTTATAAAAATTGCCACTTAAAAGCAACAAATGGTGCTGATGATTGTCATGTCTGTAAAGATGTAAATTATTATTAATATTATATTTTATGTATTTTTTATGTAAAGAGTCTGAAGAGAGACTCTCACTAGGGGGTGCTGACAGCCTGTGAACTTTATATTCTAAAACCATTTAACTGTATATGACATATTAAAGAAAAATTGCTGACTTTTTTTTTGTCATATTTGAGAGGGAAAATACTGTAAATATAGGATGATGGTTTTTTTTGTATATATATATTTAACCACTGCAATAAAACAGGGAAAAAGCATTTATATTTCTAAAATGTTATGAGGTCAAGTCAGGACAAAAAAGCCTGGAAAAAACACTTCCTCTTTTTAACTCTCTCTCTCCTGTCTCACCTGCACATCTTTCCTGAGCTGAGCGCTGCTCTCTTGCTCCAGCTCATATTCTTTCTGTAGTCTGTTCTTCTCATCAATCAGTTCATCCCTCTCTTTCTGAAATAGGTCCAGGTTTTCCAAAAGCTCCTTTTTTTCCTGTTGAATTTGTTCCATCTTTTGCTGGAAAAAGATCAAAAAGTGTCAACCCTGGCATGTGAAAACTATAATCTATAATCAAATAATCAAGAAATCTATCATTTTGAATTGAGTAGTTTGAATCACCTCCAGGTAACTGGCTTTAGTGGTGACCACAAGAATATCGGATCCTCCTTCATCCTCCACCGTCAGCAGTTCCTCCTCCGTGGGGCTGTTGGCGCGGAACTGGAAAGGAGTGCTGGCCCCACGGATCTCTCCCTTATGTGTCACATAGCAGAACTGGTAGAACTCAGCATCGTCATTTGGAACGTAGTAACCTGCAAAATACCCCAGAATCAAGCAGAGATTTAGATAATGGCCCTATTGTTAAAGTAGGAATGTATTACAACAAACCCGTTTATATTTCCCATAGGTATTAAAGCAAATGACTCTAATGAATGATAGCTAAGACTGAATGAACATAGCCTGAAGTCCATCCTTTACATCAAAACTTTACAGTTCCACAGCAGTTTTATGATAGACTTATGTCCATTCTGTTTAATGGTATTTTTTTCTCAATTGCCGTAAGGAATCCGGACTCATGCCACAAAAAACATGTAATCCCTCACAAAGATTCCAGTATGTGACCTGAACCACTCCAGTAAAACTGGCCCATCAACACTTCAGCCTTCTAATAGGAGGCGTCAGTGTTTCCTATTTTATTGCATCCGTCACTGCATACCCTGAACGCACCTTTGAGGGGCCTTCTCTTTGACACAACATTCATCGAAGAAATGGTTGCATACAACCCCATTTTTGACAATGTTATTTTACCTTGGAAGACCACAGATCTGTTAATTGCGGTTCCCTCTGTGTAGTTGTCTGGAAGAGGTGACCACAGGAAAGTGTAGTAGTCACGAGCGGTGCTCCAGCCAACCTGTCAGGAAGAAAGAGAGATTTTAAAAGGGTTAGTATATTTGTCTTAAAACTAAATGTTGAAATACTTTTTCTTTTCTCAGCGTAATATGCTTAAAACTGGCTCAACCAATGGCAGGCAGGCAGGAAACTTGTTTGACAATTACTAAAACACTTGTGTGTGCAACATTTCTTGCTTTCTTACAAATCAATAAGTCATCAGGGTGAAAATGGTGAAAATGTTGATTGAGTAACTTTTAAATGGCAAAACTGATTAAGTAGAGGGTAGGGTACTGCGGAAAACAAGGTCCTACGTGTGCATGAGAGTTTCTGTGTACAGAGCTTTTGTATGCGTATATGTGTGTGGGAGAGAAAGAGAGCGAGCGTTGCAAAATACTTCAGAAATAAAACAAAGTTGTTTGACATTTTTATCCTATTGCTTGTCAAATTGATATGCTTGGTCAGTGTATTTGTTTTTTTGTGGCTCTTTTGCTGTAAGTAAGCCACTTTGAAATAACCAAAATAATTTGGCAAAGTGATGTGGAACTCCAACACGTTCAAGACTTGCAACAATTCTCAGCAGTGTACTTACTGAAAAGCAGTCATAACCTCTGAACATCTGTCAACCAATTAGAATCAAGCATTCACAGCACTTGTTATAAATCTATACTCGTTTAAACAAAATCAAGAATCTAAAACCTCCATTCTAGAATTCTAGAAAATGAGAACTGATTAGTACTTGTATAACCTAGCAAATAAATAAACCCACTATCCACATAAACACTTAACATAACCCACATATATATAAGATTAATACATAAATAGGAAGACTGTAAAAGTTTCGTCAGGCTGTTGTGGTCTTGACCACTGCTTGATTCACATCATGCTGCAAAATTCTTTGGCACATTGTGCATTTTTCTCATCTCCATTAGTTCTAGCAGAAAGCCTTTGAGATGAGAGAATAAAAACATGGACTCGGCTGCGCTTTACGGGGCTAGTGAAACTCAGCCTGTCTGCCACGTGTTTCTTGCCAAACCCTCGTGAATATGTTCGGTTGAGGGAGCGCGGCTACAACTCAGCCTTAACAGGAAGAAGAAAATAGGTGAAAATTTTATACATACTTCAGAATGGAAACCAAGATGTAATTATATGAATTTTATGTGTTGTTAACTGATGGTTGATGAGGGGGGAGTACAGAAAATACATCCATAATTTCAGCCCTCTGTCATAAAACTGTCAAACAAAATCAGACTCACATCGGGCTGGCTGTGTTTGTGAACACGCAAACGCACAAGCCTAGTACCTGCTATTGGGATCTACATGGGAACTCTATAGTATTCTGGAAGTAACACACAGAGAGACACACACACACTAAAAAAATGCAAACTCACTACAGCTCAGTCATGTTAGAAAGCCGTGTGGCTTGTTTGCTCAAACCATAGCTGACCTCTATGTCCACAAGAACATTAGTGTTGCAGAAATCCCCTGATTGTATAAGAAAGTTGCCTGAGGTGCTGGAGCTGTAAAGAGCAGGAAGCCATTAAAGGCATAGCCCATACAGAGCGTCATTACTGCCTGGACCAAACTCCACTCATTAGAGACGTCTGGGGAGGGGGGTGGAAGGAGGGCGAGAATTAAGCCCCTGTGTGTCTCTCATTTAGGTCTGAGGAGTGAACGGTAACCAAATGGAGAAAAGATGGATGAGAATGAGAGTGGCATGAGAAAATACACAAGCACATTTCAGAATGAGCGCAGCTCCAGCAGCATTTGACAATAATGATAATGCACAAATAACAATAGACTACAAAACAATACAGTAAAAATACAGAGGAAAATGGCTAATTAGGATGATTACTTTAATTTCCTGGATTACAATTTCTAGTTTTATTTTAGTACTTACTTTTATTAGTACTTGCATTTAATAAAACTACAACAAAAAAACATAATAATACAAAACATTATTCTGTATTTGGATACTTCACACAGACCTAAACATTTATATAATTGCATTAGATACCAAAATATCAAACAAGCACACTTTTGAAGTAACACATAAAAAAAACGATACTGTTGTCACAGTATGGGGTTCCTAATGCAATAAAAAAAACGTATATGTATTATGCATATAATAAATGAATAAAACTCCACAGAGAACAACAGAACATCCCAGTGTCTGTGAGAAAGTACCTGACTCCCTGACTCAAAATGACGCACAGACTTGGCCCATGACTCTGTCTGTGCTGGCTACATGCGGCATTGGAACCAGCGGGTCTATATATCAGGATGCAGTACAGAGAACATCTACTGCGCTGACAGGATAATTATAAAGCAGTGTTCACCTTCTCCATGGTTAGTCTGATGGCGTGTTCTGACAATCCAACATGACGCTCACAAGTTTTTCAACTAGACACTCTCTGTAACCATTCCAACTTCAAGAGAGCCACAGGCAGCATGCCTGCCCAAACAAGAAACAATAGGTAAAAAGGCAAATTTCAATGACACCAAGTGGATTTCTCCTTAAATAAATCCCTACATGTCATCTTGTCATCACAGACAATGCTATGGCTTGGATAGAAGTAGTTGTCGCTTTTCATTGTTTGAATCAGAATTACACTGTATTAGGATTTTCTGATTTCAAGAAATGTACCCAGATTTTTCATAAAGCTGGCATTCAGGTAAGAACAGTTATTCTCCTGAACACTAGGTGGCAATGATAGCCTTGCGACTACCTGCCGCTCCAGGCTAATGACTCATGGAACAGGTCTTGCAATTTTCTGGTGTTTGGCATGGCTGCCTTTTGTCTGTCAACACAGACATAGCCATGTTAAGATTTATGATCTTGTGCCCTTCATCGCCAGAGGTTATTCTGTTTCTCTGGGTGTAGACAAACGTGAGTCAGTCAGTCAGCTCTGTTTGGAGGAACATACCTTTCCTTCAGGGTATATGAAGACACTGCTATCCAATGGCACGTTAGTGACGTCACATCAATGTTGTAAATATATATTATATAAGCAATTTCACATAACAATGATAGTAAGTTCCATCCTAATTGAGAAAATAAATATAGATTGACATTGGGAAGTAAGAACAATTTTCTATAGAACCGTTGTTCTCAAGGACCAACTGCCATTACTGCATTAAATGAGGAAGTTTAGCATTTGATATATATTGTGGCCTTCAAGTGGAGTCGAAAATATATTGGCTTTCAGAGTTTTAAGCATAATAAACATGACAGAAGCTTAGTGGATTTCTCTTTCAAAGCCTTTCAAACTTCCCTAAGTGTAATCTTATGTCATCACATGTGTCATAATAATAACAACGATTACCCAACTCAAAAGTAGGAGCTTCCCTGGTACACTCTAAAGCCGCAGTTCACACAGCAGCAGAATATGGTTGTCTGTCCTGCATTTGAGTCCTTATTAATATGCCTACGTTCACACACAGTTGAGTTATTTACAGGAGTGACAACCGAATTCTATAGTTCACACCAAACTCACACTCATAAATTTTCACATCCAACGTGAGTGAAATGCCAGCGCTCAATTGTCAAATCATCATAGGCAAGTAGTGGCAATGCACTGACATTAGCTTTTGGATCTCAGGAGTTTTTCCAAGGATATGTCTCCGACCGTTAAAACATTACATTTAAGTGAAAATGAATGGCAGATTAATATCCAGCATGGTGTGTTTTGAAATCAGTGAAAATTGCAGGTTTGTGTAGTACAACTACTATTCAGGAAATATGCTCAAATGGAGTTAAGGTTTTTCACCTGTGAATGTCAGAGATTTGTGTTTTGTCAGTCATTAGAACGGTCGCATCTGAGACAGTAAGCGGATCGCATTACGTTTTCATCAACTTGCAAGTTACAAAGTTTATTGTAGCTACGTGGGCGTTTAATACATTTGGACAAAATATTGTGTTATAAAAGGCTGTATTGGCAAATACCAAACTAAGACACTCTTCTCTGCTCCTCAAATACATGAAATATTAGCCATTACAAACATTGTGTTTTTTGAGTGAAGAAAACGCTGTACTCATTCAAAGAACCAGTTCTTCATTTACCCTTATACTGCAAACAAGCAGAGATGGTCTCCAAAATGTGTGCAGGGCAGTGCGCAGGTTTTGCCGACAGTTTGAGGATCCACTGGAGTTACGAGGTTTAGTCACAAGAAACGTAAAATACAGATTCTGCGAGTGAAGTGATTGATTTTTCCCCCTGTTTTTAAGTCCTGCCCACAACCGCATTCTAGGAAAACCCTCGCTGTGTGAACGAAACCAGACTGGACAACTAGTGCTCCGCTTTCCTCCCAGATATAAAAGCTGCTGTAGGTTAATGAAGATTTGACGGTTGAACTCGTGGATGATTGGACTCTTGTTGTGTCAAAGACTTTTCAGTTTTATGGATGTAGCAATCTTTGATATTACTTTGGTCACTGTTACTGTTGCACATACAGACAGTATTCAACACTGCTGTAAGTTGCTGTGTGAATGGGACATTGAGAGTCACACCTGTAAGTTGTAACAACTGACAGTGTGAACGTAGCCTAAACCTCTCAAAACCAGATATTTGACTATCGCCATAAAGTCTCGTAGCTTCTTCCAGTTAAGAACCCCTTAGAGGAGAATATATGTATATATGGATGTGTGAAAATAATATTTTATATAGCTGTAATGCACCACATTAGAAGGTTCTCTGAATAATTTACAGCATTAAAGGTCCCGTTCTTCGCGATTCCATTTTTCAAACTCTAATTAGTGTGTAATGTTGCTGTTAGAGCATAAATAATACCTGTAAAATTATAAAGCTCAAAGTTCAATGCCTAGCGAGATATTTGATTTAACAGAAGTCCCCTTTCAAAGCATACAGCGAACGGCCGGTTTGGACTACATCCCTCTACTTCCTTTTTTAATGACGTAACTAGAACAGTTTTTTGACTAATCTCCGCCCACAGGAATACACAAAAAAAGGGGGCGTGGTCTTGTTGCGCTCCCACGGAGAAGAAGCACTTCAGCTGCGCATGCATCTCCAATTTATGGTAACAGGCGTGACCTTTCCGGGCAACTCGCGATAAGCTGCTGTCGAATCATAACACAGGAACCGCTGGCACAATCAGAACTCGTTACGTATTTCTGAAGGAGGGACTTTATACAACAAGGAAGTCATCGGGCCGTTTTTTGGACAGTGAAAACTGCGGTATACAGATAAGTAAATTGTGTGAAAAATACTGTGGTTTTTACACGCGAAACATGAACACATGTTATATTGCACACTGTAAACACAATCAAAGCTTAAAAAAAAACATGAAGAACGGGACCTTTAAGTGAAAGAAAATGTTCCTTCCACTTGTAAACAAAACAGACATTATAATTAAATATGCCAAAATGATTCAGAATTGAATCCAATCAAATGAAAATTGGACTCAAATCTACCGCTTGTGAATCAGAATTGAATCAGATATTCATTCATTCATACATTTCATTCATTTGAAATCATATCACTTAGTGCTCAAGGACATATTGTTTTTTATTCCTTGAGCAAAACTTTAAATATCTTTGAATAATTTAAATGCCATGAACCTGACAAACTCAAAGTCAATCAGAACAAAACTGGTGATTTCAGACAACTCTTCTGTGTGATACGCATCAGTTCAGATGGTCTGTGGACTTTGGAGATTTTAACCCACCTTCCAAAGATTTAAAAGGGGTACCTGTTTCTCATGGGGGGTGGGATTGTATCTTTTAATCAAGAACACTGGCCACAATGTGATAGAACTGCTGAGAAGCAGCAGCCTTCCTGACAGCTGGCCATAAAACAGCTTCATCAGACTCGCTATATCACACGCAAAGTAAAAAGTTCTAAAACACCACTTTGATCTGGCCGGATCCGAATCCAGATACTAAACCCTGACAGTGACCACACTCAACTCCCCCTCCACTAACCTACAGCAGTCAGATGTTCTCTTTTATTTCCTCTCATCGTACAGTTCACATCCATAATGCTGTTATACAGTTTGTTTTATGTTCACTCATCCAGCAGTAGCTGGGGAACTCCAGAAAGCAGAGACGGAGCCAAAACACCCCACTTATTCTGCCAACCCACATATTTCATTCCCATGCACACCGTCATGACCACATTCGCGTTCAACTACACTCCGGCATGACTCACTGTTTTGTGCCAACATAGTGGAATTTTGAAACTACCAGTTGGTTGTAATATTTTATAGTTTTCTTTTTTCTTTTTCACTGCCGAGCAAACTGCCAAGATCTTTCACAAATACTCAAACCGCATTCTGTTTGGGTAGTAAATGTTCATGCTCACTTGTTGAAAACCTTGTTAGAAGGGGAAACAGTTGTGACTGAGATTTTCCTGGATATGATTCACAGTTTTTCCCGAATAACATGAACAAGACATGCATACCCCATCGGTTCAACATTTTCTTCAGGTTTAAAAAGAGACTGATTTCCTAATGAGCTCTCCATAAAAACATTTGGTAACACTTTAGTGTAGGGTCCAATTCTCACTATTAACTAGATGCTTATTAGCATGCATATTTCTAGGATATTGGCTGATATTAGTACTTATAAAGTAAGTATTAATGCCTTATTCTGCATGATTCTACATCCCCTAATCCTACCCAATTCCTAAACTTAACAACTACCTTACTAACAATTAATAAGCAGTAATTAGGAGTTTATTGAGGCAAAAGTCATAGTTAATAGTGAGAATTGGATCCTAAACTAAAGTGTGACCAAACATTTTCCTCAAAAACCATAGCAGACGAACAAATTAATGGCTTGCAGGGAAAAGAGAACGTAAAGAGACCTGGCTATATAGCCTGCTTTAGAACCGGAATCTAGTATGCATCAAGCACAGACATTTAGTTTACTTTACATATAACATCAGTTATATGATCTAAAACGATACCTACTAAAAAGCAGTCTTTCTGGGTCAGACTAAAGTGAAATATGGTTCTGAAAATCATTTACTGCAGGAAACATTTAAGTGACCAGCAGTAAATCCAATATTATGTTAAGCACCAGTAATGGCGGCTCCCCAAATATTAGACTGCCAAATATGACGGCAGGGCCTTGTAATTTTCACACTAGCCCCTTTTCCACCGAAGCATTTTGAGAGCCGGTTCGGAGCCGGTGCCTGCGCGCGAACTAGTTCTTTGTGTTTCGACAGCCAAAGAACCGGTTCTCGGCCAGGAAAACTGGTTCCCAAGCGGCACCAACTCTTTGCTGGACTAGAACCGTTCTTTTACCACGTCATGCTTACGTCGGGGGCTGGGCGCGGGTTTAGATGTGTTCTAAACATCTTTTCTGACCATAATATAGGATCGCAAAGCCAGGAGAAACATTTGCAGAAACACGATGTAGTCCGCCATTGTAATTGTTATGCTTGAAGTTGGCGCAAGCGTTTCTAGTTTTTTTTTTTTTTTTTTTTTTTTATTGAAAACATTATGTAAGCAAAGAAAAAAACAGTCACAATATAGAACAAATAAATGGAAAGAAAAAAAAGACAAGACATGGGTACATAACATATCATAAAAGATTACATATCAAAGGAAAAGATTAAAAGACTTACATATTTCAATTGTTTTTAAAGCCTTCTTGGTACACGAGTTAGAGATAATCCCAAAGTAATGTTGTACTTGCAAGCGTTTCTAGCTAAGACGTATGGCTTGGCGACGTACACAGTGACGTAACGACGTCGTTCGCTGGGCGCTCTAGTCAGTGGAAAAACAAACAGGTTCTGAGAAGGTTCGCAAGTTGAACCAACTCCGAACCAACTTTGAACCAGCACTAGTTCCGAACCAGTTCTTTTTTGGTGCATTTTCTATGCACAGCCAATTTCGCATTTAGCCTCAGTGGCACTGGCCACCACAACTTTCGCAACTTTTTCGCATGGAAATTGTGTGAAAATTAAGCACAGAATTAAAGAGAATAAAAGAGTGTGTGTGTGTGTGAGAGAGAGAGAGAGAGAGAGAGAGAGAGAGAGAGAGAGAGAGAGAGAGAGAGAGAGAGAGAGAGAGAGAGAGAGAGAGAGAGAGAGAGAGAGAGAGAGAGAGAGAGAGAGAGAGAGAGAGAAATAGTCCATTTACATTTTTTGGAGAATCTTAATTGTAAGTGGCAGTGCCTTGTTTAAAGGTGGAATGGTGATGAGATGAAACGGAAGACGACAATCTCTTATCTATACTTCTTTTGGTAGATACTTCATATTCAAGAATTGTACAGAACATGGCAGAAAAGCAAGGAAAAAACAGAGGCAAAAAGAAAGAGAGTGTCACCTTGAATATGCCGACCCAATCCTTGGGATTTGGTTTAATGAACTGCGTGAGGGTGTAATGGCATTCTAATGCTGCATGAGGAAGGTAACTTTTCCCCACATTCTGGAAGATGACATGGGCAAAATTGGACGTTTCCATGGTGCTGCTTGCTACTGTCCCCTCCAGGAATAAAGCCATCTGTCTATCAGCAGCTGTGTCTGTGGGAAGACAGGACAGAAGAGAAGTGAAACAGAGAAGAAACACCTAAAAATATTCTGTGCCAGATTCTACAGTAATCTAGGGCGAATGTCTTTAAGAAACATTATGAATCAGGCAATGCCAGTAGCATAACTGACACCTTGGTTTCCCTATTTTTCTAATTTAATTAGGCCTACATGTTGTTAAATCTTCTGATAATTGCTGTACAATTAAAATTTTCAAAATCACACACAAGTAAAAAACGGTCATCCAGATATATTATTGTAAAATGCTCCTGATGCAGGCACACTGGGTCTGTATTGACTGTACATACGCCCACTTGTTACCCAAAAAATAAAGAAGCTGATACAAAATATTGATTTGAGTTGAACTTGAACACCCTTTAATGTGGGGGTGTGCAATATAACGATTATAGATCATGAACGATTAAAATGTCTCCATGATCTGCTTTTGAAGATCATGATCGTAGTAACGTTTCACATCGTTTCATAGTATCAGTTGCAGTTCTAGCACCCCCGTCCCAACATACTGTACACTGCGACATGAACTTATGCAACAAGTTTTTTATTTGCATGCGTTTTAATTCCTTGCCAGTTAAACTTTTAATTTGCACGCTGTTCTTACTTTTAAATCTTTTCTGAACAAGTACACCGGAAGCAGAGTCACACACCGTCACAGATAGTACTGAACTAAGTTCTCTTTCGCATCTTATTGTGCTTAAGGGGGTCCTATTATGCCCTTTTACTTGATTTTTTTTTGCGCTGAACTAGAATATGTTTTCATGCTTGATTATTTTTCACATATTTTACATTATTACAGCACCTCTCTCTCCAGTCTGGCTCGAACACGGTGATTTCGATTAAGCCCCTCCTTCCGAAATACGAAATGTGCTGTGATTGGTTAGCTGGCCCAGTGTGTTGTGATTGGCAGCGCTTAGCGTGTGTTCAGGAAATGTCCCGCCCCTCCATACCTGCCAGTTCTTCTCTAGTGTAAATATTGAGGATGGCGTCAATTTTTTTGAACCAATTCAAGCCCGATTCAGACCCTGACAATGTTAACGAACAAGAGGATCGTGCAGAACGAATTTCATGCACAGACCTTGCAAGTACAGATTTCACAGGACGTACGTTTCAGAGTGGTGTGTTTTTTTGTAATTATCTTATTCATTAAATATGTTATCCACAATTTAATCGTGATATTTGTCAGAAAACTAAGTTAAAACAAACAGTAATCGATCACAAAACCATGGTTAATTTTCCTAAGGAGCGGTGAACCAACAAAAGCGAGAGCTTACAAAAGCAACAGAAAACAAGCTGTTCTCTAAAATAAATTAACTCGAAGTTTGTCAGCCTTAGGAAGGTCAAACAAATGAGTTTTGGAAAAAACAGCATCTCTTTGACATAGCGACAACACTGTCTTCTCATGCAGCTCAACCAGGCCTTGTCCCTTTTTTGCGTTTTCCGTGGGCGTGGATTATTTAAATGAGCAACATTATGACTTCATAAGATCCGGAAAAATCCCGTTGTAGTCCAAACAAGCCGTTCGTTGAAGTTCTTGAAAAGGGGATTCTGTTAAATAAAATATCTCCCTTTGGAATGGACTTTGAGCTTTGTAACCTTGCAGATAGTTTTTAATGCTCAAACAGCAACATTACACATAGGGATGGGACGATTACCGGTTTCACGATAAACCACGATAAAATGTCCTGGCGGTTAGTATTATCGTTTAAAATTTAATTATCATAAAAACCGTGTTTGATTATCGTGATTTTGAAAACTCGCGGTAAATCCTGTCCAGCCAGAATCAGTCTGACGCAGGCGCGAGCACTCAGCAGGCGCGCAGATGCAATGTTGTTTTTTTGCGCGAGAAGACATGGCGGAAGGCAGTGACAGCGCACGGGAGATTTTTCAGCCATCCAAGAGGACAAAATCGGAGGTATGGTCGTATTTTGGCTATTACAAGAGTCCCGAGGGCAATTTAATCGAGGATGGGCATCCTGTCTGCAAATCTTGCAAGAGGAAAGTCGCTGCAAAAGGGGGAAACACGTCAAATCTGCTAAGTCATCTAACGTTACGTGACAACCACCCACTGAGTTAATTTTTACCTTAATACCACAACTAACTTGGGCAAATAATTAGACAAATTTATTGGAGATGAATTATTTCATTATCTCACTTGTAATTATTGCAAAGCTTCCACGAAGAGAAAAGTTTTACAGCAAGTGGATTTGAGCCAAGACGAACGAACATATTCAAACTATTAAGGGTGACATTTAAGGGATAATGTATTGTATTCATTCATAGTAAACTTATTACAGTTTTTTTTTTTTTTTTTTACCACAGAAATAATTTAAGGGACATGAAATATTGAACTGTGATTAACTTAATGTTTTTAAATCTTGCCGGTTTATAAATCCATTATACAAGTTACAGTGTCCAAATCAATCGTAAAGTAAATGTGATCACTACAACAATATTGTAGTAGTATTAATACTAAATTACTCTGATTTAATTTTCAAAACAGTCAAAACTGAGACGCAAGACATACACATTTGAATGAAACCAGAGATCGCGTCCACGGTGATCCGAGACATGGATGTGCGCTGTGTAGTGCGTTGCTATTTACAACAGTCATTATAAGTATTCCAGTAGTTTAGTCACCCTGACCCAACCAACATATGTTGTTCATTTAAAGTGTGTGTGCGTGCGTGCGCGTGTGTGTGAGTGAGAGAGAGAGAGAGAGAGAGAGAGAGAAAGTGATTTATTATTTATTAATAATAATAATATTCAGTCATAATAACTTACACACATCCATAAGTGTTATTATCAATATTAATGATAGGGTTTAATGACGGGTTCATTAAAATCTGCACTAGGAAAACTTATACCTCACTCTCAGGGCTCCATGTTAATGTTAATATAAGGTTTATGCTTAAAAAAGTGCATAGCTGCTAGCCTGCTAATTGTATTTTTTTGTTTGTTGATTTTCAAATGTTTTCAGGGTGAGCATCAGTTCTTTTTGAACATTTCCATCTCATTTTAACAAAACCGTGATAATATTGATAATCGTGATAACTTTGGTCACTATAATCGTGATATGAAATTTTCATACCGTCCCATCCCTAATTACACACTAACTAAAGTTGAAAAAGTGGAAAAGCATAATAGGACCCCTGTAAATTGTTGTGGTGCATCAAATACGCTAACCTTGAGATCAATTGCAACAGTGCGCTTTAAAGACAGAGAGCGAAACTCTCAAGCACTCAGAGTGTTCAAGACGAGTGAAGACGAATGAAAATATCTGTGCTAAACTTATACATAGCCTCTAACTCAAACTCAAGCAAAATCTAACAATTATTGAGTCGCCTAGCTAGCATAAAAATTTTGTCTCACATGCGAGTCATTTACTTGCATTGAAGAGGGTTGATTATCAATACTCAAACAGTTTCATCACATTCTAAAAATGTGTCTATGGAGGGTGGCTCAAAGAGAAAAGTTTTGATTGGATATCTACAATTGCAAGAGATTATTCCAAATCAAGAACTAGGCAAAACATTGGATAGACACCAAATACACAAATAACAGTTCACACCTTTGCATCTGAGATCAAACAAGTAATTTCTATGTAATTGATGCTTACGGTGTCTTAAATAAATTGAGTAGGCTTAATAATAGGCTCCCATAGCACAATCATCTAATATATTTAAAAACTATAAAACTCAGCAAGGCCTGCCCGGACTTGAATGAAGTATGCGAATCGGAACATCACGATGTAAGCTGACATTAGTATTGCTTGATTTTTTATTGTTTTAATAAATATATTGTGTTGTCATGCAACCAGGAAACATGGTTGTGAAATCTTTTAAAAGGTTTTTTTAAGGGATTTTTTTTTAAAGTGGCCCTTTTATGCTTTTTCAAATATTACCTTTCATGCAGTGTGTAAGGTTGTGAACATAAAGGTTTGCAAAGTTTTAAAGATCAAAGTGCACGAAAAATAAAGTTATTGGGCCTCATTATCAATCCAAGGTAGAAACGAGCGCAGAAATCATATGAAGTCAGGGTTAACGTGTGATTCATTAAACATTTGTACGCTGCATGCCAATCCCATCGTACGAATGATCGCACGTTGATAAATGTGGCGGCTCAAAACAATCTACATTTAAATATCATTCCCCTAAAAATTCACCGTTTAGAAGCCTTGCCCCTAGAGTTTAAGAGATGGAGAAACATAACCCATCCAAGAAGAAGTAATAATCACATGAAAGAGAAATTTATCTTACACCAAATACACCTGTTAACCTCGTAATTATAAACAATTAAATTAATTTATATGAACATTAAAAAAGGGTAAAAAAAAAAACATTATATTATATTATATTATAAACATATAGCCTAGGCTATTTTAGTTCCCCTCACTCCACAACAAATCCTTTTATCGGTATGCTATTCAGAACAGAACAAGAATAAAAAAATAAGTAGCAATTCAGTTATAAAATAAAACACAAATAAGGCTATAGTTGCATTCATTATAAACAATATCTAAACATCAAGCCAAAATTAATTTATTTACAGCAAAACTAAAACGGCATTGGGCTCGCGTAGGCTAACTCTCTCATTCGGCACAAATCCAAATGTTTCCATATTCGCGATCAAACATTTGGTTCCTAAACTTTTATTCATTATGTAGCCTAAATAAGGCTTTGTTCTTCACTCGTGTTCCAAATCCACGTAAAACATAGGCTAATCTAAGAAAATTAGTTCATTTTAGTTTAATGATGATTTTTTTTTCTGCCATCCTGTGGCTGCGCTACAGTAGGCTATATGAACACGTTCTCACTCATTCAATTGCTATTAAACCATTCCAGCGCAATAAGACGCAAAAAAACTGTACTGGCGCGCTGTTTGTGAAGCAGCTCACCACACTGTGAACAAAGATTTCTATTTCAGATAAATGCTGTTCTTTTGAACTTTCTATTCATTCATCAAAGAATCCTGGGGAAACTGTTTTCAAGATTGATAATAATAATAATAAATGTTTCTTGAGCAGCAAATTATCATATTTGAATGATTTCTGGAGGATCACGTGACACTGAAACACTAATGATGCTGAAAATTCAGCTTAGATCACAGGAAAAAATAACATGTTATAATATATTCAAATAGAAAACAGTTATTTTAAATTGTAATATATTTCACAAAATTACGGTTTAGTTTTTTGTTTGTTTTTTTAAATCTAAGTTACCAATCCCAAACTTTTGAACGGCAGTATATATATGTGTGTGTGAGTGTGTGTGTGTGGGTGTTATATTTTTATCCATATGAAGTATTGAGTTATGGTGTGAGGACAGGTGGTTCATCAGTGAGCGATGTCAGACTGGAAATGTTACTATTTTAAGTTATGGGATAATTTGTCCTGTCTCTCAAGAAATTGTTATGTAAGCAATAAGGTACGAGAGGCTGTGCTGTATCGTGAATAAGTAACGGCTGAAGGTGCCTGACTGCAACCCCTTCAGCCATTACTTATTCACGATACAGCACTTGCCTCGAGTACCTTATTGCTTTTATAAAACGGTTACCACACAATAAAAATATTAAAGTAAAAAAAAAAATGTATTAGTGCAACTTTCATGAAGTAAAGGCCTTCCTTCCGCTAGAAAAAAAATAGTCCCTGACCGTGAACAGCAACAACGTTCCAATGTGAAATATGCATGAAAGCTCAAATAAAAACAACATAGGAACTGCAGTGTTGCGCAGTGATAAATAGAACCGTTGGGTGAAGCGGTCATAGCCGTGTTTTATCATGAATAAAGCACAGCTATTGACCAATCAGAATCAAGGATTGGAACTAACCGTTTTATAAACTGTATTGAGTCACTCACTACTATAGATCAATAAGTGCAAACTTTCTCCAAAGTAGTAGGCCTACACAGTGTTTGGACTTTGGAACTTAGAAAATGTTTACAGGAATGCGGATTGAACCCTTAAGGACACAAGTCAATTTGATCTTAAATCAAGGGGCACTCAGCTACTCCATATTTCTCAGCTCCCTCAAAGTTCAAGATATTTTTAATAAAGACTCTTTAAAGGGTTAGTTCACCCAAAAATATTCACCCTCAAGCCATCCTCAACGTATATGACTTTCTTCTTTCAACCGAACACAATCGGAGATTTATTCAATAATATCCTGGCTCTTCCAAGCTTTATAATAGGAGTGAATGGTACCCTAAATTCTGAAGCCCAAAAAAGCACATCCATCCATCATAAAAGTAATCCATATGGCTCCAGGGGGTTAATAAAGGCCTACTGAAGTAAAGCAATGCATTTTTGTAAGACAAAATATCCATATATAACTTTATAAACTGTGACTGGCTTCCGCTAACAGCCGTACACGAGTCTAGTTCCGGCAGAAGAGTGACCTCGCTCTGACCTGACGCATGATGTATTGACGAACGCGGAAGAGCAGAGGATAGAGCAATACAAAACACTGGCCATAAATTAGAAGTCTAAAACGAGAGAAATGTCAGAGGGTTTTGAAATAAGAGAAGAGGAGCTTAAGTTTATTGCCCAGCCCTATTTGTTTAAACCATGAGAGGCGTCTACTCTCACCTAAGCTTACACTACGCCTACATCCTATGTCATGCTTCGGGTCAGAGGTCACTCTTCAGCCAGAACTCGACTTGCATACGGCCATTACTGGAAGCCAGTGATTATAGTTTATAAAGTTATAAACATGGATTATCTTTCAAAAATGCATCACTTCGCTTCAGAAGGCCTTTATTAACCCCCTGGAGCCTTGGTAAAGCCAGGATATTTTTAAATATAACTCTGATTGTGTTTGGCTGAAAGAAGAAAGTCATATACAGTGTACACCTAGGATGGCTTGAGAGTGAGTAAATTATGGGATCATTTTAATTTTTGGGCGAACTAACCCTAAAGCATATTAACATAATAATTTATTAATGCAAACTGCATTTATTGTAACTAAAGCCCCTTTCACACAGAGATTCCGGAAAATACACGGATAAAGTGACCCGGGATTTGACCCGGGTTCGTTTGATTTTGCTTCATTCACACTGCCAGTGATTTGCCGGAATCAGAGAGCGCGTTCACACACAACCCGTGTATGTTCCGGAAAGACGCGTGACATTTTTTCGTTCTTTCTTGTATCGATGACGAACACAAACTTTCTTCTAGAGTAACTGAGCCGCACCATAACTACATCATTGCAAAGGCTTGTGAATCCTTACTAAGACACACCCCTTATACGGCATTGGTTCTGGCTTTTGTTCACACAGCTCGCGTTCCGGGTCTGAACACGGCAATGTTACTAGGTCCCCAACCCGGCATCGATCCCGGCATCAATCCCGGGTCGTGTTTGGGTTCACACAGAAGGCACTCTGGCAATTTGCCGGGCTCAAAGCGCTGTGTGAAAGAGGCTTAAGGTAACTGGGTAAAATTATTATACAATTATTATTACCACATCTATCAAACACTAGGAAATGTACCTTTTTTAAGG
This sequence comes from Rhinichthys klamathensis goyatoka, assembly GCF_029890125.1. NCBI lineage: Eukaryota > Metazoa > Chordata > Actinopteri > Cypriniformes > Leuciscidae > Rhinichthys > Rhinichthys klamathensis. Next base: position 2,755,229 of record NW_026606897.1, read on the forward strand.
TTTGACTGAAATGCTCGCTATGTCTCACGCTCATATGGAGATGATGACTCAGTGAGGAATGAACAAAGTCTGCTGATTGTCAAGGTTTTTTTTTTTCCTGCATGGTTGTGAACAGTCAACACTAACCACACTGATAAGATAGAGTCATTTGTTTTGTAATCATGGTGATTCCTAAATAATATTTCAGTGGCAGAGAACGTGTGTATAGTGGTTTACCTGACTAGTTTGTAGGCATTAGGTGAAAAATGATTGTAAACGTGATGTACATAAAAACCTTATTTTCATATACTTTACTAAACTGTCACATATTTTTTTTCTTATTTAAGAAAGAAACAACGTCATCTTATGTATGATAAGAGAGCTGTAATTGGAGCATCAGAGCAAGGATTTGCTGACACTACAGAGACTCGGTCAAGCTTTCAAATACAGCTGAGCTCTACAAAAAAAAAAAAATCGGTTATTTTTTCACACGACATATTTCAGCATGCGAACGAGTGAAAACTTCCGACAATAGCACATAAAAATAATAACTCCTTTCTCAAATAAAAAATATTATTACCTTTATCCGAGTAGTGACGTCACCCGTGACGTGTTCACTAACTTGAACTGTAAAACCCTTCACGTTTTCATGTTTACACAATAATTTAATGTTAGCCCTGTGACAACAAAACTAACTTACATTTATTGCGGCAATTTAGTTATAACTTCCGTGAAACTAATTTGCCTGGCAATCCAAAGGTCGTCACAACAGATTATTGCCACAACACAAACAAAAGTATGACATTAGATAATATAGCAACCAATTAATTAGATATATGTTTAAATGACTGTCAAAAAACGATGTACCTCAAAACTACCATTTTTCACTTTTTGGACATTAATGTGTTTCTTTAGGCCGAAATGACTAGCATGGACACTTGCAACTTAATTTTAGTGTTTATCATGTTGTAACGAGAAAAAAATGTTAGTTTAATAAACGATATTCCACACAGAGTATATATTCTATGTATATTTACACCAAATATAGTCTATACATCAAGTTTCTATATTAACAGTTAGCTAAGCTAGTGTTAGCGATGTAGCTTGTTAGCAGGATTTAGCCGTCTGGCTAAACAATAACAAACCACAATGTCAAGACAATTGCAGCTCATTAGCTTTTGCCATTTAATAAATGTTCAATCATCCAAAACCAACATCCTATTTGCACTTTATTTCTCTATAAAAATAGATCAGTTAATATCTTAAGTCGAGTCAAAGAGTGAGGCCGATAGTTAAGGAATAACCCGTATCATGCTCCCGACCAACTGTTTTTCACCAAAACAGAGCTCAAAATTATATTACAAGTTAGTCAAATAAAATCATAGAAGATAGAAAAGACTAATACTCATACAGACCTTTAATATAAGTAAATAAAAAGACGGTACAATACCTCATTATAATGCTGAAGTATCACAAAAAAAGCCCAGCGCTGTGTTTGACGCACTTTCCAGTCTCAGCGCAAGTAGTACATCCCCTGTCTGTCCGTGTCAGTGGTTTCCCGGAACAACACGATACCAACAGCACATATCTTCGACCATCATCAGGCTATGACTAACGTATGAAACTACCAGTAGAATAATTATTTATGTTTATTGTGTAAGTGAAGATAAAGCATTTAGTTGCGCGTGCTTCAGTTATTTTACGATAAACCACTGACTTAAAATGTACAAATGTTTCATGATTTCATATTTATTTATTTTTACAAACAACAAAAACAACAAAACTATAATTATTGAGGTTCTTTGGTTATAACTTCTGTGAGGCTAATTTGTCACTAATAAATTATTGGCACATTAATAGAAACATGACTAGTAATATCTTATATTAGGCCTAAGTTTACATGACTGTCAACATATGATGTACTCAAACTCTAAGTTACATGTTTATATTTATCAAGTAACCTTAACATATTCAGTTATATTCTCGCGTTGTTTTATAGATAAATTAAATTCCGTACGAGTTAAATGTCCAAAGAGTAAGTGACGTTAGTGGAACAATAAGACAAATGTATCTCTATCTGTTTGCATGTACAATTAAAAAACAGAAACGCAGTAAAAACCTTTTTATTAAATACAAATAATAATAGTTTGTGGAGATTAATTCAATAACAGACTAAATAAAGGCAGTTACAAGTTATTTATTTATGTTCTAAATAAATCTATTATGAGATTTTGAGGATGTCCCGCCTTCCCTTGAATGCCATTGGATGAAGAGATCCGAGCTGAATAAAACGTATGGAGGCACATGTGTCAATCATCGATTATCCAATCGCGTCACTCTAAGTCGAAGGTCAAGAGCGAAGCAGCATGGCCGCTCTGTTAAGGGGTTCGAGGTGTCTAGTAGGAAAGTGTCATAACCATGTCAGCGCCGTGCAGGGTAATGTGTCTGTAATGTTATCTTAAAATTGTATGGGGTTTTTTCTGCTACTGTGGATTTCCATGCATATTTTCCGTCCAGCAACATCTGATATAATGCAATGCAGTGGGAGCGCTCGATAGCTGTTAGGCTAAAGTCACAGGCGTGTGTATGTCAATGAAACACAGTAGACAGTTTGTAAATGTCACCAGAATCTGCCACCATTGAACTAAATTATGGACCGTTGTTAAATTGTTGCATTTGCTAACAAGTCTTTTCCGATAAATGTGGGAGTGAGATGTCATGTCATTAATAAATCAAGTTCATCTAAACAGATTGCAAATTGTAAAGGGACAAAGCATACTTGAGATTCAAGTAATATAAAAGCATTTGATTGAGTTTTTTTAATTGAGCTCTTGTGATCTGTTTTAATTGGTTGATTTTTTATTTCTGTCTTATATATTAAACACAGGAAATGTTTAATATTAAATCTTAAAAATGTTGACATGTCAGCCTCTTGATCAACATGCACAGACTTTGCACATCTTACTTTGATTATATTAATCTGCTTTTAACAAGTTAAATGCTAAAATATCCCATGTGATATTCTAAATTTGACACTAAATATATAATTCATGTCTCTTCTTAGTCTCCATCAGGTCCATGGCCTCTAAAACCCAGGTGGGCTTCATTGGCCTGGGGAACATGGGAAACCCAATGGCAAAGAACCTCATAAAACATGGATATCCAGTGATAGCCTCAGATGTATTTCCAGAGTCCTGCAAAGAGTTACAGGAGCTTGGAGCTCAGGTCAGGATAACGGACATAAAACGATACTTGGTCACATCTGACTTGCGTTAAACACCATGATGTATATGCTTTGTATGATTGATTACATCTTAGTTGTTCCTTTGGATGAGCCTCTCTGACTGTTCATGCTCTTTTCTCAGATCCTGGACAACCCTGCGGATGTGGCGGACAAGGCAGATCGTATCATCACAATGCTTCCCTCCAGCCCCAATGTTGTAGATGTGTATACAGGCGCAAATGGTATTCTGAAGTAAGAACATCATTTCTGTACAGGCTAAATAATCAACATTTGAACATCAGTTTAATTAGGAAACTAACTTTATTCCTGAGTTTTAAAAAAGTCAAATTCAAAATGTATTCTGCTAAACTTAAAGGAACAGTTAACCCAAAAATGTAAAATTCCATAATTTACTCGCCCTCAAGCCATCCTAGGTGTATATGACTTCTTTGACAGCCGAACACAATCAGAGTTATATTAAATAATATCCTGGTTCTTCCCAGCTTTTTTTTTTTTAAAGAAAAAAATTCATATTTAAAACTATATACTATACATAAACTATAATCACTGGCTTCTGGCAACGGCCGTATGCATGTTGAGTACCGGTGGATAGGGGTGGAACGGTACATGTATTCGTACCGAACCGAAACGGTACGGGCGTCACGGTTCGGTGCACGAATTTACACGGAGAATACACGGTATAAAAATAAATAAAACTCGCATGAAAATTAATTAATGTAATGCGGAACTACTGTTAGATACGCGGGTTCTTTAGGGACACATAATCTGTACCATCGGCTTATAGCTCTGAACGCGCGTTCACTTCAAACGTTGGCTTTATACGCGCGTCCTATTCGCTTTGGACTAGCGTCGAACTAGACGCGATAGACGCAAATTTAACGCTCTATTCGCGTTTGGTGTGACCGCATAATGAACAGGCTGCGATGTCAAGATTGCAATGCTGGAGTGTGTGTGTGTGAGAGAGAGAGGCGCGGCCGCGATTGAACAGTGGAAACATAAAAAACATACTCCGTCATTTTGTTCATACAGATCATTAAACCTGCAAAGTGTTTACTTATATTTGTGTACACTCGCAATAAAACACAACATTGTGCTTTTGTCACACTGTAAACTCTTGTCAAACTGTAACCTACAACTGTCACCCAACCAAAATCTCTCTCTCTCTCTCTCACACTCACACTCACACTCACACTCACTGTTTTAAAAGCAAAACATATTTATCCAACTCCATTTCAAAACAGTCTGTGGGTCCCATCTTTTAGACATTCATCATATCGCATTGGTTTTCATTTCTCGTCCTCGGAGCACTAATCTTACACATTCTACATTGATTAAAAAAGAAAATCGAATGCTTTTTTAATGGTAATATTATTTTATACAGAAATCAATTATTTATAATTCAGATGAGAATAATGTTACATTGTTAATTAATAATGTTAATTAAAATTAAGGAAAACAAATATATTTATCTGAAATATAGCAAATTAATTTTAAATTAATTCAGGTACAATTACCAAACATATCGCAAGGTCTTTTTGTCTTTTTATTAATTTAATTAATAAACGAATTATATAAAACTATTGTCAGTGCACTACAAATAAACTGGTTCTATGCCTTTATTAATAAAACTTATTTAAAAAATACAATGCCTTCTGCATTTTTGTTTTGCTTTTCCCTCCATTGTACCGAAATCGTACCGAACCGTGATGTCTGAACCGAGGTATGAACCGAACCGTGACTTCTGTGTACCGTTCCACCCCTACCGGTGGAAGAGTGACACTGCACAAATAGCCTATACAAAGTTTCCCGCTGTTTGCACGTATAACCTTTCTCCTACATTGGTTCTTTATTTGTTTTAAACGATAGACACAATAATTTGGAGACAATGAGCATATGAACCGTTGTGACGCTTCTATTTATCACACAGTAAAAATGCCCCTCCCGCGCCCAAAACATCGTCTGTGGATGAGAATCTGAAACGAGAACTGGTGGGACGTTGTCCTGCTCCACTTCACAGACGCCGAGTAAGGGGCCGTTCACACATCACGTCTTTTTTTGCGCGCTCAAGTTCGTTATTTGAAATGTAGGCGTGCGGAAAGTGCGCTAATAATGGAAGCAACGCGGTCGTGACGCACGTTTTTTTTTTTTTTCAGGCGCAGCGAGATGAAAAAAATCTCAACTTTCCACCCCTTTCAATCCGATCGAAATTATTTGTAATAGAGCAGACACTGAGTTTTTTTTAATGGGTTATCTTATAGCCCTACTTGTTTTTAATGTTTTTCTGAAATATATGTATTGACTGCATGATCATATCACCGCCATCCGAGCCACAAATTAAAGCTTGGCGAGCCGCAGGAGGCTATGAGTAACACTGACATCGCTCCTCTTCTCTTTTATCGAAATCCTGACATTTTTCTTTAAAACATTTTAGACTTCGAAATTTGTGAGTGGCGTTTTGTTTTCTAACTACTACGCCTACATCAGCCGTTGCCGGAAGCCAGCGATTATTAGTTTACAAGTTTTAAACTGATTTCATAGGGCCCTTTAATATCCAGATTAAATGGAATTTTAGCTGAATTGATTGTGGTGAGAAACTTTTTTTCATAATTTAAAGAAATGACACACGTGCTCTGTACCGGACAGGTCTTGTATTCTAAAATCTTTATTCAACAGGAAAGTGAAGAAGGGATCCCTACTCATTGATTCCAGCACTATTGATCCAGCTGTCTCCAAGGAGATGGCAGTTGCTGCAGAGAAAGTGGGAGCTGTTTTTATGGATGCCCCAGTATCTGGAGGTGAGATGGCAAAAACTCTCACTTCCTTTCCAACATCATACGAAGGGCAGCCGTAGATGCGTAGAACTCGCGTTGTATGCGGTAACCTTGATCTGAACCCTGACTGCACACAAACCACATATGCAAGTGTAGACAATGTTAAGGTTTCATAAATCACACACCCATAGTCACAGTTACGAAACTAGTCACTGTCTGGGAAGAGGTACAAGTACAAATCTTTGGCTTCAGTTCAAACATTGTGGTTTTCGCAAATCACAGGTTCATGTTAATAGTGGAGTTCCAATTCTAATCATAACCATCCTCTGGCTTTTATTTGTCCGTGCTCTATTGAAAGCTACAACAGTGTAGTTTGCTAAAGATAAATGTAATATTTAAATGTAATTGCCAAAGATACATTTATATTTAAATATAATTATTAGAATTTCTGCTAACAGGGACATTGAAAGTGAAAACTCATGCCAAAAAAACAAATCTAGGTTTGCAAAGTCAAATTTCAGGACAAGTTTTATTATTTCTGTCCTCTGTTTCAGTGTGTGGTGGGTGATTTGCAGGTTTGTTGGTAGGAAAGTGTTTTATCACCTGCCTCATCTTGCCCATTTTCTTAATCCAGCCATTGGTGTGGACTCTTTGAGTTATAGACTAAATCAAAAGTCAGCATCTGGGAATTGATCTTATGACCTCAACTTATGGTGGAGATGGAGACAAGTGCTGAAAATCAGTGACTAATGTGGTTATCACTCATGTAACTCTTATTTTAGAAACCTATATATATATAGGATAAAATTATAGGGAAAATGGGGAAACTTTTCTGATTTGTTTGGATTTGTCCATGCTTGTATTTCTGACCTGACATGGGGAGAATAGACTGTAGTTGTGTCCCAAATGACATATTATACGCTATGCACTTTTACTATGCACTATATACCAGAGATGTTCACAAGTCATTTTTTGGAAGTCCAAGTCAAGTCTCAAGTCTTTGAGGGCCAAGTTCAAGTCTCAAGTCTTTTGTCACGAGTCCAAGTCAAGTCTCAAGTCTCTATTTCCATCTGATCTGTCCCCGTGCTGAGAGACACGAATTTGGAAACGTGCTAAGAGACACGAAAAAAAAATAGAAAATCGTGTCCGTGTACACAAATCAATAGATTTAAATTTCGTGACTATTTCACAAACTGCCATGAGTGTGTTGCGACATCGTATAGTCTAATCTTATAATCTACTTAACACATCCCTCTAGCCCTCGGACCTGGTGAAATATTAAAGGGATACTCCACTTTTTTTGGAAATAGGCTCATTTTACAACTCCCCCAGAGTTAAACTGTTGAGTTTTACCGTTTTTGAATCCATTCAGCCGATCTCCGGTTCTGGCGGTACCACTTTTAGCATAGCTTAGCATACATCATTGGAGTGGACAAGACCATTAGCATTTCTAAAAAAAAATGACCAAAGAGTTTCGATATTTTTCCTATTTAAAACTTGACTCTTCTGTAGTTACATCGTGCACTAAGACCGACGGAAAATGTAAAGTTGCGATTTTCTAGGCTGATATGGCTAGGAACTATACTCTCATTCCTGCGTAATAATCAAGAAACGTCACTGCCGTACCATGAGAGCAGCAGGCGTAATGATATGACGCAGCGCCTGAAAATAGTTCCGTTGTGTTGACGGAAGGTGGCCTATTTTCAGGCGCTGCGTCATATCATTACGGTCTTAGTGCACGATGTAACTACAGAAGAGTCAAGTTTTAAATAGGAAAAATATCGAAACTCTTTGGTCATTTTTCTTTTAGAAATGCTAATGGTCTTGTCCACTTCAATGATGTATGCTAAGCTATGCTAAAAGTGGTACCGCCAGAACCGGAGATCGGCTGAATGGATTCAAAAACGGTAAAACTCAACAGTTTAACTCTGGGGGAGTTGTAAAATGAGCCTATTTCCAAAAAAAGTGGAGTATCCCTTTAAGTGTCACATCACTTTGTGATAGTTAGCTTGTTACTGTACCTGTGACGATATATGCTAAATTTAACGTCTCTTTCACATTAGCAAGTGACTGACCTATCTGGGTGCGTTTTGATGTGCCTGATGAAGTTCGACGTTGTGGATCCGGCATCATTTATCTTGGTGCCACACACCTTGCATGTAGCTGTTAGCTTACCACCACTGTTTGTAAAGTTATTAAAACCAAAACTAGTGACAAAAGGCACAACTACGGGAGGACTTGGTGTCGCCATCGTCAATGCATTTTATGATATGTGAGGGCGCGCATGCACGTTGTATGGCAAAGGGCAGGGGACACGGCATGCAGCTCATCATACACTTTCCCAACGTATATATGCGCCAATAAAAGAAAATAGAAATACATTAATGAATTTAGATTTTAAAAGCAATAATTGCATGAAAACAGGTTGTTGACGAGTCTCGAAGCTCAAGTCTGAAGTCAGCTGTTTGTGCGACTTAAGTCCGAGTCTCAGACTCGAGTCCCCATCTCTGCTGTATACTCTATAGTAGTGTATGAATTTTTATGAGGTTAGTTTGGCCTCAAGCATTGGAGTCTGGTAGCCCCTCCCCTTCTGCTACACAAGGAAATCCATGACAGAGTTCAACGTTCCACATTTAGTTTTGTGCTCAAATCATCTGGGGTTTTTTTTTTTTTTTTTTTTTTTTTTTTTTTTTTTTTAGTGTGAGTACCCTACTCTGTTTACAGTATAAGATGGTGAAGAATAGCACTGAGTTTGCAAATCTGGACACACTGTCTGAATCTGTACAGATCTACATTTTTCAATATTCAATAAAAGATCATTTTGACCTAAATAATTGAATGTGCCAATTTGCCAAACAAAGGTTTTGTCCTATGTCGTTACCAAGACTGAGTTTCATGAAGATAGGCCTTGACTTAAAAGGGCAGCAGTGAGGTTTGCGAACTGAGGAAAGTGAAATTAACTGGACAGAGAATGATTCAAGCCTTAGTTTTATTTATCCACTTTGTAGCCTCATAAGACCAACTTTCTTTGAGCATCCTAGTGTAGTTGCTTTAAAGGTGCTCTATGTAACTTTTCTACTAAAATGAATCCTTTTTTTATTGCCTGTGTGTGAAGGGGTTGTAATCACACATTAAAATGATCCACTTGTCGAGTTTTGCTATTACCTCTGAAGGCCAGTATTCCTATTTCTATGTGAAGTCTCCGGGTCGGATTTACCGCGAAATCCAACGGATGTGACGTGCATGCGCGCTCCCGAGCCTCTCTCCTTATATACAGTCTATTGTAGACGGTCAGGGAGTTACGTCCGGTTAAAGGCGCACGTTTTTTGGCTTCTATGTCTCAGTCAATCTTTGATCAATATTCCCAAGACTCTAATCGTTCGTAGTGCTGGACGGGGCCTTTCGAACGAGCCCACCCCCGAGGTCCATCTCGCCAGGCTCCCCGAGTTATAGCCGTTCGAAATCTGGGGTCCCAGCGAACGGCGATCCGGTAGGGGGCATCCCCGAGGCCCGCCACTAGCTTTCGGGCAAGGGTTCCCCTGGGACCTCCTCCCCTGAATTTGAGCTCTCTGGGTCTTTGCGTTCCAGAGATACAAACGATTTTCTTCTGAGATCGTGACGTCACCGGCGTCCGCAATTTTGCAGCGCGCCCGATGGTTTTCTGCTAATATCTCCGCGAAAAACACCACCAAAAACTATGGAACTTATATGGTTCTTTTCAGCTCGACTAGATGGTCCCAACGAGCTTGGTGCTCGCCGAATCCGTCTAGTATTCGCCGAGATATTTGCGTAATAGACGGTATTGTCTATGAGTTCGAGCACGAGCGCTCTTGTAAAATTTGGTTGCAATCTGAAACATCACCACTAGAGGCCGCTAAAAGTTACAGAGCACCTTTAACTGAGATTTATACCTTTGCTTTCTTTCCTACTGCACTGAATTGAAGATATCCACTTCTACACTCAACCTGGTTGGGACAGTTTTAAGCTAAACGGTATTTGGAAAGAACTCCTACAGTCATTTCTGAACTAGTGTTGCTTTTGCAGTTCGGTTATCATATTCGTTGATTTGATTCATCACGCAAAAGTAGTTGTCCCTTTATTTTTTCTTCACAATCTTTGAATGTTGTGAAGTTATTCTGTTGCTAACTTTGTATTGTTGGTGTGAGATTGAGGCGTTCATTGGCACTAGCAGTGATTGACATCACAACTGTTGACTTTCATCAGGGCAAAGCTTAAACATCCTCCATTTCTGTAAATGTTTAGACTTTAGACAGATTTATATGAACTGAATGCTTAGACATCACTAGGACTATTCACACTCCGTTTAACCACGGATCATTGTTTTAACCCCTGCTTTTAAAATTGTCAATAATTACTAACACTTATGTCGTTCCAAACCATTATATGATGAACAGGTTAAATTTAGCCTTTTATTCACACATAAACATTTATCAGCGAACATAAACAGAAGCTCAACCAAACCTGCTTGACGTGTGAGAACAAGCCTCTTGTGGAAGCTCAAACGTGCTGCGTAACGCGAGAATGAACCTCATTGGTTCTCACACGTCAAGCGAACATGCTTGAGCTTCTGTTTACCACAACTGATGTGTGAGTTAAGTTTATATGTGGAAAAAAAGCCTAAATTAAATCTGTTCATCATATAAAGCGATCGTGTTTCGATCTCTCTCTGAAGTTTTACGATCTCTCTGAACTTTTTGAAGAGTCAAAGTGATAGTTGCGTAGCTATCAATGGAGGGAAATAAAGCTCTCAGATTTCGTCAAAAAGATCTTCATTTGAATTTCGAAGATGAATGAAAGTCTTGCGGGTTTGGAAAGACATGAGGGTGAGTAATTATTATTAATGACAGAATTTATTTTTGGTTGAACTATCCCTTTCACAGCAGGTAAGGGATCGTTTCACACTTTTAATTCAGAAATGGGGTTAACACCGCGTTTTACCTCAGGAGCAGGATTAGCAGTGCTTTTGCTGTTAACCCCCGCATTGCTTCGTTTCACACTGTACAAGTTTGGCAACGCAGTGTTAGAATGTTATGACTAGATGCTTAGCAACCGACAGCCAATCGCATACCTCATATTCACATGCTTTGGACAGTCACAGAAACATTATGCATTGTATAATAATGATAATTTATGTTGGAAATGCCAGCTGGAGATGGGTACCTTTCTACACTGTATTTGGGAATGTAGTCTGGTCAAACCATTTTGGATACAAGTTATAGATGTTATAAGTTGCTGGTATTAGGCTTATTAGGTGACAAATCCCAAATGTTTCAAAAGGTGTATTTTCTGTTATTATGGTATGCATCACATTGGCCAGCAGGATTGTTCTAAGACATTGTAAGACAGTGAGAGCCCCAGAATTAAATGAGTGATCCAGTGCAATGGTGGAAATTGCATCGTATGAATCTATGCTCCTTAGCAGAGTTAAATGTTAGAGAGGAGGGGGGTGTCTCCCTGGGATGAGCTTTGGTCACATATTACAGTCAAAGATCAAAATGAATAGGTTTTTATAAAAAAAACTTATTTTGTATTTTCTTTTATCGTTAATATGTGCCTATTAGGGGTGTAGCGGTAAACAGACAGTAGTGCAAATTACAGTTTGTGCCACCTAGCAGCATTTAGCCAGTTGGTAGTTGGTACAGTTCAGTCTCCTTTAGTGTATTAAGCACGAAGCATAAACAGAATGCACTCTTGCATAGGTCTTTAATGTTTTGTAGGGCTGATAAAAAATAAAAAGGTATTTGGACCCAACCAACTACAAAACTGAAAAGCATATCTTGTGTTAAAGTACAAAATGAATAGAATAATAAAAAATAAAACGTGTGCAGTGAAAGTTCATACGGTGACAATGGCAGATGCACAAAGTTCAATGTTATGCTTTTTCAAGAAATTGCTGGAAAGATGAGTGAGTGTGTCTACTTCACCTTTCCACGAGGAGACAGCGAATGAAGTGGTACCTGAGGCTTCCCTGGACACGCGTATTTCATCACTGGACTGTAGTAGAGAGACTTCCGAGACACAAATCGGCACCATTCCATGATTTTGATTCCATGATAAGAATGTAGTATATAATTTAACAGCGGGAATGACGGATACATTCCTATAGTGTTTACGTGTCTCGAAAGTTACAAATAAAGCCACAATAAACTCGTGGAGCGAACTTGTCAATCATCTTGATGGATGACGCAGAGGAAACGCTGACCAATAAGAGGACAGTTGTACTCATATGTGACTTGCATAAACACATTTTGGTACACTTTGAAAGGTTGCCTTGTAAAAGTGAACCGAACCAAGAAGAAAATGCAACATTGTAACAAATTAAGTCCCTTTTTTGGAACAAAAACAAATAATCTATAGGGGTGAAAACAGCCTAAGACCAAGGGTCTGTTTTTATTTGTGTATAGTACACTCACAATAAAAACAAAACATTATGCTTTTTTTAAATAAAGAAAAGATGACTTCCATAAATTTGATGCAGTGGTTTGCAACCTTTTTGACTCTTAAGACCCCCGAAAGCATGTGAGCATAGCCTGAGAGACTCGGTTCCGTTTTGAAGAAACGTTTAAGGCTCAGAGAGCCTATATATACGCATATATTCTTTAAATAGGGTAATATACATTCATATGAACTTTAAATGGCAATCAGAATTGGCTGTATAGTGTGATGTACTGTACACATACTTTTCTCAATGTTCAATTTTGTGTGCATCTTATAAACTTGACTGAGGTGTGAAAACTGCATGTGTTGTCGCGTTACAAGAAATGTTTAACTCAGTCAACAGCTAGTTTGTGCTTTATGACGATCCTCCTTTTTAATCAGGAAGTTGTTCCCTCTGGTCTTTGGGCTCATAAAAACAATGTGCTTCTAGTTTGCTTTCCTTAAATTGTTGCCTCTCCCAATTCATATGCGTCAGTGGGGTTTGGCTAACATACCGTTGGACCCGCTCTTGGTTTGTGATACAGTCATAAGAAATCCACAGACCTGCTCATTCTCTTTACTTAGACCCTCCAGACATTATTCTGAGCTCCGTGTTAGCGCCTGTGAAGGAGGCTTAATGAAACGTGAGCCACAACAAACTGTCCCTGACGTCATGCGTGTCTGTGTTCACAGCAGATGGCGAAGTGCTTGTGTATTTATAGAACTTTCCTCTCTAAGAGTAATTATGGCACTTCGATGGTGTTACATTTTAAAGACCCATCCTCTCAAACTTTTAGGCTTAAAACGGGTTACTGGTGAGATGTGGAAACAATCACATTAGGACTATAGTCACCAATTAATTTAGTCACTTGTTCATGCAGGTGATTTGCTCATTCTCTGATTGGCCATTTCACTGACACTTTTATGCGAATCTCCACATCCATTTTATTTGTTACAATGCTCTTCTGTGAAACTTGTATGTCAGTTTAAAAGGTTTGTTCACACCTAAATTTAAATTCTGGCATCATTTACTCGCCCTCATGTTGCAAACTTGTACAGACTTTTACTTTCAGAACGCAAGGAGCTGTTTGAAGAATGTTTCAGCTGTTTTTGAGCTTACAATGAAAGTCACTGGCTTCTATCTTCTAGTATTTTCAAGTTCCAAAAAGAACATTAATCCATACGACGTCTTCTGGATTGACTTAGAATTACTTTGTCTAATGAACAAATCCAAATTTAATAGTTAATTATCTCAAAAAAATCTAAACAACGAAGACAATCACATTAAAACGGACACAAACCTCAAATGTCAGCTAACATCAAACCTCTTTGGTTCTTGGATGTCACATGACCAAGCATGACATTAAGTTTGTGTGACCATATTTGATGTATTTCAGAGTGAATAAAGGCTTAATTCTGTTCATACAAATCTGTACATCTTGGACAAAAACAGCTCCAACTTTCTTCAAAATACCTTATTTTGTGTTCTGCAAAAGAAAGTCAGTCATACTGGTTTGGAACAATATGAGGGTAAATAAATGACAATTTTCATTTGTGTGAACTATCCCTGTGATGCAAGTAATTTAGCTCCCGGTTTCACAGACAAGGCTTAAGCTTAGTACCAGACTAAAATTCCTGTTTGAGCAGTTTTAACCAAAAGCAACTTGCACTGACATATTTTAAAGGGGACCTATTATGAAAAATTCACTTTTACATGGTGTTTGTGTGTTGTCAGTGTGTGTAAACAAACACCCTATAATGATAAAAATCCACCCACTCTTTTTTTTTTATCTCCATAAATCATAAGCATTGTCTCAGAACAAGCTGTTTGCAGTGTCTATGCAGTGATGTCACAAATGCTTAGGCCCCGCCCACGACTGCTGATGGACTCTGCCCTATTAGCATAAAGTGAGCTGTACACAGACTGCCATGTTTATCTCCTCGCCAGAGCATTTAACAGCAGCATTCAAGTAAGCAATGTATTCTTATTAAAGCTAATAATTTATTCAATTAAGAGCAGTGAGTGATTTTCTGTTTTTCTTTAGTAGTTTGATTCATATTAACAGCATATATAGCAGTAGGTACTGTATATTATGCTGCTGCTTTCACTTTAATACAGATCTAATATACACATGCGATTTCTTTACTAGCTGTTTACGTTCACAGAAATAACTGACTGTGTTTGTGAACTTTGTGTGTTTTGACATAACATTGTGTATTTGACCGTTTTAGCGCAATAAGTTGTGAAAGAGAACTTGGTTTAATACTCATGGGACGCACCGTCTGACAGCCAGCTCCCTGTGCGCGTGCTTCGGATATGTGCACTCAGAAAACCATACATGGTTTTAAGTTTAGACTGATATGATTTTAAAGGGGTCATATAATGGTACATGCACTTTTACAAGTTGATTGTACTGAAATGTGTGTTGGCAGTGCCTGTACACAACCATCATAAAATGATAAAAATCCATCCAGTGTTTTTGTTTTAATCTCCTTGTATGTTTTCCCCTGCCTCAAATTGAGCCGTTCGATTTTGTGACGTCACACGCTCGGAAGCCCCTCCCACGATTGTTGATTGACAGCATCGTTTCAACACAGACCCGCCCTCGCTCGTGACGTGAGGGAGCTGTCAATCATAGTCTGCGCGGACCGGCGCGGTCATTGTTGATATGCTGGAGCACTGTCTATGAGCAGAATGGCGTCTAAGCGATTGTGGTGTTCTGTTCTTGGGTGTAATAACGAACACAGCAGTCATTTTAATGTTCCTAAATCCGAACCGCTGAAGACGCAGTGGCTGTGTTTGTTTTCGAAGGGAATATTCCCCACGAGCAACGTCAATGCTTTCATGTTTGCGCGAATCATTTCTCACCAGACTGCTTTATAAACGAGGATCAGTATAAAGCTGGTTTTGCTAAGAAGCTGCTCATGAAAAAAGGATAGGTACCAGCTATTCGTGTTCCTGCTGAACCTCTAGAACAACTGAAGTGAGTGTAACGTTTTATTAAACTTTAGATTAATATTTATATTAATCTTTGCAAATCGCTAGCTGTACGCTTCACAATGAATGCGTCTAAGGTTTACACTTAGGGTACATTACGGCATGTTTTCTATGTATGATGTTCTCAATATAATTCATAATCCCACGTTTATACTGAACAACGCGTTATGGTTGTTGTGTTATTGTGTTACAAACGGTGTACACACAGAACAGAGGGGCGGGGTGAGCAAAGCTCATTATCATTTAAAGTCATATGCACTGAAACAGCGTGCTGAAAACAGAGCTGTTTTTGGCCAAGTAAAATAAGTGTTTTCTTACATTACTAATGAGAATTTTTAATTAAAGTATATTACAAACTTTTAATTTAGACCCTAAAGAATCATACTAGCTTGTACAAAAATGGCATTATATGACCCCTTTAAAATGCATGCAGATAATAAACTTTCATGATGATGAAGAACTGCAATGCCACGTGAGAGTGTTTTGTTAGTTTCTGGCAGAGTATTCCCAGGCAGGAGCTGTAAAGGCTCCGCCCTCTTCTGGAAAGCTGGATGGGAGCAGCAGCTCATTTGCATTTAAAGATACATGCACGAAAGCAGCATGTTTTTTTCTTCCACTCAAAAATGGGCATTTACAACTTGGTTTAATAAATGATCTGTGGGGTATTTTGAGCTGAAACTTCAGACACATTCTGGGGACACCCGAGACTTCTATCACATGTTGTTAAAAGGGTCATAATAGGTCCCCTAAAATATCAGTGCCATTGTTTTGTCTGAAGATACACACCAGTGATGTTTTTTTTTCTAAGGCACATTTATAAAATCTACTTAAATACCCTAATTGAATTAAGGCTTAATCCTGGCTTAATCTGTCTGTGAAACCAGGCCTAGGTGTAATATGAATGATTTGCATTGTTTTCTTTATTTTTCTCAGGTGTTGGTGCTGCCAATTCAGGTAAGCTCACCTTTATGGTGGGTGGGCCAGAGGAGGAGTTCAATGCAGCCAAGGAGCTTCTGACCTGTATGGGCGCTAATGTGGTGTACTGCGGCCAAGTTGGCACTGGACAGGTACAAACAGGATGTGATTAAGAATATAGTGTCATTCTTGGAAAGGTGCTGGTTTATGCTGGCCAGGGGTTCATAATCTTTCTTCCTTGTTTGTAGGCAGCTAAAATCTGCAACAATATGCTGCTGGCCATTGGGATGATTGGAACAGCAGAGACCATGAACTTGGGAATCAGGTGTAGTTTACAATTATTGAATTACTTTATTCAGTGAATGACTTCAATAATACAGACATGACTACAAAATCTTAATGCTGTTACTTTTGCTACAGATTGAATTATTTTCTACTTTTTAGCCTCTTATTATTTATTGGAGATTACTTTGTGCAATCACAGATTAGGGCTTGATCCGAAGCTTCTTGCAAAGATCTTAAACATGAGCTCTGGCCGCTGCTGGTCAAGTGACACATACAACCCTGTCCCGGGAGTGATGGAGGGAGTACCCTCAGCAAACAACTACCAGGGTGGCTTTGGAACTACACTAATGGCCAAGGTTTGCTTTCATATAAAAATATATTTATTAACTTTTTGTGATCATTTTCGAGGTGGTGCTGTTTGCGTACTGTGTATTGTTTTCACAGTTAAAACTAGGGAAATGTTCACCTTTTAAATTCATCTGGTTTACAGTATCAATGTTATTCATACACATTCTTCCTATTGTATCATGTTTCCCAATGTTGTTGAGCATTGTGTAGTCTCGCTTTAGCCACAGAACTTCAGACTGACAGGAGGAGGTCTGGACTCCATCGCAGCTTTCATTGGCCAAGCACCGCCCAGATGCCGTCTGACTGACATGTAAAGCAACCGTCATGTTTAGGGGCGAGAAAATGTAACATCGATGACCGACCGTACAATAACAGACCAGCATGTCTGTTGGACGTATTTTAAAGAGTCTATGCCGTAAAATTCACATACTTTTGAAAATCCAGCATTTAGTTGATCCTGATAAGTGCTCATTGTCACGGTTGTAAACACGACTGATTTCTTCTTCCATGAGGGGGTTTGGCAACACAACGGCTTTGTTTTCAGGTGGTCCGTTAAAGAACGCGGCATGTCTCCTAGAAATCCTGTAGAATTCAGATGACTTTGAAACTCCTGAAGTGTTTCCAATTTTGTGTACTATATTTATCAGATGTCTGAGGGCTAAGACTAAAGGCCCCGATATACTTCAAGCGAAATCGTTTCGGCCTGATTTTGTTCAAAATGACACCACATCAGTTTGTTGTTTAAAGTTCGTTTTGGGAGTTCGAAACTGCTTTCCAAAGTGAACTTTCTGGAAAATTTCTCTCCGACTGTTAAACACCTTTTGTACAACCATTGGTCTGTGGCGATTACGTAATGGCTTGGTGTGCGCGGAGGCTCCGACGCCTTTCACGTGGAAATCTTTTCTGGTTCTTTTGGCCTGTTCAGTCGGTCGAGATCAGGTGTCCGTGAGTGAAAACATGAACGCACTGCAGAGCTGCTTTACAGTAGAAAATGAAGTTGTACTTCTGATGAAACGAGACACTGACTCCGTTTTTAATGTTTAATACGGTAAAGCTGCTTGATTTTAAGCTATATCTATTGAATAAAATGTATATAAATAAACGTGGCTTGACTTTACTGGAGTGCTGTAGAGTTCGTGCAAACATACACGATGCTATGATCAGATGCTTTTCTTATGCTTTATTAAAATGCTTGCTGTCTTAATTTTGTTGTGTGTTTGTTATTGAGGAAAGCGCACAGCACATATTTACATATTCATCTAAACGCCGCTCATCAGAGTGGGCGGTATCAGATGTTCGATAGCAGTAGCCTATTTCGTTGGTCACGTATTTCAAACTTCGTTTCACCCCTAAACAAAGAACTTCGCCGTGAGTAAATTGGGGCCTTAAGCACTGTTTTTTTAAACATGGCATGTTAAACTTGGTCTACTTTTTTAAAATTGTGTCGATCCCGTATTCTGCTCAAACGGGATTTTTTTTTTTTTATGCAAAAATGCGTCTTATGGGGAATCCAATTGAGGCCACCTACTTGCTAGTTTATTTTTTAAATGTGTAGTTATGCACATTCTTCATTGACTTTTTCTGACATTTATCCTCAGGATCTGGGACTTGCTCAGAATACAGCAACCAACACAAAGACCCCAGTGCCGTTGGGCTCTCTGGCCCATCAGATTTACCGTATGATGTGCGCACGCGGCTACGCCAGCAAAGACTTCTCATCTGTCTTCCAGTTCCTTCGAGAAGAGGAGGGCCAGTAGATGGCAACACTCTATGCCCCTTCCACAGCCTTACCCAGCACTACCTGCCTTGCACATGACCCGACTTGCAAAACATTGACCCAACTATGTGATTTCATTGACATGCATGTGCTGGGAGCCATGAATGATTGAGTGAATGAATTAATGAATTAATACATGTGTAGATTGAAAAGACTGTGTGTTTGCACTTGTTTGTTTTAGGCTGTAAATTCCTTATGGAATTATGTTACTCATGTGGGCCTACCATGTACAATTAGTAATCCACCAATCAATTGATGAGATGCTGTGAATTGAAGTTTTGTTCTGACTTTTTCTTACCTATGCGGCTGTTATGTAGGTTAACGAAAGATTAAAAATGTATCATTTCATTCTCAAAAACTCAGATCAGCCATGACACTCCTTAAAGCTTTCTGATAGCAAACCGGTTTGCATATGTACAATTTTAGTTCTGTTCTCAATGTGTCTTGAGTCATATTTGGGGTTGGCTACTGTTGGTAATTGTAAGTGGTGTTGGATCTACATCGTATTTATGTAAATTTAAAACACCTGGAAATTAAAGCAGGAAAAATCTGTTGATTTGACGTTAAGACTGTGGCGTGTTGATACATGAATACACATCCACATAACACCAATGTTTCATTTGTACATAAACTCCAAGGGTTTTAAAAACCTGGAAACTGAAGTGGTATTGCCAGGGAACTTAGCCAGGTTTACAATTAATGAATGTAGCTAACCAGTTGAAAGTTATTCAACACAGTACATTTGATCTGGTCTCCTCTCCTCAAGGTCACATGCAGTGGAATGTCTTTTGATGCTTTATGAAGCCTCACCTTGAATTCTGTGGCACGTAACATGCACATTGCACAATAAAGATGAGTCATCAAATACTAGGGATCTTTTGCACATCAAGGAAATTGTAATATTTTTGTTGGACTTGAGGGGAAAGTTCACTCAAAAATAAAAATTCTATTATTTTCTCACTCATGGTGTTCCAAACCTGTGTTTTTTTTTCTTGTGGAACACAAAAGGAAAATATTTTGAAGCTGTTTTTGTCTGTACGATGAAAGTTGATGGGGTCTAAAACAGCATTAGACCCCACTGACTTTCATTGAGTGGACAAAAAAAAAAAAAATCATCTTTTGTGTTTCAAAGACTAAATGGGTTACGGTTTGTGAAGTTCAAGGTTTGGAACCCAGTAAAAATATTAGAACAATTAAAAATAAATGTGTAATATTTGTTTCTGTGCCCCGGCTGGCTTCGGTTACAGTTGGTGAAGCTAATGATACAGTCAAGAGACATGACCTTTCACTCTCACTTTCTCTCTAACTTGTTCTTCTTAGCTCCTATTTCTCCCTTCACCCTCAGAACTTTTCTTTGCCGCCTCATAATCTCTCATTGTCTTTTGCTTCTTTTCACACTCACTTTTGCTCTTCCAGTTTCCAAAATGCAGTCAGCGGTATGTTTCTGATCTAAGAGCCACAGAGAGGACATAGTAATGCTAGAGGTCACATGATCACAGGACAACCCCATAAAAAGTCCATTAAGCATGTAGGCCTAAGTGCTGTGTTGTTATCTAGTTGGCAGGTCTTACAAACAGAGGACCATGGGGTAGTTAGACTACAGACAGCCCAAAACCCGGTATCCCATTCCGGTTTGAACCATTTAACGCATGACAATCTCTGGTCATTGAAACACCTGAAGAAAAAAAAAAAAAATCTCAGGCTTTTCTTAGAAGGTAAATATTTTCTAAAATGAAACATTTATCTTCTAACTGTTGTTCCTTGTGCTCTTTTTATTCGAATAAGTATTCGTTTAGTTTTCTCTTCTGTATTATTTTTGGCAAATGTGATCGTGAACAATCATCCAAACTGCTTAAGGTCACGTGGTGAATAACACACATTCATGCGACATTTTCTGCGTCGATTGTTACATCTCAATTCCTGTTTCGTTATTTTTGTATTTTATTCAATGGTAGCCTATATCCTTTAAAGGTGTATTGATTGCATAAAACATGTTTCTAAAAATATCCAACAGGTGTAAACTCTTATAGGAGATGCAATGGCTCTTAACGATGCTTTTTTTTTTTTTGTTTACATGAAAGCATTTGTTTTCAGGAGGTTTTGTTTTCACTTAGGTAATGCTTTAAAAAAAAAAATCTGAAATGACCAATTACAATAATACATATTAGACATCCTTCAAAAGCTGTCACGCTATGTGGTGAATGACCGAGTTCTCAAAAACTCTCAAACCCTTAACAAATCGTCTGATTTAAATTTCTTTTTCATCTGGCAGAAATAAGTACAGTATGTTTAATGTCTTTTAAATAAGGCTTATTGTGTGGACCTTGACACGAGCTCCAGGTGTGGTCGAAATACGATATATGTAGCTACTACTAGGAGTTTGAGTAGGCCCTATTGGTATAATGTGAAGTTGTTAGGTTTAACTACTTGAAGAAAGCCCTCACTATCTTTATTTCTAGAACAGACAGGCTTCATAATTCGGAAAACAGAAACACAATATATATAGGCTAGCTAGACGTTTAGCTGAGAAGACCTGTGTGTTTACAAGATGGCTCGTTGCCTTTATATTTAGCCCATGGCTAAATATGGCATATTGTTATTATTTCACATATGGCTATTGTTATTATTTTACATATGGCTATTGTGTTGTTCCAACAAAAATAATTTTGCATGTAAATTGAATATTACCTTATTGGGACAAAAAAACATATAGCCTACTGTAGCAGTTTCCAATTTATTAAAAACGTTTTATTTATAATTAATAATATTTACGCATGTACACTATCATTTAATTGTATAGTCTGGACTGGAACTTAAAAGAGTAGGCTACAAATGAAAATATTTAGTCAACTATTTTCGCTGCTATGTCGTGCTATAACACACGTGTAACACACACACACACAAATAAAACTGTTTGGTTTCAGAGAAAGAGAATTATGCATGTGACGGATGTTTGGACTTTGAATCATGATGTGCCAATAAAACAATTTCTTCGACCCTATTTCATTAAAACATTAACTAATGTTATGCGATCTTTGCTTAGGGACAACATACAAAATAGATTATTAAAATATACATTTTCTTTTTTTATTCGTTGAGGTAACGTTTCATCGTTAAAGGTGGTTGGCGATATTTGATCAGAACTCACGGTAAAGGGAGCAATAATTCCACATTACTCTCAAAATAAACTGGACATCCGGTTAATTGCATCGAATTTGTGACGTTTATGAAAATAATAATTTAATTTAATTCCAATGCAACAATAACGTCAGAAAAAGATGTCCCTAATATGAAATCGGTTAAAGTAAATTAATAATTAAGATAATTAATAATCAATTACCTATATTAATAGCTTGCTCTGCATGTGTTTTATAGATGTGTAGGCTATCTGGCTATAGCTATTCAACAAAACCAATGCCGTTATTTCAATTTATAAAATACATTTTTGAACATTTCCAGTAGCTCATTTTAAAAGATTACGCGCACTGTCAAACCGCGTTGAACGAACATTTGATTGAAAAGTGATTTTTATTTTATTTTTATTAATTAAATAAGCTACCTGTTCCCAATATCAGTGTGTGTCTGAAATATGTACAGGTAACACCAGGTGAGATTTTAAGCCACTGTTCTAGTGTACAAAATAAGGACTGAAGGTTTCGTGCCTTTCAAATATTTACTTTTAATATAGGCTACAGCAGCCCCGACTCTGCCTATATTGGTTTTCATGAATGTTTGCAGAAGATGAATAAAAGTAGGCTATATACCTCGTTTAGAACCTGAAATTAACATTTTGTAAATTTGTCTAAAATAGGCTATAGTTCACTCAGTTTCAGTTCTTTGCTCATGTTTTTGAGAGGAAATTAGATCCAAGCCTCGTTGTTTAAATTGTTTAAAGACTTATTTCAGTCTATTCCAATTACACACATAGGCTAGAATGTTCTGCGATCCACATATTGATTTAAATTATCCCAAATCTTATACAATTGTCTACAGAATCTCACAAATACCAGTGCATCTATTTTTAATAAACATCATCTTAAGAACTTTGTGATTGTGTAGGCCTATAGCCTAAAACAATAGCATGCAAGAATTTAAATTATCCCAATCCTCTTCTTCTGCATCTCACTAATGCCAGTGGAGCATCTCTTTTTAATAAACATCATCTTAAATCCTTAATATGCTGTGTGATTGTGCAGCCTAAAATAGAATGCATACATTAGTCATCAGACCTTTACTGGCTGGGCTAGGACGAACAAACACGACAATTTTTTTTAAAGTTGATGAATAATGTAGCCCATTACCGGTTGTCTCAAACTTCGAGGTAGGCTAAATGTAGCTGTGCATTGAATCTTCTGGGTTTAGTCTGTGCACCAACAATTCTCACATCCGCCTGTTTGATGACTTTGTCTTTACACCGTTCAGCTATTGTGAGAGAGGGTCGGACAACGCTGAACGCTAATAGCTCAAGAAACCTTAAAAAGATCAAATAGGGACTTGGCGCCTAACATGCCCGTGTTTCCACGACACCAGCGAGCTTATTTCCTGTGTAGCTACTTTACTTTGCTTGTAGCGAGCTATACAAACGGCTGCCCCTCGGTAACTAAAAATGACCTGATTTTTTATTTTTATTTATCCTTCATCTGTGCATCTAACAAACAGCTATGCTGAATGCATAATAGTTATTTTAAATGTAGGCTACCTATATTGTTAAAAGAAATCACCATATCTATCGTAGGCTAATTGTAGCCTACTGCAGTATTCTTGAGGCTGATATATTATTCATGAAAGTGACAGTTTGTGAGCTATTGTAAGCGACTCAGTTTCTGAGATTAGGTGGAAAATATAGGCTATTTGTTAACTATTTAAAGGATCGTTCCAAAATCAAGGGGGTTTATTAATTCAATCGCAACAAGAAACTTACACATTTCTGTTTAAAAATGTATCATGTTTAAAATTAAAATTTTAGACTGTTTCGCATAGTCTAACTCACATAGTCGCTCACCGTGTGCTAATTTAAGAAGAAAAGTGATTTGAAAATAGACTTAAATAAATGAAATAAGACCGATAATGAATCCTATGGGATTTTTATATCATTTTTATTGAGGTAACAATATATAACATAACAGTAATTATAATAATAGTCTCCTACTATGATGATAACAGCGCTGTAAAAATAGTTTTAACATTGCTTTAACTCAAAATAAGTTTATAACTTTTTTTAAATAAATTATACAACTCATATTTTTAAAGTCAGTATAATGTAATTTAAGTGGAAATGACTTAAAACACCCAATTTGATTGTACTTACAAATTTAAGGCATCAAAAAAATTGTGTAATAATAACAACACTGTAAAAAAAATATATTATTAATAAGTTATGACAACATGTTTTTACATTGCTTTAACTCAATTTTTAACTTTTTTATGCTATAAGATCCAACTCATTTTAAGTCGATTTAATATCATATAAGTTGAAATGACAAACATCCATGTTGATTGTAGGCTACTTAAAAAATTAAGGCAGCAACTCTTTTTAAATTTCTTTTTTTCCCCTTTTTTTGTACAGTGAATAGCAATAATAGGCTATAATACGAAGACTGATTACCTCTCTTTACTCTTCTCGCTATTTAATTCCAGCAGTGCCAGACCTCTGTGCCAACAAATAACCAGAACTGTAATGGAAACATTGATCAAGAGACGCTAATGCTGAATCTGTGGCATCATAACACAAGCACTGTAATACCTGTGTGCTCCTGTTTACAATTTACCCGGAGATGGTCGTTTCCTGCCAGACGGTCTAGCCTTCAGTGACAACAAGGGCCCTGGCTAGACTGCAACTTTCAACTTGACCTTGGCCTCCAGCCGTGAGTAACTCATATGTAAACGAGGCTTGCCAAATTGTGGGCTGGATTTCTAGCCGTATAGAGTAATAAACTGGTGGTCATTTTCATAAAGTGTGATTTGTTATTTGACAATTTCATGGGCTCGAAATAGTCGATGGCATTACAGAGACGGTTCCCTGTAGCGGTGCAAAAAGGAAAGAAAGAAAATAGCCACTTTAAGACTTTTTTCTGTTCCTTGATTCATTTGCGTGATCAATATTTTTGGAAGACAAAATTAGACTGAAGAAATGATTGCTATTCTAAAATAATAATAATAATAGCCTAATAAACCAAAACAGTTGCAGGCATGTTACTACAAAATAGAGAGTGTTTCTGAAACGCACCAACTAAACGGTACGCTATCCGCGTTATCTTTTTCATTACTGTTAACTGTATTTTTATAGTAGCCCATATGAAAATGTGATATTTGCGAATTTGCAATAATCGTACTGTTAAAATAGTTATATATGAAGGTGCGTAAAATGCAGTGCCGTTGCGCAATGGAATGCCACTTGGTTTCCTCTTTAGGATAAAGCTTATCATCAGAATCTTTATAGGTATTTTTGACCAAATCCCTCCACTTTGTTTCAGTTCAGTGCAGTATGTTTGTCTTGCTAGATCGGCGTTATCTCCAGTTTAGACGTTTATCAGCCTCTTTGCATGTCACGTGCCTCCGCTCGTCCAATAATAGTTGGATCTTGACGCACACGGGACGCATGGGTATCTGTTACTCCACCGATCCACTGCTTCTCTTTCAGTCTTGGGGAATTCTAAAAGAGCTGCTAGGCTCCATGTAGGGCGTGCTATGACAGCGTCTTTACTCCTCCATTCCCGCTGGATTGACCCGGTGATGTTTCTCTATGACAACGGCTTGGATGATATGAGCAAAAACATGGAAGGATTTGTAGGAGGCAATTTTGCTGCAAATCAGTGCAGGAATCTTATTGCCCACCCGTCTTCTTTGGCCCCGAGCACATACTCGTCGAGTGAGGTGCCAGGGTCGGGCATGGGAGAACCTGTCAAACAATGCAGTCCGTGTTCGGCCGTGCAGAATTCTCCCAGTGCGTCTTTGCCCTATGGATATTTTGGCGGCAGCTACTACCCGTGTAGGATGCCCAAGTCCTGTCCGCAGCCCACCTCCTATGGGGAAAAATACATGGACACGTCTGTTTCTGGAGAGGAGTTCCCTTCTCGTGCTAAGGAATTTGCCTTCTACCAGGGTTACTCGTCTGGCCCTTACCAGCCTGTACCGAGTTATCTCGACGTGCCAGTCGTACCTGCCCTGAGCGGCCCTGCGGAACCGAGACACGAGTCTCTTCTGCCTGTTGAAACCTACCAGCCCTGGGCTATCACGAACGGGTGGAGTAGTCCGGTGTACTGCCCGAAAGACCAAAATCAGTCAACAACCTTATGGAAATCGTCTATCCAAGGTAAAAATGCTGCACTTCTGCTTTATCGTGAGAGGGGGGAAAAGTTGCTGCCTTCAAATTTTTTTTAAGTACAATCAACTTGGATGTTTAAGCCATTTCAAATTAATTACATTAAATTGACTTTAAAAATGAGTTGAATCTCGTATAACATAAAAAAGTTTACATTTGCTTAACTTATTTTGATGAGTTAACGCAATGTAATACTATATATTGTCATAACTTTTTGATCATACATTTTTTTACAGTGACCTACACTGTTAAAATGCTGGATTGTTTCAACCCATGTTTGGGTCAAATATGGACGAACCCAACCCCTGGGTTTAAAATGTTTATTAAAAAAATGTAAACCAACGGTAGGTTTGTCCATATTTGTAGGAAGAAGATTCTAATCAATTAAAACAGGAGCTTACTGGAAATTCTTCATCTAAAAAGTACAAATGCATGGTCTACAATTTGTATAGGTTATTCTCATCACTTTTCATGATTGCAATATTATACATTTTTTTTCATTTAGGCTATGTTTTTATTTTTATTTGTGCATGTTTTACTTGAGGCATTTTGGTTGCACTGCCTTGGAGACACATACCAATGTTTTTTTTTTATTATATGCTGTATTATGTGACACTTATACTGTTTTTGCAAGCAACCTCATTTTGGTTTTGATCTGATTCTGACCCCTAGATACTGTCTCAGGTACCGATGGAGCGTCAGTGCGTCGAGGGAGAAAGAAGCGGGTTCCCTACACCAAGGTTCAATTGAAGGAACTAGAACGAGAGTATGCCACAAATAAGTTCATCACTAAGGACAAACGAAGAAGGATATCTGCTCACACAAACCTGACCGAGCGACAAGTGACCATCTGGTTTCAAAACAGGAGGGTGAAAGAGAAGAAAGTGGTCAACAAGTACAAGGCCATCAGTTAAGCTTTGGGGGGGAAATGTAAAACTGAAATACCAAAGCGGTATAAATGGAAGGACCTTCAACATTATTTATTCTGAAATCCATTCCATCATCTGTTCCACGTCACGAGATTATGCGGAGATGCGCAGGAGGGAAAATAATGTGTAGCTTGCCAATACACTGACATTGTTTAAGCGAAGATACTGCTCAAGAACAATATACCCATATTCACCACTTGCTTTTTTATTTTCTTTTTAATCTATGTCTTTGACAGAAACACGTGGGAGGATTGTAAATTCAACTCAACACAGTGAACGAAAATCAGTGAAGTAAACAGACAAAACCATGGCAATTCGTGTATTTTTTATTTTTACACATCACGTTTCCATAAAAACAACTGAACCTTTCAGACTATGCATATGCATGCTACGCTAACTGTACACTAAATTTACCCAAAGACTGTTTCGAGCTTTTATTTTCTTTCTTTTTTACCCCATGCGCACATTTGTAAATAAAAAGTCGCTTTCATGCACCTGCGAAATATACAAATTCGCATGTGTTACTCCAGACACTATGCAAATAAAACTCCCCATTTTAAGTGATGTATTTCAATATTTGTATCTTTATAATTATTCCGAATGTCAACTTTTTTGCCAAAATGTTTAGCATAAACATAATAACATAGCCTATATCAAGAAGCCTATATCTAGGCTATTTATTTTGAATGTAGCTATTTATATAGCTAATTCAATTTCCAGAAAGTAATGAGCAAAATAGAAGAATCAGTTGCTAATAAGAATGAGTGAATAATGGCTGTAATATTGTTGTCTTTCCCCAAATCCCTGAGAAGTGTTTTTTCATATATACAGTATATATATATAATTGTTCTGCAATAACCCGTTTCCATGCGCGTAACAGTGCTGCCATCTAGTGGCACAAATATGCATTTGCCTTGACTTCCTGCAATTGGATCATTGTTCCTCATAAAAGTATTCGAGATCCGAAATCTACGAATACTGGGTTTATGTGTTTGAGTTAATAGTTAGCAAAGCACCAAAAAGTTATAATACAATTTTTTTCCGTATTTTCAGTCATCTGACTCTACACACTTAAGAAAAGGTTCTACAGAATTCTATAGATTCTGTCAGGCGCTTCATATAGGCTATACCCTTTTAGTGGTTCCCATCATGGTATATTTTAGTGGATTTAATTTTAATTAATTAATTTAGTTTTAATGACATTTTATAAATTAAACAGCTCGTAAACATAATTTTTTTATCACTAGAAAAAAAATCGAAATAACCTGTTAAACATTAAAGTATTATGCAATCATTTAAGACATTTCTCCTTATATATAGAACCTTTATGGTGGGAGCGCTCTTTAAAATTTAGTCAAGAACCGGGTTCTACAGAAAACCTATGAACAATTTTTTTTTTAAAGACTTGAAGATCAGTGACTCGGATTCCAAAAACAGGTAAAGTTGGGGTAATATCACTGTGTGTGTGTGTGTGTGTGTGTGTGTGTGTGAGTGTTTTTTTCTTATACCATGCAAATTAAGCTATACTTTAATCTGAATAACATTGTCAAAAATAAAAATCTGAAGGAGAAAGAAGTGAGTGAAAGGCAGAAGACAGAGTATGCCTGATATTGGTGGTAGCCTATAGCTATAATCTTTTTCACACAATGCTCAATTTAGCCAAATACAGCTAAAAAAAAAAAAAGACTCCCAATTTAGCCTTTGGAGTCACTCTGAGGTAGGCATATTGTTTTCCACAACAAAATTACAAAATAAGGTTTTAACTGAGTAGCTACTTCTAGAATTCCAACAAACAAATATTTATACATACAATGTTAGCCTATATAGACATCATTTTAAAACAAACCAAAAAAGAACAAGCAAATAAATAAATAGATACGTAAATAATAAATACCAACAAAAAGTTCCGTTGAAATCAGCTTCCAGAGAAAACGGAATTAGGCCTACACCTAAAATAAATAAAATAGAAAATAGGCCTAAATAAACACACGTACAATTTCCAATCAAATGTGTGAACTGAATAAAATTATTAGTGACATAACATTTCCCGTTTCAAATGTATTCATTTCTGACAGTCTTTTCAAATAATTTTAACTTCAAATAACTATTAGACATAGGCTAAGATTACTTGCCCAACAAATGCATTTTCAAATACAAACTCTCGTTGTACATATGGCAATTGCTCAAGTTAAATGCAAACCAAAACCACCAAGACATCAATAAGAATAAAATACAAACACACACACCAGAAATTAAATGCAATAATAAATAATCCAGTTTATTTTTGTGTACTGGGCTTTTTATCTTTGCATTTTCGAAATTAATTAAGTCACATCGTGCAACAATGTTTCACCGCCAACGTTTTTAATGGAAAACGGTATAGCAGCAGTTCATTTCTGCACAACTTTTTCAAATATTATTATTTAAAGAATAGGAAATAGTTTTACTACCATCCACTTATTTGTGATTGTTACAGAGCTGATACAATTGCATTTCAAATAAGCTGATACATTGTTAATATGTTTCATTAACAATTGATCATTGATTCTATTCTATAAATGCATAAAATAACAACACCTCTAGATTCGTTATGCAATTTTGTCGTTATGGCACAAGTAATTCGTAGCCTATATCACTGTATGAAGGCTTCTGAATAGTCACAAATAAATGATCAGGATCTATTTGTGGGATCTGAAGGCAGCCTATGAGCGGCGGTCTGGAAAAACGTCTGAGCAGACGGAAAATGTGGAGAGAAGTAAGCCTACATATGGACGGGATTTACAATTTGCGTTTCAGTGTATCAAAGGGCATTTCAATTTGGACTGTGCTGCCACCCAAAGGCACTAAAAGAAATGTAATTTCAGTAAACCAGTAGTTCTCAAAATTGGGGATGGTCTGTGTAAATTGAATTCAGATGCTGTTGTCTGAGTTTATAACATTGCTATAGATATTATAAACTTCAGCTTATCGAAAGAAAATGGCTAGTGTTTATATAGGCCTATTTGGATATGAATGCTATATTCGTTTTACAAATATAGGATAATGTATAAGATGATGCCAGAACACACACGTTAAGATGCATGTCTCATTACTTTACTGAAATAACAAGCAACAACGACAACAAAGCTCTTCCATTTCTCATGCAAAACATTTCAACATTAGGTGCTTGTCTAATAGGCTAATTTCTGCAGGCCTATAGGCTATAAAAATAGCCTAAATATAATGTTTACAAATAATTTTTTATTTATTAATTATTATCAATTAATTATTCAGAAAAACACCTCATACATACATACGTCTGACTTATAGGCATAAGCAATTGGTGCACACAAAATTATAAATTGTAATTCAGCTTTGAAAGTTACATAATTTGTGCACTTTTCTTTACAGACGCAACATTTTAGTTTTTTAACTAAAATGATGATGACGAACAAAGCGTTTACTAAACTAAAATATTTTATAAAATTTGTTTTACTAAACTATAAATTATAACATTAATTTATGAAACGCGCCTTTTCCCTAATTTATATTTAGATAGGTTTCAATAACATAAATTAGACGAAAGTGTGCTATTTTAATACTTTTTTAAAGCGTTTTATCGCATTTTCCTCCCAGTGAAGGGCGCATTAAGGCCGTTCATATCAACATATTTTTCAGCCACAGTTTTATTTCACTTGTTTGGTTTCTATGCAGGTCTGCACTTCTGATAAATGTGGTCCCCTGTAAAACTGTTTTGTTTTCCCAGGTCAGCGTGACATCAACGTCGACACTCACCAAACTTTACCGAGCAAGTGCAAGGCAAAGGTTGGGTTTAGGTTCACTCGTTACCAACCTTCTTCAGCCAATGTGTCGGGAATCAGAAAACAAAAGCAGGGGGGTATTATTTTCTATAATTCACACAAATCGTAAGTGGTTACAGAGTAAAAACGTATAAAGACATAGGGCATTAGCCTATACATTTTCAAGCCTTTATCTTACGTCATTCCCATGTAAATATTAAAAGTGGGCCCTCAACTGCACTGCGACAAAACATGCAGGGAAAAGACGATCAAACCCGGTAAATGCACCAAAGCGGAAGGACACCCCGACAGTAAAATCTCATTTTCACATCAAAATGACATTGTCGTTTCTTTTTTTAATCTTAATCACAAATTGTGCAAGATTATATTCGTCGAATGCATTCTTTTTTAAATATAGACTCTTGCTACAAACTATTTTGTTATATAATGGCAGGTTTATAACTATATGGCATTAAATTAATTTAAAGTGCCATTTCTATTTATAATCTTCGCATTCTCAAATTGTCTAGACGTCATTAAACACAAGAACATAATTTAATTATTCCAACTTAAAGAGCTTTGTATGGCCAAATCTAAATTTCTTTAAACGCATTGAATTGAAATTAGTGTTGTGAAATTCACTGCATTTGCCAAATAGGATTTTGCGCGAGCTTTACCGCGCTTTTACACGACATTGAACTATTTACAATTTCAGAGGAGACTTGGGTTGTTAAAAAATCCAAAACCCACAACTTTTCAAAGTGGATTGAGTCGAACACAGAACAAATTTATTTGTTCTGAGTAGAAGTGATGACAAATTGGCTTGGACTGTACCAATTACTGTGCCTCTCAAGAAAGAAGTGCTAACTTGATCCAGTGCGAAAAGTTAAGTTTATCGGTAATTTGCCTAATTCCTTCCCTAATTCGGGTGAGTCAAAAACAATGCTGAATACAATGCCAAAGTTCCGTGCAATACAATCAAGCATATAGCCTACTCGTGGAAACCCTCAAACCTCATCCGGGGCGCTGTTTGGGCTATTTGTAAACTACCACTTACTATGTGGAAGTGACCATCACCCTTGAGGTCTTGCTCACAAACTCTCAAAAAAGCCAAAACGCAATGTAAAGATTAAATCATTTATTTGTGGAGTCATATGGAGCCAGGCGTGGGCCTAGTCAACAACGCTACACTGAATTAACTAGGCCTAGGCCTACATCTATTTTAACTCTATAAATAGCCTAGCTAGATTATAATTACTAACCGAAACATGCATGATCACCTTATGAACACGTGCATTTGATCTTGTGGATTTAAGCCTGGAAGAAGCTAAAAACAGGACTCTCACCCGATACAACGCACGGGGCCGTTGTCTCCCTTTAATATGCTACTGTTACCCGTGACTTCAGGTCTCATTGAAGTTCACGAATTCCAAGTAGGTGGCGTCTCATGATCACTCTCCGACGGCCATGGCTTGTCTGAGCTGACAATGGCTGGAGGAAGATACCAAAAGCACCATAAAACCACGTCTGTCTTGGACTGGTTTTAGTTTTTGTTGCCTCCCAGCACAAGATTCGGCTACTCATTAAAAGCTATATTACCAACGAAATCAGCGTGGACAATATGGGAAAATGCGAACCATTCTAATCTCACAAAGAGCGCATTTTCGTTGTTGACCACATGCACTCGCTTTACATGCTTCTCTTTTTATTTTATTTGTTCATAAATGTATGTATTTTGAGATTTTCGGATATTGTTCATGGTTTAATCCAAAGTAATTCTAGGGGGCCTTAAGCTAAAACTTAATGGGCCTCAACCGTGGTTTCAAGCCGCTTCACTGCATGACTCTAGTGCCCAACCCGGGCAAATTCTGCCTTTGTCTTGCCTTATACACAGACTATAGGCTACCTTAAAAGATTTTTTTGGCAAGCGTAAAACGCTTCATGAATTCTGCACA
The DNA here is from genome assembly GCF_029890125.1 of Rhinichthys klamathensis goyatoka. NCBI lineage: Eukaryota > Metazoa > Chordata > Actinopteri > Cypriniformes > Leuciscidae > Rhinichthys > Rhinichthys klamathensis. The sequence continues at coordinate 2,787,968 of NW_026606897.1, forward strand.
GGAGAACGCAAATGTACCCTTATTGTAAATTGTGTTTTTGAATAAATAGGCTACTGTGGGTATGTGAAAAAAATGATTAAATAAAGAGGCAAAAAACAAACAAACATATAGCTAATTTATGTATAGGTTTGAACCAAATGGCGCTCAAAACAAGTCTTGTACTTGTACAAGAACGTGTACTACTCATATTATGTAATTAATTAAATAGCCAGATTCTGCAGTCAAAATTAAAACTCATATTATTAAAACTAAAACAATCTAAATTAATTGCAATTGTATGTAGCACTCTTAAAAATAAAGGTATCTTAAAGGTATCTTAAAAATAAGGTTTTTTATTGGCATTGATTGTTCCATGAAGAACCTTTAACATCTATGTAATCTTTCCAGTCCACAAAAGGTATAGTGGAAAAAGGCTCTTTGTATTTTTAGAATGTTCTTCACACTAAAAAAAAAAACGTTTTTTTAAGACCTGTTTACTGAAAAGTTCTTTGGGGAACCAAAAATGGTTCTTTTATTGAATCTCTGCGAAAACCCCTTCTGGAACCTTTATTTCGAACAGTCTGATTATAAATAATACTAGCTCATCATCATGCTCATGCAAAGGCACCTTTTGTAAAAAAAAACTCCCTTGTATTGCTTCAACATCATCTAAATGTCCAAATATAGTAAAACCTCAGAAGGGCTTCAAATGAGTAAAAGCGTAATGTATTCTTGCGCGAATTGGTCGAAGGATATTAATTGTTCTGAACTGACTATTGTGAAATAAATGCAAATATATGAAACACATAACGTAATTCTGTTTTATTTCCCCCACACAGCCTTACCATTATGTTCGATTTAGTTTATTACATGCAACTCTCAATTAACAAGAACCTCACTTGCGAATTCAAATTGTACACATCGCTGCGAAATATCCTTTTTGTTCCTTCCTGGCATCTTAATTTTTAAGAGCCAATACAGCGAGAGAGAGAATTACAGCGAAATTATGTCTGAGACTTAATAGAACAAATCCATAAACATGAGAAGCCATGGTAATGTTTAGTAAGGCGCGTTGGCTTTAAGCATGCGGATGGGTTTCTCCAGCAATCCAAAGTGTCAACATAACCAACTGTGGTCCACTGCATGCACACGTTCATCAATGAAAGAATCGCTCACTCCACGACTTGAACATCTGCACATGTTGGCATACAATATTCAAAGAGGTACATGTCAATTTCTGCCCTTGGTCACATGACTGGCGCTCTCTGGAATGGATGGAGATGGATCTCCACGTCAGCTCACGTCTCAAAAAATTTCTGCTCGGCGGATCTGCTTCAAAGCCAGTGAAGCTGAAGCACTTCTGTACGACGATGCGAGGCAGTACTATGGTTGTGGCGTGCCCAACCAAGTGTCATGATGGATTTTGATGAGCGGGTACCCGTTGGGTCTAACATGTATTTGCCCGGCTGTACTTATTACGTGTCTGGGACGGAATTTTCCAGCCTTCCTCCTTTTCTGCCCCAGACCCCGTCTTCATGCCCCATGACATACTCATACTCCACGTCCAGTTTGCCACAAGTTCAGAGCGTTAGAGAAGTGTCTTTCAGGGACTATGCCATTGACACGTCCAGTAAGTGGCACTCCAGGGGCAATCTGCCACATTGCTACGCGACCGAGGACATGGTGCACAGGGACTGCCTGTCCAATCCTGGAACTCTGGGGGACATGCTATCGAAAAATAACTCGGTTCTTTACCACTCCAACACGAGCCATTCGGCCAACGTGTATCATGGCAGCGTGGGGAGGAACGGAGTGCTTCCCCAAGCGTTTGACCAGTTTTTCGAGACAGCGTACGGGAACGTGGAAAACCAGCCGAGCGAGCATCCGGTGGACAGAGCGACCGGGAAGGCGCCTCCTCCGCCCGCGGACTCAGGCAGCGACAGTTGCCGGGGAACAGAGGAGGCAGAGCGGTGTGAAGAAACCAGCAGCCCGGAGCCATCTTCCGGTAACAACGAAGAGAAATTCAGCGGCAGCAGCGGCAGTACGTATTCAAGCAGTTGCGCGAGAAAGTTTCTGATGTAACGTGCTGTTGTTAAAGGTTTTATATGCTGTTTTATAAGCATATAAGGTTTACAGAGGGCCCTGTATATTTACCCTAACAAAACTTTGTTATAAACGCGAGATCACGTGCTCGAAATTGAAATTGGCCGTGAATGATAGGCCATTTCCTTTCGAGTCTTCGAAAACATGCTTTCAAGACTTCATTACAGTCGGGCTATTTGTTAATGCAGCGTTATTTAAGAGATCATAGATATCCTGTGCTTATTTATCGCCTCTGACTGCACGTTGCACGTCAGGGAATTTAAAGAGCATTTTTGTTTGGTATTGTTCTGACTTGAGTTCCTGTTAAATATTAAAAGGCAAATCTTATCAGTTTTCTAATGTGGTTATTTTTTATTATTATTATTTTTTTTACTTTTGTGGTGAATGAAAAGAAGTGAAATGTTAAGCCTCCATTATAATCAAATGAGCCTTCACGAGTGTGTATAGTTGTAGAACTCGATTTTTCATTAAAATAGCAATTTAAGGGCTGAATGTAGACTATAATGTGTTATTACTGATTTAGGGGCCTATCGTTTAATTATTACAGTCAGATTTAGATAACCGCAACAGTTTTTTTTGTGGGGGGAACGGCAGTTGGGTGTATAGCCTATTAATAAGCTATTCAGTTGTCTCTTTTGTAAGCATTTATTTAAATTGTATATTATTTCTATGCAATTATTTAAATTTAAAGGTCAAAGGCATTGACTGTCTTTCTTCTTTATATTGCAGATGGACAGAAGACACGGAAAAAAAGGTGTCCTTACACGAAATATCAGATCAGAGAGCTGGAGAGAGAATTTTTCTTCAGTGTTTACATCAACAAAGAAAAAAGGCTACAGCTTTCCAGAATGCTCAACCTCACCGACCGTCAGGTCAAAATATGGTTTCAAAACAGAAGAATGAAAGAGAAAAAACTAAACAGAGACCGTTTGCAGTATTACACCACGAACCCTTTGCTTTAGATCGGAATCATTTATAGGGCGAGATGGTTAATTTCAAGTTCGTGGATGAACATTCCGGCTCCCAGAGGAGATGCGAGCTTTATTCCTCTGAAAGACTTTTTCATCCATAAACATTCATTTATATTATCTGTAATCTTTTCCGTTTGAATTTAAAACTATTATTATGATGTTTCATTTTATTCAGTTAAGTGACTATTCAGTTTACAGGGATTTTGTTTTTGATATTATTATTATTATTATCTTACCAAGATCTGTAGTTTTTACATATGTGTCATATAGCAGTATAAGTATATGCTTGAAATTTGTTTATATGGAAAAAAATGTTTGGGAGGGCAAGATACTAGTGGACATGAAGGTGATTTCAATCTGTTAAATAGGTAACACTTTACAATAAGGTCTCATTTGTTAACATTACTTAATGCATTAACTAACACGAATTAACGATGAACAATACATTTGTTACAATACATTTGTTATTTATTAATCTTTGCTAATTATAAAAAATACAGTCGTTCCTTGTTTGTTCATGTTAGTTCACATTGCATTAAGAAAAACATTTGATTTTAATAATGTAGGCTATTAGTAAATGCTGATATCAACATTAACAAAGATTAATAAATGCTGTAGAAGTGCAGTATTCTTAGTTCATGTAAACTAGTGAAACCTTATTATAAAGTGTTACCGTTAAATACTGTTCCTTGTGTTTTATAGGCCTACATTATTAGAAAAAAAAAACTTTCTCATTGAATGACGCATATTTCATGAGCTTATTGTGATCTAAATGCATCATGAGCTCTATATTCTCTTATAGCCTACTTGAATTGTGTGAACTTAAAGTGTATATTTGATATTACTCGTCTTACTGCGCATTCTCCAGTAAAATCGAGCCACTTAACACTTGTGTTCAAAATTGTCCAAAAAAAAAGAGGCAAAATTCTTATTTATTTTTCAACAGACATTAGGCATTAAGGCTAAAGCAATAACTGAACCAGCACGGACACTGCTTGAGTCCCTCTGAAACCCCGAACCTCAATTGTATTTTAATTCTGTGTTTTCTCAACCCTTTTCTTTAAAACGTGTGAAAAAATATATATATCAATGTTGCAGGAGCTCATTCATGTTCACAATAATCTCTCATGTTTATGACGTCTCTTCAGTGTTATATATAAATCAGTCTCTTGAAATATCTCGTGTTTTCTCTCTTTTTCCTGGAGCAGTATCAAATGTTTGATGGATATTGCGTTATATTGCCTCCACGCGTTTTCTTTGATTCAAGGATCAAGTGTTTGCCGTTATTAATGCCTCTAGTATCCATTACGGAACTGCCCAAAAAACATGGCTGTGTATGTTTCCATGAATCAAATGGCCTTTCAACAAATTGTTCCATGTCGAACATCCAGATAAGTCTTCGTATTATATTGGTGTTTTGAAAGCATGTATAGCTAACATCTAGACAAACCTTCTTGAGAATTAAACTCTAAGGAAAGTTCTTTTGTCTTGCATGAGCAAGTCTCGTTACTTCATAATTTTACAGTTTCCCTGTATCAATATATCGATGATCCAGTGCGAGAGGGTCACAAATCTGATATGGCTTATGCCACTCGGAAGTCTAATAAACCAGGGCGAGCCTGGGTGACCGTAAGATAATAAGGACTGTTTTACGCGATGACCCTGACGGTTTGCGCATCCTTTGAGGCTCGATGGAATTTCGCTCTAATTACGGCACATCCCCCCGTTGCTGCAGCAACTCGGCCATAAAACCAGTCTTAGTCTGGAGCATTTGTAGAATTGGAGCGAGGTGCCATAAACCGTCTGAGAACCAAGGTTATTAACTGTGACTAAGAGCTAGAAAACAACGGCTGGAACCATTGAAAGCTTGTGTTCACGGACTTTTCCGCCATCATTTGTCTCAGTGTCCCATCATGGCACCACGACTGGATTGTTCACTATTTCGCAGCGCCGACGATACACTTCATGTACACTGGGTGGCGCACTTTAGATCAATGTCATTGCCGGGTATCTAAAATCCCTGCTGAAACATGTTTACTTTGTGTGCGGGCAAAGGACAACATCTTCGTGACTATACAAGGCACTGTTTCAGGTAGGCCTAAATACAGCCAAGCTACCATTTAGATATTTTTTTTGTCAGCATTGTATTTATTGATTATTATTTTTTAGATAACCATAACACAATAATGTTCCAAACGTAGCCTACATGTAAAGTTTAATGATTAAAAAAACCTTCATTAAAAAAACAAAAGTTGTAACTAGTTGTATTAGTTCGAAAGTGTTTGTTTGTTCCTGATATCAGAGCTTTTTTTTTTTTTTTAAGTAGGCTAATTTTGAGAAATTGTAGACCTGTTTTGATTCTTGTGGCCTACCTTGATGGCCTATAGTTTTTTATTCCAAAAGGTTTCCTAAGCAATATAAAAAGACGTATTTTGCGGATTATTTTGATGTGTTAAATAAAAAAATAAAATTCTCTTTATCTCTTTATTCGTCTTTATTGGCTAATTAATAGGCTATACAATTCCATTGACTTTTAAAACAATGCCCGTTTATTTCCTGATGCAGAAAGTTGCCAGGCCTAAATAAATATAATGTAATAAATGTAATCTAAATAAACGTAGCCTATTCCAATCATTAAAATTAATCTCTCAACGTAGCCGAAAAGGTTAACTTTCAAATAATAATTATTTAATTTTAAGCGATAAAAAGCCTGTCTCTTATGGTGACATTTTCACTCGTTAATATTCCACAATGTGATTCAAAACATGATTATTGGAGCAGGGACACCAATTTACTATCAAGAATTATTTTTAGTTTAATTAGTTTATTTCTTTATATTGGTGTCCCATTTTTTTTCAATGGTTCTTTCGAGTCGAGTCCTTCAATTGTTCGATTTAGTCGCTTTTTAAACGCGCATGGTCATCTTGTTATCAGAAATATGTTAATTTCAGCTATAAGACGATTAATGATATGGACATATAAATATAGGCCTATCTCTGGATCTTTGTGGAAATATCAGAGTAGCCTATTTAAAACCCGTTGGAAAAAAAAATTCAGAAATAAAGTAACCACATTTTTCAGCCACATAGACCGAAAAAAGGGGGGGGGGGGGGGGGCAAAAGTAACCCAAATCTGAGAAAAGAAAATTGTAATTGTATTTCCTGCAATTAAATGCAAATCAAATGACATAGCCTACAACTGCGGACATCAGGCTGCTTTTCAGATGGAAATATCCCCTGAACGTCAAAAATAGGCAAAGGTGAATCACATTCAACAATTGCGTTAAAATTGCTATCGGAATTGCTATTGAAATGCCATGGGTTTGTGGTTTTGTCTCTATATGTATGAAGGTTATTATAGCTTTTAAACGATTTGTCTCACAATTGTAATTATAAAGCTTAAATAGGCCTATATGTAGCTTTAAGATGATCACATGCTAAATGTTTATAATATTCTATGGAAATCCACATCCGCCTCATTGAGTGTTTCTGAAAGCCGCCTCTCCTTTTGAACTTGAGTGTAAATAAATTGTTTTGACCCACCGCGTGCATGAAAACCAGAAGAGCAGTCTGTAACTCACTGTTTATGTGCTTAAAGGGCTGTTGGGGCAATTACAGTGTATCATAAAGGTTTACAATTTTAGCACTTGATCTCCTTTTCGATACCTTGTTGCTTTTTGGTTTTATACGTGGCTCACAAGGCTCATCGGCAATGTCAGTGTTAACGAAGTCAGTGGTCGTAAACATAATGCTGTTCAAGTTAAATTCTGTTTTTATTCGCTTATACTTTCCGAAAAACGAGTGATCAGGTTAATGTAGATTTGACTTTTAAAAAAATCTAGCTTGAAAAAGATATGGGACACAAGGGTTACGTGCGCACAGAGGGAGGAGTCATCGGTGCTCGTTGCGATTTAATTGGCTGTTAGCTCGCAACGAGTTGTATAGTTATCAGTAATTATATTCAGCATGTTTTGCACAAGAAATGTCATCCAGAAAGGGCAATCTTCTTCCACCGTCAAATTATACCACAAAGATGTCATGCTCCGATAGTCCATCTGGAAACTCGTTTCTGGTAGACTCCTTGATCCACGGAAGGGCCGAGGGAAGTGGACACTACTACCAAAACAGCGGAGTCTACTTGCAGCCGACCTCAGAGTATTCTTATGGACTGTCGAACTGTGGCTATTTTTCTGGACTCAAACGGAACGAGGGCAATTCGCAAAATGTAGTACCTGCTACATGTGGGCCATATCAAGGCATGGAAACATGGCTGGAGACGTCGAGGTCCTGTCGCATTGAACAGCCTAACAACCAAATTACCCCACGCTCGTTCTCGCCTACCATAAAAGAGGAAAACTCTTACTGCTTATACGAGTCTGAGAAGTGTCCAAAAGACACCGTTACAGAGGATATATCGTACTCGCGGCTGACACCGAACTCATGTCCATCTAGCAACAATAACGGCTGTGTTCCGGTGCCCGGTTACTTCCGTCTATCTCAGACGTGCAGCACATCTAAAGGTTTTCCAGACAACCAGTCTATATCGACTCATCTTGCTGCTGCTGCTGCTGCTGCTGCTGCTGCTCAACGCTCGAGCCGATTTGACAGCTCTCTTTCAGCCATAGCAGCAGAAGCGAGCCGGGAAGAGAGCGAAGAACCCCCCGCATGCGCACCATGTGCCCCGGGAAGAAACAAGGAGCTAAGGGGGTCCACTGGCACCGCTTCATCTCCCGAGCCACCGGACAGCCCGGAGAAGGCGGTCACTGTTACTAAAGGTTAGTTTTGTTGCCCAGTCTTAAAGTCCAACGGATTTTGGACGTCCTTTGGGCGCGTATGGAAACATTAACGCCTTTGCGCGCGATAAATATATGGATTTGTTTTTTTGTAGATTCCATATACAGTAATATTTTTATTTTAAACACCCCATAAGGCAAGTTTAGTAAGCATAATCATGTGCGTGATTCTTCTCATTTAGAAATAAATTTCTGAGGAGGTGCAGCACGCCCAAACCAATTCAGCTTAAGTCATTGTGTCTGTCTGTAATCCTTTACACATAACACAGCATTCCATCGAGACAAATGCAATGTATTTTGATTGTTTTTTCTCTAGTTTTTAAAGCACTCGTTTTTAATAGCATACAGACCATTTAAAACATATTGCTCAAAATATATAATTTAATAAAAGTGCACATTTTATTAATGTTCACACACACATTCACATAGCACTATATTCCTTTGTGTCAAACGCAAAACTGTGCTTCAGTTTCCCAAATGTATCTCATTTTTTTTAAACGATCACATTAAACGTTCAAAAAGCAAATAGGGCCTATTGCTCACGAGTCACGACCCATGGACTATCCCCATTTTCAGTATGTATTTAGCAAGCCTGTTTTTCATTATGCTGTTTGTGACAACTTGAGATCTGGTGAGATCACCTAATGTGGGTTATAAAATAATTCTAGATGCATATGTGGCGAGTTTGTTTAGTTACATTGCCCGTGAACAATTTTTTTATACTTCTAATCTTTCCACAAGAAACGACCGATAAAGCGTCGCCATCAGTGCCTTTATAAGGCAATTGTTCTAACAAAAAAAAAAAAAAAACATAAAAAAACGAAATATTGATTTAAAAAAAATCTATTTTAACTTTCAGATAATAGTAAAACACTAAATTAATAAATTGTACGACAATATTATTAATATGGCTACACGCAATAATCTCACAAAGGTCATCATTTACATTAAAACAATGTTAGAAGAACATATTTACGCAAGTAGCCTATACTAATAGGCTATAATGTATACTTGATGTGCCTAATTATTTTACGGATTTTGTTACTTTAGTCGGTGACACTAAGGTGTCTTTGTTACACTGCAATAAACATTTAAGTTCTGAGTAATATTAAGTAACTACATGTACCTACACTGTAAAATTCTGTTTAATGTTTAGTTATGACAACAATTTTTTACATTGCTTTAACTCATCAAAATAAGTTAAGCAATTTTCAACTCATTTTTAAAGTCAGTTTAATGTAATTTAAGTTGAAATGACTTAAACATCCAAGTTGATTGTACTTAAAAATGTAATGCAGTAACTTTTGTTCGAGTGTTGTACAGGGTTATGGTTAGTTGCATGTAATTATGCATAATTTATAGTTATTGCTATAGTAACTACATGTAACATATGTAACAATGACACTGTAAAATAAAGTGTTACCCTTTAGTCATTAATTGGTAGACTATAATTAGGCGTATTGAGCCTATTATAAAGTGTTGTGGAATGGGGGCTAATACTGAACTAATATTTTCCTCACATTTCCAGCAGGAGATTCCAAAAGTGAGAGTACAGCTAACTGGCTGACTGCGAAGAGTGGCCGCAAGAAGCGATGCCCCTACACCAAACACCAGACACTAGAGCTGGAGAAAGAGTTCCTCTTCAACATGTACTTGACACGAGAGCGTCGCCTCGAGATCAGCCGCAGTGTTCACCTCACGGACAGACAAGTCAAAATCTGGTTTCAGAACCGACGGATGAAGCTGAAGAAAATGAGTCGAGAAAACAGAATCCGAGAGTTGTCGACCAACTTCAGTTTTACATGAAGCCTCTTCGCTTTATAGATCTCTGGCGCCCTCCTCCTCCATCAGCTGCAGTGGTAGCCATACAACAAACCGTCTCCGTAGGTGTGTGTGTGTGTGTGTGTGTGTGTGCATATATGACTTGGTGCAAGATACTATTGATAACTTATTGTGTGTCGTATACTGTTGACGTTTTTATCTGTTTATGTATAATTTTATTTGACATCCCAGTCGTCATAACATGTCATGGTTATTTATAAACTGTCAAGACTTCACTGTAAAAGCAAGAGAGGAAAATATCTATGCTGAATGTGTTCATTGTACATAGCATTCAGACTATATTGTACATTTATTGTATATAATTGCGATATTTGCATGTTGTAATAATAATAAGTATTATGGAACCATTTTAAATAATAACAATACGTTTCTTCTTAAGTACGACCTTGTCATGTAACCTATTTGCTGTTCTAGGCATAAGTCCAGTTCTTAGAAACTTGTATAGTTATAAACATGACGGGACTTCCTATATTGTTTTATCCGGATTGAAAGGTACAATCTTTCTGAAAACACAGGCTGGACTCAGATGTAAATTAATTATTCATATACGTGGCAGAAAATAAATAAAGGCATGTACGTAAAACTAATAGCCAACTTTTAAACGATTCTTTGAAACACTCCTGGTTTTCTTTATAACGGGGATTTGTAATGGAGTAATGACTGTAATTTTACTGACTGTAAAATTAAATGATTTATATTATTTCATCTGCACAGTACTGGTCCCGTGAAAAGTCACACAAAAATTATTATTCCAATCATTCCTATTCCTGTGACAAATCTATTCCTGTCGACATACAGATTATTTAATCTAATTTAAATACGAGGGAATATTCCATGAAAGGTCACAATTTTTTTAAGCATTGGTAGGATCACAGCAGTTTTATTGTACTTATTTGCTTGTGCAACACAGAATGTCGATAAAATAAATAGATACAAATACAGCGTCGCCTTCTTACTTATCTCCTCAAGCAAGAAACAAAGACAACTGCTAAGTGATTTAGGTAGTTTCATGTTGTTGGGCTCTATTTTACATCCCCACAACAAGAAACTGTCTTAATTGCCTCGCAGTGAGATTCAGCACAACAACCAGACAAATATGTTGCGGCGAAGTCTGAGAAGAGTTTAATTAGAACTAGTCTAGCTAAAACAAAAACACCAGCATGCAATTCTCAACAACATTTTATATATTAACGACGTTTATATATTAACGACGTTAATGAATGCGTGAATTGCACTGTTGAACTGAAATCTTTAGATCAGTATAAAAAGTAAATGGTGGAGTGCAGGTGTAGATAGCAAGGCCTCGGTTACGATCAATGCACTTTGGCCAAAGCCGCGTGCGCATCGGAGACTTGAGAGCACGCCCACATTGCCGGATGCGTCTGCTGGGCCGGAGGAAAAAAACACAAAGGCTTTATTGGCCATATTCAGGCCAGACAGCCAAGTTACAACCCGAAGAAAAACAGAGTAATAGCCCCTGTTATAAACAGAGTCTGTTGAAGTGCCCAGAGATCCACTCTTCCGAGGACAAGATCACATGCTCATTGACCAGAGGGAGAGAATTTGCTTCTGGTCGCCAATGGTTGTCCTCTATTGTCAATGTTTTCAAGGATAAGGCTAAAAAAGAGTGTACTGTTATCAGCATTAAATTAAACTATTTCCCATTATAACAACAATGTATATAGTCACAGTTTACGTTACAATAACAACGTTTCTGATTTTCAAACACCACGCAGGCTGTTGTTTATATTCTGAGTGATTATAACATATGCTGTCCAACGATACGTTTATGCTTAAATATAACACTGCAATACAAGTCACTATTTCACTGAATAAAGCCAAAAAATTGCTGCCTACAATTTTTAAGTATAGCCTACAATCAACTTGGATGTTTAAGTCATTTCAACTTAAATTACACTAAACTGACTTAAAAAATTTAGTTGATTCCTTTATAACCTATTAAAAAAGTTGAAGATTGCTAAAATTATTTTGATTAGTTAAAGCAATGTAAAAACATGTTGTCATAACTTATTAATCATATTTTTTTACATTGTGGGATATTGTAAAACAAATATTTTCTGCTATATATATTATCTTAATAACGAATACAAGAACAGTATAGCCTTGCAACAAAATTGTGATTGTTCCATAATATTGTGATAGATGATTTAAAAAAAAAAATCATGATTGAATCTGTTTTTGCAGGGTTGACCATTTATTAATTTATTTATTTGCACCGTTTTAATCTCTACATTTTAATATTTCACAGCTGTTGTAAGATTTTATTTTGATGCGTAAAGCTTAATTTTAAATATAAAACAAATTGTCTATTTTGTAGAAGTAGCATCTGATCTGAAGTTTTTGTAGCCCTATTGTTTGTTTTTTTCTCAGTTAGATTTAATTCACAATCAGTCGTTCGCGTTCAGATTTAGTTTAACTTGTGTGCACATCCAACGCTATCTCATCTGAGGAGAAGACTGAAGGTTTGCGCGCGCGTTATGACTGACTGGTCACTTAGCAGGTCATATCTCAACCATCCAAGTGGCACTTATTGCCATATAAAGTATACATACGGCTCACGTAAAGATCATTTTTATGTCTGAACTATTTTATGTCTCCTTGTGCTCGACTAGGCAATGCGGAATACGTGTATTCATCATAGGTTTTTCTGCAGAATTTGTGAAAAATAAACATGTTCTGTCTAAAACAAGGTTGATGTTGAACTGGACGTCAGTGATTAAGCTATACAATGATATGACAACGTAAACGCCTTTAGGGATTTATTTTATTATTGCAAACAGTAGGCCTACTCCATTAAAATTTGGATACGAACTTCTACAACGACGCGTCTCAAATAACCATTTTTGTTACGCTCGGTTATTAGATGCTGAAGTTTAACAACATTAATAAAAGCAAATCCACCTTCATAAAAGCATATGGCTATACCATTAAAAATATGACTTGTAAAATGGAGGCCATTTAACCGTGCGTACTGGCTAGGCTTTCCCCTTTATCTCCCACAGTCACGTGTCTAGCACATCCAATCCAATCTCTGCAGTGATTCAACTTATCAGAGGTCTGTAGTTCACCGCGAAGTCAAGTAGGCTAGTTAGTTACTTGATTTCAACGGATTCTGCTTTTGTGGCAGTTTCATTGTGGGTGTATCCGTCCGGCTGCTCTCTCTCTCTGCTTGTTTTTTGTTATGTCGACATTGGGGACACTGAGTTACTACGCTGACTCACACATTCCACACGAGAATGACGATCATTTGGCACCGAGGTTCTCATCTGGACTCTTGGTCCAGCAGCAGGCTCGCGAACTGACGCTACTTGAATATGGCGAACAGGAGCCGTACACTTTCCAGGCCAAATCGTCAATTTTCGGTGCGTCGTGGGGTCCCGTGCCAGTGCAGCCCACAGGCGCATCTATCGCCTACCACCCGTACATTCATCACCCATGTTCAACAGGAGAACCCGATGGATCATCCGTGCGTTCCTGGGCGCTAGAACCGCTTCCTGCCCTTCCTTTCACGGGATTATCCACAGATACGCACCATGATATAAAACTAGAACCACTGGTTGGGAGTGGTGAGTGCACCACGCATACACTCCTTGTGGCCGAGACTGACAACAATACGAGCCAAGCAGAGAGGAAGGTACCTGACGATGCGGTTTCCAACGGATCACAGGATGACAAAACTCCAGCAGAGAAGAAGCTAGATATAGACCCAAGTAAGTGCAACTATCAGAATGTGTTTTGATATGAACAGGCTCCATTTTTGGCTACTCAAACAGACTAAACAATGGGAGCCGGTTTGAATTGTAATGAGAGAAGAGATATATTGTAGATTGTTATGCATTCATATATCAGCTATCCAGCATTTTCCAGTAGCTATATAGGCCTAAAGCTAAAGGTCTTCTAGCCCTTTCTTTTTTCTTTTTGTTCTGTGTGTGGCAATAATCTGAATTTGCATTTGACAGCATATATGCCTGTTTCAATGGAAAGTGTCCAGTAATTAAAAACCACACATTTGCATTAATATAGACAACTGCATGTCATATTTTCAAGAATTATTTGAAGTGCTGCCCTAAATTTAGAGTGTGGTTTTAGACACAATACATTGGATTAAATTGTATAAAGCACAATTATTGCATGCAATCTGGACTGTTTTTCTTCTAACAGACAGTAAGGCCCTTGTTTACCCTTCATTCAAGGATGCCAAAAACTGTCACATAAAAATTTCGATCATATAAACTATATTACCCGCAGGCCGGAAACATTTAATCCATGATATTGCTTTCCAATTTCTCAGCATATAAAAAATTATAGTCAAGTAGCCTTTATTTTAGACTCTTCTTTCTTCTCGCGCGCTGGCCATAAAATGGCCGCAGTATTTTTCAAGTGGCAACATGACTAGCTCTTTCTCTCCGACCCTTCTTGCAGATAACCCTGCGTCCAACTGGCTGTACGCGAAGTCCACTAGGAAAAAGCGCTGTCCATACACTAAGCATCAAACTCTCGAGCTGGAGAAAGAATTTCTGTTTAATATGTACCTCTCACGCGACCGTAGATATGAAGTGGCAAGACTCCTAAATCTCACCGAGAGACAAGTCAAAATTTGGTTCCAAAACCGTAGGATGAAGATGAAGAAATGCAATAAAGATCGTCCAAAAGACATTTAAAAAATGGAAAGCTGTAAATGCGCACTGCAGATGTGAATTAGCCTGTCTTTTCCCTCATGCACAACAACAGTAGATTATTATTGATAGCCAACATTTTGTAATGTTAGATTGCACAAACCTTTGATCTGAGCTTGTATATATATAAATATATATGATTGTGTCTTTGTATACAGTGATAGTTATCTTATTTGTTCTGCTTGTTGTAAGTTTAGCATTTCGCATTGTGTACATTTTAAATGTTACATTTAGTTTTTTTAAAGTAGCCTATACCAGTTCATGATTTCAGGGAAATAGTTTCTGCGATATGAAATGCTGATGATATGCATGACTATTTTTTTATTTAAAAATAAATTGTAGCGTAATGTATCAATGTTTAATGTGACTACCTAGATGTATTTGAACTACCTATGTATTGAGAGGAATTAATTTATGTTGTGTTTGTTCGTCTTTGTAATATTTCAGTGAATTTTGTAACATTTACGTGCTTGTAATGTTATATGTGAAAATTGCATACGCCAATACCTCAAATCAACAGTGTTAGTTCTTTTCAAATTAAATGTGTACATAATAAATACATTTCTGATAAACATATTTCGTTAAGACTCTCTACCGAAGGTCTCTTCGAAAAGAATACTTTTTCTTGGGTTTCATTGGTTACAATAATTGCTAATGAAGTGCAAATCTGCATCGATAGTGCAATAAGTTGTAACTAATTGCAGTCAAGTGTTTGTGTGGTATAAAGTACCAGAATCATGAAAGACTCGACATTAATAAATCGTCCCTGAACGAGGTTGACAATGACTGCTGCAATCCCGTGCTATTTTTACTCGAGAAATATTTTACCGCCCTCCAAACAGTTTTAAACTTCTCATGCGCGCGCTCATTCTACTGTTATCTTGCAACCCACTGTTTAGTGTCCTGTTAACGACCAGGATGCCGTTTATCCGAATAAATAAAGCTTAGTTCGATGCTCGTAGACAGGCCTGCCTGCTCATTCTATTCGTGCCTCGCCCCTGCAAGCGATATTAGTGGCCGTGCGGCAATAAACCACAATCACAGTCTTAACTGTTTATGGGGTGCAAAGCGATTGAGGGCGGAACTACGACTTTTTGTAGGCGTGTCAATACAATTACATTGGATATATTTGATACAATTTTGAATGTACGTTTTTTATTCATTTAAAATTAAAGTTTTATTTTGTATTACTTTTATTGTATTCTTATTAATATTATTATTATCATCATTATTTGTATTAAATAAACACAAAATAAGGGAAAACCGAAAGCAAAGAAAACTATAGGCTATACCTTGCTTGCAGATCTTCAAAGGCTCTAACCCAGACAGCATCGTAAAATGGGGCTCAGCCACACTGTCTGTTTTTTCTCTGCAAATTACTTTATTACTCCTCAGCAACAATTAAAACGTTGCAGAACTGATCACCCATTTGTTGCGGAAACAAAACTATTGACGCATTGTACTTTTTCTAACGCTGTGTCCAGTACTAGTTTGCATTTTGGTAATTTAAACGTAAGCATACTTTAAAAAAAAAAAAAAAAAAATTATTTGTTTACTTTTTATGAACTCTTGTTCTGTTTTTGAAGCCTTAAAGATCATAAAGGTGCACTCGTTTTTGCTAAATGGTGTGATGACTAGGAATTCTAAATATTTCCGTTTTGGTAAAGGTGCTCCTTTATTTAACACCTGATCCATCAGTGAATCAGCTCATTAAAAAAGTGCTTCATGATCTATATTTGGTGTGTCTGATGAGTGAGACACCAAAATTGGGCAGTGCTGTGGGGCCTCCTTGATCAGAATTGGGAAACATTATATTGTATTTTAACAAACACACTGGCCAAATGAGCCACAACTACCATTAAATGAGCCACTACCATTAGTATCCAGCAGGTGGCGACAGCGGTTTGTTTCAAAATACCAAGTGACAAAACGGATTCTGCACCTATGATTCTGCATTACAGCAACCAACAAGGGCCGGCCACGAACAAGACTTATTTATTGATGCAAATATTTCAACAACTGTCCATTAAGGTTCAAAATCATTTTTGGGGGAGTTAAAAAGACCTGTGGACAAAGTGAGATTGAATTCTCATTTAATTTAGTTTTTATTTTGAGCCTTAATGCAAGACTTTCAAGTTGAACTGATAATGATAATATTACAAATGCTTCATTAAGAACCCATATCATGTGCATCTAATTTTATATGCTGTTACCCTTTGATTTACATAAGGTTTTTTTTTTTTTTTTTTTTTTACTTCAACCATTAAACCTACATCACGGATTGATGTTTGGAAAATTATTTGAATTCGCTTGAATGCTGACCCCTATAATGTTATATACAAGTACAAACATGACCTCCAACTATGTAGTTTCCCTCTGTTTCACCAATAAATCTGGATTTTTTTGTATTGCTATCTATGGTTCCATGAAAAACCTTCCACCATCCATGGAACCTTTCCACTGGACAAAAGGTTCTTTACACTCTTAAAAATAAAGGCTTCAAAAGAAAGTTTTCACAGTGATGCCATAGAAAAACTATTTTGGGTTCCCCAACAAACCTTTCGGGGAACAGTTCTTTAAAAAAAAAAAATTTGTATGACAGAACCTATACAGAACCTTTTTCCACTTTAAAAAAACCTTATATGTCCAGTGGAAAGCATGGATGTTACAGGTTCTTCATGGAACCAGATGCCAATTTATAAGAGAGTATATAATGGAAAAAGGTTCTTTACATTAGAAATGTTCTTCACACTAAGAAAAAATGGTTCTTTAAGAACTTTTAATTGAAAGGTTCTATAGGGAACGCAATGAGTCAATATGGGACAACAGCCAGCAATTCAAACCATCACCTAATTTTATTAAGTTGAACTTGAAAACAAATTTAGTATGGTAGTAGGTCCCAAAGTGCTAAACAGAGATCAGAGGGGTGTACTGGATGTTGTATGTTTGCAAATGGATTTGTAGCCAAATGGAAAATGAGAAAGTGCTAGAATGTGTTGGAGTGTACTGAAGCAAGGATACACTTTGTAGCTTTGACCTTTGTACCTATTATTAGTACATAATCATGCACAACACACTAAGGTGGGATTGCTGATGTGAGCGTGGGCCGGACTGCTTTGAGAGGAGGTGGAGTGTCAGGTTGGGGTTAAAGCAGTTAATGGGATCACCCCAAAATTAAAATAATGTCATCATTTACTCACCCTTATGTCATTCCAAACCTGTATGACTTTCTTTCAGAAGAACATTTGGTTGCACTTTGTTTTACAGTATGTGTACTTACAGTGTACTTGCCTAAAAAGTACTGGTAACATAAGGTAACATGGATTAAGGTTAGGTTAAGTAGGTTCAGTGTTAGTAGTTATTACCAAGTTATTGCAATTACTATAAGTTCATATATTATTATGTACGGGAAAAAGTGCTACAGAACATTTTAGTTCAAACAACACTGGACCCATTCATTTTCATTGTATGACCTAAGGACTCAAAATTGTGGAACAACCCCTTAAGTTTAAGAGAAGGAGAGTAAGTGCACCAGGTAGACATAGACACTGCATAAGCTGCTAAAACCTCAAAACGTGACATGTTTATTTCTTAAATATATGCAAGAATAAATTAATATTTCACTGGAAACCTGTTGGCTACACGACCTATGGGAATTATATTGCAAATGTTAAGATTACATGACAGGTGCAGATTTCAGTGCACTTGCAAATGTCAGTGTATTATTTAAAAAGTAGATAATTGATGGTTTAATTTTAACATTTACTATGCTTGCATATTGTTTATACTGTGTTGTATCAAGGTGGAGGGGAAGAGCTATTTAAGAAGAAGCACCTTACGGTCTTATGAGTGGTCTGGGGCCCCTTGTTAATCCACGAGCGGTAGCCTATAGGCTAAATAGACTAACGACGCATTTGGGAAAGAGGCCGAAGTGATAAAGTAGCACTTACGAACTTCGGTCCCACTTAGCCCAGTGTTTCAGGAAACCAGACAGTTGTTTAGTCATTTTCCTCTTTCACTAAAAAGAGTAAAATCCGTTTACGTATCACGGTGCTTGATGCTGTCTATGTCACTATATCGGAAACAATATGTAAAGATAATGCAACAAGCCTACAACACCGGCGTTACATTATCGTAAAATACCGTATGACGTTAACGTCATACGGTATTTTACGATAATGTAACGCCGGTTTCCCGAACCAGAACATAAATCGCTACAGTTAGGCCTCATTAAAACTTAAGTGCATCGCTACGAAAACCAGCTCAGGAACTAAGGCTGGAACTTTCGCCAATGCGTTAAAGAAATAATACAATCAACACGAAAGTACCGCAAATATCGAAACAAAAATTGCACGTTATCTTCTAAATTATATATAAAAAATATAAAATATAAAAAAATAAATATTCTGACTTTGGTTTTCAAAAATATTCATACTCAGACAGCCTCATAGTGATGAATTAAAGATAATGTCATGTCATATAACTGCTCACATTGTGTATCATTATAAAGGACAGTATTTACTCGTCTAATATTCGTTACGTTATAAGCAGGGCGGTTAGCAGAAAGGGCAATGTTGAGCCTCCGCTGATCCTATATAGCCTAGGCCTACACGCTATTGTTTATAGGAAAACTGATAGCCTAATAATCTAACAATAAACGATTTTTAAAATTGATGCTGCACTTAAAATTTACTTCTGATTGTTTTAGGCAAATAATACTAAAACAATGAAGGCTAATCATGAATCGTAAAATATCATTGGCCTACAATAGCCTATAACAAATGTAGCATTATTGACCAATCTATTTCATGCCTCCCTACGAGTAGGCCTACTGAACACATAAAATATTATTTTCCAAAACAATTACAATAATTGCTTGTTGTTGCTACTCCATTATATGCTAATCCAATAGGCCTACTTTGCATACAATAAGACATTTTCGTTCCCTGATGCAAGAGACTCATGACGTCCCCCCAAGGATCAGACACGATTAGCCAGTGATATGGTCAACGTTACTCTAGATGTTGGTCCATTGGATCACATCACTCTAATAATTTACAATCTAACCCACAGCTTTCCAGGCAGGTAAAAATCGCTATAGAGACGCATTTCATGAGATCGTTTAGTAAATCGATTTGCATTTGGTCTCCTAATTTTTGTTCGTAAATGTATTGATGAAAAGAACCCCCCCAATATATAGATAAGTTTGCAAAACCCTAGACGTTGGCTTACAAAGTTACCCTGCGTTATTGTCTGGTTTTAGCATTAAGAAGTTCTAACAAAATTGTTACATTTTTGTTAACGCCGGCAAGTCAAAGGATCTTATCTTCATGGTGCACGAGCTCTCACAACGTCATATCCTAAATAAAACGGCATGATTCTCTTGTCGGGCAGGGGTATATAGTGCATATGCCCGGAAATGACATACACCTCTAGCACAACAATAGGAGCTTGGAGCTCGTTTACGACCCAGTGCAATGTGTGTGGGTAGAGGGTCATCC
Organism: Rhinichthys klamathensis goyatoka; assembly: GCF_029890125.1. NCBI lineage: Eukaryota > Metazoa > Chordata > Actinopteri > Cypriniformes > Leuciscidae > Rhinichthys > Rhinichthys klamathensis. Next base: position 2,807,853 of record NW_026606897.1, read on the forward strand.
ATCAAACGCCACTGTTGCCAGAGCTACTGCCTTCGCAGACATCATAAACACCCCATATACGCCTCACTCGCACTAATTTACAAAGCTCACTGAGAAGGATACAGACGGATCAAACCCTGCTTTTACAGAAGCGTAAAGATTTGCAAATGTGGTTGGACCGAAGCAGCAGAGATAAAGTCCATTCAGCTGACCATATCTCATTCACATGGCATACTGTCATACTTATATTCAGAAATAGGCCTATATAATACAGTGTTATTTACCTTAACTCCATTCATCATTCAGATATATGTGTTATTAAACAGGCCTCCGAATCTACATAAATCACCATAAAGAGTTATGGTGATTTATGAAACGAATTAATTCGCTTAAATAGACAATATAAACCCAGGGAGAAACTATTACATTGCATGTACAAAAAAGAAAATCTGAGAAATACGGTCAGTAACACACTTATTATATTTTTTACCAATGAAAAAATAAAAATCATTTTATATTATTTTGAAGAAAAAAAAAGGTTTTACAATCTAAACACATGAATAATAATAACAATATGCCTATAGTATAAATATAAAATATATTTACCCATTTCAATATGTAGGCTAACCATTATTTAGGCTACATATTGGAATGCGTAAAGATATTTTATTCTCGGAATCTATTAATGCATTAGCTTTGAATGTAACTCACTCAACGCTTCATTTGTTTGCTGATCCAACGAGCCAAGTTTTCACTGTTAACTTGTGCTTTATGACCGTCAGCATTCATTATTTAGTCTAACAGACGGTCAGCGAGGCTGTCCATCGTGCCAGACGCATCCAAAAAGACTGGTGCTGGAACATCTACTCAGCACGTGGAGGAAAATCATACAAACTGCCAAATAATCAAACAATTATTTAATATCTCATTTAAAATGATAACACTTATTTTAAGAAATACGCTGGTTTGCCCTTTTAGAAACACCGGCTTTAAAACGCAACAAACAGAATTGTTTCTTATTAGTATTTTATTTGCCAGTCATGAACGTGAATTAAAATGTCGAAATGTTATTTTTTAATTACACACACTGAAGCATTTTTAAAGGCTACATTAATTTGAATTAAGGTAACTCACATCAACAACATTATCTCGACATTGAGAATTTTACTCAATCCAATAAACAAAGATTGTGTATAAGAGTCTGATAAAATATTGGAATTAAATTCGAATTTGACAAATATTAAAACGTCTTTCTGATAATAAGCACATGAATTAAAATACATTTAGTAGCCTATTCATTTACATCCATTAATACATTTGCAAATACATATGAAATTTACAGTTCGATTGCCAATTTGCAAAAACAAAAATATGCTTCATTTAAAGCACTGCAATTCAATTTGATATACTCACATATCCATTCTGTTAGGCCTATCTAATTAAAATAAACACAATGCAATGTAAATATGATTTAATATTTCAACAGATAAATTAACATATAATTAATATTACATTTAACAGTATCCATAAAGACACATCCTTGATAGATCTCGATGTTCAGCTCGTGAGAAACGATGAAGATTTTTCGTTCGTGTTGGAAATGTGTAGGAAGGAGAAGAATGCCGACACCCACGTTCTTCTACACACAATAGCTCCTGTGTAGTTGCAAAAACACACGTTTTTTTCTCTTAAAATCAATATGTAATCCTATTCATTCCCAACCCTTCGATAAAGGCTGGCTTTCCAGAAACGAAAATCTAAAAACAAACGAGTTTAGGTCCGAAATAACGCTGGTCCATTCGAAGCACATCCGGTATGAAATTATGTTCAAGGCCAATCCTTTAATCGGAAAATATCACTTTAGTCATTTTAATTTATAAAATGGAGAAAGTCTCAACCGTTAGTACTACGTTGTTCTCTTCTTCCTGGCCACATATGATCTAAGGGAGTGTTAGATGGTTTAAATGTGTTCTTAGGGCACTAAGCTGTCAGACCTTTTGGCGTGTAAGATTGATAGCGTGCAGGCTTCCAGGGCTCTTTGTTTGGAATATAAGCAATAAAGTGCTCGAGGCCTACACCTACTTAGCTAAAGACTTCTGAGGGCAACATAGAAGAGACATTCTTGAACGAAAAAAAAACTAGTGGATTTACACTTTTATTTTTACATGAATAATAACATTGGTGTGTAGCGATGTGTTTCCTGCACGATTTAGCAACGTTTAAACAAATTGGCTCAATTCAGGTAAAATGCATAATGTGTTATTATTTACATATTACAAAATATATTCTTTTTCAACTGAATGTATTATCAGACATTTCAGAAATTCTGCATTGAATATCAACGATGTTAGATGCCCTACTAGTAGAAGAATGTAATTAAAAAAAATCGGAATTTATGTAGTTTTATGAGTTCAGTCATTTAAACATAACAAGGCTACAATGTCTCAAACTAAAACAACACTAATGCAAGCGTAATGCGTCAGTGCGCGTGTAAACACGCGGGCACGTCAGGGCTTTCAAAGAATTTGCCTGCGCTCTCAGTGTGCGCGCGTACTCTCGCGCGCGTTTGCTCGTGCATTCACAAACGAGAGCGCGCATTCTCTAAGAAAGTAGTAAAAAACCCAGACTCTGGATTAATGGGTTTCCTCGATCGTGGCTATTGGTCTGTGTTTTATGTGTTCAGTTGCTGTGTTGAGGGATCTTCAGCCGAGGGCCGGTCAAAAAATAAGGGATAAACAGCAGACTGTCACTCTGGTTCAGGTACTGGCTATACTTATCATCTACGGAGCAGTGGGCAAACTGACCATAAATGCGTAAATAAACTAGCCCGTCCCAGAGAGTGAGGCGTTCCTCTTGGACTTTTTTCGATCAATCACACAGACAGTGGCTTCTTTTGATTAAACCCCAAATTGTCATTGGACAGAGGTAATCATGTGACAAGCAATACGGTCCAATTTCAACCTTGTCTCCATGAAAGCAATAGTTTAATGGCACCGCGGTCCCCATACGGCCGTAATCAGCAAAATAGTTTTTTTTTTAACCCGGCACGATATTTCATTATATCTTCCTTGGGTCACAAATTTGTGAGCGGCGAATTTGCAAGACTTGGAGGAGATGAATTACGAATTCGAGCGAGAGACGGGTTTTATCAATAGTCAGCCGTCGCTCGCTGAGTGCCTGACATCTTTTCCCCCTGTCGGTGATGCATTTCAAAGTTCATCAATCAAGAGCTCGACGCTTTCACACTCGACACTGATTCCTCCTCCTTTTGAGCAGACCATTCCAAGCCTGAACCCCGGCAGCCACCCTCGCCACAGCCGGCCCAAGCAGAACCCTAATGGCTCATGCCCGCTGTCTGCCGCATCCTTACCCCCAGAGTACCCTTGGATGAAGGAGAAAAAGGCATCCAAGAAAAACCAGACAACTTCGACAGCAACAAACACCGACCCTGGTCCACTATACTTCTCCCCTCAAGGTATTTGGATTTAATGCAATTTCATCGTGTTACAGTTCTTTGCAAACGAAATGCAATTGTTTTTATTATCAGTATTATGATTTTTAATTGCCGCGTTGCGCAAGGCCATGCTGGTGAAGATGCATGATAGTTTGTTATCCTCATGGGTCATGTGAACTGAACGCGAACAAGTTAATACCTAAAAGTTTTTTTGTTCGTTTTTGGATGCGAAAGAATCTGTTCTGGACAACTCCTAAACTGTGTGTTAGCTACTTGTAGTGCAGGGCATGAATTTTAATATTTGACAGTAATGAAGAATGATAGATTGCCATTACTCAACTCGGCAGCTGGCGTGTTCATTAATCTTCACTCGGACCTCTCCGCACTCACACCAGACACATCAGTATATTCTGGCATAGGGGATGAGGACACAAATTATTCAAGTGCTGTGGCTCCATTCCCACAAACAATTTATGCTCCCTGAGAAACGCAATATATTTGACAAGTTTGTGGGGTCAGCTTTAAGCCCCACAGCGCCGTTGTAAAAAATCAAGAGTTATAATTAGTGGCGTATCAATAATGTATAATGCTATAATCCCTTCATAGGCTCGCCCGAGATTTCTGATGGTGGCAGTGGGGCAACTCGTCGACTCAGAACGGCGTACACCAACACTCAGCTGCTGGAGCTGGAGAAGGAGTTCCACTTCAACAAGTATCTCTGCCGACCAAGGCGCGTGGAAATCGCCGCTCTGCTGGATCTCACCGAGCGGCAAGTCAAAGTTTGGTTTCAAAACCGGAGAATGAAACACAAACGGCAAACACAGTGTAAAGAAAACCACAACGGCGATGGAAAACCACCGAGCTTGGAGGAGGCAGGCGGACGGGGTGATGGGAAATCATTCTTCGAACAAGTGGCAAACAATGTATCAGGGGCGCTTTTGGAAAGAGAGGGTTATCCATTTCAGCAGAATACCTTAACTTCACAACAGTCACAGAATGGACACAATAGTGATTCCCAAAGCGCAACTGCCTCTCCTTTAGGTAGCAATGACAAACATCTGAAACATTTTCCCAACCCGTCACCCACTGTTCCTATCTGCGGCTCAACAATGGCCCCGGATTGTGCATCTGCTCAGGACAATGGCAGTCCCTCGGCCCTGGACGTCTCTTTACAGGACTTCAACGTTTTCTCCAACGATTCATGCTTACACCTCTCAGATGCCGTGTCCCCAAGTTTGTCAGAATCTGTAGACAGCCCCATTGGTTTATCAACGGAGGCCTTTGATTTCTTCTCTGAGACGCTTACAACAATCGACCTGCAACACTTGAGCTACTAACTCTAACTGAAGTTTCATTATAGGGACGTCAATATTTTCTCACATTGATGGTCTGTGTATTTAATTGTGACTTTAAATATAGGCCTAGACCATTAATCAATGAGGTAAGTTTTTCAATAATCGAGTGATAATTTTTGTGTACAGAGAAAATATGGCAGGAAAAGAAGTGATATTTTTCACGTTTTATTTTTGTATCGCTCGTCGGCAAAGCGCCATATTTTCATAGAATAAATTTGTACTTGTTATTGAAAATAAAAGCGGAGTTATTTCTTTCTTCACTATTCCGATTAAGAAATAACAGGTTTGTTATTAAACATGAAGTAAGATTCAAAGTAGACCTATATTATTACTATTTAGGCTACTATTTTGCTGATGTATTATGATAAAGTTTTGTGTAGGCTATTTACCTGTTGAAGATTAATGAATTGTTCCATCATTTTTCGAGGGACAAATTCAGATATGTATAAGGATGCCAAAAGTAGGCTAAGTTTAGAACCGCTAATCAAAACTAATATAGGCCTATCTTGGAAACTATTAGCGCGCACAATTAATACGCAGTTAATTGCGTGCTACATTCTTTTTTATTATTAATCTTTGCTAATTTCCCAGTTGCGTAGTTGGTGTTAAATTTTGATTTCTAACTGTATAAAATTAACCCGATGGGAAGTTTTAGATGCCATCAAATTTGTAGACTAAAACAGAATACACCCAAAAAGAGACTGATGTTTTTGATGCTGCGTAAATAAGACCTTTACTGTATCTGACGACACATGGAATCTCCTGGCCAAGAGCTATAACGTTTTGGAGTTCAGCAATTAAATTTTATTGCCTATTAAACCTTCAACAGGGGGTTGGTGTTGAGGCAGCACTCCGCGTAATTCAATCCGCCGCTGAGAATGAGAACGGATTTCAACAGTCAAACCACATTTAAAAAAAAAATTTATTTAGCTTATATAATTTATAATAATTATTAATTTATATACATTGTATATGGCATGTGATTAATGTAGGCTAACCGTATCCCAAATCAGACCGCGGCTAATAACTATGGTTTTATCAACAGACAACGCCGTAAGGAATGATCTGACAATATAGGATAAACTAAGACTTAGGTCTGCTCGTGTTTTATTTATACTTTTTTAACTCCAAATCTGAATAAATAGCTAATAAACGACCTCATTTGAATGCTTCGGCCCTCTGTGAACTCTAGGCCTGTGTCCTCTTGGACTAATTCTATTGATAGGCTATAGCCTACGCTCGTTACAGCCTTAACATAACTCAATTTTAATCTTTATCGATAAGGGAGGATCTTGGCAAATGCTTTTTACTTTTTGCACAATAAAAAGACTGTCAATTCTAGTTCTGTATATTAACGGAAACATTTAGGTAGCCTAATTTATTTTTAAATAAAAAACTGTTAAACCACGATTAGTTCTTATCCGTGGCTGGTGGATCCTATTTAATAATAAGGGTGACTCGAGTCATTTTTAATGATATGTACAGGCCTACACGATTAAGTGCAAGTTCCGTTCCTGTACGAAATTCAATTGTGAGGTTACCAATACAAAACTCCATTTATAGGCTATGAGACGAAATCGGCGGTTCATCGAAAAGAGTGTAGGCCTACAGTGAAATAGCGTTGGGGAATATTTCCAAACATCTGACGCCACGTTGCACCAGTAAGTGTTGAAATGGAAACGAGGCCTAGCAGCCAACAGCTCACACCGCACATAGGCATTTGTTAGAGACGCAGAATGATCCGAGTCGTAGTATAAGTATGGGCTGGCTAAGTTAGGCTACAACACAGGACTGATGTAGGACTGATATGATACTATCACCATGGTAGACCTATCGGCATAGTTTATGTCTACAATGGTCTGAGGGCTTTTCAGATATTATCAAAAGTATATGTTTCAAATTCTCCAATCTTCCAGTTGGTTAAATAAATGGATATTATGATCTCTAAACTATTATTTAAAAAGTTTAATCATACACAAAGAGATGTGTAGGCTAAAGAAACTTGTTCAGAGCACTATAGCCTACGGGCTTAGCGCCAAATCGAGGCTGAACAAATAGTTTGACTGACGTCCTTTGACGAAACCAAACACGTGATCGGCATTCTTTAACTAGGTTAAAGACTGAGTTAAGATTTGCCACAGAGAAGTGATCCAAATCCAGCTGGCTACCCAAGAGAGGTTTTTTTTTTTGTATGCAGGCCAGGGAAGAGCTTAGAATAAATTCATAGGCATTTTTTAAAAACATTTTTATTAGGCTATTTATATTATTTGATATTAGTCATTCAGAAACTGCTACACTACTGTAAAATAATTATTGTTGGGTTAACTTAAAAAGTAAGTAACCTGAATGCCTTAAAATTTTGAATTCATTTAAAAAAATTAGTTAATACAATGAAGTAGATTGGTTTAATCAACAGAAATTTAAAAATATTATGTTATCTGAACCACATAGCCTAAATTATCTAAGTTGATTTGACAAAAGAAAAAATGTTGTGATAAATCATTTTTTACAGAAAAAAATGCACTGAATAAAAAAAAAGTGTTGCTCATAAAATGTCATTGTAACCCTCTCCTTGAGAAAAGTGTGTACATAATATTTGAAATATATAAAGTGTATGTTGGATTTGGAAGTCAGCTCTTTAAACCAAATTTGCCTTTCTATAGTATATATGAATCACAATAACTCACATGAGCCCACACTAGGACCTGCGTATCACTGCAGAGAGATAAATATGTTAAAATATGGTATTGCAAGGATAATTACCTGCTATTTACTTATTAAAAACTTGCATAAAGTTTGACATGCTTCCTTTTACAGTACAGTACGTGTACTTACAGTGCACTTACCTAGAAAGTACTGGCTAATATAAGGTAAGTACATGGGTAAGGGGTAGGTTTAGGGGTAGGTTCAGGGTTAGTACCTAGTTATTACACAGTAATTGTAATTACTATAATAAGTACATAGTATGTACATGGGTAACAGGACTGTAAAAGGAAGCGTTACCCACCATTTTCACGATCCCACCCAAACAGAACAATCAACTGTTTCTTAATGAAAACTGATGTGAAACCATTCAGCATGCATAATATGTGTGTGCAGTGTGAGGCTCCGACAATGATGTTATTTTCTCAAGTGTTTTGCAGCCTAAGTTTATGGCTTTGGTTAGGGAGCCTGACATATTTTTGGTCATCCCATCATCCCACGAACGATGAACCATCTGTGCGAAGTACAATTCCGGTCTCGACAGCTAATGCCTAAAGAGGAAAGGCCTGTGCACTGCTAGTCCACTGACTCTGGCTGTAATGTCTATGCAGGCATTTAAAGTCAGTGCACTCAGCCTTCAGCTGGTTTCCATGGAAACATGCATTTAAGCTTGGTGGTCCCTTTTGTCATTCCTATGCAGGTGGGCTTCATGCAGATATTCTGAGGGTGGAGCAAAATTAGAGCAGAACCACCAAATATAAACAGCAAGACACACATAGCTGCAAATTGATATATGACTTTGAGTGTGCAGTTATGTAAAGCTAATACCACTTAAAGGGATTGCTCATTTAAAAATGACAATCTGTCTTAATTTTCTCACCCTCATGTACAATCTCTATGACTCTGTGGAACACAAAGAAGATTTTTGTTTGGTTTTGAAAATTATCAAATGTTGTTTTGGAATCTATTGATTTTCAATGTATGGACAAAAACAGGTAAACAAAATATATTTTTTTGTGTTCTAAAAAAAAAGCCATAAAGGTTTGTGAAATAAGGGTGCATAAATTATGACAGAATTTTCAGCTTTGAGTGAAATATCCCTTTAAGGGTCTGAATCAGAACTGGCTCAAGAACCAAGGCCAACCACAGCAACACCACAGAATACAAATGAACAAATTAGCTCTATGAAGCATGATATTATCTCATAGATCATGTTTATGGAATTCCTGAAGTATGCAATTATTCCTCTTCTAGTTGCACTTACGTGGTCTGCTTCTCAAACATCTATTTTCACTAAACATAAAAGTGCTTTTTTTTCCCCAAGGCTGCAACCGAGGCCTCAGTGTGACTCAGTCACTGCAAACGCTTCATGAATATATCAAGAGTAATTAATAATCAAAGAGTCAAAGCTCTGCCAATGAGTCACACAATTACAGCAGTTACAAATGTACATTTCAGATATGATATATGACTGCGCATGAATTCATTTGTTGACATGAAACGTGAACTCAAGGTTCAATCCAGGGGGGCCAGACTTTTTTTTCCTCCAGAAAACAGGTGGTGAAAGTGTCAAAAGACAGTTTAAATGTTTAAATGTAAGCTAATTCTAAGTCTTTTAAAAACAACACCTGAGCAGCCTAATCCCTCAGAGGCCAAGGGGCAAAAACACCATCTCATCCATCACAAAGTTGAACTTCACAGATGCCCCTGCACCCTACAGGCAGTGTGAATTTCAGTGGCAAGACCGTGCCCTCTGATGTTCTTCCTTTATGTTTGGGGGCTGTTCAGGTGGTCTGATTCAGATATGACTTACCTGTCACATGACATGTCATAGTATTTGCTGGTGACCTCATCCATCTCAGGTACGTTTTCAAGGCTGTTATGTCTTCGCTCGGCTGCTATAAAACTTTTTATTCAGTGCTGTTTGTGTTCTTCCAATAAATGAATTATTCTGAAACAAAACCAAAGCAAATGCAAATGTTACAGACTCAAGTCACAAAGCTGACACACAAAAAAAGAATGAATCAGAATCTGCCAGTCTGTGGTTTCCATATTAACTAGCATGACAGTGCTGGCGACCACAGAGTCATGTCGACCAAAAATGATTAAAACATTGTTCTTGCCCTAGAGAAAACAAGAAAGTATTATGCTAGAACTGTGGGATGAAGAGAAGTACAATATGCCTAATTTAATAAAGATGATGATTATAATGTAGCATGTTAAAGGGATAGTTCACCCAAAAATGAATGTTCTTTCATTAATTACTCATCCTCATGTCGTTCCAAACCTGTAAGACTTTTGTTCTTCTTCGGAACACAAATGAAGAACTTTTTGATGAAATCTGAGAGATTTCTGTCCCTCCATACAACTACGCAACTACCAAGCTCAAATGTGCTGCATAACATGAGAACGAACCTCATTGGTTCTTGCAGAAGCTCAAACGTGCTGCGTAGCAGACGATAATGAACCTCATTGGTTCTTATAGAAGCTCAAATGTAACATGAGATTGAACCTCATTGGTTCTTGCGGAAGTTTAAACGTGCCGCATAACACGAGAATGAACCTCATTGGTTCTTGCAGAAGCTCAAACGTGCCGCGTAACATGAGAATGAACCTCATTGGTTCTTGAGGAAGCTCAAACATGCTGCGTAACACGAGAATGAACCTCATTGGTTCTTGTGGAAGCTCAAACGTGCTGTATACACGTGTACTTCAGCAGTGGGGCATATTTGGCGTGTCTGCGTGAGAGCACCCTCTGGCTTTCAGATGGAGCAGCATTTACTACCGATCAGCCAAACTGCACTGACAAGCTGCGCATAAAATAATCGCAGCCTTTGCAGTCGTGTGCAGTTTCATTTCGATTAATCGTGCAGCCCTAGTTCTTGCAGAAGCTCAAACGTGCTGCGTAACATACGAGAATGAACCTCATTGGTTCTTGCAGAAGCTCAAACTTGCTGCGTAACATGAGAATGAACCTCATTGGTTCTTGCAGAAGCTCAAACTTGCTGCGTAACATGAGAATGAACCTCATTGGTTCTCGCACTTCAAGCGAACATGCTTGAGCTTCTTTATATCATAACTGATGTTTGTGTTGATGAATGTTTATATGTGAATAAAAGCCTAAATTCAATCTGTTCATATAAAGCGATCGAGTCTCTTCAGGAAATTTGTACTAAACCGCTCAATTCACATGGATTCGTTTTACGATCTCTTTATGAACTTTTTAAAGCGTAAAAGTGGTAGTTGCGTAGCTGTCAATGGAGGGACAGAAAGCTCTCCGATTTCATCAAAAAGATCTTAATTTGTGTTCCGAAGATGAACAAAAGTCTGAGGGTGAGTAATTAATGACAGAATTTTCACTATCCCTTTAACTGCATTAAAACACTCACACACACATTCCTCCACTTGTGGGCCAGAAGCTGAGACGTGTGAACTGAGGTGAGTCCAGATCAAACAGGCACGACCGAGGAGCATGAGATATGAAGCTGCTTCCCTGTCCTTCAAAAGGTCAAAGGGCACTTCACCTCTCTTTCCCCCTCCACGCCAGATGGATCTGTGGCCAGGTCAAATGAGGTTCAAGCAGCGCTCAAGCCGAGTGAACAAGCATGCAGGATGTCAGTGTTGAATACCAGCCAGTACTTTTATAAAGTAAATTAGCCTTTTAATCTTTCATTTGAGACATTCCTATAAATAGTCTCGTTTGCTTATGTGCATAAATATATCACTAGGCTTGTCTGCAAAATCAGTATCCATCCCACTCCAATAATACTATGAAAAAAATACATTTAAATCTGTATTCCTTTTAAAAATTAAACCCCCTCACAAACCAAATTCCTCTCCTTGTCATCCTCTAAGAGAAGTAGAGTCACTGTCTTTCAGAAGGTGACAGAGTGCAGGTCTCCTGGCAAGGATCTGCTCTCTGCAGTAATCTCTGTGAAGCAGCAGAGGAGCAGAGAGAGAGAGAGAGAGAGAGAGAGAGAGAGACAGAGCCAGATGGAGATGGATAGCTATGTGTTTTTCTATGAAAGCTGTGCATCACCCCCATTCTTCACCTGTCTCCCTCCTCAGGATAAGTGGGGCCCACTCCAAACAGCAGGCCTAAATCTCTAAAAGGTCCTTAGATCCTCTCACTAAAATCCTAGCTAATGCACCAGCACTGAATGTATACAATGTTACAGTTCAAATTCAGTTACTTACCCAAAGTCACGGAATGAGGATCGCTACCTTTGTGCCTTAGCTATGGAAGTAGCACGTTTTTGTTGTTGTTTTAGATTCAGATTGGCATGCTTCATGTTTCTCATCTGTTTTTCCGCTCTCACGCTAAAGAAACAAAGGTAAACATTATCACCGTCACATGTCAATACAAAGAATAATGCAATAAATGCAGTGAAATTACTAATGTTAAAAAGTGTCCTTTAATTATTCCTGTCAAAGCGAGCACGTAAAAGTGGACGAGGAAGCGTGTGATTCCCCAGTGCACTGTTTGAGGTACCCAAATGTTTCTGCTGGAGCAGACGTGATAAATAATACTGTCTAATTTGAATAGCTAGTGGTTTCTGCAGGGTAGGCATTTGCCTCTTCCGTATCTCACAGTCCACTTAACTTCCGTGTTTCGAAGGCTATCTTACTGGGTCAAGCGGTTTAACACAATGAGGTCCATCCCAGAAGACTTAACAACACTCATTTCAGGTACCATCGCAATATTTGGATAAAACAACAGTTGATAAAGCGAACGTTTAGGTCTCGAGGGCAATCAGATTAAGCTATAATAGTTTTTTGTCCCCAGTTTACATTACATACTTGGCTGAAAAGAGGAAGTTTAGTCTACCGACAGACGTTGTGAATATTTCCCTGTAGTTTGAGCATAAAGTAACTGCTCTTAGTGTATTCATTTTTTTCTGGCGCGGATAGATTTATTTTGTGTTTTAACGTGTTGTCTATAAGTAGGTTAAGCGGTTATAAAGTAAAGAGTCTATGTTAAGTTTCAACTGCAGATGAATATTCCGGGTTTTTTGTGCCGTTTTTATTTTTACAGTCGGTAACATACCTGTTGGAAAGTCCAGTTTATGATGCTAGCGATGTTTTTGAAAATGGTAACGTTAACTTTAACTGGTTTACGCTCGTAATTAGATGGTGCAGGACGTTGTCATCATAGATAGTCATTAGCTGGTTGACAAGCTAACGTTACCATGTTCCAAAAAAGCAGGTTGACTGTGTCTGTAGTTGAGTTGTTTCAGGCCAACGAGCATTTTAGCAAAAGCCTATATTTGCTAGTAAACAAATCATTGTCATCATTAGTTTGGTATAACGGTAGTCGTAATTCTGATGAGGAATTCAAGGGTGCAAAATGACAAGAGGTTACGCTTAATCTGTTTTCAGATCTGGAAAACTTTTTGACGGATGTCCTTAAAGCGGAGAATCTGAGCAAGAAAGCAAAAGAGAGAAAAGATGCCTTTATCAAGCGCATTAAAGATGTGAAAACGAGGTACGAGGCAGATTTATGTAATTACTGTTGACCTGAATATGTTTTTGACCCTATGCTGATATAGTATTCAACAAATCTAATGATCTCTGTTCCAGCTACTCACAAGATTTCAAGGAAAAACGTAAGTTTTGATGTGCTTGTGTGTTTGTGAATGTGCGTGTGTCTAGGGGAGGGGCTAAACGACAAGCATGATGAAGTGAACTAGTACTTCCCCACTGATAGGGTAGGCTACTATGTGCTGCAGTTAGCATATCAGTGAATTTGAGAGTTTGTTTACTTATTCATGACATGTAAACATATTTGAATGACATTTTTTTTCTCTCCTGATGGGAACATGTGAAAAGAGTGCTTAAAAAAGGTTTATGTCAGCACATAAAGACTGTTCCCTGATGCATTTTGTATTTCCTATAATTAATTTACGGTTAAGGTGTGGGTAGAGGGCTGGGTATGATTTAGCACGTTGTGGGCAAGGAAACACATGCACTTTACAGCTGCACTATTATACCCCCATTACAGGAAGTGCTTTTGCTCATGTTCAACATTATACCACAAACGTGCATAATTCTAGCTTTCCCATCAATATGCTCTTTAATATACATGAACTTATCAGGAAATGTGATTCAAACAGTGTTATAAGATATCTTCCATATCCCAAATCTATGCAAAGTGAGTTTCTAGTGAACATTGAGACAACATGGCTCACTCAATGCTGCATGCAAATGGAGATCACTGGATCAAACATGCTTCTCTTCCCAGGCACCATGCAAGCAACATGCTTAACATCTGAATTAGATCATTTTAGTTAGTTAATGTGTCTTTTTCTGGTGGAGGATTGAAAATGTGGCCTCCTAGCTGCCTCTTTTTTGGGAATGCTGATGAAGACTCTGTTGTGTAGGAGACGAAGAGTTCCCAGAGCCTGACGAAGCGGACACCAACGACGGAGGATCGCTTCACTCAGAGCAGACTGACAGGGATGATGAAAACGCTTATGATGGTGAGTGTAAAATTGTGGGATTTATTGCAATATTAAAAGTGTTACAAGAGAGCGTGGAGCATCTGCAAGAACTGTTGAGACAGGAACATCATGTGACTGAGCTACTGTTCCCTTGAATTCTCTCATGGAAGAATGCTGTAATTGTGAGTATTATAAAAGAATCATGGCAATTTATTCTGCACACAGATTGCATGTAGAGAATTCACATAAATTAAGAAACAAAAACCTTTCCGGTTATGAATGCATCACTTATCATCTTTTCTGCAGCTTTAGCTGTCATAACACAGTATCATTGTGGCAGTCTTTTGTCATGTCCTGTCTAGGATTTTTTAGTAGTGGTAGAACAACACAAAAGCTGAATGAGGTGCTTGAAAGACTGCTGTAACCCGGCAACAGTCTCAGGAACGGTTTGAAGACACAGACGTTAAGGGTTTAGCTCTCTTTTGTCTCTGAGCAAATGGTTTATGGTCTGCAGCTCAGACAATCCACATCCAATGTCAATTCAGGCTTCTGTTTTATTAGCTTCTGCTAAATGAACGCTGTTGGTAGAATTTACATTCAAGGGAATCGAATTCATCCGAATCATTTTTGAGTCACGCCACATATCCGATTATTGTATTCTGAAACTCACAGAATCAAGAGGGTAGGATACAGGCTGGGAGTGGTTTGTGTTTAATGTATGTATATGGTAGAAAGAGGTTTACAGCTCTAGTGCACTCATGTGTTTTATTGGTCCTTTTGCCCTGTGCTTGCCAGAGAGAACAGCTGTTCTGCTCAAAGATGGGACCGAAGCCTCTTAGTACACACTGCAGATCCTATACGAAACAAAACAGCATTTGGAGATCAACCAAAAAGTCATTTGAGCCTATTTATTTTGGACAAATGTACTAAACCAAGTGAAGTTTATAAGCTCATGCAACTGATAATGCCGCTATTTGGGTAAATACAGGGCATTTGTTTTTGAGATTTCATGAGACAGATTTCTTCTCATGAAAAAAGAACACACACATCTCTCAGGCTTTATTTGTTGAGAGTCAGAGCTTCACCTCTGTAACTTATTTGAGAGCTGTGAGTCTTTACTCTCTTTATACATTCAGCCCATAAAAAGGAAACTCGTTTTATAGCTGAAGATGAAGGCAAAGCGTGTAGCCACTATTTATTTGCAGCCTTTATCAACCGCATTTGCTGCTTGGCTAAAGTTTGTTCAAGGGTGTTCATATTAACCCCAGGTTTCACAGACAAGGCTTAAGCCTAGTCACAGACTAAAATGCACGTTTGAGCTGTTTCAACTGAAAGCAGCTTGCACTGACATATCCTAAATTATGTCAGTGCCATTGTTTTGTCTTAAGATGCACACATTGTGTTTTTCTTAGGCATGTTTATAAAAGCTACTTAAATGTCCTAATTGAACTACGGCTTAATCTAAGCCCTGTCTGTGGAACCATGCCTAAATATAATTTAAGTCATGGCTTATAGTTGTTTTGTGTTACACCACCGTTCAAATGTTTGGGATTATTTTTAAAGACACATTCAGCAAGGACTCAACTGATCAAAATTTGACAGTAAAGGCATTTATGATGTTACAAAAGATTTCTATTTCAAACAAATGCTGTTCTTCAAACTTTCTATTCATCATAAAATCCTGAAAAAGACATTCAATTGCCAGTGCCAAACCTAATTTAGCAACGCAACCATTTTCAAATAATATTTAATTTTTTTAAGAATCATGACTGGAGTAATGGCTGCTGAAAATAGAGCTTTGTCATCAAAGAGAATATATATATATATGCAGTATTTAACTATATTTCTATGTATTTTAATCAAATAAATGCAGCATTGGTGAACATAAGAAATGTTTTCATTTAAAGCTGCAGTCCGTAGCTTTTTTAAGTTAAAAATAATCCAAAATAATTATATTAAAAAAAACTTATTCTGCCAGTGGTCAAAACTATCTGCTTGCCATAGCTAGATTCAAAACGGTTAGCTTGTAATAATGATTTTAATTCCAGTGGTACTGGTGGGTTTCCGCGGAAAATTCGAGCATGTCTTTGCGTCATTACGTCACACCCGTACACATAAAGAAGGAGTTTCGGCTCCTTCGGCTATACTGCGCGTGACGAGATGTTTAGATGTATAGGCTTTTCTCGCAGCACTTTACATGATTAAACTTATGGCATCCAGAAAGATCCAAACAACAATCATCAGTGTCAACTGGAGTTTCAGCAGTTATAAAACCCAAAAGACTTCGTACTTCGTATTTAAGGTGGCTAGAGAAAGAGAAAGAAACCGTCTCATGCGAACACAAGGATTTAAACATCGGCGGGGCTTTTGAAGGGGTTCAAAACGGAAGAAGAGACGGCTTTTTTCTGCTGAACAAGTAAGTTAAGACATTTCAATAGTTCAATCGTGTAACAGTACGTTTTCTTAATTCACACAGTTATGGAGTTTCCTTTGTTGTGCCTTTCTCGTTTTGCTATTATGGAGAATATGAATTCTGAACTACACAGGTAACCATAAAACACATTAAATTTAACATTAGTCGTGCAATGCTGATGTGATGTTGTTAACATGAACAATTTGAGAACAAAGTAGGCTATAATTTGCACGGTTGCTTTAAATCGCGTTGATTAAATCTAACGGAGCTTATCATGTCGAATGCTTTTTCCCCCTTAGTTAGTCAGAACAAAAATGGATGTTACTTGTTCAGAAGACATTTTCTTATGAAAATTCTTATGTTGGTCAAACTTTCAAAAAGTGAATCTGTGATTCTGTATGACAGTATCCACACCGGCGCGGTGACTGACAGCACCACTCGCCTCAAAACACTGGGTTCATCCGCGCTGTTTCATGCCGATTTACAACCCACGTAAAGATGATAATTCCGCGAATCACTGCAGTTACAGATTTCGAACAGAGAGATGGCGACAAAGAGGAAAAGCTACGGACTGCAGCTTTAACTGAAAAATCTTTTTTAATCCCAAACTTTAGATCAATAGTGTATATGGTGTTTTTACTTTATTTGTTTTTATTTTGCAATAAGGGAGAAAAAAAAATCAAGTGATGCTCTGTGCCAATGTGTTCTTATGTTCTTATTATCCAAAACACTATCTTTTTTAGTTTTTTTGCCATTGTTTTGCTCTTAGAAAAACACATGATTTATGTTTTCTTTGGCAGTTGTTCTACCAGACATTTTTCTTCCAGATTTAACAGAAATCAGCTCTAGCTCTGAGGGTATTTAGTTTACTTTTCACAGTCAGCGTGTGTCATGCTCCCTTGACAGCACTTTATACATAATTGCAAACATTCCACAATTGCTGGTGTCATTCATAACACTGCTCTGCTCACTCACACTCATTCAGCAATGCAATGGTAGTGTGTACACAAGAGAGGGGAGGGCAGTGTAAACGAGAGGGGAGGTTTGCTTTGAAAACAGACCATGCATCTGTTTCACATACTGCTGTACTCTATTCAGTCCATCCGGGTTTGAATCTCTGCTAACTTTAGTCTCGCTTGACATCGACCTTTGATTTTTAAACCTAAAGGGGGTGGAAGTAGCTTTCTGGTTGCCTTTAGCAAATGTATTCAATTTGTTGTGAAGACAGGTGCTTCTCTTTGTGGATTCCTCGCTGCTAGTCATAAAAAAAAAGCTGAAGTAAGATTGAATGAATTTCTGTTTCTGTCTGTTTGTTGAAATCAGGTGTTCAACAGTCTCCTCCGGTGGCAGCTCAAGAACTTCAATCTATTTTAAAGAGTGGCTACCTGGAGAAGCGCCGAAAGGGTAAGTAACCTTACTGTGTTCACAAACAGGTTGTTGACGTGGAAAAAATAACCTCCATTTGACTTCTTATAGATCACAGCTTCTTTGGCAATGAGTGGCAGAAGAGATGGTGCGCCTTAAGTAACAACATATTCTACTACTATGGCAGTGAAAAAGGTTGGAAAACTACTATTATGATCAGATGTGTCAATACCAGTGTTGGGAAGGTTACTTTTAAAAGTTATGCGTTACAATACTGCGTTACCCCGTAAAAAGTGATTTATTGCTGTACTTTTTATGGCAAGTAATGGGTTTTGTAACTTTTGCGTTACCTTTTCTTACTTGGGCTGGGCTTGCTTGTTTGTTTTTTAATAACAAAAATCAGTTTTATTTTTGACAAATGTAAAGGCCCTCTCAAACCAAAAGTGAAATGAATAAGCCTCCGGATGAAGGAAATGGAAATTCACTCCTGTACAGTAGAGGGCGCAGCTCAAACAAACCTGTCAGCTGTGCTGCCATTCAGGATCGCAGAAAAATAGGACCACTTGGTGGTTGATATGCTCCCTCGATGCACACTTTTGGCGAGCCCTCACTGAAGCGAGCTCGGCAGCAGACTTCTTCCCAATAGTCAAAGCGGCGTTACGTCACGAAAGTGCGGACTCAGAGGAGGACCGCGAGTGTTTAAGGTGCCATTTGGGACAGGGCCTTATTTGAGGAATAAAAAAATGAAACATGTTTATCTAAAATTATTTTTACTTATTAGTATTGTTGAATTGGATTACCAAAGGACAGCAGCAAATATATTGGTTAATAAAGTGAGATTAAATACATAAAGTATATTTTTGTAATTTAACATATTTAATTATCCATTTTGAGGAATACTGATTTGTGCAAGTGAGATGAGTAAATCCCTGCTCACATTTAGTCTAAACTACAATAACCATCAGGTTTATACCGTGCTCACAACATGGGGACTGGAGAGGTGTCAGTCAATAAATGGGAAAACAAAGTAACTTGCGTTACTTATTTGGAAAAGTAACTCAAATATTTTGTTGTAAATTTAAAATAAATGCATTACTTTACTAGTTACTTGAAAAAAGTAGTCTGATTACGCAACTCCCACAACTTGTAATGCATTACCCCCAACACTGGTCGTCACCAATTAAATGCACTTCTGAATTCAATTTATCTTTTCTTAAATCGTATCATTCAATAATCTGCACTAATGTTCACTAGATAAACAGCAGAAGGGAGGGTTTAATATTGTCGGATACACTGTCAGACTGAACAACACCCTGCGGAAAGATGCAAAGCGAGATTGCTGCTTTGAGATCTCAGCTCCAGACAAGCGTGTATATCAGGTTGGTCACCTCTCATTTCATGTAAAACATGCAGTGTTTGTTTATTCTTATCATGAGATAGTTATCTCGTAAAACACATTTTTGCCACAGTTCTGTGCTGCGTCCGAGAAAGATGCTAAAGAGTGGGTGGAGCACATCGACTTTTTGATTAAAGGTAGGAGTGTGCATCATAAAAACTCTCAATCACCAAACTTGTTCTAGCAGGTGTCTTTTTTTTTTTTGCACAAATGCATAATGTCTTGTATATTGGTTTTCACTCTCAGACATGGGTGGAATCATTCCGGAAGATGAAGAAGAGTATGATGACTGCTTATCTGTATCCCATTCCCAATCAACCATGCCCGAAATTATCGATGATGACATCTATGAAGAACTTCCTGGTTTGCACTTAAATTTCATATTTGTTTGTGTATTTATCTGATAATTATTATATTATATTATATATCATTCCCCTGGTTTCACAGACGAGGCTTAAGCCTAGTCCTGGATTAAAATGCATATTTGAGCTGTTTTAACTGAAAGCAACTTGCACTAACATATCTTAAAATATGTTAGTGCCATTGTTTTGTCTCAAGATGCACACCTTTAATGCTTTTATCTAATGCACATTTATAAAAGCTACTTAAATGTTCTAATTAAACTAAGGCTTAATCTAAGCCCTGTCTGTGAAACCAGGCCTATATTATATTATATTATATTATATTATATTATATTATATTATAATATATTATATTATATTATATTATATTATATTATATATGATTTTTCGATGTTGATAGTCAACATAAATATTAATGTAAAAACCTCTCGATTCCCCTATGGATGTGGTGGAAAATGTCTACAGAAATTGTGAATTTGGTATATTGCTCTTCGCTCTAACTGGAACATCTATTTTCCCCCTCTCAGAGGAAGATGAACCCCAGCCTGCTAAAAAAACAGTGGCCCTACCCCTGGCCAACAAACCTCCACTACCTTCCACCCCTATGACAGGTAATTACCACTGGGTCAGCAGGCCTGTCCATCCCCTACCTGCCCTGCTGTCCCATAACACCAAATATATTCCCAGATCTGCCAGGGTGGCTATCATTTGTCTCTCCAACTTTTTTTTAATATATATATATATATATATATATATATATATATATATATATATATATATATATATATATATATATATATATATATATAAAAGAGAGGGAGGAGGTCTTTCAAAAGATGATAAGTGGAAAGAGAGGCAATGGATATTGCGGGTACATATGGATTTGGGAGGTTAGATGGTGAAGAAACACTGATGATAGGAGTGGGAAGGTTGTCTGGACCACAGGAACGGCCTTCAGGAAGAGACCTGGAATTTGTATTGATTGTTTCTTAGAGTAATGATATTTATTTAGTTTGACATATTTGTGCTGATTGTTAAGAGAAACGCTAAACAATACTCTTGCAGTTTTTATTTAAAAATGGTTCAGTATTTTTTCTGGTCCTGTGTGGGGGAAGCATGTATCCTGCTGGGTGCTGGGCACTGGGCAGGGGTTGGTAGGCACTGGCAGGAAGCTGACTCCATTGGTGCACTGTGGCCCACTATGGCCCTCTGCTCCAGGCTCACAGCACAGGAAGTCCTGCTGACAGAAACGATGGCTGAGGCAGGATCTTGTGACAGATGCTCAGGGGAGGAGGCCAGCTAGAGCACTAGACAGAGCCATAATGGAGGGAAAACAGGCCTCATGGATCCTGGAAAGCAAGATTATCATATGAATTTTCTTTATTAGTATTTGTTGTCATCTTTTGATAGGTTTTTTTGTTTGTTTTTTACATAATGTTTTAAAATCCTGAAAAGTGGATGCATTTATGTAACTACTGATACCAGACCACTGCAGTAGGTGTAACACTAATACCTGGTTGTTTAAGACGCAGCACTGAATAAAATCTTCAAAGCAGCAGTGGGTATGGTTATATTTAGAAAATAATTATAATATTCTGCCAAATCAGCATAGCTGGGAATCTGCCAGCTATAAAGTCTGGTGCAAGATATTTACCTTTAGGGTTGTTTTTTTCTTTATGAAAGCACTTTTCTTGAACACCCACTCATGGTGCCGCCTTTGGGCAGACATTATAGATTAGTAAATATGACTAAATAATGGTCTACACCAAGAGCAAGAGGGGGTAATTGTAAACCCAAGAGCAAATCTACCTGAAATACCAGTTTAACATATTTCATCCACAATGGTTTAGTTTCGAGACAGAAAATAAGAGACTGAAACTTAAGCTCAAAATTGTGTTATATATATATATGTGTGTTAACTTCCAACAAATATGTCTTCTAACATTACATGTTAACTTACAACAATTTGCAGCTGTAATGAGGGGTCTTTCATTAGAGGGTTTTTAAGTTTCATCCCATCTGTCAGGAGCCACAGCTCAGCAAGTTTTACTCTCTGCTGCCCACTAGTGGAACTTTCTGAGCCAGAAAAACACTTATACTGGGGGTCTTTAACTAAGGACCCCTTGGTGGATAGAAAAAACATAGCAGGGACACTTTAAGCCATATACTAAATGTGTATAGTACCATATTAAAGTATTTACATAAGAAATCAAACAATAATTGGTGTAACTTACTCCCGTTGAAGATCCATTGACATGCACCAAACCACCATTGCATGTAGAGAAACTCTTGGAATTTTTCACTACCATTTGAGGGTTTTTTTCTAAAGGAAATAAATACTTTTATTCAGCAAGGACGCATTAAATTGATCAAAGGTGATAGTAAAGGCATGTATAATGTTACAAAAGATTTCTATTTCAACTAAATGTTGTTCTTTTGAACCTTTTTCATTAAAGGGATAATTCACCCAAAAAAGTTTTTTTTTCATTTACTCACCCTCAAGTTGTTCCAAACCTGTATGAGTTTCATTCTTTTGAACACAAAAGAGGATATTTTAAAGAATGTTGGTAACCAGACAGTTGATGGACCTCATTGACTTCCACAGTATTTTTTTTTTTTCATACTATGAAAGTAAATGGCTACCGTCAAGTTGTTGTCTGGGAAATTACGACAAAATGTTCATTTTTTGGGTGATCTATCACTTTAAATTTTCAATTGTAATAATATTTCACAATATTACAGTTTTTACTGTATTTTGGTCAAATAAATGCAGCCTTAGTGAGCATAAGAGACTTTCAACATTCATTCAAAAGCATCTTACTAACCCCAAATTAGTGAACCTTTGAACAGTGTACATACGAGGACAATTAGATCTCTTTGGTGTTCAGAGACCAAACCAACAAACCCCACAATCACCATTTTTACAGCTCATCATAAACATTTTGACGCATAGGTTTGAAATGCCATCACAAATGCTCTCTACTCTTTCTTCATTAATTAAATAATTTATTCAATCTTCTATTATTCTAGCCCCTGCGGCAGTGAACAAGAGCACAGACTATGAAAACTTCTTCCAGGGCTTGTGGGATTGTGCTGGCGACCACCCCGATGAGCTGTCCTTCAAAAGAGGAGACTCAATCTACATCCTCAGCAAGGTAAGACGGGAGCCATTGCTCGACCCACGTGATCGAGGACAGAAATAATATTTAAATGTTTATTACCCTGCCCTGTTAGACGACGTCAGCAGGAAAACATGAATTTGCAACAAAAAACGTTGAAAAAATATGCGGTGACATCTGGTTAACGCATATGAGTCAGATGTAAAAAGATCGTTTCGGTGTCTCGTGTGCTCGGCAGTGGGGTTTCTAAGCTAAATACACCCTCTCTCTGTGCACGGTGATGGGATTAGTCCTGTCACTACGGAAACCGTTTTAGTGCTCTTGGCCCTGAGCTGGGCAGTCTGGCAGCCAGTGGCATTCTGTCACCTCTCTCCATGTCTGCCCATTCGGAGCTCGTGCGTTTGTGTGTGTGTAGGGGTATTTCAGTGTTGGTAGACGGCTCAACGCCATGTTCTGTAAGGGCAAGCGTACGTAGACCTTTAGCATATACACATCTCAGCCTGTCACTATTTATGGCTGTAATGGCAGTCTGTGTTCTCAGGAAACGCTGAATCCACCTCTCTATTCGTACCAGGTGTGGTGTAGAAGTGAGTTTGGTTAAAAACTTCCCCTACCTGTCAGCTCCGATGCATAGGCAGGCTGTGCAGATCTGGGTACTGCCTGTGGGGTTTGTACCTGGCTAACAGAATTAGCTCAATAACTCTCAGGGCTACTTAAAACAGCTCGGGCTGATCCGTTCCCAGAAACTAACTCGCTATCTTGCGGTTTGTCTACTTAGCACTGTTGCCCTTTAGAGAAGGAAATGGAAATCTTAAATTAGAATCGTGTTCTTGGGTTCTTATTTCAGAAAGAGGGGTTTTGAGGTATTGACGCTATGGTGGTGTTTTTATATCATCTGTGTTCTACAGGATAAGTGAACAACTGTAAAGACCTTTTTGGGACAATGGTCCATGATCTAGACCACATGTGCCAAATTATTCTAAATATATTCTTTCAATTCTTGATGGTTTCATATGGTTTGGGAAAACTTTTATACCATTTTCAAGTTATTAAATACCATTTTAAAGTTTAATGAATTTAATGACTAAAAATATCATGTGGTGTCACCTTCAATAAATATATATATATATATATATATATATACTAATATTAGGGCTGTAAAGTCGAGTTTTTGTTTATATAATATATATGTTTATGTATATATGCATATGTATATAAAAATATATGTGTATGTGTGGGTGTGTGTGATATATATATATATATATATAGACACACACACACACTAATGTATGTAGGCCTATATATATATAAATAAATATACATAGTCAAATGTGAATTATTTAATAAATATCAAGTTTTTGAGTAGTTGCACCACATGACATTTTATATCCTGAACTAACCATGCCTTGTCATAAAAAGTCAAACTATTTGATATTTTAAAAGACTGACCTTGACACACAGACATGAAGATCTGCATGAGTCTCCTCTGATATCATTTCCTGTTTTGTTTTGTTTTTTCTGCTTGTTGGTTGCACCATATGTCTTAGACAAAAGTACAAAAAATATATTAAGCAGTATTTATTTATTGATTTATTATTTTGTTAAATTGTTTCAAGAAACTATAAATAAAGATAAAGCCAAACTGCTTAAACTAGTTCACCCTCATGTTGCTCCAAACCTGTGTTGACCTTCTTTCTTCTGTGGAAAACAAAAATATATATTTTTAAGTGTGTTTGTAACCAAACTGTTTTGGTGACTGTAGACTTCCACTGTATGGACCAAAAAAAAAAAAACAACAACAGACATTTAGACATTTCTTAAAATAGCTTTTATCCACAGAAAAATGTACCATATGTCATTCAGGTTTGGGACAGAAGGTTCTGGAGGTTTGACAGATTTTTAATTGCCAACTGTCCCTTTAATAAGGTTTTCTTTTTAAGAATATCATTCTTTTTTTTTCCATTAGGATATCAGGACAGTTTTATCATCCTGATATTTTCAAAATAAATTTTAATACATTAATTAAAAATTCTCATTATAGAAAAGTGTCAGTGTATGTGTGAATTACATTTTAATGTATTTTTGTATAAATTGATAGATGGGACAAAGAAATAAGTGTATGGGAGTTTGATTCTAGGATTTAAACTGTATGGGGCTCGGCTTCTTATTGGAACATAAGCTTGTTATGTGGGTCAGAGGAATATTTATTGCATCAAGACTGAGCGATTTTTAAATGCTCCTACACTGACAATACTTTTTAAATAAATCAAGAATTGATTCAAAATTGCATCTTTTTGCACAGTATTTGATAGTGTTTAGCATTTTTGTGTTCTTCATTGGAACTGACGGTGATGGAAGTGGAGGGCTGTAGACTTGGGATAGTGCTCTATACCGAATATAATAATGATATAATATTATATAATATACTGTCACCGTATATGCTGTTGTCTGCCACCGACTAGAACAAAGGGTTTTATACGTTAATGTAATTCGTTTTTTAAATGATTGGTAAATAGAGGATTCAGAGTAAAATCATCTCTGATTTCTCTCTGCAGCAAACATGAGATTTTCAAGCGGCCTGACGGCTTCATCTAAGATTTCTTTAAGGGCTGAGATGAACACGTGTTCTGAAGCCCCCTTAAAAAAAGCCTAGCAATGCCAATATGATGTCATCTAGTGCGATCCATTAAGTAATGGTGAAAGTTTAGGTCTCCAGAAGTGATTACACGGGAAAGAAGCTGACAGAAAGAACTGCTGAATGCAGCTTTCCATAATTCTACCCAATTTATTTATATTCATTTTACTAGAGACACAGGAATGTGCAGTAGCAAGATAATGTATCTTCAGGAGAAATAGAGATGACATTCAATTTCACCAGTGGCTAAAAATCCATAATTTGTAATTGATATATAAAGCATGCCAATGGGGAAATTATCTCATTCTGTTAAAAGTCAGCAGGCTGTCAGAAAATGACAGAATATGGTCTGAATGGGATCCAGGGGTGACTGGGTTTTTCAGAGCAAGTCTGCCATCTTGTGCCTAGAGTTAGTAAGGCAGCATGCTTTATCAACAAAAGGAAATCTGCCTTTTGG
Organism: Rhinichthys klamathensis goyatoka; assembly: GCF_029890125.1. Lineage (NCBI taxonomy): Eukaryota > Metazoa > Chordata > Actinopteri > Cypriniformes > Leuciscidae > Rhinichthys > Rhinichthys klamathensis. Next base: position 2,833,531 of record NW_026606897.1, read on the forward strand.
AAGACATGATTATGTTGTTTTGCTTTTTATTTATCTAAAAGCACCATTTAAAGCTTCAGGTTTGAGCAATTGATCATGATGTTCAACAGTGGAGTGACTTCAGTTTATTTATTTTTATATTTACTCATTTTATATACATATATTAGTAATGTTTATATTAATATTTTTTTATATTTATATATCATTTATTACTATTATTTTTAATTTATACCCTTATTTTTATTGATTGTAACATTTTTATTAATGTCTTCTAAGGCACTTCTAGGTTTGTTTGGGGTGGGATTGAAATTGTAAAAAGCATCGTCTCTGTACGATTAATAACCTATATACATGTAAATGAAATATACTTGAAATGTATCGCACTCCATAAAAGAGATGAGCATAAACCCTGCACGTTGCCGAAATATGTTAGGAAAGATCCACAGTCCAGTGATGCTGTGTTGTATTCGTGCTATTTTATGGGTACTGCACGGCTTTGGTCTACCATGAATATTGCAGGCTGTCTTTTGTAGCGTAGCCCCTTCCCCCCTTCCTTCAGCCAGGCTTGTGGATGACCGTAAAGCTGGTGTGGGTTTAGTGTCCAGCTGTGGCTCACAGGCCATTCAGAGCAGTCTGGGGAACGGGCCAGTGGGGCTATTAGTGGCCTACCTCCTTCCCCTTGGCCATGCAGCAGCTGCAAGTCTAACACCCCCCCCCCCCCCCCCCCCCCCTCCATTTACCCCCCTGTCCAGACCCTCAGTGGCTCTGAAAGGGTATTGACCATCAGACCAGGGGGAGGTGTCAGGGCCCTAAATCACACACACCAAGCTCTCTTCTTTTCAAAGCAGGCCAGTGTGTGCTGTAAATGATGCTTGGTCAAAATAGTGCGTCACATGGTCCGTCTGGGGTCCAGCAGTATTGTAAACCTCAAAGACCCACATCATTTCAGTTGAATATGGCATACTAGCTTTATTTTAATAATGCAGGATTTTAATTATTCATCTTGTAGTAAATTATACATAAATTACCTTTAGAATATTCTTTTGGTCTTCTAAACACTAATTTAGCAAGTCTATATTGTGACCTTACATGCCGGGTTCCTTAGATGCCGGGCGCTGTGTGTGTGGGCATGTTGGCGGAGTGTGAGGTCTGCATTGCTTTCCTGTTGCAGATTTATTTGTCACACTTGCCTCCTAATCTGACCCTCCTGCACGCGCACATATTCGCACACACACGGCACCAGACGCTGCTCTGTCAGTGAGGTGTGTCTGTATCAAAGGACGGCTACAGGAAGCTTTCACATGTGCACTTCCTGTCTCGTTTCACACAGCCCGGACAACTGCCCTATATCTGGCAGCCTGTGTGGGATGAGGTGTGTGAATCCTGCTCCTTAACACATTGCACTTTTATCTCTACTTGCGTAACTGCAATTATGTACAGCAGGAGTTTTCAAGTGATTTAATGCCACAGACTCCTGAATATCACTTTTGCAAAAAACACACCTATTTCTAAAATATAAAGAATGCTATATATTTTAAAACAAATGTATACTTTGTAAAAAATAGTCTGATATTTGTGTGTGTGTGAGTGTGTGTGTGTGTATATACATATATGCTATACATATATATTTATTTATTTATATATATATATATATATATATTATAGGTGTGATATAAAAAACAACATTAAGTGTATTTGTAAATTGTTATTTAAATAAATAAATAAAATTAATTATTAATTAATTAATTAAACTAATAAAAAAAGAAATATATCTAAATGCAAATTTTATTTATTTATTAAAAGGTGTGATATAAAAAAACATTAAATGTATCTGTACATTAAATGTAAATGTATTTAATATCATTAAATTTACATTATCAAAAATTACTTCATTACAAATCATTATGAATCATTCAAATGTATTTGTATAGCACATAGGTTCTTGACTATGGAGGCGGGGCCCACTAGGGGCCCCCATCAAACTACCAAGGGTCCCCTGGATGACTTAAAAGTATTTAAATTAATATTCATAACATAATTATCATTAAATCAAAATTTAAACTATGTATTTTAACACATCAACATTCTGTTAATAGAAAAGTCTGAATACAAGCAGTTTAAAAACAACTGATCTGCAGTCCTGACTTATTTAGAATGTATAAATGTAATATATTTTAGGTTATCCTCCACATCTTAAGCTTTACAGATAGTTAAAGAAAGATTTATTGAACCCTATGGTCTTTCAGCAAGTTTTTCCTTTTCTTTTTAGTCTTGTGAGGAGGATGGTGCACATTGAGGACAGTCGGCGCTCTCCATTACAGTGTGTGTGTCTGCGGCAGCTGTCAGCAGCTGCATAACCAGACCTGTGTTTTATAGACAGTTACGTGGACGCATGCAGTAAGAGGTTTGCTGGCCGGAGCTGAGCACTATACTTTATACAGCAGGAATCACTTAGGCTGCCGGGGTCAAGTAGGGGCCCACAAACTTCATATTTAACTTCAGATGGGGTATGATTCAAACCTCATTGCTCTTTCTGAGCCATACAGAGAGGCTTTTTTCTCCGATAGTGAGGTGAAGGATGAAGGTAGATGAGCAGTGAGTGTCTTGTCAGCTTTGGGGAGATCAAAGACTTGAATGTCAGAGAGAAAAAAGGCTTTAACTGTCAGTAAGAGTACGCGGGATTGAGATGTTTCAGGGTTTCACTGTAGCTGGCCATTCTTTTCAGGAGCATCAAACGAGAGACCGTGTTTATGTGGGAACCTTTGCAGAAACACAGTTGAGGTTGCAGATTCGCAGCCTGGGGCCTCTCTATATACCTCTATGCTGCCCTACAAAAGCAAAGCACAGTAACTACATTACAACTAAAACAGAATCTGAACATCTATCCCGTGCCAAACTCATCATAGTTTAAGAGACCCCATTCAGTCATAACTCAGTTTTGACAAAATGTGTTACTGTGTTTCTGTCTTTGCAAGATAGTATAGTATAACCCCGGGATTTTCTTTTTTTTGATGCCAATATAATTAATGCTTTTTATGGGACCCCTAACCCCCCTCTTTTCTAAAATATAAAGGCAGCTATATATTTCAAAGCGTGTACACCAGTTTATACTGTGTGAGTAACATTATTAAGTGTGATTTGTAACAAAATTAACAAAATAATCTGAAATTTCTGAAATTACAATACCGTCCAAAAAGTATTGGGTTAGTGAGATTTTGTTTTTAAGAAATTAATACTTTTATTCAGCAAGGATGCATTCAATTAATCAAAAGTGAATACCATAGTATTAAGCAGCACAACTGTTTTCAACATTGATAATAATAATAAATGTTTGTTGAGCACCAAATCATTATATTAGAATGATTTCTGATGGATCACGTGACACTGAAGACTGCAATGATGCTGAAAATTCAGCTTTACCAACACAAGTATAACTTATAATTTAAAAAATATTTTAAATTGCAATAATATTTCACAATATTATTGCTTTTACTGTGTTTTTATCAGATAAATGCAGCCTTGATGAGAATAAAAGACTTCCGACCACAAACAATATGCAACCGTAGTGTATAAACGGTAATTGGCTGGAATATAGTTCCAGCTAATTATATAGTTATATAGATAATATAGCTGAACTATATTATCTTCTGGAATATAGTTAGTTTTTATAAAGTTTACAGCATATCTGAGAATATGTTTTATTTTATTTTATAATTATTGTTTTTTTTTTCCCTTACTGTTAAAACTGACCTTCTAGTCAATAAAATGAACATAATTCCAATTAATCTCATTATTTCCGTGTTTGTATATTAATCATCAATGTCATATGCACTTTAACTTTAACTGCCCTAAAAAACATTTAGTATTTTTTCTCATGGGCCCCCCAGCACCCCTTTGCAGTTCAGTGGGGGTCCGTGAACCCCAGTTTGTCCGGTTCTTCCAAAGGTCTGCTGGGAAATGGAGTTTTATGTGGAGATCAGACACACTTTCAGTGCATCTAACGTCCATTTCAGTCCAGTCTCCTCTCACTGCCTCCCAACGTTCTCCTCTTTGAAAGAAATGGCGATGTGGCCTGACAGATCCGCCTCGGTATAACCCCAGAGTTTAGAAGGCATCTGTGAGAAACAGAGGCGGGGAAAAAACACAGGGTTTAGTAGCTTTGAAGTGAATGGCACTGTGGGATCTGTTTGTGATTATGGAATAAAGAAAGAGAGACGGATTGACGGATCTTATCTGGTTCTTATCTTTATGGTTATCTTTTCCATGAGCTGGAGAAGAGCTGATCTGTCTCTGTATGCAAAGAAAAGGACTCTGTCCTCAGGCTCACAGATCTGTTGTGCTTCATAAGAAATATATCGCCCGTTCACATTCTCTTGTGTAATCTTTATAGGTCCTATGGGCCTTGTGTCCTTGAATTGGCCTTGGAAAGACAGACAGAATGGAGGAGATTGGGAGGGGTGCGGGAAAAGGGGGGTAGGGATGTACGGATAGAGACAGTATGAGAAGAAAATGAGGCAAAACCCGAAGATGAATGGGTAATATGAACTATATATATTGACAGTTTTCATTCCCCTGGGCGTTGACCTATGAGATTTGACCTCGCTGATTGTGTCACTGCTCTGATTGGCCTCAACGGTGAGTGAGTTTAATGAACGTTGGTTATCGTTTTTTCTGTTTTTTCCCCCACAGGAGTACGACATCTTCGGTTGGTGGGTGGGGGAGATAAAAGGGGTCATCGGAATCGTGCCTAAGGAGTATCTTATGGAACTGTATGTGCTGTAAAGGGTCTGAGGTGAGAAAATGAATGGCAGCCCATATGCCTTGTTTTATTACACTGTAAAAAAAGTGTTTTTCAAAGTTGTCAATAAAACAAAGATTATTAAGAAAATACCATTTCATTCTTTCTACTTCAAAATGTCACTTATAATTCAATGCGTCACTTGTTGCGTTTCTTTGCAATTATTGTACTAGCAGCAATTTAACAAAGTACAGTAAATCCTAAATAGTTGTCTTTTTTGTTCATTTAGGAACCTCTGATGACCTGCCATTGTAGCTTCATGTTCCACAAGTTGCCATCTCATCCTGTGTGTTTCTATTATTTTATGTAGCTGATATGTAAAGCATACTGCCTGTTAAAAAGCACAAATAATAAAGCAGCCTATGTTCAGTGAAGAATGTGATACCTTTAGCTTATTATTTAATTAACGTGCTCTAGTATTTAATAGGGATGACTGAATGAATGTTGTGACTTTTTTTGTCTTTCAAATGCATTATGTTGTAAGCAAAAACGACATGAAATAAAGCTCGCACCTTAACGCTATCACAAAATGTTCTGGAGTATTTTTGTATCAGTTTGGAATGTAGCCGCCAGGTGGCAGCAGCGTATAATGTTGTTTTTAATATTAAAGCTTGCGTCACAATTTTTCACGGCAGATGTGTGGAATGTCTTCATTTGCAACTCCATTTGATTCCTCCAGAGGAACAGAGTAGACAACACAAGACAGGTTTCTACACAGGATGTAAGTGCTGTTTGTACACAGTATAGAGTCTCAATGTAGCTGTACATGGCGAACTGATGGGAAACAAAATCTCTGACCTTTTATGCAGAACATAACAAACAAATCAAAAAGCAGTTATTCAGATGTGGAATTAATTATCTGCTGTAGGAGAAGTGTTTGGCATATCGGATCGTGTCTTCATGGACCGCTGCGTTGACATCCACAAATATCTGGGCACTGAAGTGAGAAACTTAATTAAAACACATGTCAGGCCGTTACCTTCTCTGCCAGCCCGGAAGAACGTATCCAAACGAAGTGTTGCTACTAGCATATTAACTTGCTCAGTCAAGCTTCACACAATAAATACTAAAGACATTTTAATTTCATCATTATACAATAATATATTATATACCAGTTGATAAACAATTAGACTTGGACCACCTGCTGTTAAAGGTAATTTAAATGTATTTTAAATCAAGTGTTGACACCGTGTTTGATATATAAATCTGTTTTAAAAGTGTTTTTATTAACATCAGCAAGATCTGAGAATACTAGAATCTCACGAATACATATGTCTAATGATACCAAAAGCATAAGTATTAAATAATTATATTTTATATTAGCCTACATGTCCTCTTCATTTGAGATTCTCGTTTTAATGTAAATGCAAAAAAAAAAGTCATTTAAGTCAAATCAGTCTGACATTTTAAAAGTAAAATAAGTATAAAATAAATGTAGATCAAATAGTGTCATATTGATTACTTTACAAGTAATCATAATGACGGATTACTTTTCAAATTAAAGATCAAAATTAGATCTTATTTTGCATTACATTATAACTGAATCCAACTGACTGAATTGGGTGGGTTAAATGGATTTATTTTAATGTTACTAAAATAGGCTATTATATTATATGAATTATATTATTATATGATATGATAATATTTAAGGCTGTAAAATCGATTAATTGCAATTAATCGCATCTAACATAAGAGTCTGTGTTTGCATAATATATTTGTGTGTGTGTGTGTGTGTGTGTATATATATATATTATATATATGTATATATATATATATATATATATGACTGAGTGTACAGCATACACAGAAATATATATAAATATAATAATATATACACACACTTGTATGGGTTTTATGCGATTAATCGCAATTAATCTATTTTACATTTGTATTATATCATTATTTTATATTATTAAAAATTTTATATTATACTATAATTGTTTTTTCTTCTTCTAATATATAGCCTATAAATGAAATGAATTAAAAACAAAGCAGTATTAATTAAGAAATTACATTTATTCCATTAGCAGAAAACATCCTGCTATATAGGTGCACTATTTCTTCACTCTTTAACTGTGTTTCCAGATCATTTATTGGAAGGGTGAAATCTGGAACAGTGACTTTCCTGATTATACTCGTCCAGTCTGTTAAAGAACCAGCTCTAATGAAGGAGCTCAGGGTGGAGAGGATGTTTCCACTGAGCCTTGTGTGTGTTAAATTCACATCACATGTCAGCGGCTCACTCCTCTCTGTCAGGGAAGGGGAGAGAGAGAGGAGAGGAAAGGAGAGGACAGGATGTTAGTAGTGAGAGGGGTGGAGGTAAGACACCTGTCGAGGGAGGTGGGGATTCATTAGTATTCATTATACATTTCCCACCAGTTCCTAAGCAGAGCGGAAAGAGGAGGGGCACATCCGTCTCCTCCACAGAGATATACTGAAACAGAGAGGAGTGTGATGTCATAGACGGTACTGGCCTTTGCTATGTTTCACCCATCTCACTTGAAATGGGCCTCGCAACAGAATGGGCCTCCGCTTGCACTCGAAAAAGAGCCCTGCCCCCTGCCATCGTGGAAATGAGCTGGGGCTAGGGGCAAAAATTCCACCAAAATGAATACAAATTGCCCCAAGTTTAAGATACATGGGGCAAAAATAGGATATAGTGTGCTGTTTTCCCAAATATCAGCACAACTGTTTCTTTGAAACTGGGCTCCGAATTGCAAATGGCGCCTCTGTTCATATATAGAGCCGAATGGAGCGTCCAACTACGTAAAATTCAGCACAAGATTTTGGTGCAGCCTTTGAATTCCCTCCTCAGTGAGTTGCTTTAATAATGGCTTCCTGTCGGTGAACTTTAAGGGTTAATTCTCCCAAAAATGAAAATTCTGTCATCATTTACTCACCCTCGCGTCGTTCCGTTCTTTCTTTTGCAGAACACAAATGAAGATATTTTGGGACCAAACAGTTTTGCTATTAACACATTAACTTATATATGCCGGGAATAAAATAACATACTTACGGTGGCCGAGAGAGCTCAACGCGCTGCAACTGAATAAAACACATGCAAATAGAAAAAAACACATGCAAATAAAATAAAACGCATGCAAATAGAAAAAAACGCATGCAAATAGAAAAAAACGCGTGTAAATAAAAAAACACCCGCAAATTAAGAAAACATCTTCATCAGTTTCATAACACACGTGTGCTCCAAATACTCACAACACCACCAAATAAAGAAACGCGCTGCAAATAACACAGAACACAACGGAAATGTTTCCAGGGGAATCAAATAAGTGACGAACCCGGCTGGGACGTGCCAAGGGGGTAATCCATCGACCGGATGTTGAAGCCCGCCGGGTGCCGCCATGTTGTAGCAGAACTTCACTTGCGTTAGCATTCCCATTGAATCCCATTCATTTTGGCGTCACTTTGACAGCGAATAACTTTACATCTGAGGCGTTTAAAGACTCCATTTGTCCATTATTTATTTCTAAAGAAACACGACAATGTATAAAGGGCTCCATTACCTTCTATGTTACATTATGGCCCCGTAGAAACAGATTTAGTAAAAATAAGCTAACGATTGCATCATAACCACTCGACTCTCTGTCGCGCTGTACAGAAATGACCGTACAGACAGGAGGAGAAGCTCGCAGGCAATCGGGGGCACGTCCCGTCAAGGGAGAAGCCCATAGATAATGAGTCCATAAAAGCAACGGAATACTTACTCCTGCTCACTCACGCCAAAGAACTCTTTGCTCAAGTTCCCCGTCTCTGCAAGATTAACGTTGGCAATTTTCACGCACAGCTACTAGAAGATTCACGTCTGTCAGACAGGTTGCTCACGTCATCAAGCTTAGTTTGAGTCGGTCTGAGTCTGCGCGTCAGGAACGGAAGTTCTCAAAAATCGCTAAAAGTGGGCTTCAACTGTCTCAACTGAGTTCCAATGAGATCGCTCTGTCCATTTCTTTTACTGTCTATGGGACGTGCTGGCATAGATATCCATAAATCTATGCGTGCAGGTGCTTAAAGCTTAAAATTATACTTTATTTATTTGTGCAAAACATTCAGAGATTACATTTTTTATGACATACAACTTGTATACAATGTACAAAATGTATTAACCCTTTGATGCGCAAGCTATGGATACCCCCTCTAATGCACAACATGCATTATTCATTTCCTATGTTATTTCATGCATGGCTCGGCATTTTTTTGTTTCACCTTTTGAAATCACTTTATTTGAGCATTTTATATTTCATGATCTATAAATTTCATGATTTATGAATATTCAAAATATCGTGTTTTCAATTATCACAAATTCATATTTTAATACTTCCTAGGTTTTGTGTAAATACATCAAGTTTACACACATGGGTCTAAAATGACCCATCTATGCAAGCGTGATAAAACAAAAGAATAAAGAAAACTTTTTGTTAAAATAACCATTGTCACAGTTGTTTAGATCAACACATTTACTATAACACTTGAAATATGTTTATTGGCCACTTTGTCACGCATAACACACATATAGCCTAACCGATAACACTGAAATTGAACTGTAGTGTAGTGCAACTGTAGGGGGATCTCCTCACCACCAATGTGCAGCATCCACCCGGATGATGCGACAGCAGCCATAGTGCACCACAACGCCACCACACGACGGCTTACGTGAACGATAGCATTGATTTATGACCACAAATAAAAATTAATATGGAGGTACTGCCCAGGTAAGGTTTCTGCCCAACAGCTCCAATATATACTTGTAGGCTATATATATAATTGCTTTCTATTGCAACTTTTATTTTGTTGACCTAGCTAACATTAGATAAAATAAAATATGTCGACCGCAAGCTAGCTAATAGTATTGGACATGTTTCTCTTTTGCACTAGTAATGGATTTCAAGGTCAAGGTAACCTTAGCCTAAACGTTCAAATTGTAGGCTATATCTATGTCTTTCACAAAATATCAAATATTTTCTGTGACAAAAAAATGTATTAATAAAACGTACATGCATGAAATATACAAAAGCAGCCGTGTTGAATTGTGAAATGTGTGGCAGGTGAATAGTTTTCTGCAGTAAATATATTTATACTATTTATAAATATCAAAGGTTCCTATATGGGTCATTTTTGACCCATGTGTGTAAAATTGATGTAGAAATACAAAAAACGTGTTTGTTTGTTAAGTAAGAAAGGAAAAATAAAAATAATGATTTGTGGAAATCCAAAACAAGATATTTAATGAATACCTGGATTCATAAATGATAAAATACATTTCTTTCAAATATTCAGCAAAGACACATAATTACGGGTCTTTTTAGACCCATGTTGCGCATTAGAAGGGTAGTGAAACAAAAACGATTTTTATTCGAAAAGTAAGAAAGGAAAAATTTAAATAAAGATTTGTAATGATCTAAAACAAGTTAATTGAGGAATACCTGGAATACTGAATGATGAAATTAATTTCTTGCAAAGATATAGAAAATGAAAACTCAGTCGGGTCTATTTAGACCCACGTTGTGCATCAAAGGGTTAACAATATGTTCAATGTCATCAGAATACAAATGAGAAAAGAACAATTACCTGGAAACTAAAATAAATAAATAAAAAAGATAAAGAAGAAAAACATGAAGGAAAGATATTTATCTATCAGTTACACTGTACAAATTGTTTCATGTTATTACATTTTCATAAAGAAAAGTTTCGTAAAAAATGTTAGGTAATATTTGCATCCGTTATGTTAACAGCATTATATTTCTGTCGTAAGACCAGCTGATGGACACCGTGCTGCGTTGTCATGGGAACATCTCAGGTGAAAATAATGAGGAAATTACATTGTCTGTCGTTGCTCCCTTCATCAAGTGCGTTCCACACGGCTGCCTAACAGCACACTAGAGCCCTGCTCACTCCACAGTCCCACTTTAAGGGCTCTGCAATCTGCCCTTCGAAGGGAGTAGGGCACAGGGAAGCTCACAAGCAATAAGCACGTCCCAGCCGGGTTCGTCACTTATTTGGTTCCCCTGGAAACATTTCCGTTGTGGTCTGTGTTATTTGCAGCGCGTTTTCTGTATTTGGTTGTGTTGTGAACTTTTGCAGCGCGTTTGTGTATTTGGAGCACACGTGTGTTGTGAAACTGATCAAGATGTTTTTTTAATTTGCAGGTGTTTTTTTCTATTTGCACGCTTTTTTTTCTATTTGCATGCGTTTTTTTCTATTTGCACGCGTTTTTTTCTATTTGCACGCGTTTGCTTCAGTTGCAGCGCGTTGAGCTCTCTCGGCCACCAGATGAAAAACTGAAAAGCTTAAAATGCAATGAAAGTCGCACTGAAAAATTGCAACTTTAAATAAAAGTTGCCTTACCATCGAACTCAAATAAGTTTAAGCTGAAGTACTAAAATGACTAAAAACTAAAACAGAAATAAAAATAAAGCTTAATAGAATGTCAAAAATACATTTATTTAAGAACAAAAACTGAAAACAAAAATAAAAGCTACTTCAAAATATCAATGATTTACTGTAATAGTATGTACAGGTGAAACTCGAAAAATTTGAATATCGTGCAGAAGTTATAATTTTGCTGATTATGGCTTGCTGCTTAAGAAAAACCCTAATTAAAAATCTCAGAAAATTAGAATATTACATGGAATCAATAAAAAAGGGATTTGAAATACAGAAATGTCGGCCCTCTGAAAAGTATAATCATGTATACGTATATAGTTATATATACGAAATATATTAGTTTCACCTTTTAATTTGAATTGCTGAAATAAATCTACTGTTGCACGATATTCTAATTTTTTTGAGTTACACCTGTAAATATGACACCCACTGACTTTATCTGTATGGACAAAAGACATTTTTCAAAATATCTTCATTTGTGTTCTACTGAAGAAAGAAAGTAATACTGGTTTGGATCGTTTGGAAAACTGAACAACTCAACACAATAAGTGCAAGATTACAGTTGTTACGTTTACACATAGATTGTGTTCTAGGATGCTGAAAGAACGCTCGTTTCCATTCAGGTCCAGTTTTGTAGCGGCTGGGAGGTTTGCGGCAGCAGATGGGCTGTCCCGCTGTGTGCCTGATTGAAACACAGAAGCTGGAGCCGACTCATAACAACATCACCAGCTCCTGTCAGCTCCAGCCAGGGAACAAATCAGCCTTCCCGCGGCTCTGCTGCAGGGAACACGACTCTGCTCCGAGGACAAAAAAAAACAGGGCAAAGGGTCCTCACGTTTTTAGGACCGCCTGGCTGTCAGTGTTTACAAGCTCTGTGCTTGTGTTACTCGCAGATGATAGTCATGAAAATCAAAGCTGGAGCTGCAGATGGCAGGGCCGTATGTGGAAAGGACTGCACTGCAGATATTGAAGTATTGATTATATGAGCTGGTCCAAATAAGCCGGTCACTATTGATCACACGTTTGAAGATTAAAGCTCAGGTTAAAAGAGGTTACACTTGAATCACGGTTTTATATAGTTAAACTGTACGTGACTGTAGAGACATCTATAGGCCTTGATTTTTACCACGGTGATGGGTAGCATTTGCGCTTGAACAAAGCAGGGTGGAGTGTCTTTGTCTCTTGAGCTGATGATATAGTGAGCTGGAGGCTCAGAGCAGAATGATATGAAGCCAACCCTCTGTCCTCTGGGTGACATTCAAAGGCTCCATAAATCCTGCTCTTTATGGGGCCAGTTTGCCATAAATCCCACAACCTAATTGGAGATGTAATGAATTACCATAATTAGTCATAGGCGGTTTTACATTAAACGGGAGGTGTGTGTGCCGCAGGGAGCAGTCCATCATGGGGGACGGAAATCTGTGTTCGTTGAAAGCAGAGATTTCACTGGAAGTTTCCCCAGTTGTCTAATCAGAGATCAGACGTGTTGTGATTTTCAAAGTTTCAAACCCAAATGGGTGATAAGGACGTAATCTGGTGGTTTTTCCCCCTCTAAACTCCTCCGAGTGATTCCTAGAATCATAATTCTGGTGCATGGCTAAAAATTTTTGGGGGGGTTTTTCACTCAGAAATTGCTTGTAAATTTCACAAATAATTACAAAGAAACACATTTTCTACTCCAGTAATCATTTCTTACAGTGTAGGTTTTGCAAACATCCTGCAGACAGGGGGCAATCTTGCCATCGACTTTCCTTTCAGCAAAATCTATCCTGTGATGAAAGAGCTACCGCGCTGGCTGTCGCCGAGGCCCGTTTTGCTAAATATTACCATTTGATTTTATAGGCTAATAAATGATTTGGTTAATGGATCTGCACTCCTTCCCCTGCTCTGCTTCGGACAGCTGCGTATCCTTTATTACAATTTGTTGGAAAAATATAGGTTTCATAAGTAAATGCCACAGAACAATTAATCAGGGGCGCATTAAATTCTAGTAATGATGCTAAAACGCTAATAATTAAAACGGGCAACTGGACAAGAAGTTTGATGAGTCAAGTTGAAAATAGTGCAGAGAGTGCAAAGCGGAGAGCAGGTGCCCTTCTGGTTTAACTGCTCAATTCAGTAATGATGCCGTTTATATGAGCTAACACTGTAAAAGAAAATGACCGTTCACAGATGGATTATGTCGTTATTTGTGTTGGAGTTACGGGACATGATACTGAATTTGTTTTATGTATTTGTGTGTATAACATGGATTAAGATATTAAAGGCTTATTTTTTAATCACTCTTCAGTCAATTACTCTTTAGCATACTTTTAAAAAAAGAGTACTTGTTATGGAAATAATATGCTTTAAATAAGCAATGTAGCCATGCTATATCGCTCTATATGTTGGACAACCAACACACCTTTATTGAGAAGAGTGAAGACTTTGGTTTGGAATATAAGGTTTTAAAATTTGAGATAAATACTCTGGGCCCAGACCGTCGAGAGCTTTGAACGGATGAAACCTTCAAAATCAAAATTGTACTTAACTGGTAGCCAGTATAGTGACTTCAAAACGGGAGAAATAAGATCTCTAGTTTTGGCCCCAGTTAAAATTCTAGCTGCAGAATTTTGAACGTACTACTTAAAGTATTCGAAACCCCAATAAGAAGCACATTACAAAAATGCGAGAGAAAACAAATATGTTAATTAACTTTTCTGCAGCTGAAAGGGATAGCATGGAGTGCAATTTTGCAAAAAAAAAAAAAAAAAGAAGTCTTAACATTTTGTACATGAGGCCGGGTCAAATGTCAATGAAGAATCAAAGATCACTCCTAGATTCCTTAATTTCGTCTGAAACTCGAGTACAGGACCATCAATGATAAGAGGACTTTGATAAGCCCTATACTGAGCTGATGAGGAGAACCAATAAACATGACCTCAGTCTTATCACTGTTTAAACACAGAAAATGATTAGCCATCCATGATTTTATCTCAGAGTTACATTTAGTGAGCAATGAGACAGCCTCACTCTGACCATATTTACAGTGAATATAAATTTGTGTGTCATCGGCATAAAAGTAATACTTGATACCCAAAGGTGGTTGAGCAAGCGAGAATAAATAAAGACTAAAAAGTAAGAGTCCCAATGAAAGTACATAGGGTACAATGTTAAATAAAAGTCATACAAAAGGCATACCTTTAAATATCAATTCATACAAAAAGTCATACCTTCAAATATCAATTTAAAAATACAAATGCCTTTTTAGGTGTACGTGTGATTTATTACCATATAACTGAGGAGCATTGTGGTGTTTTAAGACCTCTTTGCTCATTTATCCAGAACTATTCACACCTTTATTACTTGCCCCCCTTTTTTCTCTCTCTATTTCACTTTCCTTCATTCACACATACACTTATAGAAAGGCACACCTCACTAACTCTCTTGGAAATAACAGGGGCTTATTTATGTGGTATCCCCGGGTGTTCCTCAGGGAAATATACTACTTTTCCTACTGGCCTCCTGTCAGCATCCCATTAAGGCCCTGTCTTCATTTTACGCCTCTAAATCTGATGCAGACACCACTGAAATGTAAGCAAATATTAATTGGGGTCAGTCGCAGCAGATGCAACTCATGCAGGCGTCTAATGTAAAGTACCTTTGTGGACCCATGGCATTACAGAGCGGGGTGCTGCTGACGCCTCACATTTTCCACGTGTGCTGGCTATGGCTGCTATGATTCATAATGGTCTCAGTGCTTGGCCTTCATATTTTACCAGGCAAGTGTTTTATCAATTAAAGGAAATGCTGTGATGTTACCCTAGTGCCACAGAGAATTTAGCTTTAGATCTGTGTAACTGCCTCAGACTGACCCAATTGTTAAGTAAGTTGCACAGTCAAAAAGCGGTATTTGTGGTACTCGCCTGATAGACTGTACAACCTAACCAGATGCGATAAAGCAACATGCCGTAAAAGCATTTGAAATTCTTTTCAATGTAAATCTGAGTATTTGTCCTAACTAATTACGACGAGTGCCAGGATATTTTGTTGATTGCTTTTCTGCTGCATAGTGTGCAACAGTCGGGTTCCGGAAGTAAAAGCCATAGGGAAATTGATTTTTAACAACTTACTGTGAGTTCCAAGGTTGTTAATTGATGGTACATGCTTTTGCTGAAGCCGTTAGGTTAGCATTATTTCAAAGCTTATTTCAGGTAACTTATTTTAAAAAGAATTCTGTTTAACAGTGGAATTTGGGGTGAAAACTACATTACCCATGATGCTGTACATAAACTCCACCAATCATTCGCAGCAAAAGAGCTTACAAGGACTGCCCACTCTTGTGAACGAGTCCGCCTCGCTATGCTTAAGTGTGTGTGTGTGTGTGTGTGTATATACAGGGCTTGACATTAACTTTGAACTCTTTTGCTCATCAGCCACTGTGGCTAGTGGTTTTCCAAAGTTACTTGCCACTCAGCATTTTCACTGGCCAATTTTTGACATCAATACCATGGGGAAAATATAGCTATATTATCTTATAATTTGGCAGCAGGTATAGGCTGCTGTCACTTTACCACCTGACGCACGGATCCATTATACTGGTACACAGGCGTTTTCTTTCTCAACTGTTTACGTTCACTTAAAACATAACTGACTGTGTGGACATAGGACAAAACATAACTCGCTGTCGGGGAGACGAGAGAACGAGAAGGTGCAGCTGGTATCGCTGTATTCTGCGGACAATGAGTATTGGAAGTGTTTCAGATTTTTCAGTATCGATATGTATCGAAATATATATATATTTTTGACAGCACTACATTGCACTTAGTTTATTTTATTTATTTATATATATTATATTATATTATATATTTATTTATATTTTGCAATAAACCCTAAATATTTAATTTCTAACAAATTCAAATGAATAGTTTAATACTTAAACCAATAATTCGGTTGTGTCATTCACAATGCTTCATGGGATTGCTTTCCCAAACTAAAGCCGTTAAATATGCAGTCTTGTACCTTTTTGTTCTTTTTAAAATAATGTTTTGCTTCATATAAAAGTTTGTAATGTAATTCACGTTGTTGCTAGTTGGTTTGGTTCATGGCTAATGACACTTTAACGAAGAGTTATAAAACAATCCCTATGGGAAAATTGGGCGGGCAATAATTCATGTTGTGCAGGTGGCCCCGCCCACTGATACATCTCATTGGTTTATGATTAGACTCCTAAAGGCACATTAAACATGATTAAATATCTTTTAATTGGCTGTGATTTTGTTCATTTGTAAGTCAAAATTAAATTTGCACCCCCTGCTGGTATGCGTAACTGTACCACTATGATAGCAAGAATCAAATTTGCATATGATTCAAAAGTACGCAAACAACATATAAACTTATTTCTTTGTATTATAGTGGATATTTTAACTGTGATTAATTATTTTTGGAGGGCTGTGGAAAGACTTTTCCCTGTCTGCTAGAGATGAAAACCTGCAGGTCACATACTTCTAGGGGTCATGTGTCAGCTGAGCAACTGCCATTGAGTTGAATGGGAAAGCTAACAGATCGCTTTCTCTGCATATTTTAGACCTCCTCGGTTAGGACGCAGCGCAAAGTGCTTTAGTTTTGAACCTGTTGCTGGTGAATGTTCAGTTATCATGTGAACAGTGCCCTTATTTAGCACTCACAACTTTAACATTTACAGTGACTTTGGAAGAATGAGTCAAATTTGACTACCTCCATTTGCAGTATCAGGGTGATTTGAGGAACAGGTTTTATGAGGTGTTGTCTGCAATCTGCTGCTTTGAGTTAAATCAGAGATGAGACAGCAGAGGAAAGGGATGGGTAAGTCATTAAAAGCACCGTGCCCTGCAAACCCCAGGCCATTATTAATTGTTGTTTGTCATGCTGCTTGTTAATTTGGCTGTGGTGGTGGCAGCGTACAGCCAGGTCTCATTTATCAGAGGAACAGAGAGATCCCTCCAATGACTTTTCAAAAGGTTCTATCAAAGTTTTACATCTGAAATGCGACCTAAAACGCTGCTCTCTAACCCATGGCTTTTTACAGTAAAAATGTGGTTCTCTGATAGTTTAAATAAACATCATCCACTCTAAATAGGGGAATAAATAAGTTTAATTCGAAGGTTTTTTTTATACTATTACTCTGCAAAAATAATTTCCTTCATCTTTATTTCTGTTTTGTCTTTTTCTTAAATTTTTCAATTCACTTTGCAAAATTTAACAAACTATTAGTAATAGTCTTGTTTTGAAAATAAATATAAAATATTTTTGTGGGGTTTATGCTTAACTTAAAACAACAAAAAAGTAATAATGGACCTTTTTCACGCTGTGGTGGTGCAGTTTTTAATTTGCTATTAAATTACAGAAATCTAGTTAACGGTGCTGCATGCATGTTTCTAATGGCCGAGGGAGTGACGGCAAATTTGGTATTTTTCTCTTGTCTGACCAACATTACGTTGCACTTTACGTTGGTCAGTCTCTTGATATTTTTTTCTCTCCTGGTTTGTAAAATCATAGAAAACGCTGTTATAGTTTTTTTTTTTTTAATTATTTCTTTTTTTTTTTACTATTTTGGCAAATGGGAACTCAACTGGCAAATGGGAACTTGTTGCAGTTTCCATTCACCACTATATAAGTTTACCCAACTATGACAACTTCCACTTCTGAGAACCCATAAATGTGAAAAGGGTCCATAGAAAAGTACATTTCAGTGTTATTTTAGTATTATTTATATACTATTTTTTATGTATTGAATTAGCTTTTAATTTTAAAATTTTCATTTGATTTTAATTTTAGTTTAAGCATTGTTTAATGTGCTTTTGTCAGTTTTAGTAGTTTTATACTTCAGCGTATTATACTTATATACTTAAACCTTTATTGCTCTAGTTGGCAAGGCAGCTTTCCATGTTTATGTTTTCATATAATATTTATATTTCATTTTTATTTCAATTACTGAAAACATTATACACTGAACAAAATGATAAACGCAACACTTTTGTTTTTGCCCCTATTTTCATGAGCTGAACTGAAAGATCTAAGACTTTTTCTATGTACACAAAAGACCTATTTCTCTCAAATATTGTTCACAAATCTGTCTAAATCTGTGTTAGTGAGCACTTCTCCTTTGCCGAGATAATCCATCCACCTCACAGGTGTGGCATATCAAGATGCTGATTAGACAGCATGATTATTGCACAGGTGTGCCTTAGGCTGGCCACAATAAAAGGCCACTCTAAAATGTGCCGTTTTATTGTATTGAAAAGAAAAAAAAAGGTTGTTGATTGTGGCCTGTGGAATGTTGGTCCACTCCTCTTCAATGGCTGTGCAAAGTTGCTGGATATTGACAGGACCTGGAACACGCTATCGTATACACCGATCCAGAGCATCCCAAACATGCTCAATTGGTGACATGTCCGGTGAGTATGCTGGCCATGCAAGAACTGGGATGTTTTCAGCTTCCAGGAATTGTGTACAGATCCTTGCAACATGGGGCCGTGCATTATCATGCTGCAACATGAGGTGATGGTCGTGGATGAAGGGCACAACAATGGGCCTCAGGATCTCGTCACGGTATCTCTGTGCATTCAAAATGCCATCAATAAAATGCACCTGTGTTCGTTGTCCATTACATACACCTGCCCATACCATAACCCCACCGCCACCATGGGCCACTCGATCCACAACGTTGACATCTGCAAACCGCTCACCCACACAACGCCATACACGCTGTCTGCCCTGTACAGTGAAAACCCGGATTCATCCGTGAAGAGAACACCTCTCCAAAGTGCCAGACGCCATCGAATGTGAGCATTTGCCCACTCAAGTCGGTTACGACGACGAACTGCAGTCAGGTCGAGACCCCGATGAGGACGAGCATGCAGATGAGCTTCCCTGAGACGGTTTCTGTCAGTTTGTGCAGAAATTCTTTGGTTATGCGAACCCATTGTTGCAGCAGCTGTCCGGGTGGCTGGTCTCAGACGATCTTGGAGGTGAAGATGCTGGATGTGGACGTCCTGGGCTGGTGTGGTTACATGTGGTCTGCGGTTGTGAGGCCGGTTGGATGTACTGCCAAATTCTCTGAAACACCTTTGGAGATGGCTTATGGTAGAGAAATTAACATTTAGTTCACGGGCAACAGCTCTGGCGGAAATTCCTGGAGTCAGCATGAATGTGTTTGGGATGCTCTGGATCGGCGTTTACGACAGCGTGTTCCAGGTCCTGCCAATATCCAGCAACTTCGCACAGCCATTGAAGAGGAGTGGACCAACATTTCACAGGCCACAATCAACAACCTTTTTTTTTTTTTTTATAATAATAATTATTTTACAATAATCATGCTGTCTAATCAGCATCTTAGTAATCAGATTTAGACAGATTTGTGAACAATATTTTAGAGAAATAGGCCTTTTGTGTAGAAAAAGTATTTGCGTTTATAATTTTGTTCAGTGTAGTTAACATAATAACAACACTAGTAAAAATCCAGAAACCAAGAAGAAAAAAATGCTGATTAAGAAAATATTTTTGGCTGTATTTGAATAGATCTTAGCCTTTCTCACTAAATCGTCTCTTAGTTGTGTCATGTAACTGGATCTAAAATGGAGTAAAACTTCTTTTTTGAAGAATATCGACACAAACTTCTCAGCATGGTGGGTTTCATCATCCCAGTGCCTGGTGTCATGTTTAAGACCCCCCAGTATGGAGAGCTGAGAGAGAGAGAATTGAGAGAGAATGCCTGTGTGTGTGTGTGTGTGTGTGTGTGTGTGTGTGTGTGTGTGTGTGTGTGTGTGTGTGTGTGTGTGTGTGTGTGTGTGTGTGTGTGTGTGTGTGTGTGTGTGTGTGTGTGTGTGTGTGTGTGTGTGTGTGTGTGTGTGTGTGTGTGTGTGTGTGTGTGTGTGTGTGTGTGTGTGTGTGTGCGTGCGTGCGTGTAAGAATGAAGCCTTGCTTGGCCATCAGAGGTGATATATGTGCCAAATTTTCTCCCAGAATAAATCAGGGCCATCAGCATGACAAGCGTTTTTCCACCTGCTATAAACATCTCTCCCACACGCTCGTCTGTCCCAGCGTTTCAGAATATTTACTGGGCTGCTCCCCTGTTTACTGCTATGGCACACCTGACTCTGATTGCCAGAAAAGTGTCCAGCTTGGCATGCTAACGCTTGTTAGTGCATGACTGATGGTCCTGTGTGTGTGAGCTAGCCAATGAGAAGACAAACCAGCCATCTGATACTATAGTCATTGGAGACCAGAGGCTGCTGCCAAACTCTATTTGGACTGGTCGATGTTACAGCATCCAGACTCACACACATTTTTAGCTATTAAGCTCAATGTTGTGATTCACAGTACAGCTGGGATTTGTGTCCAGGAAGAGAGCATTTAGGATAAGTTAGGAGCGTGTATTTTGATCAGGTTGGAAATGCTGAGCTTAAAAGTGTCACTGAGGAATGGCTGGTCATTCATGGTTGGGTTGTGTTCCTCCGAGGTCCTGCCAAAATTGTCCCTGAAGTGATTTAGCACCTCAAGCCCCAGAGGGTGCTCACATCTGTCACGGGTTGCTGGAGAGGTGCTGGCATGTGACTTATGCCACGGAGAGGTCATGGACATGTTGCGTTCTTTGATATAACATTGTGGATGTCTCTCAGATGTCTGAGTCGGGAGAAGTCAATCAGATCATTTCCCTGTGATGCTGTGCTGTTCCAACATATAATTATGAAAAGGAGGCAATTCAGAGGCAATGTTTTAAAGGTATGTGTAACCGAATGAATGAGATGAGTGGTGGTGATTGACGGTTGTGAGCACCAATCAGCAAGGAGTATCCACTATTTAAGAGCTGGTTGGTTGTGGCCTGGGATGCGTCACGTCCGGCTCCTCCCCGTTTTCTGTTGTTGACAGTGGACACAGGTATGTTCCATTAGCAGGTAGCAAGTTCTGTTTG
Source organism: Rhinichthys klamathensis goyatoka (assembly GCF_029890125.1). Taxonomy (NCBI): domain Eukaryota; kingdom Metazoa; phylum Chordata; class Actinopteri; order Cypriniformes; family Leuciscidae; genus Rhinichthys; species Rhinichthys klamathensis. The sequence continues at coordinate 2,854,638 of NW_026606897.1, forward strand.
CTGTGTGCATGGCAGTAATGATTTATGGTGCATCCTAGCCTGTCTTTTCTCCTCCTGGGTTCCCTCGGCTTGTTTTAAGTGGATACTAAGACTGCTAACCTCTCAGGTATGTGCGAACTGTTTTATAGAAAGCAGATTGGTTAGCCTTGTGGGGTTTGGGGATTAGTTGATGTTTCGTATTGTGTGCAGTATTCCCTGTATCTCAGCTGAACGGCAGTCATATGAATTCCATATACCCGTGCCTGTAAAGGGATAATAGAGCTTATCTCCATTTTTCGGTAAGTGTTGTCATGCACGTAGTTATATGCTGAGAATTTTAGCAGCTGATGTATGCATTTGAGTAATTGTTTCCTGTGTATTTGTCTCAGGATTCTCTCTCTCGCTCGTGGGCAATTTGTTTCTGCCATAGTTGAAGTCCCGTTCGCTTCTCTGCTGTCATACTGCGAGAACGCCGTATCGTCCAGCTGTTCAGGGGGATTGTCGCTGTTTGGTTTCGTTATATTATAGTTTAGTGTATTTTGGGGTTGACGTGCACTATTTGTGAAATACGGAAGGAATCACCCCGCGGTTGATTCCTTCCAGCCTGTCTACCCTATTATTTGAATTGAGTTAATTTGTTTCTTTTCTTTTTCTATTGTACTAAAAATTGTATATTATTTGTGATTTGATATGACTTTATCACTGCCTGTTCTTTTGATCATACAGTGATGTAATCAAATTGTGATTTATTGTAACTGTTTTGAAGTTTATTCTAAGTTTGTTTTCTTTCAGTCGCCGGGGTCCCACGGGTGAAGGGTCTCTTGTGGTGGTGGTGCTCCTCCTACGGTTGCCGTGCAACACTTTTGAAGTGTTTTGGTTGCGTGATCTGAGTGCACGGTGGTGTGTGTGTGCAAGTGTGCTTTTGACTAACTAGCTTTGTGATCACTTCTCCGTGGTGAACCTCGGACCTGTAAGGTTGTATTTCTTTTTTTTTGTGCAATTATTAGTTATGTAAATTGTTGTACGTCATTTGTTGTTTTTGTTTGTTTTTGAAGCCAATGTCAGCCATGCACTAACGAGTCACTAGACCCATTCGGGTGCAACAGAGTTTATTTTAATGTGAATCTCATTCTCTTTTTTAAATATGACTTTGTATTAATAAAACTTTGTATTTTTTCATGGTACCCACGTTTCTGCCTACCTTCTTAAGAGAGTCGAACCTGTGTGACCTAAATTCTTAGGTTTCATTCATATTTCCCGGGGTGAAATTCCCATGGGTGGCGTAGTCGAAATTCTTGTTGTCTGAAATCTGCACTACTCCGTCACAAACTGGCGCAGTCGGCAGGATCTCTTGTGTAGTGCAAAGACGTGGGTATTTTTGTTGGTATTAGTGTTTTTGGATATTTGGTTTTTCTTTTGTTTTTCTTTTTGCAGAAACCAGACAGCGGCAGTTTCTTTCGGGGGTCTCTAAAACGGACCGGTGAGTTTCGTATCTGTATTGGTAAGTGCTGTGCGTGATTTATAGTCATGGACGATGAACTACGTGAGTTAAAGGAATTAGTACTCCAATTAAAGGCAGACAATGAAAGATTGCGACAGGAGCAGACGCCAGTTGCGCAGCCTGGTTCATCTAGTGCTCCTTTATCTGCCGCTGTGGACCCTCCTCCGCCCACTGGTTCTAGTGCAACAGAGCGATTTGTTTTTGTCCCTCGTGACAGAAAGTGTCCAAAATTTAATGGTAGGTCTGGCATTTTTATCGATGAGTGGGTGGAGGAGGCCCAGGCTTGCATGCGGCTTCGCCACCTTTCTAATACTGATCGGGCATATTTTTTGGTTGATCATTTGGAGGGAGAAGCAAGGGAAGAGATTCGTTATCGGTCGAGGGACGAGAGGGAGGATCCGGAGAAAATTATTCAGGCCTTGCGTAACCTGTATGGTTGTACGAAATCATATGTTGCTCTTCAAGAGTCGTTTTTTTCCAGGAGACAACAGGATGGGGAGAGCTTATTGGAGTTCTCTCTGGTTCTGATGGGTCTTCTGGAAAAGGTAAAAAATCAATCACCTTATGGTATGCCTAATGCTGAAGTTCTGTTGCGCGATCAATTTGTGGAATATGTTAATGACGGTGCTCTCCGGCGTGAACTAAAACAGCTAGTCCGTCGCCAACCTACTGCTACGTTGTTGGACGTTCGCAGTGAAGCTATTCGCTGGGAACGTGAGGGAGTGCCGGGGGGAACACGGGGTCGAAGTCAATCTGTCCCTTCTGCGTATGGTATTCAGTATGGGGTACAGGGACATCAGCACACGGGTAGTAACGCTGCGTCAACTGCCTCTGAATTGAGCGAATTACGAGAGATGCTGAAAATGCAGCAACAACAGTTGAACCAATTGACTCAAAGCATAGCTCAAATCCAAAATCCTCAACCTCGACTGCGACCATCCCGGCCTAACCAGATTATTTGTAGAAGGTGTCAACAGCCTGGTCATTATGCTGGAGATTGTGATGGGGAGCGGCGACCACCACGTTTCCTACCAGCACTCGCGGGTTCCTCTTCGGCGGGGAGTGCGCAGCCACCATCTAGACAGTCGTCGGGAAACTAATTCCCGCCGAGCCGCAGGGCCGCCGCTCGGTTGGGGAAAGGACAGGCTCGGATTTTTTGCTTGGTTCAGATTTTATGTCTCGTCTTATGTCAACTTGTCCGCAACTCGTCGTGGGGATAGGGGGGGTCAAGGTACCTTGCCTGGTGGACACCGGTTCTATGGTCTCCACCATTGCGGAGAGTTGTTTCTTGAAAAATTTTGAATCTTGGGGTCAGGAACAGCTTCGGTCGTGCCATTGGCTACAGCTCCGGGCCGCCAATGGCCTCTCAATTCCGTACATCGGTTATTTAGAACTGGATGTTGAGCTTTGCGGGCGAGTGGTTTTAGGTTGCGGGGTGCTAGTGGTCAAGGACCCTCCGGGTGGTTTGTGTGCTCAGGTTCCCGGCGTTCTAGGAATGAATGTCCTGAGCCGCTGTTACCAGGAACTCTTTGGCCAGCATGGCATGAGTCTTTTCGATTTACCTGTTGTGTCGCAGGCCCCTAGTCCTGTTTTCCAGGCCCTACAACATTGCTGTCACATTGACTTCCAGTCAGTTTCGAAACAAGGGGGAAGAGTTAGGGTGCGTGGACGTCGGGCGTGTCGCATCCCAGGCGGCACAATGAAATTGGTTGTCGTGACCTGCTCAGCACAGTACTCGAAGGGTACAGTGCTGTTTGAACCACCAGAGGCTGGTCTTCCTGCCGGTTTGTTGGCCTCTCCTTCGTTGGTGCCAGTGGAGCGTGGTACAGCTTATGTGCCCGTGGTTAATGTTAGCGAGGCAGACGTATTACTATATGCTGGCACGGTCATAGGTACTGTCAATCAGGTTTACGTGGTTAGCTTACCTCCGGAGGTCACTGAGGTTAAAGTGGTATCGGCTAGAGTGAGTACACAGCTGGTCTCTTCCGTTATATCTGAACAGATAGGGGCGATTGATTTATCTGTACTGTCAGTAGAGGAACAAGGTAAGGTAAGGGCACTTCTTGAAAAGTACGTGACTGTGTTTTCCACGCATGAGGGAGACCTGGGATGCTCCAATCTTATTTCCCATGATATCCCCCTGCTGGATGATGTCCCTGTGCGGCAGCGATACAGACGTATTGCTCCCTCTGAGTACGAGGTCGTGAAAGCTCATATAAACCAACTACTCGAGTCCCAGATAATTAGAGAAAGTTGCAGCCCCTATGCGTCACCCATCGTCCAGGTCAAGAAGAAGGACGGTAGTCTGCGCATGTGCGTAGACTACCGTCAGTTAAATTCTAAGACCAGGAAGGATGCCTTTCCTCTGCCCCGGATTGAGGAGACGTTGGACTCGCTGGTGGGGGCACGTTGGTTTTCCACCCTGGACCTTGCCAGCGGGTACAATCAGGTTCCCGTTACTGAGGCGGATCGATCAAAGACTGCCTTTTGCACTCCGTTTGGCCTCTTTGAATGGAACAGGATGCCTTTCGGTTTGTGCAATGCCCCCGGCACCTTCCAACGATTGATGGAACGGATGTTTGGGGACCAACAGTGCCAGTCTTTGCTTCTTTACCTGGATGACATTGTCGTGTTTTCCTCTTCAGTTGACCAACATCTGGCTCGGATGGAGGTAGTGCTAAGCCGGCTATACAAGGAGGGTTTGAAGGCTAAGTTATCTAAGTGTGCGTTCTTTAAACAAGAAGTGCAGTACCTGGGTCATGTCATTTCGTCGGAGGGGGTCTCCACAGACCCAGGTAAGATTGCAGCAGTTTCACAGTGGCCGCTCCCAACCAATGTGACAGAGTTGCGGTCATTTTTAGGGTTTGCCAGCTACTACCGACGTTTTGTGGAGGGATTCGCTAGGCTAGCTGCCCCCCTACATCGGTTGGTGGCGGAGCTGGCAAATCCCAAGCATTCAAGAAAGTCGAAGCGTATCGGTGACGCCTGGTCTGCAGAGTGTCAGAGTGGCTTTGAGGAGTTAAAGAGGAAACTTACCACAGCTCCAGTACTTGCCTATGCTGATTTTTCACTTCCGTTTATCCTGGAGGTGGACGCCAGTCATGGGGGACTTGGGGCGGTTCTCTCACAGGACCAACAAGGCAAGGTGCGTCCCATTGCTTATGGCAGCCGGGGTCTTAGGCCCACTGAGCGCAATACATCTAACTATAGTTCCATGAAACTGGAGTTTCTTGCACTCAAGTGGGCCATGACCGAAAAGTTCCGCGAATACCTCCTGGGGCATAGGTGTGTGGTGTACACCGATAATAACCCTCTTAGCTACCTGACCTCTGCCAAGTTGGGGGCCATGGAGCAGCGTTGGGCTGCCCAGCTGGCAGCCTTTGACTTTGAGCTTAAATATAGATCAGGTAAGAGTAACCGCAATGCTGATGCTTTGTCACGCCAAAACTTCGAGAGGGAGGGAGATCAAGATTTGTGTCAGGGTGCAGCTGTCCCTGTATTGTTGCGTCAAGCCGCCCAAGGTGGGTTGACCACTTGGGTAAATCAAATTGCATCATTTCCCTGTCCTACCGGTGATATGGGCATGCAGCAGAGGGCAGATCCAGTCGTTGGGGAGCTGTTGGCGTTCTGGAGGCGGAAGTCACCTCCTAGCTCGGAAGAGCGTAAGAAGCTCTCCAGATCTGCTGTGATTCTGTTGCGGCAATGGGACCGCTTGGTGGAGAACGAGGGAGTGCTTTATCGCCGGGTGTTTCGCCCGGATGGTGGAGAGGAGGTTCTCCAAGTGCTTTTACCGGCGGCTCTGAAGTCTGAAGTGCTGACTCAACTTCACCAGCAGCACGGGCACCAGGGGGTGGAGCGCACCACCCAGCTGGTGCAGCAGCGATGTTATTGGCCAAGGATGTCCTCTGACATTGCCCGCTGGTGCCAAGAATGTGAGAGATGCCAGTGTGCCAAGGGAGATCAGCCTACCCATGCTAGTTTCATGGGACATTTGGTGGCGGCACGGCCGAATGAGATTGTAGCCTTAGATTTTACATTGTTGGAGCCCTCAAGTACCGGTATCGAGAATGTGTTGGTAATGACTGATATTTTCACCAAGTACACTTTGGCTGTACCCACCAGGGACCAACGAGCTGAGACTGTGGCCCAGGTCCTGGTAGTTGAATGGTTCTGCAAATTTGGGGTGCCTGGTCGGATCCATTCAGACCAGGGCCGTAATTTCGAGTCAGCGCTCATTCAGCAGCTTTGCTGCCTATATGGAGTTGAAAAATCGCGTACCACACCTTACCATCCGGCTGGAAACGGCCAGTGCGAACGGTTCAACCGAACTTTGCACAATCTTCTGCGCACACTACCGGTATCAAAAAAAGGGGATTGGCCAGTCTGTCTTCCTCAGGTGCTCTTTTCTTATAATACTACTCCTCATCAATCTACGGGAGAGTCCCCCTATTTTTTGATGTTTGGGCAGGAGCCTAGACTTCCAGTTGACTTCCTGCTGGGTAGGGTTGAAAAACCACTGGCAGGTAGTGTGCATAGGTGGGTTCTTGAGCACCAGGATCGGTTGCAGGTTGCTTTCGAGGGTGCTCGTGAGCGATTGGGGGCCGCAGCAGATCGTCGGAAGGCAAGGCATGATCTGCAGGTAAGGGACGCACCACTGAAGGAGGGTCAGTTGGTATACCTCCGCGACCATAGCGTGAGAGGTAGACATAAGATCAACGACCTGTGGAGCTCAGTGGTGTACCAAGTCTTGAGGGCACCTAAGGAAGGGGGTGTGGTGTATACTATTGCCCCCGCCACAGATTTGGATAAGATGAAGCACGTGCACCGATCCTTGCTGAAACTTCAGATTAGCGGGAACCTTTCCCCCGTTTTGCAGGAAAGCCCAGTGATTGAACCTGTTCAGCTTCCTAGAGAGGAGGATCTAGAGGATGGAGACTTGTTTGTCTTGGTGCCGGAAACATCCCAAGCTAGTCATGGGCCGGTTCCTCGGGGTATTGTACCTTCTGTCCCTCAGAGGCCTGAGCAAGTACCACCGGGTGAAGCCCAGAGGACAGAAGAAATTCTGGAGACGGAGGTGAACCTGCAGCCGGTAATGAGTCTTCCTTCAGACTCTGCTGTGGTCAGGAGGACGGGAAGGAGTACTGCTGGACAGCACCCTAATGTATATCACCTCCCTCGATCTGTGGGGGTAGGGACGGTCGCTAGTATAGTGGGTAGTACATCTGTTACTTGGTTTCGGCCATGGAAGTGAGGGCTCAGAGTGTAGGTTCTGTTGAGTTCACCGTCGGGGCGTCGGTGCAGAAGCTGGGGGTGGATTGTAACCGAATGAATGAGATGAGTGGTGGTGATTGACGGTTGTGAGCACCAATCAGCAAGGAGTATCCACTATTTAAGAGCTGGTTGGTTGTGGCCTGGGATGCGTCACGTCCGGCTCCTCCCCGTTTTCTGTTGTTGACAGTGGACACAGGTATGTTCCATTAGCAGGTAGCAAGTTCTGTTTGCTGTGTGCATGGCAGTAATGATTTATGGTGCATCCTAGCCTGTCTTTTCTCCTCCTGGGTTCCCTCGGCTTGTTTTAAGTGGATACTAAGACTGCTAACCTCTCAGGTATGTGCGAACTGTTTTATAGAAAGCAGATTGGTTAGCCTTGTGGGGTTTGGGGATTAGTTGATGTTTCGTATTGTGTGCAGTATTCCCTGTATCTCAGCTGAACGGCAGTCATATGAATTCCATATACCCGTGCCTGTAAAGGGATAATAGAGCTTATCTCCATTTTTCGGTAAGTGTTGTCATGCACGTAGTTATATGCTGAGAATTTTAGCAGCTGATGTATGCATTTGAGTAATTGTTTCCTGTGTATTTGTCTCAGGATTCTCTCTCTCGCTCGTGGGCAATTTGTTTCTGCCATAGTTGAAGTCCCGTTCGCTTCTCTGCTGTCATACTGCGAGAACGCCGTATCGTCCAGCTGTTCAGGGGGATTGTCGCTGTTTGGTTTCGTTATATTATAGTTTAGTGTATTTTGGGGTTGACGTGCACTATTTGTGAAATACGGAAGGAATCACCCCGCGGTTGATTCCTTCCAGCCTGTCTACCCTATTATTTGAATTGAGTTAATTTGTTTCTTTTCTTTTTCTATTGTACTAAAAATTGTATATTATTTGTGATTTGATATGACTTTATCACTGCCTGTTCTTTTGATCATACAGTGATGTAATCAAATTGTGATTTATTGTAACTGTTTTGAAGTTTATTCTAAGTTTGTTTTCTTTCAGTCGCCGGGGTCCCACGGGTGAAGGGTCTCTTGTGGTGGTGGTGCTCCTCCTACGGTTGCCGTGCAACACTTTTGAAGTGTTTTGGTTGCGTGATCTGAGTGCACGGTGGTGTGTGTGTGCAAGTGTGCTTTTGACTAACTAGCTTTGTGATCACTTCTCCGTGGTGAACCTCGGACCTGTAAGGTTGTATTTCTTTTTTTTTGTGCAATTATTAGTTATGTAAATTGTTGTACGTCATTTGTTGTTTTTGTTTGTTTTTGAAGCCAATGTCAGCCATGCACTAACGAGTCACTAGACCCATTCGGGTGCAACAGAGTTTATTTTAATGTGAATCTCATTCTCTTTTTTAAATATGACTTTGTATTAATAAAACTTTGTATTTTTTCATGGTACCCACGTTTCTGCCTACCTTCTTAAGAGAGTCGAACCTGTGTGACCTAAATTCTTAGGTTTCATTCATATTTCCCGGGGTGAAATTCCCATGGGTGGCGTAGTCGAAATTCTTGTTGTCTGAAATCTGCACTACTCCGTCACAAACGCACTCCTTCATTTTTTCCATTAGATTTTTCCATTATATTACTCATGGCTGACTGTGAACATTTCTACAATGGCATTGGTTACACAACTTTTTTCTTTTGTGTGATGCTGCATCCACACCACTAGGTGTCAGTATATGTTTAAGACAACTAACATATCAGCCAATGTAACATTATCAAAAACATTTCAGTTATTGGCCAATATTAGATATTTTTGTTATTTATCACTGTCAGTCAATATTGGACATGTATTGTCTGTGTCACTTTTGGTTTTGGGTTTTGCATTCATGTCCATGTTTTCATGTCTCTTATTTTTTGTCTTGTTCTTGGTTTTTTAATGTGATTCCCTTATCCCATCATGTGATCCTGTCATGTGTTTCCCCTTGTTCATGTGTCTTGTTTTCATTGGATCATTGTTTGATTGTGCACAGGTGTCCCTGGTTTAGTCATTAGTCTCTGTGTATATATAGCCCTCATCCATGAGTAACCTTTGTTGGTGAGTTATTTTCATGTTTATGTTATTGACCAATGTCAAGTCAAGTCAAGTCTTTGTTTTGCTCACTTTGGATTATAGTAAATAAACTGCACTTGGGTCTAGCTTTCTGTAACATGCTGAATTTAATAGAATATTTTTAATAGAACATTATTTTTTCATATCTGAATTTAATAGAAGAAAATTACTGGTCATCCAATATTTTATATCTTTAACACACTCTGTCAACTTGGATAATTTAGAGATTTCATCTGGTCGTGATGAAATATATGACTGACTGAGTATCATTAGCATAACAGTGGAAACTAATTCCATGTTTTCTATTAATATTACCAAGGGGCAGCATGTATATTGAAAATAGCAAAGGGCCTAAAACTGACCCTTGCAGCACTCCATAATTTATTGACGTTAACTTGGATAATTCCCCATTTTAAAATCGATCTAAGAGTATGTAATGACCTATAGCAGCACTAAGATCAAGTAAAACTAGTTTTGAGATGCAGCCTTGGTCAGAAGCTTAGAAGTAAGTCATTTCAAATTTTAACGAGTACAGTGTCTGTGCTAAGATGGCGCTAAATCCTGACTGAAATTTTTCATTTATTTATTTGTTTATTTTTTTGCAATAAAGAGCCTAATTGAGCAGACACAACTTTTTCTAGAATGGGTCTGCAATTTGACTATTCTTTTGGATCTAGTTGTGGTTTCTTAATGAGAGGCTTAATAACGGCCAGCTTGAACCATCTTGGGACATGGCCCAGAGATTTAGACGAGTTAATAATAAGAAAAGAGGCTCTTCTGTTACCGGTAACAACTCTTTCAGTAGTTAAGTGGGTATTGGATCTAATAAACATGTTGTCGGTTTAGATGCAATGATAAGTGTATTGAGCTCTTCCTGTCCTATAGTTGTAAAGCTCTGCAATTGTTCTTGAGGGGCAATAATTGAGGCTAAATCATAAAACGCTGCCAAAGGTCGTACATTTACAATTGTATTTCTAATGGTTTCGATTTTCTCAGTGAAGAAATTCATAAGTCATTACTATAAAACTGTGTTGGAATATTTATTTCAGGTGACATCTGTTTATTTGTTAATCTAGTCACTGTATTAAATAAAAACCTTGAATCATTTTGGTTATTTTCTATGAGTTTGCGGAGATGCTCTGCCCTGGCGGCTATTTATAACGGGAAGTGCTGTCTTTCCACGTGATGAGTTTCTCTAAATGAGTTTCTTTCCATTTGCACTCTAGGTTACGAGTTTCTCTCTTGAGAGCGGGAGTAATACTGTTGTACCATGGTACAGTACTTTTCTCTCCAACCTTTTTTAATATGATGGGTGCAACAGTTTCTAATGTACAAGAGAAGATAGTGCCCATTCTAGTCATTTCATCAAGTTCATTTGTGTGTTTGGGTACATTAAGCAGCTGAGACAGATCAGGCAGGGTATTCGAAGGCTCCTTCAAATGCAGCCTTGAAATGTGTCCTGTGTTTCCTGGGCAATGAATTATACGACAGACGGATCCTTTGTGTCCTACCCTATCCTAGAATTCCTTGCATCTTACCAAGATGGGATTTTATATATAGTTTATTCTCTTCATTACATAAATGCACCAAGGGGAACATTTAGAAAGTTTAGTTTTTAGGCAGTTGAATATAAATAGTCCAGTACAAATGTTACTGCCGCTCATCAACGGAAGCTGTCAGAGTTGCTAGGTGACAAGAACAATCCTCCGTAGGCTAGACCGTCCCATTTAACAACGCTCGGTCCGACCTTCCCTGCCTCCGAAGCCGTGGCAAATGTCAGCAGTACGCACATTACAAGGTAGTGACATCATCATTGTGCAGTCGAAAATCTATATCAGTAAGATCGGTGTAGTGAATGAATAAAACGATGAGTGGGTCTGGTGACATTTTGCTTGACCCCAAATGAGTTTAGTAAGTCTGTAAACGCAGCGATTAATGCATCATTTGTATTATCTAGGACTAGGTGAATGTTAAAATCTCAGACAATCAGCACTTTATCAAAATCAAAATCTGCAAACTCTTTTAGAAAATCAACATATAGGGCCCTGTGGGTCTATAATGTAGCAGTGTTTTTAATTCATTTAGAATAAATGAATAGTATTGAATTTAATTTGGTTTGTTATTGGCCATTAATTATCAGTTTATCTGTATTGGCTAGAATTTTTGCATTGGGGTATTTCTAATTTTACTGTATATGGTTTTCACATGCCTTCATGTTATCTACATGCTCACATCAATACACACAGCTTCAATATATTCATCAATAATGACCCTAACTGAAAAATATAATAAAATAAAAATGCACTGATACATTTCTCTAAATTTGGATTCTTGACCACTCTAGATTATTACATCAACATGAATCTTACTGTTTAGCCACATTCAACACCACAGGTCCAAAATGTGTGGATTTAATTTCTCTCCCACATGTACGCGACGTCACACCAGGCCTTACTGAAGGAATTCCTTCTGAAACAATTACCTGAGTGTTAAGCCCTGATTGGGTGGGTATTATACGAGGAGCAGGTGTGGTAATTTGAGTCATTTGTGGCAGCGTAATGATGAATGGTGTCAGGAGTAAACAATCAGACCATGGGAAGTGGATCTACTGCAGAGTAAGGAGAATTTAGTTTCATCATAAAAGAATTCTCCCTTCCTCTATTTCACTCCGACACTTTTATGCTTTTTTTATTTTCTAGCTTATTGCGGCCGTGGGCCACGTGCTGATTTATATGGTCTGGCGTGGATACAAGGGACCCTCAAGAGACCAAGCTCTCCCTCCCAAAGCTCCACGTTCACACACAGACACAGACAGACACACACACACACACACATAGAGCTCACCCATTGGGCACGTCCCTTTTCTTCCTCTAACAAGATATTAGATTGGCGCAATTCTGGCACTGTTATTCGTCACGTCGTGGGGGCTGTGTGAAACTGTGCTTTTAAGCACCGCACGCGATTATTTAAAATGTGTCTGCGGAAATCGGTTATGCCCATTCATTCAGGAACAGATTACAATGATGCCATTTTGAGTTTTGAGTGGTTGGTTTCCCCTCTAAGGGGCTCTCTGTCTCAATAAGTATAGTACAATGGGCCATAGATGAAGTTAAGAGTCGGTTAATACAAAAATGTATTGTAATGAATGTATGTGTGAAGCAAAAACCATGGTTTATAATGATTCAAAGCCGGCGATTGAGTGCCAATTAAACCATGTATACAACAGTGAGTATACACAAATCTGATTGTTCAAAGAGTTTACTTCTATCCCAGAGTCTCCTTTTCATTCCTATCAAAAATTAAATATGGTGCTACCCTGGCTAAGTATAGTAAAGTGCCCAACAGATGTACACCTCACGGAAGTAGTAGGTCATCCAGGTAGTTTTTGCTTACTGTATTTTGAATACTGTGAATTCGGACTTATACTTTATTTCTACTTTTTCACCAATATAGTAGAAAAGTATGCAATTTCGTATGCAGAATGTCTAAATGAATGAGTCATTGAATCATTAACTCAACCATTTCATTAAAAAAGGCTGATTCGTTCAGGAACAAATTTACGAAAATCCGCCAAATGTGTTCGATACCAGTTAATGTTAGCTTTGTTTGAAACTATTTCATTGAAAAACAAAGTAAGACAAAGGAACTGGCAATATTGTGTCTAAAATAATTTACTTACTATTAACTTATTGTTTATTGAACTGTTTTAGTAAAACAATATAACAACAATCATGCCGCTTTTACGAATATTTATTTAATTATTTATGGCACTGCCAATATTCAGGAACAAAAGCAGACTTGCTTGTGTGATATTGGTTAAATATGACTGTGAAGGTACTCTCTCAGAGCACATATTTCTTTAGTACCTTTCATTCAAAGACATTTAAGGTACACACAATAATATGTAGTTGCTCTCAGGAGGATGTTATATTTTCAAGAGTATATCAACCCATTATAATGTGAAAGAATTTGAAAAAGATGATTGCCATATAAAATGTGAATCTTTACATTTGCCCTCTAGAAGTATTTGTGAGATGAGGGCAACTTGATGCCGTTTAACACCCAGCCAAATGACACTCCATTCACGAGTCACTTCACAGCGCTGCACACACAGTAATTTCTTCATCTGCAGCAGAAATATGCTCTCCTGCCCGCAGTGACGCGGACCCCATCCGAGCGGAACCAGGCAAAGGTAGCCTGTCAAGGCTGATGAATGGGGGACATGCTGCATCCAGATTCATTTCCCTGCCGACAAGTGAGTGACGGGGAAGATGTCTGGCATTGGCAGCGCTGGCATGGAGGGCTGTTTTTCAGATGGAGCTTAATGTTGAGACAGGACACATAGACGAGTCCCCTCCCCTTCAGATCCTGATGGAAGACAATGAGTTATTGCAAGGTGATAGAGCGTAGATATTGTATGAAAGACACAAGAAGCCTTTGAAGAGGATCTTGCTTGTAGATCACAGTGTGTTTGTAATTCAATTTTGTGTGTGTGTTTGTTGGCATTATAACAGTTTGTGCGACCTTATCCAACGACCTGCTATCTTTCATAAGGGGAATATTGCACCTATTTTTTGGAGGGGGCGACAGTTGTTGTACCAGACAAGATAAGATACACTCTTAAAAAAAAGGTTCAATGGGGTACTATATAGAAGACTCTTGACCATGGGTGTAATGCATTAAGTAACATGAGTTATGTAATCGGATTACTTTCCCGAATAAAGTAACACATTACTTTTATGTTTACAACAAAATATCTGAGTTACTTTTTCAAAAACGAAATGCAGGTTACTTTGTTTTCCCTTTTATTGACTGAAACCTCTCCTGTCCCCATGTTGAGAGCATTCGGGAGTAAGTGCGGTGTGTAAACATGATGGAAATTGTAGTTCTAGATCCAATTCAACCATATTAATTAGCAAACATTACTTTAGATAAACATCAGATTTGTGTTTCATTTTTGTTTTTATTGCTGAAGTAGGAGTCTTGAACTTCCTTCTCATGCGTCCTATTCTTCTGCGATCCAAAATGGCAGCACAGCTGAAAGGTTTGTTTGACCTGCGTCCTCTACAGCACAGGAGTGAATTTGCATTCCCTTCATCCTGAGGCTTATTCATTTCACTTTTGGTGTGAAAGGGCTTTTACATTTGCCAAAAATATAACTTTTTTTTGTTATTAAAAACAAACAAGCAAGCCCAGTCCAGGTAAGAAAAAGTAACGCATTACTTTCCATAAAAAGTAACTAGGTAACACAATTAGTTACTTTTTTAGGAAGTAATGCAATATTGTAATGCATTACTTTTTAAAGTAACTCAATTTTAAACAACCGTTTATGCCAAAAAGGTTCTATAAAAGGAGAAATGTCTTAAATTATTACATTACTTTCATGTTTAACAGGTTATTTAAATTTTTCTAGTGATTAAGTATTTTTACGTGCTGTTTAATTAATACAATTTTATCAATATTAAAAGAGAATTAAAACCAGATTAATGAATTAAAACTAAATTCATAAAATAATCCCATGATGGGAACCCATAAAAGGTTCTATATGGAGCACCTGACAAAACCCTTTATGGTTTTATGTAACCTTTTCTTCTAAGAGGGTATGGTCAAAAAAAAAGGGAAAAAGATACAGTTTTCAAATAATTGTTAGACTTGTTATAGGGATAGTGTTTTTACTTTTTACATGCAAGCTTTCAAACTCTGACATAGTATATTTTTATATTATTATTTTGTTTTATTTGATAAAATCGAATATTTAAAAAATATCACAGATATTATATATTTTTATTTGTTAGAGCAACTGTGCAACTTTAACAGAAAAAAAGTTCATACGAGTTTCAAATCATATTATATTTGGAATATAAGTTTTAAAATATTCAGTTTTGGTAAATTGCATTCAAAATATATAATGTCAATTCTGAACATCCACTTGCTCCATTAGATGTTAATTTTACAACAACAATCACTTATGTATCTTGATGTATGGCAATCATCACTTGATCCACTACACAATACATGCATAAGCACAATAAAGGTCAAATGCAAACTAAATAATGTTAAATATGACTTTAATCTGTGTATGAGTGAACATGTGTATGTTGTGAGACAATATGCAGTTGGTATCATAAAAAGTGCTGACAAGCCCTGAAGCAGATGGTGGTGTCCCCTGTGGAGTCATTCCCCTCTCCGTCACCTTTTGCAGCTTCTGTTTGTGGAGAATTCATTCTGCGCATTCAGCATGAACAGATGACCTCCACACACTATGATGAACACAGAAACACACACACAACAGAATCATCAGCAGTATCAGAAATTAACATTTATATAGGGAAAATGTTTGCTCCCTGGTTGAATTTTTTTTTATGATGACTTTTTTTTCTAACCATATAAAAACATAATTGTATGTCTTCAATGTAAATTCATTGAAGTTTCAAAGTTTTCTGATTCAAAGTTTTGAATCAGATAAATAAGACTGAGAATTTATTACCTATTAACAATAAATTAAATCAGAATCATCTAATATTTTATGCCATAATACATATATAACTAGGCCTGAAATAGAATATCAAGAAATATATCAAATGTCTAAAAAAAATTATGATACAGGAATTTATTTGGCGAGAAGCACATTGACATTTTTCAGGGACCTTTTCATTTAAACAGACTTGCAAATCTAGAAAGATGTTGTCTTTATTTATAGTATCAAGGTAAAACCCTCATACCTGCAGACTTAACATAAACTAACTTTGCTGCACTGTAAAATGTGGTCAGTTAGGGCGTTCAGTTAGAATATAATCAGTTCTAATTTAGAAATGTCATGATTTAAAATATTTAGACATTTCTGTTTTATAGATCCCCGGTGGGCCCCTTGTTGAAAACCCTTGCATTAGATATAAGACATGTTTGCTTCAAACTTGGTGAAGGTGAAGGTCTGTTCGGTTTTTAGTGCTGTCAGGACAGTGGAGCGGGACTGACAGCCATGGCCATTCCTGCTCCTCTTCCCCCTGTGGCAGCTCAAGGTTAACAGTCTGTAGAAGAGGGAAACAGACAATTACAGACTAGTCAATAGCTCTCTCAGACTCGAGCACTATACCGCTGAAGTCAATAGCAGCATCTGAAATGGCTAAAAAGAAATTTACTGTCACAATACTCCTCTCATTTAGGAGACAGCACAAGAGGTCCATCGGGCCTGGGGTTGACTATTCCTGAAAGGTGCAATCAGTCATTTTTTCCTCATTAAAAAGTGCTAAAGAAATGAATTGACAAATTTGCAAAATGATTTGTTTGACAGTGTAAAATGATGTAAATTCATATGAGGTAAAGATTCCAGTTATATCAATAATCTAGAAAAAGCTGTTTTAATTAGCATGTAGTAGGTCATCTCACAGAGGCTGCCATGTTGAGATCACACCACCAGCTTAACACTACTATCTCAGTAACCCATCTAGTTATTGTTAACTTTCAGTTGTAAAACAAATCATTCATTGGTGACAAATATGCCTGTGAATAACAGCAAATGTACTGTAAAACAATTGCTTTTTTTGTGGCGATTTTGTACTCCACACCACTAGGTGCCAGGCTAACGCACGAGATCACAGTTGTATCCTCAAGTGCGACATAAACAAAAATGTCTGGACCTTTGCATTACTGCAAACTTAAAAATGAATAACTTACTGTTTTACCAAATAATATTCAGTATCAACTGCAAGACTATTTAATTTAATGCATTATCCATACTACAGGGCTGTTGAATGCTTGAATCTGATTGGTTTAAAAAACATCTAAGGTGTGCAATTATTTTCAGGGAAACGCATGGCTAAAGTAGTTCCAGGCAGGTCTTGACCGCATTACAGTTCCATATTACTTCGCCAAACGATTTCAATTATTTCAAAGGTCCTACAACAGCAAAAGAACCAAAACCCAATGACAATGACAATAAATATAAGAAATATAATATATAAACAATTGGATAAAAACACACACATTCTCTCTCTCCCGCTCTCTCTCCCATTCAAACGCACACACATACAGTACAGATACACACTCGCATAGAAAGGTATTGTTAGCGCTGCTCTGACGATTTTTATCAGTAAAATAGTTTAGCAACTTAAGTGCACTGTAAAAAATGATCGTGATTTTAACGGTAAAAGACTGTTAATTGGTTAACAGAAAGTTTCCGTACTATATACGGTAAATAACTGTGATAGATCTAATGGTACATTTAATGTAATTTTACTGTAAAATACCGTTAAATTTACAGTTTTTGAAAGTGAAAAAGAGCAACTCATTGTATAATTTACAGTGAAAAAACGTAAATTGACATTCCCACAATTCCCTGCATGACACTTCACATTTGATGTATTTTTGTTAAAATAACTTTCTTCATAGTTTTCTTTTTCTAATCAGTTATGTACATTAGGGTTTCATGTTATATTTAATGTTGTTAAATTAATGTTTACTGCATTTTTAAAATTGCATTAGCAACGGAGGCTTAAGAAATTAGTCCTAAACACAAAAGCATTTTAAGGACAAAAACCTGACAATTGTCTTGAAATACAACATCTGAACAATGTCTTGAGGTGTGGCAATCGCAGTATAATCTAAGCGAAATAATTGAACCCAGTCCATTCAATTATTAGAAAATAATGCACACTCGCGTCGTGGCCACATTACCACTTCGGTTGTGCATTATTTTCTAATAATTCATCAGCCCGTCATCAAATATTCCTTACTTTGTGTTCTAGACACCATGCGAGGGAATTTGCCCTGAAAATTATTTTCCAGACTGCAAATAACGGCAGTGGAACAGTGCATCTGCCCTATTCCTGGGCCTTGTCTCTGCGCCCGTAATTGGACTGGTCTGTCTTCAGAAGGTGAATGGCTCTCTCATTTGAATATCAACCATATCCACATGCTGGCGGCCATGACAGCTTCATTACCGCCATGTGTGAAAGTGACGGGAGGGGTAATGCATACACTCATGCCCACTGTACGCTTTGCCTTCACACACATACACCCACAATCTCTCTCTCTCTCTCTCTCTCTCTCTCTCTCTCTCTCTCTCTCTCTCTCTCTCTCTCTCTCTCTCACACACACACACACACACACACACACACACACACACACACACACACACACACACACACACACACACATCACAGACAACCCAACAAACCCTGTGTGGTTTAATAAGACAGCTTCAGCAGTGTGTCCTCTCAACCCCAATTTGGTGAGCTCCCTGCTGCCCTCGCTGGTCTATGCTGAGTAGAGGAGGTCCAAAGGTGACTTTACCTGTCAGTCAT
The DNA here is from genome assembly GCF_029890125.1 of Rhinichthys klamathensis goyatoka. NCBI lineage: Eukaryota > Metazoa > Chordata > Actinopteri > Cypriniformes > Leuciscidae > Rhinichthys > Rhinichthys klamathensis. The sequence goes on from NW_026606897.1 coordinate 2,872,739, forward strand.
GCAGCCGGGAGCCCTTTGTTTCCCCGATTATGAATTTATAATGAATATCACCCTCACCTCTGGACGACACAGTAATCTAATTAATGTAGCAAATGTGTCAGACGTGTTCTAGCTAACGGCATATGACATTAGCATAGCATAAAGCTTCTTTTAGCAGTCTGTATAAGCAGTCTTTACAGATGGTGAACAAGGCTTAAAGTTTCATAAGAATCACTTCTTCACTTAATGTTTTTGGACACTTAATTGCAGCTTAAGTACAATTTAATGAAAATGTTCATCTTTACATATACAATTTCATAATTACTTTGTCATTGAAATATGGTTAAAGTGTATTGCCCAGTGTACTGATAAGCATTTGTGGTAAGATAAAAGATACTTTAATGTGATTTCTCAGTATTGAAAGTTTCATGTCATGTATTTAAATATATTTGTAATTACACATTTGTAATGTTGAAGTTGCAATTTAGTGCATTACAAATATATTAACTTTAAACATAATATCAAATGACACATTACAGTATTTTAGTCAACACATCAAAATAAATGTATTTCTTTAAAGCACAAAAATATATTTAAAAAAATATTATTTATAATATATTTAAAATAACACTTAAAGGTGCTATATGTATTTTTTAGCGGCCTCTATCGGTGATGTTTCAGATTGCAACCAATTTTTACAAGAGCACTCGTGCTCTTGCGCGTGCTCGAACACAAGAGCGAGCACTCATGGTACCGGCCACACTGAGACTTTCAACACACCGGAGAAAGCATCACACAACATGCTGGAAACTCATGTAAACTCCCATTGCAACGTTACAATAATAGACTACTTTTATCAGCTTGACGTTGAACTAATGCTCCATGCTCGTACCATGATAACATTACATTGACTGCATTTAGCCGACATGTGTGTTATCTAGCATAAGGCATTTCACTAACTATTCGTGTATATCTTTCACAATCAGCAATGTCAACATAGATGAATGTATAATATAATAACGAAAACGGTTAGTGAACTAGACTGAACAATTTCAGTGTAACAGTAAGATCGTAGGAAGTAACATTACTGTACTGAACGTGTCTGGAAATGTGTATTATAAACAATATGATAGTAGAGGGATGAGTGACGTTAGACAGTAGATCTAGTACATAAAATAAAAGTTACATCCTAAAGCACCTACTTTTTGTTATCCTGGAACAGTCTTTTGTATTCATTTCACATCTCATGTATGTTGTAGTTTACCTTGCTATTTCATTACAGTTTACCATTATTTATTTCAGCATATCTGAAAACACAGCGGAGGTCTCTCGGAGGTCTCTCCAAAATTCAAACACTCTGCCGATGTTGATCCGTGTTTTTGTCCTTAGTCGATCCGATTCACGTTTGGCCTGACGAGCTTCAGCAGATACATTTTTTGTTTTGTTTTTTATATTTATGTGGAGTTTGTGTTGGAGTGTGTGTTGTGCTGGAGGCAGGTCGTTTTTTGGTGTTATCAGACTCCATGTCGTTAGCTGCAGTGCCGTCGCATAGACTGTATATAAAAAGGAGAGAGGCTCGGGAGCGCGCATGCACATCACATCCGATGGATTTCGCAAAATCTTACCCAGATACAATAGTGCTATTTTCTGATTGGCTATTGTTAGGCATGTGCCGGTATCAAATTTTCATGCTGCGATTAATTGATTGAGCTTTTATCACGGTATACGGTATTATCACGATATTTTAATTGCACAAGAGAAACAGATGGATTGGGGGTATCTAAAAAAAACTTGCATCACAATGTGTAATTGTGATTGTCAAAACATTAATTTTATTTTTTAGTGACAACATGTTACAATGTTTACATGGTACAGTTACTGAGGCTACTGTTTGTATTATTGCTTAACACAATTTTCACGATTTCAATTAAATTCTTGGATTTAATTTCAATCTTGATTCAATATTGACTCATTTGGATAAATATTAGGTAGGCTACAGTAGATAGCCTGCATTTAAATTTTTTCTCAAGAAAAAATATCTCACATAATGCTGTAAACATACAGAGAGAAATTAAATATAATGCATACAATATAAATATAATAATAATATAAATATAAAAATGTAATATGCCGTAATTTTCATTATAATAACAATTATATAATGACAAGTAAACATATATTAAAATATGTAATATAGTGCACATATTTAGCAAAATACTCCTCTCTATAGCTGTTTTCTTATAGTCAACTAACATTAAATGGCTTTCCTGAGGTAAATGTAACGTTCTGTGACATAATTGTTCTCCTGCAGTTTTATTGACCTCTTTCCGTGGTTGAAAAACACTGATTGATCGAAAGTACGTACCTTTCGGTGGGTTGTACTGTATCTTTAATAAAAAGTAACAGAGGATCGGTTTACTTGAACTGAGGCGCGCGATCTGTCACGTCACATTTACAAGCAGCAAAACAGTATTTATTGTCTGAATTTCGTTATAAAATGGACAGAACCTGAGAGCTGATGTTTTTTTTCATATCAAAAGTAACCTGCTCTGTCTAGTCTGTCGGTGTCAGTGTCCTCTTTGCTCCGCGATTTTTCTCTGCGTGAGAAAATGGATGTGTGGCGCGAGACCGTGTGAAAGTGTCAATTGCGTGAGTCTCAAGCTGAATGCGTGAGAGTTGGCAGCCATGCGGGGGATAAATAGTCGGCAGCGTTCCTCCTTCCGCCGTGCTTCTTCTCCACGTGAGGATTGTTTACATTAGACTAGAGTGCGCACTGCATGCACACAGTGCTTATACATGTGATGTGGGGATTGTTTACATCAAAGTGCGCACGTGTTTTGCGCAGCATACGCATTGTTTTTTAAGCGGTTGATGGAAAATAAGCTGATGCGCGTTCTAAAAATCTAAATTCGGATCTATTATTTTTCACGGTATTTCGAAGTCCCCGCGATAACAATATCGTGCATATTCATTACCGCGATTTATCGCATAACCGAATACCGGCACATGTCTAGCTATTGTGTAGCTCGACGAACAACACCAGAGGAAACGCGCTTGATTCATGGCGGTTCACAGTGAGAGCAGCGCGGCCAGAGTTTTGGGCGCTGCGGGCGGCATATTAAATATATTACAAATAGTTTTTCAGCGTGAGAAATACAATGTGTGGCGGGAGAGCGTGACAAAAGACCGAAATGAGTGACTGTCACGCTCAATGCGTGACACTTGAGAGCCCTGCATAAACAGAGAGAAGTAGCTCCGGCTACAATGTTCTTCCGCAAGACGCATGCAGTTCTGTTAATTAACCGCTAGATTGCAAAAATTTACGGACTGCAGCAAAATAACGAAAATCGACTAAAATAACTAGCTTCCGGCAGACGGTCGTGAGCAAGTCGACTTACGTCAAAAGAGTAACACTTGACGATGTATGACGTGGGATGTAGGAGTAGCATAAGCTTTGATGCCTCTCGCGGTTCAAACAAACAGGGCTGGGTAACCCCGTTCGTCATTACATTGTGCATCAAGTTCAAGGGTTACTCTTCTGGCCGTCTGCCGGAAGCTAGTTATTTTAGTCGATAAAGTTTTAAATATAGTTATTTTTCTTACATGAACGCATCGCTTCACTTCAGAAGGCCTTTATTAACCCTCCAGAGCCGTGTGGAGCACTTTTATCATGGATAGATGTGCTTTGATGGACTTCCAAAAAAATAAACCCATTCACTCTCATTATAAAGCTTGGAAGAGCCAGGACATTTTTTAATATAACTCCGATTGTATTTGTCTGAAAGAAGAATGTCATATACAACTAGGATGGCTTCAGGTTTTTGGATGAACTATCCCTGTAAGTTCCTTTTTTTGCATTCTTAATTTGTCCGGTATTGTTTGTGTTTCACACGCTGTCTCGCATGTTGGCTGTCTAGTTTAGAGTTGTTTAAAAAAAAAACTTGTGTTATATATTCGCTTCATCTTTGCTAGCTAGGCCAGTCTTCCAGTCCTGCCGCTGCCGGATGTTTACAGCCCTGTGCTGTCTCTGGGGATGCCCTGCAGTGACGTCGAACCGCAGGTCATGCAACCACCAGAAGCCTGCGGCACCGCCTCCGGCCTCTTTTACCCTTCGTTCCATCTCGACCCGTCGACCTGTGGGCTCTGCCTTGGCTCCTCCCACCTTCGGCTTCACCGGAGACCCTCGGCCTTGCGGCTACACCCCCTTGGTCAATCATCACTCTACTTCTGCCACGGATATACGGGCCGTCTGCTGCGCTCCATCCCTCCACCCCTGCGGCTACAGCGGTTTCCTCCTTCCCTTCGGCTTCACCTCTGTCCTCGGTCACACCGGCATAGCCCCAGTCCTCAGGTACTCTGGCTCCGCCTCCGACGCTTGTCGCAGCAGCTGCGCCAAGGTCTCCTGAACCTGCACCATCGCTCGGCTCCATCGACCCCCCATCTGCGCCTTCAGATTCTACACCTTAAGCCTAGTTCACACTACATGATTTTAAAACGTCGGGCTGAACTGTGCGGTTCACACTACATGACTTGCTCTCTGTGAAATCAGGAGTGTTCAAGTTGTTGAGCTAGTTCACACCACACGACACAACGTGATTGATCCGCAACAGGAGGTAACGCACTACACGAGTTGACAACAACTCTGTCACCCAACGATTCTATCTTGTCTACAAACCACGTTTTGTCACGAAAAATCACGCGATAAAACGAACCGGAAATGACGCGAAACAGCACGCGCGCCAATACCCAGCGAAGAAGACGAAGAAGAACACAACACGCGAACATGCCTTGCTCTGATTGGCTGTAGCTCATGACATCACGTGAGCTTGAGTCGTGCGACAGCTCTGGATATCTAGCATGCCAGATATTTTTCTGGGCTCGGCGACGCGTCTGCGAGGCGTCTGCGAGGTGTCTGCGAGCGTCTTTGAAGCGTTGTTGGCTCTTTCATACTAACAGATTGGCGAGCGTTCATCACCCGCTAATCCCCCGCGATTTGCACGCGATAACACCCTGACCTGTCGGCGAGCTCAACGATTTGCAAATCGGGCTTAAATCGGGCTTAAAATCATGTAGTGTGAACTAGGCTTTAGTCTCCGTCGGTCGTCCCCTAGATGACATCAGCCACCACAACACCATCTTGGCTCCTCCCTCCCTCGACATTGCCGTGGGCTGTCGGCACTGGAAAGCTCTAGGTCTGTGCGATCGGGTCATTTCCATCTTCGCTGCTGGGACCTCGTCATCATTCGGAGGTTGCCACTCCTCTGTTGCCGCCAACCCTCAGCAGCCCTTTGTCTCCTCTTGATTTCATCCCTTTGCCAACTCTTCTTCCTTCTCCAAAGCCGCTTCCTCGGAGGGGGGCGTTCTGTCACCGTTATGTTCAGTCCACGGTTTTATTTCTTTTTCAAAGGTTGTCATACATGTTGGCTGTTTAGTTTTGAGTTGTTTAAATAAACCTTGTGTTATATTCGCTTCATCTTCGCCTTCCTTGGATTTAGCGTTACAGCATGGGCTGTCAGAAAACTAATTGTTTCTAAAGCATCTGGACAGAGATGGTCTTATTATTGGGAGTTACGAGGGTCCGTGGCTCTACCGTTGGAGAAAGCGTAACGGCCAACATGGATCACGTGTGCCTTGATAACCAATCACATTACAGCTTTTTTGCCAACCTTGCAAGCTTGCCTTCAAGTGGCTTTGATCTGGAGCTTCTAATGGTAGCTGCAGTGACTCATTGACTTTACCAATTGGTGATTTGCTCTTTTATTTAGAAGGCGGGACTTATTCCACCATATTGCACATTGCACTTTCTCCCATTCATATGATTGCACCATCTTCTATATCTAAAATCTTTGAGTGTACTTAATTGTGTTAAGAGAGAGAGCAAGCGCAAAATGCGGCATCGGCATCTCGAAGCGGCACTTCCGGTGGCATCTCCAGCGGCCATCAGTGCATCGGCATCTCCAGCGGCCATCAGTGCATCGGCATCTCCAGCGGCCATCAGTGCATCGGCATCTCCAGCGGCCACCAGTGAGCGGCATCTCCAGCGGCCATCAGTGAATATATAACACAATTGTATCTCTAATAGTATTTTAATCATTTGAATTTGAATCCAAACTGCATTACTTCTTTACAAGCAACAATTTAAGTAAAAATAGAAGACTGCTTTGCATGTGGTATTGATGCCAGAGGCACATGACACAGGCTGGTATAGTTGCTCTTACCCAACACAATTCTTTTTCTGTTTAAAGACCATTTGACCACCTAATGTTGGAAACTATACAGCTCATAAATAATACAAATTTGAAATCTGAATTAATATTAAATTATGATACTTTAAGCTTCACACTGAAAGTTGTTAGCAGATTATTTCACATGCATTGAATCCATACATTCAAACAAATTATGTGGATGTATATACATTTTTTTTTACAAATAACTATTTTGGTGATTGGAAAGGACTGTATACGTTTGACTTTGACTATAATTTGTCTTTAAATGGTTGTGGCCACCAGGGGGCATCGATTAGAATGCAGACAAGATGTTCCGTTAGGTGTTTTATTGAAAAACTTTAAATGTATAGGCTAGTGTGTGTGTTTTGATAGTTGCACGCACACAATTCTAGGAACTTGTGAATCAGTACAGTCAGCAACACTCTCTTAAATAATCTATATAAATAAAGATATATAGTCTTTCGACGCCAGCGCTCTCTTCCAAACTTTCTCGAAACTGAAACTTCTTTTACTGTCTATGGAAACTTCTTCCGCGAGCCGAAACCGGTACTTAAACTGTCTCCTTCCGCGCGCCGAAACCGGAACTTAAACTGTCTCCTTCCGCGCGCCGAATTTGGCACTAGCACATTGACGCTCCTGATTGGCTGATTCTCAAGCAGCCAGTTTTATCTACCTGAAAGGGTCGTCCTAACTGGGATCATAGATTGTGTAATTAATTTACACAGCATGTCATCCAATGCACGGAAGCTATTATCATAGAATGTCAGGACACAAACAGGTAATTCACAAATAGGTTTATTGAACGAGCACAGTACGGATTAAGCAGGGTGAATGATAAATGAATATAAACGGTAACTGGTTGAAGATCACATGGAGAGTTGTCTTATCTGAATGAAGACGATCGACGAACTAGAGAGACTGGGAACAGGGAGGACGAGGAACCAGGCAGACGAGACGAGGAATCGGGCAGACAATTCATGTAGCCTATATAACGGCGTCCTGTTCATTCTTCTGTTCCCAAAGGCCCCATCATGTAATTGCTCATTAAAATGTAGCATATAGGCTACTTATCTACTGTTTGTCCTTGTGTTTTATTCTCGGTCTCACATTTGTCCTGTTGTTTATAGTCATGTTTCATAACTAATTAATCAACTAAATCAATTACTAATCGCTTGTAAATTACTTGTTCTCAAACGGAATTCACAAAACATACATAAAAATTTTAGCATCACTTGATAATCATTTAAGAATGTATTGTAAAAATAAATAGGCTATTAAAACAAAATATATGTCCAGCGGCTTCTGCTGCCGGAGAAAAGTCCCTGGCTGAGATGCCGCTGATGGCCGCTGGAGATGCCGCTCACTGGTGGCCGCTGGAGATGCCGTTGCACTGATGGCCGCTGGAGATGCCGCTGCACTGATGGCCGCTGGAGATGCCGCTGCACTGATGGCCGCTGGAATTGGAGATGGAGATGCCGCCGCAATTTCAGCTTTGTAGGCCTAACAGCTTATTTGAATTAATTTCAGAATTGTGCAGCACATCAGAAACTCATTTCTCTATTCTGTATTAACGGAACTCATTTCTGTACACGGAATAACCGTTTATATTCATATTTAATAACATTTCAAATTAATTTAATAAACAGCATTTTCTGAAACATTAAGTGATATTGATTGACACTTCTTGCTGGAAACCTATAACGTTACCTAGCCTGTATCAATAGGCTACTCAGAACAGTTGCAGCTCTCTGATGTAATGGAGAATCAGAAACTCAAAACTTTATTTACAAAGGATATGCTAAGTTACACATGATATGCTACTCTGTGGTAGCTACATAATGTTATTTAGTTAAAATGCAGTTAATAAAATAAAAAATATTGATTACTGGAGATCCCGCTGCACCAGAAAGTCCTGGCCGCTGGAGATGCCGCTCACTGGTGGCCGCTGGAGATGCCGATGCACTGGTGGCCGCTGGAGATGCCGCTCACTGGTGGCCGCTGGAGATGCCGATGCACTGATGGCCGCTGGAGATGCCGCTCACTGGTGGCCGCTGGAGATGCCGATGCACTGATGGCCGCTGGAGATGCCGCTGCACTGATGGCCGCTGGAGATGCCGCTCACTGGTGGCCGCTGGAGATGCCGATGCACTGATGGCCGCTGGAGATGCCGATGCACTGATGGCCGCTGGAGATGCCGCTCACTGGTGGCCGCTGGAGATGCCGATGCACTGATGGCCGCTGGAGATGCCGATGCACTGATGGCCGCTGGAGATGCCGCTGCACTGATGGCCGCTGGAGATGCCACCGGAAGTGCCGCTTCGAGATGCCGATGCCGCATTTTGCGCTAGCCGCCTATTCTCTTTAAGTATACTTAAGTGGACTTTTATTTCCCTGAAATTATATTATCTGCAAGCAGTTTTTAAAAAAATATACTTTTAAGTTTATTTTAGTACACTACAAGTGCACATTAAAAGCAATTAAGCATCTTTACAAGGGAGAAGGCAAATCATGGCAGCCATCATGAAAATGCAATCAGCTATTTTCATTCATGCAAGTACAGCCCATGTATAATTAAATGAGGAAAAATCCAAATCTCAAAAAGCTGCTTGCCAAAATTACATTTTAATAACATATTTCAAATCATCAATAAATTATGAGATGAATTAAATCATAAAGTTTGTTTCTTAAAATACTTTGTTTCTCAAATAAAATATATTTTTAGCTGACTCATCTGCATTTTTTGGTTATTATCTTGTGTCCTTATTTGGTGTAGAAGTATGATTCACAACTGGATTAAACAGCTGAAGGAGCTCACAGAAAAACAGATGCTTTAGATGGTACAGTATAATACAAATGTCACCTTTCAGTTGTTCTGACTGGCCTGCTGAATAAATAATACACCTAATGAAGATGTCACAGCAAGGGCCAAGCATGTCATCTTGGAAGGTGGACAGGATGACAGGCCGCTGACATTAACCAACACAGCAGCCTGCACTGGGACTCTGCCTGTCAACGTGGTATTGCCCTCATGCAACCGTAGAAGCGGCTTGTCTGTTTGACGCATACACACCTCCGGTTTCTTTTACTGGTATTTGTGCGTCCAGTGGGAGTCTCAGGCCCGGTTCTGCCAGCACTGCTATCAGGCAGCTGAGTTTGTGCAGAGTCTATTAAGACGGTCTCCATCGTTAGAGAGACAGAAGCAGCTGGCAGTCAGGGTTCTTTAGGGAGCCGTGGCGAGTGATGTTCAGGGGGCAGGCGATTAGAGGAACATTTCAACCTGTTGGGCGAGTCTTCACATATGAACCTTTGCCTGTTTGAAAGGTATGAGCAAGGCAGGAAGAGATGGGGCAATGGAATCTCCTTTTAGTGAAAATTTCTTAAAGTGTGTGATTTCTGTGCCTCTAGCATCACCAACGAAATTGCAAAAATTATGGTTTCCAGACAGGTTTTCCACCTCAAACTCCCTCCATTAGTTTTTCCAGATCTTCCTAGAAAATAAGACCAAAATAATAAATAATAATTTGATAATAAATTATTTTAAAAGTCCTACAAAATTGGTAAAACATCTGAAATACAAAGACACTCAACAGCCAACGTAATGCCCTTTTTCAGCTATTTTCAGTACAGGTCCTATGTACTTGAATGGGTGAGGCTGCAGTCTCTGAAAGTGTTTGTCAATGTCACATTTAAATAACATATTTCAAATAAATATATTTAAAATATAATAGTAAAATAATAACAATAAATAAATATATACACAACAAAATGATAAACTCTTACAACAATGGTATCATCAATTGAAAATTAATGCAAAGAAGCGTTTTTGTCAGGCTAGTCCTGCGAATGCGCATGCGCAACTTAACAGGCTATTATGTAAAACAGTTAATTTGGCTCCTTTATTTGAAAGACGGGACTTCCATTTGTCTATCAAATTTGATCGAGTTCTTTTTTTAAAGTGTAAGGCAGGACCATTGGTACCATATTGAGCATTACAATTTCTCTCACTCATTTGATATGATATAATGTAACCTGCCTTGACCATAACAGGACAAGCCAACTCTCACGCCACACATCCATTTTCTCAAGCAGTTAAAAAACATTGCGGATCAAAGAGGACACTGACAATGCGCCGACAGACACAGAGCAGGTTACTTTTGTAATGAAACACTTTGTGAATTTTATTACAAAATTCAAAACAATAAAATTAAAACCTTTTTGGCACTCAGGGTTCACCCAAAAATGAAAATTCTGTCATATCATAGGGTATACATGGATTTCTCGGCAACGTCATCACTGCTTGTGCACGCAACTGGGAGGGAGAAAAAAATACGTGTTTCGTGGTTTCGTGTAGTATAGTGGTGGTGTCTGTAACGTAAACAAGCGTAACGTAACTTATAAAAGCACATTCGCGGGCTGTCCAGTAGCCTAGAAACTGCACTGCTAACATTGGCTATTATTACTAGCCTAACAGTATCACTGCAACATTAAAGACAGACAATCAGATCCAACTAAAATCACGTTTTATTGAGTCAGCTGTTATATACAAACATCAGTTTTATGATCTCTTTATGAACTTTTTTAAGGATCAAAGTGGTTACTGTCAATGAAGGAACAGAAATCGCTCAGATTTGAGTAAAAATATCTTCATTTGTGTTCTGAAGATGAAAGGAACTACATGTTTGGAACAATATGAGGGTAAGTAGCCTAAATGATGACAGGATTTTCATTTTTGGGTGAACTATAACCTTAATGTGGCATGACAGAACGCTGTAGCCACCGCCTCATTTCAAGCTGCGTGTGAACCGATCTGTTCTCTTTATTGCAAGTTATTGCACCAAATAAACACGAATCAACATCAGAAGGTATGTTGAAAGATACAGTAGCTTACTGAAATGTGTCATGTCTTGTAATCTTTCCATGAGTAATTCAACCGTGGAAAGACGTGAATAAAACGCTTGTGAACAATATCACGTCAAGCCATTCAATGACTATCATGTTAGTTAGCTTGAAAAATGAACTCTATGAGCATTTTGCTGCTAATAATAATAATACCAGCTGACAGGTTTCCTCATGCTTACAGCTAGTTGAGAGAGATTGTTTCCTTGAGAAAAGTTAACATGTAGTCTACGTGCACCTGATCTTTAGCCAAATAAATGTAAATATTGAATCAAGATCAGAATCGAATTCAATACATAATCCAATACATAATTCTGACTCCAAGCTAAAAAAAAGTAAAAATTACAGCCCTGATACAAACCAACCGAACCAACCCTTCACCCCTCGTTAAATATATTTTTGCCTTGATTTCAGTTTATTGAATATTGCTTGCAGCCCTTTTTGATGGTTTTATTTTGAACTGTTTGCTTTTGGCGATATAATTCCTTTATTCTCCTGTTCTATAATGTCTTGATGATTTGATGTCCCAGTCAACGACTGTGGGAGCAGTGGATAATTTGAAAAGGGGAAATACTGCTTGCTTTGAGGGCTTCTACTCGTTTGATTAAACATTGATGATTTTGCAGAGATGAGACCGACGGTCATGGAAAGACAGAAGAGCAGCGGCGCCATCTGCTGGTCAAGTATGGCCTCACACGATTGTTAAATATTTATGAGAAGGCACAATTTGTATGACATCCAGACAATGATCTTTTATAGCTAATATGGCAGTAAAATTGTTTGAGTAGAGATTATTATTGGGATTTAGCTCCGTGAGGTTGGGTTTAAATCACATAATGTCCTAATGCTCTGTATTTGCTTATTAGGATGTGGTTATTGCGTTTAAGGGACTTCACACGCAAACATAAATTCCCTCTCGTAAACCTCTCAACACACACATCTGTAGTTTTAACAACAAACTGTCTTCCACACAGGCCACATTATGCTTTTATACATTAATTTGATTGCCAAGCAAGACATTAATGTGTGCGCAACTGTGGATTAAATAATTTAATTTATTAGGTTATCTTCTTCAATACAGATTAATCAGTACGGAGACAAAACACTGTTTTACTCAACAATGAATGACAGTAACTTGTTTCACTGTTTTACTCAACAATGAATGACAGTAACTTGTTTCATGTTTCATTGTCCCTCTTCAAGCATGGGTTCCACTTCAGCAATGCCTATGTAAATTTAGTAAATTTGCTCCATTTTATTGGCAAGAAATAGTCAGTCACTCGGATTGTCAGTGCATATCTTCCTCCTCTTCCATGTTCTCTTCAGATTGAGAATCAAAGCGTTTGTTTCCTGAGCCAAAACTGTGAATGGCCTCAGACACTGTGTAGCGACTCCTGCCTTCAGCACAGGCCTCCATTTGTTTCACACTCAGTTGGGACTGTAGGAAGAGGTGCAAGCAACTGTCCGACAGCAGAACCGGACTGTGTACCACGCTGGAGGATGTAAGCATATAACCATTACATTTACTGCATTTTCTATGAGTCGAGATATACAGTACCTGATATGTCGCATGTTCTCAAGCTAAATGCATTCTTTCAGTCATGGTTTTATGCTTTAATTTAACATGTTCTTTAGGGCTATTCCGATACTTACATTTCTAGAAATTTCCGGAGTCCCTGCATACGGACTCCAATTTCTCTGGCATTGTTGAGACTGAAAAACGGGTTTTTTGGAGGAAGTTTGGGTAGATGTGTTCTGCAATTCATAGACAACCACAAAGATTCAGTTTACATGCGTCACACAGAAAGATGCCTATATGACTAAAACTTGAATATGTCTGCATCAACACAGCTGCCTATTTATGGTAATTATCAGTATTGTTTTTGTTAACTAAAACTATTGAACATTTGTTTGTTAAATAAAATAAAGTTAAATAAAGTCAAATTAAAGTATTAGATAAATAAAAAAATAAACGTAAAAAAAGTGCACACAAAATAAATATAATATTTTGGCAATTGCCTAAGTTTAACTTAAAGTACTAAAATTACAACACAATTATTTAAACTTGAACTAAAATTATAACGAACACTGAAAATATAAAAATGTCAGCTTATTCAAAATATTAATAAATAAAAATATATACATAATACTAAAATAATCCTTGTAATTAGCAACAATTAGTAATTAGTAAATAATAATAAATTACCTAAATTATATTTGAATTAATTGAGATGTATATTGGGTCAACGACGTGACGCTCAGTAATTTATTTTAAAATACATTAAATATGTAAGTCTCACATACTGTATACAATGACTTTCATACACTTGTGTACACTCACATATATTCCAGGAGTACGGAAAAAATGTGACAAATATATAATTTGATTTTTAGTCTTTCTTGAAAATTGTATAAAACCTCAAGAAACCAACATGAATACAAATACACTGCCCAACCAAAAATAATAATAATGCACCTCTTGATTGAATTAACATCACAACATTTATTTCCATCAAGAGGTGCATACATTTTTGGTCAAGATCTTGTACTCTGTCCAGCACTCTGTAAATTCTCCTTCAGCTCATCCCAAAGACTTTCAATGAATTTAAGGCCTGGACTCAGAGGTGCCGATGTGAAAATGTTTCTTCATTCTCCCTCCCAACCATTCTTTCACAATTTGAGCCTAATGAATCTTGACATTGTCAATCTGGAATATATCCATTATGTGTCTTCCTACATACCACATACATTAGGGCTAGAAGAACGGTTGCCAAACATATGCTAGAAACATAATAATCACTGCAATAATGATCCAATCATATACTTTTAAGCATTTGCCTATTTAAATCCATACAGCAACTTTTTGGCCAGGCAGTGTATATGTGTCAGTTTGATGGGTACACTTTGTGAGATTTTTTTAGTCTTTCTTGAAAATGGCATAAAACCTTGAGAAACCAACATGAATACAAATATACGAACTTGGTATATTTTAAACTCGCTTTTAAAAAGATTTTTCCTTTATCATGGACTATACATCATTGACCCTATTACAAACCTATAACCATCAGTGTGCAATTACTGAACAAAGTAAATAACTGGAATATGATGCAGTGTTTACATACATGAGCATGGCATTTTCCTGTAGCTTTTTTCTTAGCCACACAAACTCGCTGTATCTCCGCCGCACACAGGAACACTTCTTAGTGAAGGCCAAACTGTTTGTCTAAGTGAATATAAAATACAGAGAATGATCAGGGAGTTTCTGCCCTCTTGTTTGACTATTTTGAGTCCTATATACGTTTCTATTGCACTTACATGTATACAGATTTCATAATCCATGTAGGCATGCCAGAAATCTTCCTTCTGGATGCGAGGGTCCCTCACCCACACTCCAGTGAATTCCTGCATACGTCCAAACGTGAAAACAAGACCTCACACATACGCTCACAAACTCACATTGGACAGGAACACATAGCCAGTCCTCTGAGGTTTAAAAATGGGAAGAATAAAGAAGGAAGTGTTTTCATGAGACATTGGTCTTGTTGACCAACTGGGGCTGATTCATGGGAACTGTATAGACTAGGGAAAAACATCAGAGCTCATTTTGTGTCTCTGACTGACAGCGGTGCTTCATTTTTACCAGCCACCAGAGACATAGCAGACTAGCAGCGTCATTAAAAATAAAAGGAGCAGGAAAAAGCAGCTGGAAAAAATGGTACCATAACCATAACACCTGCATGTTTGAAACAACTAGCAGTACTTAAACAGTTATTCAAGGACAGTTGACTTGTAGCCAGGGCCTGAAGTAACACTCGTCAAGCGCCACATGCGAGTAAAAATCTGTGTTGCAGAGTATATGAAACAGAATATCGCCAGTAGGCCAGTAACATTTTGAGAAATTCTAAAAATGCTAATATTAATTCATTAACAGAACATGAACAAACGTGAATGACACTCGGGCCAGCGCTAGATAGTCACGAATGTTTAAGCCTTGCCAATTTAAATATTCAAGTGCAAGAAGACGAGACAGGGAACTTAATTTGTTACTTGCGCGCTGTGAGAAACGTTTTCTGTATGTAAACATCTGGCATGTGCGGCAAATAATGAATTGAGTTCTCTTTCGCGTCTTCTTGCGCTTGAACAGACATATTCAAACTAAATGAAGTCAAAATGCCTGTCTAGGCAAGTATCCTTGTAAACATAACGGAGTCAGTTATGTCTTAAGTGTACGTAAACAATTGAGAGAGAGAAAAGCATGTGTAACAGTATATTGGACCCATGCATTAGCTCTTAAAGTGACAGCAGCCTAATATTCCTGCTGCTGTCTGTGTTTTTGATGTTAATCAAACAACAAAAGACAAAGAACAATCGCTCATTGCTCTTGACTGAATAACATGTGTAAGTTTAATGTGGATTATTATATGTTTCATAGCTGATAAAATAGTATTTATGGCCGATAAAATCAAATAAACAGTCACCGGCCATTGGCAGGTTTGGCAAATAGTTTGTTTTAGGCCCTGCTTGTAGGTTTTCAAACCTCTTGATGTTACAGACTGGTTATTTTCAAATTTAATTGAGCATTTTGATATTTAGCACAAACTGGTAAGAAAAGACTGCTTTATCCATCTCTCCTATAATGTAGCAAAGATTATTTGATTTTTTTTAAACACCTTTTTACAGAGGACTGCAAATTAACATGTTTATAAGAATGATCACAACACTTCTGAGGTAATTTTGTGTTTATTTAAAGCACCTATAGAGATTGCTCACTCGAGATTTAATGTTAACAGTGATCTTTACAGAAAACAGGAAGCCAGGAGAGTGAAACTACCAGACAAAGGTCTTAAACACAAAACCTCGAAACCCAAATGACACTACTGCTATGAAAGTGACGCTGACCAACAACAAGTATGTCGATGTTCACAAAAAAATGTGATTGTATAGGCTACATTCCAGAATCTGTTTTGTGCAAATCTAAGGATTTATACCTGCATGAGCCACACTTTATGCTCTTACAGATCACGGGATCCATCACAGTATAACTTGAGTAAGTGCGTAACCAGGGGGTTCATAGTACATTTACACAACAAACGGTTCCTCTCGAGCAGGTTTTGTACATCCGTCGTCATCTCCCATGTTAAATCACAGTTCAGATCATAGTAACAAAGAGGACAGAAGAATGAACATCACAAGTGAACTTTTCAAACAACAGACACAACAACATTCGATTAATAAACCACTTGTACACTACAGTAGCGCTCTAATACTCCACTCACATTTCTACAGGTTAGTGTGTTAGGAAGAGCTTCACATTGGGCTGTGGATTCACACACTTTGAAAACACGCTATGTCAAACAGTAAACTTATGCCACAGTGTTTGTGTATGTGTAAAGCTGCCAGGAGGTACAGTAGTATTCACTGCTACATATTTCCCTCTCACTGCTCGTCTTCGCCATGCCAGGTCAGCTTGTCCTCGTAAAAGCGGATTACCATCTGGGGCCACCTTTTACTGGCCTCCCTGGCTGACAGTAAAGCTACCTCATCTGTGTTTTTCCTGCGATGAAATAAAGAAATAATGATCAGTCTTAATGGACAAACACGGCAAATTAAAAGCGCATAATCACCTGCTGCAGATTAGTGGAAAAAGAATTGTAAACTACGCCATATTTGTGCTGTGAGGGTGTTTTTGATCTTCATCTCTATTCGTGTGTTGAAGAAGAGCATGGACATGAAAGGAATTCCTTGGTATCAGTATTAACTTTAAGCAGAACAGTATTGTTATTGTTAACTAAAAGGATTAAAAATGGTTTACGTTAAATTAAAGTTGAAATAAAATTGAATTTATAAATTAGACAAACTTAAACTTAGCAAGTAACTAAAATAAAACAAAGTCAATTAAATTAGGTTAAATATAAATATTTAATATAAAACCCCAAAACTAATTAAAAAAAAAAGATAAATCAAAATCACTAAAACCTAAACTAGTACGTAATAGTATTTCATACTAAACAACAATGAAAGAGTATGGTCACAATATTATTTTAGTATTACTGAGATAATATACGTTTTTTTAATTTTTTAATTAGATTTTAGTTTTGTATTTTTCATTTTAGTAATTATGTTCCACCTGGCAACAATGTGCTTCTATTCTAATCATTTCTAAACAATTTTCCAATTAAGGCAATGTGGTGTGAAACATAAAAGCTAAGTTAATATTGAGGTGTGTATCGAAGCATGATCCGAGTTAAAAATTTCAATGCACTGATTACAGAATTTAATACTAAAGATTATCGTTACAACATCTAAAAACATGTAGTGATTTACATTGCATTTAAAATGAACAAAGCAGTGTGGAATGACAAAAATCTCCACAAATGGTCCAGTGTAGAAATATTACCACTTGATGAGAAACATGATCTCTCCTTGTTGGTCTGTGCATCCGATGATGCAGTCAGGTTCTGGGTGGCTGGGTTGTCCTGCTGGGATCTCAGCGCTGTGATCACCAACCTCCTCATTACCTCTCTCAATGAGTTCTTCCTGAAGCCGCTGGTGAGCCTGCATGATTCCAGACACTGAACTAAACTATCATAAAGCCTGACAAGGTTTTGGAAATAACTAAAACTCAATACTAAAGGTGTGCAATCCTGGTCCTGGAGAACCACCCTTCTGCTGAGATTAGCTCCACCCTGTTCCAAAAATCCTGATGACCTTGATTAGCTGGTTTAGGTGTGTTTAATAGGGTTGGAGCTAAAAACTGCAGGAAGGCGGGCCTCCAGATCCAGGATTGGACTTCACTGCTTTACACACAAAATACAACAACAGTTATTCATAATATGGCAAGTATTTAGCAGTGTATCTATTGCAATTAAATGTATTGACATTCAGGAATTTGAATGCTTATCTTGAAACAGTGTAGTGCAGTAATACCTGTAGGAGTGAACGTGAACGGCACAGCAGTATATAAAGACACTAACCATATCAGCGTCTAGCTCAGTTAACTCTTGCTTGGGCTGGAACTCAGGGTCTAGAGATTGACATCCCTCTTGATCTGTCTCTCCTGAGACGGTTAGGTTTCTGAGAAACTCCTCTATCAGCTCAGGACAATCCATGTTGTCCTCTGGCTCCCAGGTATTCTCTGCACTGATGGAAGTACTACAGAGCTGTCATATACTTGTAGATATATTAAATACATTTTTGACACACACAGGCAACATGGTTCCAGACACTCACTCTGTAAAGCCTTTCCACTTTAGATAGTATTCAACCTTTCCATCGTTGACTCTTCTGCGGATGATTTTTTCCACTGCAAACTCTTGGACAATGGTTGTCTCTTCTGCTTTCCTGTTTTTCACATTCTGCTTTTTCCTCATGATTTCCTTTAAAAACACAGCATTTAATAATATTTTCAAAGGCTTACATATTTCAAAATCTATTATAAAGCATTTATATTAGGTTTAGCAGACATATAACTAATAAAATAGGATATTTTGACATGAAGAGACTTTTTAAGGAAATTGGTTCGTGACGATGATTTGTTTTTGATAGGCCCGGAATATCACAAATACTAAACTTAGGCTACATTATACATAGAATTGTTGTTTAACAATAAAGTCGGAGGACTTTTCAAATAATTTTCCACTTGATACTTATGTATTTGTTTGTTTTTTGTTAATGTATCAAGCGATGTTCCATCTGACATCAAGGAATTCCTCAATGAAACAATGGCAACAATACGTTTACAATACGCCAGTGAAATCACCACAATATGTATGACGTATCACAAACTTTCGCAGTCACTGACCAAGCAGGTTAATATATTATGAATGGTTGTTTTGATGCATTTGATTATATTCATTCTACGCCACTGGTATGAATTTGATGAGTGCGCGTGCCCACCTGCCGAAGCCTCACGCGCAGTTCACGCGCTATTCTTTTATTCCCACTGCTGGCGATTAATGCTCGTGCAAATGATCAGTCTCTGTACAAACAACGCGGTGCATCCACACAGAAGATCACAGTGCTGTTCAGTAATCTAGCATCGCTTACTATGTCGCCTTCACGATCATGGCTTTACTGTTGTGTTTACATAACTTTTCATGAATGAGTCAAATTAAACATGGCCGATTGGGAGAAGGGGAGGAAGTGGTTTCAAAGGGAAGAGGTCAGTTCAGGAAACCGGGGGAGGAATCCTTAAAGGCGCATCCCGAGACCAGAGCAAGACCTGGCTGAATTTCTCTGCACACACGGACGTTTTTTTAGGGAAGGGTTTAATCTGACACTAGATAATGTAGCGCAAAACGCCCTTAGAATTGGCTACTATGTAATATATTTTGATTACGATGATTTGCACTCATGTTGGCAACAGTTGCAGTTTTTAATGCCAGATGATTTTGTTTGTTAAAAAAGAACGTTAGTGATTTATTGTGTAGCCTATATATAGAAACTTTTGCGTCTCGGTTTAGTAAAGATGTAGATAGGGAAAATACCTTGTGTTGTGTTGACGTCACAATTGTAATGTAGTCGAAGGACACTGGAGGGCGCATGCGCCACTCATTGTATGCATTTATAAAGCCTACAGCTCAAGTTCAGTGATTCATGGTTTATCCGTGTAAACTGAAAATATTTCTTAAACGATGCTTACTTTAGAATTATAGAAAGGCCCACTTTTAGGGCCAAAGAGTAATTCTATTAGTTTTATACTACACTTTTATTACTATTATTATTATTATATTATTATTATTATTTTACTACTATTATTATTGTTGTTGTTGTTATTTTACATTCTATGCACAGTCTTGTTTAGGCTATAGTTATAGCCTATTTATAAATATATAATCAGGGTATAACTGCATTATTACCATATGGATATAGAATATTAGTAGGCTATTAATTAGTATATTTAGATGGACTAACCAGTTCTATCATCGCAAATTCTTTGTTGATTTGTTTTGGAATAGATATACTATAAATACTCTTTAATGCCAAAAAATTAATAATTAATAATCAAATTAATAATAGGCCTAAGGTAATTAATAACGATGGTAATATGAATCGAGGATTGCATCTAAACCTGTCTGCACGGGATAGTTGAGCGAGCTTTAGGTAATAATACGGAGCTCTTTACTTTAGGACACTTTCATGTAACTGACCATTGGTTTCGGTGTAGAACTTAAGCTCCTCCTATTTTCTAATTGATTGACAGGTTTCCACCTTCCAATCAGAGAGAAGGTTGAATCGGATTGGTTGAGTTTTTCACCCAATTGCATTAAAGATATAACATTAAAGAAATAGGCCTATTTGGTTGTGTACCTTCCACAACAAAAGTTTTTCCTTATAGGCTTTACTAGCATTTTCCTATATTTTTCCTTCATTACTTATTCATTGACTTAATATTTCGTATGTTAAAATGATAAAATGAAGACACAAAATCTGGACTTTTTAAAATTAAAATATTGTATTT
Organism: Rhinichthys klamathensis goyatoka; assembly: GCF_029890125.1. Taxonomy (NCBI): domain Eukaryota; kingdom Metazoa; phylum Chordata; class Actinopteri; order Cypriniformes; family Leuciscidae; genus Rhinichthys; species Rhinichthys klamathensis. The sequence continues at coordinate 2,893,301 of NW_026606897.1, forward strand.
GATGTTAAACCCTGCCACTTCTTAGTGGGCCCACAAGAGGTCGCAATTATCCATCCATAAATCTCTTGGCGTCGCCATTTTCAGTGGTTGTTTTGTTCCTCATAAAAAGTTTTATTTTTACGAGATAACTTATAAAACGTTTCATTATTGTGTATTTAACACTTGCTCCGTTTACTTTATAATTTCTTTATTAACTTTATATCTCCTTTGACATTTATGTGCAATTTATAGCTTCAAGACTCTTGTTCAAAAGCAAGTTTTTATGAGGTTGCACGAAATCAAGGCAAATTCTTAAGGATTAAAACGATTTTTAATCCCAAAGTATCATTCTCTTTTTAAAAAAAAAAAAAAAAAATCATCACTGCACATAAAAAATGGCATTTTATCATGTATTGCATATTAAACCATTATATGTCAAACCTCAAATTTGTCAATTAGACCTGCAACATGTAGCCTAGAATGACATGAATTTGAAAAATGCTTCATGTCATATAAACATCATGTTGAATTATTAATTCAGAATACATTTTTAGTATTTTCATCTGCATAAAGTTTTATTTTTCTTTATGTTGAACAAAAATGACCCTCTCTGTACATTCCATGTAGGCCTATAGGAGGAGCGCCGTTATTCAGCTGACGGCCCGGGCCCATAATGGTTGACAGATGGGCTATAGAACGAGAGTTCTGTGTTTAAGGAAACTCACAAATTTCTCTCTCTCTCTACACACAGTCCAGTCCTCCAGTCTGCTCTCCATCTCCAGCAGTGACAGTCCTGAGTGGGCCATATGTGAATACGTTCATTAATGCAGCTATGGCTCCTGTCAGGGTAGAAATGTGTCCAGATGGAGGGACCCCACTGTGCAGGCCTGGCCAGCACTCGAGAGCTGATGTGTGGGGTGGGGATCCGCTCTAACTGGACTCTTTCTCTCCGTGCGGGTTCCCGAGTTTTGGCACGCCACCGTCCCTCGGCTCAGGTTACAGGTATGCTCGTGCCGGCCGTGTCAGACATGTTGTTTTTTTGTGGCTTGTCAACCCCATGAACCCTGAACAGATTAGTTTGAGTTCAATTTAATGAAAGTGTTCTGTGGAGCTTAATTCATCGAGCAGTTTGTGAAAGGGTCAGCTGATTTACACCAAGGAATCCGAAAGGCTGACATTAAATATGGTCCCTTCATCTGTGCATCTCGCAGCTGACACTGACCAGGTTTTCTATAACCAAAGTATTCTCTATTATTTCTATCATTTTGTCCTTAAGGACAGAGTGAAAAAAAAAACATTTTTCCTTTTTTTTAAAATCTGCTTAAACCAGCTCATTGTGAACCATCTTAAAATTACTACACAGGGGAAAAAAAGCACCTTTCACCTTATTATTTGAACAATCAATAATATAATTACTAATATTAATTCACATTTATTTGGAATTTTTTTATATTTTGTAAATCAGCACTTTATGTGAACTCAATAAAAATTAAATGACTAAAATATTATTATTTTTAACACAGGAAAAATGATCTTTTTATTGGAACATATAATATTTGTGTTATTAGGCTATTATTGCTCTCTAATTAGCCACACAATAAAACACAAAAACCTTAAATCCCACCAATTTAAACTATTTAAAATTTTATACCTGAAAATGAATTTGTACTTTTAAAGGGTTCATTCAAATATATCAATTTTTAAAAAAAAAAATACATTGTGTAAATCAACACTTTATGTGAATCACATTAAAATTAAATGACTAAAATATTACATTTTCTTAACACAGGAATAAGGTATCTTTCATCTTTTTCAAACAAATATTGTTATTACTGATTATTGGCTCGCTCCTGCTTTGGCTTATATCCATTCTATTCAGTTACTTCTTTCATTTATTTATTCTCATTTTCATGCAGTTGAACGAGCCGGCTTGAATTCAGATTTTCATTGCTAACTCACTATTGTGGATGTGATTCAACCTCAACGCATGTCTAATTCCACCACGGATGAATCAGAGAATCGGGGGAGCCAGGGAATCTCACTGAAAGCGCCTCGCAGTCTTTCCCAGCAGTGTGTTTGTTAAAACTGTAGGTTCTGTATGTTTTACCGGGTATATCTCGCTCACCCATCGTACTCTGCCTCTCCATATCAGCACTCAGATCACCATTATCAGCGAAGTGTCGGCTACACTCAGAGCAGTCATCTGTCATTCTCCTTCTTTTGCTTTGAAAAGCCCAAACCTGACACCGGCTGACAGCCTCTGTTGTTTACCCAACTAGAGGGACACGGGCGATTGTTCAGAGAACATGACACGGCATACTGGGCGGCAATATGGCGGACGGCTGGGCCCCCTCATCAGCCGGCTCTCAGCACCTCCGTCAAGACTCCAAACCCAACAGAGTATCAGATTCACAGGCCCATATTTAAGCAATCTGAGGTTCACATGATGATTTGGGTAAGGGACTGGGGGATTGAGGCAGGGAATTGAAACTGACATTCTGCTGGGGGAGAGACGGAGAAGTTGAGGAAAGACCACCTGGGTAACCTTTCATAGAGCTGTCCTCTGGTGCCAAAACACCCTGGAATAATATTCTCCCTCTCGCTCTGTTTCACAAGTCTTGTACTAAGTGCTAAAACAGTGCCAAAACTTGTGAACGTCTTCAGTTTGATTAAGCTGATTCGGATTGTTCAACATCAAACTTCTAATTTTATAATCCTAATAACTCTACAGCATTATTCTTCATTTGTTTACAACTGCATTTTTTCAGTAAACACCAAATCCCTATAAAAAAGGACTTTGGGTGTTACATGTTATGAAATATTATTTCGAAACGTCCTCTAAACATAAAAAAAGTCATTAAAAATGTGAGAGAAAACATTAAGGGAAAGTTATAATTTTGCAAACATTATGGGAACATTATTTTTGAATGTTCTGTTTTGAAACTAGTAATAACATTTTAAAAATGTTAGATGAATATCCAGCTAAAACGTTTCAGGAAAAAAACCATTCCATATATTTTTGTTTGCTAGGGTGTTACATTGTATGAAAAATGTGACAAGGGATAGTTCACTCAAAAGATGTTACAAAGTAAACCCGAATAAGATGGCAAAACTATTTTTAAAAAATGGTTACATCAAATTTTTAAGTTAAGAAATTCAAAGTTTAAGCAGAACTTGCAGATTTTTATTTTGTACTCATATCTTTTTATTTACTCTTAACTTAAAACATTTGAGTAAGCTTATTCATACATTTCATTTAAAATTATCATTGTAATCTCAACTTAAATATTTTTACTTGTGGAAACTTGGCAAGCTTTAACTAGTTAATTAAATAAATGCTAACTTGCTAATTGGTAACACAATGCTTTGATAGCATTTGCACAGCATATCAATTGCTGAATGAGTACAGCATTATAGAACATTTAATATGTACCTCTTCTCAAACTAAGCTCATGCTCCATAACCCCCCAAAAACCCAACATAACAGAAACTCTTCTAAATGAACATGGCAAAACACATATAAATCGCCCATTTTACTCAAAAAACATTATATAACACTTCATTTTAGCATTTACTCTCCCTTTTGAGTGCCATGACAAAGCATGCTGCATGGGAAATAGAAATCCTAGCCCAATTTCAGTTCATTTTAAGTTTGTCTAAATTAAAAGAAGGCAGTTCACAAAACTCAACACAATGAAACAATTCAGATTACTTAAAATGTGTCAGTTTTGTGAACTCAAAAGTACAAGTTAGTTCTAAATACTCATCAAAGTTAATTTGATTGAACTAATTTAAGTTTGCCCTACCGTTTAATTTAAGTTTGTCCAACATTGGAATTGCAATATCTTCTTTTTTTGGTTTCACGGAAGAAAGGAAGACAGTTTTGGAAAGACATGACGGTGAGTAAATTATGACAGAATTGTCATCTTTGAGTCAACTATCCCTTTAGTATTCTCTCCATTCATTTGTATATGTGTGTGAGTATGAGTGTTCTGAGAGAATTGTCTTGGAGAAGAGAAATGTCTCCTTGGCTTGGCTTGCACGAATGTGTGCAGAATGGCAACAATGAGAGATTGTTGATATAGTGAAGTCTTATAAAGGCTTTGTGGTCATTGCGAGTCATTACGGGGACTGCGGGTGCCTTTACATACATGAATGGGGGAATTCCAGTCCGCTCTGCCCACAACAACAGACTTTGTGGGAATCGGCAGCTGTCCCACTCTCTCTATTTTGATGTCTCTCTCTTAGGTCCTTAATATATATATATATATATATATATATATATATATATATATATATATATATATATATATATATATATATATATATATATATATATATATATATATATATACTGTATATTGTGTGTGTGTGTGTGTGTGTGTGTGTGTGTGTGTGTGTGTGTGTGTGTGATGGAGGCTTTTGAGAGAGTGAGCAGACATCCTGTGTGTGTGACAGGGATCACTTTCAGCAGAGCACTACACTCATTTCCCTCCTCCAGCCCACACACAATCCTTTCATTCACTCTAATTAAGACTGAACACTGCGTGTGTGTTTCTGTATCTAAAAAGAGAAAGATTCAGGTGTGTTAGTTCCAGTTTATTTCTTACCAGATATCTCAGGAAGATCAGGGAAGCAAAAAGCTGCAAACAATTAACCGCAACTATGGAATCGTGTTTAATTAGGATTGAATAATAAATAGGCTTCTCAATTTAAAAGGGAGAAAACGCTGTATATTTTCTTGTGTATGTCATGTGTGTATGTGTATGTCTTGTGTCCAATCAACCTCTGTATTTTGGCACAAATTCGTCAGTCACTTGGTAGAAGCTTGATAAATTAAACAGAAGTCAAGATGGAGAGTTTGCATGACTTCATCCTTGAAAACCATGAACAAAACTATGCAAGAAAATACGGGTCTATAATAAATACGGGTTCACTTGCTATCAGAACCACAAACCACAATGTTTCGTGCAAATTATTGCCTTAAATTTAAAGCATGAAACCATCAAAATTCAACCAAATAATCAAACAATAATGTTTTTTATGCATTTACTAAATAGTTAAGTTTCCTATTCAGTAAATGGTATGTTAATAGTATTGTGAATTGTTGGGCATACAACTACTTTTATAAATGTTTGGTTTTAAGGGTATTTTTGTCGACTTTTTCATGATGAACAATTTTGGCACTGTATTTTCCAGTGTAAAATCTGTGTCAAAACTGAACGAGTACGTAATACTTTTATTCAGCAAGGACGCATTAAATTGATAAAAAAATATCAGTAAAGACATTTATAATATTACAAAATCTTATATTTCAAGACCAACTACATTGATAATAATAAATGATATTATTTATTAATAATAAAAAATGTTTCGTGAGCATATTAGACTGATTTCTGAAGGATCGTGTGACACTGAAGACTTCAGCCTTGCATCACAGGAATAAATTACATTTTAAAATATATTAAAATAGAAAACAGTTATTTTATAATATTTAATATTTCACAAGTCACGTCTCAGATTTCTGTCTCATAAGTAGCTAAGTAAGATCCTTACATCCTTCAGGTAATGCTAAATAGAATAAGGTTTGGAAGGGGGAAAAAAAGTGAACGGAATCAGTGAAAAAGAAAAGTACGGCCATTGTCCACCTATTACGAGTTCTTTATAAAAGCCAGTGATTACTTTCGTTGCTCTGCTTTTGAAACCAGAATCTGTCTGTGGTGGTTTGAGCCGTGTGTAACACAGTCCAGCAGGCGACATGTTGACCTGTGACTCTGACAGGATATGCCATGAGAGGTAACAAGAGCGGTGGATATGCCTCGGGCCACTGAGAGCCTGAGCTCTCACATGCATTATTCAAAGGCCTGCCTCAGGGGACAGCAGCACTAATGGTCTCCATGAGAATGTACCTGATAGCAGGACTGTGGTCAGTTCATTTAGCATCACGGCACCTCTGGCATCACAGCTTCATGACAACATACATGGCTCAGATTGCTGGCTGCATACAGCTGGGAAAAGCGCTGTGAGAGTGTGAGAGTGAAGTTTAAGTAATGGTTCTGTGGTGGAATAAAAGTCATGAGTAAATGCAGTTTTTTGTATCATGATGAAGTAGACATTTGAAGTCTGATTAAAAATAAAGACAAGGAAAAACAAGTATGCAATATTTTACAAAATTGTCTTTGGACATACTTTGTTATTTTTTTATATTTGAAAGATTGACCAATTTTTGAATGTTAACTGATTAATAGAAGTGTTAACTAAAAATAGTTATAAAATGTAGTTATATACGTATATACAGGGTGCACATACATTTTTTTTGTCTGGTTCTCATGCACCTGGAGATGCTGCTTGGTACTCACACTTTACGAGAGACTTTTATCCTACAAAGCCTAAATGTATAATAACACTATCTGTTCACTGTAGAAAATAAATATAGGTTCGTCTTTGTTAAATCTGTATTTTTAAAATTTTTATTAACATTAAATAACACAGACAACAGCAGAAATAATAGGCTGCTGTCACTTTAAGACCGAACGCACAGACCGAATATACTGACGCATCCGGTTTCTTTCTCAACTTTTCACTTATGACATAACCAAGAGAATACTTGCCAAGACAGGTATTTTGACATAAAACATGTCCAAATGATATCACTCTATGATGGTTAAAGTTAGCAGTTAATCCGCGAATCACTTGCTTGCCGAACCATGAGGCCTGGTGCGTACCGATCACGGATCGCGTTGCACCCCTAATAATTAATGAACACACTTATAATCATGATTGCTATCTTACCAGAGATGGAGAAAGATCCTACTCCATTAAGCAAACGTTTCTCTGTCCCCAAAAAGGGGGAAAAAATGTTGGTATACTCAAAAGTGCTTCCACCTGCGCACCAGTAATGTGCACCCTTATATATATATATATATATATATATATATATATATATATATATATATATATATATATATATATATAAATCGTTGGCCAGAAGAGAACTGGCCCCCCGACTGAGTCTGGTTTCTCCCAAGGTTTTTTTCTCCATTCTGTCACCTGATGGAGTTTTGGTTCCTTGCCACTGTTGCCTTGGCTTTTGGCTTGCTTAGTTGGGGACATTTAATATTCAATAATGTTATTGATCTGCCTTACTTAAGGTGGACGCTGACGCAATTTTCTTTTAGAAACAAACTTTGTTATATTGTTTTCATGTTATGTTATCACTGTGAAGCGCTTTGATACAATCTGTATTGTAAAAAGCGCTATATAAATAATGGTGACTTGACTTGACTTAAATCGGCCAGTCAAACACATACCGAATCTATCTGAATTTTTTCAAACAATTATTTGGCATCAGATTTTTTTGCCACTTTATCATGAATCCTTTATTTAGTAGTATTTATTTATTTTTATTAACTTTATTATTATATTTTATGTAATGTGTTTTCATTATTTATTTAAAAAAATAAGATAAACATTTTAAATAAAACATTTAAAAAAAATTATATATATATATATAGAGAGAGAGAGAGAGAGAGAGAGAGAGAGAGAGAGAGAGAGAGAGAGAGAGAGAGAGAGAGAGAGAGAGAGAGAGAGAGAGAGAGAGAGAGAGAGAGAGAGAGAGAGAGAGAGAGAGAGAGAGAGAGAGAGAGGAGAGAGAGAGAGAGAGAGAGAGAGAGAGAGAGAAGAGAGAGAGAGATGAGAGATAGAGAGAGAGATATAAGCCTCTTTCAAAAGTAAATAGTGTAGTTTTTTTTAGTTCAGACTGCACAATGCCAAATCTGCATTGCCATTATAAAGCCAAACATAACTGTAGTTTTATACTGTTAATGTCAATTTTTGGCTTTTAACACTAATATAAATATATCTGATAGAGTTGTGAGAAAGGAGATAGTATGGTTTGTTTGTGTTTGTTGAGTGTGTGTTTGTGTATATGTGGCTTTAGTGTGCGGGCTGGAAAGCGGTACTCCGTCTCACTCCAACAGGTGTTGATCTCACGGCAGGCCTTGACAGGAAGTTTCCGCAGCTTTCCACCAAACCCATTGGAGTGCACATCAGCCTGACGGATGGATGAATGACACCAATGAAAAAGGAGCGCTATCCTCCGGGCAACCCGTTCAGGATGAGTGACAGGGTGCAGGCGGGAGAAAAGACTGTCTTTGAACCTGAAAAAACTCTTTTTCCTCCCTTTCTCAAATCTTTTCTCCCCCTTTTCTCTTCTTCAAGGTGCAGATTCCCCCCAAACTCTGGCCGATCCACTCTTTTCTCTATGCTGGCGTTTTGTTTCGGCTGGCTAAGGGTGTGTGTGTGTGTGTGGTGGGCAGTGCAGGGTGTGAGGCGTGTTAAATGCTCTCCTTTCAGAGGCAGAATGTGTCAGTCAGCTCACAGGCCTTGTTTTGTTTGGAGCTGTCAACCCTTCTGGAAGAGGGAGAGGAAAAACCGGGGGAGTGAAGAAGGAGAGAGAGAAATCCGAGGGCAAGCGGAGAGGGACGTGTGGGTGTAGGGAGAGAGACAGCTGGGAGGCCTACAGGAGAGCCTGACCTCACCTCAAGAGCAAAGGGTCACTGCAGGCCACGCACAACTATTCCACAAAGCTGAAATGAGTTATTGAATACTCAGTCCAAAGCAGAATAATTCATACAGCATTCAGCTACAAGAGCGAATTATATGGGAAGTGACATAAAGGTATTTAGAGAAATGTTATATGGACAACTTGTCATCAATTCTGTTACCTTCATGTTGTTCCAAAGCGGTATGGTCTTCTGTAGCAGAAAGTTGACGCACATCTTTTACATACAATGAAAGCAAGTGATGACTAGGTTTCTCAAGCTCATCAAAAAAGTAATTCATCTGACTTTCCAAGTCTTCAAAATGGCTTTGCTGGAGGAAAATAACTAAATTTAAGTTGATATTTACGTGCCATGCAGGTTACGTGTCATAATTTGAAAAGGTCATTATACATGATGCCTCTTGCGTGTCTCATAACGAATCATGATGTCTTTAGAGGACGTATAGAGGAATATAGCACGCAAGCCATCTGGACCACTTTCATAACTGCCTGATGCTTATTGTCTTTTTTTTTTCTTTTTTTTTTTTACTGTGACAGGCACCCCTTAATCATCATTCACTTACACTGTATAGAAAAAAAAATTGTGTGACATCTCATTTTGTTGTCTACGGCAGAAAAAAATCCTATAATTTTGAGTGAATGATGAGATAATTT